>NC_141373.1:19910303-21170273 GCF_963921425.1 Dryas octopetala
AAAAAAGAAAAGAAAGAAAGAAAAAGAAGAAGAAAAAAAGAGAAAAAAAATTAAAAGGTTTATGGTAGATTGGAGTTTGGGGCCTTTGGTCAATTGTAAAGAAAATAAAATAGTTTGGGTTTTTATTTGGCTTTTTTGGAGTTTTATGTAGTTATTTTTAAACCCTAAATTTGTAAACTCTAATATATTTCAATATAAAAAATAATTTAAAATACTCTAAAGAACCTAAACCCTAATATCATATACCATATCCTAGTTTGAGGTTTTTGGGCTGGGCAATTGAAAAAAAAAATGATTTGAGATTTCGTTTAGCCGTGTTGGAGTTTCGTTTAATTGTTTTTAAACCCTAAACCAATAAACTCTAATACCTTTTTATATAAAAAATAATTAAAAATATCCTAAAGGACCTAAACCCTAATATTCTATACGATATCTTAAATAATATAGAGTATAGATTATAAAGTATATAGAATTTAGTGTATATATTATAGAGTATAAATAATATATTAATTTTATTTATTCATTATACTAATTTTATTTCATAGTATTTGCCTCCAGCGCGCATTATATTCATCACATATCACATGAAACCTACCATATAATTTGATTTTTTTCAATGTTTTTTATCAATGTAGTAGATAATATGTTAAATAAACATATTGTGAAGTTTCATTCAAAATTTCCATATTTTGATAATAATTTCCATCGTTTCCGTCGAATTTTTGTCGAAATTTAAAAATCTTCGAAATTTCCGTCGAAATTTCCTCGAAACCCGAAATTTTATTCCTTGCATATATCCACTTTTTGTTTTGGTCAAATATCCACTTTTTTAATTAGAAAAAAAAATATTAAAAAAGTAAATTGGCATTTAGTTGCTTAAAAGATGATCATTTAGGAAGATATTTTTCTTTAGCAACAAAGCTCAATAAAAATTATAAGATAGCGGGAGTTTATACTTTAAATAGTTGTAACCTTTGTTTTGCAAATTGATTTGTTTGGAATGTCATTGGAAATGAGAATCAGTGATTCTTGTTTTAGTGTTTTATAAATCGAAAAAATTGATAGTTAAGATTTTCACGATATAAAAGATATTTTTAATTTATAGTGCATGAGATGCTACACTTATTTACAATCCCCACTTAAATATTTTGGATGATATATACATACATTTATCTACAATTCAATTGAAAATAAACGTATAAATATATATATGGAAATAGCTAGCTGTGGTGTATATGAAATTCAAATATGAAAATTGCCCAACTAACAACCTAAGACACTTAAAATAAAATCATCAAATACTTAAAACCAATTGGTTCCAGTCTTCCAGATTTCCAGTTTGCATGTGCTCATCATAGACAATTTGACATGGAATATTATTCCTATATATGTTGTCGTTCGTTGTTGAACAAAATTACTGGTTTCTTATTAATATACATATACACAAGTTTCTCTCTCCATCAACAATGATATTTTCTTTCTCCGGATCATATATTTGGAAAGTTTTTTTTTTTTTTTTTGGCCATGCTTATATTTGGAAAGTTGAATCATACAACTCCCGGTCACCAGGTTCATGTACAGTGGGCGGTATTTAATTGGAAGGGTCTTGAACCCTTCTTAAGATGCAAACATCTTTATATATATATATATATATATATATATAGAAGAGTATTCTAAAATAAACTGGTTAATAAATTAATACGAAGTTAACCATACTTTTGGGACCACCACATAACTAATCTTATAATCCGAACCGTCAATTATTTAGATCATACTTCAAAGATCATCATTGTAAAAAATCAACTAAATCAGAAATTATATAGTCATCTAATTCAGATCAAATAAATAGACGATCAATATTTTCGATAAAAGCATAAAAATAATTATTTTTATAATTAAATGACTAAATGATTTCCGATTTTGGAAATTTTTTACAGGAATGATATTTAAAGTAGGGCCTAAAAAATAAACGGTTCAGATTTTAAGAATATATTGTGCAGTGAACCCAACATGGTAGTTAGTTTTGTATTAACCTACTAACAAGTTAGTTTTAGAGCATTCTTGTATATATATATATATATATATATAACTAGTAAATTATACTTAAATCCTCATTGGAAAATAAAAATATATAAGGTCAACATCCCTTGCTAATGTGATATTTTAGTCTACACAACTATAATACATGACAAAAGTTAAAGTTGATATAGTAGATGACATCTAATTTCCTTCTATAAAAGAAAGTGATGAGTTTAAAACTCAATGGACAACAGTTGTTTGATAAAATGTCTTAGTCCACTTTAATGGATGTATACACTGGTTGTGCTTGTCTCTCTCATTATATACCGAGAGATACTGAGTGCATAACTGGTAAAAAAATTTCTACCAAACTCAACCTCCATCCCTCTTCTGAAATAGGCCCACCCGAATTTATTAGTAATCTGACTCAAAGAAAAAACCGAAAACAGCCATACTAAAGAACAACCCACACATGAGTCAAACCATAAAAAACAAACATCAACAGCCAAACAGTTCCCATGAAAACGCCAAACCTTAGAAAAAAGAAAAAGGAAAAAAAAAGGAAGCATAACCATACCTCAACACCACGGCCAAAAATCCATAGAAAATACTCAAAAATGATGACTTATGAATTGAAGTTTTTCTTTTTCAGTATGCTATGATTTGAAGTAGTTTATCCATTTTTAAAAATTTAAAATGATCAAATAAACCCACACACCATAATAAATGCTAATATCGAAAGATGAGTTGAGGAAATGAATAAATGAAAATTTGTTAAGAAAATATGAAAGTCAATAAATGTAATTTGTAATTGGCATTTTACTGACATGTACATAAGTTAAAGGATTGCAAAAATAAAACAAAAAAAGTGCACAAGTCAAAGAATCTAAATTAGAATTGAAAAAGACAAGGTTTTGGTAAAAAATGTAAGGTGACAATACAATTGAGAGACGATTATCAATTTATTCCTATGCACTCCTATTTTTAATAGTTGGGTTTTAGGCGAAGGATTTCTTCGAAAATAGAGAGAATGTGCATATGGGGATGACTTAGAAGGCAAGTCAGACACCTCTACAAAGCTTAAAACTTGCAATCCTCCAAAGATTGCAGAATATGGCAAATAGAGAGAACAAAAAAACATGCAGATTATACACTTATCATAAAACAGCCACACTGATAGGCAAAACCTCCTACAATAATCATAAACTGCTCCTCTCTTTTCACAAGCCTTAAAATATTCATAAACCAAAATTATTCTTTTTCCACACTAACACAGATATATAGAAACTCTCTCCATTTAACATAAAAACAAGTTTAACACTATTGCTCTAACCCTCCATTCGGATGATGCACCTGATAGACTTTCCTTGGAGCATGAGGTCAAATGCTTTGTTGATCTCTGAGAAAGGGACCGAGTGAGTGATGAATTTTTCCACTTCCAGCTCCTGCATCATCAATACAACAAGATGATCAGTTTCACATCATATGAAGTAAAAAACAGTCCTGCAACACTTCAAACAGCAAACAAACAATAACTCATTAACCCGTCAATCTGTGTAGAGCATCCGACCCAAAGTCGAAAGGCCTAAAACCTTATATATTTTTACACAAGGCTTAGAATACTCTCAACACAAAGCCTTTTCATGAACCTTGTAAAAATCCCACATTAGTTAAATACAATTTTTCATAATTACAGGTATAGACCTCTGCACCTAAGGATTAAGGCTTTATGCAAACACCATAAAATTTGTATAGGCAAAATCATTGGTAGGTTTGAATACTATTGTTTCACAAACATGCATGCTTGGTTGAAAAGAAATATGAAGTTACCTTATTCATGTACTTCTCCACAACACCAGGTAAGTCAGTGCGGGGTTTGTAGTTACCAAAGAAGGTACCCTTAAGCGTCCTCTCATTCAAGAAATTCACTGGATTGGTTTTGAATGCATCATCTTTACTTGGCACACCCACAAGTACAGCAACACCCCAACCCTAAATTAAGAGAAACAGAAATTCAATTTTAAATTTCATAAAGCAATGTGATTGCATATATATTTCAAGTACCTTATAAAATTAAACAACACAAGAAATGCTTACATCATGAACACATTCAAATGCGGAGATCATCGCCTGGATGTTTCCAGTGCACTCAATACTCCGATCCACTCCACCGTTGGTCATCTCAGCAATGACCTTTTCATCAAAACTTAAATGTTAGTCTCTGTAAACGATTAATCATTAGCATTTCAAGTACAAGGGAGAAGTCATTATGCATTATTTTGCTTCAATAAAATCAGCATTGTAAACATATTAATGCAGGCATGACAATCTTCGGATTACTTCCTCAACAGGTCATGTCAAGGGGAACATATATGGAAGAAAAAGACCAACGCTGTTGACCATCCATTCCAGGAAAATTATAAGATATTCATGTTGGAGTGCAAGAGGCTAAATGAGTAGTGCAAATAGTTCTAACCAAGAAAATGATTCGAAGAAAACTATTCCTTGTACCTTGAATTATGCTAAACATAACACCAAAGATAGCATAAAGATGAACAGAAGCTAACAAAATAGAGATCTGCGGAAAATTGTCGGTAACTAACCTGTTGAACCGGTTTGTTATGATCTTTTGGATTCACAAATTCATTCACGCCAAACTTTTTGGCTGTCAGTAAGTACAGAAACCATGATCAATCAGTGAATTACAATTTAATTTTAGTCAAATATGATGCAGAGAAAGTCCTTGAATATGTGCAGATATTTAATTACATCGACTCTACCTTCCTCAAATCGGTCGGGATTAAAATCAACACCAATGATTCTTGAAGCCCCTGAAATCCTTGCACCTTCAGCAGCCTAAGAAGTAACAAAAACAGCCAAGAAAATCACCACTATACTCCAAAATAGCCGGATGCAACATAACAGAGAAGCAATAAGGACAACTTACAGCAAGACCAACAGCACCCAACCCGAAAACTGCAACTGATGAACCCTTTTTCGGTTTTGCAACATTCACAGTGGCACCAAGACCTTTAAGCACATAAAACAAATTGATTACTACAAACATAAGTAAAGAAGCATTAATTTCTGAGTGTAACCATTAAAATGTGACAACTAGTCTTTGAAACCTGTGCTTATTCCGCAACTAAGAATACAAACTTTGTCCAGAGGGGCTGCAGGGTTGATCTTGGCAACAGAACCAACATGTGCAACAGTGTATTCGCTGAACGTAGAGGTACCAACAAAGTGATATATTGGCTTTCCGTCCTTGGAGAACCTGGTCTTGCCATCATGGATCATAGTACCCCTGTCAGTATTGATCCTCAGGAGATCACACATGTTGCTTTCCTCGGACTTACAGTGTGCACACTCCTTGCATTCCCCAGTGAACACAGGGAGGACATGGTCTCCCGGTTGAAGTTCAGTTACACCCTCACCTACGCTTTCCACAATTCTAAACAAAAAAATCCAATCAAACAAAATTTCAAAAGGTAAACATACTGCATACAACAGAAGCGGAAACGTAATTAATTACACTATTGTGTAGCCTTAACATTCATAAGTATACATACCCTCCAGCTTCATGACCGAAAATTCGAGGGAACAGCGGTTGTTGTCCCTGTGACACAACATAGATGCTTCAGTTCCAACAGATCACATCAAAACCTTAAAGGCTTGCTTATCTTGTACATATGATTTCTCAGTAAGAAAATGCCATGTATAGAACAAAATACAGTGACAAATTATGAATGAAAAACAGAACTTCAACAATCAATTGCAAGTTATGGAACTAGGCAATATTAACATTGCTAAATCATGCTTGGACAATATAGTGAGCGATTGGGTAGATTATATAAAAAGCATTCTTTTGCTCTATCATAATAATGCAATGTCCCTAGTTCAATAATGATCCAAGAAAAGTTTAAATTTTCACTTTGGCTTCCCAGAAGAAGACATCAGTGTGGCAGAGAGAGGTGAAGAGGATCTTCAAGCGAACTTCATTGTTCTGTGGTGGTGCCACCTCCACTTCCTCAATTACCAGCGGCTTCCCCGCTTCCCATGCCACCGCAGCTACAATCCACATATTCCAATGTGATTAGTAACAAATATATGGACAAGATCAGTATTATTACACAAATAACTGACTAGAGGATCAAGATTGAAAATATTCTAAAGGAAAGTTTTAAATTATAGAGATTAACAGAAACAAAACTTAATTAGCAGATGCTTTAGTGCATTGCCAAGAAAAGTAACTAAATTTGTTTCTCTTTCTTCTATTCATCAATTTTAGAAATTTTCGAAACTACAATTAACAATCTCATAAAATTTAAGAATCATCGTCATCGGTTGACTTGTAAAATACTTGAAATAAAAATTAAAAACATAAAAAAAAAAAAAGAAAAAAAAAAAAGAAGAAATTTGGAAAAATGACCTTTTTTTTAACACACTAAAGACTTTTAACCCACTTTTGATAAAATAAATAAGCACCAGTATCTAGATGACAAAATAAGCACCAAGGATCATGTAAATTTCGAATCCAAAGAAAAAGGATCAATATGAATCTAATAAGAAATGAAGCCAAGGGTATAAGCACCCAAGACTGATCACCAACACTATTAATCAGTAAAATGAAGGAGACCCATTATCAGAAACAGAGAACCCAATAATTGGAATCACTGAAAAATGATGAATACCCACATTTTATCTCAAATTAGAGAATCTAACAGAAGTGCTTCACAAGAAAACATGATCACAGTGATGAACATCAATATCTAACATAGCATGCCACAAATAAAGGAAAAAACTCATTATCAGAAACAGAGAACCCAACAATGGGTGTGACGAAAAATAATCAGATTGATGAAAAAGTAATTTCCTTTATCAGAGACAAACATACATAAGCATGGAACAATTAAAAATCAGATGGTAAATTGCAAAGTTTGATCATGAGACTACAGAATCTAACAAAAAGGTCTTAACAAAAACATGATCAGATTTGAGTATGATTGGCTCGGATGGTTTACCTTTGCACTTAATAACCTGACCAGCTGTAGACATTGCAAAAGAGCTAGTTGTTGTGATGTTTGTGTTGAGTATGATTGACTTGAATGTTTACAGTCTCTCTTGGTTGTGGAAATCGAGTGTGTGGATGGCAGTATTTATAGTGTGAGTAAAACCACCGTTCAAGAAAATGGAGTCTCAAATGTACAAGAATACCATTTGCTTTCAAGAGTTATTACTTTGTTTCTTTGTGCACAAGTGTAGTTGTAAAACCCACTGAAAATAAGATCTTTTCTGTTTCTGTTTCTGCCTGGGCAAAAAGCCATCGGCACCTTTGTTTCTGTTCTGAGGCAATGCCACTTGGCCTTCCCTTTTGTGGGTTATTCTTCTTTTGGAAAGAACGTGGCATATTGATCTTGAATTTAGGGCCCAATTAGCAGTATAGGACAAGTACGTGTCCTCCAAGTCTTTTCAAATTTGTGGACAGTGATGTGTCTAATGAGTGGATGTTCTCTTCATGCACTTAAGACAGTTGTCCTTCATGGCCATAACATCTCTATCGGGCAGTGGAGATAGGTTTCACTTAAATGGCAGAGACTAGAGAACGCAAGGGTATGACTGTTGTTGAGTATACAAGAAAGGTCTATTTTTTATTTGGTCTGATCGGTCCTCGTGTACCGACAAGGCAAGGCAAGAATTTTTTGTTCCAAGGATATTTGTTTTGGGCTAAATTGGTTGTCTTGGGCTTGGTATATCAGACGGTTGGTACCAACTACGCATGAGGTTGACTAGATTGAGGTCCTCTATTTGGTGAGAGGTGGTCATGATTCATGACTTTAGAGTCGGTGAGCTCTGCTTGGTACGTGCAAGCCTGCAAGGTATGGCAAGCACCAACATAATTGCACATAATTAATTAAAATAGTAATGAAAGGTTTACCACCAAAGAATAGATTAACTTAGATTAATAATTAAAGTCAGCCTTTGAACATATTTTGTGAATTAGATTAATAATATAATTAAATAGATTAACTTAAATATAGTAATAAAGATGAAATTGATTACTTTCTCTAAAAATGTGATCATGTAAATCTACAAAAATTTTAACTAAAATCACAACCTCTCCTCGATAAAAAAAAGATAAAAATAAATAAATCTAAAGCATTGCATATCTTGTTAAAATGACACTCAAAAATTTAATTTTGAGAAACAATATAACTACCACATATGCAGAAGATATATGGTGAGAATTTATTTATTGAAAATCTGAGAAACAAATTTTTTAAACATTAGAAATTCACTCGAATAACTACTCAAATTTTGGACCTTCATCTCAGCCTTAACCAAAAGAGTTTAGAAATTCATAATTAGCAAAAATCGCAAGTAAATCCAACATGTACAATCAGAGAATAACAAAAAAGATAACAGAAATCAAACCCCTTTGACTATGGAGCAATTATTTTCTCCTTACTTTAACTATGCTCTTCAAGCTTTAGCAGAATTATCTCCCCTCAAATGAAAATCTCCATCTTTCAATAAAATGTGCTGCTCCCGAAGATCTTGTTTTCTTACCGTCAAGTCCCTTGTCTTAGTTCTCAACTTCTGTATGCATGCATCTTTTGTTCTCTTGCTTTTGGGATGTGGCCTTTTGCTTCATCAATTTATTGATGAGTTTCTTTAGAATATATGTGGGCATGCATTTTGGAAGTGTTGATGCAAATTCTCGTAAGGTAGATGCAACAACTTAGAATAGCTGATCTGGCTGATCAGATGCCTTGCTGGATGATGGAGTGGATGTTGATTGAGATCTTCCTGCAAAAGAAACAAGATCAAAGGAGATGGACCGGTGTGGTACCAGCCAAACACGCTCCGATGACGAAATCAGTGATGGTGTTTGATGGGGGATGAGGAAGAATAGAGGATAAACTTGGGAGAATAGGAAGAACAAGGCAAATGTTCTGGGTCATTCTCAGCAAGTTGGGTAAGCTCTTTGGTGAGTGGGAATTTTTGTGTAAGTGTTTTTGGGTGGATGTGTCGATAGATAGATCCTTTATTTTGTGCATATGTGGTGCCTTATATAGGCAAAGGAAGACTTAATGAATAAGTTACCTGCATTGTGAATGAATGGTTGCCAAAGACCCACGCACCTGGTCAGACCTAGTTGCATGCTCAGCTGCTTACTTCCTCAGCATTCAATGCTGCAATGAATGCTTCATTAAATGCAAGGTTGGAAGGTTCAGGCAAACTGCCTCAGTAGCCATGAATGCAGACTGGACATTCTATCTGTCAGAAGATTTGTGTCAGGTGCATTCAAGTGTGGCGGTTCATCCCAACGTGATCTTCCCAGGAATGACGGCGGAGAGCCGAGCCGAGCCGAACACATGTCCTTATGCGTATGCATGAAGTCTATGTGTGATCAAATCGGGCATGTGATTCCAGACCGAGCCGGTCCAGTTAAAGGGGGTCTTTCCGAGCCCTAACTAGTCGACGCCAGAACTCGGATGGAGACCGTCCCCTGTGCCGAGCCGAGCCGAACTGGGATGACCGTGGAAAGATGGACACTCGATCCCTTGGAAGATCATCGGTTCGGCTCGGACCGAACATGGTGGGCCCGGCGTGGAAACTCGGTCTGAGCTGGCAGAGGAAATGCCGATCAGTGATGATGTGGAGGTCAAAGTTTGAACACAGAGAGTCAACTCCGAGATAGGTGTTGACCAGCCACGTGTCGAGCCGTGATTGGCTGTTCGGATAGATGTGGATTTTCCCACAAACAGGAGTCCCCCAGCTTCCGATCCGAGCGAGCAGTGGTGGATTGGAAGTTGGAGTGTAAGGACAATCCCAAAGGTGGCATGTCACTTGATCCGAGCCGAACCCTACAAACCCATGTTCCCGAAGATCCGAACACAAGGCTACTTGTGATTGGTCAAAATATCTCAGGGACAGGTGAAGGGACGCTTGATTTCTGCATGGGGGAATGTAAGGGTCACCTCACTTATGGGTGTTTTTGAATGCTTGACAGGTGTCAAGATCTGGCATTTGAAGCGCCAGAAATGAAGGGCTGAGATCGGTTTGCATGGGAGTATAAGTTAGCAGTTTCTCACTCTTCCTCTTCACTTTCCCACTTCCAGTTTTTTCTGAAAAACTCTCTCTCTCTCGCCGCAAATCTCTTTCTCTCACCGTCGTCTTTGAAGTTGTCCGATCTCGAATCCGACCACGTACGGCAGTAGGCGAGGTGGTTCCGAGGGTGTTTAGGGCGGAAACTTTGGGCGGAGGAAAACCAATAAGTGATTCTCCTCCTTTCTGAGTTTTTTTGCATTTTCGGGTTTTGAGTGTGTTCTTGGTGTTCTTGAGAGAAACCACTTTTTGATTCAAAAAGCAAGAGAGAGAAAGGTGAGAGAAGGTGTTTACAATGTCTGGGACTGATTCGAGTGGCCGCTTCGGCTCGGGAGAAGCCTTCGAAGGAGATAGTGAGGACGAGATGAGCCGAAGCCCATCTGCGGGTGAGGCCGAGCCGAGCCGAAGTCCGCCTGCCGGTGAGGCGAGTTGGGACGGATTGTCCGAAGAGTTGGACGAGGTCGGCTCGGCGCTAAACCGCAATCCAGGTAGAGAGCGTCGAGCTCGAGGGGACCAGGAAAACCCCGAAGTATTGAGTGCCGACCGGGAACAAGGGGCGGCCGAAGGTGGTGACGAGGAGCCCCTTGACGTCGAGCCGATCGCCACCATTCCGAGCAGGTTAACCTCGGGCTCCAGTGAAAGGGATAGGGGTCACGAGGCGTCGACCTCGGCTCAGGGAGCGACGGGGAGTCCGATCGACCCGGACTTCTACGAGGAATTGGCGTGGAAGGCCGATCAGATCCCCAATGAGATGACCGAGTATCATCTCAGGGACTTGAGGAGTAGGTACTCAATTCCCGAATCCGTGCTGATGAGGTTGCCGATCGGGGGAGAGAAGCCGAGCCGACCTCCAATTGGATGGGTGACAATGTACCCCGAGATGTTTGAGAACGGGGTTCGGCTTCCCCTGCATCCCTTTCTGCAGGACTGGCTCGCGACGATCGGCGCGGCGCCGCACCAACTGAATCCAAATGTATACAGGATCATCCTGTCCATGCATATCTTGTGGCACAAAGTGCACAAGTGTGTGCCACACAAGGATGTCATGTTCTGCTCCTACGCACTGAGGTCGAAGAACACCGAGCTCGGCTTCTACAACCTGCAGGCCTACTCGGGGCCGTTGTTCTCGGGCAACCCCTCCTCTCAGAAGACTTGGAAGAGGAGATACTTCTTTGTCTCCGGGGATTGGGAATTTGCCGATCCGAGCGATGTTACCCCGGCTCGGGTCCCCAGAGCCTTTAGGATCCCAGGTGGGCGTTGGAAGTTTGGGGCCGATCCGAGGGCAATCTGTACATGTTTTGTAATGATTGTATATATGTATTCTGTGGCTAACTCCTTTCTGTTTCATCCTTGCAGTCAGCTGGGGTAAATATAAACTCCGAGGCGAGCTGAAGGATCAAATCGCCGTGATCAGAGACTCACCGGCCGAATACCTGTCCACCAAGTTCTTGCTCGGGCCGACTCAGATCAGGTTGAGCGGGATCTCCTGGTTTGTACCCAGGTGGAATCCGAGAGCGGAGAGAGGCATGAGTTCGGCAGATCTTGAGGCTCGGCTCAGGAGGAAGGCGGCGAAGAGCGTCCAAAGGAGAGCTGGAGGTCGGGTGCCCGCCGAGCCGACCCCGGTACCAGCGCCTACCGCCGCCGCAGCCCGACCCGGGCCTTCCGTGACGAGACAGGCTCGGCAGGGAGAGAAAAGGAAGGGCCCGGCGACCGAGGTTCGTCATGAGAAGAGAACCCGGGCCGAACCCGGTAGTGGGGATGCCGAAGCCTCTGGCTCGACGCCCCTGAAGACGGTGGAGGTCGACCCCTGCATCGAGCCGTTCGTCTCGGGCCTTAAGCGCGTGATGACGGCGAAGGCGCGGGAGGGGCTGTGGACCGGTCAGGACGAGCCGAGCTTCAGCCACCAAGCTCTGACCACATCCCGCCAGGCTATGTTGGTAAGTCTTTGTTACTTCGGATTTCGTCTATCCGCTCGGTTCGGATTAGTGATAAATGTGTTTCTTTTGCAGCTCGCCATGAGGCAGTTCGAAGCTGCCCATGCCGCCGTCGAGGCCGAGGCGACACTGGGGAGATTTCGGGAGCGGACCCAGGAGCTCAAGGAGAAGTTGGCCGAGGCCGAGCGGATGGTGAAGGCCGAGCGCGATCGGTCGGCGGGTTTGCGGTCCAAGCTGGCCGAGAAAGAGGTGGAGGTAGCTCGGCTCGGGAAGGAGCTTGTGTCCTCGGAGCAGAAATTGACTGACCTGGGGCTGTACGTCGACGATCTCCAGCGAGACGTCGAGGCTGCCGAACGGAGGACCGCCGAGCTCCGGCGTCAAGCTGGAGCGCCGAGCGCCAAGGCACTTGCTGATGCCCACTTCGAGGGGTACAAGGAGTTGCTGGACGAGATCAAGTCGAAGAGGCCGGACTGGGATGTCTCGTTCCTCGGCGAGTCCGACGGTGAGGAGGATACCCAGGGAAGTCAGCGGGATGAGCTTCCTCTTCCCGATCGCCAAGTCCCCTCTGGAGGCGAGCCAACTCCGGAAGATCCTCCATTGCCTGCGTACGAGCCGACCCCGATCCCCCCGGTCCTCGAATCTGATCCCAACGCTGAGATGCAGATCGGCGGGGTTGAGGTGGTGCAGCTCGGCGAGGAGACGCCCGAGGAGTCAACTGAGCCGATCCAGGAGGGCCCTGCCGAGCGATCTGCATGATAGCTGATTTTGTTTAATTGTCACGTTATGTTTTTATTTTTCTCCCCGAGCCGATGTGTGGCTCGGGTTTGATTTGATTTTTGAACAATATGTTGTTTGGATTTATCTCAAGTTGCTGTCAGTTCGGCTCGGAAATTAAGCTAAAGACATAACTAATAACACATGGATAAGAAAATGATAAAAGTAAAAAACATAATAAAAACCAAGGCATTTTGAGATCGGCTCGGCATGCTGATCGCAATGAAAAGGAATGGTAATGATAAGTTAGAACTTGTCTTCGGATCAGCTTGATAAGCATAACCAAGATAAGTAAAAATTTAAAAACCCTAGTGATCCCAGATGGGCTCGGCATACCCATTGAGATATTTAGGAATTTTGTTTTTTTTGAGAAAAATATTCAAACCTACTTTCAGATCGGCTCGGTATGCACGATGAAAGTTTTGGTTGGAGTGTATATTTTTCTTTTAGAAATATCATGTTGAACGTTAGGACTGTAGGAAGTCACTTCGGCTCGGACAGGGATTTTTATAGACCTGATAAGTCTGTACCATGCCGAGCATTGGGCCGAAAGTGGCGCGCCAGCTCGGCACGAGAGTTTATAGACCTGATGAGTCTGTAATATGCCGAGCATCGGGCCGGAAATGGCGCGCCAGCTCGACACATGAGTTTATAGACCTGACGAGTCTGTAATATGCCGAGCATCGGGCCGGAAATGGCGCGCCAGCTCGACACATGAGTTTATAGACCTGATGAGTCTGTAATATGCCGAGCATCGGGCCGGAAATGGCGCGCCAGCTCGACACATGAGTTTATAGACCTGATGAGTCCGTAATGTACCGAGCGTCGGACCGAAAGTGGCACTTCGGCTCGGCACATGGGTTTACTATTTTTTCGAAGGAAACACTTAGGCCTTTCCTCTTTGTTGAAAGTGTATAGGAGTAGAGTCCCCAGTGTTTGCTTCGAAAAATAAGAAGAAGATGAGTCAAAATGTGTTCATCTCTCTATTGATTGGAATGTGTGTTAGGTCGGACAGTCCCCGATCCTAACTACATTTTTACTGGTAATAAGTCTTCAGCCAGAGTGGCCAAGTTGTAAGTGCCAGGCTTGACTATGCCTGTAATTCTGTATGGTCCGGTCCAGTTCGGATCGAATGAGCTCTCCTTGACGGCGAGGAGATTCTTTTTCATGACGAGGCTGCCCAATCCGAAGCTCCTGGGTTTGACCCTTTGATTGTAGTATTTGGCTACCCTCTGTTGGTAAGCGGCTCGGCAGAGATTTGCGTCGGTTCGCCTCTCCTCAATCATGTCCAGGCCGAGCCGAAGTCCGGTGTCATTGGTCTCGGGATTGTACGCACCGGTTCGGAATGAGGGAGTCCCCATTTCGACCGGGACGACAGCGTCAGTCCCGAATGCCAATGCGTAAGGTGTTTCCTTCGTGGAGTTGCGATAAGAAGTTCGGTAAGACCAAAGTACCTCTGGCAAGAGTTCAGGCCAATTCCCCTTAGCATTATCAAGCTTAGTCTTGAGGGTCTTCTTGATGATCTTGTTGATGGCCTCGACCTGTCCGTTCGACTGCGGATGGTAAGGCGCGGTGAAGCGCAAGTTGATGTTCAGACGTGAACAAAAACTCCTGAACTTCTTGCAGTCGAACTGCTTGCCATTGTCCGCAATGATGGTGTGCGGCATGCCGAACCGACAAATGATGTTCTTCCAGACGAAGGTCTCCATCCATTCGGCTGTGGTTGTGGCTAGGGGCTCGGCCTCGGCCCACTTGGTGAAGTAGTCGACTGCTACCACCGCCATGGTGACTTGCCCTTTTGCCTTCGGCATGGGGCCGATCAGATCGAGACCCCACTGCGCGAACGGCCAGGGGCCGGATATGGAGGTCAGCAACTGGGGAGGTTGATGGGGAACCGCGGCAAATTGCTGGCATTTGATACAAGCGCGAGACAGATGATCTGCGTCTTTGTTCAGCGTTGGCCAGAAATAACCCTGTCTGATCGTCTTGTAGGCGAGGGCTCTCCCTCCAGAGTGGTTTCCGCATATCCCCTCGTGAATTTCTCTCAGCACATCCTGACCTTCTTGGGGGGTGATACACCGCAAGTAGGGCAGGGAGAAACTCCTTTTGTAGAGCTGACCGTCGATCATGCTGAACCGAGCCGACCTCGTCTTGATGAGACGTGCCTTGTCTCTCTCCGGGGGGAGGGTCCCGGAGACCAAGTAGCTGATGATCGGCGTCATCCAGTTCGGCTCGGCCTCGGTCTGCATGATAGTGACCTCGTTTTCGGCGGTGCTAGGTCTGTCCAGGATTTCAACTGGGACGTGCCTAGCGGATCCGGTGTCCGTGGCCGAAGCCAGGCGTGCCAAGGCGTCGGCTCTGCAGTTCTCCGCCCTCGGGATTTGGGATATTTTGTATTCTTGGAAGTTCCCGAGCAGCAAACGGGTTTTCTCGAGATAGGCAGTCATGCTAGGCTCCCGAGTCTCATACTCTCCCAATATCTGATTGACGATTAGTTGGGAGTCGCTGAAGATGTTCAATTTGATCGCGCCGAGCTCCTTGGCCAATCTGAGCCCGGCGATGAGTGCCTCATACTCTGCTTCATTGTTGGATGCTTGAAATTTGAAGCGAAGAGCATACTCCATTACAACTTGTTCTGGGGAGATCAGAACAAGCCCGGCTCCGCTTCCCATGGCGTTGGAAGATCCGTCCACATAGAGGGTCCAGGTGAGAAGATCAGCCTGGCAGTAATCACCATTTGTGTTCGGATCAGACGCGGTTGGTGTAGCGTCGGCGCGCGGTGGGTTTTCCGCCGAGGTGGTCGACTCACAGACGAAGTCCGACATGGCTTGACCTTTGATGGCCATCCTGGGACGGTAGATGATGTCAAACTCGCCGAGCTCGATTGACCATTTGATGAGCCGACCCGAGGTCTCGGGTTTTGCCAGGATTTGTCTGAGCGGCTGATCCGTCAAGACGACGATTGAATGAGCTTGGAAGTAGGGTCTCAATTTTCGAGCCGAGCTGAGCAGGGCGAGAGCCATCTTCTCGAATTTTGGATACCTGGTCTCGGCATCGGCGAGGGCTCGGCTCGTATAGAAGACGGGGTGTTGTACACCGCCGACCTCTCTCACTAGAACTGAGCTGAGAGCCGAGTCAGAGACAGAGAGGTAGAGAAAAAGTTCTTCACCTTCCTCTGGTTTGGATAAGATGGGAAGTTCCCCCATGTGCCTTTTCAGATCTTGAAAGGCCTGCTCGCATTGGGGGGTCCATTCTATGCTCTTCCCTGCTCCCCTTAAGGCTTTGAAGAAAGGGAGGCACCGGTCGGTGGATTTCGAGATGAACCGGTTCAGGGCGGCGACTCTTCCAGTCAGACTCTGGATTTCCTTGCGTGTCCTTGGGGACTTCATGTTGATCAAAGCCTGGATCTTCTCCGGATTGGCTTCAATCCCCCGTTGGCTGACCAGGTAGCCGAGGAACTTGCCCGACCGAACTCCAAAGACACACTTGGCTGGGTTCAGCCGCATCTGATATTTTCTTAGGACTCCGAACATGTCTGAGAGGTCCCTGACGTGATCGTCCGCCTTGATGCTTTTGACCAGCATGTCATCCACGTAAATCTCTACGAATTTGCCGATGGAAGATCTGAACATGTGGTTGACCAGCCTTTGGTAGGTGGCTCCGGCGTTTTTGAGGCCGAAGGGCATGACCTTGTAGCAGTACATGCCGCGATCAGTTATGAAAGATGTGCCCTCCTGGTCGGATTTGTGCATGAGGATCAGGTTATACCCAGAATAAGCGTCCATGAAGCTGAGGAGCTGATGTCCAGCTGTTGCATCGACGAGTTGATCTATTCTGGGCAAGGGAAAGCTGTCCTTTGGACAAGCTCTGTTCAGGTCGGTGAAGTCCACGCACATCCTCCACTTCCCGTTGTTCTTTTTCACCATGACCACGTTGGCAAGCCAGTCGGGATAGTTGACTTCCCGGATGAACCCGTTATTTTGCAACTTGGTTACCTCTTCAGCCATGGCGGCGTATCGGACCGGATCGTAAGACCTCCTCTTCTGACGGACCGGTTTGCATCCCGGGTCGGTGTTCAGCCTATGGGTGATCACGTCAGACGATATGCCTGGCATGTCATCGTAAGACCAGGCGAACACTTCCGCATTGGCACGGAGGAAGTCAATTACGGCAGAACTTTGTTCGGGGCTGATCTGAGTCCCCACTCGGACGAGCCGATCCGGTGTCTCGGCCGAGATCGGTACTTCCTCCCAAGCCTCGGCGGGAAGGGGCCGAGAATCTGGGCTCGGCTCGGAAGTGAAGTCGAATGTCTCCGCCCTCGGCCACCTGCCCGAATCAGCGATGGAGTCAAGTTCCTGTGAGTTCGGCAGCTGACCCTTCTGCTTGATCGAAGCGGCGTAGCAAGACCGAGCCGAGCACTGGTCTCCCTGAATGACGATGCAGTCGTCGCCCACCGGACATTTGATGAGGAGGTTGGCGTAATGGACGATGCAGTCAAGGTCGACCAGAGCCGGTCTGCCCAGAATGATGTTGTAGGCTGACGGCCGCTTGACGACAATGAAGTACGTCATGCAGGTCTTCTTGATCGGCCCTTTCCCGAGCGAAAGGGGAAGGTAAATGTGTCCGAGGGGCTGAACCACTTCTCCCCCGAATCCGACCAAGGCAGGTGTATCGGTCTCTAGCTTATCCTCGCCGATGCCCATCTGCGCGAACGCAGAGTGGTAGAGGATGTTGACTGAGCTCCCTCCGTCGACGAAGGAGCGTGCAATGGTAGTTCCGGCCACCTCAGCCACTATGACGACCGGATCATAGTGGGGGAAGATGATCTCATTTGCTTCGTTAGGCTCGAAGGTGACCGGTGCCCAGTCTTTCCGTTGTTTTTTGGAAGTGCTGGGCTGACCCGCTTGGATTGACAGGGACTCGTGAGCTTGAGCCGCCTGTCTGACATACTCCTTCTGGGATCGGTTAGAGCTTCCCACGAAGGTTGGTCCCCCGCCGATTGATCCGATGGCAGCATCCTGGACCTCGATGGTGTTGGTGGGCTTCTTCGGCGCGGCCTTGGGTACCCTAGGCCCACCGGCCAGGAATTGATTAATCTTACCCGCCCGGGCAAGAGTCTCAATCCCGTCGCGGAGAGCGTAGCAATCACCCGTGACGTGGCCGTGATTGGAGTGGTATTTGCAGAAGACGTCCTCCCTGATTTTGTCTGGGGGAGGTCCCTTGATCTCCCTGGCAGGCGGGAGTTGGTCCTTGACCTTGGAGAAGATCTTCTCCAGACCGGCGTTGAGGGGAGTGTACTCCGTGTACTGGACAAACTTGGGCCCCTTGCCCAGAAGTTGGCGTGGCTCCTCGGTCCTGGTCTTCTTGGATTAGACCTGGGGTTTGGGACTTGCAACCTCTCCCTCCTTCCTCTTGGCCGAGGTCGGCCTGGGATTCAGGGCCTCCACCTGAGCATCCCACTCCTCAGCCCGCACCCACTTAGTGGCTTCGGCAGAAAGCTCATCGTAAGTGGAGGGAGGATTCCTCATTAGGTGGGAGCGGAGTCCCTCGGCGTGCAGACCTTGCATGAGGGCATTCTTTGCTGACCTGTCGTCGCAATCGTCGCACTTCGTATATTCGATGTTGAAGCGGATCAGATAGGCCTTGAGGCTCTCCCCTTCCTGCTGCTTAATGAGCGACATATCGTTCAAGTTGTAGAGTCGTTCGGATACAACCCGATATCTCGCCAGGAAGGCCCTCCGGAGGTCGGAGAAGGAGTCGATGGAATTCGGTTGGAGAGTTCGGAACCATCCCCGAGCCGAGCCCTTCAAGGTCGAAGGGAAGATTCTGCACTTCGTGGCTTCAGATGCCTGGCGGCTTCCATGGCGTATCTGAAGCTGTCAAGATGGTCGTACGGATCCTTGGCCCCATCGTACTGATCCATCTTGGGGGGCTTGGTGTCGCGGGAGACCTCAGCATCCATGATTCTGCTGGTGTACGGGAGGGGGAGTTCCTCTCCGTGGTCGGCTCTACCGGTGTACCCCCTGGAGACCTCGACGTGGCCGAGCCGATCGTGGACGCTCCGGATTTGGTCCTGGACCAGAGTCCGGACAAGGTTTTCCACGTCGGGCGGGGTCGGCTCGGCCGCATTTTCCCCTGAGCGTTCGGCCTGGTTACCGAGTCTCTCACTCATCGGCTGGCGAGTGATCCTCTCGCTCACCGGTCGTCGATCCGACATGATCATAGTCGATCCCAGTCGGTCGCTCACCGATCGCCTCCTTGAGTGAGCTCCTGATGGGGAAGGGTCCTGGCCGGTGATGGGGCCGAGCCTATCCCCAATCGGGACCCTGGTTTCGGCCGAATTGGCTGGACTATTGGCCCCCAACCTGGATTGGGCCGGGGGTCGCCGATTTGTATTCAGGTCGGCACGGTCTCCGCTCGAATTCCTGGGGACACGCTTCCCGAAAGCCGCCTGTTTTTGCTGGAGGAGACGGTGGGCATTTAGGAATTCGGCCTGTTCGGCCGGGGGCATGTCCTCGAAGCCCGGGAAGGCGCAATCAGAGTCCTGCCGATCGGTCTGGTCGTTCGGCTCGGCAGGAGTGCTTTGCCGAGAAGGGGACGGTGAAAGGACCTCCTGCTCGGTTCGGGTCCGGCGCGATCGGAAACCCGATCCCCCACTGTTCTCGTGCTGAGCACGATGGCGTGCAAGTTCCCCGGCCAGCTCGGCCTGTCTTGCGAGTAGCTCATTATTCTGCTTCAGGAGTGCATTCTCAGCGGCCAGGTGCCGTTGGCTTTCCTTAAGGAGCTTGTGAGCAGCTCGGATTTTTGAAGGACCTTTGGACTTGGATGTCCTGGGGAGTTGTGCTCCCCTCCTCTTCTCAGGTGTCTCAGGCTGATGTTGTTCATCATTCTGAGACGCCCCTGAAGAAGAACTGCTGTCCCGAAAGATGGTAGTCATGATGACTTGTGTGAAGGAAGAGCTTAGCACTTGCGGTGATGAACGCAACGGCTGAAGTCGATCTTCCCACAGACGGCGCCAATCTGTTGATGCAAATTCTCGTAAGGTAGATGCAACAACTTAGAATAGCTGATCTGGCTGATCAGATGCCTTGCTGGATGATGGAGTGGATGTTGATTGAGATCTTCCTGCAAAAGAAACAAGATCAAAGGAAATGGACCGGTGTGGTACCAGCCAAACACGCTCCGATGACGAAATCAGTGATGGTGTTTGATGGGGGATGAGGAAGAACAGAGGATAAACTTGGGAGAATAGGAAGAACAAGACAAATGTTCTGGGTCATTCTCAGCAAGTTGGGTAAGCTCTTTGGTGAGTGGGAATTTTTGTGTAAGTGTTTTTGGGTGGATGTGTCGATAGATAGATCCTTTATTTTGTGCATATGTGGTGCCTTATATAGGCTAAGGAAGACTTAATGAATAAGTTACCTGCATTGTGAATGAATGGTTGCCAAAGACCCACGCACCTGGTCAGACCTAGTTGCATGCTCAGCTGCTTACTTCCTCAGCATTCAATGCTGCAATGAATGCTTCATTAAATGCAAGGTTGGAAGGTTCAGGCAAACTGCCTCAGTAGCCATGAATGCAGACTGGACATTCTATCTGTCAGAAGATTTGTGTCAGGTGCATTCAAGTGTGGCGGTTCATCCCAACGTGATCTTCCCGGGAATGACGGCGGAGAGCCGAGCCGAGCCGAACACATGTCCTTATGCGTATGCATGAAGTCTATGTGTGATCGGATCGGGCATGTGATTCCAGACCGAGCCGGTCCAGTTAAAGGGGGTCTTTCCGAGCCCTAACTGGTCGACGCCAGAACTCGGATGGAGACCGTCCCCTGTGCCGAGCCGAGCCGAACTGGGATGACCGTGGAAAGATGGACACTCGATCCCTTGGAAGATCATCGGTTCGGCTCGGACCGAACATGGTGGGCCCGGCGTGGAAACTTGGTCTGAGCTGGCAGAGGAAATGCCGATCAGTGATGATGTGGAGGTCAAAGTTTGAACACAGAGAGTCAACTCCGAGATAGGTGTTGACCAGCCACGTGTCGAGCCGTGATTGGCTGTTCGGATAGATGTGGATTTTCCCACAAACAGGAAGTATGTTAATTTTCTGTGTGTACAACATTACTCATGATGACGACATATCCACATATATATCCCTTTTTAAATTACACAATTTTACACGTTTCACCACAACAAAAACATCTAATTTGACAGTATATTAATTGACATCTTAGTGAAAACTGTCAATTTTAGTGCTCAGTTTAGACGCCTTTAAAAAGCATCACCTATATACTATCAGCTTTGACGTCTTTTTAAGAAATTTAAGCTTTCATCTCAAAATTAATTGACAATAAAAAAAGTAGTTTAAATCCTTATAAATTACTAATAAGGCCCTCATATCTTCAATGTGAGATTTATCTCAACACGTCCCTGCACGTGTAGCGTTATTTAAGCCTAACACTTGAATAATTTATATTAAGTGATGTAGGAACACGTGTGGTCGTTAGATGCATCACGTAGATAATCTACTCTGATACTATAAAAAAATCTACGCATTCATTCCAAAACCAATTGACAATGTAAGGAATATCTCAAAATCTTTATAAACCACTAATAAGGCCATCACAACTTCAATGAGAGATTTTTCTCAACATTTTTAAAAACAATCAAGTACATCTTATGTTTCGCTGATAATTATAAATATTCATTTATCAATTCATACAGTGAGCAAAAGCTTTGAATACAAGCAGAAAATTAAATCACGTACCCAAACAAAATAATAAATACAATAATGAGCGAAAACTGGTCCATTGCCCAACCAAAGTGACCAGAATTTGTACTGTAGATGTAGTAGGATAATAATACATAAAAGATAATTATGAGATAATAAAAATTAAAAATTTGATAATGTTCACAAATTCTCGGGATAATGATAAAAATTTGAATGTGGCATAAGCTGACAGGTTCAGAAAGGGAAGAGTAGTGCTGCTGCTGCCTCCCTCTTTCATCTCTCTCTGTTGTTGCGTCCATGATATATTGAGATCAATTATGTGCTTTGCCTCATCTAACTAGCCACCAGCCCAATACCACTTTCAACCACGGCCCAATATCTTCAAAGCCCGTTATCAACCACTGCCCATCAAACCAGCCCAGTTAAACATTATCCCATTCCAACCAACACCCTTCCAAAACCCAACTATTTAAGCCCAATACCACATCACCAAAACCCTACCTTAGCCGCCCTACGCCTACTATTTAAACCTACTGTTCACGAGCCGCACACACTTCCTTCTATTTTGTAAGTTATTGCCTCAGCTCTAGCTCCATTGCAACAATGGGAATAATTCTCTCTAGTCTTATTCATAAATTTCGGCCACAAACCCCTTGTGTCATATGATGATGATGAGTTCATAAATATTGGACTCCCAACATCAAATTTATGATGATCAACAATATGTAATCTTACTTTAGATTATAATTATGTCAAATTAATTATGTGCATATGTATATGCAATGACATATTATACGTAATTTTATATAACATAGAACTACATAATATATGCATGTATAAATACATAAATGAGTACATATCTCATATTATTCGTACTGCATATATTATTATTAATATGAGTCTTTTAGATATAACATCATTTTGAATACCCCATTTTAGAGTAGGCCCAGTAGGTAAATAAATGTGTGTACGAATTTTTTTTTTTTTTTTTCTATGTCAAATAATAGTTTAGACATGAATTTATAGATATTTACAAAAGATGTCATTGTTTTAATTTGAGCAATATTTGAAGAGTCATGATTTGTGACATTTATTACTCATAACTTTGAATGTTTTAATTGATGGAATTTCATAATTCATGCATCTAATACAATATATATATATATATTGTTACCAATTATGAACATCAACATATAAACACTCAAATACAAAAAAATAAACATCCAATATACATATAATATACCTATAATATAGATAAAAAAAATCAACACAGTTAGCCTCCACATTGGGTAAAAAAAAAAAAGAGAGAGAGAAATATCTAATAAAAATATAACAAATCCAACACAATACAAACATAGCACTAAGATATATAAATACAAATACAAATACTTTGGACTTAGGTATATTTCAAAAGAATAAAAATAAGAAAATACATATCGCTCAGGTCAAGAAAAATATGTAATTACCAACCTCCTCTTGAGGTACATTTATATACGGGAGACTTAGTGTTCAGTCCATGTTATGAGTCTTTCTTAGACTAAGACCGATAATGATTTAGGGTTTTTAATTAAGTCCTTTTATTTTTCTTCTTTGACGACTTTATGTTAAGTTTTAACTCCAAGATTTTGGTTCCGCCCAAAATCTCGGAGTTAAAACCTAACATGCAGCCTCTACAAAGCCCACTCTACACCTTATGAGGGAAAATACCCTTCAAATATGGGTAAATACCCTTAAAATCGGGGAATGACTTTATTATGAATTAAAATGATTTTCTTATAAATGAAAAGGACTTTATTATGAATTAAAAGGATTTTCTTATAAATTATTATGTTTTAAAAGGATTTTCTTATAAATTTTAAAACACTCCCGGTCTCTATCTAAAAACTGTTTTTCTAAAGGACCTAAGTTTAATTATCTCTTTATATAATTACCAACCTCTTTTTGAGGTATATATACTAATGGTTTCATCACCTCTTACTCAGGTAGAAAAATGTGGAAGAAAAACAAGAACCACAATCATAGAGGACTTGGTATTGAAAAAAAAACAAAACAAAAAAGATCAAAGAAAAAGATGGGAGGAAGAAGAAGAAGATCAAAGCTAGATTGATGATGAAGAAAGATAGAAGATGAAGAAAAATCAAATAAGAAGAAAAAAAAAAGATCGAAGAAAGCACAAACACAACCAAAACAAAATAACACGTTACTTACCTGTAAGTAAGGATGAAAGAAAACTTAAAAAACACTGCGAAAAACGCCATGGTGAACTTTTGAAATTGTTATACTAAAGAACAGGTGAGGATGAAAGCTTAATGATGTTTCGAAAACGTAAATGACGTTTTTTCTTAATCTTTGAATGTTGGTTATAATACACTAATTTAGACAAGAAAACACCTATTTTGAAATTTGAAAAAAGAAAAAGAGGATATACTTAATTTTCTAAATCAAACATAAATGGCAATTAATTACCAAAAAATAAAATAAAACCTTGAAATAAGACATTAATACACACTAATTTGAAAAATGCAGAAAACTTTGAAATTTGAAAACAAAAATCAGCAACTAGATATTAAATAAATGACTAAATAGCATAAGTTAAATAAAAGACAAAGAGAAGAGATAAGAGATCGAAACATGAATTAAAATTTCATTTTATTAAATAAAAGTGCAACATAATAAGTAACATTCCTATTTTCTTTTATACATCATAGCCAAAAGGCTTTGAAAGAGAAATTCTAGGAGTAGCTAAAAAAGGAAGAAAATTAAATGCAGAAGAAAAAGATGTGAAGAAAGGGCTGAAGGCTCCTTTAAAATAGGCAAGGACTAGGGCTTATGATGAGGAAATGATCAGCACAAAAGTTGGTGCAAGGCTAGAAATATCTGGGATCTCTGCCATGTGTCGCGCACACAATGGCTGGGAGGATAGAAGGAAGCACACGGATGAAAAGGCTGGCAACATGCTGGACATAGCTACTTTGCCACGTGTCGACCCGCAGTTGGTTGCTGGGAGGAATATTAATCACAACAGGCTTTGGCTTGATCTTTGCGACAGCTGTCACGCAATAGGGAGAAAGGACAGCGGAAAGAACTGGGAAGCTTCCTAGCTTTTTGATTGATCGCCTCCCGCGGGCTTGGGCTTCTCTCCATTTTTTTTCTTCTTTCTTCTCTTCTTTTATTTGGGCTGAACATTCTTTCTTTTATTTTTCTTTTGGGCTTCTCTCTTTAAGTCCTACAAAATAGAAATATAATAATTAAAATAAGTCTAAATTAAAATAAATCCTAATAAAACATTAAAACCTAGGAAACAAAACAAAAACTAATAAACCCACTAATTAACTAAATAATTAAATAGAAAATAAAAACACTAAAAATGCTAAAAGACATAAACAAAAAATGTATGATTTTAAAGATATAATATATATATATATATATATATATTGAGCTCAACAATAATTATACGACATGGTATCATCAAGGTGAACCGATGGTGGCTGCTTCGACTTCCTCGGATGCCCAAAAAAGGAAGCAACCTACATAATATGTTAATGATGATAATGATCAGGTGATGAGTATAATAAATGATGCTTATCCATATGCGTCGGCAGATCAAGGTCAACCTATCTTTGAGGAAGTTGGAGTTGAAAATGATGATGGGTTGCCAGTAGATGTTCAAAGCAAAGAGTTTGTTAAGTATGAGAGATTGTTGAATCAAGCCAAACAAGAATTGTACCCTGATTGCGAAGAGTACTCGGTGCTAATTGCCCGTTGTGGAGTTCATGTATTGGAAAGTCATGTTTGGGCATTCGAATTGGGGTTATGATTACGTGATGAAGATTTTTAAACGGATGCTTCCAAAGAACAATCATTTACCTAAAACTCATTATTAGGCAAATAAGGTGTTGAAAGATATTGGGTTGAGGTATAAAAAAATTCACGTCTGCAAGAATGATTGTGCATTGTTTTACAATGAAAACGAAGGGAGGGATAAATGCCCTGTGTGCAATGAGCCGAGATATCAGAAGAAGTCTAGACATGAAAAGAAAAAGATTCAGAGAAAGGTGTTGCGTTATTTTCCCCTTAAGCAAAGATTGCAACGATTATATATGTCGACACATACTCTAGTGGCATGAGATGACACAAGGATAAGTGGGTTGATGATGATATGATGAGACATTCTGTAGATAGAAGCGCATGAAAAGAATTTGATAAAATGTATCCCGATTTTGCCGCAAAGCCTCGAAATGAGACACTTTCTGTATTTTCTCAACCTGCACGACATTTTGGCGCCCATACATGTGAGGTCTCGAAAGCCGACATGAAGGTAATTCATTGGTTCATACTCAATAATTGTGACGAAGTCGTATCGTTGCTCGAAGAACATGAGAAACTTATAAAGCACGACTATCCTTCAAAGGTAGAGGAAAAGCACAAAGAATTGTTTCCGGAATGGTTTAAGGCGCATGTAAGTGACTAATATACATGTTTATTAGTATGCATGATGATGATCAAGTGGTGTATGCAAGTAGCTTAGACAGCGAATAAATTAGTATTTCTAGTGATAATAATAATGATTCAGATTAGTAAGTCATGACTTTGATTTGTTATTTATATCTCTTAAGTTCATATATTTAAATGGTAATTAATATATTTCGAACTAATATATTTATTGGATTGTGCAGATACGTTAAGGTATGATAATGATGGCACGAGAATCTATGTCTATGCAGTCTATCTAGAACCAGTACTCCAAGGTCGCCTCGGCCCAGCCCAAGGTGACCTCAGACCCTATTCTACCGTTGAAGCCCGACTTGAGTACCAGATCAGCTCCTGTGGCACAGAGGGCCCGTCGATCCCACAACAGACGTGGTCAGGTCAATGATGTAACCAACTCATCATCGACGCAACTTGGATAGGGTAAGAGAAATATTTATACCGATTTTTTTTAGATTCAACTGTACTTAGATGTTCTAAAATAAAAATGATTATAATTGTTATATTTGCTTTTTTAGGTACCAAAGCGACGAGGGTGCCATTTAAAGGGTTGAAATAGTCAAAAATCACGCGTACGACGAAGACGAGGATTACCATTGAGTGCGCGGAAGGTGAACGACGACCGGCCGACCACAAGAAGACAACTTTTTGACCCCCAAGAAATCCGGAGAAATTGAGAGCATCAAGCATCTAAGTTGTCTAATTCATTCTCATAGGTTGTTACTATGTTTTCTTTATTTGTTTTCCATTTTTAGGTGATTTTTGAGGAAATCTCATGGTTTCTCTCAATAATTTAGGATCAAAACCTTTGTGTTTTTTAGTTTTTGTTGGAAATCATATAAGTATGTTCTTTTGAGTCGCATATTTTTAATTAAGGTCTTATTTCTTGTTCTTAATTTATTTTCATCATATAAATTAGGTTAATTTTTTTTATTGCTTTTGTAGTTTAGAATAGTGTTAGATTATGCGTTTTACAGTTCATACTTGTATAATTTCAGTGAACATTGAAGATTCCCTTTGTTTTGATTTTGCTTTAACGATTAATTGTTATTTGCTTGATTTTGATTTCACATCCACCACTCGCACATTCACATTCACTCACCACATAACCATATATCACACATGCCCCGACCACACTACCCTAAATTCTTGCAGCCAAGGCAACATAACTTTGCAACCGAGATTATTCCTTCCTCAGTTCACGGTCGCTTGATCGGAAGACAGATTCAGCACAAGTTCATCAGAATATACGCTGGCCCACAGCCATGTATTGGCACACCTAACGCACACAAGAAGGACATAATTTCCCTAAATTCACAGCATGCTTGACACGTGGCCTCAAAAAATTTGAGGCAAACAGGATCCCAAATTTGTGTTGTGTCTCAAATGCAGACGTTGTGCATGGTGTATGTGTAAGTGTTTTACTCATTTTCAAATTATTTGGGATACTAATTTAAGATCCTAATAACAATCAATTGAGAATATAGAATCCTAGCCTGCAATTTTCATGCAGGGATTCGTTGCTCGTCATTGGACTAGCCCAAAGGAAGTATATATGCAAAGAGAAGATTAGGTCCTAGGACTTGGATTGCAAAGGTTAAGATACAAATGCATTCATATATGACCCTTCCAGTTTTATTTTATTTTTCTTTTTTATCACTCTTTTTCTTATTTTGACCAAATGATAGTGGGAGAGGGATAATAATTCGAGTTCAGGACTTCGAGAGTAGAGTAAATATTCTAAACCACTACAGCTAGCTCTAAGCCAGACTTTTGATCAAATCCCTTTCTATGAATTCGAAGTATGAACCAGCATGCTTGGGCAGCTAACATATGATCATATATTATGCTGCGGATTGAATTATAATCTCCAGGTATCTCTTGCTATAATTGAATGGACATTAAATATTTGAAATAGGAGGACCACCATGAGAATTCAACCAAAAATTGTTAATTTGCTTTCGCTCATTCATTTTTAGGGTTCATTGGCCATTTGGCTCAATTACGTACTCCAAATAATTTGATTGGGATCGACAGTATTCCTCAGGGTCACATACATGCAAGTCCATTTGATAGTTGAGATCTGTCCCTTTTGTTTTTTTGTTTTTTAATAATTCAGAGAGAGGAAAGTAAGAGGCGAACTCTAACTGTGAATGTGAGAGATATATAGATGTCAAAGTTTTTCCATTGTCATTTCTTATCAAAATTCAAGTCAACAGTGAAGGCTTCTAACTTCAGTGGTGGCCGGCTTGAGTATTTATTCATCCACACTTACAACAAGAGTTCGATTCTTACCTTCTTTTCTTCGCAAAAATAAAATATAAATTTAATATGATGTGTACGTACCGTTTAGAGCAAAACCAATAATTAAGTTTCAAGACTTCTGCTTCAAGAATTCCCAAAGGCTAGCTTTTAATTACACTACTACATACTGTGATCATATAAGTATTTGGGTGCATTAACTCATAGGCATCTTAGTTTTTGCCAAGTAATCCCAAGGCCTGCACTTAAATTTTCTTTGCCAAAAAGAGAGATAATCATGCTCTTCTCTAATTAGACAAACTTCAGTTGTAAGCCAAATCTGTCTTTGGTTCACATATAAAATTCCTTAGCAGAAAGCAAGGAACTATATTCTGTGATGATTGCTTTAAATATTAAAAGAATAGAAGAAGAGTAGTAGGAAACAACATGATTTTGCTTTTTTCTTCCTTTTTTCTTGAGTCAAAATACACGATTGGGGCAACCTTACCCAACCCCTAGAAACAAAATATAAGTCTCCTACCTTAATCATAAGCCATGATATCCATCACTTCCCTTTCGGCTACCACTAGTCTATGTAGTATGACAGCAGAGCTCAGAGCATTAGAACCCTAAAATCATTTGTCGATCACATTAATTATATTCGATTTAGACCATTTTAGCGCACACAAATTAAATGTCATGTAATAATTAGTGTGACAAGGATATAGTTGGTATGGAAGAAATTAGAGGGCCGGATGTAGTATTTTCCCATTGAACTTTCACCCGTGTTGAGCATATATAGTACTGCCTTGGATGCTCCATTACTATGTTTTTGCTGAAAATGCAGACTTTCTATGATCTTCTTTTCCTTAATTAGAGGCCTAGGAGTATGTAGTAGAGGAGTGTTACTGGTAAGGACACTAGCATGCCAAAGATAACCCTGCAAAAGAGGAGCACAGTGCTATAAATTAATAAACTATAATGTGTATGATTCCCAAGCAATAGAGATTATGAGAGAAATATTTCTTGCAGTTCGTGTTTGTTTGTATGAATAAACCATTACTTATTCTGTCTTATATTGATATGCGCATCAACTAAGTGTGTGTTCTGATTTAAAATGTGTTATCAGCCAAAAATCGCATAAGCTGTCCTACTAGTTGTGCCTCCAGTTTTGGTTTTCAATGATTCTACAGCTACTTTCTGATTTATGCCTTATTAGTCTTCTGCAGTCCCATTAAAGGCACTTTGTGTGGGGTATGTTAAAATTAAGTGGTTCTGAGTGTATGAACAGATCGAAGTACAATGATACCAACTAGAAGGGAAATCTCTTGAGTGCTTAATTGATAGCTAAGAGACTTAGTTCTGATATCCATTTATGAACGCGTGAGAGATTGTTAATTAACTATTGATTGATGTGAGATTTATTATATATATGTAAGAATTATATAAAAAACTGGTTGACAATCACCCATATCAGCTACACATCAAAATATAATGGTTGACAATTAATTGTCTACGTGTGCATAATTGACTTAGGGCTCGTTTGGCACTGCTTTTTAAAAGCGCTATTGATTATAAGCGCTTTTGTTGGAAGTGCTTCTGCTCATAAGCACATATAAATTTTTATAAAAAATTCAATTGCTTCATACAAAAGCACTTGAAAGTGCTTCTTGAGAAAGCACCTGTCAGGTGCTTCTCAAAAAACCACTTAGAAGCATTTTTATAACTCAAAAACACTTTTATTTATTTATGTCAAACGCAACCAAAAACGCTTTTACTAATCTAAAAGTGTTTTTACCAATTTTAAAAATAGTGTCAAACAGGCCATTACACTTGGTAACAATAATAAACTACCGACTTTTGGTAGTACTATTTGTCCACATCATCTGTTCAATATATTAATGAAGAAAACTGGTATGGAAGTGATGAAAACTAGAAGATCGTTGATTTTCACTTTTAACTATAGTTTTTACTGTTTCTCTAAATTTTTCTTACTCCCTTTTTCCTTAATTTTGGGTTTGAAGGTTGGACTACACAATGAAGACTAGAAAAAGTGTACTAACATTTCCCCCCACCTTAATAAAGGGAACAATAATTGGTTCAAGATTTTTCATAGCTCCCAAAGATATTTTCCCCCCTTTTTCTTTTTGGATTTGCAACATCCTATATATAGACTTTATCAGAAAATTTGCTGGTTTTGATGCCACTAGCTAGTACTCTATGGTCACTGAAGAGATACAATTAAAAGATTAACTAATTATTCAAATATAATGAGACTATATATATATATATATATATATGAATTTACTTTAAAATTGACTTACCCTGTACTCAAAATGTCAGGGTGCAGCCCATATTCCCTTGCAAAGACAAATGGTACTATTCCTTGTGGAAGCGCTGCCTGGTGGATCATTAATTAATTCAACAATAAATATTTCAAACCCTTCATATATAAAAGCTATATATTTAGCACAAAAAAGCAGAATGATGAATAATTGACCAGCCAGCATACAAATAATAGTATGCAATTATTAATTTATATCCCTGAAAATTAACATTCACATCTTTTAAGTTTTAACAACATATATAAACGTTACCCTATATGATACATACCTGAACTATGGCAGCATGTAGTTTGACTCCTCTTAGACCAATAGCAATAGATGCAGCAGACATTAGAATAGGCCCACAAATAAAGCGGATCAGCATTCCCATTGTTGCCCTCTTTGTGCCACACGCAATAATCCGTGGCTGGAGGGCCATGAACAACCCTGCAATATTATTATATATATTCAAGTTGCCATTTTCATACTAATCATAGCCAATACATCAAGGTTTTATCACTATGGAAGTGCAATTTTCCCAAGCTAGCTAATTAACTCTCTCTTATATGCAGCCTCATATCTTATGTACATGTAAAAGCAGTCTTATTATACTGGTTGATATGATAAATAATAATATATATATATATATATCAAGCTAAATAATGATTATGTTGCTTACTAGCAATGCACCTATATATATTCATGATTTGCTTTGCTTTTTCACAAATTAATAGACCAAAGGAACAAAAAAAAAAATTTAGAGTTCAACTTTTTCCCAACTCTTCCAAAATAGCAAGATCATAACACTGTTCTAAACCCTAAAAAAAAAAGTTCTAAACCCTAAAACAAATTACGCTCTTTATCAAATAACATTCCTATTTTATATATGCATTTAAGTGTGCAGAATTAGCTTATTACTAACTATTAGTCTGGTTAAATAGGTCTCAATTTCGTATCCTCCTCCCTAGATTAAAAAAAAAAAAAAAAAAGGTGTTCAGTGCATGGAGATGATATACCTAAACTGAACATTGCCATCCCCAGACCTGCATCTGATATTATTTTTATCGAATATTTCACCAAATTCGGCATACCCACATCCCACCTGCAAAATTAAAAAATAAATAAAATAAAAACCATCATGAGATTCATAGCATGCCTTAGCAACTTTGATTTTATAAATAATTTTATGTATGTATTATTTGTCATTGCTCCCCCAACTCTTTCATTTAGCTAGAATTACTCACTTGAATGAAATGAGAGACCAGAGAAGGCCTAAGACACTTGAGTATGTGTTTGGGTTGCGGGAAAGCTTTCGTCCAACCATGGTTAGTATAAGCCTTAGCATCACAAGGGCACGTGGCATTTCTTGATTGGTTTCTGCGATCTTCGGACTTGCCTCTTCTGGCATTGAGAATTTGATGTTGTCTCTGAAACTAATTTCCTTGTCTGAAAAACAAATAGTGAAAAATTATTATTAGTAAATTTTATGTTGGTAAGTTGAGATATCAGCACATTATGTTTGAGGCTGTTAATTTTTTTTTTTCTTCCTAATTGATGATTTTATTGAGCTAGAGTTTGTTTGGCCGGGATTTTAATTGAGAGTTTAACAACCCATTATTCTTATTTAAAAAGGTATAGAAAATGCACCCCTTTTATGAAGCACAATTAGACAACATGATTAGAAAATGAGAATTTTGGGTGAGCATGATTTGGGGTTATCATTTAATGGACTATTTACCATAAATATCAATTAGGCAATCAGTATTGTCAAATAGATCTCCTTTTATCATTACACACGTGCTCTCAAGCAAATGATGACACTTATTAGTGTTCTGACTAAGTAAGATATCTATGGCTAAACATTTTGGATGACACTTATATTACTTTGAACCGTATATTAACTATTTAGATTCACAATATGACATTATAAACATTTTTTATCATCCAACTCTTTTATAAGTAGAATATTTCTAAGTAAATAAAAATTTAAAAAATTAATTTAAATTTGAGTCAATTAAAATTTTTTTATCTTTTTTGTTTTTAAAAATTTAAAAATTTGACTATTAAGTAATATTCGAGTTTTTTATGAAAAGTGTTTAAGTACTAGAAGATTAAAAAATAAATATTAAATTATTTTAATGAAAATAAAAAATAATTAATTTTCAAAATCACTTAAAATGTTTAGTAATTTTCTTTTGATTTGGGACTGATGTATTCTGTTCTATTATTAGTAAGCCTACGCTCAGATCAAGACTGAGAAGTTGTCGTTGCTCTTTGTCGACAAAACGTACATCTTCCCTGCAAAAAAGCTGCATGTTCTGTTGATGTTCTTTACAGATCAAAAACACACACAAACGACACCGTCTTGTCCCTTTCAGAAAAACAAAAACCGTAAAAAGACAAACTACATTACGTACCTCCAACCTCTTTGCTACCTTGACCTTGACAGTTCATCGGTGACTCCCACATCATCTTCGCGCCAGAAAACGCCGGCGAAGCCTGCCGGGAAAATTTTCCGGCCACCGGAGACCTCGTCCATGTCGGAGTATTGGCGGTGGTGGTGACCGTGGTCGTGTCAATTTCATTGAAAGTCGACGCGCGTGGCGTCGGCTGGAGAGAGTACGCGTCCGACGATGCGTACTCGGAAAGCCGGGGACTCGTGGAGCGGTACCCGAATGCCACGTCAGCATGTGCTCTCAATGCGAAGTCGAGGTTTGTTTCATGGTGTTGATGAAGCGGCGTGTTGACGGAGAAGATTTCGGCGTTGGAGAGGTTTGATGCTCTGGGAGTGATGCCCATGGAGGATGATAGAGCGGAGCCCGGGTGGGATGAGGTAGAGCGGCGGATACGGACTCGGATACGCCCGTTTTCGTCGAATTCGGACTCGGTGAAAAGCGGGTTGCGACCGTCCAGCGAAATAATGTCGTCGTCGATTTCGAATTTGGTTATAGCGCCAGCGGTGGACCCCGGGAACTGGTTTTGGATCAGTAGAGTGGCTGCTCTGTATTCAAAGAGGAAGAGCAAAAGTGTGTACCTGCCGAGACAGATCCGATCGAGAGCTTTCATCACTTCATTTTATTATTAATATTTACAATAATTTTTTTTTTTTTTTTTTTTTATCAATTGAACTTTTTTTTCTTTCTATGTCTTTATTTCTTTAATCAACGTTAATTTGTAGAAGAGTTAATATCAAAGAATATTAGTGACTATTTGATTTAATAGGTGACATACCGTCTTTATTTATTGAAGTAAGTCATAAGTGCAATATTCATGAACACTGAATAAGTTTTAATTTTTGAGTAATGTTAGGCGGATTAATTTTTCTTTTTTATCACATTAATATTACCTAGCTAAAAATGACGAGACTCACTTGTATAAATGGAGTATTTGATAAAAAATGGTGTGACAACTGACAAGTAGTTTTCTCCGTAAGTAGTACTTTTTCTTAGTAACCATATATGCTTCACATAAAGCTGTATGAGAAAGATAGAAAGACAAGAAGAAAAAAGCCAATAACCTTTCCCAACTTTCAATGTGGAAAACCAACCAGTTAAACCAGGGAGAAAACTAATTAATTAAAATAATACAAAAAGAAAAAGAATATTATACCATATGATGCATTGAAGCACAACCAGTTGCACCATGAGGGTCTGAGTGAAATCGCCATACATGGCCTTGAGCAAAGGGATGCCCATGACCAATGTGTTGGGCAAAGTAGCCACTGAAAAAAGAGTGATAAGCCAGTCAAGCCCTCCTTTGAAGAAAATAGACCACAGTGAGAGCAAGGCAAGGACCGAGAGCTTAGAGAAAGTGTCCGCCAATATGAACTTGGTGTCCATCTCATAAGGGTTGTTTTGCGATATGAAGTGAAAAGACAGCACCGGAACCGCGAACACCGCCACGAACCGGTTGATGCCGGAGCACTGCTCTGCCGTGAACATCTTACACCATTTCACAGACCCATATGCAACCAGCATTGCGAAGTATAGTGGAACGATTGCACATGTAACCTTGTAGAAATCTTGGGCTGTTATCATCCTCTCTCTCTCTCTCTCTCTCTCTCTCTCTCTCCAAGCTAGAGAGTTAATACTTACATGAGACTATGAGAGTGAACACTGAGGGTTTATTATATAGGATATTTATTGACGAGAATGCCCCTGTAAGAGTTGCTAATTACTTGTGAGGTACAGTACTACCTTTGGTAGGCTTTGATAAATCCAATTAGTAAAAGATTTGGGTACGTGGTCTACTTTTCGCGTACGTGGCAAATTAATGTTGAGACTCTTGTAGATAAAAACGTATTCAATGGGTTAGAGAGAATACACCTACGGCTGTAAATCCGCTTGATACAGTTCGAGTTCGTATTGAGTTCAGTTCAAGCGGCTCACTCATTTAAGAAACAAGTCAAGCTTGAGCGTTAGTATATTCGGCTCGGAAAACTCGTGAGCAGTTCGTATTTTCTAGTTTATATATTTTATACCTCATTTTTCATAGCTTATATAAGGACTTGCTATTTTTATTTCTTATTTTGTTTTTGTATTATTTGGTTATAAGACATCTATTACCTTATGTCGATCTTTTTTTTAATGAAATTTTTTGCAAGTATTATAAGTTATAAATGTTTAGATAGAATTATTTGGTACAGTTGTATATATTTCAGGGAAATTGTATTCATCTATATAGTGTTTTAAAGAAGTCTTCGGTGCCTATCTAATTTAATTAAAAATATATATTAACTCTAAATTAAATTAACATATTATAATGCTTTCAAGAAGAAAATATTTGATAGAAATTAATATTTTAAAAAATAGTAGCTAATAAAATATCTTAGATAAAATTATATAAATAAACTCGATACTGCTCGAGTTCATATCGGGTTTGATTTTTTTTTTTTTTGCGCGTTTGAGCTTGGCTCGTATAAGAAACAAGCCAAGCAAAGCCAAGCTCAAGCTCAAATTCAAGCTCGAAAAATTTTAAACAAGCCAAGTTTGAGCACAGTAGTATTCGGCTTGGTTCGGCTCGGCTCGTTTACACCCCTAAATACACGCTTTTAACTCTTAATTTAGAACCTAGCTAATTTTTTATTTTTTTTTAACAGACGAGCTTAGCTAATTAAAGATGCATAAAGAGAAAGAGAGTATACAACTGTCACATTCCAAAAATTTTGCGAGCTAGCTAGCTTGTAGCTAATTATGTTTGTATATATAATAATATGTATATATGCATGTTTTCTCTTAATTTGAGAGACGAGGATTAATATCTCCTAGGGGTTGCTTAGTTAATTTTGCTATTTTTTTTCATCTGAGGGCAGCATGCAATATGTAAGGCTCTTGGAAATATTAGATACTTTGATCAATTTTCATGATCTCACCATGATAAGAATTGAGTTTAGTTGAAACGATCGATTGCGTTTGGTGCATATATATATGGTAAAGTACTTGTTAGCTTGGAATTAATTTAAGCTTAAACATGTTTATCGTGAGGTTATTATCCGGGGGTTTTAGATGCTTTAGGTCTTTATAATTATGGGCTTGTTGGCCCCTATCATTATGACAGGAAAACTCGAACCCCAAACCATTGCAAGTGCAACTCGATCTTTTGCCCTTTATCAGAAGGCTCAAGGTGGTCATGAGTCAGGACCTTTGTTAAGTGATGAGTCAGATATATATTAATCTAGAGACTCGAGAAAGAAAGAAAAGCATGAGATCATTCATGAGAATCTACAAACAAAATCTTCAAATCCAATGTCATTGAGTCTTGATAATTGATATATATGGCCCCAGTTCGATCTGTTTACTTTTAAACAGTAATGGGCTTTTGCAAAAAGTTTGCCAAAAGTACTATACTTGGATCAAACCATGGATCTCTTTCCTCTTCAATTCTCACTTTAGATACTAGATAGTGTAAAAAGCATCCACCTTTGCAATTCTCTTATGTGAATTTTCATAATTAGCTAATGAATTTCAGGCCAAGAGCTAGCTGCATACCATTATTTGAAAGATTCACAAAGTTGTATTATTAAGGATTCCAAATGAAAGAGAGACAATGAAAACATTTTTCTTTCCTTGTGATAATTGTTTTGTCAAATGTCTTACCGATTGAGCAGAACTACATCAGGGTGTAGTTATGGGTTGCCTAACCCATGCTATTGCTAATTGTCAAAATGTAAATTTAGGAAAAAATAATTTATCTCTTTATTCGTCCCTATATGGACTATATATAAAATACAATAATACAAGTCTTGTAAGCTAAGGAAAATACAATAGGGAAAATACAATAGGGAAAATATATATAATAAGGAAAGTAAGAAAGCAAGTACAATAAGGAATTGGAATCCTATAAACTCTAGGAATCACTTAACACTTCCCCTCAAGTGGGTGCATAGATGTCGCACATGTTCAACTTGCTATGTGAGTCAATAAATACCCTGCTTGAAATCGTCTTGGTAAGAATATCTGCTAATTGGTCCTCAGACTTCACAAATGAAAAATCAATTATCCCAAACTATAATGTTACTTTTATGAAGTGGCGGTTTACCTCCACATGTTTAGTCCAAACATGTTGCACATGGTTATGGGTAATCTCAATAGTAGACTTATTATCGCAAAGCAAGTCCATAACCCGCTTAGGCTTAAAACCCAAGTCCTTTAAAAAGTTCCTTAGCCACAATGACTCACAAACTCCTTGAGTCATTCCTTTAAACTCGACACGTACTTGACCTAGCAACAACTTGTTACTTTTTATACCTCTAAGTAAGTAGGTTGCCACCAACAAAAGTAAAATATCTTGATATAAACCTTTAGTGGTACCAGAACCAACCCAATCTGCATTAGTACATCCAGATGTCCTTGCTTAGAAAATAATAATCCCTTACTAGAGCTAATTTTAAAGCATCCATGTGACTTTTACTTGGAGCATGCATAAACTGACTCACAACATTAACTAGATAAACAATATCAAAATGAGTATGATGTAAATTTATGTTAGACATCTTTAGCATGCACATCTCATAGGTACAAGTTACATATAGATAAATTGCATCCAGTGTATATTCATGTGTGCATATCAGGTAATTGGTAGCAGAATACTTACCAGATGAACTCATGTTAATTGCAAGGGGTTTGCTAGAAGTTGAGATGCACTCCAAGTGTTTGATAAAAGGTCACAACGCACAAGTGTTCCAGCCAACACTCTATGCTTCAGAACTTCACTCGATATGGGGCAGTGAATGAATAGCTCGGTTGCTTGTGTGGCCAGGGACCTGTGCTATGTATAGGGTCTAGAGAATCCAAGTGTCCTCCCACTAAGGTACCTCGTCCTCAATCCTAATTTGACTCCTATATAAAGACTTACTTTAGTCATGCTTAGCTTACAACATATAGCAGCTGTATTCAAGTTATCCTAGTTCATATCAGATTAGGATTCTTATCTTATGTGAACTAGTTCTGATGTGGCTTGAGTTGGTACTCCTCTTACTTGTTCCTTAACTAAATTGTTAGTCGAAACCTAGTAGAACAAGGCCTAAAGTCCATTAGAATCTTATATATAAGCCAAATACATCAAATTTGCTACAAGTCTTTAATACCTCAATCAGTAGAGACTTGATCAGGAAACTCAGCTAATTTATGATTCTGCTCAATAGAATGGTCATAAGGCTTACAAGCAAGCATGCCAATTTTAACGACCCTGATTTTTTGCATTATCTACTTTGGAGCCATTTTAATTTTTTAGAATTATTTGAGGATTTTTAGGATTTCCTTTAAGTTATTTGGTGAAAATTAGAATTTATTCACTTGAGTTTCAATGAATTACACTTTTCCCGAGGTCAAAATGGTCAGAGTGGGAATTTGTTTACGAAATACTTGTTGGTATGGATCCAACGAAATTTAGTTTATATAAATCGGAGCTCGGGAGAAGGAGCTATGAATTTTCAAAGTTAGCTAGATAAGTATTTAAAGAATTATTTTGATTTTTTAGAATTTAAAATTGGGAAGTTAGATTTTCATAAAAATTCTAGAAGTCAAAATGTGGTTTTGAGGCCTTAGATAAATAGAATTCAATGAGATGAGTCCGTAGGATTTTTCAGACCTCGAATCTATTTTTAGTGAATTTCCGAAGTTGGAACAAATATTAGAAATTCATAAATTAGTAATAACCAGAATTGTTGACATTGTGCGATCTACGCCATTCTTAAAAGTCAATTGAACATCCAAGATGCGTCTAGAGATTGGTTGGGCTTCAGTGCGTTGTAGTGCATAGAAGCTATGGTACAGACGCACTGAGAGACGCGCGATTACGTACAACTCGGACGACAAGGGAATATGGACCATTCGTCCAAACGGTGTGTCGTTTTGCCTCGGTCTCTCGACTCGCGCTCGGCCCATTTCCTCTATGGTGTTGACTTTCGCACTCTGATTCAGTTTTTCTAGTTTTTCCGACCTTTTTACCCACATAAGTATATATCCATTTGCTCTCACAAAAAGTTTGTGTGTTGACCCTCAGGTTACCGCTTAACCAGACTCGCTCTTAGCCCCGAATTTGTGTTTTTTTTTTTAAATTTAATTTCAGCCCTTGATTGCTCTAAACACATCTAAGCCCTCCATTTCACTGAAATGGTCATAACCCTTGGTTTTCACCTTACACATCTATAAATAGATGGCACCCCCTCTTATTTCCCTCACCTCTCGTTTAAGCTGATTTCCGAGAGTTGAGAGCTTCTCACGCTAAGAATCTTTCTCTCTCTAGAATTATTAAGACAAACCATACTTTTGAGAGTTTTTCTAATTCTTCCCTTAAGGACATACCACTTGTTGAAAGTCCTTAGTTTGAAATTTTCCCCCTCTCCTAGAACAAGCTTCATTTTTAAGTAGTTCCTAGTTGAACTTTTGATTAGATTGTCCCATAAGGTGCCCATTAGGGTTTTTGCACCCGATGCTTAACTAATTAACAATCAAACATTAGGCTATTTGTAGGGAGTACCGGGTCACATGAAAAACCCGGTAAGCTATGAAGCTCATGTGGGTAAAACTTGCTCATACTCAAATAAAATCAATTCAATACGACACTCAATCATAGTAATAATCATCAAGAGTTTCATAAGCCACTATATAAATATTTCCACAATCAAGCACCTCGGGAAATCCATTTTCGGAAATCAACACTCAATTCACACATAAGACAATGACAATAATCATGATATTTCACATTCAACATCACAATCAAATGTATAGCGTACCTGAATTAGTTGAGATAGAATCAAAGTTGTATGATGCAACTAGCTAGCTTGAGGTTTAATTAAGTGAGACCCAAATATTAATTATAAAACCAAGGCCAAATCTAATTTAAACTTTAATGAATTAATCTTAACAATTAATTCAAACTCAATAATTAATTAATCTAATTAATTAATTATATTTTTCATCTACCGTTCTATTAATTAATCTGACAGTGAGATTTGACATCTTCCATTAAATTCGTTAAAAAAATAAGAACAGTTAATAAATCATATATATTAATTTCTTTATTCCACAATTTATGAGTGATACCTAATATCATACCATGACTACCCAAAATCATTAGAATATTAGTAATGTATTAAGTAGGGGTGGGCACGGGATGGGAGGGGATGAGACTTACCTCATTCCGTTCCCATCTCATGATTTGAGTTCGGGATCAGTACGGAATGGGATGAGGGTTTTGAGATTATGGTACCATCTCGTCACGTACCAAAGTGATTTGGTACGGGTTCGGTACCATCCCGATACTAAACAAAAAAATAATAAAAATAAAAAATTCAATTATTCAATTATTCAATTTTTATTCAAGATTCATCTTCAAATAATAATCTGTAAACAATAAACATAACGTATTTTTATTCAACTAGGCAAAGGAAACAAGAATTCAAGTAATAAACTGTTTTTATTCAAGATTGAAAATTCATCTTCAAGACTTCAACAATTCAACCAATTATTCAACAATTCAAATAAACAACAATACAAAATAAACTTCAACAATTCAAATATTCAAAGTTTCAAAGTTCAAACATAAACTCATAAATCAGTAAGTCATAATTAAGCCTCATGACTTATTTACCAAATCCAAACTAAAAAACATAACTAAAATTGGACTGAGCCAATGCAAGCTGTCCTTGTTAATGTTTAATTTTTCTTGTTTTTTTTAATTGATGACATGAAATCCAGGCTATCCAGGCTATCCAGCCCATTTTTGTATTGGATCAGCGAAATAAATATGAGAAAATTTATAGAGAAGCAGATGAAGATACCATTTTGCTTTTGGGAATTGGCAAAGAACAGCTGCCTGCCCTGTTTTTATAATAACCAATTGTAGCTTACCTAGCTCATTGGTTATGAAGGGAGCATATTTTACTCGTTTAGCAATTAGCAGCTGGCTCCTCCTATACTCCTATAGAATGTGTCAACTCTCAAGACTCAACACCACCTACTCTTCTCTGATGGAAATGGAATTTTTTTATTTTTTATTTTCCAAATCCGGCCCTCATAATTAACCTTACACTTTCCACTTTTCTCTTCAACATGATTTTTCTCCTTACATATTTCAAATGATAAGGAAATAATGCAGTGGTGCGATGCGAGGGGGAGAAAAGCTGGTGCGACGGCGACAGAAGCTGGTGCCTGGTGCGATGGCCAGAGAAGCTGGGCGACGGCGACGTGCAGTGGTGCGATGCGAGGGGGAGAAAGGCTGCCAGGCTGGTGCGAATGTGCTGGCGCAGTGGTGCGATGCGACTCAATGACCAGAGGCTGCGGCGACGGCGAGGGGGAGAGAGGCTCTGGCGACGGCGACAAGCTGGTGCGATGGCCAGAGAAGCTGGTGCGACGGCGACGGCAAAAGACGGCGACGACGAGAGACTGCGACGACGAGAGACGTACGGCGACGGCTTCGTCTGAAGTGGGATGCGAGGGAGAGTGACCGCTGGGAGATGGTTGGGCTGCGCGGGAGAGTGGCCGCTCGGAGAGGGTTGGGAGTCTGAAGTGAAGTCTGAAGTTGGGAAATTCAGAATTGGGAAGTCTGAAGTCTGAATTTGGGATTACTGATTTGATTTAGGGATCAAGCGATTCAGGCATTTAGGATTTTAGGCCATTTGGGAGTCATAGGCCATTGGGCCTCACGGGTGTAGGTTGGGTTTTTGGGTGAAAGACTGAAAGTTAAAAAATGAAATGAGTTTAGTACGTGATATTTGGGCACATTAAATTAAATAAAATAAATAAATTTTTAATTAAATTTTAATTAATCGGTACGGGACGGGACCATCCTGGTATTGAACCTTCAAGACCGATCCCATCCCGTTTGAGTTCGGTACGGAATTGAAAAAAAAAAAACGAAATGAGACCAAATAATATGGAATGACACAGAACGGGATGATTTCGATATTTTCGGTCTTAATGCCCACCCCTAGGACTATTAAGATGAATTTTGCCTGTAATAATGAAGTTTATCTAGGATTGATTTTTCCAAGTACAATAACCAAAGAAAAGCATGCAAACTAGAACTAGGACTCCTAGTTAAACAACTCACGCCAACATGTAGTGTAATATCATCTAGTAACCTATAATACAAATTACAAGGATCTATGAGAAGAATACAAATAATGTAAAAGCTAATAACATCTAGCAGCCTAGAATCAAAGAGAGCATGAAGATTTTATTACATTGAACTCACTCAAAGACGTTTTTCCCAAAACATCATGAATCAAATCCAAGATATATAAATATATATAAATATATGCATATAAGAAAAGCATGTATTTGATTTACAAACAACCTAGAGTAATTTGAATGTAGAATTTATCTCAAGAAACCAAGAACACATTCAAAAGACCTAAACCACAAAACTAGTGTATGAAAAACAATAGCAAGAGCTAATATACCAGAGATGAATAAGCTATTGAATAAAAAACAACCTAGAAGCATTGATGCAAAAGATATGAACTTCAAATAGGCATCAATGGAGTTTTTCCAAAATCTCTAAGCCTACGGCATGAATCAAAGCAATTAATTCAAGCTGTAAAACTGAATGGATAGTTATAATTGGTTCACACTAATATAGAGATTTTAAATTAGAATACCTCTTTTAGATAAAAAAAAAAGTTCATTAATAAAAAATCTTAATTAAAAAATTAATAATTAGTTGGTTACTTAATTATTTTAAGTGTGGAAAATTTTATACTCACAGGTCACAGGAAGAAGTAATCTCAATGTAAACTTTCTCGCTTGTTAGTCTTGCCCCTACCTTTATTTATGGGATAGGTGAGTTGGAAAAAAAAACCCTCGGATGAAGATAAAATCTCCCAATTAATTAAAAAATCAAAGACAAATGGTGGAGAGGTTAAACTCAACTGTGGCAATTGGGTTAGATTAGATATTTGTCTAGAAAGTGATGTAGCATATGATGTACGTCCCTTGAAGAAAGGCATATCCCTCTACTTTTCTAAAACCGCCTTCTTCAAAAGTCAAAACCAACAGATTTAAAACATGAAAGCACTAAACCACTAAAAATCTAAGTTGCTTGTCCTTAATTTCCAAGTCATAAAAGAAGATATATAAATCAATAATCTTTTATACAATTAGAGACCTTGTGCTATGAGAATTATTCTTATATATAATAGGGTTTGAAATTTCATGGGGACTTTTACCAATATGACCTTGACTATTGGATGTCGGTTGAGTACTTGTCATAATTTGAATTTGTAAGGTCCAATTAATCCAAACCAGTCCTTCTCTTGCATTATGGGGGACAGCATCCTTAACTTTTCTATCAATATCCAAATTATTCTCTCTCTATCTTATAGCCGGATAACATATTAGGGAGGCCACGTAGGAGTATGCATGACAAGCTTTCTATTTTAATATATCTTATAATAATATCAGCCAAACAGGGGACTGTAGTCCAATGGCAGTATACCACTAGTCCGCCTCTTCTGTCATTGGTAACTTCTTCTATATATTTTTCTTTTATTAGAAGGTATTGAATTAATTATCTATCCTAATATTATCCTACTTTTCCGCTCTTCTTTGTCGCTTGAGTTAATTTTTTTTTTATTGATCATCACTTAAGCTAATCTAAACTAGTAAATTTATTTTCTCTTTATATTATTTTAATTAAATAAATATGATAAAAAAATCTAGACGAATGGAATAAGATTATTCGACAAAAAATAAATAAGGCTTTTTCACCCAAATAGCACCTGAACTATAGGGGGTGTGCTCAAATACCACCCAAACTTTTTTTCTTACCAATTTACCACCTGAAATTATTAATATGTGCTAATTTGCCACCTAACATCCATTTTTCTGTTAAATCATCAAAAAATTTCCCAAACTTCCCATTTTGCCCTTGAATACAAAAAAAAAAAATTATTATTTTAAAAACTTTTTTTAAAATATAATTAGAAAAAAAATTAAAAACTAAAAAAATAGAAAATGGAAATACCCTTTTTTTTAGGGGGTTTAATTAGATTTTTTTTTTAATATTTAAAATGCTTTTTTTATATAAATAACGAAAATACCCTTGAAATAAACAGAAAATTTAACTAAAATGACGGTAGGTGGTAAATTGGCCAATATGTGAAAGTTCAGGTGGTAAATTGGCAAGAAAAAAAGTTTGTGTGGTATTTGAGCACACCCTTTATAGTTCAGGTGGTATTTGAGTAAAAAAGCCAATAAACAAAGCTTCAGCTTACGTCACAAGTTCTATTGTGGTGAAATGGTTATCTTAATTCTTACCATAAAAAGAAATTATTTTTTCTCTTTCTATTATTTTAGTTAAAGAAATACATGGGAAGAAAAAAAAACTCAAGAGGAAATCGATTAAGATTACATGTTAAGAATGTCGTTACTAAGACTGTATGTTAAGATATTTTAAAATTACATAAATTTAGTTTACTATTATGAAAATATTTAGCTTCACATAAGAATGTCGTTACTAAAATAAGTAAGAACATCATTTTTAAGTATCACCCAATAATACAGTTTAGCGTTTGAAATTGTCTATTTTGTAGGACTCCCCTCAAGGCTCGTCTTTGTAAAAAATTAATTAAATTAATAATTATTTGATCATCTAAACTATACAAACAAACACAATATGTCAAATAAACTTGAAATAATGTTAATCATAATAAATTAGTTAAATAATTTCAAATTTGACTCATTTTTTATAAAGATAATTTTTAAATAATGTAGTAAAATATTAGCGATTTTGATTATTAAATTGTAAGCCTCAAATATGATGTTCTTACTTGAAGCTCCCAATTTTTTTTTGGCCAAGAGAGCTCCCAATTTATTTATTTATTTATTATTTTTTTTTTTGTAAAAGAGGGGGCTAAAAGCCCAGAGACAGCAAACTACAAAACAGAACGAGGCCTAGCAACACCAGCTAGCTCCCAATTTTTTTAATTACTGATACTTTTAGCTAAGTTTGCACTATCATGTTTTGTTTGGGTTGAGGGTGGGCCACCGTGGCCCGTGGCTCACTCCTATTTGAATAAAATGATTATCTTGCCATAAAAAGAAAGTTTTTATTTTAAGAATAATATTATAATTTCTTTAGAGGAGACTTTTTTTTTTTTTTTTTTTTTTCGAGGAGACTTTAGTCTAATCCACCAACAGTTTTAACATGTAAAACCAGGGACTGACATCCCAACAACTGGAATCAAGGAATGGTTTTGGTTTAGTCTGTGGTATTATATCCTATGGTTTTAAAGAGTGTTGAAAAGTCTAATCTAATGGGATAAGAATCCCTTCCTAGTATAATATCCTTAATCTATTAAATTAATTAAGCCTCCCCTTTGCTTTAAGGGATGTATCTATATATATACCTTCACAAGCTGGTTTTATTTCCCACCGGAGCAATAACTCAAACGGTTCTTACAAGTCTGTCAGATACTACAAAGCTTTCAGGTTCTTAATTAGCAGCTTTAGTTTCTTTTGGATTGTTAGTGAGGAAGGGAAGAAAGAATGTCGAGTACTGCTGGACAGGTCATCTGCTGCAGAGGTATCATAGACTTTATCATTAGAAATGGTGTTGAGTTGTACCCATTTGGATACGATCAGGCTATTTCTTTTTTCTTTTTTTCTGAGTTTTTTTTTTGAGTAAAGGGTTAATTTAATTTTCTTCGTGTAGCTGCTGTGGCATGGGAAGCAGGGAAGCCATTGGTGATTGAGGAAGTGGAGGTAGCACCACCACAGGCACATGAAGTTCGTTTGAAGATCCTTTATACTTCCTTGTGCCATACTGATGTCTACTTCTGGGAAGCGAAGGTACAATTATTTTTGCCTAATTAAGCAGATTTTTTCATGATCATGATGGCAAAGATTTAACAATCTTCAATATAGTGCAAGAATCATATATACCACACCAAATTTGAAATGGGTTTTCTATTTTGCAGGGGCAACACCCTTTGTTCCCAAGAATTTTTGGTCATGAGGCAGGAGGGTATGTGAATTTTCTATCAACATGTTATTGATTTAGTAGAACATGGAAAAGTTCTATTTAATTTCTCCATGTTTTTTTTTTCCAAAATCATGTATAATTCAATTATAACTTATGTGGTTTTCTGGTATTTTGTCCACAATTAGGATTGTGGAGAGTGTTGGTGAGGGCGTGACGGATCTCAAAGCCGGCGATCATGTCCTCCCTGTGTTCACTGGGGAATGCAAGGACTGTGCTCACTGCAAATCAGAGGAGAGCAACATGTGTGACCTCCTCAGGATAAACACTGACAGGGGAGTGATGCTGAGTGATGGGAAATCAAGGTTTTCAATCAAAGGCAAGCCCATATACCACTTTGTTGGGACTTCCACCTTTAGTGAGTACACTGTTGTTCATGTTGGCTGCCTTGCCAAGATCAACCCCTTGGCTCCTCTAGACAAAGTCTGTGTCCTCAGTTGTGGAATCTCCACAGGTATATACAGAGCTAATTTATTTAGTGCCAGCATATATAGCTGTGATAGTGTGATGTATACTAAGTTTCAATTAATGTTAAGTATTTAAAATCATTTTATTTAATTTTTGGGGTAATTGTTAAGGTATGGGAGCTACTCTTAATGTTGCAAAACCAAAAAAGGGATCAACAGTGGCTGTCTTTGGATTGGGAGCTGTAGGCCTTGCAGTGAGTCTCTCTCTCTCTCTTACTATCTTCTAAAATGGCACTTCCACTGCTTGTGTTTATGTATAATATGAAAATATATGTTTAATTGGTGCAATTTTCAGGCTGCTGAAGGAGCCAGGATTTCTGGGGCTTCAAGAATTATTGGTGTTGATTTGAATGCCAGCAGATTTGAAGAAGGTAGATGTATAATTCCTAAATGAAAATTAATTTAGTATTTCTTTGTTTTTTCCTGGTTATTATTCTGGCATTTCAGGATATAGGCTTGACTTGGAAGCCTCATTCACAGTAATCTCTCAAAGAGAAAACAATGCATAGGAAATATATGTTATCTGCTCCTTTATTTTTATTTTTTTTAATTCACCCGTTGGCAATTGGAACACTCTCAATATCTTTCTGAATTTGAACTTTCTGATTGGCAGCAAAGAAGTTTGGTGTAACCGAATTTGTGAACCCAAAAGACCACAAAAAACCAGTTCAAGAGGTTGGTTTGTTGCTGGACTTCTTTTTCTATTCCATTCCCTGTACCTAAACATGTTACTAAAGAAAGAGCTTTCATATGGATTTCTTATTAGGTGATTGCTGACATGACCAATGGAGGAGTGGACAGAAGCATTGAATGTACTGGAAATGTTGAGGCCATGATATCTGCATTTGAATGTGTCCATGATGTATGTTCCTAATCTTTTAACCATCCCATGTGCTGTGATATAAGTAATTTGTCCATTTCAGCTTTAAGTAAAAGAAAATGTTCCTTGGCTCATCAATTTGTTGAATGCTGATGAACACAAACTATTGTTTCAGGGTTGGGGTGTAGCTGTTCTTGTGGGAGTACCCCACAAAGATGCTGTCTTCAAGACTCATCCCGTGAACTTTCTGAATGAGAGGACTCTGAAGGGTACCTTCTTCGGAAATTACAAGCCCCGAACCGACATTCCCTTGGTTGTGGAGAAGTACATGAACAAGGTAAGCTAGCCAGCTCAAGCTAGCTAAGGCCCCGCTTGGTTCACAATTCAAAAACTGTTTTTAGATTCCTTATTCCATACCATAAACCTATGAGTGGTTTTGTAAGTCATGCTGCACTGGTTTTATGCACTCATCAATTACAAAATCAATGTTGCAGGAACTGGAGGTTGAAAAATTCATCACTCACCAAGTCTCATTCTCAGAAATCAACAAGGCATTTGAGTACATGCTTAAAGGTGAAGGTATTCGATGCATAATCCACATGGAGGAATGACGATTGAGTTTTGATGTTTGTGTCCCTGCTACATTCTCAGTTTCCATTGTGTAATGTATTTTCTCTTGTTTTGTTAAGTTTGGTTTTAAAGTAATGTTAGAGAGCATGTGAATCTGTTTTTCATATTGGACAGTAGTTACAGTGAACATACATACATATCAATAAAATAGCAGTCAACATCTTTGCCCATTACAAGTGTGTAGTGCATTACTCCACTGTGCTGCCTTACATAAGGTGGTAAAATTACTGTTTAATTTAAAATGTTATCTTTTCTGTAAAATTTGAGCTGGTATACTAATTAATTAGTATATAGGATAAATTTCCACCAATTTTAGGTAAAACCAGCATGACAACCATTTAAAAGCAACAGCAATACTTCCAATGTTAGGTAAAATACAGTATTCTTACTTCCAAGAGTAATATGAGTACTGGAATGTTATTGTTTTGGAATGTATGTGAGCAGAAGATTGATGGATTCATAACAACTTTTGATCGAAGCTGTGCAATAATGTTTAAAAGCACTAACTATTCTTAACTTTTAGTTATCAACTGATGTAATGGAAACCAGCAACCTGCAAATCTACCTTACAATCCTGAGACTCAAGCTAAATGGAGTAACTAATAGACAAGCTATTCCTACGTTTGATCAAATTCCTTCTCTAACAGCTGCCGTTACTTAATTAGCTGCCTTTACTCAATCAGCTGCTGTTTCTTATGTTATTAGATAAGGAGAGGACCCAACTCTTGAGTATAGAAACGTATAGAAACTATTCAACTATCTATCTTCTGTATGTATATAAATATAGTATCAATACAACATAAATATTATGCTGGTGAAATTCATTTTATCATTCTCTTCTTTATTTTTCACGGTATCAGAGCTCTAGACAAATGTCTATCTCCTTTCTTCAAACTAGCTTAGTTGTCTCTCTCAAAAACTCCCATCATGTCCTCTTCTCCGGTCGTTAGTTCGATTGATCCTATCGTCACCTCTGCAGCCAGTTCTTCGGCTGTAGCACCTATTTTTGCTGCTCCGCCTGTTCATTCTAACGTCATGACTCCAATCGTCTCCAATTCTGTTTCTCTCAAGTTAGATAGACACAACTATCTCATTTGGCATGCTCAGATCACACCTCTCATTCGCAGTTGAGGGCTTATGGGAATTGTCGATGGTACTATTTCATGTCCACAACCTTTTCATTGTGACGAGGAGGGTCGTCTTACTGATGCGATCAACCCGGCCTATGATGATTGGATCCTCAAGGATCAGATGGTGCTCAGATGGATCAACGGCTCTCTTACACCTACTGTGCTTGGTTCTGTTGCAATGAAAACATCCTCTCATGCTACTTGGTCCTATCTTGAAGGGAAGTTTGCTTCTCATTGTCAAGCTGAAAGGGGAGCTCGTCAATACTCATCGAGGTGACTTATCTATTACAAATTTTTTGGAGCGTGTTAATGGTATTGTCGATGCATTGTCTCCTGTAGGTTCGCATGTGTCAGATACTGAACTTGTGACCATCATCCTTAATAATATTGGACCTTTATATGAAAACACGGTCAGCTCTGCACAAGCCCAAGACACTCCCATTTCTTATAGTGCACTAGAAGCTCTCCTCCTTGCTGCTGAACAACGATTTGAAACTCAAGGTCTGATTGTTCAAGAGCAACCCCTTCAAGCTTTTGCTAATGGCAGAGGTGATTTTCGTGGAAATTTTTGCGGTGGCCGCGGTGGTCAAGGAGGCCACGATCGTGGTTTTTCACAAGGAGGTAATTTTCATGGCAATTTTCAAGGTGGTGGCAGAGGTGATGCTGCACCAGGTCGTGGTGGCTTTCCTGGTTCTGGGGGCTTTCCACGTGCTTAAGGACGAACTTTATCTGGACCATCTATCCTTAGTGCTGCTCCCAGTGTGTCTTATGGGCCATCTTCATTTCAATCCAGCTCGCAGGTATTCCAACAAGGTTCAACTTTATTTCAGCCTCAATCCTCTAATTTTTCGCTAGGCTCCTCTACTGGGGCTCGGGTGCTTTGCCAAATCTGCGGTCTTACAGGTCACTCGGCTCTCAATTGCTATAACATAATGAACCTCGCATTTGAGGGCCGGATTCCAACTCAAAAGCTCTCTGCCATGGCTGGCTCATCTATCCCTGCAAGCTTTAGTTCTCAGCCTTGGTTGCTTGATACCGGTGCAAACGCCCACATCACTGCAGACTTAGGTAATCTTACCCATCTTCGTGATTTCCATGGTGACTCTGTTGGTGGTGTTGTCTCTGGCCCATGTTTGTCCATTAAAAAGATTGGGTCTTCTATGTTTTCTCTTTCTAATAATTCCTTTGTTCTGAATGATATTCTATGTTCACCTTCCGCTTCTACAAATATAGTCTTTGTCCATCATTTTCTGAAAGATAACAATTGCTATGCTCTTATCTATCCACACTATTTTTTTTGTGAAGGATCAAGCCACGGGGAGGACGCTTTTCTATGGATCGAGTGACAATGGTCTCTATCCTATCCCTTTTTCGTCTTCAAAGTCCAATCCCATTACCTTTTATGCAAAAAAATTTGATGCTCAAGTTTGGCACAATAGATTAGGCCATCCTTCTTTGGCAGTTTTAAAACAATTGTCCTCCAGGTTTTTAGGTTTTGGTTCAATTAATAATTTGGAATTTTGTCCTTCTTGTCAATTAGGAAAGGCTACTAAATTGCCTTTTGGTGTTTCCAACTTTGTTGCTTCTAAGAAATTTGAATTAGTTCATTTTGATGTATGACAGTCATCTATATTATCTCATCAAGGATTAAAGTATTATGTGGTGTTTGTTGATCGTTTTTCTTGATATTCTTGGTTATTTCCTCTCAAGTTTAAACATGAGGTTTATGATGTTTTTGTTAGTTTTTCTAAATATGTTCATAATCAATTTGCTAGTACCATTAAACAATTACAAATGCATGGGGGAGGGGAGTATTTATCTACTAGGTTTCAAAATTTCTTAAAATCTCAGGGTATTATTTATCGCCTCTCTTGCCCTCATCATCCCTTGCAAAATGGGATTGCGGAAAGAAAACATTGGCATTTAATTGATGTCACTCTTACTATTTTAACTCAATCGCATATGCCACTTCCATATTGGGTTGATGCTTTACATACTTCTCTATATTTGATTAATCGATTGCCTACAAAAATTCTCAATTATACTACACTTTATGAACATTTATTTGATAAATCTCCATCTTTTGATAATTTAAGAATATTTGGATGTGCTTGTTATCCCTACCTTCGTCCTTATTATTCTCATAAACTTAATTTTCGAACTAAAAAGTGTGTTTTTATTGGATATTCATTAAATCATAAGGGGTATAGATGTTTAGATATATCAACTGGCCGTGTTTATTTATCCAGACATGTTATTTTTGATGAGAAAACTTATCCTTTTCAAGAGATCATTATGGCTTGTTCTGCGGGGGCGTCCATAACTGCACCAATACTTGAGTTCTTTGATGTTTTTCCTTTTTCAATGTGTGTTGTTCCAATCTTGACCACTCCCAATGGGTCTTCTAGTCTGTCCATACCAACCAGTCTATAACATAGTCTAGCCCAAAATGGGTCCTCACCAATGTTCTCTTCTCCCTACTCTTCTATCTAGCCCATGTCGTCTAGTTCTTCTTCCAGCCCAAGTCCAAGCCCATCATCTTCTTCATCCGGTAGTCTCTTTCCATCTGTGCCGCTCACCACCAACGTTCATCCCATGACTATACGAGGTAAGGCCTGGATTGTCAAGACCAATCCAAAGTGGGTTACTATGGCTTTATCATCTACTAATGTTGTTGAACCTAGTCCTTTTTTGCAGGCATATAAACAGGTCGAATGGAGGAGAGCCATGTGTGATGAATTTAACGCTTTACAACGTGCCGGTACATGGACTTTGGTTCCACCCACTGGCCACATGAATGTTTTACCCAACAAATGGATTTTTCGGATCAAGCGCAAGTTTGATGGCACTATTGAACGCTACAAAGCCCATTTAGTGGCCAATGAGTTTCATCAACAAGTCGGGATTGATTATGGTGAAACATTCAGCCTAGTTGTCAAGCATACAACCATCTGACTTATTTTTGTACTGGCCGTGTCTTTCAATTGGCCTATCAAGCAGTTGGACTTCCAAAATGCTTTTCTCCATGGTTTCCTTTCCGAGGAAGTTTATATGTGCCAACTGCTGGGTTTTGAAGACTTTCAGTATCAAAAATATGTTTCCAAGCTTCTTCGATCGTTGTATGGACTCAAGCAAGCACCTTGGGCCTGGTTTTCTTGTTTCTCTTCTTATCTGGAAGAGTTGGGCTTTGTCGCATTGTCTTAGTTTTCAAAATCCCCTTTAAAAGATTTTCGAATCCAAAATGTTTCAAAGATACTTGCGGAAAAACATTTCAAAACGTGTTTGAAAACTTGTAAACTTTATTTTTGAAAGAATTTTAGAAAAAATTTCTGTTTGCAACGACTGCTCTGATACCACTTTAACTAGTATCAGAGGTATTTATCAAAACCTTGTAAAACGTTTAGAAAAATTTATGTGCACAACTGACCGCTCTGATACCACTTTAATTGTCACATCTGGAACCCCGGGTATGTGACAGAGACACCTCTCTTGAGTATCCGAGGGATTAACACCCAACAAACCGGCGTTAATCTCCCAAGACGCTCGAGAAGTTGAGCCTTTTTAATTTAAATGGATCGGGTTGGATCAGAGTACTCATTACACAACAGGATCTTTAAGAAAATAATAAGATCAAAATAAATAGTAATTAAAATAAAGTTTAACCAACCCGTTAGGGTGGAATAGTTAAATTAACATCCTAGAAAGGGAATTACCAGAGTATAAGTAAAACCTTCATAAGTTACAAATGATTAAAACAAAATAACATTATTCAAAATGGGTTCCCAATATAAAACGCATATGGGAAAGTAAGAACCACTATGATAGCATAAGACATGATAACAGAGACCTTGAGACACCCGACAAGAGAATCCAAGCTGCGCACCCCTTCAGTCAAGATCTCCTCCAAGAGGCAAATCTGCATAAGCAAATTTGCCACTTGATCAATCATGGGTCCCTGTTTCGTATAAGCACACGTAGCCACGTGTTAGCCTGGCTAAACTCCCTATAATGTACAAATCAATTCTTCTAGAAGGTTTAGGGATTTGAACCCAAGGTCACGTACTACGCTACCCAAACTTTTAGACCGAACACAATAATCGTAATAGCATGTTATCACAGTTTAAAAACTACACACATACATGCAAAGTCCATAGTCAGCAATGTAGGATAAATCTATCTACTTGGAATCCAATGCTCTTTAAGTATTCTCTTCCACAAGCCTTCTACGTTTACGCATTGTCCTATCTTGGCAAATTCGTCGTCATTAGACAATACGACAACCTTAACCTCTTAATAACTCGGCTAGGGGTGGGCTCGGTGCGGTTCGACCCATTTCACCCCCGGAACCGTGCACCGCGCCAAACGTTCCTATACGGTGCGGTTCAGTGCTAAAAACCGGGAAGGGAGGAGAAAAACCAAACTTTTTAAGGTGCGGTGCGGTGTGGTTCTCCACTACCGTTCTAGGCCTAATGGGTTATTATTCATATTGGCACTTTTGGGCTTCAGCTTTATTTTTTTAAGCCTAAGCCCAATTATTTTAATGATGCAAACCCAACCTAATTAACAAGTTTTAGCAAAAAAAAAAAAAAACAAGTTTACAAGTTGATTCAATGAATTTAACCAAAAAGACTCATACATTGAACTTTGTTTTAGTGCTTAAAACTTAAAAGTTAAAAACAAATACAATTATACAATCAGTGACTACAACTACAAGTTAATGAACATAAAAATGTGTATAAAAAGTATATAAAAATGGTATAAATATGTATAAAAAGTATATAAAAATGGTATATATATATGTATAAAAATGGAATAAAATATAAAAATATATATTTGTTTTATTTATGTGGTGCGGTTTGGTTAAATGAAGTGTGGAACCGGAACTGAAACCGAAAGAAACCGGTGTGGTTCGGTTTTCTTTGCAGTGTTGACTTTTTTTTGTCAACACGGTTTTTTTCAGTGTTTTACCGGTGCGGTTCGGCCGGTTTTGGCGGTGCACGGATAAAATGCCCACCCCTAAACTCGGCAACTGGGTAATCCGATATAAACAAAATCGACAAAAGAAAAAAAAAAATTCTAAGTTAGGGATGATTAACAATAAGAGAGGACGATATGATCTTTCCTTAGTCACACGTCGCTTGTTTCCAGTCCTACGTGCACTAAACTCTTCTCTTTAGAGTTTACTTAAGGGTTTACAAGTTTCAACTTTTATCATAAAATCAAACCAACTGACTAGTTGCTTTAGCTCAAAGCAAATCATCAAATTAAATTAGATTAATCCAATTTAATCTCTACAATTAAAACTTACTAATCCTAGCATGCTAATTACTCTTAAATAAACAAATAAGTCTCCAAAAATAAGGCTAGACATGCTTAATTAATAAATAAATTCTACTTAATTAATCTAAGCATGCATTCTAAAATTAAAGCCTAAAAATAAATAATAAAGTAGAATTAATAAAATACTTAGCCGGTTGTAGACCTCTAAAGCTAGACTCGACTCCTAGGGAATCCTCCTTGCACTCCCATAATTTTAAACTATGGGAGGTTTATTTCCTTTTGGTATGTCTCTTTTTAGAGAGACTCCCAAAGAAGCAAGGAGTGAGTAACTCTAACTTCACTTGGTGGTGCAAGTAAAAATGAGAAACAATGATCTCTATTTATAGGCACTAGAGGGTTGGAAGAAGTTGTAAATCTCTATTATGGGACAAATTGCATTAGAAATACTCAAAAGAAAGCTGAAAATCGAACTGGGTTGTGGAAAACACGGCTGAGGATCCGTTTGCACTCACAAAAGGTCCACGGGTTGACCCTCAAGCAAACACGCGGGTGTGAATAGTGACCAGCCTTAAAGAAAATCAACGGTTGTGATCAATCTCCATTAATGAGGCGCAATGACCTTGATTAAAACGTGGGTCTAGGATTCGGTGTGACGCGCCTACGCGTCTCTTCGTGAGCCCGGTTGCCAGTGTCTGTGTGGTGCCTCGTCAGCTGCGCTGTGTCAGTCGCAGCGCGCCACGTGGCTTGTTGTCGGCCTAGTCAGCAATTTCTATTTTTTTTTCCTTTTTCCTATTTTGTAATTTCTCCAAACTTCGTAAAATCACCAAAAATAGCTCGAGACTCCAAATAATTTCCTAAAAAATCCTACAGACTTGTAGTGATTAATCTTAATTTCCTGTAACCTCAAAACAACAAATTGATCTCCAAAAGAAATTAAAAAAAATTCAACTCCAATGAATTTAATTCTAAAAAATTAATTCCAACTTGATAATCACCAAAATCACATTTAAGGGTACTAGAGCTCAACTCTAAATCTCTAATGGTACAAGTTAATTACTCAAAAGACAAAGGAAACCTCTTTCTTTTAAGAAATCTTAAGTTTCTAAGTACAAAATAAATTCGAAAACAAGTGTTAAAAATGATAGGATTGCAAAAATCCAGGGTGTTACATCCTACCCTCCTTAAAAGAAATCTCGTCCTCGAGATTAACTTGTTCTCTATCGAAAAGGTGAGGAAACTTGTCCTCGAGATCAACTTACTCGAGATTAATCTCGGATTCCAGTTCCCATGTTGCCTCTTTTATTCCATGATATTGCCAATGAACTTTTACTAAAAATACAATCTATTTTCTTAACTGTTTTGTCTTAAATGCCAAGATCTCTACGAGACCTTCTTCATAAATAACGCTTTGCTCTAACAGCATGTCAATCCAAGGCTTTATTTGTGGAAGTTCAGGTGCACTTTTCCTAAATTGTGATATATGAAACACATTGTGTATATGTGATAGTTCAGATGGTAATTGTAGTCGATAAATAATAGGTCCAACTCGTCCTATGATTTCGAATGGTCCTACGTATCGAGGGGCTAACTTGCCTCGTTCTCGCAAACGTACCATTCCTTTCTGCGGACTCACTTTGACGAAAACAAAGTCCCCAACAACGAACTAGAGTGGCCTACGTCGTCGATCTGTGTAAGACTTGCTTTTATCTTGAGCAACCTTCAGTCGCTCCTATACAAGCTTGACTTTATCAATCATCTCTTGTATCATTTCAGGATCTAAAAAAATCCTTTCTTCAGTTTCCACCCAACAGATAGGCGATTTGCAAGGTCTGCCATACAAGGCTTCAAATGGTGCCATGCCAATACTCTTTTGGTAGCTATTGTTATAAATAAATTTGATTAGCGGTAGATACCAGCTCCATTTGCCACCAAAATCCAAAATGCATGCTCTTAACATGTCTTCAAGTATTTGTATCACTCTCTCAGACTGTCCATCTGTTTGAGGATGATAAGCGGTACTTAGACAAATTCGAGTTCCCAACTCATCTTGTAATCTCTTCCAAAGTGTGGAAGTAAAACGGGAATCTCGATATGAAACAATTGTCTTTGGTATTCCATGTAAATGAACGATTTCATTGACATACAACTTCGCAAACGTATTCACTGGCGAGTCCATTCTTACAGCCAGGAAATGTGCGGACTTAGTAAGTCTATCCACTACTACCCAAATGCCATTGTTACCCTTTGTCATCCTTGGCAAGTCAGTAAAAAAATTCATAGTAATGTTCTCCCACTTCCACTCCAGAATGGGTAATGGTTGAAGTAATCCAGTGGGCTTCAAATGATTAGCTTTGACTTGTAAACAAGTTAAGCATTGACTCACAAACTCGGCTACTTCTCTTTTCAATCCTTTCCAGCAATACACTCTCTTTAAGTCCTGTACATCTTGTCACTTTCAGGATGTATAGCAAACTTAGATTGGTGTGCTTCTTGTATAATCTTCCTTCGAAGTTCTTTATCCTTTGGTACAGCTAACCTTAGCTTATACCTCAATCCACGGTCTACATGAAGTGTCCATCCATCAAATGCTTTTCCAGACATGATTCATTTCATGATAATTAAAAGTTCAGGGTCATCATCTTGTCTCTGAATGACCTCCTCATTCAAAGGTGATCCTAACTTCAAACTTGTAAGCATACAATTTGATAGCATCTCAATGTCATAATTCTATAGAGTTTGAAACAACTCCCTTTCAGCCAAAAGTAACTGGGCTACACTTCCATTGGTCTTTCTACTTAAAGCGTCAACTACTTTATTTTCTTTTCCAAGATGATACTGTAGTACAAAATCATAATCATTTAAGTACTTCATCCATCTTCTTTGTCTCAGATTCAAGTCACGTTGTGTAAATATGTACTTGAGACTTTTATGATTTGAAAATACGGTAAATTTGCTCCCATAGAGATAACATATCTATATTCTTAAAGCATGCACGACTGCGGCTAGCTCCAAGTCGTGAGTCGGATAATTAGCTTCATGAATCTTAAGTTGTCTTGATACATAGGCTACTACCTTTCCATCTTGCATCAGAACACATCCAAGGCTTTGTTTGCATGCGTCAGTGTAAACGTCATATGGATCCTTGTCATTTAGTAATACTAATATCGATGATGAAGTCAATCTTTTCTTAAGTTCTTGAAATGAAGCTTCACACTTCTCGTTCCATACGAACTTAACTTATTTCCTTGTCAATGTTGTCATTAGATTCGATAATAACCTGCCAATCCAAGAAAACTTTGTATCTTGGCGACGTTCTTAGGTTGTTTCCAATTCATTACAGCTTTAATCTTATTAGGGTCAACTTTTATTCCCCCTTTGGAAATAATGTGTCCAAGAAACTGTACTTCAGTTAGCCAGAAGTCGCACTTTGACTTCTTGACATACAGTTGTTTCTCCAAAAGTACTTCTAAAACAATTCTCATGTGGTTCTCATGCTCCTTATGAGTTTTTGAGTAAATTAGGTTATCGAGATAGGGTCGCAACACTCTATTCATTAAGTCCATGAATGCGGCTGGTACATTAGTCAATCCAAAAAGCATAACTGTAAACTACTAATGTGCATAGCCAGTACGAAATGCGGTCTTAGGTACATCCTTCTTTCTTACTCGCAACTGATTATATTCAGACCTTAAGTCTATCTTCGAAAAATACTTTGCTCTAGCAAGTTGATCAAACAACTCATCAATCCTTGGTAAAGGGTACTTGTTCTTAATCGTTGCTTGATTTAACCTTCTATAGTCGATGCACAAATGTAACGATCCATCGTGCTTCTTAACAAACAAGACAAGTGCTTCCCACGACAATGTGCTTTCTCGAATGAATCCTTTCACTTGTAGCTCCTCTAGATGTGTCTTGAGTTCCACTATCTCGGTTGGTGTCATCCTATACGATGATATTGTAATGAGTTGTGTTCCAAGAACTAATTCGATTCCAAATTCAATTTCTCTTAATGGCGGTAAACCAGGTAATTCTTCAGGAAATACTTCAGGGTAATCGTCTACAACAGGTATAATCTCATTATGTTCTTCATTCCTCTTTGTTGACGAAATTATCAAATAGCATCGTGAAGTTCTTTGACTTCCAAGGGTCACCTTCTATAGTGGGTTTTGAAAAATTATTTCCTCGTCCAATCGAAATACTACCTCTTCTCCACTAGGTGTTGTGATACGAACTCATTTTTTCTCGCAATTGATTTATGCTTGATTCCTTCTTAACCAATCCATTCTTAGGATTAGGTCGTATTCCACCATCTTTAGTGGATACAAATCCGCATGTAGCGTAAATCCTTGTATCACTAACTGACAATCTTTAAAAACTTTATTGATCTCCTCATTGTCTCCCAAAGGTACGCTCAAATCCAAAGGAACTACCAATGATTCGAATCGTAATCCTAGCCTTCTACCGAAACAAACAGATACAAAAGAATGCGTTGCACCAATATTAAACAAAATATTGGCAAGTGTATTAGATAGAAGTAACTTACTGTCTAATGATGCCTCATCGTTTGCTCCATGGAGTGCATACGCTCTTGCTTCTTCTTAAGGTCCAGGTCCAGGTCCAGGTCCTCTTCCTTATCCTTATGCTCTATTCGGCGTCTGTTGATGTCCTTGCTGCTGAAAAGGTGCGCGTGCCTGCACATTAGCCTGTGGAGTCTGAGCTTGTTGAGGAGTGCCTTGCTCTCTAGCCCTCTATGGACATTGGTTTCTAAAGTGTTCGACAGCTCCACATTAGAAACAAGTCTTTGGTCTCGTTGCTTCACTACTTGCTCCACTAGACTGTCCCTTGCTCTTGCATTTTCCTTGATCAGCTCTCTTTCTCTTCTTTTCATTCTTTTCAGTTCTCTTACTTTGTGAATGCAAGTAGTCTTACTCCTGTGCATAAGTTGCATTCACCAACTTAGTGAAGTTGGCATGATTGTTGCTCACAATATGCTTGCGGATTCTATCCTACAATCCAATGAGAAATCGAGCCATCTTCATTTCATAATGCTGCATAACTAATTGGACGAACCTTCCCAAATCAGTGAACTTAGCGACATACTCAGCTATAGTCATATTTCCTTGCTCTAACTCCATAAATTCCTTAGCTTAGCTTAAACGAACTGGCTTGGGAAAATAGCAGTTATCAAAAAAGGTTTTGAAAGCTGCCCACTGCATAAGCTCCACGTTCTCGCGTTGGGTGATTGAGTTTAACCACTCGTTAGCTTCTTCTTCCAGAAATTGAGTAGCGAGCCACACTCGGTACTCTAATGGTGCGTTAACAGCATTTAGCTTTTTTAGGATATGCCGACACCAGACTTCAGCATTTCCAATGTCGGCGCTTCCTTGAAACTTCATTAGTTTCGTCCTTAGGAGGTCATTTAAGAACTCTCTCCTTCTCTTCTCTTCCCTCTCAGCTGAAGGTACTTGCGATTGGGCATTAAGGAATGTCTGCATAAACTGTGTCATCTGCTGAGGGTAAATTGTGGATTGGGACAGGGCGGCATCTTGTCGGTATAGATTGAAAGAAAACTCATGTTTCAACAAAGTGTTCAAGTAGAAACAAATACTCGAACGGGATAATCAATTAAGACTCGACAAGCAAAAACTCTTAGTTTTCAAAATCCACTTTAAAAGATTTCTGAATCCAAAACGTTTCAAAGATATTTGCGGAAAAATATTTCAAAACGTGTTTGAAAACTTATAAACTTTATTTCTAAATGAATTTTAGAAAAAAAAAAAATTTGTTTGCAACAACTGCTCTAAAACCACTTTAACTGGTATCAGAGGTATTTATCAAAACCTCGTAAAACGTTTAGAAAAATTTTATGTGCGCAGTCGACTTCCCTAATACTACTTTAACTATCACACTCTGAACCTCAGGTATGAGACAAAGGCACCTCTCTTGAGTATCCCGAGGGATTAACACCCAACAAATCAGCGTTAATCTCCCAAGATGCTCGAGAGAGATTGAGCCTTTTTTAATTTAAATAGATCGGGTTGGATCAGAGTACTCATTACACAATAAGATCTTTAAGGAAATAATAAGATCAAAATAAATAGTAATCAAAATAAAGATTAACCAACCCGCTAGGGTGGAATAGTTAAATTAACACTCAAGAAAGGGAATTACCACAGTATAAGTAAAACCCTCATATATTACGAAATGATTAAAACAAAATAACATTTGTTGATGCTGAAAAATGGTAAAGCAGTCAACGTCGAGTCAAACCACGTGGACTCGTTGACCCACCATTGAGTGGATGACACGTCGAAGTGGGGTAGGTACAGGTAGCTGGGTCCGACTAGTGATTAGTGGAGAAAGAGTAATATCCAATGCACCTTGCGCAAGTACACACAAGTGAGCGGGAAGGGCACCGGTGTGGTACCGGCCGAAGCTCCTCCGACGCTTAAGTCAGTGTTCAGAGAATCTGTGAGCAGAGTGAGTGAATAGTATAGTAATGATTGAATTGTCCTTTTGTGACAAGAAAGTACTTTTATAGTACTTTTGGAAGAGTGTCAACCAATCCGATGATGACACGTGTCCCTTGTAATGACTCGCACTGTAAGAGCGCCACATGTCACCTGTCTCGAGGATCCGAGTGAGTTGACACGGGTCGGGGCCCAGGAGGCTTGAGCTTGGGAGGCCGGAACCTAGGAAGTCAGGACCTAGGGGGTCGGAGCCTGGGAGGCCAAGGCCTAGGAGGCCGGAGCCTAGGAGGTCAGGGGCTAGGAGCCCGGGAAGGGCTTAGCCTTTGGGCCTAGGAAGTCGATGCCTAGGAGAGGCTTAGCTTTTGGGCCTAAGCCCAAACGACATGTTGTTAAGCCTTGTGTGACTTGTCGTTATGCCCAGATGATTCATCATACGAATAGAAGTCCCCCAAGTTTCCGAGCAAAAGATACTTCTTGGTTGGGAATTTTGTACACAAAAAAGTCCGAGCAGAACGACAAGTAACCACATACTTGTTCCTGCTTAAGATACTGTCCAGAAGTCCCCCAAGTTCCTGATCAAGAAAAGCTGTACTGTAGGAAAGCTTGGGGGGTGAGATATAAAGGATCTTTTTTTTTTTTTTTGAATTTTGAATTTGATCACTTTGTATTCTGAGCAATAGACGCTTCGCAAAATCTCAGTGAATCCTGTCCAATTTAATGGTGGGATGCTGTCCTTTGTAAATGAGAATCTAGAATTAAATGGTAGAGCCCAAATATAAAGATTGCACACCCTCATCTCTCCCCCCTTTCTTTTTTATTATTTTTTTTCTTTTGTGACTATTGTAGGAGAGAGAGCTGACCCCCTCCCCCTTTTTCTTTTTTCTTTTAGATAGCCAAATATAGGCTCGGCTGTTTGGAAAAGGAGCAGTGCAGAAAGGGGCTCGGATCTGGTGGGTGGGGGTAGTGCTCGGGTTGGACCGAGGGGGTGGTCGGGTTTGCGGCGCGGAGCGGAGGGCTCGGGCTGCTCGGATCCGAATAGGGGCTCAGGCCGGAGCTCTGGTGTGCGCAGAGGAGGCTGTTCGTCGGGGCGCAGGGGGCGGATCCGATTGCGCAGGTCGGCTGGGCAGCAGCGGCTTGGGCTTGGGTTGTACAGGGGGCGTGTGCGCGCAATGGTCGGGTCGGAGAGGAGAGCTGTTCGGGCTGGAGCAGGAGGGGCCGGGGGTGCTGTCGGGCTGGGCTCGAGCCGGAGGTTGGGTGCTTGGGTGGGGCTCGGCTTTTGGGCCTAAGCCCAAACGACATGTTGTTAAGCCTTGTGTGACTTGTCGTTATGCCCAGATGATTCATCATACGAACAACATTGTTCAAAATGGGTTCCTAATATAAAACGCACATGGAAAAGTAAGTAACTGTGATAGCAAAAGACATGATAGCAAAGACCTTGAGACACCCGACAAGATAATCCAAGCTGCGCACCCCTTCAGTCAAGATCTCCTCCAAGAGGCAAATCTCCATAAGCAAATATGCCACCTGATCAATCATAGGTTCCTGTTTCGCACCAGTACACGTAGCCACGTGTTAGCTTGGCTAAACTCGATCCCTATAATGTACATATCAATTCTTTTAGAAGATTTAGGGATTTGAACCTAAGGTCACATCCTACGCTACCCAAACTCTTAGACCATACACAATAATCATAATATATAGCATGTTACTACAGTTTAAAAACTACACATACACACACAAAGTTCATAGTCAAGAATGTAGGATAAATTCCCCTACACACAAAGTCTGTACATTGCCACTCTTATTTTTATACTTTAATAATTGAAGAAATAAGACTCCTCAAGTTTCCGGACACTAGCCAATGACCATTGGCATAAAATCAGATGAAAGAGGGGTTGTCACCAGCACTTGAGCTCGCTTTGAGTCACGTGTTGATAGAAGCGACATCGGCTATGGCTGCTTCACCAGACAGAGTAAGAGCGAGAGTCTGGAGAGAGAAAGAGAGCGACAGAAGAGAGAGAGAGTTCAAAGAGAAAGAGAGTGAGAGTATAGAGAGCATGTGTCTAGACAAAGAAAGCTAGACTCGGAGCAAGCTCAGGTGCTGGTGAGAGCTCCTATTTCATCTGGTTCTATTCCCAACCTTCACCGACATTCACATGATTCATAGGTATCTGTTGAGATTCTTTCATCAATTTGGTTAGTACGAATAACAAGAAAATAATTAAAGTAAATAATAAAGCACACAAACACAACACAAAGGTTTTATGCAGTTCCCTCTTAACTTGAGGTACGTCCACGGGGCGTGTTCCGGTCTTTCTTTACAATTAAGAAATATTGAGAATAACAGTACAAACTTGAACTACTCGTGTTTAATATCCCAAACCCAAGCCCTTAAATCCTTGTACACCCTTCTCAACTTACCCTCCCAAAGACCCGTAAAGAGAACTCTCTCTATAGCTTGTAGAGAATTATTTTTTGGATGCCTTAATGCATTGATTTGATGCATAATTATAGGCACTTGGACTCAATGACAAATCTATGAATATCATAGCAATTGTAATGCCAAGTCAAAGTTCTCCTTACTTTTAATTCAATGTCTCTTGCACTACTATTGTAATTTCGACGGTGCATTAACGTGCAATTTGGAGATTGCTTCATTTCTTTCAAATAAGGCTGCACCACCCATCTAGAGCTACCTAGCTATGGCTTCCAAATGCATTAAATTAAGGCACACCAAGTGTGGCTTGGCTGCCACCATCCAACATTATTAATGGAGATTAGATCGTAAGCAGCACTGGAGATGAAGATTGTAGTGTACTGAGTAGATCTTTCGTCGGATCCTCTATTGGTGCCATCGAAGACATAGATGGAGATCGGAGTGTACTGGTCAGATCCTTTGTTGGATCCTTCATTTTGGCAAGAGTATTGATCGAATCCTTTGTTGGTGCCAATGACGCTAGAGATGGAGATGAGAGTGTACTGGTCATAATTTTCATTGGTGGCAAGAGTACTGATGGTATCCTATGTCATCTTCAATGTCTTGATCAAAGTGTAAATCGCAATGGCGTGATACTGCAACTTCGAAACCAACTCAACATTAGTGAGCTTGTTAAAATCTCGCACTCTAGGAGCCTTGAAAGCTCTTGATTTGGTATTGATGTTGAAGATACAACTGCATGGTTCAGTGTTAGACAAAGTAATAGTGGTTTAGCAACCACAATGCTGCCATTGAGATGCATCTTCTATGAGAAAAGGACATGGTTTTGAATTGGTATGTTGTATTGATTCTGCACAAAGACTTTTATACAATGAAAGAAAACAAGATCCTAAATTAAATCCTAGACTTAAGTAACTGCCTATTTTACAGTTTCATACAAAAGGAAAGACAATCAATGCTAGTTGACTATCATAACATAGGGAGATCACCGACATCACTGAAATCATTGAATCAATGTTCCAATTATCTCTACTTTCCTTAACACTCCTCCTCAAGTTGGAACGTGTATGTAGGGGTGTAAACGATCCAAGCCGAATACCATCGTGCTCAAGCTTGGCTTGTTTTAAATTTTTCGAGCTTAAGCTTGGCTTGACTTGTTTCTTATATGAGCCAAGCTCAAACGAGCCAAAAAAAAAAAAAAATCGAACCCAATACGAACTCAAGCTGTATCGAGCTTGTTTACATAATTTTATCTAAGATATTTCATTAGCTACTATTTTAAAAAAATATATTAATTTCTATCAAACATTTTTTTTTAGGAGAATCGAATATTTTCTTCTTGAAAGCATTATAATATGTTAATTCAACTTAGAGTTAATTTATATTTTTAACTAAATTAGATTGGCACCAAAGATTTCTTTAAAACGCCATATAGATGAATATAGTTTCCCTGAAATACAACTGTACCAAATAATTCTATCTAAACATTCATAACTTATAACACTTGCAAAAATTCTCATTAAAAAAGATACGTAAGGTAGTAGAATTCTCACAACCAAATAATATAAAAACAAACTAGGAAATAAAAATACCAGGCCCTAATATAAGCTATAGGAAAGGAGGGACGAGTTGCTCACGAGCTTTCCGAGCCGAACATACCAAAGCTCAAACTTAGCTTGTTTCTTACACAAGTGAATCTCGGCTTGGCTTATTTATTTTATGAGCTGAGCTTAAACGAACCAAGCCCGAGCCAAACTCGATACAAACTCGAGTTGTATCGAGTCAATTTACAGCCCTATGTGTATGTCAAGCATGTTCAACTTGGATCTTAGCCGCAGAAAAGCTTATTTCCTAATGCCTTTGTAAATATATCTCTCATCTGATCTTTAGAAGGAAGAAACGCTGTGCATAATACTCCTTGCTGGATTTTTTCACGTACAACATGACAGTCAATTTCTATATGTTTGGTTCGTTCATGATAAACAGGATTGGCTACAATGTATAAAGCTGCTTTGTTGTCACATTAGAGAACACTAGGGAATGAATGTGATATTCCAAAATCCTTCAAGAGATACCGCAACCATTGCAATTCACAAGTTACTACAGCCATAGCATGATACTCAGCTTCTAAAGAAGATCTAGAAACTGTGGGTTGTTTTTTTGTTATGAAATTGGCTCTTTTCAAGAAAAACACAATAACCAATTCTAGACCTTCTAGTCATCTAACAACTAGCCCAGTCGGAATCACAGAAAGCTTGTAATTTTAATTCATTGTGAGGATACAGAAGAATACATTGGCCATGAGTATCCTTTAAATAATGGACTAACTGTGTGGCTGCCTCCATGTGTGGAAGTCGTGGTTGATGCATGAATTGGCTGAGGATATTCACAGCATAAAGAATATCAGGTCGGGTAACGGTTAAATAAATCAATCGCCCAACCAAACGACGATATCTAGATAGATTGTGAAGTAATTTACCATCATAATCATAAGTTTCAAATTCTCCTCCATAGGAAATGGTTCAAGTTTTGCTCCAATAACCATGTATCCTTTATAATTTTCAGTGCATATTTGTCTTGATTCAAACAAATACCATGGTGTGATCGAGACACTTCAATGCCGAGAAAATATTTGAGTTTGTCCAAGTCTTTTAATTTGAACCGTTGATGAAGGAATTGCTTAAGGCCAGAAATTTCGTCTTCATCAGAGCCTGTAATCAGAATATCATCAACATAGACTAGTATAAAGACAACAGTTGAACCCTTATGCATGTAGAATAGAGAATAATCAGCCTTTGATTGAGAAAAACTAGCTAAAAGGATAGCATGAGAAAATTTGGCAAACCACTTCCTAGACACTTGTTTTAGTCCGTATAAAGACTTGTTTAATTTACAAACAAGATTATCCCCCTTACGGACATACTCGAACAGTGGTTGTATATAAAGTTCATGGACATCAAGTTCATGAAGGGCCTAGTCCTTTGAGATAGCGATGGTAAGTAGAACCCACACAGTGACTAACTTGGCAACTGGAGAAAAAGTTTCATGATAATCCAGTCCCTCAATTTGGGTGTAGCCTTTGGCAATAAGGCACGCTTTGAATCGCTCAATACTACCATCAGAAGTTGTCTTGACTTTATAAACCCATTTGCACCCTATGGGACGTTTGTAGGATGGAATAGGCACTAGGGACTAGGTGGCATTGTCCTCTAAGGCCTTAAGCTCAGTACGCATAGCATCACACCAGTGAGGAATGAAGGAAGATTGTGCATAACAAATGGGTTCCTCTATAGAAGAGATAGAGACTAAAAAAACATGATAAGAGGTAGATAAGCGATCATAAGAAAGAAAGTTAGATAAAGGTTAACAAGTACCTTTTTGAACCTGATTGAGAGAAGAGGAGATGACATAAGTGTTGTACCAGTGGTAATCTTGTAACTTGATTAGGGAAACATGGATTCGTGGACCAAGAACTTCCTCAAAAGGAGGAAAAGATGGTGGAGTAGGAGACGTAGAATCTTGTAAATAAGAGGGGTGGATGGAGAGAATGAATAAGAAGCGTCAATGTTAGAGAAAACTGAAGCCGCTGAAAATGATGAAGTTATGAGAAAATATGGGGTGGAAGGCGTTATATTGGCTAGAGTTGAAGATGATGGACAAGTTGGAGAAGAAGGCGTTGTAGTGTATGTCTGGTGAAGGAGGATCTATAGGTATAGCGAAAAGTAAAAGTGGTATGAGATTGGTGATGTCATGGTCCACTATAAAGGGTTGTATTCCAGTAGGTTGAGTAGGAGGTATAGGTGTGAAGGAGAGTTGTGTAGCATAAAGAAAAGTAGTTTCAAAAAATTTGACATCCGGTAATGATTTTATTGGATGCATAGTCATAGATTTTGTATCCTTTTTTACCATGAGGATAACCAAGAAAAATGCCAGATATTGCTCTTTTGTCAAATTTATGTTTTTTGTGAAGGATGTTATTCGCAAAACAAAGGCAACCGAAGACTCATAAATGGATATATGTGGAACGCTTACCAAATAAAATTTCATATGGAGTGTGACTGTCCAAAACCTTATTTGGCAAACGATTGATAAGATAGGTAGCTGTCATGATACATTTACCCCAAAATTGCAAAGGAAGATGAGATTGAAAGCGTAGAGAGCGTGCCACATTAAGAAGGTGACGATGCTTTCTTTCGACTAAGCCATTTTGTTGAGATGTGCCAACACATGTTCTTTGATGGATCATGCCCTTGGATAAGAAAAAAAATGTTGAAGATTGGCGTTGAGAAATTCCAACCCATTATCTGTGAGGATTTGACGAATAAAAGCATTAAATTGAGTTTTGACCATGGCAAAAAATTGTTGAATATGTGTAGATGCTTCAGATTTAAAACGCATGAGATAAATCCAAGTACAACGTTAGAAATCATCTACAATAGTTAAAAAATATTTAACACCAGTAAATGTAGGCATGGCATAAGGACCCCAAACGTCACAATGTATTAAATCATAGCATTTGAAACTTGAAATAACACTTAATGGAAAAAAGAGTTCGATGTAGAATGTTTTGCTAATGGACAAATTAAGCAATTATCCTTATGAGAACAAGAAATTGAATCAGAAACATGAGAAATATTGGATTGAACTAAATAGGAAGGGTGGCCTAAACGCCAATGCTAAAGGTCGAATGTAGAACCAGTCACATTGGGGACGAGTGGTGCATCCCCGGCGTCTAAGTAGTATAGACCATCATGTACACTACCCCTGCCAATTCTCTTATTCGTAACTAGGTTCTGAGAAATACACTCATTAGGAAAGAAGGTAATAGAGCAATTTAATGACTTTGTAAGTTTATACACAGACATTAGATTGAACTTGAAAGATGGTGCAAAAAGAACATCTTGTAAAAGTAACGTGGGGTTTGGCATGGATTTTCCTATATGTGTGATGGAAGCAGTTTGTCCAGTATGTAATTTAACAGGGGCACAATTTTGGTGTGAAGCAATTATGAATTGGAAGCCATATGATTAGTATCATCGGAATCTATTATCCAGGCAGAAGAGGGAAAATTGGAAGAAAACCCACATGTAATACCTGCAAATTTGTTAGCCAGATGACTTGTTTTACCATATGGAAGCAAAGAGAGGAATTGTCTATACTCTTCTTGTGTGAGTGTCACGCCTGAGTTAGCTGTAGAAGAACTGGTATTCATAGCTGTAGTGAAAGAAGAAGACTTATGTGACTGATGTTAATTAATCCTTCTGAATGCAAAACTCCAATTATTGGTTTGATTGCCATATGATGGATTGTTATTGCCTTCTTTTGTAACGGCAATGACAATCAGAATGGCCATCTTTGTTACAAAAATCACAATGGTATTTGGATGAATATTTATTCCTACAATGGGACTCAGCATGACCATCTGCATTGCAATAATCACAATGATATTTGGGTTTTGATGAAGAGTGATGTATCTCAAAGATATGAGGTGCATTTTTTTGAGAAAAACGCTCTTTAAGGTCGGTCCAGACATTGAGTGCTCCCCAAGTATAAATTAAGCTATTGGAAATTTCTGTAGAAAGAGAGTTGACAATCTAGGAATTTACTATGTTGTTACAGCGAATCTATTGAGCATGATTCGAAGATGTTTCTATAGGCTTGACTTGGGTTTCATCTATAAACACAAGTTTGGTCTTGGATTCCAAAGCTCTGCATATAGCACGACTCCAAATAAGATAGTTTTCTCCAACAAGGGCCTTAAAAACGATAGTGGTAGTTGTGATATCTGAATGATGCAGGTACAAGGGTGAAGATACATTATAGTCAGATATTGGATTGGATCTCTGACCGAGGGATTTTGGTTGTTCATGGCTACTTGGTGGTGTGAGACTGCTATCTACTCTCATGGTGGTGTTTGGGAAAAATAAATGTGAAAAATTTGCGATCAGTGTTCAGGCTCTAATACCATATGAAAAACTGATATGGTTTTGAATTGGTATGTTGTAATAATTCTGCACAAAGACTTTTATACAATGAAAAGAAAACAAGATCCTATATTAAAGTCTAGATCGACTTAAGTAACTGTCTAATTTACAGTTTCATACAAAAGGAAAGACAATCAATACTAGTTGACTATCATAACACAGGGAGATCACTGAAATCACTGAATCAATGTTCCAATTATCTCTACTTTCCTTAACAGCTTCTTAGCTTGCTTAGGTCTGGCACTCCAAGAGCCTAGAAAGCCTCTGAATTTGGTATTGCTGCATGGTTTGATGGGGCAATATTGGTGTTTCAGTAACTATAGTGCTTCCACTGAGATGCAACTTCTACAAATGCATTGTAGGGGCAATAATAGTGGTTCAACAACCACAATGTCTACCATGTTAAAGTTTTATATAGGTTTCTTTCAATTACCATTGAGATGCAGATTCTGCAAATGTAACTTTTGCAAATGCAATAATGGCAATTTTGTAAATAAAGTGAACAATGACACAGTGGGAAAAAAAAAAGGCTAAAACGGGCATTTTAAAATTTTGGCCTGCAACTTAGCATTTAGTAGTTTTGGCGTGAAAATCAAAGCACTCATTAACTAATCCAATATGACATTATTAATTAGATTAATTTAATTAGAAAAATAAATAAGACTTAATCAAGATCACAAGAACACATAATTCTTGATCAAGAATAGGTGTGGCACCTGTTGTTTGGGGGGGGGAGGGGGGTTTCTAGAGTGTGCCGCAAATTCTAGAGAATGGAGAGAGCTTTTTCAAGCTAGCTTGTGACTCTGATTTTTCTCAATGAATGAATGAAAAAAAACCTTGCCTATTTATAGGATGAGTTTCATTGTCCACCAAGTAGTCCAACCCTTCAGAATTTTTCCAAGTGTCACAATCCCAATGGAAGGTCCAATAGGAATGTGATACAAATACTTTTCGAACAAGTAAAGGGATTTAATTCTATTGGTTGGAAATAGGGGTATACATGAAACCGACCGGACCCATTTACCCGATCGACATGTAGGACTCAAATCAGGTCTACGTCACACTTAGACATATCGAAAGAAGTAGTCAACCCAACTAGATGTTTAAATGGGCCGGTTTCGGTTCTAGTCTCGGACTGACCGTTTAGAACCTGTCCACCTGTTTATATTGTAATATTATATTTTTAATTATTTATTATGATATATTATATATTTAATTTTATTTACTCAATCTCTCGACTCTCTCTACTATCTATCCCCATTCAAATCCCTAGCCACCTTCAGGTCCTCACCGAGCCACCAGCTGCCGATCGCTAAGCCAAATAGCCATCACTGATCCACAACATTCGTCATTATCGACGCTTAGTGTTCACAAGCTCACAATGACTCTCCTTTCTATTCTCCTCTGATATCCTCTCCTCTTTATACCGTCGCCTTATGTGGCTCTATCCATCATCTGATCATCACCCTCTGTCCTTAGTAGGGATGAGATTAGGTTGGGTCAGGCCTATATCGGCCAAACAATTGACCCACCTGACCAACCGAGTTTGGCAATTTTCTACAACGGACAACCAACTTTGTGGGTCGGTTACGAGTCGGGGCAACCGATAAAGTCTGTATCAGTCGGGTCGGTAATGGCTTCACCAGAATTTATTTTTTATTTTTTCCAACTCAACTCAACACTAAAAACCTCAGTGAAAGCAATGAAAGCCACAAAGCAAAAATGTTCCCAAATCCCAATCTGAATGAAGGCTGAGACTCAGATGCAGAGGTTATGTCCAGTGACAAAACTAGTTTGTCATTTATTCTAAGTGTGAAATTTTATACTCATGGGTCACATGTAGAAGTAATTAATTGAAGAGCAATGCACCATTGGTCCACTTATTATGGCGGTTTTCCCATGTTAGTCCACGGACTAATTTTGTCTTACGTTAGTCTACGAATTAATTAAAATGCCTCAAGTTAGTTTGATCCGTCAAATATGTGTCAACGTCCGTAAAAAACATATCACGTGATGTACACGTGGGTTTTTTGGAGGGCAAATAAGGGTTTAATTTTCACACCATACCAGGTTTTTCACAAAAATATTAAAAAATAAAATAACCAAAATCCAAATAAAAAAACTCATCACCAAGCTTCCAAATTACCCACTTGATTCCAACTTCTGCCATTTCTGTCGCACGCAGAAATGGCTTCCTCCAAAATTTTTGAGGTCGTTCCTCACAAATCAGAGTGGTCGAAATCGGCCACTAGACGGAAAAAACACACCGGAACTAAACAACAAGATCCCTTTGTCATTGATACAACGAAGTCGAAGATCTTGTTCCAGGGATTGTAAATCTTGTTCCAGCAAAGAAATTGCTTCAACTAGCAGCGGAGTCTTCTGGAACAAACACAGAACTTGAACAGACATCTAGACTTGGTTGGCAACAAGATCATGTATTAAGCACATCAAGTTTTTTCTCTGGTTTGATATCTAATCACACAAAGAAGACATGAAGATTGGAACAAGGAGAACCCTATGAGAGTGCAGAAGAAACTGCAATCTCGGAAGGACTGGAAAGTTCAAAGATTGGGGAATCAGAAAAGCATGCCAATTTAAGAAAAGTTGAGAATTCCAAAAGCAGCAGAAATGGGAACCTAGAGGTTGAATGCAAGGGGTTTAGATCAAGTGGATTCACTGGGTTTGATACTAATCACTAATAAGGCAAGGTTCCTGATCAATTGGCTGGTAAGCTCTTTGAGAAAGCTTAAGCATCCTAACACAGAGGGAATTCCTTTGGTCAACTCTTTGAGACATATCTCTCCCCGACTCTCTCTCTCTCTCTCTCTCTCTCTATAATCTCTGCATATCTCTTTCCTCACATATCTCTCTTTCCTCTTTGTCTGCAAAAATTCACTCATTAATCCACCCAAAAGCAAGAGGAGGTTAAGATGAGTGAGATTATACCCTTGATGGCTCGAGATCGCCGCCGGTTTCGCTAGAAAAGGAGGAGGAAGCCGACGGCCTTTCCCTCGTCGATTCGCCGTCGTCGAGTGTCGGCTAGGCAATTAGAGGTCACCATCACACTCACCACGTCGAGACGAAGAAGATAAGGGTGGTGGAAGGTCTCGACGCCGCCGAAAACGATGAAGTCGCCGGAGAAGTCAATCGGGTTGACTTCTCCAATGCGCTGCTGTGGCAAGTTTCAGGGAAAACCAACCCTACCGGAAAAGAGAAACAGGAGAGAGGGTTCTCTCACCGCTAGGATCGTCGTCAACTGGTTGGATCAGCCCAAAAACGGTGAAGGCAGAGGTTGGGGAGAGAGAGAGTTGGGGAGAGAAGGAAAAAATAATAAAGGGGGATGCAATAATGGCGTGAAAACCCTTATTTGCCCTTCGAAAAATTCACGTGTACATCACGTGATCTGTTTTTTACGGAAGTTGACACATATTTGATGGATCGGACCAATTTGGGGCATTTTAATTAATTCATGGGAGACAAAAATTAGTTCGTAGACTAACATGGTGGGCAGGTTGCAACTCAACTTGGGTCAACTGGGTTGGATTATATATTTGTCTGGAAAGTGATGTAGCATGTGATATGTATCCCTTGAACAAAGGCATATTCCTCTACTTTTCTAAAACCACCTTCTCCAAAACCAGCAGATTTAATTTAACACATTAAACCACTAAACCATTAAGGGCTCGTTTGGTACGTCGGACTGTATTGACTAATTTATGTCGGATAGTATTAATCTATTCCGGAGAGTACTGACTGTTTATCCATAATATTATCAGGCGTTTGGTGCTCTGTCGGATAGCAGCGGATCAGACTATTTTTTTAATTCTTTGATAACTTAGTAAAAATTAAAATTCATATGACACAAATTATTTTTGGCAAGATTCATACAACCAAGATTTTTTTTTCTTTTGTTTTTGCCAAGATCTATAGGACAAGAGGACATGAGGAAATTCATTCTCATAATTGTAGAACTTAGGATCATACGTTTTACATAGTATATAAGCACATCTTTATTCAAGAACAAATCATAACCTAATTTCCAAAAAATGTAATAAAATAATCTATTGAATAAATTTAAAAGAAAAAATAAGAAGAGATAATTAGACATCATACATAGAAGAGGAAATATATAAACAAAGAGAAGAACAGAGAAGAAGCATATTGGAGAAAGTATGAGAGAGAGAGAGAGAGTGAGAGATGGATACCTGGAGAAAAGTGAAGAGAAGAACCTGTGGAGAAGATAGCAGAGAAAACCCTAGGGAGAAGAAGATGAAAATAACGTCTGTTGATTTTCAGCGTGTTTTTGTTTTCTCAATTTAAGCGTGTATTATCTAATCCTAGGTGTGTGTGTTGTATTAGTTAGTCAGGTAAGGAGAGTATTAAAAGCCCAATCTGGTTTACATAGTCAGGTAATTAAATAATACAAGTGGACACCAAACAACTGACATAGATTATTTATTCCTATCCAGAGCCTAATACGATGTACCAAACATACCCCAGTTTAAGTTGCTTGTTTGCTTAATCAGTTTAATATGTTGGAACAAAAATGAGAATCCATCATAAAAATAGCATATGTAATACATAATCTTTTATCCCACTAGAGACCTTGTGCTATGAAAATTATTCTTATATATATATATATATATTTTTACCAATGACTTTCGCTATTGGCTGTCGGTCCAATCCCAATCAGTCCGTTTCTATCACGGGGTACAGCATTCTTAACTTTTCTATCAATATCCAAATTAATCTCTCTTTATCATATTTAGACAAAACCAAAAAAAAAAAAAAAAAAAAACAACAGCGAGGCCACATTGGAGCGAAAATTATTGGGTGTAATTGGGTGTTTTTAAATTTTAAATTGGAACTTACTATGCATAATACTATCCAAACCGGTGACTTCTTTATTGGTAACTTCTTCTTTTTTTATTAGAAGGTATTGAATTCTTCAAGTCCAATACCAGAGTAATACCACTAGTCCTCCTCTTCTGTCATTGGTAACTTCTTTATTTATTCGAAGGTTTTGAATTCTTGATGTATCCTAATATCAACCTAATTTTCTACTCCTCCTCTAATCACTGGAGTTAATCAAATTTTTTTTTTAATATCATTTTTCTTTCTTTCTATTATTTTAATTAAAAATATGGAAAACAAAATCCAGAGGAAATGAATTAAGAGAATGTCACAAGTTCTATTCTCTCTCAATGTTCCGAAATAATAAAAGTCTTTCATCAAAAAAAAAAAAAAATCATCCAAGTGTTTAAAATTAAATTAAATATTAAATATCAAAAAGACATATGTAGAATAAATGTTAAGATCTTTTAAAATGACGTTATTTTTGTTTTACTACTATAGAAATATTTAGTCTAGTTACTATCATATTTTGTTTGGGTTGAGGATGGGCGACCATGGCTCACTCCTATTTGGAAATTGATAATCTTACCACAAAAGAAAGTATTTTTCTAAGAACAACATTAAAATTTTCTTTGAGGACACTTCATAGCAAATCCACCAAAAGTGTTAACCAACATGTAAAACCAGGGACTGAAATCAAGGAATGGTTTTGGCTTAGCCTGTGGTATTATATCCTATGGAAATAAAGAATGTTAAAAAGTCTAATCGAATGGGACAAGAATCCGTTCCTACTATAATATTTTTAATATATTAAATTTATTCAGCCCCCTCTTTCTTTTATGGAATATATATATACCTCAACAGGGTGGCTTTATTTCCCACCAGAGCAAAATATCAAACGGTTTACAAGTCTGTCAGATACTACAAAGCTTTCAGAGTTTCAATTTCAGTTTCTTGGATTGTTAGTGAGGAAGAAAAGGAAGAATGTCGAGTACTGCTGGACAGGTCATCTGCTGCAGAGGTATCATAGACTTTATCATTAGAAATGGTGTTGAGTTGTACCCATTTGGATACGATCAGGCTATTTCTTTTTTCTTTTTTTCTGAGTTTTTTTTTTTTGAGTAAAGGGTTAATTTAATTTTCTTCGTGTAGCTGCTGTGGCATGGGAAGCAGGGAAGCCATTGGTGATTGAGGAAGTGGAGGTAGCACCACCACAGGCACATGAAGTTCGTTTGAAGATCCTTTATACTTCCTTGTGCCATACTGATGTCTACTTCTGGGAAGCGAAGGTACAATTATTTTTGCCTAATTAAGCAGATTTTTTCATGATCATGATGGCAAAGATTTAACAATCTTCAATATAGTGCAAGAATCATATATACCACACCAAATTTGAAATGGGTTTTCTATTTTGCAGGGGCAACACCCTTTGTTCCCAAGAATTTTTGGTCATGAGGCAGGAGGGTATGTGAATTTTCTATCAACATGTTATTGATTTAGTAGAACATGGAAAAGTTCTATTTAATTTCTCCATGTTTTTTTTTTCCAAAATCATGTATAATTCAATTATAACTTATGTGGTTTTCTGGTATTTTGTCCACAATTAGGATTGTGGAGAGTGTTGGTGAGGGCGTGACGGATCTCAAAGCCGGCGATCATGTCCTCCCTGTGTTCACTGGGGAATGCAAGGACTGTGCTCACTGCAAATCAGAGGAGAGCAACATGTGTGACCTCCTCAGGATAAACACTGACAGGGGAGTGATGCTGAGTGATGGGAAATCAAGGTTTTCAATCAAAGGCAAGCCCATATACCACTTTGTTGGGACTTCCACCTTTAGTGAGTACACTGTTGTTCATGTTGGCTGCCTTGCCAAGATCAACCCCTTGGCTCCTCTAGACAAAGTCTGTGTCCTCAGTTGTGGAATCTCCACAGGTATATACAGAGCTAATTTATTTAGTGCCAGCATATATAGCTGTGATAGTGTGATGTATACTAAGTTTCAATTAATGTTCAGTATTTAAAATCATTTTATTTAATTTTTGGGGGTAATTGTTAAGGTCTGGGAGCTACTCTTAATGTTGCAAAACCAAAAAAGGGATCAACAGTGGCTGTCTTTGGATTGGGAGCTGTAGGCCTTGCAGTGAGTCTCTCTGTCTCTCTTACTATCTGCTAAAATGGCACTTCCACTGCTTGTGTTTATGTATGATATGAAAATATATGTTTAATTGGTGCAATTTTCAGGCTGCTGAAGGAGCCAGGATATCTGGGGCTTCAAGAATTATTGGTGTTGATTTGAATGCCAGCAGATTTGAAGAAGGTGAGATATACAATCCTAAATGAAAATTAATTTAGTATTTCTTTGTTTTTTCCTGGTTATTATTCTGGCATTTCAGGATATAGGCTTGACTTGGAAGCCTCATTCATAGGAAATATATGTTATCTGCTCTTTTTTTTTTTTTTTTAATTCACCTGTTGGCAATTGGAACACTCTCAATATCTTTCTGAATTTGAACTTTCTGATTGGCAGCAAAAAAGTTTGGTGTAACCGAATTTGTGAACCCAAAAGACCACAAAAAACCAGTTCAAGAGGTTGGTTTGTTGCTGGACTTCTTTTTCTATTCCATTCCCTGTACCTAAACATGTTACTAAAGAAGGAGCTTTCATATGGATTTCTTATTAGGTGATTGCTGACATGACCAATGGAGGAGTGGACAGAAGCATTGAATGTACTGGAAATGTTGAGGCCATGATATCTGCATTTGAATGTGTCCATGATGTATGTTCGTAATCTTTTGTGTTCATTATTAACAATCCCATGTGTTGTGCTATAAGTAATTAGAAAATGTTCCTTGGCTCATCAATTTATGGAATGCTGATGAACACAATACTATTGTTTCAGGGTTGGGGTGTTGCGGTTCTTGTGGGAGTACCCCACAAAGATGCTGTCTTCAAGACTCATCCAGTGAACTTTCTGAATGAGAGGACTCTGAAGGGCACCTTCTTCGGAAATTACAAGCCCCGGACCGACATTCCCTCAGTTGTGGAGAAGTACATGAACAAGGTAAGCTAGCTAGCTAAAGCTAAGGCCCAGCTTGGTTCAAGATTCAAAAACTGTTTTTAGAAATTTTCTTCCTTATTTCAAGCCATAAACCTATGAGTGGTTTTGGTAGTACAGCACTGGTTTTATGCACTCATCAATTGCAAACTCAATGTTGCAGGAACTGGAGATAGAAAAATTCCTCACCCACCAAGTCCCATTCTCAGAAATCAACAAGGCATTTGAGTACATGCTCAAAGGGGAAGGCATTCGATGCATAATTCACATGGAGGAATGAAGTTGATCTTTGATGATTTTGTGCGTACATTCTCAGTTTCCATTGTGTAATGTATTTTCTGTTTTTGAAGTTTGGTTTTCATGTAATGGGAGTGTGATGAATCTGTTTTTCATACTGTATATGTCTAGCTTCTGTTGGACAGTTACAGTGAACATACATGCATATTAATAAATAGCAGTCAACCTCTTTGCCCATTACAAGCGTGTACTAATGCATTACTCTACTGGTGCTGCCTTACATAAGGTTATAAAATTACTGTTTAATATAAAATGTTATATTTTCTGTAAAATTTGAGCTGGCATACTAATTAGTATATAGGAAAAATCTCTACCAATTTTGGGTACAATCATTTAAAACCAACAGCTGTACTTCCATTGTTAGGTAAAAAACAATCTTCTTACTTCCTAGAGCAATATGTGAGTACTGGAATTTTATTGTATTGGAATGTATCATGTATGTGAGCAAAAACAATGGTGGAGTCATAACTACTTTTGAATATACAAAAGAAGTCTTATTAATTGGGTGCGTTTGATAACGTTTTACAAAACGGTTTTTCATTTTACAAATTCAAAAAATAACAAAAATGTGTTTGGTTGCCGTATTGAGAAAATAGTTTTTGAAAAACACAAAATAGAATTTCTAGTTTACAGTGTAAATTCAGAAAACGACTAAATGATGTTTTCAGTGAATTTAGAAAACATAGATAACACAGATACGAATAAAAAAAAAAAAAAATTACAACTGAAAAAAAAAAAAAAAAAAAAAAAAAAAAAAAACAAACATGTGATCTGCACCTCCTCCCCACCTAGCCAGACCCACCTCCGGCGGCAGCCCTACCCCCCGCCGCTGCCCACCTCACCCATCTCTCTTCATCTCTCCTCTATTTCTCTATTTCTTTTTTTCTTTTTTTCTCTCTTCCCATCTCTCAAAATATTTACTTTGTAATCCCTCTATAGTTTCCAATTCCCGCTTCAATAAACGGATCAAGACTCTCCGTAACATCTATGACAGGAAGCTCACGAACCTTAACAACTTTTACATAGAGAAAATACATCTGTTCAACTAGATCATAGTTGCTTGCAGTGTTGTCTTCATTAATAATACGGCCACCAACAACTCTTCCACCTCCAAGGTAGTCGCGCCGGCCGAGGTGGGTTGGGTTTTATAAACTTCTCTTCTTTTTAATTATATATTTTATGAAATTGATTAATAATAATTTATAATTAATATCTTTTGTGAATATAATTATTTTGTTGTAATAATTGGTTAATATCAAATGTGTTTTCATTATTTTTGTTTTATAATTGCTTTTTAATTACGCTACCAAACGCCTTCTCATATTTTGAGAATGGAAAATTTAATTTGTCATTTTCATTTTACAATACAGTTTTTAAAAAATTGTTTTGTAAAACGTTGCCAGATGGGCCCTAAATATCAGTGGACAATCCTACCATATACCAAAATGCTCTAAAAGCATAAACCATTCTCTAACTTTCATTAATCAACTGTTTTTTTTTCTTTTTTTGGACAATTTTCACACTAATTTATACATTTCTATTTTCTAATCTTATTTTTATACCGTCACGGTAGGAATACAAATATACCAAATAGAAATGTTTCCGTTTTTGTGAGTTCAAATCTTCCTCCCTAATTTCTGACCCCTCTTGATTAGTTTGCCCCCACACTAAACATAATCAAAACTCTGGCAACTCCTATTAAGAATATAATATGCCACAAAACTACCCTTGATCCGATTACTCAACATTGGCAAGACATTTACGCTCTTCCCCGTAAGCTTGTAAAGTTCACCATCCCCTATTTTTTTTTAAATATTTATAGTGGTGACAAAATAAATAAATAGAAAAGATTACAAATGGATCTTGCTTCCCAAAAAGAAAAAGGTTACAAAAAATAAAAGAAACAATGATAATTTACATTTATGAATTTTTGTTTGTTCCCACCAAAATTATGACTGGGCTAGTTTTGACAAAATAGCCAAGTCTAATATCTTAACATCAAGAGTGTCATCTAACTTGACAATTCCATCTGTGCCATCCACACCGATCAACTTCCCAGTGGCACCACGCAAGGAGCCATCCATGATCTTGATCTTATCATTTTTCCTCGGTACCACTGCCTCCATTTCATTAGGAAGTGCAGTTACGGTTTCACCATTGCCACTCGACCCAAGAGCTACCCTACAAGAGCCATCCTGAACCACAAAATAGTATTGTCAGTATCGCAAATAATTACACAGGTACTTAAAATAGTATTCTTAGTATCTATTTCAATGACAGAAAACATTGCAACAAGATCATTCAAGAATGAGCAACTAAAATAAAATAAATATAGCTGCACACACACTTAGAAATTGGACTGGAATACTAACGGTGATAACCATATCACCACATCAATCGTGATTCACATAACCAGCTTTCTTTGCCCTCAAAAACTTAGACACTCAGTTCATAGTGACTTGCAGAAGGCCTCCTCAAGTGACAATCCAAAACACTTTCATATACTGTATTTCTATGATTCTATCTCTTATTCCAGCTACAACATATCTCAACAGAAGTTACAATTAAATGTATTATCTTATTAAAAAAATCAAAAAATCAAAAGACAAATGACTGTACTATAACTTATTTCTAGTTTGATGATTTGTAGACATCACAAAATTCCATCATATTCAAATCTGTTGCAGGTCAAAATCCCAATGTATTTCGTAAGCAACATAGAAATGATCAGGAGCATGATTTAAAAACATACCGGGAGCACTTCTCTGACAATTCCAGTAGTTTCCTCTCCAGAATTGCGTACATTGACCAATATGTCTGGCATGAACCATGGTCCTTCATTGTCCCCACCTGCTACGAGATGATAGATTAAAACTCAAATGGAGGTATACAGCTCTAGTAAAGCCAAATAATCATATCTATATATATATATGCATATACACAATCAGTCTCTTATCCGGATGTAAATTCCAATGCAGGAGACTGGGATCAGCAGTTAAAAATTGTCTTCCCCGAGCAATTGGCACTTGTTCAACTAAGTTTTAATGGTGATTCTACACCCCAAAAGTAAGCACCCATGTTGGGAATGGGAAAAAAAAAAAAAAACGAACCCGGGGAGGGGGCAATTGCTGCTGATCAAAGCATAGTAGCTTCTGCCAATACAAATTCTACGGTGCCAATTGATCGGTACTGAATTCGGAAGTTATTAACTTCACATCCAGATATGAGAATAGTTATGCATATGCATATATTGAATTCAGATTTCCAGTAAAAATTTATTCCTCCCATTTCCCATCAAAATGGGAAACACATTGTTTTATAAGTGGGTGGCCCTAACCACCAGTTCACAACAGGACACAAGTTTTTTTTTATTTTTATGGACAGGGAAAATAAGAGTTTCAATTGAGCACTGTAATTTTATGCTAGTGAATATTTAGAAAAACTGCAACTCAAACCTATAACAGGAGACATCATATCCAGACCACCAGTCCCTGGTGTCATTGGCTGCCCTCCAGGAGTTCCAGGAAGATAGGATGCTGAGTTTGGTGTCATAGGCTGCCCACCAGGAGTCGACGGCAAGTAAGGGCTTGGAACATTTGCTGCAACAGGAACATAAAATGAACTACTCTAAGAAGAAAGACGAGCAACTCGAGAGTTAAAATTTAAAAAGAGGTGTGCACACAAATTTTGAATGAAACAAAAACTAAAAGTTGTACCATAACCAGAACTACTATCCCTTGGTGTTCCAGCTTCACTATAATTTCCACCAGGAGTGTTAGCCCAACCCGAACCAGGAGTTGGTGCTTCATATGTCCGCAAAGGAGGACTTCCTGGCTGAAAACCAAACATTACAGTTACTTAACATAGAAAAAGACTGAAGCTGCATCTCAATGCGAACTCAGGCCAACTATGCATTAATTACTAACCTGATACTGTGGGCTAGCACCCCAAGAAGCAGGGTTTCCCTCCTCCCAGTTATCCCTGATTTTCTCAACATCATAGTTCAAAAGAAACATCAGTAACAAGCACACTTGGCTTCCTAAACCACATTTATCTGACTAAACTATAAAGTCTTGAGTAGTTGAAGATACAACAGTAACATAACGATTTATTGGGAGTAATATCCATTTTGGTCTACAATAAGTACCCACGGTAGATGATTAAGGTAGTAGTATTTATTTACATTATATTAAATTTGTTGATCCAAGGATATTGATAACTTTAAAATAGTTGTATATATGCCATAAATGCGGTCCACGAGTCTTATTTTAGCAGTTGTTAATTCATTTTGGTTTTTATATGGGCCTTCAAGTTAATTTCATAGCCACTTAGAGTCCTAATTAAATCTGATTCCTATTGAGGAAAAGATAAACCCTATGGATTATTAGTGTTTGAAAATGAGCGTACAGGTAATGACCACGATTGTGGTTTCTCTCTTTCTCCTTTGAGGGCTAATGAAATTGAGTACCTATGGTTTCTTTCATTCTCCCCTCTGTTTTATTTCTCATTTCTCCTTGTTACTGTTCCCACAATTTTCAGTGATCACATAATCACCATTTTACTGATTTTGCCTATTTGCTACTCCAAATCAGGCCCTTTTATTAACCCATTTTTATGAGACCTTTACTTCCCCATTTAAACCCCTATAACCCCAACTACTTTCTGCAATCATAAATCATGTAATCATACCCCCATTTGTTTTTAGCTTGCGCCTATAGCACATGCAAAATAATCAAGTTAAACAATTTAATCATACAAACTTTAAAAACTGGTTATATGATCCATCCCTTAATACAAGACAGGATTTCCATTTCATTTATGCTGAACCAATCTTCAACTTAGCATAATCTAACTATGTCCGGCAGAACTTATTTCAACTACTTGCTCCACTTTATCCTAAAAAAAAAAAAAAGGAAATTTAGTGTTACTCAAGCACACACCTTGGTGGACTCATAGGTGCATATGGATTCCATGCTCGGTCACGCATAGGAGTCCTCATGCCATCATGAATAGGCGTTGCTGCAAGAAGGAATACAAAAGATGAACAAATAAATCAATCATCTAAAACATGCCACTACCAAATACGATACGGTACAAAAAGAATAAATAAGTATCAGAACTTATAAAAGACATTAAGTTTCTTAAATAAGGTGAACCACAAGGTTCAAAATAAAACACCTCCAGCATCCCTCATTGGAGTCATATAAGGATGGAGCGGAGTACGAGAAGGATGCATTGGGGTCTCGCTTCCCATACCATAGCGAGGTGTATCACTGCACAAAATTTAGATATGAGTTGGAAAGAAGTAAAAGCTAAAAACCAAACAAAACAAAAACAAAATGTGAAATTTATCATTACCGATATGGTGTTGTAACAGCCACGTTATCAGAAATACAATTCCGATCAACTGCAAGCAAGACAACAGTGTTACGGCCCAAAAAGATAGATAAATAACCAAGGAGACAAAATCCCACACATAAACTTGCCTGTAACAACCTTCATTTGGGACTCCAATTCAACCCGAACATTTGGTCCCTTAACTTCAACAACACGTCCACGATAGCCCTTATAGGCACCCAGGCGAATCTTTACTGTAGTCCCTTCCAATCCATTATGCCCTCGTCCACCTCTATTCCTTCCTCCATCTTAACCATAGACGTAAGAACTAATTACAAAATTGTTCAATAAAATATAGCTAAAAATATAGGCTGTGACAAAAGAAGAAAAAGGAGAGTTTGTTCACAATATAAATAAATAGAGAGCACTGAACATCTGGAACATACAGTTAGTAGGAGGGCCTCCTCTAGAAAACCTTTTTGGGGACTGGGGAATTTGAGGAGGAGTTCTGAGATGGTCAAATCTTGAGTAGGAGTCACCCTACAAGTCAGACATAGGAGTGGGATAGAAGTATCAATACTCAGAACTGATAACAAAAATGAAATCCATGAGAGAGATTTCAGATCCACAGAAAAAGAGCACAGAGGGTTTACATTTCTACCACCATTATTGCGTGATCCTCCCACAACACTAACAGAATGGGACTTAACACAAATAAAGCCTGCATGCTCTAGGTGATGGCGATCATAAATGAACAAGACTCCTCTGTATATGTGTTCCACGGAACCTTGATTCCCCTATCATGACAAAAGCAGTGATTATATAGCCTGAGATTTCTGAAATCTTGATCAAGCAAGAAATACAGATGTCAACTCACCTTGCAAGGGCCCTCAAGAACCCTCACAACATCTTTCACAGATACTGTATTCTTAAAACGATCTTGCACATCAAGTTTTTTCTCAATCTTGCATTTGATCTCTCTTAATTTGACAAGGGCAACCTCAGGTCTATCGGGAACTCCCTTAAGAACCTGGAACACAATTAAAAATAAGAAAACAGAGATAGGAAGCATCAGACAATTGTAAATTAAGATTACATACCTGGCATGCTTCACTTTCTACGCGTATAATTACGCCAAAGCTATTATTACTGCACAAAATCAGACACAGCTAAAAGTTAAATTATAAAACATGATATAGAATTGGCCAAACACAACATGATATAAACAAACAGATGACTTATGAACACAGAATAGCAACTTACTCCAATAGCACAAGATCATGAAGCTCATAGTCCCCAATTTTGGTAATACCAGATGTCACCTCAGAACTCTCCACGACATCATCAGCAAACACACGGATCTGCAAACAATAAATAATCATGTCATTTACACATTACCCTTTTAGTAGAAAACTATTGCTGAAGTCCACGACTTTGCTCCTAAATAACTAGAACATAATCACTCACATGTTCCTTGGTCGTATCAGATAAAATGTTGAGCACATGCTGGTTAACACTAACAACCATACCAGTTACACCTGCATGAGCACCAGATACAACCTTCACATGATCTCCCTCTTTAAAGTATTTGCAAAGCTCCTTTTCATTTATGGCAAGGGTTTTCTGCAAAACAAAATCCACCATAAGAACAAGTGGTCACAACAATAGATCAGTGAATCAGTAGGACTCTTTTACAAAAACAAAGCACCAAAAAGAAAAAGTAATGCATTCTTACTGGGAGTTCTTTCATTTCGGGTCTGATATAAACATTCTCTTCGTCAACTTTCTCAACCCATCCTTTCAAATTTTTGAGATCTCCCTTGACAACGATAACTGCATCACCCTTCATAAAGTGTCCTTTCTTTCTGTTTGAAAATAAAGTTGACAGACTAGCTATATCGCCATCACCATTCTCCCCAGGTTTCCGGAATTTTTCAAGTTCATCAAAAGTGGGATTTATGTTCTGAGAACTAATTGATTTCATCGATACTCCTTTATATAAAAAACCATCTTTAAACATCATGCTATTAATATTCTCAAAGTAATCACCCGTCATCGGATCTCGTCTACGCTCTACCCGAATATGCAGTTCTCTGAGCAAAGTACAAAAACATATGGGACCAACAGGGCAAATAGTTAATCTACACTTACACATAAACTGAGTGGAAACAACAATGTAATACGAATGAGTTCAGTATTACCTAGCTTCATCAATATTCATAAAACGTGGAGGAGGGACGAAAGCCTTCTTTTTCACAACTTCTCTGCCCTCCTGTATCAAAAATAAATCATCTCAAAATTATCCAGACCCAGATAAATTGATAATACTACACTATAGGATACTTAGTGCTTGGGAAGGGAGATGGGAATAATACGACAAAGAAAATCTTATAAATTTATTTAAGTTGGTCACTACCTCAATGAATGGACATAATAGAGGTATGAAAACAAAAAGATTGCTCATGTACACATATAAGACTGAGAAAGTGAGACTCAATTAAATACCAAAAATAGGTAGAAAACCTTACCAGTTTATTTGCAAGAGCTTGTAAGTCAATCCTTGGAATTAATTTTACTGTTACTCTCTGCCGCACATTATCCACATCCACAACCTGTAGAAAAGAAGCTTGGGGTTTAGATAAAGAGTCATAAGACATTGAGTAAGCAAAAATACAATCCATACCTTGGCAAGGTCCCCTTTATATATCCCAATCTTCATTCGGACCCAAGTATCCCTAGAAAGGTCGATTGCCTTGCTTTCAACCGAAAGAACATCAGTCATTTCTCTGATAGGAACAAGCATTACTTTCTGGCCATTAAAGATATTGCGCAGACCTTTGCAAGCCTGAAATCAAACCAAAGCACCATCCAAACAAATGCAACAATCAAACAGAAAATCAATCCATACCGTACAATGCCAAACATATTCTGCCGTGCCAATATGTAAAATCATCACATAGTCTGGCGTGCCAAACATACCTCCCTCACATGAGCTTCTTTTTCCGCTTCAACATATACATAGTTTTTCAGGTGGTCAAGAGCAATAGCGGACCTGATTTGTAGTTCAGGTTTATCCATGTACTTTTGCATTAAGCAAACAGCAACCTCTCGTTCACGACCAATCTGACAGGCATGTGCACAGACATCATAAGCATTCTCTCAAAATTAAAGACAACCATGTACATTATATCATGCTAAGAGATTTAATCATACCGCACATTTCACCATCCACAACTTAGGGTCTCTAACAGAAGGTAAAAGAGCTTGCTGATCAACATCGGTGGTCTCTTCATCGTATTCTGTATGACTTGACCTAGCATATCTCGCCTGAATTCTCCTCTCAAGAGCTTCAACATCTTCTTGCTCCTCTTCCCGTGGCAGCAATGGGCGACGATGCATCCTTCTACCATCACCTTCCTCAGGTAGATCAGCCCCGTTGTCGACAATGAAGTCTGCACAGAGATTCTAATAAGATTATCACCAATACACAGGAAGAACATAAATAAAAATGATCCACTGGAGACAACCATCATGATTCTTATTTACATAATCATTCCCACCTAAAGGGGAAAAATCATAATACAATCCTGAAGAGAGAATTGCAATGTTTGCTACAAACCCTAATAACAACGATCACACCCTGATTCAAAGCAAAACCTAGCAAAATCAATTGAACTCAATTTAATAAAAGGAAGTTTACGTCTCCAATCTGATTAACACCAAATTCGAATCTCAAATTCCCTTTCCCAGTGCACAGAAATTGTTGAATCAATTAAAACTTAAATGGGCAATAGTAAATGACAAAATACTTGTAAGGACCTCAGTACAATCATAACCAAGAAAAACCCACAATACAAATCCACAACCATTCCCAAATCAATCACAATTCATTACCAGAAATTCACCACCTACAAATTCTAAGACATTCATTAAACCCCAAATCGCTTATAACCGTAATTAAAACCAAAATCTCCATTCATATCCCCAAAATCTCAAAATAAAATCCAATTTGAAAAAAATAAATAAATAAATAAAGACGAGATTAGTAGAAGGAAAAGCAGAGCGCCTACCGTCCTCTCCCTCATCCTCCTCTTCCTCCTCATCGCTATCGACCTCAGCTTCGATATCGAGAAACTGCGACCCAGAGGGCCTCTTATTCCTGCGCTTACGACTCCCACCACCGCCACCATAGGCTTCATCATCGTCGTCATCTTCCTCTTCCTCCTCGTCATCGTCCTCCTCTGCAGCGTCGTCAATGAACTCCGATCTCATCCGCTTCTGACTGGACCTTCGTCCTCCTCCTCCTCGCTCCTCCTCCTCCTCCTCTTCTTCATCTTCTTCGTCTACAGGCTCGTAGTCCTCCTCTTCCTCTGGCTCCATATCGTCGTCATCTTCATCTCTTCGACGGGGCATGGCTGTGTGAGATGCAGGGGATCAATTTGGGGTTCTAGGGTTTTTCTGAGAGAGTGTAGTGGCGCTCTCTATGCAAATGGCAAAGGTCAGGGATGTGGATGTTGAATTGTTGATGTATTTGTTTTTTGTCTCAACCGTTGGTGGAAGAAAAGGGCTTCGTTTTGAAGTAATTGGGCTTTGGGATGTGGGTAACTTTGTCTCAGCCTGTTGTATTCGGATCGGAGGTTTCGCAACTTTCTTTGGTTTCGTACTTTGGTCCCTACTCTCTTTTATGTCTTGTTTTTACTTATATCTTCAATCTATATTCTTTTATACAATTTACTTTGTATTGTTGAGTTGTATTATAGCATCTCTCAGTCTTGTTCCTATACATTTCTCCAATTTGAAATTAAGTTAGGAAAAAAATTTAGATTTTGGAAGAGTTTTCCAATACTAAAGTTGAAATTTTTCTTTAATCCTTTTTTTGTTTGAGTTTTTAGTCTAAAATTTGACTATTATAAGTTTGAGAAGCCTCATTCATTCAACTTGATTTGGAGAAATTTTAGTAAATTGTTTGAGCTATTTTATATTATTTTTTCTCAAATTTAAATTTGGGAAAAAATTTAAAGAATGACTGAAAATGCTCTTATGGATAAAGCACAAATGAGAAAATAAGATGACATATAAGGAGTACGAAAACCGCTCAAAAACAATCAAATTGTTTGTGTCAAGTGATCGAACACTTTGAGCCATCTTTAATCCCTAACCATAAGATTAGAAGATGTGTTGCTCTGATTTAGTGATTCGTATATAAAAACATGTGTGTCAACATAGGATTTGTATGAGTCCAGATCATCTATCCCCATTTTTCTTGTCCTCCTATATCCCTTTGCTTATATTTTGACACATGTCTCATCATTTAACACTAATTTAACAGCTGTTTAACAAAGTTAATTATTAGATTTAACAATATTATATCAAAATAAAAAATTAATTAAATTAAAAGCCCAAATGATGTGAAATCTTTCACGCAATCAAGTCCCTTCTTCTTCCTCTTCTTTGTTCTTCCAACTAAGAGAAGAAAACAAAAAAAAAAAAAAATTCTACACTTCAACCATTCTAGCTTACTCGTCTCCAGCATCGATCTCCAGCCAAAAAAAAGGCAACAACAATCACTGGTCAAACGACTAACCTTTTTTACTCTCACCTAAGCCATAGAGCAACATTCCGCATCGGCCAAAGAAGACGAATGGACATCGAAAAATCCATTTTTAAGTCTTAGATCTACAATTTGTCTTTTGCTATGAAGGAAAAATCTCTACACATCCCTACTTCACCAACTAGAGAGGACAAATAAACAGCTTCGTTGGTTAACTGCACAGAGAATTAGCTATTTCATCATCTCCTTCGAGCAACAGCTGCTTAGTTAGATAACTAGGAATTTTGGATGTTGTTATATACTATGAATTTTGTTAGATTCTAGGTATTTTGCTGTGTTGTAATTTGGATTTTTAAATGATTTGGGAGTGTGGAATAGTTGAAGTGCTTTGTCTTTTTGTGGTCAAAGTTGTGCACTTTAGGTGTTTGTAAAAATGTTTTATTTATAATTCTTTTATGTAAATTTGATATTTTATGGACCAAGAACAAACATAGAAAAGAGAATATCATTTAGCTTCCATTAGACAATCGGTACCCATATTAATTAATCCACACTCCCTAACTTGAAACAACAAGCTACTTTTTTTTAAATTTTTTTTATCATGGTTGGCTTCTCTCTACCAATGATCATCCAATGTCTCGTCATTCTCTATTTTTGTGTAATACAAGTACTCATAATTTTCACTTAGCAAAAACTTCTAGTGCATGATAAAGGTGAATTGATCCATCTAATCTTGCAACTCTGCTGCAGATAAAGTTGCTTGCTCATTGTGCCCTGCTGTGGAGGTTTGAGCATTACTGGGGGCATATGGATGATCCACAAGGGCCTTTGCAGATTGTGTCTGGCTGGTCTTCTTAAGACAAGCTACCTCATGTTGCGTAAGGAAAAGGGTGTCGTACGTCGTACACTAAATTGTCCACTTGCAACCTTATGTCTGGCTGGTCTTCTTCTTCAAACTTGGTCATGCAATTAGAATTTGAATCCACACTTAACTCACACGTATGTTATCCGCATCATCAAATCCATCGTCATTCATTTCCACCTCACCCCCTTGGGGACTTACAAAGCCAATATCACCAAAATTGTAAGCCAATATCACTTACAGATGGGATGATGCCTTACTACATTTATAAAAGAAAAGTACACAAATTGATAAAAAAAAAATGCTTCTTTTCCCTTACAATATATTACAATAACATTGTCAACTGATCAAAACAAGAGATGGCTGAAAATACCAATCGCAGTTTTACTTAATTAGTGGTCTCATCATTTCGAACATCATGACTCTTTGCAGTGCTTGTGAGTTGAGAATCAAGCAATCCTTGTAATTGTAATTGTGTCTGCACTCATTCAAATATTTATATATTAACATAAATAAAATTATTATTAATTCAAATATTTGTAATTGCCTCCTACATAGTATTACTAATATAAACACACAAATATCAGTTAAGCCAACAACATAAAGAAAAAATATAAACTTTTTGGATACTTCAAAAATTTAGACACTAATCATTATATCAAGTAAAACATAATTTACTAGTAATAGGAAAGTAAAATTACCTAGTCAAATTCAAATGGTTGTCTGATCAATTAGATTTGCCTCATTAATTGGAAATTGCATGCCTAAATTTTCAACATTGAGAAGCTGGAGCATTTCATGAGATGAACAAATGCAAAAACAAAAATAATAACAATAATCAATGAAAATTTCAGAAAAATAAAATGATAAACAAACATAATAATCTCAAACTCAAACTCATAATGAAACTAAAGATTACTTGTGAAAGCTGGGAGGCTCCATGTAATAAACTATTTATGCTCGAGACCCATGGTTGAATGAGGTTGCTGCTATGTATTTAATTATGTCAAGGCATAAATATACAATAGAATCTTAACTTATAGTAGTTAAGTGATAAACAATACAACCAAAATGAATAGAAAGAAAAAAAAAAAAAAAACACTATAAAAGAAAAATATATGATACCTGCACAAAGTGTGATGGTAAAGGCAAAAATCTCTCTTTAAAACTTGGAGATGTTGTAGGCAAGGTTGAAAATATCAGAAATTTCTTAAATATCGGTTCTCAAATTTATGGATATATGGACAGATATATCGATATCGGAAAAAATCAGTGTAAGTTAACAAAAACACATTATTTTTTATTGGAACTTTAAAAAATATAAAATCAATCATAAATTCATATATTAAACAAGCTAGTAAATTACATAAATAATTACTTTTTATAATAAGTATATGATATGCAAGAAGATAATAAATGATAATTAAAGAGAGTTCATCTAAATGACTACATCCAGAGAGAGTACTTAATATATATTTCGTAAATCAAATATGGTGATGTAGTCTCGATATTTTCATATTTGATGTCAGACCATCAAAGGTTTAAAGCCATATGACATGTGTCATAGTCTGCATAAGATATAGAATATTAGAAATACACTATAAATTAAAATAGTTCACTATTCCAAACCAACCAAAGCTTCCTTTGTTGCTCTTGTTCATCGTCATCAACTACTACTCCACGCACTCAGATCAACAATAATGATTCATATGATCCTCCACCTTCTCTAAACCCAATCTCAAACCCAACCTTCCCATCATCTCTCTCTTTGGGGTGTTGCCAATTATGTCGATCACTCAGATAATTCATGGATTTGTTGACGACTTTTCCAATATCTCGACGACTTTGCTGATAGATCGACGACATGCTATAAGATACATCTTAAAACCTATTTAAACATCGACACTTTCAAATTCTGATATCTTACCCGATATTTCGGCGATTTTACCAATTTTTTCATCCTTGATTGCAGACATAGAACTTTGTGTAGTAGCAACACCTTTGGAATCAACACTTGATGGTTTATTTCGAGATCTTTTCTTCCTTATGACCTTTTCCAAAGTACATTTTGGCCTACTAGAACTACCACCGACTCTAACTTTAATTTTAATTCCTTTCACTCTACAGTTATCATCCTAAATTACATTCATTATCAGATATATGTGAGATCACTTGAAGAGCTTCTTGATTTGTTTTTTCTTTCAAACATGCATCTACCTCTGCTAAGGTGTTGTTCAGTCCTAATATAGCAATCTTATATGTTTCATCAGATTCTGCAGCCTTTGTTGCTATCTATATATACAATCAACATAGTTCTATGTAACGCCTTACTATTTTTGCCTTTGGATCATTTTCACTTGTTAACTTACGAACAACTTTTGCACTCATAGCCTTTATGTTTTTTGTCTATTTCTTCAAAATGAATTAAGTAGAAATACTCTTAATATTCCTTGCATAGAGAACCTTTAAAGCATGTGCACACAAGATTCCTGCAAACTCAAACTTCTTACAACTACATAGAAACATTATTATCTGTTGAGTGGAACGTGACGATATGGTGGCAATGCTTCCCATGAGGGATAAATTCGTACGTGCTCACTGTTCCATTCTCGCCAAGGGAGTTTAAGGCACAATCATGAGCTTTACATAACTCAATCTGAAAAATTTTAAACATTTGTGGTGTGTAAATCGTTGCTGCATGCTTTAAGATTTCCACAGGAAATGACAAAGCAGGAGAACTTTGACTTGCTTTAAATTCAACCTTTTTTTTTTTTTTGACCAATTAAAATTCAGCCTTTAATTCACCCTAAACCCTAAATTCAGCCTTTAATTCTTCATAACTACGATCCTCAACCAATCTTTGAAAATGTTGAAAAAATTGCAGAAAATCATACTTGTAACCGACATACTTCTTTAAAGCACTATTCATGCTTTCACTATGTTGGGTGGTGATGAAATCTGCACAAAAAATTTCTCACCCATAAACTAAGGCCCATTTCTCCTTTTGAGCAAATAATTGACTTAACCACTCATTGTTTTTAAGATCATATTTTTCAAGCATATTCTTTCAAGCATTTAAAAAGTTTTCTTCATCCTCATAATCATATATGCAACTTTTGAAGTCTTTGGTGAAATTCTTGAATTTCTCAAAAACACTACTAAGGTTCTTGGTTGCATTTTGATATATATGCCAAATGCATAAACGATGACATGTTTCTGTCATTGTGAAACTAACGCTTTAATTAGCCATTACATGATCTTGGTCTGTAAGAATGGTTTTTGGTTGCTTCCCAAACATAGCATTAGCAAAAGTGTCAAACAACCACATGAAAGTTTCAGCGTTCTCTGCATATAATAATCCAGTACCAAATATAATCATTTGCTTATAATTATTGACACCAAGAAACAATGCAAACGGTCTTCCTTCTTTATTTTTTCTATTGGTAGTATCAAAGCATACCACATCACTAAAATAATCATAATCAACCATCATCCTCGCATCAGCCCAAAAAATATTGGTGATCAAATCATCTTCATCCACTTGTATGGCATAAAAAAAAATTAGGATTATTCAATTGCATTTGTTGCAAATATTCTAACACACCACCTATATCCCCTAACTTCATTTCTCTTGTTCTCTTAGAACACAAATAATTTTTATAATCATTAGGAATAAATCCAAAACTTTGATGGCCACCAACTTGTCTACTTAAAAATTCAAGAGTTGCTTTTGGAGCAATTCCTGAACTATCAGACATATTAGTTTCAGTTGTTTATGCAAGAGTCATGTTCTTATGAGACCTAAAAAGGTGGGTGTTACTAGGACTTGAAATCTCATGTGTATGATGAGGAACAAATTCTACAACACAATACTTATACCAGTTAATCAACAATTAATCTTCATCCTTGCTAGACACCCAAATCTTGTCTCAGCATGCGCATTAAAATCTCACATTAGCATCACGCTTATACCTTCGGCCGAGCAAACAAAAAGCCTATATTTCAACTTGCCATTTTTTAAGGTATGCAATTTACTTCTTTTTATACTAAAACCAACATAATATGCATACCTATTGTAAAATTGAAATGCTTCATCTTCTGTTTCAAACTCCATGCCAATTGTTGGAATTAATTCTTCTTGAATTCTTGAATGAATCAAATCAACTTTTCTATTGGCCTTTATAGCTTTTGTGACAGGACCGCCCCCGGATTCCACCCTGAAACCCGGAGAGGTCCTGCGGGAATCCAAATTCAAGGAAAATCCTACCGAAAATTCGGCAGAACCTCCCCTGAAAATGGACTAACCCAGAAATTTCAATACCTGTTAAAAGCACTTCTATACCGCAACCACCTCTACCACAACCAAATAGGGTCTCAGACCCAACAATCTCACAGAAACCCAACTTAAAATTTGTAGAGTGGTTATCAGAGCTGCTATTCTATTACAAGGAATTTTTACAAAAATTAAATGGCGCCTACAGGGTCCGACTAAGGAGATGATTGCAATTGCCTCGACGTGTTTGGCTCGACCTCCACCAAATCTACTACCTGAGGGACAATTTAAGACAAAAAAAATAAACCGTGAGACAAGCTCAGTGAGTGGACAGTTTAATAGAAACGAAAATAAAAGTAAACTTTCTGTTTCAGAAAATCCTTCAAAACCGCATTTAATTCTAAAACCTCTTGTTACTCTTTGAAATCCCCCAGTTTTAAAATAATTTCACAAGTCTTAAAAAAAAATGTTATAAAACTCATGAAACTCTAGAAAAGATAACACATTTCTCAATAGCAAATCATTTAAATCAACAAAGTCATAAAAATAATAATAATGTCGAAATCATAAACTCGAAAGATATTTCTCACTTAAAATCCATACTTAAACTCTGAAGATACCAATCTCACTTTCCACCATGCTATATACCCTGAATATCCTGGCCATACACCTGTGCGAAATTCCTGCATCGCACAGGCAGGCAATATCCTGGCCATACACACGCATGGAATGAATCCAACACGTGCAGGCAATATCCTGGCAACACGTGCAGGCAATATCCTGGCCATACACACGCGTGGAGTGAATCCAACACGTGCAGGCAATATCCTGGCCATACACACGCGTGGAGTGAACTCCAACACGTGCAGGCAATATCCTGGCCATACACACGCGTGGAGTGAACTCCAACACGTGCAGGCAATATCCTGGCCATACACACGTGCGAATAAAATCAGCACGTGCAGGCAATCCTGGTCATACGTGCACGCAGAGCGGCCCCCAAAGGGCGAAGCATCCCGACACACGGCCCAAAGCCTATATGTGCATCGTGATGGGTCCCAAAGACCTATTAAATCTGATAACCTGGAGGGTACTGCAAAGGTGGTTTGAAAACCATTTTTAATATCTCAATACCACGCAAAATAATTTCTTAAAAAATGAAAAGTCTCAATGAGATTATCACACATTTTGCTATCAACTCAAGGCTTTCTCAAAACTTTGAAATCAATTTCCGTTCAATAAATTCTTGTATAAATCACGTTTGAAAATCATATATCTCTATCGGCTCTTAAAACCACATTTATTAGTCAATCTCGTATGAAAAATCATTTAATAAGACTTAAAGTAAGGACATTAGTCAAACTAACGGTAATGTAAACTTTGAAAATCATAATCACTTATAACAAATTCAACCCCAAATTATTTTAACTTAAACCATACTCAAATAAAACTCGGGATAAGCAAATAAATTCAATCATAAGGTAAATAAAATGCTTTTAAAACAAAAGTCCACTCACAGTGAGAATCCTAGCTCCGCTCCTCCGCCGAATCGTTTCGGGCCGTGCTCGTCTCGCCCAAAACACAACGGAACTTGGATTTTGTCTCTGGGAGTCCCGAGGAGTCTGAATAGCAAGGGAACCCACTCAACCCACCACCATAAACGGCGACAATCAAGGTGGCAGTCGCGGTGAACCTGAAAATCAACCAAATCCCAAAATTTCTTAAAATTTCTCATCCTAGACAACAATTGGAGGTTCAAAGGGTGGGAATTGCCCAAAATCCGACAAGAACACCTACTAAATTTCGAATTCCAAAGGGAACCTGAAATTGGTTCTAAACCCCAAAATCATACTTCACAAAATACCCAAAATTGACAAGCAATACTTAGGGAAATGAAAGCCCGCAGTGAGGGGAGAAAAACCCACCAAAAACTAAGTCCATCGGAGCTCGGAGGTGGCCGTAATCGACAAAATGGCCGGCGGCTTGACTAGTCTTCTCCGGCGAGTTGCTGCGCACAGGGGCGGCGGGCAAGCGAGGGGAGGCACGGAGGAGGACGGCCGGCTCAAGGGGGTCACGTCGGTGATCTCGTGCCGCCGGGATAATGGCCGGAGGCTGCCTTTCGATGATGGTGTCGCGCGCACACAGAGGAAGAGAGAGAGAGAGACGCGAAGGAGAGAGAGCATGGGGAGAGAGAGGACTGGGTCAGTGGGGTTAGCTGGTCGCCGGCCTCTGGTCGCCGTGAAGATGGCCGGAGCTGGTCACGCCGGTGAGAGAGGAGAGGGGGAGGTGAGTGAGCTCCGGGAGAGAGGGAGAAGTCAGTGTGCGGGAGAGAGAGAGAGAGAGAGAGAGAGAGAGAGAGAATAAAAAGGGAGAGAGAGAAGATTCTAGAGAGAGAGAGAAAGTTCTAAAAAAATCTGATTTTTAAACCCCAATTTCTTATTTTACGAAATTGCCCCTCGCTTCAAACGCCCATATCTTTCAAACTGTAACTCGGATTGGCGCGTGCCGCGTGTCTATGAAATCGTGAGTTCGAAACCTATCCAACGGACCCGAATTCAAAATCAAAAGCCCTTTTATTTTAAAGGTCAAATTTTGGGTCAAGCTTAAATAAGTAAATCAAAACTTAAATCAAAACCCTTTTTTTATTTTCCAAATAAATATCAAAATCTTTAAAATACAATTCCACATCCTTTTAAAAAAAAATCTTTTAAAACATAATTAAATAAAAATTTAAATTTCTAGTGAAAATTTGGGTCGGGTCGTTACATTTTGCTAGCTGTACTTCATTACTTTCATCTTCTACAAATTTCAAGTCAATACCACTTTCAAAATCCAACTTGCGACAAGTTTGAATTCTATCTTCCACACAAGTATCCTTTGAAAAAAAAAAAAAAAAAAAGCTTATCAACAAATATAAAAAATGTCACAAGGTTAACAAAAAACCAACTGCTTTTATGTTAGAATCAGTCAAAGATAAATGTTATATATGCAAATACAATATTAATTTTGTTACTAAATGTTTCCATGTTCATATATGAAATTAATTTTAAACTAATCATATTCACATATAACTAAACTAAAAATGCACTTCAATTACTAATAAATTATCATCATCTAATTTTTGTTGTAACAGTTTCCTTATCTTCTTTGAAGGCACCCATCATCAACAATTCGATGTCTAAGAAAAGACAAATTCCCTCAATCAAAGCCTTGCAATAAAGGAAAAAATCGACACCGATATGCCGTCTATTGCGCATAGTGCCTTTTTCCAATATATGTATGTCCTCATCCGTTTTCCTTTTAAATTATTTGAAATACACTATTAATGGTAAGCTCATTGTTTCATTTTCAATGGTTAGCCAAGTCCAATTAGAGACACTCAAACAAGCTGGCAAGCATTTCAAGAATGCGAAAAATGTTATATTTAATTTTGGGTTTAGGGTTTAGGTGAATTGCCTATTGAATTTTGATAAACTGCCTATTTTCTATTATAGTTTATGACTTATCACTCGATTTTGACAGTGGAAGCAAAATATGTCCACTCAATGGAAGAAATTGGATGTGAAGCAAAAGACAAAGTATTGTCCTAAGCCAAAATCTAACGAGGTTTTTGGGGAAGCCACCTGCACAATAAAGACTAGATGCACCCCCGATCGGTTTAGGGAAGTCATTGGTGGGTTTAATGCTGATAAAATCAGAGCTGTAAATGATATGAGATTCGGTATGGTTGTTCGGATTAAGTGCAGTAGCCTGCGTTGCCGTCTAAGTCGTTTTCTTGATGATCGCTTTGCATCGGATACATGTTCGATTGAGATATATGGAAAGACTTTGATCATCACTCCCTAAAATTTTAGAGTCTTAATGAGTGTTCTTGAGGGTGAAATGAAAATTTTGACTACAAACTCCGTGAACATGAGCGAAGTCCAGAATTTGACCAATATCCATTGCAGTAAGGATGAGAAAATCACGATTGCTGACTAACAAAAAAAGTTTGTTGAGGCAGATATAATTGACAACAACTTTCAGGTTAGGTTTATCTTGTTCTCCTTAGGAACTATGATTTTCCCAACTTTTTCTCTCATAGTGAATTGAAAATTTCTACAAGCACTCCTCGAACCGAAAACTATACAACTCGGTAAATAAAGTTATTCTTTGAAGCATCTGGTGGATGAAATCAAGTCCTTCAAGTCAAACGAAGTAAACTACCTATCCGGCTGCGTTCTGTTTTTGTAGCTGTACTATATTGATGCTCTTCGATCAATGTTGCAGAACAACGGTAGATCGTTCATTGCCCGCCGTGGTTTTATGGGATGAGCAAAAGATAAGTAGGCTGCTGAAATGAGTGAAAAAGAGAGATGAAGATTTGTTAACACTGAAATTGAAGTAGGCGATCGTTATTTGCCAGTTCACCAACATACTGAAACTCAATATGTAACATCCTTAAAGGGTGAGGTAGTGACATTGTCCCATACTATTTCTATTCTCCAGAAGTCCATGGTTGATACTTGCTCATCTATTTCTGCCATGTGGAAATCCATGGCTGAAAGGAATGAAGTTGTTTCTGCCCTCCAAAAATCCCAAAATTGTCATGAATGTAAATGTTACTTCTATATCCAGAAATCCATTGTCGACAACATTGAATTAATGTCCAACAAATTTCTGCAATTTAAAGAAAAAAATTTGAAAAATGTGGATGAACAATTGCTAGCATGGTGGCGATTTCACAAATTGCACATATCCTTAACGCTCATAATGAAGGTGAAACAGCTCATAACCGATTACCTTCAATTAATGAAGTGCAACCATAGCCACAAATTAAGCGCAGAATAATTCGTCAGAGTTCTCTTTCTTTGGAGGAGCTGCTTCAGAATGAGGTATGAATGAGCTTTGAATAATAAATATTGACCATGTTTTTCAAGTATTTAGGTACAATTGATGTTTAATAAATCAATTATTTTCCAGATTTAAAATCTTGAATAATAAGTATTTTTCATGTTTTTCGTAACAAGAATATGTACTGTTAAAATGTAATGGTTGATTGATTTTTGTTTATATTGTTGTGTTGTTGTTTAGAATCTTGAATAACAAGTATTGATGTGTTGATTGGCTTTTGTTCATATTGTTGTGTTGTTGGTTGGAATCTTGAATAACAAGTATTGATGTGTTGATTGGTTTTTGTTCATGCTAGTTGATTGGTTGATTAGTTGATTAGTCAAAGCATGATGAGTCCACAAGCATGACGAGTATCAGCAATGTAGATAAGGGTCCTAAGAGGCATTTTATCCCTGATAAAGTAAAAAAAGCCTCTATACTGGAAATGAAACTTAATAAGATCTCTAAGAAGCAAGGATGCAGACCCTTCAAAGGTTCTTTACCCGGTCATCTATCCTATGATAACATCTCTATGTGTGCCTTTATTTTTAAGCAGGATATGTTTGACAGGAAAGATGCTTACTTACTTGAAGTTTCTCAATGTGCATTACATAATCGATGTTTCAGACTTACTCATAGGGTAGGCCATATGTCATTGTTCACCTTGACAAAGAATTCAAATTTACATTGTACCGGCAGAGTTTTAAAACACTGTGGCCTGAAAGGCACGCACATCAACACGGACTCAGTAGATGTGGTGGAATATACCAAAGGCATCCCAGTTCTACAGATTGATTCTTCTTCTTTTTCTTCTCGGTACTTTACCATAATATCCTTACTATAGTAATAAATATTGATGGTGCATGAAACTATTTTAAGGTTTTTTTGAAATGTTTGTAGGAAAAGACACACATGATACTTCTCGATAAGGTCGAGACTGAAAAAAAAAAATTGAAATGGTGGAAGGAGAATACACTAGTTGAAACAACAGATACTTACCCTTTCAAGAACTGTCAGCGAGTATATCTCATTCTCTATTGTGTTTGTTAAGAAATCAATCAATTAGTTAGTCAAATAGAGTTAATTAGGTGTAAGCATAACACCACTTAAAATTGTTGCAGATGTTTTTCGCTTTACTGGATGCTGAAACACCACATCTCTTTTTATTAGTTATTAAGCCTCACAAAAAAGAGGTTGAGATATGAGATTCACTTAGGACGCTTAATCGTGAGTTACACCGTCAATGAATGGTTTCCGGATTGGTGAGTTTACTTGTTCGACGTATGATATATGCATGTATCTTATTTCTTGATGCTCTACTGATTGTTAATTTGTTCGTATGAATTGAATTTACCTCAGTTGCACCTACTCGATTTGTTATTTTGTAACGAGCGGTTAGAAGAAATGTGGGAATTCAGTAGTTTCAGGGTAAGCTAAAGTCCATCGGGGTCATGGTAAGCTCTCCAACAGTGTCAAAATGAAAGGTGTGGGTCGTGTCCCACCACCGAATTGCCAATGCAACAAGCAATCTTCTATCCCGCTGTCCTTTTGACATTTCCATTTGCACAATGCCCCCAAATCTTGCTGCATTAACCTTTTCCTTGCAGCTATTGCTCAATTCTTTCCACCATCGTCTTAAGGTTGTTTGTTCCTCACAGCCACGAACGGTTTTGATGTCGCATTGCAAATTCAAATGAAGTATGTAAGCTAAACCGCATGATGACTAAAAACTCACTCTAAACTCAAAAAATACACAGTTTTAAAGGTAGCAGAAAATAACCTTGGACGAAAGATAGACGTCTGTATACAAGTGAAGCTCCTTACTGTATGGATTCCGATTTTGTGGCTTGTGGCCCTTGACCCCAAAGCTTGGGTAGTTGGCAAAACTTCAAGCCTTCACTTTGCTAATTGATGATGGTCTTCTAATAAGCACATTCTCGCCGACACTTGCAAACGGCATTCCTCCTACTATATGAGTTTGTTGACTGCCTTGTGTGTTTGCAACCTTCGAAGTGGATGTGGATAAGATATGTAACAGAAGCAATCATGATGTCAAACCAATTACCGGCCCATCTACACGCATTCTTGGTTCGTGTCATAATTTAATGTCAATAAAACAATATGTATATATCAACGTGGAGTACTAAAACAATAAAACATCATAGTGAAGGTCAATAATATGAATACATGACATGCAAACCGCTCTTTGAATAATTGAAAATGAAGTTGGTTTTTATGCACAAGGATCAAAGTTAAATTATCAGTACATATCCTAATTGTAATTGCACAATTACAATAGCAATTTGAACTTTAAACCGTTAAATCTTAAATCCCCAAATTTCATTTCGAAACACTAGTTTTTTTTTTTGGCCAAGATAATTGAGAGTGAGAGAGATACATGTTGAGTTTACAACCTATGACTTTGCAACCTTTGAATCGTCGCATAGATGACAGATGAGATGCGAGAGACTGAGAGGCTGAGAGCAGCGAGCTTGCGAGATGAGTGAGAGAGAGAGAGAGAGAGAGAGAAGGCGGCGGCGCGGTGCGACTCAGACATAGGGATTGAGAGAGAGGTAGTGAGACTAAGGAGGTTTCGAGAGGACATGGTCACCCGGGGGGGTTGTGTTTATGTTTTGTGTGAATTAAATTTCTGATTTGTGTCATTTTGTGTTTTAAACTTTTATTTCGTTAGATTGGGATTTGGATTTTTTTATTACATTTACATATGTTTTATAATTTATATACAACATATTTTTTGGGGTTTGGAATTTTTTATTACATTTACTGATTTACATATTTCCTTATAATTTATATAAAACATATGTTTTGGGGGTTGGCCAGATTAGGGTTGGGGTTTGAATAGGGTTTAAGGTTTAGAAATTAGAATTGTATGATATTTAATATTTAAAACATAAATTAGAATTGTATGATTGAGTATTTATATAGTGTATTAAATATTTATTATAGTGTATATGATATTTAATATAGTGTATTTAAATATCAGGGTTTAGAAATTAGAATTGTATGATATTGAATATTTAATATTTAAAACATAAATTAGAATTGTATGATTGGGTATTTAATATAGTGTATTTAACTTATTATAGTGTATATGATATTTAATATTTATTATGGTTTAGAGTATAGGGTATAAGGCATATACCCTAGACACTATACAGTATATACTATACCCTAGAACTATAATAATTAATAAATATAATGTATATAGCTAGGGTAACACGTATAAACTATAGAGTATATAGAATATACTAATTTTATTATATAGAGTATAACTAAAATTATATATTAAAACATTATTATATATAGAATATAGGGCATAGAGTTATTTAAAATATATTTTAGGGTCATGACCCGCCAGGGTTTGTTACTGGTAAGGGAAAAGTTTCTCTCATTAGTGGTCATGACCCTCCTAATATTCTTGGTGATGAAGCAGATGGTGAGGATAGTATGGATTCCTTTTCTTCTCATGCTCCTGAAAATTTTGCTTCTGTTGATGCTCTTGGCACTCCTTGTGCTAGAGCTAATTTAGTCTAGTTCTTTTCTTTGGGCTTCGGCCCCCATTGTACCAAAAGAAAAAAATATATATATATATATATATATATTAGGGTCTAAATTATAGCTGAGTTAATATTAATTTTATTCATTGTTTCTAGATTGGCATCTTCAAACCTAAACCAAATAAAATACATGTGTTATTTTATTTGATCTATTAAATTCCATATATACTAAAAGCCCAGGGAAGGCTTACTGTAGCTACACTGTAGTTGGAAAGGTCTATTTCACCCCTATTTTTTTTTTCCTCTGTTGCTGGGCATTGTAATTTGTGGGGTTAGTTTGGCTTATTTTCGTCTTTTCACCGCTTCTTAGTTCATGCCCTTTGTTTTTTTTCTTTTTTTACGACTTCTGCCATTTGTTCATTGTTACCTCACATAGTTTTTTTTTATCTAATTGCGACTGTGCAATTTTGGAATTGGGTCTGCCCATTTTGGTAACTCCACTCCGTTTACTTTTTGGGTGTTTGATCTGATTGATTTCGAACTAGGCAATTATTTTTTGACTCGATCGAGGATTGCATTTGAGACAGAGATTTGCTAACCAAATTTTCCATTTCGTCGTCGCGCAAATGGAGTTGGTGAAGAACACAGGTTATCGTGTCGTCGATTGATGTTGGAGGTAATTATGGACATATGTAGATTATGAACATATAAGGATTATGATTGAGGAATTATGGACATATGAGGATTATTTATCTATGCCTAAGTGTTATTATTTATGGTTTATGATGATTACGGTTTATTGAGGAGATATGATTTATGCTTGATCGATTGAGGATTAAGGATTATTTTTTATGGTTTATATTAAGTTATTTCACTCATACGAGCTCTAGTGAGCTTATCAGGTTGTTTGTTTGAATGGTCAGGTGTACCATGGACACAGTGCAGTGTGGTTGTTGATGTTTTGCAAGTTAAGCAAGCTGAGGAGGCAGTGGGGAGAAAACAAGGTAGTGGGACCCACCAAAGATTTTATTAATTGTTTTTACACAGTGATTTTGTTTAAATGTTTTTGTAAAAAAATGTATTTACTTATGTTGATGTACATGACTCATTAGAAAGAGAAAACATGTTTAAATGTTTGATGTTTCAGTGTTTTTAGAAGCCCGGGGTTTGGGGCGTTACAATAAATTTAATTGATCCTTGTAATAGTTTTGACTTAAGAAACAAGCAATGTTAGAATCAAGCAATGTTAGAATCAAGCATTTACATGCTGGAAGAGTTACCCTCTAAATTAATTTCACAATATAAATAAATAATAGCAATACATAATCATTGTTTTTTATGGGACATTCAAGTGTTCTAGACGAAAGTGTACATCTGAGGCTCATCCTGCTGCTACTCTGCCTCGCCTTCACTTTCAAGCTTCCTGCTGCCATTTCGATTCTTATTCCCTCTACGGTGTCCCTTTTCCAGCATTACCAAATACATGAATGAGAATCTTAGGATGGTGTATTCAATCAAGTGTCAGAAAGAAAACAAAAGAAAACAAAAGAACATGTCCCAACCAGAAAAACCCAGACTGAAAACAGAGACAAAAAACAAAAACAGAAACACAGAGGCCCAAAGTATTCAAACCTTTTGCCTTGGTATAGGTTTAACTTGTAAGATGGTAATTCTGACCAAAAAACAAAACCTTGTAAGATGGTAATTAATCAGAGCCGAATCTGAGGATGGCCTAGTGAGGCCACCTCCTAGGGTCCCAAGTGTCGAAGGCCCCCAAAATTTATAATAAATTACTTTCAAATTCTGTTTTTTAAATATTTTTAATTGAAAACTCAATCAAATACAAATTTAAGTTTAAGCTCAATTTACCGATGTATGTGTGTGCGCAGAGTGAAAAAAATAACTACCAAGCCCTTGTAGATGCATCTTTTTAGGTTGTAGATACAAGTTTTAGGTAGCAGATGCATCTGCCGAGCGCTTGGCAAGAATCGCCGAGCACGTGGACAATTTTGGCTTCTACCTAATTTTTGGGCCGGTTGGGATTTGAGTTAAATTTCTTTTATCATTTTGGGTTTCTAATTAAAGCACTCAAAATTTATATATCCTTTATATATTGTGTTATGTTTGATAAATATAATAAATAAGCTTAAATCAAAAAAATAAATAGCCTGATACACAATGCTACATATCCAATTAAACCCATAGCTCAATTATCCAAATACCCAATTAATTTCTTAGAGAAAAAAAAAATCAAGTGAATGTACATAGAGGATTGAGGGCTCCACTTTTATAGTTCACATTGGGCCTCAATCAGTGCCGGCTAAGGCCCAAGGCGACCAAGGCACAGGCCTAGGGCCACAAATTTTGAAAGGCCTCACATAGTCTGATAGTCTACTACTCTACTATTGAAAAAAGAAAAAATTTATAATGGAAGTATGGAACTATGGAATTGGAAGCCTAAAAGCCTCCATCCTTTTCTCTTTGAAAAATAAAAAATAAAAATTTAGGCCTAATGTATTTGTGGAAGCCTACTAGCCTAGTAGCCTACATGCGTTATGCCTACAATTAATGTTGCACACGGCACCTCTAAAATTAATGTTGATTGAGTGATTGCTGCACTTGCACAGTTGCACGCCTACAATTAATTAAGCATTAGACTCTACATATATTTGTAACTTGTTGTCTATTTCTTATTCCTATCAGACTCTCAAGCTCTCGTCTCTCTTTCTCTCTCTTCTCTAAATCTCTTAATCTCTTCTAGTCTTCTCTATTCTCTATTCTCTTTGTCTCTTAGTCCCTCTCGTCTCTATTCTCTCATATATAGTCTCAACTCTCAATCTTCAAAGTTCAAACTCAATAGTGAAGACTCATTGCCTCATTGGATAACTGGTAAGTTTTTGCTAATTTTTGATATTTGTCATTCAATTTTTGGTTTTGGGTTGTTCAAAATTGGTGTGTAAATGTGTAATGATATGATTTTTTATACTAATCAAGATTTTTTTCTTCAAAATTGCAGAGCCATTTACTTGTTTGATTCTTTTTCAAATATTTAGATTGCATATAGAATATTATTGACAATACCTGTAATTGTTGCTTTTGCAAAATGAAGCTTTTCAAAATTAAAACTAATAAAAACTTATTTACGGTCAACTATGTCACAGTTATCTATTGAAAAAAATTGGTAAAACAACTTGAATATAAAAATTTAATCACTAATTTTGCATCTCAAAAAGCAAGAAGATTGATTTTTCAATGATTTTTTTTAAAAAAATATTTTTGAATAATATATTTGGAAAGCCTTTGTATAATTTCGCCTTAGGCCTCACTTTCTATTGAGCCTCCACTGGCCTCAATATCTTAGCTTCGGCCATGTAAGTATACTTTTTTTTTTTAGTAAATTAGATTCTACTTCCCAATCACTAATATAATTGGTAATAAGGACACTAAGTTTCTAACTTGACTTAAAAAACAATCCATGCGAGTAAAGGGCTTCCATCAACCTAAATTAGGTCGCTGAGCGTTCGACAGGTGCATGCGCATTTTTGCAGCAGGTGCATCTGCATCTTTATTTTTTTTTTCTTGATTTTTGAATCTTAATATTGGGAGATTAATACATATTTTATAGTATGTTTTCGGAGATTTATTGTTAAAAATTTAAAATTAGGGTTTTTTTATTGAGAATATATAATGTAGTAGTAATGATGTAACTGGAGATAAATTTTTGCAGACGCAGTAATTTTTGCATATGCACCCTGCATGCTGAACTCGACACTACCAAGTGCTCGACATAAATTTTTATCCTAAAACTAAGTGGTTGAACCTATTGTTCTTTTGTCATGAAACAGTATCATGAAAAGATACAACAAATTGACATGAGAAGATTACGTACAAATTGGATTTTGTCAAAATAAGATTCAGATTCATTTAGATTTCGAAGAGATAAGCTTCTGACATGATAAGATTTTACGTCCACTTTTTTCTTTAAATGTTCATGTGTTCACCTAGTTTACCAATAGCTTCATCTTTTAAGATGAAATTCAAAATTTGATGGTGATTGCAGCCGGAGCTGTGGCCGAATATTATGGTGAGCAACAACCGATCCATGGTGGTACCTCCAACATACGGCGGTACGTCCTTCGGGATCGGGCAATAGGGCAACATATGCTCATGACAAACTATTTCAATCCAAACTCTAGATACACCGATGAGATGTTTCGAAGCCACTATCGGATGAAGATGGACATGTTCCAACGAATCATGGGAGACATTTGCACGACTGATGTCTACTTCACACATAGACAAGACGGAGCAGGAATGTGGGAATGCACGCCTAAAAAAAAATGTGTGCAGTTATGAAGATGCTCGCTAGCGGGGTCCCAGCTGATTATCCTGACGAAGGGATGCAGATTGCCGAAACAACCGTTCTTGAGGCGTTCATGAAGTTCATCCAATTGATTCCGGAGTTGTATGGTGCTGAGTACCTTTGTAAACCAACTTCGACCGATTTTCAGCGGCTCTTATGTAAGGGCGAGCAACATGGACTTCCAGGCATGTTGGGCAGTCTAGATTGCATGCATTAGCAGTGGAAAAATTGCCCTGTGGCCTAGCTAGGAGCATATCGAGGTCATTACGGTACTTCAACTGTAATACTTAAGGCAGTTGCCAAGTACGACACATGGATTTGGTATGCAAACTTTGGTTTTCCTGGGTCATATAATGACATAAGTATCCTGGATGCCTCTCCCCTTTTCGATGATGTGGAATAAGGTCGCAACCATCGTATCAGGTACACTGTCATGGTAATAGGTACAAATTGAGATATTATCTAGCCTATGAGATATATCCCAAGTGGGCAACTCTTATGACCACGATATCGTAGCCTCAACTAAAAGAGCATAAAAATTATGCAAAGAATCAAGAGGCATACATGAAGGATGTTGAAAGGGCATTTGGGATTTTGAAAGCGAAATGGCAAATTATAAAACGCCCCTCCAAAAGATGGGTCGTCAATGATTTTGGGTTCATCATGAAGACGTGCATCATTTTGCACAACATGATTATTTAGAATGAGCGGCCAGATTGCGAAGAAGATGAGTCAGATGATGACTTGGACGTTCCACCAAAGATGAGGAGGATTGAGGATTGATATAAACGGGTGGAGGCATGTCATGTTTATTGAACTCCCCCTTCAGTAGAGGAGAGAATTAGACGTCTCCATTTGGTTAGGTCATCTAAACAGAACCTTAAACTTAAGCAAGATCTAATTGCCCACCTCTGGAGTCGCGAAAGGAGTCTCGTCCAAGCAAATTGAAGTCGTTGATCATTGTTGTTTCTTTTCTTAATTTTTTTTTCAATTATTATCTATGTGTGTTGCTTATGTTTCATTTTTTTATTATTTTTCCTTATATAAGTTGCGTATGTGCCTAGTTTATGGCTCATGTTTATGAAATGAAATAAATTTGTGTGTTGTGTGTAAAATTTTGGTACATTACCCTTTATTAAATGGTGCATTCGATCAAGATAAAAAAAAAAAAGTAATTCTTTGGCCTTCAAATAATTAATATGTAAATATATGAAAAATTGGACTCTTTTTAAAGTTTTTATTAAAATAATGACATTGGTATAATTTTCATAAATAATTACCTTATAAATTAAAAACTAATGATCAATTAATCAAGATTAGACCTAGATTAATTTGGTACAACAATATTACTCTCAAATATCACTCTCAGCACCACTGTGGATACAATAAATATAAGAATCACTCTCAGCACTATTCAGGTATAAATCAAGTCACTTTTAGATAGAAATCAAAATCAAAATCAAAATCAGGTCATCATTGTGAAAGGCCTTAGAGTTTGATAGATTTTCATAGACTTCTAATAATATTTATAAAGGTTGATAAAATTTAGATCGCTAATAAACCCTAATCAACCCAATAACTAGGCTTGGTGTACCTAGTCCTCACGCCCTAGTGGTGTCAATTTTTTTGAGGACCTTCATGTACCCTTTATCGTTTTAATCTATTAAGTTTTGTTGATGCATATACAATTCATGTTCATGCACACACATACACACCTATTAAAATATCTCAAAAATCAAACATGATGCTAATGAAGAAGAAACAACAAAATGCATGTACAATTGGCTGGTTATTAATTAAACCCCCACCATGCCTCAGTAGAAAAGAAAAAAAAAAAAGATATGCAATTGGTCAAATACAAATTCAAATATAAGAGTACATTTGAAATTAGTTATTGGACCCTAAACAAACCTCAATTATGTTTAAGTCATAATAAAAAAAATATTTAAATAAAAAGAATGTATAATTGATCAAACATGAAAAGAACAACAACAAATAACAATCAATGCAATTAGTTATATCATAGAGACATGAAACTTGAAAAGATGCCCAGATTTGTTCTTAATTAGTTTGTATTTCCTAGCTTATATATAAGCTCAATTTTCCCAAAAAAAAAACCAAATCGAAAGATATGAAAGAAGGAGATATGCAATTGATCTGGGATTAGAAGTCAAAGCGTCATATGGGCATGGTGTGGGATTATATTTCATTTCCCCTGAAAATACATAGGAATTGATTTCGCAATAAATCAATTACTCGAATCAAACAAAGTGCTCGTTCAATTCTCATAATGGAATCTTGTGAATGCAAAAATAATTGAGTTCTTTATTAATAAGCCACAACATACAACTTTTTTTAGTCATAAATTAAAACTTCTAATCTATTTATTTTTAAGCCACAAAAAATATATTTTAAGCCACAATTCAAGAAAAATTAAGTATGAAGCATTCAGTACTATTCAAACTCAAGCATACGCAAATAAAGTATTCAAGCATATCTAAATTTTAGTTCAATTAAATTTTAAATGCTTTTTAGAGGTTTGGGTTTGTGGTATAGCTTTAGAATTTAGGGCTAATTAAAGCCCTAAAATCCTAAATATAAAGTCATAAAACCTAAATTCTAAATGCTTAAACCTTAAAACAATACTATGTCATTATGTAAGGTAACTAGGATACTAGCATGACATTCTAAACAAAAATTAGAACATGACAACAAAAGCTAAACAAAAATTCTAGCTTTAACATCCAAAACCATACAAGTTGTAATATGTTAAAATGACATATAGCAAAAACTTGAAACAAGAGAGATGTAGAAATTATACCTCATGTTCTGGATTGGAGCCCTAGCCAAGTAATCAAACCACCAAAGCCTTTCTCCTTTCACCTTGAGTTGATCACCACACCAAAGTTCACATATATAAACTCTCTAGAGGTTAACACACTAGATATATAAAATGATGAGATGAATGAGTATAGAGAAGGGTTGCTAAATCTACCATTGATCTCTATGAGATGGTTAGAAAAAAGATGAGAGAGAAGGGAGTGAGAAGAGGGTGCAACATTCACTAATAGGGTTTAATCCCTCAAAGCTCTCTTTTATAACCCAACTAATGTGATGAATTCATAACTAGTTAACACATAGGTAGTACTACATAAGCAAACCACACAAGTTCACAAGAAAAACAGTTCCAATCCAAAGGCAGTACCAAATATATTAAGCTGACATTATATATTCCATCAGCTACCTAGAAATCAATGAAATAAAAAAGACCACTGCAGTTCCAAGAAAAGCACACATAACCATATGATTGAGTAGCCAAGAAAATTATAAAACAAAGTTGAAGTGCATGCACTTCCATGAAAATCTATGATCATAAAGCTAATGGCTTGGAGTTGCTTTAGAAATTTGAGAAAAGTGAGCCCATACTAATATTTATGGAATCGCATAATTAAACTAAGATTATAATCATAATAATTTTACTGATCAAGGTTTTAAATTTAGAGCTGGCCACATATCCAGTCATTAGACAAATAAGCCATTTAACATGAAGCCAAAGTTGATTGTCATGTGCAATACATATCAAATAGGAAAGAAGCTAGCCACAAAACGAAATAAGAGAAGGAACCTATAAACAAATTAACCAAGGTTTGAGCATCCTAACCTCAAAAAGTTTGAACTTTGAACATGACCAACCATATTGTGCTTTGGCGCATAAAGGCATAACAAAATAAAAAAATAATAGCCAACTACATACAATTTAAACGACCTATAATTTCCTAGCAACCAGCCAACAACAATACAATTTAAAAGATCTATAATTTTTCAGTACATAAGCAAACCACACAAGTTGACAAGAAAAGCAGTTCCAAATCCAACTAATGTGATGATTCTAAAGGAATTAATCTAGACATTCATCCTAAAACCAATTGGCAATGGGAGGAGGAGTAGCTCAAACCCTTATAAGCCATTAAGAAAGGTTATACTTTTCCAATGTGAGACAACACTTCACATTCTCACAAGCCCCCACATGTGTAGCGTCACTTTAAATCAAACACGTGGATAACTCATATAATTGAGTGACATATATAGAGCATGTGTTGCCATTTGGCCTAACACACATGGGTGAACCTACTCTGATATCATAAAAGAATCTAGGCATCTATCCCAAAACCAATTGGCAATGGGAGGAGTGGCCCAAACCCTTATAAGCCACTAGGCAAGGTTATACTTTTTTAATGTGGGACAACAATCCACATTCTCACAAGCTCCCGCACGTGTAGTGTCACGATCAAGCCAAACACTTGGACAACTCATATTGGGTGACGTGGAGCACGAGTGGCCACTCGGCCTAACAAACGTGAGTGAACATGCTCTGATACCATAAAGGAATCTAGGTATCCATCCTAAAATCAATTGGCAATGAGAGTAGCCCAAACCCTTATAAGCCACTAACTAAGCAAGATTATGTTTTTCCAATATGGGACAACACTTCAAATTCTCACACATCCCCGCATGTGTGGCGTCACTTTAAGCCAAACACGTGAATAACTCATATTGGGTAATATTGAGCATGTGTGGCCACTTGGCCTGGCTACACAAGTGGATGAATCTGCTCTGATACCATAAAGGAATCTAAGCATTCATCCCAAAACCAATTGGCAATGGGAGGAGTAGCCCAAACCCTTATAAGTCACTAGGCAATGTTATACTTTTCCAATGTGGGACAACACTTCATATTCTCACACACTCCCGCATATGTGGTGTCACGATCAAGCCAAACACGTGGACAACTCATATTGGGTGACGTGGAGCACGTGTGGCCACTCAGCCTAACAAATGTTAATGAACCTGCTCTTATACCATAAAGGAATCTAGGCATTTATCCTAAAACCAATTTGCAATAGAAGGAGTAACTCAAACTCTTATAAGCCACTAGCTAGTTAAGGTTATACTTTTTCAATATGGGACAACACTCCAAATTCTCACACGCCCCCGCACGTATGGTGTCACTTTAAGCTAAACACGTGGATAACTCATATTGGGTAACATTGAGCACGTGTGGCCACTTGGCCTAGCTAACACGCATGTGTGAACTTGCTCTGATACCATGAAGGAAAATATACATCCATCCCAAAACCAAATAGCAATGGGAAGAGTAGCCTAAACCCTTATAAGCCACTAGGAAATGTTATATTTTTCCAATGTGGGACAACACTCCACATTCTCATATATTAGTAGGAAACTGCCTTTGGTTACTGCAATTCAAATTCCCTTGAAAGACATTCATTAATTGATCCAAACCAAAGGCAGTTTAACTCTTTTTGATAAATTCATAATTAATAAGGCAAATGAAATGTCATGAAAGGCTAGGGCCAACAAAATCAAAACATGATGCAAATTCATAGTCCCCATATCATATCAAATTATGGCCTTAGCTTGTGAATTTGCATATTAGAGAGCAAAACACCTCCACTTTACATGTATGGTTCATAAATGGCCGGGATAATTAAAGTCCATGCCAATAGACCTACCCAAATTCACACGGCCCCAAATTCACAAAGCTCAGAAATTTTCTATTTTAAATATTGACAATAAGTGTGTGGATGAGAGAGTACACAAGACACAACATACAAAATACAAGAGAGGTTCGGCCATTACAAGCTCTCCAAGTCGTGAGCTATTTTGTTGCTCTCCTCTCATCTCTCTTCTTCTCATCCACTTCAATTTCTTGTAGAAACTTGAAGTCCTCCATTTCTACTACTTCACCACCATCTTTGTGGACCTTTTGAAAGGATTTTAGCAACCCCAAGAGCTTCACATTTCCCTCTTCTATCAACTAAGCCTCTTGGTGTGGACTACCTTAGCTAGAGGTTGGTCAAGTGCTCAACTTCAACAAGAAGGTGGAGGAACATCAAGACTCCTGGGTATTCTTGGATTAGCCTACATGCTAGGCTAAAAGGTATGTTTTCCTTTCATTAGCTAGTTTATTTAGGGCCAATATGTTACAAGCTCTATGATTGATCTATGGGTTACATGCTAATATGCTAGAAATGCCATGCTTCTCAAGAAAATTTTATATTTATTGTCATGTTAGCTTCCAGTCAAAACTGAACTCCTTTTGTAAAACAAAAAAAGAGGTGGACCTATTTGTAATTAAGTTGTTCAAAGTGGGCTTATTTGATATTTACTATAAGTATTATACTGTAACAAAAAAAAAAATCTTAATCATTATATGTGAATATGACCATAAAACTTTAATTTTGAGGTATTATAGTGGTCAAAATCTGAACGGGAAATGTTTAGGTCCTGAGGTTTGAGGACCTTCTCATCTTTAGTACCAATCTATATAATAAAACAGAACGGTTTTTGAATCCTAAAATTTATCTCCGGGTTCGAATGACTGAGATCGTTTCAGCTTAAATCCAATGATTAGTTATCTATTTTCCAAATTTACTTTCCCGCCCATGAGAATTGGTTTGCCGCCCCTCTCTCCTTAATTAATTTTCTCTTAATTCTCTCTCCTTAATTAATTTTCCTTCAATTTCACATATTCAATTTTTTTTTTTGTCTTTCATTTGGGTTGAACAATTAGGTTTGTTTGTTATTGTAATTTAAAATAAAAATAGGAGAAACATATTAAATGGATTATGCTTGCCAAATTGTCGGTGTTTGCGCAATAGAAAGAGATGCTTCACACTCGCGGGAGCGAGTGTGGAAAGGCTAATAATCTTATAACACGTGGCAATTTATTTAAATAAAGCTTATGTCATAATTCCGTAATTGTTATTATTTGTTCAAAATATTGACACGTGTTATAACATTATTGGCACTGAGGATGAGAAGATCCTCAAACTTAAGACCTAAGTATTTCCCAATCAGGAAACCCTTAAAGATTTATTCCAGGAACAAAAAAGGTTCAACACGGGCAGTAAGTGTGATGAAGATATAAAACGAGCCCAAGAAAAGGAGAGAGTAAAAAAAGCAAAGGATAAGCCGATGTACGCAGAGTTTGAGGTGGTGGGCTTGAGCCTGAGAAGTGTGTGGTGCGTGATTGAGGAGAAAGAGAAGGTCGGGGAACAAGAGCTTGGTACCTCTGACTTAATTTTTAGGGGTGAAACTGATAGAGTGAGAGTATATGAAAAGGGAAAAGGGATCCCGTCATTGGCTTTCGTTTGGTCTCAGCCATACTTGGGACCCCAAGATCCATCTGTAAAAAAATCTATAATTTTAACTCAAGTTCATTGGTCCAAATTCACAGTCCGAGCAAACATCCCCATTGTTTTTTTGTTTTTTTTAACCCAATCAAGGGACAGCTAGCAGTGATGCCTCCTAAGTTCACTAATCACTACCACCCTACTGGTTGGTTGATGCTAGTGGTTTCTATCCCTTTCTTTTCATTTTCTCCTCTAATTGCTTAATTTTCTTTCTGTTGATTTATAACCGGGAGACTTTTAGGACATCACCAATGAAATAACTTGTAACTTGGGGACAAATGAGTACAATGCCTCTTTTGCATATTTATGCGGCATCAGGAGCCAGGAGGGTGCGATTGAGGGTAGCATAATTGCCTGTTACTTATTCTGCTTCTCTATTGTCTTCAGTGCCACTACGTTTTCTTTTCCAGCAGGTCATTTTGAATAACAATGAAATTGAGGGTGTGCTGGAATTAATTAACTACGTGAAAGGGTGGTAAATGGAAGATAGAAGATTCCGATGAATAAGGGTAAAAAATTCATAGTGGAGGAACTAAGCCAAATAAAAAGGAGCTGCTGTCTAGTTTTATATAGGGAGGGAGAGACAGAGAAACCTAATAACCTTTCCTTCGCACTATCAATCACTCCAAAAGAGACTTGGAAAGGAAGCAACAGAGGGAGAGAGGAGTCAAGAACATGATAGCCCAGAGCAATTATAGTTGTAATCAAGTAATGGCAGATAAAATTTTTAACTCCTCTCTTCGGGCACGACACGGCACAAGCACGGCACGAGCACGGGCACGAAATGGGCCCGAATTAGGTACGACTATTTTAACATTGTTTTTTCTATTTTTAGAGAACCTTTCAACAAAAATATTCAATTTTCATGAAAAATAATGTTAATATTTAATTATAAATAAGAAAAAATATCATAAGATTAGTTTTATCACCATAAAAAATAAAAATAAAAATAAAAATAGGTCTGTGAGCCTGCCCGTTTAAGGCACAGCACAAGCATGAATGACCCACGAGCCATGGGCCGTGCCAGGCTTAGGTCTTAACTATATGAGCCGGCCCGAGCACGGCACGAAAGCACGATGGGCTCAGCTTAAACGGCCGGCCCGGCCCGTTTGACGCCTCTAAACTATATGGTTGGACCGTTTAATATAAAGTTGATTGTAAATAGCTTGGACTGCTATGCTTGATATAAAGCTTGTGATAAATGTTAATTGATTTAGTTGGAATTAAATCAGTGACAATGCTTTATCAATTTATCTGTTGATATAAATGGAAATTGGAATGTGTGTATGGAGTAGAATGAAACCTAAACCATCGATGGGTGTAACCTAGAGTGTTATCTGGTTTATGAGTATGCTAGGTATGATAACCCAATCGAAGCATCTTTAATCTTATTGGAAAGAAGCATCTTTCTTACAACAAAATGAAACCCAATCGAACTGTACTTTGACATGAAGTAACTGGGACGGGAGCTACCATCATGCAAGAGCCTTTGCCTTATGCCAGACTAGTGTTTTGCAGTGTGTTACTGCTATAGCATGCACTGCACAGTTTTTACCTTTTGAGTCATGCTCACAAATTTGAATTGATTTTGGTTATTGGTTAATGGTTTTGCTCCACAACAGAGCAATGGTTTTGATACCCATGCTATGTGCTACTGTGCATAAATGAACTGCGACCGGGTGTCTTTTGAAAGCCTTCTTTTACCATGACAATCCTTGTCCTTTCAGCTTTCTCCCATCTATCAGAAGCAGCATAAATATTTGACAGAAGAACATAATGCGAATTATCACCGGACCCAATGTTTGAATTTAGCGTGCTAATATCCCTTACTACCTGTTCTGTCATCTCCATGTCCATATAAATCCGACAAGCTCCAAGCAGAGCCCCCCAGACCATGTCATTGGGTTTGATTGGCATTCTCTTCACTAAAGCATAAGCCTCTATTAATCTTCCTGCCCGTCCCAAAAGGTCAACCAAGCACCCATAGTGCTTAACCCCTGCTGCCAAGCCATATTTCTCTATCTTGGAAAAAATTTCTATACCTTCATCCACTAAACCTCCATGTGCACAAGCCGACAGAACAGAAAGAAAGGTTATGTCATCAGGCCTTTCATTTGAATATTCCATTCTGCCAAACAAATCAAGAGCCTCCTTGCATTGTCCATGAATGGCCAGGCCTGAAATCATAGCATTCCAACATACACTGTTCCTCTTTGTCATCCCCTCAAAGATCAACCTTGCATTGATCAGATCGCCACATTTTGCATACATGTCTACAAGTGCATTCAGAACAATCTGAGTAAGCTTTATCCTTTTATGACCTAACATATTGTGTATATCCTTACCAACGTCCAAAAGCCCAGACTGAGCACAGGCAGATAAAACACTCACAACAGTAACTTCATCTGGCTCAAATCCTTCAGCTTGCATGTTCCCAAATGCTTTCAGAGCTTCCTCACAAAACCCATTTTGCGCATAACCAGATATCAGTGAATTCCAATTCACCAAGTTTCGGACTGGGATTCTATCAAAGATGACCTTTGCCTCCTTAACATCACCTTTCTTGCAATACCCGGAAATCATCGATGACCATACAAAAAAATTGCGCTGTGGCATTGCCTCGAAAACCTCCCTTGCCGCTTCCATCTGCCCATTGCTACAGTACCCATCAACCATCACAGTCCACGTAACCACATTCTTCAACTCAGGTGGAACCCGATCAAAGAACCGCCTAGCACTAACAGTGTCTCCAGTCCTCGCAAACCCGTCAATCATCTCAACCCAAGTCACAGTTGTCCGCATGGACATCTTCTCAAACAAAACCAAAGCAGATGTTGTATCCCCATTTCTCAAGTACCCGCCAATCATTGCATTCCAAGTCACCGCATTTCTCTCGGGCATATAATCAAACACCTTCCGGGACTCCAAAACGTCCCCGCATTTTGCATACAAGTCAACTAATGAGGTGCCAACCAATACATCAGAATTCATACCAGACTTAATAGACTCGGCGTGCAACGCTTTCCCATTATTTATACAGGAGAGAGAAGCACAAGCCTTGAGAATCAAAGGAAGTACACCCACAATGAAGATTCCTTGATGGCGGATTTGGAGGTAGACTAGAATTGCTTGTCTAGGTGATCCTTGTGAGAGGTAATTCCTTATAAGGTAAGACCAATTTGGGGCTTGGGTTTTCTTTTCTTGTGCAGAATTCATAGCTTTGTTTGAGGTATTTTGGACTTGAGAGTGCTTTGGTTTTGGTTATTTTGAGGTGGGTAGTGTGGAATTTCTTGTGAGCACATTGCAACTGCAAAATTATCTATGTTTTGGTTGGTTTCAAGTTAGTGTTCAAAATATCGGCCGACAACCCGAAATGTCGCTTTTTGGAGTCGGCGACACCGATAGGGGGGGTGAAGCAAAATCTTCACCTGTATCCCCGATATTTATCCCGATATTATGCCGACATTCACCGAAATTCAGAGGACAAAAAAAAATAAAAAATAAAAAAGAGAGGGAAGAATGAGAAATTAAGCCAAATTAACCCTCAATTTCCATACCCATGTACTAATTAAGAACCTTAATCAAATAATTAACATTAGAATATCATAACCCAATATAAAAGGAATCCCATCTACCATTCAACCCCAAAAAAAAATGATTGAATACCAATAGCTTTATGAGAGTTTCGGCACCCACACTTTGTTTGAGCAGGAACATCAATCAGCAGCTGTCTACTTTGTGATTTATCAAACCCTCTGTCTCCTCCTCTTTGTCTGTCTCTGTCTCTCTCTATCGCACTATCTCTCTCTCTCCCTCGCGTCTGGTCGATCTGTGCTCAAGAAGACTGTTTATCTGCTCTGTTTGTTTGAACGGGCTAAACAAATTATACTAGGTTTGGTTTGGGCTGATTTATATGGCTTTGGGCTTAGGATTTCATTATACTGATTTATATGGGTGTTAGCTAGGTATTCTGATTTATACGGGCAAAACAAGTATTGGGTTTGGGTTCAAACTTTTACCACAAATATTGGGTTTAAAATAATATTAGGAGTTTGTGCTCTAAATTTACTAGTTTTTTTAGGAGTGTTTTTTATATCTAAACTAAACATATAAGTCTCATAAATTAGGGTTTATATGATAAGTATATAATATATAGGAGATATAATACACATAAGTGACAAGTTCATACAATGATGATTGATTTAACATTTTCTGAAGTTTCATTAAAAATTATGTATTTTGAAGCCAATGTCTGTTGTTTTTGTGGACGGCAACCAATATCAATAACGATAACGATATTTTTTGTCAATATTTCTTTATTTTTGGAGTCTTGATAGTATCTGCACGACCGATATTTTGAACCTTGTACTAAACATAGAAATAGAAAATGGCAAAGAGATTTTATTGGACACAGAACCATTTTGACTTACAAGTTACAACAACTATGCTACAAATGCACATTACCAATGGTTCCAGCTTTTCTGCATTGTTCAATTTGTTCTTTTTGTTCTTCTTTGTCATATGTTTATCCAATAGAGCTTTGGGATTGGTAACCAAGCTCATGCACAAAGTGGTGTCATGCAAAGCATATAAGACCTTCCAAAAAGAACTAAACAAAACTGGATCTCTAATCTCTATTACTCACTCGATGACGATTCTCTTTTTCTGCGTTGGTTTCTTACTAATTTTTGAGCCTTGGATGAGGCCCAATTGTCTTCGGGTCCGCTGAAGGAGGCCCAATTATATGTTCTTACTGATATTTAACCAGTAAAAGTGACTTGAGGCCCAAATAAGTTAAGTGTTAGTTTAAAGGTGTCTTTTACTTTATTTGTATACATCTAAAATAAAATTATGAAGATTTTTCTTTTGGTGAGATCCAAATATTTTAATGAGTAGTTTATTCAAATAATTTTCTATCTGAAGTTCTTTATATTTGTAGTGTTTCCTAATCATTGAAGAAAATAGACTTGAAAAATGAAAACCTTTCTTGTGGGACTCATTTGCTTTATAGGCCGTTCCAATTTTTTCTCATATCTTAGACTAATAACTTAATGCTTTTTTTATTTTTGACTGAGGTCAAAAATTATTATCCAGATGTTTTTAATTTAAAAAATGTCTAATATTATCCTAAAATTATTGATATAAATCTTAATATTATCATAATTTTATATTATCGTAATATTATAATATTATAATATCTTAATATTATAATATTATTATAATATCCTAATATTATCATATTATCCTAAAATTAATTATGGGATTTAAATTATATAAATCTAAAAAAATGAATTAGCCCACAAAATAGAATATAATCAAACAAGGAAAAAAAAAATTTATGGGTACATTTCAATTGTACTAATCAATCGATGTTTTGTCAGCGTTTATGTTATGGTTTAGCTCCGGAATTTTCGGCGAAAACATAACACTTCCACCAAGCTCATTCTATAGTCTAGGAGGGAATGAGGTGAAAAGATGAGGATTTACTCTCAAAACTCGGGGAAGGAAGCAACATGGCAATCGGCGGCGGAAACCGAACGTTCGGATCAGGTGCACACCTAATCGAATATGCATATATTTATATATACCAATCCAGGTTTTGGTACAATTGAAATGTACCTATATATATATATATATAAACCTAGGTATTGGTACAATTGAAATGTACCTATATATACTTTTTTTTCTTGTTTGATTATTTTCGATTTTGTAGGTTAATGCATTTTTTTATATTTGTATAATTTAAATGGATATTATCTTTTATTATTTTAAATTATAAAACATAAAAACTAGATAATCTTGAATATTTTATTAAAAATTAAAAATGTCCTAACGGATATTATCTTTCATAATTTTTAAAATTAATTCATATTAATTATCTTAGGGTTTAGGGTTTAAGAGATAATATGAGTCAAAATTTTTAGAAAGTCTATTTTTTGGACCTACTTCTAATTAACTATAGTCATTTTGTTGGCCCCACGCCTCAAAAATCTCAGGGCTAGCCCTGCATGCCATGAGTCTTAAAAAAATTATCAACAAAGACTCAATGAGTGTATTTATAATTAACTCAATACAAAAATGAAACATCACACATTCTATTGACACATTTTACGGTAGATTTGTATAGTTGTACTTCCAATTCGATTCTTTCACTTAGGGGTGGGTCGGTGTCGGTAACCGAACCGCCAGCCACATACCGTCGACCGACCGACTAGGATCGAAATGGGCAAAATGCCAACCGCTGCCGCCACTGACTCTGTCGGTGAAACCGCAAGTGACGATCGGATCGGTTCGAAATGGATCCAAACCGACCAGCTTAGGGCATCTGTTTGGGTGTGGCTGTGCGATGGTTGCAGGATTTTCAGGTTGAAGAAGAAGAAGAAGCTGCGGCGGCATCTGAGGTTGTCCATCGCGGCGACGGCATCTGAGGTCGTCCATCACAGCGGCGAAGTTGCAGCAGTCGAAGAAGAAAGGTCGTCCATCGCGGCGGCGAGGTTGCAGGTTGAAGAAGAAGAAGAAGTTGCTGCGCGCCAGAAACTAGGAGAGGAGAAAAAGAGAAACCAGGAGAAGAGAAGAAGAAGAAGAAGAAGTGGTTGCTGCCAGAAACCAAGAGAGAAGAAGAAGATGAAGAAGGGTCGGTCGGTGCGGTTTACTGACGGTGTGGGGGTTTAGAAGCCGCCTCCGCCTCTGCCCCCTGTCGGATCAGTTGGAAAACCGCAACCAATGCGTCGGCTCTCGTCGGAGCGGTTGCTGGGCAGATCAGTCGCGTCGATTTTCGGGTGCGGTTCGGTTATAGCGGTATTCCGACCCACCCCTACTTTCACTTCCTTCTCAAGGGCTTAAACCTCCATGTACCTAAAAAAAGGCTCACTTTAAAATGTACGGATAAAAAAGAGACTAAAACCCAAAACACAAAAGGAAACTTGGTACCAAAGGTATTTATCAAATATTTTCCTTCCTTGATTTGACGATTTCCTCCTTAACGACTGCCTTTCGAATGAAGAACATTCGCAATGGATCATATACTGCTGAAAATCTTGCAAGACTGCAGGTCTCTCAAACAACTGAAACAGACCCACCTTCAGATTTTCATCCATGGACTCCAACATAGCCGTCTTTTGCTTCCCAAGCTCCTCACTCTCACCTCAGAACTGGGCTTTCTTCATTACGCTTATTCCATTTTTCAAAATTCTTCTTCTCCCAATGTTATTGCTTACAACACATTGATAAAATGCTTTATAGGAAAGACTCGTATAGATGCATTGCGCGTCTACAATCAAATGAAGGGGTTTAGGATTGAGCCGAATAGTTTCACTTTTACTTTTCTTCTTCGGTGTTTTGAATCTTTTGAGGTCCTTGAAGATGGGAAAATGGTTCACTGTGACATTGTCAAACTGGGTTTCGGTTCTAGTGTCTTTGTTCAGAATACCCTTTTGGATTTCTATGCTAAATGCAGAAGGGATTTAAATTCGGCTTGCCGGGTGTTTGATGAAATGCCTGAGAGAGATGTGGTTTCATGGAATTCTATGATTGCTGCTTACTTGGATTGTGGTGAGAAAGAACCTGCGATGAAGTTGTTTGATTCAATGCCAGAGAGGAGCATTGTGACATGGAACTCTGTTGTTTGTGGTCTTTCCAAGGCTGGAAATATGGAATTAGCTCATGCGGTTTTTGAGAGGATGCCAGAAAGAAATGAAGTTTCGTGGAATTCATTAATAACTGCATATATACGGTTGGGCAATGTCAAGTCTGCTCAGTGTCTATTCGAACAGATGCCCGAGAAAACAGTAATTTCATGGACTGCCATGGTATCAGGATACTGCACAATTGGAGATCTTGATTCCGCGAGGAACATATTCAATCAGATTCCAGTTAAAAATGTTGTATCATGGAATGCTATGATTGCAGGTTATGTTCATAACCACATGTTTGATCAAGCTCTTTATGTGTTCCGCCAGATGTTAATAGACGGCAAGAGCAGGCCTGATCAGAGTACTTTGATCAGCGTACTATCTGCATGTACTCACTTGGGGTCTCTTGAACATGGAAAATGGATTGAGTCTTATATTAGGAGAAACAAGTTTGACCTGTCTCTTCCTCTGGGAAATGCTCTAATAGACATGTTTGCGAAGTGCGGAGATGTAGAAAATGCTAAAGGGATTTTTCATAAGATGGCAATAAGATGTATAATAACATGGACAACAATGATTTCAGGCCTAGCTGTTAATGGGTTGTGTAGAGAAGCCTTAGCTCTGTTTGATACAATGTGTTTAGAAGGAACTAAACCAGATGATGTCATTTTCATTTCTGTTCTGTTAGCTTGCACTCATGGAGGGTTTGTGGAAGAGGGTAAAAGAGTATTTACTCAGATGGAACAAGAGTTTGACATAAAACCCCGAATAGAGCATTATGGTTGCATGGTTGATCTTCTAGGTCGAGCCGGTAAGTTGGAAGAAGCAGTCAGGTTTGTGGAAAACATGCATTTGGAGCCAAATGCTGTCATTTGGGCCAGTCTACTCGGTTCCTGTAAGATTCACGGAAATAGAGATCTGCTAGAGTCTGTAACTAGACGGATTATGGAGCAGGAGCCTGCAAATCCCAGCTATTTAACTCTAATCTCAAATTTGAGTGCACTTATTGGACAATGGAAAGATGTTTTGACCTATCGAGTAGTCATGAGACAGCAGGGAATAGAAAAGGTTCCTGGTTGTAGTTCAATCCAAATGGGGAACAAGATCTATGAGTTTCTAGCCAATGACACAAGGCATGAGCAAAGAAAAGAAATTTATAGAGTTTTAAATAGTTTAAATGAACAGTTGGTGGCAGCTTGTGATGGACTATGAATATATATGACAATGGTCTTTTGCACAATGATCACCTCTATGATGATCTTTGGGAAGAAAAAGAAATGAAAGAAATGAGTGGGACTTGTTACATGATGTCCTGAGCAATTCTCAGGTACAATTGAATTTGAAGATTAAATAAAAAAGCCCACTATGAAAGAGATCTACTTCGTGAGTGGAAGCAAGAGAAAGCAGAAGAAGGGTCGAAACATCTAAAGGTTAGCTTTTTGTGTCTTTGTGTAGTAACTAGTGAAAGAATGGGGTTTTGGAATGGAATTCTTTTCCTATTAAGTTAGTGACATGCTGGGCTCATTTTCTTTAAGATAATGTATCTGAGAGGCAGTGTGATCTTTTATCAACGGGACATATAACATGGTTCATCGCTTGAGACAATATTAAGTGCTAAATACTTGTCTAGGGCCCTTTATAGATTTCACAATTCTCTCTTTCTGCACCAGCAGATAAATGACACTGGAACACTTTGCAACTGAGAACATTTAAGCTCAAATGTTATCACACAAATTAGTTATTTCTGATTCATATTATTTATTCTTCAATGTATAATCCCCTCTCTCTCTCTCTCTCTCTCTCTCTCTCTCTCTCTCTCTCTCTCTCTCTCTCTCTCTCTCTCTCTCTCTCTCACTCTCTCTCTTACAAGTGATGGTGACTAATATGGAAATTGGATGGCTTTCTTATTTGTATTGGCGATCAGCTTCTATATGTTAGCTTCTTGTTGTAAATAGCCTAGATTTGTTTTGATTTTGGCTTCAAATTTGAGAGACTTAATTCTTTGTTGTTGGAAGTGTTTTGGAACTAGGTAGGTTATTTTGTTCTTAATTTTTTATATAATTTTTAAGGTTTAGTCAGATTTTTTATTGCATGTAACTTTGTTTTTTATTTTATTTTATTTTTTTTTTTGTATTAGTTATGGGGATATATATGAAATTATTTGTGATTAATTTCTGCAATTTGTTAAGTCATTTGGTGTATCTGCATTAATTTTATGTGAATTGTTATTTGTGATTTAGTTTGTAGGTGCATCAGTTTTATGGCTTAGATTTCCTTTGAATTTTGTCGATGCATCTGTTTTTAGTGTGATTTGTAGCTGGTTGGATGTTTAGGTTGAATTGTAGACTTGTCTACAGCCAAAAGGTCAAGGGCTGCCTACTTTCTTTTCTTAATTTATTGATCATTCGATCATCTAATTTGCACCTTATGTTTCTTCTTAATTTATTGTTCTTCTTCTTCATATATGCGTATCTCTTATTAAGTTGGAAGCCTTTTTCTTAATCAATTGGTTAAAATTGTATATGTACGAGAAATTTTTTACAGGCTAATTAATATTGTGGTCCAAACCTTTCTTCTTCCATATGATGGTGAGCATGCACATCAGAGAATGTGGGTATATGGATCCCCGTACATGTTAATATATGTTTGTGGGGTTTCAAAACACTACTCATGATAAGATTTTTAGGTGAACACTTTGATTTTGAGGGATATGGATATGAAAGCTCCATATATGTATATGTGTGTATATACGCACTGTATGTATAATGGGTATATTGTTCAGGTCTTCCTAGGGTAATAATATGTAATACATGGCATGGTTGCAGCAAGCCACTCGAAGGGTTTCTAGGGAATATTATGTCCAGTCTTTGAATCTGAATAAAAAAAAAAACCCAAAAAATGTTGTTTTTTCAAGCTTTTTCTGGTTTTTGATCATGATTTTGGTTTTCTGATCTTGCTTATTGATCATTCAACACACACACATTCAACATCAAACACTCAGACATCATGTCTACCTAATTTAGTCTTCCATAGTCTTTGTTCTTGCTTTTTTTTTGCTCTATGTACTAAAGCCTTTGCAAGGCCTTAGTGTCGATTTAGTTTTCTTATCCATTTACTTTCTCTAGTTTTTTTTTTTTTTGGTTCTTGCTTTTCAATTTTAATACAATTGCTTTTATATTTTCCGCACTTTACTTTCAAGTTCCTTTTATTTATGTTATTGTTCTTCAATTTTCTTTGATTTGATGCCCTTTACTTTCCTTGCAATTTATTTAAAAGCTTTATTTACATTCTCAATTTCATTCATCCTCTTTGATTGTTTGTTACAAAACCTTGCCCCCAAGGTAGAAAAGAACCTAAGCCGAGAGCGGTTCCTAACTTGGCCGATCAATTGTATTGAAAAATAATCAGTTTAGGTACAGTTACTCAACCCAATCACTATTTCATTCCGATCGAGCCAAAACTTGACTTGATGGTGGCATGCCCTGCACTCATACGAAAATGGACCAAAGTGTTGCTTCAGGCTAATCTTGGCCGAAAAACAAGTGAACAATGAAAGAAAGCCCAGAAAACGATTTCTTACAAGCTAGCTTATGTAGCATATCAAAATACACATCTTTGAATTAATATAAGTTGTTATTATTTTTCATTAATCTAGTTGTTCTTCATTTTTGTTTTCATTTATATTTGCAATCGTTACTTTGCAGTCTAATTCTTCATTTTTGTTTTAAGATAAATTATAAGTTCTAAATTTGTTCTAGGCAAAAAGGAACATACACTAAACCAGTTTACCATTTAGTTTTACAGCCATTTGATTAAGTTTAGAATGATTAAGGCTATTTTCCACTCATTACACGTCATACACAGTCAGCCTTTTGTGGCTTCCTGGCAGAGTAAGATAAAACCTGATCATTTGCCTATGTAATGCTTGTTGATTTCTGGGTAAACACAAGCTAATTAATTAGAAAAAAGAAACAATTATAGCTGCAAAACAAAAACAAACTAATTAATCTAAAAACTCAAATCAAAACTGAAAGATTCATAGGAATCATATCACCAATATATAATTAATATATCCTAACATAGAGAAAAATTACCCAAATTGGCAAAGAAATTAAATTGTGGGGAAGAGGACTGTGTGCTTCACATGGTGTGTATTCAGATAAGAAAATAGAGTTTCAGTCTTTAAGATGGGTTATTGGGCCTTGTGAGCTGGAATGGGTTACTGGTAATTTGGGTTAAGTGCGTTGGCCTGAACATTGTATGTATCCACTATCCACGTTCTACTCACTCGAGACCTTATTTTTTGGCCAATACTCACCGGAGACTTTTTGTTTTTTTTGGTCAAATACTCACTTGAGACTTTAATTCTGTAGAAATGGATATTCTTAAGAGGCATTCAAAACAATCATTGAATTATACATATCACATTTCACACAAAAATAAAAAATGACCAAGAGAGAGAGAGAGAGATGATTACTAGTACATATACATGCATGACGTGATATGCAAGTGTGGTTACTTGCATACATAATCTCAGTCATGATCAAGCTATCGATATAACCAAATTCAGTTACGTAATCTGTTGGTAATGTGAAATGGATTAAAAGGTTCAAATGTTAGTCTCATCATGGACCAAAGTGCATGCCTGAATTTGTTGTTTGTATCATGCAAAAACCATGCAATATATCAATTAATTTATATGTAACTTAATATGATATTTACCATTTTGTTTTGTCCACTTCAACAATGATTTATAAAATGAACTATTTGATGTGTATAAAATGATTATTTGAAAGAAATTAGTCAAATCTTATTTATTGTGCTTAAATATTGTTATACATGTTAATTAACGAGAAAAGTGACTTGGTTAAAATATTAACACAATCCCACATTAGGAAAGTGAGGTAACAATCAATGGGTATACAAGGAATTATAGCACACATCTATTTTTTTTATTTTTTTGAGTTGGGGGAAGGGAATCGAATTTGGGTGTATTGTGGGTAATTTCACGGCTCTTCCAACTAGACTATCCAACAATCAGGTAATTCTACACATCTTAATGTTGTGACCTTTTAGTAAAATTTTATACATGTTTGGTGTCACTGATGACTAATTAAAAATATCAACATATTGGCTAAAAAAAAAAAAAAAAAAAGAATATCAACATATGTGATGTGTATGGGTTCCTGACTGTGCAGATTCAATTCGGATACATCCACCTACTTCCGCACGACATGTACATGATATTAATCTTTCTTTCCTTTTGTTATGGTCGTTGTCATATGCATATATATGCTCTGTGCAAGAGGTTAACAACTGGAATGTGGCAAGCTCTAATAATGGGAATATCCAAAATCTTGAACAGTAACAAATTAATATACTTGTTTTGGTAAGGGTGGTTATAACACTTTTGAGGCTGTTGGGTTTCTGAAGGTATATATATAATTACTTGACACTTTTGCCAACCTACAAACCACTTTCGGTGATGATGAAATCGAACCAAGAGGCAAAGGTTTTTGCTGGTAAAAGTTGGCAATCTTGTCGCAAGGTTCTTATACCTTTTTTGTTGTCAAAATTCAAAGTTCCATAGCAGTACTGCTATGATGTTTTGGGGTTGTGATCTTTCTGGGATGTACGTAGAGTCCAAATATGCCAAGTCGTTTTGAAGAGAATATATCTATGAACTTTTGACCAAATCTAGGAGGATTTACGTTATGAAATTTTGATAAGTTAGCCGTACGTACATATCTTAATTTTCATTAACTTGCATGGCTAAGATTAAACTAATTTGGGGGTTAAAGTTCAGGGTTATTGAGAGTCTAGAAAAGAGGCACCATTGCACAAAAATGTCCATCTTCCCAAAATTTAGACAACCAGAAGCCCTTTTAATTTTGTAAATGTCATATATTACACAGAAACATACGTGTAATATATTCATGTAATTGTTAATCAGTCATATCTGAATTAAAGATAGTTAAATAAATTAATATGACAAATGTACACATAGTTTTCATTATATATTACTTGTGGAATACTAATACACTAATACAAAAAAAAAAAAAAAAAATACACACAAGTCTAATAAAAAAGCAATTAAATTCCTTCATTTGTACCACCGATGTGGGATTTTAGGGAGCTCTGTATGGGCACTATGTAAGAGTCATTTTCTTGTAATAATTCCATTTGAGACATCAATTAGGCCAATGATATAATATTTGTACCAATTTTTTGTGGCATATATATATATATATATATATATATATGTATCACTTACTTGTAGAGGTAAAACTCACTTGCATTGTAGATCTTGCTTCTACTAAAAATATGGTACACATGTGGTAGTGGTACCAAAAATTAATGTGATACTCCTAACATTATTCATTAGGTAATAAAATATATATGATATAAACCGTTCTAGAAGTACTGTTAGGAGTATCGATCAAATTAATTTTTGTGAGTGTTAGGAGTACGTATCACATTAATGAGTAATGTATTTGCCTAATGAGTAATAATGTTAGGAGTATCACATTAATTTTTGTTGCAAGATCCCCTCAGCATGTGATCTTAGTGAATAGCCCTCAACATCTTTGTTGCAAATTTGTGAAATTAGCCAAGCACAAAAGAAGAATTTGTGAATTTTCGAAATGGTCATTATAGAGAGTATTATCTCGTATACGTTGGATTAATTTTTTTTTTTGTTGAGGGCTTAGAAGCAGAAAAGTTTTGATAAGAAATTGAATTCCGTGATTTACGATAAACATGTTATATGCATGCTAATCACAACTAGAACATCCATTACACATGACATGAACTAAAACAGACTCAAAAACAAATAATGGAACAAGTTGAAACATATCTTGTTATATATCTTACATTTTTTAACTTATTTGCATATATAATCAAAGAAGATCACACAATTGTCAATTAATGACCATTTGGTCTAGTGAATTAATAGGGGTGTGTTTCGGCCGGATCGGATCGGAAATAGGGTGTTCCAATTCCAATCAAAAAAATTTTGGAATGAAATTTATGTTCCAATTTCCATTCCAAAAAATCGGAATTTCAACATCTCATTCCGATTCGGAATTTTCGGAATTTTTCGGAATATAACATTTTCGGAACTTTCGGATAAACATTTGAAATTTTCGAATAAAAAATCGGAATTTTCACATTTTCATAATATTTTTTAGAACATGTTTGGATTTTTTTTAGAATAATGATGAAATTAACAAACAAACAAAAATTAAAAGACAATAGATTATGATGCATTTCAATATTTATATTAAAATGTAATTAAAATATATGTCCAATTTAAAAAGAAAATTCAAAATATTAATTTAAATAACATTTAGAACCATACCATCTCATACCATTACCATAAAAAAAATCTAGAAAAGAAGGAAAAAAAAAAGAAAGAAAGAAAGATGCAATTTAGCAAGTTTTTCATTGCTAGATTATGTATGATATATATTGTGTATGTTTAATGGTATATATTATATATTATAACATACATAATATATAAGAGAAATAAATGTCACTATGAATGTATAATAGACTTAATAGCACATATCTTAGAGGTGGGGGATTAATCTTTGGAGCTCATCCAACATTGTTAGAATAAATGTCATTAGTAGATACATGTTACTCACATATATATATATATATATATCATGTTTGAAATTTTGAAAATAATAAGCTTAAATATTTAGTAATTAGTAATTACAATTGGTGGGATATTCCAGTTGGAATAACTGTAGAATTGCTCCATATCTTCAATTCCCCTCCCTAATAAAAAAAAAAATAGTAATTACATGTACGGAAAAATGTGGGTGTTTGTGTTACCAACTTACCATTTATATTATTATGATACACATATATTTATAATGTACATATGTTTATATTAATAGTATTAGTCATCTTTTTTAAAATATATGTTATATGTATCATACTAAATAAATGATAAAATATATAATATGGAATAAATTGGCATAATTTTGGAAATATTGGATCGGAATGCCTTCGGAACATTTTGGAATTTTTTTGTTCGGAATTCGGATCGGAATCGGAATTGACATAAACATTCTAATTCCAATTCAATTTTTTTCGGAATTTTCGGATTTCGGCATTTTCGAATTCGGCAATTTCGGATTCGGAATAAAATTGAAAATTTTCGGATAGGAATCGGTCGGATTCGGATTTTCCAATCCAAATCACACCCCTAAGTGAATAGCATCTTAATTTTCTTTTGTAGAAAGAGCTAGATCAAAGTTTAAATCTTATAGAAGATAATTGATTAATAAAAAAATAAAAAAACAACACACCTACAACTTACAAGTACCCAACACCAACAAATAGTACTTGCTTCCATTAGAAAAGTTGTTTATCATAAATAAAAAAAAAAATAAAGGATAAAATATAAAAGAGGATCCTTATAGGGTCGGAAAAACAATTAAGATCCTCATATTGCAAAGATAATATCATCCTCAACTTAACCACATGAACATTTTTGCAAAGATAATATCATCCTTAACTTAACCAAAAGAAGATAATATTATAAAATCACATTTTTCGAATTTCGTCTATGCCGGGCTGAAATTAGCAGAAGCAATAGAGGTGTGAGTTTTATCCGAAAAGATGTCATTGCAATTTTGGTAAATATCCTAATGAAGTAATGATAGACAATTACTTATTTTATATAAAACAATTGTATTTGATTTAAGCAATTTCTGACCAAAGCGGAGTTTATTCTATCTAAGGATAAATGGATAATCTCCCAAAGCTTCCAGAATATGTTCTGTTTGAGATCCTAATTATAATGGTTAGGTCAGATCTTCGTACGTGCTTTTAGTGGCGTTTTTGTTCGTTTTTTTTTTCTTTTTTTTCTATACTTCAATTTTTTCCACATGTGCCTGTTCAAAAAAAAAAAAAAAAAAGTTCCATATGTAAACATGTAAGTAAGTAACCATGCACGTGTCCTATATGTATCCTTGTTTCATTCTTTTTCATGGAAGAGGTGGCCTTTCAGTAAACATTATTATTACTTATAATGTTTTTTTTTTTTGGCCAAGAATTATTACTTATAATGTTAACTTGTCTAAAATCTATGAAAAAAAAAAACACATGGTATTTCCATTAATTAACTCTATAACATATAATATTAGATTCAATTGCAATCATTATTAACTACCGAGATATAATTTCTAAATTTGAAATAAAAAGACTCAAAATGCAATTGAATCCAAATTATAAATTAAGACTAAAAATGTAATTTTAACCATTTTAAAATGATCTAATTACTCTTGAGTTTCTTAAATCTCTACGTACATAAAAAGACATACCACTTTACATGGAAAATTAAACTTTTCTACCCATCTAACTTTTCTAATTTGGTATATTGTAGTTCTACAAAAATTAATACTACTTTTTGTTTTTTAATTCACACAAACAACACGTATTTACATACACAAATGAACATCAGGTCCACTTATCTTATCAATTAAGTGCCTGCCAATTATACTCAAAGCAAACTTACAATCATGAAAATTAAATGCTTTTTGCAGCTAGCCATAGCTAGTTGAAAGTTTCAAACAATCAGCATTTATGAAAATATATAATATATATACCCAAAATTAGAACAGAGAAAAAAAAAAAATCATATTTGACTACGTATGATGCATATTTGAAACGACTTTGAAGCAGCTAGCTAGCTCTTAACTTAGCTCATAGGGCACTACAAAGGGGCTACAGAAAACCTCATTAATAATGTGTAGCTGCGTCCATAACTTTGATTTCCCACCAGATATTTGATTGCACATATAAAATAATTGGGATTGTCTTGGCCATGAAGTTTGTTTGTTCGGTCGATCGATCCTATCTCTTAATAGATTACAAATGCATGAAATTTGGTACATGTGGTCATACCTTGGTTCTCTTAATTGGATGCCGACAACACACTGTGGTGCACTTTAAACCAGTGGAAAATTATACATGTACGAGTCCTTACTTCCCCTTTAGGGCAATGTAGCCTTCAACATCTTCAATTCCAGAGCCCTCAATTAATATACTATGATTTGGACCTCAAATGGTCCCCCATTATAATTATGGGCATTTTTTCCTACTTCTAATTGATCGAATTACTCATTGTATGTGTTACTGTGTTGATGTAAAGAGTCCGTTCAAATTAATGTCTAAAATCACAATGTCCATATACATTATGTCTACGAAATTTGTTTGGAGTTTCACTAATAATGAAAGGAGCTAGGTTACGTATATTTCACAATATATAATAGGATGGGTTAGGTAAAATAGCCATAAGGGAAAAAAATACTTTTTTCATTTAGAAGAGGATCATTAATATATATATATATATCAAAAATGATTTAGAACTAAACAATTCGTAAGATATTACGGTGCTAATTAATCACTCTTTTAGGTCCATGTAGTAATCTCATAATCCAAATCATTCAAGTTTCCAATTAAAAATAAACCTCGTAAAAAATCAACTAAATCAGAAATCATTTAACCATTTGATTATCACACTACTACAAAAACTGTCTATTGTGGCGGACAGTGATGGCAGATTAGTCTTATCCGACGCGAATGCTACTCTATTACTGGCGGACACATAAAACCGCCAAGATTACTCAATTGTGGCGGATTAAACCGCCAGGATTAATCTGCCACAATTATTGTCCTTATTGATTTCAGGACCGAGAAGTCCTGGAAATGACATTGATGTGTATTTGCGACCATTAATTGATGAGTTGAATGAGTTGTGGAAGGTTGGCTCTACCACGTATGATGTTTTCAAACCAAACTTTTATGATGAAGGCTGCTGTGTTATGGACCATTAGTGATTTTCCAGCTTATGGAATGTTGTCTGGATGGAGTACTAAGGGATATAAAGCATGTCCGCATTGCATGGATGATAATGTATCAGAACCTTTGCCTGTGAGTCGTAAGATTTTTTATTTGGGGCATCGAAGATTTTTACCCATTGGGCATAGGTTTTGAAGGGAACAAGCAGCATTTAATGGTCATCGAGAAGATTGTCATGCACCAAGACAGTTGAATGGATTACAATGTCTTGAACAACTATCTAGTTTGAGGTTTACTTTTGGAAAGCATGACCAAAATGCTCTTGTTGGACAAAGAAGACGCAGGCCTTCAATTTCTAGAAGTAATTACGGTCAGTGGAGAAAGAAAAACATATTTTTTGAACTACCCTATTGGAGGCATCTTTTGATCAGACACAATCTCAATGTCATGCATATTGAGAAGAATGTATGTGGTAATGTGGTTGGAACATTGTTGGATATTGCGAAGAGGACAAAGGATGGATTGGCTGCACTTGCAGATCTTGAAGTGTTGAATATAAGACATAGTCAACACCCTTGCAGAGAAGGAGATAAAACATTTTTGCCCCCGGCAATATTCACATTGAGCAAAGAAGAAAAAATCTCATTTTGCAAAGTGTTGTCTACTATTCGAGTTCCTAATGGATATTCAGCAAATTTGTCTCGATGTGTGAATGTGAATGAGAGAAAAATAAATGGGTTGAAAAGTCACGATTGTCATGTTTTAATGCAACAATTACTTCCGCTTGCAATACGTGGTGTGTTATCCAAATCTGTCACAATGGTTTTACTAGAGTTGAGTGCAATCTTTAGACAGTTGTGTAACAAGAAGGAAACTGAGGCATCATTCAATCAACTGAACTCTAGAATTGCATTAACCATATGTCAAATGGAGAAGATTTTCTCTCCTTCATTTTTTGATGTCATGGTGCATCTCCCAATTCACTTGGCAAATGAAGCTGCCATTGCAGGACCAGTTCAATATAGATGGATGTATCCCATTGAACGGTAATGGTCTTTCCTTATGCTTAATTTGCATTCATTTTAGTTTTGATTCTCTAATTTTTTTTTTTGTCATGTTAAATATTGAAGGTATTTGCAAACACTGAAGCGGTATGTGCGAAATAAGAGTCGTCCTGAAGGTTCTATTGCTGAAGGGTATTTGGTTGATGAGGGTTTATCTTTTTGTTCCATGTACCTTAGAGATGTTGATACTCGTCGTAATCGTAAGGGTCGAAATGCAGATGGTATTGGACGTGGAATATGTGGTGGGTTATCAATTTTTGACTCCACAGGTCAATATTTAGGTTCAGGTGAAAATGTGGAGCTTGATCTAAATGATAGGAATCGATACCACAGATACATTCTTGATAATTGTGATAAAGTAATCCCTTTTAGAAGGCAACATAAGGACTTTTTGAGAGATAAACATCGAAGGGAAAGGTTTACTAGGAGACAAATCATGGAGATAAGCAAGAAGAAACTTCCTGAATAGTTCAAGAAACATGTAAGAATTCAATTACTAAGTTTCTACATCATGTCTGTAATATTAATTTTTATCTAATGTTTCTACATCATCTTTTTCTCAGATTAATGCAAGATTTTATGCTAATGATCCGTTGATATCCGATGACTTGCATTGACTTGCTAATCCTCCTCGCACACTTGTGACGAAATACAAAAGCCACGCTATTAATGGTTTTAGATTTCAAATAAAATCAGTGGATGATAAGCATAAGAATCAGAATTGTGGTGTATTTGTACCTGCAAATATTCCAGGTGGTATTGGACAAGTTAATTGCTATGGTGTTGTCACAGATATGTTTCTGGTTAGATATTGTGGTCCCACCGAGGCAGAAGATATGGGTCGTTGTGTGATGTTGTTTAAGTGTGATTGGGTTGATAGTGGAAGTCCTAGGGGTATGAAGACAGATCAATATGGTTTTACCTTGGTGAACTTCAATCGATTGGGATTTAGGGATGACCCTTTCATACTAGCTTCACAAGCAATGCAAGTATTTTATGTTGCAGATTCGATTGAAAAAGATTGGCATGTAGTGGTCCGAACGCATCCGAGGGATTTTTTTGATGTATTAGAAGATAAAGATACAATTGATGATTATGACATACCAAATCTGGATGATCGAGTACTTGACAATGAAGATATACAAACAAGGGTGTATGTGCAACAGTTTTGAAACCTCATGAGTGTATATGTAATTATTGAAACCTTATGAAAAGACGATAAACCTCAGGGGGTATAAGTGTAATTAACTCTAGTATAATATATTATTAATTATAACATTCATATTAAATTAACATTAATTTGATTGGGATTTCGATTCTTAAGATTTTTAAAACTCTGTATATAAAGACCAAAAATACAATACCTCATGAATTGGAACAATTAAATATGAGTTGCCTAGCTTTGCAAGTGATAAGGTCGATTTCTGTGCTGCCTCACTGCCTGACCTTGTTACCATCCAGCAAGAAATAGATAATTCTGGTCAATTTCGAGAAAGAGAAAGTCACATCATCAAAGTGCAATTGATTAAAGAGCATTGATGACAAAGGATTTCATGGGCCCTTCACAACCTTTTATTTTAGAGTTTGGAATATATAGAAGGCAGAAGGGGATTCTAGGCGAGGGACCCCCCACACAACCTGCATGAATAGATCGATTATCTGCTTCATTTGCCTATCCAAACACTACCAGCTACAATATTTGGAATGTTAGCCAAAACAAGGGGATGCATTTGATGGGGTCATCATTGGTCCATTTATCTCTTGCCAAAAATACTTCCCAATATTCAATAATTTACTCTTCCAATATGGCTAATTAGATTAAGTTCGGAGAGATTATTTTATAAACATAAGAAATGCGACTCATTGAATTACAAAAATCTGTTAAGCTAATAACTCATATTTTGTTCATGTTTACATATGTTCACATTTTCCACATGATAATGTACTAATCGACATAGATTATCCACACTCAACAAACTCATTTTATAAAATAAAAAAATAGACGTAAAATGATTTTTAAGCATAATACTTGTAATATTTTTTTTTATTTAATCATGCAAGACGTGTGTTTGCTCTTTAAATTAAAGAACGGGCGGTGAATTTTTTTTTTCACTTTTTAATTACATATATTCTAGAAAGGGTTTAATGCATTAGAGTATAGAATCATTGATCGAAAGTCAGTCATAGATTAAATTTTAAGTTTTAACCTTCAATTTTTGAGCTCCCATTCATCGGTTAGATTTGGAGTTTTAACTCTCAAATTTTAAGGTTATACGTACAAATAAAAAATAAAAAACCCAAAAAAACAGATGTCCTACACACAAAAAAAAAAAATCAATGCCCGTAAATCATTGGTAAGGACATTTTGGAAACATAAGTTACACACAATAAATCTCAATTAAACCGGACATAATCTCATTTATTATCTCTTATGAATTAGTCAACTAATCAAAAAGGAAAAGTGTTTATTGTACATATTTTTTGTTACAAATAATGCTAATGAGAGAAATACTTTGTACATACATATATATAATAGCTGGGCTTATTTGGGAGTGTTTTTGTAGGAAGTACTCTTGCTTAGTCTCGCTTCCATTAGTAGCACTTTTATAGAGAAGTTGTTTGTTGTTTGGATGCCCAACATGAAAGTGCTTCCTTACTAAAATATAAGTACTTTTTGTTGAGAGAAATCTCACATTGAAAATATGAGGGTCTTACTAGTGGCTTATAAGGGTTTAGGCTACTCCTCCCATTGCCAATTAGTTTTGGGATGGATGCCTAAATTTCTTCACGGTATCAGAGCATGTTATTCACATGATGCGCCTAACGACCACACATGCTCCCACGTCATTCAATTAAATTGTCCACGTGTTAGGCTTAAATGACGCCATACGTGCGGGGGGGGGCGTGTTGAGAGAAATCTCACATTGAAAGTATGAGGGCCTTGCTAGTGCATTATAAGGATTTGGGCTACTCCTCCCATTGCCAATTAGTTTTTGAATTGATGTCTAAATTTCTTCACTTTTAATGTTGTAAAGTGCTTCTTTTAGTTGCGTGGGACTGTGGGAGTGATGATCAGGTTGCTGGTTTTGCATGGGAATTAATCTCTCTCTCAAGGGAGGCTCATTTCCCATTTCCTCGAAATCTGGATGGTTGGTTGTTGTAAGCCTATAAATGCCTCTTACTTGCTAGCATGGACTTGGAATGACTTAATTAAATAGACTTTGCTTCATTTGCTTCAGTGTGGCCCAACATTTAACAACAAGAATGAATATTCTCAAGTCCTTTTTCCAAGTAGTCTTTGGTGAGTTTTCAAGTTAATATATTAATTCCTTCTTGCTTTCTGGTTTTGTTCCTTTTGAATTTTTGAGGTATGTATGTATCAGTGTAGCTTTGTTAATTTCTTGGCCCAATTCTGATTTTTAGTTTCCTCTTTACCTTAATTTTGCAGGAAATGCCACTGCTCTGTTGTTCCTCTTCTTGACCCCAACGTAAGCACTACTCTCAGATATGTGTAATCCTAAAATATTTGTATCAGTTTAGTTGATATCCTACCATTCAATACCAATTAAAAAAAAAAAAAAAATTTGTAGATTTAGAGTTTTTGAGATCGATTATTAACTTACTATATTCTATCTTTTTCTCATGTTGAATGACAGGGATATCAACTTAAATCCATCTAAAAGAACAAACATTAAAAAAAAAAAAAAAGGATCAAATAGCAAGAGCTAAACATGCAATTTTGGCTTTTAATTAACATTAAGCGAAATAATTCTGTAAATGATATATTTTGGTTTGATATGCAGGATTACTTTCAAGAAGATCACAAAGAACAAATTCACAGAGCAGTTCTTAGGCATTCCTTACCATATGACTTTGCTCAACTGCCTCCTTTCAGCTTGGTACGTATTTCTTTCCTTCTTTAATTAATTACATTTTGTGGTGCATGACAATGTTTAATATTCTTGGTTAATTAGAAATTTAGAATCAATAGTTAAATCTTTTAATTCATTTTCTTAATCTTTTTCCAATTAATTGAATATATATATATATGATGCATGCTTTCTGTGTTATAAATATATGTTAACTAGTTTTGTACATTAATTCCCACATAGTACTTTTGTGTAATAACTGCATGGGGTTTGCATTTGGAAAAATGAAACAGGTATGGCCTGCCTTTTGTGTCCTCAGGCAACATTTTTGTATCAACCATCAATAGTATTGGTGCAGCCATTGAAGCCATATACCTTTTGATCGTCTTGATATTGGCCCCTAAGGGGGAGAAGGAAAAAATTCTTGAGCTCCTCACATTTGCGCTCTCATTTCGGAACCACGAGAACCAGAGAAAATAATAAATAAATAAAAAATCTGAAGTGCCCGAAGAACAAATATGAATATGAATCTATCTTTCACAGTTTTAAAGTGAATTTGTTAATTGTGCAAGTGCAAGAGGGGGTACCCCTAATCTGCCCACTTCTAATTCCAACCATAATGATATATATATATATGTGTATATCAGACTCCTTCTATTGAGACATATCTCAATTTATTTATGTTGAGATATACCCTATTAGGGCCTACACGAGTCATTTAGTGTGTCAATTCCGAGGAGTCTATATATATATTAATACTTTCAAGACATTGAGAAATTAGGGACATATTGGCCAAAAAAAATAAAAAATTAGGGACGTAATTGATAAGTCCCTGTTGATTTTTCAACACCCGGCCAGCTGCATAATCATCGATGAACATATATATATATATATATATATATATATGTATATTATGCCTTCAGACAACTTTCAGTATATCTCATGTGAGTAGGTATGACATGTCTAATTTGTGCTTGGCAAATGAGAAGCATGGATGCAAAGCTTGTGGATATATACTAGCCCAGCAAAACAAGATCACTTCCAAAGGAAGAGTCTATGGGATATATTGGACTCTCTCCCAACTCACTTTATCAATTTGTGCTCTAAAGCATATATGAACAGTAATGAAAAGCTGTAAATAGAACCGATCAAAGCAATCTTTATATTATGGTGTGGGCATATCAATCCATCTTTGGAATTTCCCTGTTCACGATGGCTTAGCAATTCATTCTTATTCCTAAGAAATTAGCTAACCAGAGCTTACTCATTGTGATTCGAAGGCCCCTTTTAGACAGACATTGTCTGAATTATACTAAAGTTCTTTCATTTTCGTACCAATACTTATGTCCATGCAAGATTCTGTCATATTTCTGATTAGTTCCCTCTTGTTAGCGTGAGCTGTACAATTATTATAATTTGTAAGGCCAAATTTTATTTTTGGTCTTGGTAGTTTGGGGCCTTTGGGCCAAGTTATACTTTGGTTTTATAATTTTAATGGGTTAAATACAAAAATGGTCCACAAATTTTACAATGAGTCTCAATTTAATCCACTAACTATAAAGTGTCAATTTGGTGCACAAACTTTCCAAGTTGTACCAAACAAGTACAAACGCTAATTTTTATCAGAAAATTAACGAAATTGGTCACATGAAAATGTGATGAACAAACGAAAATGTGGTCACTTGTTGTGCACATGACCAGTTTTCGTTAAATTTTTCAATAGAAGTTAACGTTTGTACTGCTTTGATACAACTTACAAAGTTCGTGGGCCAAATTGACATTTTTTATAGATAGTGGACCAAATTGAGATTCACTGTAAAGTTCGTGGACCATTTTTGTATTTAACCCAATTTTAATTGTTCTGACTTTAGTTATGTAGTTTACAAATTAATTGTTGCAATTTAAAAACACGTTAGCATTTTCATTCATTAAATTATCAAATTTTTTGTGTTTTTTGTCAAATACTTTATAAATTATTGCAATTATGGTCGTATATTTTATATACCATTAATAATTCAACGACGATTTTAATGAATTAATAAATAAAAATACTAACGGGTGTTATTAAATTGCAACAATTTATAAACTTTTAATCCAATATTATAACAATTGAAACTACAAGGCTAAAATTGCTAATTATTGCAAAATGGAGATGCCAACTAATTAGGGAAGAGCTTAATTTAGTCACCTCAACATCCCAAGGGCTTCGTGAGGATTAATTTGTTTGACACCTCCTAATTCTTGTACACTCTTTTCCATTTTTTTTTTCTCTTTTCATTTTTTCCACCACAACAAATTATCAAATATATATTTTATAAAATGATCACACAACATTATCATACATGATACATTTGACCCGACATGGAGTTGTCTTCAAAATAATCGCCTAGCTAGATCTGACATTAAATTGAGGCAAGCCTAATATACTCATTCAGATATGAGGTCTTATCAATACGTCTTCATGTAATTATAGAGAATCACCTAATTTATACAGGAAGGTAATTTACATACTCTATAAAACTTCACTTGCACTCTTTCTTTGATGTTTTATATTTTTTTATTAATTGATTTTTCAAATTTGCCCAAACTGTCTTTTACTAATCAATTTTGGACGTGTTGATGTAATTGGAGAGATTAGCAGAAGAGTGACTGAACATTTGAACAGGTAGATTTTTGCTAATCACTAATCAATATATTGTAGATAACCCTAAAACTAAACAGCTATTAGCAACAAACTATCCGTTAAAAAAGGTTTAAGGAAGTTCAGAAAAGTATTAACTTTCTGCCTCAATTATAGAGCACGAGTTGGTACAATTAAGGAAGGTCAAAGTTAAAATGGTTTGCCACCTCACAATAAGACAAAGAATATATGAAAATATATTATTCTTTGAGGGTTTTGTAATTTATTCAGTGTAAGACACTTGCTGACACTTGCTTGTACTAAAATGCTCCACGCAATCAGGCCGAAAAGTAGTGAGTCCTACCAAGTTAATATGCTTCCATCCCACAAATTGTGACCTAAAGTCTTGAGTCAAATTAAGTAAACATTAACTTAATTTTAAGCAAAAGATTGGTTCTAAGCCACCAACATAATTTTGTATTTACATGATGATACAATGTATTTGACAGACTGGAATGTAAATTAACAAAATAATATATATTCATAACAACATTATAAAATGCATGTTTTCAATGACAAATGAATTAAAATCTATAAAGAATTAAAGACTAATATGATTCAGATTATAAATTTATAATTTATAATCTAAAGGAAACTAAATTTTTATAGTAAATTATGTTTACCAAATAATATGATATTGTTTTCTTAGTTTGTATTTGGATTTTTTTATTTCATTTATTTTTAATAAATTAAATACTGATTATCATTTGTAATCCAAATTTAATACACAAATTTGACATTTCTTTTTTCTTTGACTCAAGCAAGAGTGGAGGAGGAGGGATCCAAGTATCCAACACAGACTGTCGATGCAAGGGTAAATGCTAGCTCTTGACCACTGAGCTACAATTAAACCCCTCACTACAAATTTGGTATTTTATTATGATTGAGAAATGTTATGTTCACTAACACATTCAGTAAAAATTAACCTAATTAATTATTCAAATTCATTGATTAGAAATAACAAATTTACTGCACTATCTTACTCCAACAGTCCAACCGCATAAAAAGTATCCTTTTTAGTTTCTTATATATATATATATATATGTATTATATTTTGGGTTGGGGCCCAATGCATGTCATTTGACATTTCCTCATCTGCAACTGACTGCATCAGTTACTGCCATCTTATGTCACGCTGCAGTTTGTTGTTGTTTTTCTCTTTTCTTTTTATAAAAGAAAAATAAAATAGAAAACTAGGAGATTAACCTCAAAAATTGTTTTTTATCCAAGAAATAAGGAATACATTTTGAAAATAAAATTTATTTTAAGTACGATAGTTTCTAAGGATAAGAATCTGAAAATGTACTCAAAAACACTTCAATTGCAGAAAATAAAAAATTATCATTTTTAAAATCGGAGAAGCTTTTTACAATAGAAGAAAAATTGTTATCATAGAAAATTATGATTAAATATCAAATCTCAATAATTTTTTGGTATAGCATGAAGACTATATAATATTTCAATTAAACTACCAAATTTAAATATAATTTTTTAGATTAGGTCAAAAATATATTAACCCTTTTGATTTGAGCATTTTTCATTTGATATTTTTATCTTTTGGCCCACATATGATAGGTGTTAGTAAAAATTTATAAGGTTTTGACAAAATTGTCCTTGAGGCTTTTATATTATCTTAAAAATTTGTTAATATAGTTTTAACTTCACATTTAGTTGTGACTGTACGACACTCATAACTTCAAATTTAGTTGTGACTGAACAACAGTCACAGTTGAGTTGTGACTTAATTGAATTTTTTTTAGAGAAATTATACTACAATATAGTATAAATAGAGGTCAAAATAATACAAAATATAGTAGTGTGAGTTGTCTCTTTCAATTTACCAAGACAGTCACAGTTAAGTTGTGACTGGATTGATATTTTTTTTTAATACAATATAGTATAAATTAATGTAATATTTGTGATATAATATTTTTTTTATTTTTTTATTGTAGTGGCATGTGATGTAATATTTGTAAATTCTAATACATTTTACTTTATTATTTTGTTTGACTTTTCAACTAGTACCTAATCTAAAATGTTATTTAATTTTGGTACATAAACTAAAAAGTTAATGAAATTTAGTAGTTAAAATCAATGGACATTTATCAAGTAAATATAGTTTTTAAATGCACTCAAAATATGCTCTCAATCAATATGCACTCAAAATATGATTATCAGGTTCTCAAAAATAACTTTTGGCTCTCGCCCTAATTTCTCTAAAATCAGTTTTCTTAAAAGGTACCCCTAAGTGTTTTTATCAATATATATATATTTAAATGGCTTAAAACATAATTTAATTATGTATCATAAACCTAATAAGATATCTAAAAAATCATTTAAAAACAGTCGGCTGTCGCTCCGACCGGTCGACGAGACACATAGAATAAAACACATAAAGGAGGAACTTGGGCGACCGGTCAGAGCCATGGACGACTGGTCGCTGAGTGGCGCGCAATAAGCACAGACTTAAATAAGCCATTTGGGCGACTAGTCAGAGTCATGGATGACCAGTCGCAAGAAGGAAGAGAGTCAACCTTCAACATTTTTCAAAGGCACTTTAAAACACAATTTTGCTAACAACTCAATTCTAGATGCAACGTCCTAAATGAAATGTATGCAAATGTAACTTATCTTCGAAGTTGAGCATCAGCATCGAATGTGACACTCTTCCCCAAAGCTTGACTTTCTGTGAGACGCAAGAACACTCAGAACACTCTAAGGACACTAAGGCGATTACAACTCAAGATTTGTCCTAGGAAGATGCCAAGACTAAAATGATCTTACATGAACCACTAACTATAAAAAATGTCAATTTAGTCCACGAACTTTTCAAGTTGTATCAAAATAGTATAAACGTTAACTTGCATCAAAAACTTTAATGGAAACTGGTCATGTACCCAACAAGTGACCACATTTTAAATGATATTTCAGTCCGTTCATCACATTTTCATGTGACAAATTTCATTAATTTTTGGATGGAAGTTAACATTTGTATTGTTTTGATATAACATGAAAAATTCATAAATCAAATTAACACTTTTTATAATTAGCAAACCAAATTTAGAATCAATGTAAAGTTTGTGGACCATTTTGGTATTTAACCCTTTCTAAATTTAGTACCGTAGAAATTTTAGTTTTTAAAAAACATTAGATCACAATCCAAAATTTCAGATTGTATTCTAATTTCTTAAAATTATTTCCAAATTGGGAACCAGTTAAACCATGCCTCACTTTTCCCTTGATATCCCTACGTACTATCATTTTTTTTTGTGGTGTAGATATTATCTCTAGAGCAAAGTTGTTTTCATAGAATTAGTACTCATTTAAGACATTCACTAATTGGATTTGACACAACTATATGTTGAAATCAATGAACAATAGTTCATTGAATGAATTCACCCATGAAGAGATTGCCCCTTACTTATTTTTCCAATAAAGTCACTAAGTCATGAGTACAACTAGCTAGTTCCATTCCCTGCGTACTATCAATTTTTTTTTTTTTTTGGTGTAGATATTATCTCTAGAGCAAAAGTTGTTTTCATAGAATTAGTACTCATTTAAGACATTCTGGGATTGGATTTGACACAACTATATATTGAAATCAATAGTTCATTGAATGAATTCACCCATGAAGATATTGCCCCTTCCTTACTTCTCCAATAAAGTCACCAAGTCATGAGTACAACTATTTGTTTTCATGTATAATTGTGCCCAAATTGAGCAGAAATAAGTATAAGATGTGGTTATAAATAAGACCAAGAAGTTAGCTTATTAATAAGGACAGCAAGTTGAAAATAGGGTTTTCGTGTAATTTTGGCTTATATTAATAAGAACAGGAAGTTGATCTTACCATTTTTATATATAGAAAAATAATTACAAATAAGTCAATAAAATATTTCAAAATTATAAAAAGGTCAATACTAAATTTTTTATTCCATTTTAATCAATCATATAATTTTATAAATTTCGTTTTGATTAATAACCCTGCAGGCCCTAACCCATTACTGGTTTTTTTTTTTTTAGTTCGTTTTACCCTTTTGCTCCAGTCCATGGGTTTTATTTTAATGACAGTGGTTGTAATTCTTAGTATTTGTTATGTCTTTTTTTGTATAATGCATAATTTCATTTTAGTCAATAGTGATTATTTTGAAATTTAGAAAATATTCATTGACCTATTTATAATTTTGAAATATTTTATTGACTTTTTTTGTAAATAATCCTTTTTTATATTGTTATTTATTACGAAGTATTAATTGGAAGTGGCCAACTGGTGAGTCGGCGAAATTTTCTTAGAAAATCATGAGTGGCCAAAAAACTGTTTTGTCTGCGGTTATAAATGAAGAACTTGGTGAGTTATTTCACTTAAGTAAATCTGCAGAATCAGTATCTTAATTCTTAACTACTAAATAAAGATATATTCCCATTTATTCCCAATAAAGGAAAGGGAAAGTGATGAGTTAGCAAGATAGATATATATATATATATATATATTGCCATTTATTTCAAGTATAGGAATGTGCAAAGTTGATGAATTAGCAAGATTTATTCCCAAGTATAGGAATTGGACAGTGGATCATTTGAGCCAGAAATAGCTTAAAAAATTAATTAATATAAGGTAACCATAATGTTTACTAGACACTGATTTATTTGTGGATTCAGTCCAAAAATATCATATTGTGATATTTATACCAAGAATGACCAACAACTCTACCACAAATAATAAAGACAAGTACACTAGAGGAAATCTTGAGTTTATCTCTTAAGTAGGTAGTTGAAGTACCTACTTAAGAGATAAAAAAAAAAAAAACTATCGGTCATGCAGGCAAGACTTGGCCTTAATTTAAGACTTTAAGTGTAGTATTTTGGTCATTTCACATTTTAATGATTTTTTTTATAACCACATTTTAATGATATATGTTTTGGGTTTAGGGTACTATCGGTCATGCAGGCAAGACTTGGTCTTAATTTAAGACTTTAAGTGTAGTATTTTGGTCATTTCACATTTTAATGATTTTTTTTATAACCACATTTTAATGATATATGTTTTGGAATTAAAAAAATTAATCTTCATTAAAAATAGTCATTTAATGAAGTTCCCAATGTCTATTATGAAAAAGTTATATCAATATTTTTGAACAATGACATCCAAATTTATGGCTCCCCCATGCATTTAGCAAGCAACACACCTTTTCTCAAATGTTCTTTTTCCCTATCAAAAAAATGTTGTTGTTTTTTTTTTTTTTCATTTTGTCCTGCACCTTCTTTCAAATGCGAAAGACAGTTTTCACAAGTTACACAAATAACCAACCTCTTACAGTTCTTACTTCTAAGCGCAAAAAAAAAAAAAAAAAAAACAAACAAACTCCCACAGTTATTTTACTGTTTACCGCCAACATTTAAAACCAATTTAATATAAAAAATAACAAAAGTGACAAAGTGAGTGCCCTTTTTCTTTTTTAATTTTTTTTTTCAGGTCCATCCACAATATTCCATTGTTTTACCCCACCTATAGTTACACTCCTAGTACCTTAGTACGTAACTACGTATCGTCTGCATTGATTTCAAGTACGCAGATTTTCTGACAAAATTTCAATTTTTACCGCAACAAAATACCACTCACGCAGTTACTCTCATATTCTGTTTCATTTTTTTTTTTCCTATATAAACCCCATTCGCTTCTTGCTCCTCTCAAATCCTCCCATTGCCATTTTCTGAACCCAAAAAAATCAACGCTTGCGCCTTTCACCGATAATTTTCTCTCCGTTTTCCTTTTCTGGGTAGTGTTTGGTTCTCCAAGAGAATTTCCTCATCTGGGTCTCTCTTATTTCCCGTTCTTGCTTCCTAGATTTGGCGTGTGAAGTGCAAGAGATCATCATCATCATCGATCAACAACAACAATGAATATCCCCAAGTTCTTGTTCGGTATCTTTGGTGGGTTTGTTGTCTCTTCGATTTCCCATTTCGATTTTGTTTTTCTCACTTGGATTTCTTTCATTGCACTCGTTTTTGGGTTGTGTGTGTTTGGCTCTGTTTCTTGGCTCTCTGATTTCATGGCTTCCTCTGTATCTTTTACGCAGGAAATGCCACTGCTCTGTTCCTCTTCTTGGCTCCAACGTATGCTCTTCTCTCTCTCTCTCTCTCTCTCTCTCTCTCTGTCTCTGTCTCTGTCTCTATCTCTCTCTGTTTCTTGAATTCTTTTGTGTCAAATTTCATACTCTATAACCATTTCTTGAAATGGGTATCTTTGATTATCTGCATAATCTGCAGAATTCCAAAGAAAAGTTCAGAACTTTTAGATTTTTGATGGTGTTTGTTAAGTTTTGTTTGAAATTTTTTGGATTGATTTGGCTTTAATTCATAGGATTACGTTTAAGAGGATCATAAAGAACAAGCACACAGAGGAGTTCTCAGGCATTCCGTACGTGATGACTTTGCTCAACTGCCTGCTTTCCGCTTGGTAAGTATGCTTCTCGTTCCTTCAACGGCTTCATTATTTTCCCTTTTTTAATTCAATTTCCTTCTTTACCATTTTAGCCTCCCTACTTTGGTGCTTAATTCACACATCAATTTGTCTTCTTCTCACTCAAACCAGAGTAAATCCCATTTTTACCCCTATAGACGCCTTGGTTTCATTGGGTTTTCCTCTAATTCTTTGATTCGATCTTTCTCTGTCATTAGCAGTCAGTCTGTAGTTTCTGAGGATCAAAGACTTGTTTATATAATCTTGATGTTTTTTTGTGCTACATATTTAGTTTTGTGCAATTCAATTTTTTCCCACAGTTTTTGATGCCATTTTTACCCCTATGTCTGCCTTGGTTTTCTTTGGGTTTCCTCTAATTTTTTAAATGGGTTCCTGAGGGTCAAAGACTCGTTTACACTCTTGATGTTTTCTGTGTCACATATTAGTTTTGTACAATTAAATGTTTGCCCACATAGTTTTGTGCAATAATAATTAACTGGGTTTGCATAATTTGCAAAAAAATGATCAAACAGGTATGGACTACCTTTTATTTCCCCAAACAACATTTTGGTGTCAACAATCAATGGTACTGGTGCAGCAATTGAAGTCATATATGTGCTGATTTTCATCCTATATGCCCCCAAGAAAGAAAAGGCCAAAATTCTTAGCCTCTTCACATTTGTGCTTGCTGTGTTCTCTGTCGTGGCCTTGGTCTCAGTCTTTGCTCTGCACCACAACACCAGAAAAGTCTTCTGTGGCTTTGCAGCCGCCATATTCTCCATCATCATGTATGGCTCACCTCTCTCAATTATGGTAAGTTATCTAATTAATTCTATCCTGATTATTCAATATCCATGTGTTAATTAATTGAGATTAAGTATGTATTAATTTGTGTTTAAACTGTGTGTGTGGATGCAGAGGACAGTGGTCAAAACTAAGAGTGTGGAATTCATGCCATTCTTCTTGTCACTGTTTGTGTTCTTGTGTGGTACTTCCTGGTTCATCTATGGCCTACTTGGCCATGACCCATTTGTTGCTGTAAGTACCTAATTATGACCCTCCTTTCTTATTACCCCTCTGAATTTCTGATTAATTAATGCCTCTACATATTGCTGAGATGTCATGGGAATAGGTACTGCTGCTATATATACAAGTTTTCAATCTGTTTCTTTAGCATATGGTAGACTTTTTCATTATACTTTGATATAGTTTGGGGTCAAAAAGCAAAAATCACGGATTTTTCACTGACCCATATCCATTTGTTGAAAACCCATTTATTAGAAAAAAAAAAACCATTTGTTGTATATAAGAGAAATGCTATGGTGTGTGCAGGTGCCAAATGGGGTAGGTTCTGGACTTGGGGCACTTCAGCTGATCTTGTACTTCATCTACCGTGGCAACAAGGGCAGTGGCAGCCTTACCAAGAAGCCCAATACTGCTGCTGGTGATGAGGAGTCTGCAGAGATGGGACTTGCAAAGCCTCACCAATCAAAGCAGCAATCAAATGGCAATGGAACTGCCTAAGACCATGGGCACCTCTAGCCTGACCCACACAACATTAATTCCTCCTCTTGATCATCACAACCTCCTGGTTTTGTCTAGTAGTGAACAACCTTTTGATTTGTTTGCAGACTGCATTTCTCCATGTGCTGTTGTTGCTGCCAAGCTAGGCTTGTACACCAATTGTTGTCATGTTATATTGCTCAAACTTTCAATTTAGACCATAATTAGGAGATTAATTTCAACATGGATGTTATGTTGTTCAAACTATCAATCTAGACCATTAATCAAGAGATTCCAAATCATGTTATATTCAATATATAGTCAGTATTCTAGACCATTAGTCAATATTTATCTTGTTATATGCAACATATAACCAATCTAGACCATTACACTCCAGTTTGGATGTAGAGTTCAGATTTTCACTCCAATAACTTAACATGTTCAAGTGAAATTTAATTTGAATGCTATGTTGTCCAAATAATCAATTTAAACTATTAATCAAGTGAAATTTAATTTGAATGCTATGTTGTCAAATAATCAATTTAAACTATTAATCAAGTGAAATTTTGTTTTGTATGTGCTATACAAATATATGACAACATAACATTGCAATATAACAGTGTGATTTAGAGGGCCAATTTAAATCATGAATCAAGGGAAATTTTGTTTAATTAATATGTGCCATATATATGTCACATATTTGGAGGGCCTTTGTGAACAGTAATTGTGAACGGTGGGATTGTCGTGCAGTTGTGTCATGGTCCAAAGACACTAGTCCTTTACCTATACGTTGTTGCTGCTGTTGTAGAAGTTGTTGTACAAGTTTGCTTCCTATTAATGACAAAGCCAAATCAGATAATGATGGAATTGGAGGGAATTAATAAAATCAATTTATTTTTTTGGGGTCTGATTTTTGTTTGATTTCTATATGATCATCACTTTGCTGGCTTTGTTCTCTCGTACGTGGATGTCAAAATCCAGAATATGCTCTTATAAAAAGCATTTTGTGTGTGTTTGTGTGAAGTATTTGTGTGTGTTTGTGTGTATTAGATGGTAGAGAATTAGAAACTTGTCATTTCCATTTGAAATACGTAGTAACCTAGACAAGGACCTGATTGAGTCCATGTTATGTGGACGGTGGATTATGACAATTTGGCATGTAGTTGTATGACTTGTGTCATGGTCCAAACACAGGAGTGCATGTGGACAGTGTGATGATCAGCACAATATATATGGAACAACCTGTTTAATCAAGTTCTATCAGCTTTGAACATCTTGTACGTACTTGCAATTGCAAATTGAGTGTTGAGATGGAAGGTACGTAGGGTCAATTTAATTTAGGGGGGTACATAAGTAAAAATGACCCATTGATAATTTGTTCTCAAAAAGCTTGTTTTATTTTGGGAAAATGTTTCAAAAAAATTTTAAAATTTGACCTCTGTGTCAAAAGATGATGCGTATTATATGTTGTATTAATGTGTCTTTTTAACTTTAATTTTAAAGCCAATTTTCCTTTTCTGTCCAAAAAAGGGTCATCTGCGTGAAGTGATTTGACTTATATAGACTTGTATTACAAGTGAAATGACAAATTTACCTCTAAAAAGTGATCATGTGCATGACACATGATAATTTTTGGATTAAATTTGAAACCGAGTTGACGGAAGTAACATATTGACCTGCAAAGTAAAGTTGAGGTGGCAAATTGGTACAACGCATAATTCATATCCTAAATTGACACATGGGCAAAGTTCAAGTCTTTTTTGAAAAAATTTCTCCTTTTTCATTCATGGCCCATTAAACATAGAAGGCGCTCTTATCCTCACGAACAGAAAAGGTTGTTACGCCAGATCGGATTGGATTGGACTGACTAAACTAAAATATGTTAAATTGTATTAAATTACTTTGAATTGAACTGTATATTTTACTGTGATTCTAGAGTTTTTTTAATAAAACTTAAGCAACAAATAATTTTCTAAATTCGTGGATTGTAAGAATTATTATTTTTGAAAAGAAACTAAGAGAAGTAGATTGTAGTCATGGAACATACTTACATACATTCTCCAAATGCCAATTTCATTGCTTTGGGAGAATGAGAATGGTTCATTCCCATTCTTAAGTGTACGTGACTGTGAAAGGGATGGTTAAAGACTATGGGTTATGACCTTACAAATATGCTTAGGGAAAAAGAAATGTATGAATTGGGCTATAGCTCATTCAATCTTTTGGTAATTAAGTGGCTGTGGGGACTTTTGGTTTCGGTCAATGGGTTATGACCTTACAAATATGCTTAGGGAAAAAGAAATGTATGAATTGGGCTGTAGCTCATTCAATCTTGTGTATAGTTTCACGGTACTACTAAAACATTAAAATGGTCAAAACATATAAATGATTTCATTATTTTCTACCCAATCAAACAACAGAAAGCAAATGAAGCTTAAAAAACTTTCACTCAAGCCAGGAACATAAGAGATTCTTCAATGGGGTAGTCGCATCACGTGTGTAATACGACCTTCATTAATATACTGATATGTGTACCATATACGTAGTGTTATAACACTAATTCATTGTACCAGACACATGGTATAACTGTCCCATTTAAGACCCTTTCAAGTAACATCAATATTGAGCTCTACACAAGGGTTTAAATTTCGAAGTTTTCGACGAAATTTCGCCGAAAATTTCGTTTTTTAGGGGTTCTGAAATTTTAATACGGATTCGACTAAATTTCGGAAAATTTCGGCGAAATATTCGAAATTTCGAATGCCCCAACAGCCAAATTTTTTTAATTTTAGAGAAATTTCGACGAAATTTCACTCACAACCCAGAAACCCAGCCGCCTCACGCAGTCACTTACCCAGAAAGCGAGCCGCCGTCGCCTTTGTTCAGCTTCACCACTCGGAAATGCTCGTCTTTCGTGGACCCGACAGGGGGGACGCGGTAGCGGCGCGGCAGGGGGCGAGGCAGGCGGCGCAGCAGGGGAGAGAGAGAGAGAGAGAGAGAGAGAGAGAGAGAGAGAGAGAGAGAGAGAGAGAGAGAGAGAGAAGAGAGAGAGTGGAAAGGTTTTGTTGGAGACTCGGGGGGGAAAGAAAGAAAAGGGAAGGAAGGAAAGAAAAGGGAGAAAAAAAAAAAGAAAGGAAAAAAAGAAAAAAAGAAAAGAAAAAAAAAAGAAAAAAAGAAAAAGAAAAGAAAAAAAGAAAAAAAGAGAAAAAAAATTAAAAGGTTTAGAGTAGATTGGAGTTTGGGGCCTTTGGACAATTGTAAAGAAAATAAAATAGTTTGGGTTTTTATTTGGCTTTTTTGGAGTTTCATTTAGTTGTTTTTAAACCCTAAATTTGTAAACTCTAATATATTTCAATATAAAAAATAATTTAAAATACTCTAAAGAGCCTAAACCCTAATATCATATACCATATCCTAGTTTGAGGTTTTTGGGCAATTGAAAAAAAAAATGATTTGAGATTTCGTTTGGCCGTGTTGGAGTTTCGTTTAATTATTTTTAAACCCTAAACCAATAAACTCTAATACCTTTTTATATAAAAAATAATTAAAAATATCCTAAAGGACCTAAACCCTAATATTCTATACGATATCTTAAATAATATAGAGTATAGATTATAAAGTATATAGAATTTAGTGTATATATTATAGAGTATAAATAATATATTAATTTTATTTATTCATTATACTAATTTTATTTCATAGTATTTACCTTCAGCGCGCATTATATTCATCTTATATCACATGAAACTTACTATATAATTTGGTTTCTTCAATTTTTTTTATCAATATAGTAGATAATATGTCAAATAAATATATAGTAAAGTTTCATTCAAAATTTCCGTATTTTGATAGTAATTTCCATCGTTTCCGTTTAATTTCTGTCGAAATTTTAAAATCTTCGAAATTTCCGTCGAAATTGCCATCGAAATTTCTTCGAAACCCGAAATTTTATTCCTTGGCTCTACATTATTTTTAATGGATCTGTTGGGCCTTGGAATTGAACAAGATAGAACATGTGTACAAAGAAAAAAGTTCAAAACACTACTGAAACCATTTGGACCAAAACTACAAAACCCAAATGACAGGACCGTCTCCAGATTCCATCCTGAAACCCGGAGAGGTCCTGCGGGAATCCAAAATCAAGGAAAATCCTACCGAAAATTCGGCAGAACCTCCCCTGAAAATGGACTAACCCAGAAATTTCAAACCTGTTAAAAAGCACTTCTATACAGCAACCACCTCTACCACAACCAAATAGGGTCTCAGACCCAACAATTTCACAGAAATCCAACTTAAAATTTGTAGAGTGGTTATCAGAGCTGCTATTCTATTATAAGGAATTTTTACACCGAAAAATAAAATGACGCCTACTGGTCCGAGAAGGAATAGGGATGTAACCGCCTCGACGTGATTGGCTCGACCTCCACCAAAGCTACTACCTGGGGGGACAATTTAAAACAAAACAAGATAAACTGTGAGATAACTCAGTGAGTGGACAGTTTAATAAAAACGAAAAACATAAGTAAAATTTCTGTTTCAGAAAATCCTTCAAAAAAACCACGTTTAACTCTAAAACCTCACGTTACTCTTTGAAATCCCCCAGTTTTAAAACAATTTCACAAGTCTTAAGAATGTTATAAAACTCATGAAACTCAAGGAAAGGATAACTCAAAACACATTTCTCAATAACCAGCCATCTAAATTAACAAAGTCATAAAAATAATAATAAAATTGAAATCATTATAAAACTCGAAAGATATTTCTCACTTAAAATCCATACTTAAACTCTGAAGATAAAATATTCATTTTCCACCATGCTATATACCCTGAATAACCTAGCTATATAACTGTGTGGAATTTCTGCATCGCACAGGCAGGCAATATCCTGGCCATACACACGCGTGGAATGAATCCAACACGTGCAGGCAATATCCTGGCCATACACACGTGTGAATAAAATCAGCACATGCAGGCAATCCTGATTGTACGTGCACGCAGAGCAGCCCCCAAAGGGCGAAGCATCCCGACACACGGCCCAAAGCTTATATGTGTGCCGTGATGGGTCCCAAAGACCTATTAAATCTGATAAACTGGAGGGTACTGCAAAGGTGGTTTGAAAACCATTTCTCCATAATCCAAATAAATCATTTTTCCACCAAGAATAGAATAAGTGTACTTTTCCAAGAAACTTTAAATCCATGAACTTATTGCATAAATTCCAAATTCAAAATAAGTTATCCTCCACAACGAAAATTCCCAAATTAACAAAGTCAATACTCAACATGGAAATCTCATTTACAAATTTTCAAACAAGATAAAATCTCATGTTTGGTTTTCCAATAATTAAATGGGCGAATAAATCATTTAAAACCCATAATTCAATTAAAATCAAGGTCAAATTCACAAGTCATCATATTTGGATAAAATCATTATAAAAATCATGACTTAAATCTTGAAGTTCCTGAAAATCATTTTTAAGGAAAACAAAATCCAACTCACTACTCAGAAATCAATTACTCAAGATATTAAACATGAACAAATCCATGAATTTATAAAAACGTTCAAGAAACCAAGTCCACTCACAGTGAGAATCCTAGCTCCGATCCTCCGCCGAATCATTTCGAGCCGTGGTCGTCTCGTCTAATTTCAATTCGAACGGTGGCCAGAGGTGGCCGGAATCCGGCGAGGGAGAGGCGGCGGGTTGGGCTTCCTCTGGCCCTGATTTCGCGCGTGTGGGAGCTGGGCTGGCTGGAGGAATGGCCGGGAGAGGTGGTCGGCGTCGGGAAGGCTTGCCGGTGGCCTGGGCTGGTCGGGAAATGGCTGGAATTGGCCGGGCTGGGCTGAGCTGATCGCGCGCAGTGGGGGAGGAAGAAGAGGGAGTCACGGAGAGGGAGAAAACTGGGGGGGGTGTCTGTGGGGTCGGTGACGACGAGAGGGACTCGTCGCCGGCCTCTGGTCGCCGGGGAGTAGGCCGGAGCTGGCCGCGCCGGTGAGAGAAGAGGTGGGGAGGTGAGTGAGCTCGGGGAGAGAGAGGGAGAAGTGAGGGAGTGCGGGAGAGAGAGAGAGAAATAAAAAGGGAGAGAGAAAGTTCTAGAGAGAGAGAAAGTTTTAAAAAAATCTGATTTTTTTTAAAACCCAATTTGTCCATTTTACGAAATTACCCCTCGCTTCAAACGCCCATATCTTTCAAACTGTAACTCGGATTGACGCGTGCCGGGTGTCTATGAAATCGTGAGTTTGAAACCTATCCAACGGATCCGAAGTCAAAATCGAAATCTCATTTATTTTAAAAGTCAACTTTGGGTCAAACCCCAAATTAAAACAAAAATAAAAATTTAAATCAAACCCCTTTTTATTTTCCAATAAATCTCAAAATCTTTAAAATGCAATTCCACACCTTAAAAAAAATCTCTTAAAAAAAAACATAATTAAATAAAAATTTAAATTTCTAGTGAAAATTTGAGTCGGGTCGTTACACCAAATGTCAAAAGGAAAGCAATTATTATTAAGTACTCAAAGACATTATCTTCTCAAAAAAAAAAAAAAAAAAACAAAGTACTCAAAGACATTAATATATGACTTTGCAAAAAAAAAAAAAAAAAAAAAAAAAAAGGACATTAGTATATGTACTAAATTTGATTGTTTTCCATCCATGTAGGCATGAGTAGTAAATTTGATTTTGGGCTCGGTAGGCATTAGTATATGTACTAAATTTGATTGTTTGATTGTTATTGTCTATATATATATATAAATGCTCTAAATCTAATTGGTTAGTAAGTTAATATGAAGCTAACCATCTTTTTTTGCCCACTACATAATATAATCTTATAATCTGAACCGTTTATTTTTAGGCCCCATTTCAAAATTTACCTTTGTAAAAAATCTCCAAAATCAGAAATCTTTTAGTCATTTGATTATCATAACAATCATTTATTTGCTTTTATCGAAACATAGTATTCATATATTTATTTGATCACAGTTAGATGACCAAATGATTTCTGATTTAGTTGATTTTTTGTAATGATAATTTTTGAAGTGTGGCCTAAAAAAGGATGGTTCGGAATCTGAAATTACTCATGTGGTGGGCCCAAAAGCGTGGTTAGCTTTGTATTAACTTGTGTTACCCCCAAAACTCGCAACGAGATTTCGCTAGAAATCCTGGTTGATAGCACTGTAGTCCTAGTTGATGCGAGGGCGTGCCACTGTTCTTGGCCGAGATGGTCGTAACAGAAACTGTAAGTTTGATGAGTTGTGTGATTTGTTTCGGGTCTTTCTTCTGTTATCAAACGATTGTATAGTAAGCAAGGAACATGAACTCACCAAAGGTTTATACTGCCTTGATCCTCAAGGACTTTTTAGACATCAAAAGTTTCTGTGACTATGGCTTTAAATTCATAAGTGAGACTGATGTTTTGCTGGGTGATTGGATGCATAATGTAACAATAAACTTTAATGAAGAACATGTGCACAATCTGATTTTCCTGGAAACGAGATACAATGGTAGTTCTAACAATGAACCTCATGATTCATACATTAAACTTAATTATCAAAACTTGAAAGAAAATCAATACCAAGGGAAAAACCTCAGCAGAGCTACAAACAAGAAATGCTTAAAGCTTAAGAAATTGAAATGATCAAATACAAATAGCTTATGAGTAAGTGACTGAGTGGCTGGGAAGTTGTGAGGTTGAGAAGATGAAGATCTTGAGAATTTGAAGAAAGGTTAGGAGCTGAGAGTGTTGGATATTGATTTCAAGACTTGTGTCTTTTTGTGTTGATTGTGGATGCTTCTTCCGTTGGATTTTTCTCCTTTTATACTTGAATTTTCTAAGTGTGAACGCTCCACTTGTGCCGCCTCTCAAGGGAACTTGTTCCTGATCAACTCTGCATATTCGACGGTGGAAGCTGGTTTTGAAACTTGCTCAAACAGTGTTAGTCTCACATATATTCTTTTTGAAACTTGTTCCTGTTTGAAATGTCACTTCTTACTATCTGGGACCGTCATTTTGCTTATTGGGACCTATGTCAATACTTTTCTCACTCCATTTGTTGATTACTCTAACTTCTGACAAAAAGATACTTCTTCGTTGTTCTGTTTGTTCTTTTATTCGGCGAGAAGTTGATGAAGCTATTCTCGGCAAAAAAGAACACTTGTGATCTCTGAAGTATGGCTCTTTTGGTGAGAGAAGTTTGCCGGGTTCAAATTTGTTTGCTTATTCCACGCGGCATCTCTATTCGAGCAACACGTGGTGTCCTTAAAGATTGAGCTTACTAGTTGGGCTAATATTTGGACATGAGCTGGGCTTGGTCGTTGGGCTTTAGTCAATTTGGGCTCGGCTATGATTTTGGCCCAACACCAAATTATGGTGTAAACAACTTACTAACCAGTTAGTTTTATAACACTATATATATATATATATAAAAGAAAAGGAAAATGAACAATTTATCGCGCACTTGCGATCAATATCTAAGTCAAGCAGGGGAAGCTAGAGATTGGAGACGTTGATATTTACAACATCTACGCTCCACTTTGTATAGATGATCAATCGATCACAACCTGGCCAAAGCTACCCCAATTGGTTCTGTAAGTCAAACCCGAGTACAATGGTGACAAAAATTGAGAGGAAGATAGTACTAAGTAAAGGGGGCAATATTATCACTTACAGTCTTATACTTGTAAATTAAGGCATTGTACTTGTAAATTAGGGGGGATCTTTCATGGTGGTTCCATGTAAGAGTGGAACATCGATCACGTGTTGTCCTACCTAAAAAAAAAAATCAAATTGAAAGCATCATACAAAATGAATTTTTTTGCTTACATTTTCACTAGGTGAGTTCTCCCTGATGTTCATTTAATTGTTCATCACCCAAAATTAGTATAATCAAAAGAATAATGATATGAGAAAAGAAGAGATGAAGATTCGAGGGTTTATGAAGTTTAGGTTTTTGTAAGAAGGTGAGTGAATATGGAGGGGTACGTGGGTATAGTAGATTTATTTTATTTTCTTTTTTAGTCAAGTTCTTAGAAGTCATTTTACAAAAAGATAAATTTGTCATTATTTTTTCATTAAAATATAGGTGGGAAAATTAGACAACCACTCATATTTTAATTGACATGATATTCCATGTCATTAAGGCATAAGATTAAGACACTCTAGCATTGTCCAAATTATAATTATATATTACTTTTTTCTTATTTTCTTATGGGATTTTTTTTTGTTGGGGATTAGCTAGTGATACAGATCACATGCATATCTCTTGCTATGCAAAGCTGGGTGGCATTTTGTTAAGCTCCCCATAAAAAAAGCATTAAAAAAAGAGTATTACTCATATATATATATAGCTAGGAATTAACACACATCTATAAAACTTTATTTTACATTTATGTATAGTCCCATAATGACACGTCTTAATAGTATAAGATCTATTTACTACAACCACCATTACAACATACTAAATTGCTACTAGCTACCATATATAGTACTGCATATACTAGAACATTTATTTAATATATAGTCCCATATATAAGACAGGACATCATATATGAATAATGCCTGTATATGTGACATTTTTGTAATTAGCTAGGTCTCTACTAGGACCACCATTTATTACAAACATATTACATACATATATTACTACTTGCCAGCTAGTGATTAACGGGTGCATTAATTTTTTCATTTAATTCTATTCCATATACGATGCTCCCGGCCACTCCTTCCACTTCCTCTTGGGCCTCAAGGTAAGGGAGGAACCCTTGACTCATCCTTCCTCTGCCCTTGAGCTGTTGATCCATTCATCGATGGAGGCTATTAATATCAATTTTACATCATAAACATAAACAGGAGATTAATTAGTATTACTACATAATAGCCATATAAAAAAAATGGTAACTAGTAAAAAGATCCGTAGATCAAGTTTTAGGGATGGAGGAGAATATGTCATTTCTAGTAAAAGTTGATAGTTTTGACTGGATAAGTCATTTATGTATAGACAATTGTATTCACATTTTCAGTTTGTCATCCTACATCCCTAATTCAACTTATTAATTATTTTAAAACACTTATAAAAGGAGTGTAGGATGACAACTGGCGAATAACATTCCCGTTTATATAAGGCCACATTTGTTTAGGGCAGTTGTGATGTTTTAATTAGTTTCTTGGGATTGTCTCAATGGAACTGCATTAGCTAATTAGTAGAGTTAATAAGGAGTTTTTAGGTGAGTTAATTACACTTACACCCCCTGAGGTTTATCGTCTTTTCACTTACACCCCCTGAGGTTTTAACAATTACACATACACCCCTTGAGGTTTCAAAACTGTTGCGTATAACCCCCTATAATGAGACGAAAAATGATGAGAAATTATACAAAATGGCATGTTAAGGGGTTAAATGGCCTAATAAGATTACTCAAGTTGTAAGGTCCAACTTCAATACAAATATTTTCTTTTTTGTTTATTTATTTTTTTCTCTTGTAGGGGGTTATATGCAATAGTTTTGAAACCTCAGGGGGTGTTTGTGTAATTTTTGAAACTCCAAGGGATGTATGTGAAAATACGATAAACCTCAAGGGGTGTAAGTGTAATTAACTCGTTTTTAGGTAGTTAAGCATGCATGAGAGGCACGTGGAGCACTGTCAGTGAGTAATCTCAAGTTCGTAAAGAAAATAGACTCACAGTCGGAGGCTTCCTAGTGTTCCCCCATGCGTTCACCCTCATCGCTGCAGTCTGTCAAGTGTATTTAAACCCAACATAAGATCAAAAGCAAAAAAAATTATTCACAAGTGTAAAACAAATTAACTAGCTAGTCATCAAATATATAATTAAGAAAAACTTCAAAAACAAGATCCGTCCAACAGCGTGTGTAACAACGTTCTAGTATTGTTTGTGCTTGAACGTTCGAATACTTTAAGACATCTCGTTGGACGGATCCTGTTTAAGAAGCTTTTCTCTCACATACATACATACATACATATATATATATATATATATATATATATTGGGTTTGAGGTAGGTAGGTAGGTACCCAAGCTTTTTCATATTCCTCTTTGGTGAGGGTTCTAGGCTCGTTTGGAAGGGCAGAAATATTCCAATCACTTTTCAAAGAGCACTGCTGTCTCTCCATGGTCTCTCTTTTTTCTTTTTTTTCTGAACGAACAGACTGACTTTGAAGTGGTGGTGGAATAAGAGATTGGGGCTCTGGTGAATTGGAGGGGAGGCCAAGGCCTCTATAAATAGTGGGTGTGAGAGAAAAAGGTAAGGTTCCCATGCAAGGACGTGGCAGCCATAGGAGTGTACAAGATTGTCCATTCATGCATTTAGCAAATGATCTTTGTCCCAAATGTAACCGCTGTCGGTGCAAATAGTCTTTACACAGAAATTAGTGAAGATCCAAAGTAGAGATGAAGTTGAATAAAGAGATCAGCAAAAGGGTGTAGAGATCGATACTGCCAAGATTGCTCACCTGTTAAACATGAAGGTGCTTTGTTTCTTGGCGCGGGAAATACTCTGCACTCTACAAGCGTTTCAAGCACAGTTAGAATTGCAATAATTAAGCGGTGGATCAGTTAAAGGGCAATTAGGGACCGTTTTAATTAATTAATTAAATCATTTTTAATCTGTACTTTCAATCTTTCATTAAGATCTTCAATTTTTTAATCAGCAAATGTGATCATTCCTTTGAATTTAGGCTTGGTTTTTTAGAAATTCATCAAGGTCCTGTTTTTTTTTTTAAAGATTTTGGACTCGTTTGGTAGTACTTTTTAAAAGCGTTTATTAATTCTCAGTAGAGCTTTTACTAGAAGCGCTTATGCTCATAAATACATACAAATTTTTATATAAATTCCAAGTGCTTCATGCAAAAGCACTTAAAAGTATTTCATGAGGACGCACTTGACATTGTTTCTCAAAAAACTACTTTAAAGCGCTTTATAACCCATAAGTACTTTTATTCATTTCTATCAAACGCAAACAAAATCGTTTTTACTAATCTGAAAGCGCTTTTGGCAGTTCTAAAGCTTCAATCTTAATGAAAAATAAGTGTATTCTCATATATGTTCAACTAGAAACACACTGTTCAACTATAAATTTTTTTGTTTCATCTTTCAAAAATTGTGCACTCAAATAATTATGTCATATTATATAACTAATGACAAATTAATTACAATAATAAGTAATTTGCCGTACTAGGTCAAAATTAATTGAAAATACATTTTTAATTTGTTTTTTTTTTTTTCGGTTACAAAGGGAGGCCAAGGAAAGAGGCCTAGAGGGGGGAGGGGGGGATCGAAACCCGGTGAGGTGGAGGGCAGCACAACTGCTTGGCCAACTGGCCTACCCCAAGTCCTCATTTTTAATTTGTTTTTGACTCTTGAAAGTTAGCGCATAAGTTTTGTCGTCATCCTTAAAAAAAAAAAAAGTTTTGTCGTCATCCTCATAAACAGAATAACGAATAATTTGATGTATTATGTCGGTCCAACAATACATTTTTAGAATTGCCATTATGAGAATCATGATGAGAATGTTATCATACACATATTTGTCGTATATTGTCGATTTATCGGCTAACAAAAAACAACATAACGAAACTTTTATCATTTTATTGTCAATACCTCGTATCATATACATACATACAATTTTAGCTAAAACAATGGACACATTGTAGTAAAATTATTTTAATAGTCAAATTTTTAGGTTACCTTTTAAGATAATCATGCCAAAAAAATCAACAAATTATTTAAAAATAATTTAACCATTTAATTACTATCACTAACATTTCAGTATTTACTGTAAAGATGATGTTCGCCTATTTATCTAAGGAAGATGCTATTTACCTGAACTTTTTCTACCAACTTACATGACATTTATACATTGAACTCTAAAAAAGAAACTAAAAAAATAAGAAAGAAAAAGATAAACTCTGTCAAATAAATTGATATATGCCACGTAAGTGGAGAAAAATAGTTGAAACAACAAGCATTTTTCTTTATGTAATAACAATTATATGTCTAAATGGTTTCTAATTCGGCAAATTTTTTGCAAGAATGATCCTTAAATAGAGACTTCAAAAATAAAAAGTTGAGATAAAAAAACTCCAATGTGGAGTTAGATAAAAAAAAACTTTCAAATATGTTATAAACTAAGGAGAATATAGAAAAGTAGAGAATAGTAGCTAGAGAGACTTGAGTGATTTTCTTATTAGATAAAGATGTCTATTTACAGGCTTACAATGATAGGAACAATGATTTAATACCCATGATTTGTAGGTTATAAATCATTAAATGTGATCATTAGGGCATAGGTTACGTACATAATATCCAAATGTGTAACTTATGGACATTATGGTGGTCATTCACATTAATGCATATATCACAACACTCCCCCTTGGATGTCTACCATACAATGATAGTTGCTTCATTAAAACATTGTTTGGAAAACCCAATGAGAAAAAAAAAAAAAAAAGCGAAGAAAAAATAGTATAGCATTATGGATCATTGATATGGTGTTGGACGTGCTTATGTTGCCTCGTAACATTATGGTGGTCATCCACATTAATCCATATATTTACAAAAATCTGCCTTGGATGTCCACCATACAATGATAGTTGCCTCATTAAAACCTTGCTTAAAAAATTCAATGGGAAAAAACCAAAGTGAAGGAAAAAAAAAAAGTACAACATTATGGATCATTGATATATATGGTGTTGGACCGCTTATGTTGCCTCATTAAAACCTTACTAAGAAAAACACAATGAGACAAAAATCTAGTCAAAGGAAAAAGAGTACAATGCATATATATCCATAATAGTATACTTCTTGATATTCCCCCTCATAAGAATCTCCCCTTCATGATTGCAAGCTTCAATTTGACTGCTTATAGAGTTGATCGATGCAAACCTAATAATTTGTTGTATTATGTCAGTCTAACAATACCTTCTTAGAAATGTCATTATGAGAATCAAGATGAGAATTTTATCATACACATATATGTTGTATATTGTCTATTTTTTGGATAACAAGAAACAACATAACGAAACTTTTATCGTTTTATTGTCAATATGTCGTATCATATATATATGTATATATATACATGGGACACATTGTAGTTCAATTATTTAAATCATTATTTTTTAGGGTTTCTTTTAAGAATCATCCTTAAAATAATCAACAAATAATCTGAAAATTATTTAACCATGTAATTACCATCACGAATATTTCAATATTTAACTAAAAAAAATTGTGTTTGCCTATTTATGTTAGGAAGACGTTATTTTTCAATAAAAAAAAGGAAGATGTTATTTATCTCAACTTTTTTACATAGAATTTATACATTAAACTCTACAAATAAATAAAAACTAACAAAGAAAAAGATAAAGTTCCTTGTCAAAAAAATTGGTTCCACGTAAGGTGGGACAAAAAGTATATTGTTTTTTATGTAACCACAATATATTATATGTCCTAATGGTATCTAATTCGACTAACTTTTTGCAAGAATGATCCTTAATAGAGACTTAAAAAGTAGAAAATTGAGATCATTAAACTCCAATGTGAAATAAGATATAAAAAAAAAAAAAACCAACTCCATTTCGGAATTGTCTCCATAATGCATCCTTTATTTTATCTAAAATATGCCATCTCCTAATTAGTATAGCATTATTAAAACCAAATTATTATTCTTTAGAGGAAATTACAGATTTGGTCCACTTATTTTATACCTAGTTCAATTTTGGTCCATAATCTTTTTTAAGTTCTGTTTTGGTCCACTAATTGTTTCATTTGTTCAGTAAAGGTCCAGATTTGTGACTTTAAATCCTTTGGGTTGTGTTTTCTTCAATTATAATTGAACTATAAGTTATATTTCATCATTTCTTAGTCATAAAAACAAATTTGGAGTATTATAATCTAAAAGAATTGAGATTGGGTGAAGTTTGAAAAATTGGCAGTTTCGGGTACCCTACTTTGGGGTCAATTATCTTGAGTTTTAGAACTCCAATTTGAATGATTTTTATATGGTTGTAAAGAAGAAATACATAGCTTTAAAACAAGTATATGTTCGCTGAATTTGAGTGAGATTTGATAGGATAAAAAGCATGCCAAATTTGAGAAAACAAATATGGACCTTTACTGAACAAGTGGAACATTTAGTGGACCAAAACAGAACTTAAAAAAGATTGTGGACCAAAATTGAACTAGGTATAAAATAACTGGACTAAATCTGTAATTTCCTCTATTCTTTATTTCTTAATATATTACGAAAAAGAAATTAGAATTGAATATGATCCGATGAATAACAATTACTATATATTATCATCTCACTAATAAATTTGAGCATTGAAAATATAGGAAAATTAGGTGCTTATCTTGATGTTGATGAAATTAACAGCTTTAGTCCACTTATTTTATAGGTAGTTTAATTTTGGTCTACGATCTTTTTTAAGTTCTGTTTTGGTCCACTAATTATTTCACTTGTTCAATAAAGGTCTAGATTTGTTTTCTCAAATTTGGCCCGTCTTTTACCTTATCAAATCTTAACCAAATTCAACAAACATATACTTGTTTAAGCTATGCATCTCCTCTTTACAACCATATAAAGATCATTCAAATCGGAGTTCTAAAACTCAAGATAATTAACCCTAAAGTAGGTTACTCGAAACATCCAATTTTTTTCAGAAAATTTTTCAGAATTTTCAAACCTCACCCAACTTCAATTCTCTTCGATTCTAATACTCCAAATTGGTTCCTATGACTAAGAAATGATGAAATACAACTTATACTTCAATTATAATTGAAAAAACACAACCCAAAAGATTTAATATCATAAACCCCAAAACTAAAATTTCGAACTAGACCTTTATTGAACAAGTAGAACAATTAGTGGACTAAAACAAACTTAAAAAAGATTGTGGACCAAAATTGAACTAAGTATGAAATAAGTTGACCAAATCTGTAATTTTCTTTTTTGATGTCTATGGAAATTTGTTAATGGTGTTCTATTTACTTGAAATTTTTTCCAAAGAAACAAGAAAAAAGAACTAATTAACCATACAAGATTGAAAAGAGTCAATTACGTACACTTAGCATAACCTTATGTTTTGGACAAAATTAGACTTATTATGGTTTAGACAAAATTACATGCACTTGGGCACTTGTCTTTAAAACATTTTGACGTAAGATCTAATGTTTCAGAATTATTTCAATTTGATCCTCCCTTAAATTTACAGTCAAGTCAATTATTAATTATTGATATGGCGTTTGCGGATCTCACCTCACTAAAAAAAACTTATGGTGGCTAATAACCTTACATAGTGCTTTTTTTTTTTTGTTAGAATTTTTTGTAGTATATATCTTTATTTAAAAAAAAAATATAAATTTTACTTAAAATATGTATACATGTCAATATATTATTGGAGGTCGTATCAAATATATTTAGCACGACCTCCACTATTGAAGGATCTCTCCTTACAAGAATGCCAAATTATACCACTTGGATTAATGGTTGCTACGTGCATGTGGACAAAATTTAAAAAAAAATTAGAAAAAACCATTGATATTTAAAAGTATGAATATCAGATTTAAAAATAGCAAAAAAAAAAAAAAAAATCAAAAGTTAAAAAATAATAATTTTGTTTTTCTTTCTCCGTCCTATTCTTTGGCCTTAAATTATTTAAGGTGGACAAATAATTTAAAGTATGAAGATCATCTCCCCTTCTCCATCCTCTTCTCTAGCCTCGTCTCTGCTACATTCTCATCCTCCATCCTCATCCTCCATCTTCCCATGTGGAAGAAGAAATTAGTGTGATGGATCTTCCCATGTGGAAGAAGAAATTAGTGTGATGGCCGGAGCTAGTTTCCATATTTATGTTTGCATAGTGTGGAAATTTATGGGTTTGATTTGTACTTATTGTAACTTATTGGCCAGTGTTGGAGCTAAAATTCTTGGAAAGAAATTAATTAGCTAACAATAAATGATTGATTGAAGAACTGACCTAGAGATGAATAAGTGTGATTGATGAGTTCTTGATATCCGGAACACGAGGGATGTCCTCCTGAAAAAGACACTCTAATCCCCAAGTGTTTGCTCAATTAAGTTGTAAGTAAAGCTCAGAGTGATTGTGTACCTTTCCCGTTCATTCATTCGGGCTATTTATAGATAAATCGATCCTTGCTTCCCAAGAATCCTCCTCCACTCTCACACTATGAATTTCCCGTTTTGCATGGGCGAGTGGTGCTTGAGTGGAGTGGATGGAGAATAACCACCCACGTTCTTGGATCATAAGAACATGGCTTATTTCCACATGTGGGTAATCTTAAGTGATCTTATATCATTTTGACTTGATCCTTTAAGCAGGTTCCACCTCTGGGCCTGACTTGATTATTCTCTAACTATGCCTTGGGCATTAAGGAAACTATTCTATGTGTCATATCTCGAACCTCAGGTATGCAACAGAGGCACTTACCTTGAATGCCCGAACAAATTAATACCACTAAATTAAGTATTAATTATCTCCTAAGATACTCAAAGTGGGTTGAATCAGAAATAATAAATAGCGAAACCATGTGAAGTAAAAATAAAACTTCTTTATAAAACGAACCCCTAAGGTTACGATAATTCATTGCAACCTTGAAGAATTAAATAAATTCAAAATATATGGCAAACATAGAATAAAAGGTTTCAAAGCTATGCAAACGTATAATCAAAGTAAATAACTCAAAACCATTTATGCTATTTGACCTTCTTTCTTATCTCACATTTCGGTCAGACTCTGACCAACATTTATAATCCAAACTCATCAATCTTGGCCGGGATGACTCATTGTAGCTTGATAATTTGAAAAAGTAGCCCAACCAACTTCTCTATTCTTATTCAAGTTTTCAAGTTTGGCTGGACTCCCTCAGAAAAATAAAAACTTAGATCAACCAATTAACCACATATACTAAGATTAAGAAAGAGCCTAGTCACGTCCAACAAAAAAAAAAACCCTTAGCCACTTTCGTCTTTTAACAATGGCTGACATCAACATATCATCCAAACTCCCTCTTTTCTTCTTCTAGTCTATTTTCAACTAACAAACAGATTAATATACATATATATAGGCTTTTTTTGCACTAATACCATGTAGACTATGGGGCATATGCAAATTTACCACCAAGAAAAAGAATTGTTCGGAAATAGCACCCAAACTTACACAAGGGTGACAATGTGCACCTGCTGTTAGGTTTCGTCCACTCGTCATGATTCAAAATTTATCATTATAATTAGAATATGGCTGAATGATTTAATTTTATATATCAAGGTATATTTATACAAGAGTACAAAGACCAAATAGGGTAAGTCAACTATACAGCTATGACATTAACTCCTAGCTAAATAAGGAAAACCTATATACACACTAACTCTCCCCCTCAAGTTGGTGCATAGATATCACACATGCCCAACTTGGATAGCAATGTATGGAAAGAACCACTAGTAACAGCATGAGTCATCACATCAGCCAACTGATCCACACTCCTAATATAAGGAACCTCTATCACACCAGAATCTAGATTATCCTTGATGTAGTTCCTATTAAGTTCAACGTGTTTGGTTCGATCGTGCTGTACTGGATTATTAGCAATCTCAATAGCCGTCGTGTTATCACAAAAGAGCATTATTGGTTTCTGAGGACTATATCCAAGTTCACCTAAGAGAATTTTGAGTCAAGTAACCTCCGTAGTTGCATGGTGAAGAGCACGGTATTCGGCTTTTGCGCGCACTAGACAAAGATACTACATTATGTTTCTTACTCCTCCAAGTCACCAAATTGCCTCTAACAAATGACACATACCCTGAAGTAGACTTTCTATCCAATCTGGATCCAGCAAGTCAGAGTCAGTGTATCCCACAATATCTAAGTGTCCATGCTTGGAGAACATAATACCTTTGCTTGGAGAAGACTTCAGATAAGCTAAAATATGATTCACTGCATCCATGTGTCGATTGCTCGGATTATGCATGAATTAACTCACCACACTGACTGCATATGTCAGGCCTAGTATGAGCTAGATAGATCAGCTTCCCCACTAGCCTTTGATACCTCTCCTTATTTGTTGGAACCTGATCAGGATAGATAGTCAGACCATGGTTCCCCTCGATAGGAGTATCCACAGGTTCACATGTAGAGTTACCAGTTTCAGCCAAAAGATCTAATATATACTTCCGTTGGGAAAGGAAAATTTCTTGCTTGGACCGAGACACTTCAATGCCCAAGAAGTATTTTAAAACTCCCAAATCCTTCATTTCAAATTCCTTGGCCAAATAGCTCTGAAGCTTCTCTATTTTTCTTATATTACTACCAGTAATAATCATGTCATCGACATAGACAATAAGAAAAGTAATATCATCACCATCCCGTTTATAAACCAGAGTGTGATTTGCCAAGGCTTGCTTAAAGCCATATGCCTTCATGGAATAGCTCAACCTGCCAAACCAAGCCCTCGACGACTGCTTCAATCCATACAGCACCTTCTTCAGCTTGCATACCTTACCTCTTTTTGGTGTAAATCCCGGAGGAGAATCCATATACACCTCCTCCATCAGATTACCATGCAAAAAAGCATTCTTCACATCCAATTGTCGTAATGGCCAATCCAAATTAGCTGCAAGAGAAAGTATAACTCTAACAGTGTTCATCTTGGCCACAGGAGCGAAGTCTCTTGATAATCAATCTCATATGTCTGAGTGTAACCTTTGGCAACCAACCTTGCCTTATACCTGTCAACAGTCCCATCTGACTTATGCTTCACTGTAAACACCCACTTACACCCCACTGTCTTCTTTTCCCAAGGTAACTCGACCAATTTCCAAGTAGAATTCTTCTGGAGAGCCTTCATTTCCTCTACCAAAGCAGACTTCCACTTGGGATCTCCAAGAGCTTCCTGAAAATGACTAGGAATAGACACAGAGGACAACTGAAGGGCAAAAGCTAAGTGAGACTGAGACAGACGATGATAAGAGACAAAATCAGACATGGGATAAACAATATTAGAAGAAGATTTGGAAAAACCCAGCCTATCAGGCTCAGTATGAGTACGAATGGGATATCTCCTATCCTGGACTCCAACTTGTGGTTCCAAGATAGTAGACTCCGAAGCTGCAGGGTTAGAATCCAAGACAATATCTAAAGCTAATGTTATAGGGGAAGAAACATGTACCTCTGAGTCAATTTTAGAAGAGTCATCCGATGACATGGTAGTATCATTTAGGGGAGGATTGAAGTCACTAGAAGGCGCAACAATATCAGTTTTGTTCTTCCTGGTATAAACCTTTCCAAACAACGTGTTTGGCTGTTCAACCTCCAACTCATCACCCATTTCCCCTTGTTCGATGTCACTCGAAATCCAAAACTTTTTTTCTGCCAACCATAAACGTTTCTCTTCCATACTTCGAATCTTCCTTTGAAGAGGAGCCAGAGAAACCTCCCCAGAAAAATAAGAAACCTGTTTACAAAACTCAACGTCCATGGACACATAGAATTTACCTGTGGGAGGATGAAAACATTTATATCCCTTTTGGGAACTAGAGTAACCTAGGAAGACACACTTAAGAGCCCGAGGATCAAGTTTATCCCTGTGGAGAGAATGAACATGGACATAGCAAACACAACCAAAGACCTTAGGGCAAAGATTGAGGGTAGAAGGAATAGAGTGAAACCGTGACAACATCTTCAATGGAGTCTGATAGTCAATAATACGAGCAGACATTCGGTTAATAAGAAAGACAGCGGTCATGACAGCATCAGCCCAGAAATGTTTTGGAACATGCTTAGTAAAACATAAGGCCCGTGCCACCTCAAGAAGATGACGATTCTTAAGTTCTGCTATGCTGTTTTGTTGTGGCCTTTAAGCACACGTCGTCTGGTGAATGATGCCATGTTGTTTGAAGAAATCAGTAAGAGACTGATTAACAAACTCCCGACCATTGTCAAAATGGAATACCCGAACCTGAGAATTAAACTGTGTGACAATTATTTTGTAAAATTGAGGAATAACATGAATAACCTTACTCTTAGACTTCAGCAAATACACCCAGCTTACTTGAGTACAGTCATCAATAAAAGACACAAAGTATTTATGACCAGAAGCAAAAGAGGTAGAAAACGGACCCCAAACATCAGTATAAACACATGAGAAAGGAACATGACTTTTATTGAAACTGACTTTAAAAGGAACACGATGGTTTTTTGCATAAATGCACTGTTCACACCGTAAACTAGCAACAGGAATATTGAGAAATGGCCTAGGAAACAAACGTTCTAGATAAAGAAACGATGGATGTCCTAGACGACAATGCCATAAAAGAATCTTCTCCCGTTCAGACTTCCTTCTTTCAACTTGAAACCTACGGCCAGACTCTGACTGAAACTGCTTAGCCCCTTCCAAGTAGTAAAGTTCTCCCCTCTCTCTACCAGTGCCAATCGTCGTCTTCGTGAGATTGTCCTGAAACACACAATGAGTAGAATAAAAGGTTACAGAATAATTAAGACTCTTGGTAAGCTGGCTAATGGAAAGAAGACTATTTGAAAGGGTAGGGGCAAGTAACACAGAAGACATGGATAGTGAAGGGGAAAGAGAGACGGTCCCGGCCCCTGTAATCGGCATGGGAGTCCCATTGGCAACCTGAACAGACTTAACAGGCGGAGACATTAGAGATTTAAACAAGGAAGCTAGAATGACTAGTCATATGATCAGTAGCCCCTGAATCAATAACCCAAGTATTGTTAGTAGAAGAAAGAAAGGCCAAACCAGAATTACCTTCGTGAGAAGAAACTCAAGAAACCTGAGAAGCAGAAGAGAGAGACGCGTCTGCAAGAGCAACTTGAGAAGATTTTTTGTTTTTCCACTCTGCTTGCTTAAGCTTATACCACTTCCGATAACCATGCTTCTTCCAGCAAACATCTATTGTATGTCGAGTACCATTGCAATAAGTACAGAGACGAGTAGAACGCTTAGAGGAACCAACAAGAGGAGTTGGCCGAAAACTACTTTTTTGGACTACCAGGGCTGAAGCCTCAGAACTATCTTCAGTGCTCATGGTCACCTGCCGATGTGCTTCGCGACGAACCAGTGAGTAGACTTCTTCTAGGCTTGGTAAATGAGAAGTAGCCATAACACGGCTGCTGACCTGATCCAAACTGTGATCAAGACCGGAAAGAAACATATAAACTCGATCCTCAGCGATACGCTTCCTTTGTTTCTCAGCATCAACCGTACACTCCATATCATTAAGCCTTCGATAATCTAACTCCATGAAAATGGAGTTCAGCTCATTGTAGTACTCTGTGAGAGATCGGCCACCCTGATGCAATTGAAAGGTTTTCTTCATCAATTCATAAACCTGAGACGAATCAAAGGCATCAAGATAGCTTCTCTTAACAGTATCCCAAACCTCTTTCGCTGTTCCACACTGAACAAAATGAGACATGAGGTTAGGCATCATGGAGTTGATGAACGATGACTTGACTAGAGCATCCTCAGCTTCCCACTCATCATAGGCAGGATCTGTCTCTGCAGGTGCAACCTTCTCCCTGTAATATAGCCCTTCTTCTTTCTGCCGGCAATATGCATCTCTAGAATCTTAGACCTAATGCGATAATTTGTACCCTCCAATTTGATATGGATTGGAGAAGAAGTCTCCTGAATGGTCACAGTAGATGACACCTTATTCTCAAAGATCGATCGGAGAAGACTTGGAGTCAAAACTGGATGATCTTTCATCAGCCATGTGTGTTGCAGAAGAAGATTGCAGCAAGGGTTTTGTAGAAGACGATTGGGGCTAGGGTTTTCGAAAAAAAGTAGACACATCGACAACACAAAGAAAGGCTGGGGTCGCTTCTCTCTGGAAAAGGCAGCAGCTGTAGAAATTAGGATTTTTTTTTTTTAGCAAAGAGAGTAGGCAGCGGAAATCTTTAGCCTAGCGAGATTTTTTTTCCTGATGGTATTGTAGCATCGGAGTACTGTAGCAGCGGCGTTACTGTAGCGACAAAAAAAAACTTAAAGGAAAAAACCCTAGGGCTCTGATACCAAATTAGAATATGGCTGAATGATTTAATTTCATATATCAAGATATATTTATACAAGAGTACAAAGACCAAATAGGGTAAGTCAACTATACAGCTATGACATTAACTCCTCGCTAAATAAGGAAAACCTATATACACGCTAACTATTATTACCATTCTTTTTTGGTGATATATTCATAATTACTATATTTCTATACAATAATGTGTTATGGTATTCTCTTATTGCAGATGGTCTTTTGTCTAATCTATTCACTTTAGAGATACACCATGGGGGCCAACTTTTAGGTGATTGAAGCTCTGTTTATTTAGCGGGTAAAGTAGTATGGGCAGACAATTTAAATGGGAAGTACTTATTAGGGGTCGGCAATGGGCCGGGCCGGGCTAGCCCGGCCCAAATTTTTTGGGTTCGGGCCGAGCTCGGGCTTGAATTATAGAAGCCCAATAGGGTTTTCGGGCCAGGCCGGGCCGGGCTTGGGCTTTAATACACAAGCCCAAGGCCCGCCCATCGGGCTTTGGCTTGCGGGCTTGGAGGGCCGGGCCGGGCTAGGCCCGAACGGGCGGCCCAAAATGGGCCCAAAGCCTATTTAGACACATATATATCTTCAAAAAAAAAAAAAAAAGATTTTGGCTATATTGTGATTTGAACATGAGACCTCACATAACAAGCTTTAATTCTCAACCAACTAAGCTGACTAGTTTATTTGTCAAGTTTGTGAATTATAACATATTTAATAGCTCTTTCGTTTATTTAATTCAATAAATTATTAATATGCTTATTAAGTTATTATATAATACTATTATGTTAGTAATAGTGTAATACCATAAATAATAAACTTTTAAAATTATATACAACATTACAACTATAATAAAACATAAATGTACATATGTATTATTATATATTTTATTACATATTTTTATAAACAAACGATGCAATTGTGTTGTCAACAATCCAAACCGTTCAAATTTTAGTTCCTCACTCAAAGATAATTTGTGCAAAAAATTAGCTCAATCGGAGATGTAAAAGTGACATAATGGTGGTCAAATTAATGAACGATCGTGGTTTTTCTAATGATCATCGAATGGGTAGATGAATTTCGATTTAGCCGATTTTTTGTACGGATGATCTTTGACTATGAACATAGAAAATGAACAGGTCAGATTGTTGAAATCACGTTGTGGCCTTCATAATTATGAAAACAATAAGGTTTCAACGGGAAAGTTATTAGAATTATACTCTTCAAGTGTATTTATATTTAGAAGCTCACATATCGATCTTGTTTTCAACGATCCGAACCGTTCAAGTTTTAGTTCTCCACTCAAAGAGAATTCTTGCAAAAAATTAGCTTAATCGAAGATGTAAAAGTGATTTTTCTAAATGTAACGGTGGTCGAATTAATGAACGATCGTGGTTTTTCTAATGATAATCGAATGGGTAGATGAATTCCGATTTAGCCGATTTTTTGTAAGGATGATCTTTGACTATGAAAATAGAAAATGAACGGTTCAGATCGTTGAATTAATGAAATGACGATTGTGGTTTAATAACTTTAATTATATTTGTATTATAAAAGTTGTATATACACATATACATTTATATTTTATTATACTTGTAATGTTGTATATAATTTTAAAAGTTTATTACTTTATTATTTATGGTATTACATAGTTTACACTATTACTATTTACTAACATTATAGTATTATATAATAACTTAATAAGCATATTAATAATTTATTATAGTAAACAAACAAAAAACCTATTAAATATGTTATGATTTCCAAATTGGGCTTTGGGCGGGCCTAAACGGGCCGGGCTTCGGGCGGCCCATGGGCTTCAAGGGGATGGCCCAAGCCCAACCCAAGAGACTTTCGGGCCGGGCCGGGCCGGCCCAATTTTCGGGCCAAATCGGGCTTCGGGCCTAATGGGCCGGGCGGGCTTCGGGTGGGCTTCGGGCCTTGGGTTTTTTGGTGAGGCCTAGTACTTATCCATTTTAGAACTGGATGGTACAACCAAGTTTTTAGGGTTCACAAAGAAAGTGGGATATATATTACTATAGTGTACCAGGTTCAGACGATGCAGGTGGAATAGAGACAAACTTGGTATCTATCAAAAGTGATAGAGATTTTTATGATATGATTACTTTTTTGCCCCGCAATAGAGTTGTTGTATTGTATGTTTCAACAACAATTAATAGGGTGTTGATAGAGAGCCAAGCATCAGTTAGTGAACCCCAACCTCAAAAAGATCTACCAACTGAAACACCTCATTCCCACTGCCTCAACCTCAATCAGACAGACCAATTGAAATTACTCATTCTCCAAAACCTCAAACACAAACAGAAGGTGAAACATGATCAAGATGTGAAAAGGGTAAGCAAATAGTAGATGAGGGTGCATATTTGGTTGATGTGGAGGTAAGAGAAGAGGTTGATGGTGCAGAGGGAGATAAAGAGTTAGACTTTGTAGATTCTGACTATGAGCAGAATCCTGAAGATGAAGCAATCCTTATTGAGGAGGATGATCTAGCTTACACACATAATGTTGATGGTGATAGTAGGGAAGACATCCAGCAAGAGCTTCCCCAGAGGATTCACTTTCTGATATGATGATTCAGATGATCTTAGATCACTAGATAATAGTGGATCTGATGAAGATCATGAACCGAGGAAGGAAAAAGAATAAGCTACATAAGTCAAAAGCATTCAGAAGAGAGATATATCTAAGGACAATCAAGCTTGAGTTGTGGCAGTCATGCCAATTTAGATGATTTCAAAGCAGCTGTGAAGGGGAACTTCATAAATTTTGGAGCAAGCTCGATACAATACAATTTAGATTCTCATGATATCACCATATCACTGCTTTTTTACATCCAAATGCAAAACAGACCATGCCATGTTCAACGCCACTTTACAACCAATTGACACATAGATGCTACTGGTGCTCAATGGAAGCTTAAGCTTCTGCAAGATTCATTAGATATATAAATAACAAGGGGGTTTTTGGAGGGAATTGATGGGAAGAACACATTTAGCACTAAAATGAATGAGGTGAGTGAGAAATGGAAGGGAAAACTGGGATCCATATGAAAAGACAGAAATACCCTTGATTCTAACGCCAAAGTGAACGGAACCTAGCTAACAACAGGTGGCACATTGTCACCCTTGTGTAAGTTTGGGTGGTATTTTCGCACAATTTCTTTTCTGGGTGGAAAATTTGCACATGCCTCATAATCTAGGTAGTATTAGTTCAAAAAAGCCATATATATATATATTAATTACCAAACCCAATTCCTTGGGCTGATAACACCATCACCTTCAAGCCAAGTTAATATTTTTTTTTCGGTGCTCCAAGTTAATATTTCTTGTTGATATATGTGTATAGGCCCCTTCAGGTGTGGCATTTCACATTTAAGCTTATTTGTGGGATCCCTCATGGGGCCCACTCCATATAGTATTTCAATGATCTGAATCGTCTATTTTTTAAGTATAATTCAAAAATTATCATTGCAAAAAATTTAGTAAATCGAAAACCATTAAGCTATCAAACTTTGATCAAATAAATAGACAAACAAAATATTTTCGATAAGCACTTGAAATGGTGATCATTTAATCAATGGTCAAATTGTTTATTATTAACCTAATTTTTTGCAAGAACGATTCTTCAATAGAGACTAAAAAAGTAGACGGTTCTGATTATCAAAATATAATGTGGAGTGGATCCCATGAGGGATCCCATAAATAAGCCTAAATGTGGGATCCCACACCTATATATATATATATATATAGGGTTTAGGGTTAAATAAAAAAATAGTCTACGAACTTTACTATAGTTCTCAATTTAGTCCATTAACTATAAAAAAATCAATTTGGTCCATAAATTTCTAAAATTGTACCAAATCAGTACAAACGTTAATTTGCATCAAAAAAATTAATGGAACTAATTATGTGCACAACATGTGACTGCATTTTCAGGGATATTTCAATCCATTCATCATATTTTGGCTTAAATTTTTTTATGAAAGTTAACGTTTATACTGCTTTGGTAAAATTTGGGAAATTCATGGACCAAACTGACATTTTTTTATAGTTGATGGACCAAATTGACAATCACAGTAAAATTCATAGACCATTTTTCTATGTAACCCTATATATATATATATATATATGGGGAATGCTAGGGTGCCCTAATTGTGCCCTAATGACATGTAATTGCCATGTCATTTAGAACATTTAATATTGTTAATTACATCTCACAAATCATTTTTCATATAGTCTTTTAGAAAGACATACTCATCATTTGACCTTTCTTAAAATCTTACAAAACTTAAATTAAATTACAAAATAAAAAGATTTAAACAATATTTCAAAAAACTGGGTAAATCAAATGAAAGAAGTTTGGTAATTTGATAAGGCTAATCTTTGAATCAGCTAGGGGTTATTTATTCTTCCACTAATTAATTAACCTAGCAAACTTCATTGTGTACCAAAATGTTAATAAACTAGGTTGTTGCCTTAGTTAAGAAAAGTAACCCTAAATCCTAAGAAAATATTTAATAAACCCTAAACCCTTTTTCTCGAGAGAAAAAAACTCTCAAACATTCCTAATTACCCTTATTTTAGTTTCTTTTAGACATTTTATTAAGCATCTTAACCCCATACTTAAGAAAAGCATTAAGAACAAACTAATATACATATAGATGTATATCAGTATATTCAGCTACCTCTGGGCGACAACCTCATCCAACCCCTTTCTTATTTTCCTTTTTTCATAACAAGCTAACAACTAAATAAACAACTCAATAAACAACTCTAGTTTACTGATCAATCGCTCATCATAGAGCAGAAAATTCTCCGCTTACCTAATCACCCGCTCACAACAGAGCGGGGAATTCAATTAATGATCGAGACCTTTTATTTTTTAGGTCCCTCCTCAAGGGTCATCTCTGTAAAAAATGAGTCAAATAGGTAATTGTTTGGTCATCCAAACTGTACAGACAAATACAGTCCGTCAGATCAAGTTGAAATGATGTTGACAGAAATACACTGACTAAACAGTTTTCGATTTGACTGATTTTTTGTAAGGGTTAACTTTGATGATGCCCTAAAATATGGACAGTTTCTATCATTAAAATTCGTTGTTGGGTGGTTAAGTAAACAGAGAATTCCAAGCTGTATGATGAGCGAGTGATCATTACTGAAGAAGTCTATGAATATATACTTATATCTATACGTATTTATATACACTCATATATCAATTTTCAATCTCCAAAGCTAGTAAGTCTAATATGCATATGTGATTTTTCTTGTGCCGCCCGAACTTCTTCTTTCTACTTTATTTTATCAAGTCAAGATTCCCTCACTTCATCAAACCACCCGTCCTCCCTTTGGCAAAAACAAAACAGAGTGGTTAAGTGGGACATAAACAACACAGAAAACCACAATTCATTCAACTGGGACATAAACAACACAGAAAACCACAATAATTTGGTTTTACGCATAGAATCAATCCCAAGCCTTTCGCTTCATGACCAACGATTTTGCAGCAGCCTAGCTTCTCGGATTGATCGCAGCAAGACACCCATATCGACCAGCTGCTTCAATCAAAACTAGCAACACAAATGTTTCGCGCCGACCGTCGGTACTTGCCCATTACTTGCTGAACTATTTTTGGGGTGTGCTTGACCGGTCAACACTCATCAATCTCGCTCATGTGGTCCGCACACCATATGCTTGATGAAACGCCCCATCCAAGTTCATTGTCTCCAATGTCGCTCAAGCTTTAGGCAGCCCGACTGATTTTGATACCAATACTTTACTACCAACAATCATCCAGGTTGGTGTCGAATTTATGCCCAAACAGGTATAAATAAATCGACCTATTTTCCCTAGAATTCTAGTGCATATTAATTGGCTTTGAAGTACGTTCGTTAAGTATGGAGTATTTCCGCGTCAACAAACAAACAACCCTGCATATATTAGTTGAGCAGTATTGGCTGTACTCTACTGGCTTTTGGTCTCATTCAACTTTCTAGTTTCTTCTTGTTTTGCCTATTTAATAATATATAATATGAAAGAAAAACAAAATAGCATGCATGTATCATGTGATCAATGTTGACTATATTTAATAATTAGTAAAACGATTAATTTCTCTGTTTAAGCTTAAGAGAAAAGCATGTCTGCCAAATCTGAATTAGTGAAACCATGTGTATAGTCGCATGGCTGCCACGTGTTTCCGTGGTCAGCTTGCTTTCTCTCCCACAGTATATATTGAAAGAGGTGGTGCTCATTGAGTCATTGCCCAGCCACTACCTCTCTTCGACTCTTTGGCTGCTGCAGATTGATGGGGCTCATCATTTTCATAGGTCGCTTCAAAAGCATAGTCTGTCATTTCTTTTGGAGAGTTTGCGTGGATCTTTCTCAGGAAATAATACATAGAGCGTTGATTATTGAAGATGTATATACTGCATGGTTTGGAGAATTTCAACCAGCAGTCTCTGCTGGATATGTTGGATGGCGACAATGGTAGCTGCTAAATGTCCCATAGTTAGGCATTGTGTACTACTAGCTAGCTATATTTATAAATAAAGCACTACTAGTAATATTACATATGTAGTGCATGTGTTGAGTGTTGTAATGGTTGTTGACATGTTGTATGTAGTAGAGAGTAAGAGACCTTGTAAACTGTACTCTCAAACACAGGCATTATGTCCTATTTTTCTATATATCTCTATATCAATAAAAAAAAAATTAATTAATTATATATGTGGTTGGATTAAATGCATATATCTTTGCTTTACGAGAGACTAATTTGTTCTTAGCTACCTATATAGACATCTGCATATATATATAGAAAAGGATGCTATGTATCTCTATTCTATTCACAGCCAAAATAAGATCGAACAAATTAAGAATAAGGATTACAAGGACTGCCACACCTGACAAGTGACAACCGGCCATCGTCAACCTACTGCAAAGGCAAGCAAAACAATCACACCCGAATATGTGATCTGGAGGCCAGCAAAGTTGCTAGCCTCCTGGGGTAGACCCAAGAGAGAGAGTTGGGGGAGAAAAGGGAGAGAGAAAGAGAAAGAGAGGAACATAGAGGGAGGGAGAGTAGGGAGGAGAGGGGAGCAGGCCCAAAGGGTGGCTAGTTATATTATATAATATAGTATATTATATATACTATATTATATATATAATATATTATGTAGGGAGGAGAGGGCAGCAGGCCGGAAGGGTGGCTAGTTATATTATATAATATAATATAATATATAATATACCCTAAATATATTATATTATATATATACCCTATATATATACCCTATAGGGAGGAGAGGGGAGTAGGCCGGAAGGGTGGCTAGATATAATATACCCTATATATATATATTATATTATATAATATAACTAGCCACCCTTCCGGCCTGCTCCCCTCTCCTCCCTACTCTCTCTTGGCTGTGTTGAGAATAAGAGGGGATTGAATTTTGGCTATTATATATATATAAGTAAATTATTTTATTGTCCATTTTACATGCATCCTTTAATGATAAATAAACCCAGCTAAAAAATTGGAATAATAAATAGATCTACTTTGTACAAATAAAGTCCACGTTATATGACAGGACCGCCCTCGAAACTCACCCTGAATTCCCGAGAATGGTCATGTAGGGACACCAACACCCTCGCGATGTGGGTCCTACTTCTACCGAATAATTCCACAGTATCACCCTTGGAAATAAACTTAATCCGAACGTGGATCACGAAGATATGCCCTGCTTAACAATAACCATTTCCAGAATTGTCACAAGTTTATCTCAAGCCAACCTAACACACAAATAAAAATAAACAAATCCCCAAGTACATCACCCAAAGGGTGAATCAGAGCATATCTAGATAGTTTATAGAATCCTCAAAAGAAAAAAAGCGGAAGAAAACATAGATGAGACGTGCCTACAGTAATTCAAACGTCTTAGAAAGTAAGGATGGCTCGGCGCTCAACTAGCACGACCCTAAACCTCTTCACCTGGGGGAAGAAATATTTAAACACAAACTAATGAGAAAAATTTCAATGAGTGAACTCAAAATAACTTTAATTGAAATCCTTTAAATCTTTCCTTCAATCAAAACTAAAAACATAATTTTCTCATTTTGAAATCCCCAGTTTCAATTCTCAAGTTCGCAATCTCATCCTCAAATCATAAGACTTATGAGTAATCTCATCAATAATCAAATCCCTTATTATTTGTAAATAATATAATCTCAACAACTTCATAAATAATATCTCTTTTGCAATCATAAATATAAGAAATATAAATAAAAACTTCTCAATAATATCATAATGAAATAAAATCATCCAGAGCCATCAATATACTCAAAATCATCACTGTAGTATCAAAAAACCATTATCAATGTGTACACACAAATAAAATGTGCACGCAGATACCTTTTATCAATACTAGAGCTGCCCATCGGTCGGATCGAATCGGTAAATGGCCTTGCCGATTCGATTACCAAAATTTTTAGTAATTCAATTTGGATGCCGATTACCAAATCGACTTTTTCGGCAATCAGTATTTTTTCGGATCCTTCGATTTTCGGTATTTTGGTAAACATTGTTCATTACAGGCTTACAACAGAAAAAAAAAATTATAAAAATAAAAATCTAAGCCTTTTGGGTTTTTTCTATATATATATGTTAATATTACAATTAGAGGCTTTAGAGCTCCTGTCATAGAAAGGCAAATATCCATGCCAAAGTCCAAACAATCTTGCGAGGCTACGCAGTCATATCAGCAAGCATATCAAATTATCAAGTATCAAACATATTACATATCAGCATATCAGCATACATCTTTCAAAGATCAAACAACCAGCAAGCATATCAAATTATCAAGTATCAACTATTGAAATTATAAACTATTAAAAAAACCCAAATTAACTAGAACAATCCAGAAATTACAATAAACCCAAATTAATAAGAACAAAGTTTACAATCCAAAAAATAAAATACTACATAAAATATTGAAGATCACTCTCTAAGCTTCAAGTTTTCAAGACCTGCAGGCTGCAGCATATCAACTTCCACAATCTAAGAAGAGGAAATGTAATTCAATTATTATTTTTGTTTTTTTGTAGAAAGAAGGGCTACAAGCTCAGCAAACACAAAAAACTAGCCACAAACAGATCTGGGCTTAGTCAAGCGGATATGCTGATATGATATGCTTGTAATTTGATAATTTGATATGCATATAAAACAAGCATATCAAATACATCTTGACTTAAGCCAATACAGTCAGCCTCAAATAAGTTAATGACAGGAGGGGGAGGGGATAAGAATAACTCAAAGCCTAAATTCCTAGGATGACCCAAACCTGCAAGAGTGCAAAACCATATGCCAAAATTAAAACAGCAAGATTATGCATATATAGGGCAGCATGTGCAATTCAATTAAAAACAGCAAGAGTGTAAAAAAGAGTGTGTTGTTGGGTCATCCACTCATCTTTATGGGGTAATAAACTAACAACCTGAAATTTTGATCCATAACACACCATTTAAAATTTTCAATATTCAACTGCAGGAAGAGAATAATGCTTTTGAAGGAAAAATCAAAGTCTTGTCAAGAAGCTAGCTTTTTCTTCTTTCTTTTTATGGCCATTTATTTTGTTTCTTCGAAACAATTTGCAAACTCCTTCCTGAAATGAGAGAACCTAAAATGGATACTTGTCTTCCCAAGACTAAATAACTAGACATTTTGTTATGAAAATAGAAATATAACTGACCACATGCAATAAAAAAATAAAAACAAACTCTAAACAAACAAATTATAAACACAACCAACCTTTGGAGCAAAAACAAAGAGAAAGGCAGAGAGATGATCAAAAAGAAAAAAAATCCCAAATGAAGATCTAATTTATATAGAGAAACTTAACCAACCTTCATGTTATAGACGAAGAATCACCTTCTACGGCTAAAGCTTGTAAATCTTTAAAGACATCTGCATATAAAACATATTTATATTAGAAGTTGTAACAAAAAATAAAAGTAATGATGAGTATATTTAAAACAAAATCTTAACAATAACAGGCAGCAACCAGGAATAGCAACTAATAACAATGTAGTTTACTAAATTACTCACAAGTTAGCAACCATGTATCAACCTGCCAGAAATCAAATCCATAAAATTAAGCAACCAAACTCACAACTTAGTTTACTAAATTCGTTTAGAAAAAATTAGCTTTCTAATAGGCTTATGTAAGTGATTTCTTTATTATTTGTTTTTTAAATCCCAAAAACAAATATAAGCATATCTGCATATATGATATATCGAAATCTTACCTTGCTCCTGTTCTGAAACCAAACTTCAGCGTGTCTTGGCTTCAGGTTAAATTGCTGCAAGTGCCTATTTCTGAGCCTGAGTAAATTAGTCCAAAATCCAAATATTAAGTTCATGAAAGAGAGAAAGAGTTTGACATATGAATAAAACTACAAAATCAAATGTAAACAAATCGAAGCCCTAACCTGGGTGAGAGAGAGAGAGTCAGAGTCTATGGTTTATGGGAGATCGAAACTCGGTGAGAGAGAGAGAGTCTGAGTGAGTTTTCTGTGTTTCTAAGTTTTGAAACTCAGTGAGAGAGGGTCTGAGTTTTTTGTGTTTCTAAGTTTCGAAACTTAGTGAGAGAGGGTTTGAATTTTTTGTGTTTCTAAGTTTTCTGGGATGATGGACGATGGACGATGGACGTGCTAGGATGAGTTTCTGAGTTTTCTGCGTTTTTGGTGAGAGGATGGCGAAAGGGTGGTGAGAGGGTGGCGAGAGGGTGAGGATTCAACGAGAGGGCGAGGACGGCGAGAGAGAGTTTGAGCTTTCTGGGTTTCTGAGTTTTCGGTGAGAGGATGGCGAGAGGACGAGGATTCAGTGAGAGACTGAGAGGGCGAGGGCGGCGAGAGAGAGTTTGGGTGAGGCTAGGTTATTTCTTTTAAATTGAGAGTGAGATAAGAGTGTGATTTGTGTTTTAATTTTTTGTTTTAGTGATTTTTTGTTTTGTTTTGTTTTGTTTTTTTTTTGGCCAAAGTGATTTTCTGTTTTAGTTTTTGAAATTTCTAATTGTTTAGAACTTTATGGTACGTTTGGATGAAGTAGTTTGAAATTACTAAGAAATTCACAAATGACGGAATTTAAAACGATGTGATTTAAAATTCTAGAATATATAAATTCTCTTGTTTGGATAACATGTAAACATAATGGAGTTTAAATACGGAATTTATGGTGGTTTTAATTTTTGATACATCAATTCAAAAGAGTGATGGTGATGGTGACAACAATAAAAATGATGTTTATGATGAGTTGACCATATTGGTAGGGGTAATGGCCCACAAGCGGTAGGAGAAATGGTGGTGGCTAAATTGGGGTGTTGGCTGTAGCGGTGGCGGTGGTGGTGTTGGAAATGGCGGTGATGGTGGTGGCGGCAGTGACGGTGATGGTGGTGGTGGTGACGGTGATGGCGGTGGTGGCGGTGGTGGCGGTCTTGGTGTTGGTGTTGGTGGTGGTGGCGGTGGTGGCGGTCTTGGTGTTGGTGTTGGTGGCGGTGGCGGCAGCGGCAGCGGGGGTGGTGGTGTTAGTGGTAGTGACGTTGGCGACAGCGATGGTAGTGTCAACATGGTTGACACGACTTATTTTTCTTTTGTAAAAATTGGAATTTTGAAAATGACACCAATTTAGGTGGAATTTAAAGTTGGAATTTACAGTCTTCAAATCCCAAGTTTTTTTCCACCTAGAATTTACAAAATTCTGTATTTATTGACCCAAACAAGGAAATTAGAGCATGCAATTTCTTAAATGCTGAGTTTTGTTTAAATTCCGAGTTTTTTTCCTCCATCCAAACACACCATTAGGGTATTAAGTATTAACTAGTTTAATAAAAACCTTATACTAAAAGTCTCAAACTATATACATCACTTACATATTTAGTTATTTACATATGTTTTAAACTTTTAATTATTATGTGTTTTATAATTTATATAAAACATATATATAATTTATATAGATAATTAGATATATATTGACCCTATAATAGTCTTAATAGATTTCATATAAAAACTAATTAAAAATACCCTAAACCCTAAACCCTAACTAAACCCTATACCCTATACCGTATATGGCTATAGCCGCTATACCATATACCATACCCTATACTCTATAGTCCTATACTCATGTACCATATACCATATATATTAGTAATTTAGTATACTCTAATCCTATGCTAGTATATCACTATACCCTATATCCTATGCAAGTATACTATATACCATATACTAATATACTCTATAAGTCTATAGTCTATACCCTATACGTCTATACAGCCTTTACCATATACGGATTTATCTTCTAAGTTATCACTATAATAGTTTTAGACTTTTAGTATATATAGTTTATACTATATAATATACAAAGTTTACAAACCATATAAAGTTATAAACTATATATATAAACTATATGATATTATAAACTATATACTATATAAATTATAAATTATAAACTATAAACTATATACTAAGCATATAATGTAATAATATTACATATAAATATATATAACTAAAATTTGGTAATTGTTTCGGATTTTTTGGTATATATTTCGGTTTTTTCGGTAATAATCGATTCGGTTGCTTTCGGTAATATTTTTTTGTAATCGGTCGGTTTACCAACTTTTTTCGGTTTTTACCAAAACCAAAACAATTTTTTCGATATTTTTTTGATTTCGGATTTTCGATTTTTGACTTGTTAAAATCGATTTACCAAACCAAAAAATTTCGGTCAATAATCGATCGGTTCAGTAAATACCAAACCAATGGGCAACCCTAATCAATATGCACACACGAACAACGTGTGCATGTAGATACCCATTATCAATACGTACGCAGATACAACATTAGGACACATAGCCCAAAACCAATACGTGTGAACCAATGGGTCCCAAAGACCAATAATCCTCCCTTTGCACAAAAATCCCGGGTATTGAGCAGTGACTTAAAATCATAATTCCATAATCATCATAATATACGTCCATATCTCATACTCAAGATATCATATACTAATATCTTCAAATTTCCCAAAATCCTTTCTCTTTAATGATTTTGAAATCAAACCTTTAAAATATCAACATAAAACTCCATGCTAAAAATCAACAAATTTTCCAAATAATAATTTGTGGCGGATAAATCATTTAATTCCATCTCAAGATAAATATGAATTGAATTCGTAATTTTTATAACACGTTCATAAAATAAAAGGAAAATGTTAGCAAAAGGACTATAAATATACCCATATTTTCAGTTGAGGATCCCGTTTTCACTTTGCTTCAATCAAAGAATATTATTTTTCAAGTGTTTCAATCAAGGATATTTCGTCACCTCCGTCAAATTTTCTGTTAAAACCTTGTCACGTGACCAATTCATAAGGACGAAAAAGTAATTTCTCCTAAAAATATATTAAAAAATAAAACTATGAATTAAAAAAAAAAAAAAATCTCCCAGCACTGCCACTCCATGCAACATACTGACCCAGCCCTCCCCCTTCCCCTTCCTAGCCCCGCCCCTCCCCCTCACCACCTAGCCCGACCCTCCCCCTTCCCCCTCCCAGCCCTACCCCTGCCCCTACCCCACTACCTGGCTTGGCCCCGTCCAGATCGAAGAGAGAGAAAGCGAGAGAGAGAGAGAGAAAGTAAGAGATGAAGGTGGCAGAGGGATGGGGCGGGGTCGGGGTTGGGTGCGACGGGGCCAGGGCTGGGTAGGGGCGTGACAAGGATGGGTTGGGAATGGGGAGAGAGAGAGAGAGAGAGAGAGAGAGAGAGAGAGAGAGATGAGAGAAGGTCGAGCTAGGTGGTGGGGGGAGGGGCAAGGTTGGGTAGGGGAAGGGGAGGACCGGGTCAGCATGATGCAAGGGCTGGGTGCGAGAAAGAGAGGAGAGGCAGAAAGAGATCGATGAGAGAGAAATAGAGGAAATGCAGAGAGAGATGAGAAAGAAAGAGAGGCAGAGAGAGATGAGAGAGAAAGTGAGTATGAGAAAAAGGAAATGGGAGGGGCTCGGTTGATGGGGAAGAGGGATGGCCAGTGGAGGAGGAGTCGTAGGTGGAGGGGGAGTCACCGATGATGGAAGGGGAGTCGACAGTGGTGGCTGAGGAGTGAAGGTGGGTCAGTGGTGGCTGGGGGTGAGGTCGGTGTGGCTGGGTTTCAATTCCCAGCTTTTTATTTTATTTTATAATTATTTTTTAAATGCACAAAAAATACATAAATGCCCCTGCAAACTAGTCACGTGACCCTCACGTGACAAGGTTTTAATAGAAAATTTGACGGAGTTGACGGAATATTCTTGATTGAAACACTTGAAAAATAATAGTCTTTGATTGAAGTAAAGTGAAAACGGGATCCTCAACTGAAAATAGGGATATAGTTATAGTCATTTTGCTAACATTTTCCCTAAAACAAATCAAATCTCAAAAATCATATTTTCTCGCCTAAAACTCCAAATAATATATATATATATATATATCAAATCACAAAATCGTAAAACATGTTCTAAAACAAAAATTCACTCACAAACTTGGCGAGCATTCCCCGAGCCTCGTCGGTAGAATCCTAAGCCTAAAACGTTCCAAAAAGTGTTCGAAACGTTCAGTTTTCCTTCCGATTGTCCTGTACACGATTAACGAGTCAAAACGGGTCTAAAAGGACCTTAGAATCGAGACGGGAGTGAAAAACGCCGCTGCCCGGTCCCAGCGTCGCCGCACACGGCAGTTGCCGGCGATGAACAGTAACCGCCTGCTATGAACATTACCTTATCCGGCGACATCTCTGATTTCAACTAACTTTACATCAAAACGAAGAGTGCGATGAGAGGACCAACCTTTACAACTGGGCCGACTCCAAAAAGTGGCCGGAAGTGGTTGGAAAACACCGATTTTCGATTGGACACCCAAAAACACTCAAGTTTCAAATCTAGCTTTAATCGTCCAAATTGATGAAGGAGGATGGTACTGGGTTGTTCAGAGTGGAGAGAGGAACAAAACTCGACTGGTGGGGGGTCGCAGGGTTGCCTGAATCAGCCGCAATCAGCAAAAAACTCCAGCGGTGGCTGAACGCTTCTTGGCCTCAATTCGCGCTGTGGTGGTCCGATGGAGGAATGGCCGGTTGGGTTGAAAAGGCAAGGAGGAGAGCTTCACGTTGAAACTTGGAGCACCGTCGAAAGAGGTCGGATGCGCCACCAGAGGGAGGGCTGGGTTGCAGGAGAAATTCTGATTTTGGGTCGTTTTGCGATTTCTGAAAATAATTTCCCTTTTATACTTTCACTCTCGAACTTAAAATGCTCATAACTTTTTGTACAAAACTTGAAATCACGATCCGTTTCTTCTTACGCGCTCGTGAGCTCGAGATCTATCCAACCATGCTAAAAATTGGAACAGAAGATTTAAAAATTAAAATGGGTCTCCTTTAAATGTAACAATGCTCAATTAAGGGCAATTTCGTAAAATCACATCAATGGTCCACAAAACGTTAAGAATCCTATCTTACGTTTGGGATGGGTTGTAACAACATACCCCCGTTAAACAAATTTCGTCCTCGAAATTTCAAAATAAGTACGTGGTTAAGGGAGAAGTTGTGGGTATTGAGCTCGCATCTGTTCTTCTGGTTCCCAAGTCGCTTCCTCCACTGAACGACTCATCCACAGAACTTTTACTAGTAGAATGGTTTTGTTACGGAGGACCTGGTCCTTACGGGCCAAAATCTCAACAGGCTGCTCCTCATACGACAAGTTCTCTCTCAACTCAATAGGTTGCTTTTCTAGAACATGGGAGGGATCCGATACATATTTACGAAGCATGGACACATGGAAAACATAATGAATTCGAGAAAGTTCTGCAGGTAACGCAAGTTTGTAGGCAACTCGCCCGATGCGTTCTGTAATCTCATAAGGCCCAATATAACGAGGGCTCAACTTGCCTCGTTTCCCAAACCGCTTCATGCCTATCTAAGGTGATAACTTCAGAAACACTTGATCACGTACTTCAGACTAGAGATCCTTCCTTCGGTTATCAGCATAACTTTTCTGTCTATATTGGGTCGTTTTTAGTTTCTCTTTGATCAGTTTAACCTTATTTGTTGTCAACTCAGGACCCTCAAGTTTCCTCTCGCCGACCTCATCCCAACAGATAGGTGTTCTACATTGTCGTCCATACAACGCCTCATAAGGAGTCATTTAAATACTTGAATGATAGCTATTATTATAAGCAAATTCCATCAAAGGTAGATGAGTATCCCAATTACCTTTTAACTGCAATACAGTTGACCTTAACATATCCTCCAAGGTCTGAATAGTTCTCTCGAACTGTCCGTCAGTTTGTGGATGAAAGGCTGTATTGAATTGTAACTTGGTACCCATAGCCTTATGTAAAATTTTCCAGAACCCGGAAGTGAAACAGGTATCTCTGTCTGATACTACGGACACATGAACTCCATGTAACCTCACTATTTCCGACACAAAAAGCTCTGCGAGTCTGCCCAAAGAATAGGTCTCAAGAATAGGCACAAAGTGTGCAGACTTGGTGAGTCGATCAACAATCACCCAAATACCGTTGTGCCCACTCTGAGGTGAGGAAGCTTAAATAAGCAATCCATAGTGATATTCTCCCACTTTAACTCAGGAATAGGAAGTACTGTAGTAGCCCCGAAGGTTTCTGTCGCTCTGCCTTCACTTGTTGGCAAATTAAGCACTTAGATACGTACTCTTCTATTTCTCTCTTTATGTCGTTCCACCAATAACATTCTCTCAGAGTACGATACATCTTAGTGCTACCTGGATGCATAGCATAGGCCGAACTATGGGCCTTATCAGGAATCTCCCTTTTAATTGCCTCATCTGCAGGAACACGCAACCTGGAACCCATATGCAATGTTCCATCATTTCTACTTTCATAATCATCCCTTAGACCACTTCAAACTTCTTCTCTTATCCTCAACAAAGCTGGATCAAAGGGTTGTGCCTCACGCACTCAATTCACCAAATAGGTCTAACTCGAAAACTAGCCAAAAAAATAGGTTGATCCACGGGTGCAGACAGACTAGCTTCGGAATTCCTCAATTCCAACCATAAATGTAGATATGTTGTCCTAAGATAGGCCAACGAACTCGATGCCTTCCTACTCAGAGCATCAACAACCACGTTAACTTTACAAAAATAGAACTCTATGGTGCAATCATAGTTCTTAATCAACTCCATCCATCTTCTTTTCCTCAAGTTTAACTCTTTCTGAGTAAACACATACTGAAGACTCTTGTGGTCAGTAAAGATCTTACAAGTTTCTCCATAAATATAGTGTCTCTAGATCTTAAGTGCAAAAACCACTACTGCAAGCTCTAGATCATGTGTAGGGTAGTTCAACTTATGTTTCTGAAGTTGCCTCGAAGCATATGCCACAACCTTACCATGTTGCATTAACACACAACCTAAACCTCGAAGTAAGGCATCACTGTATTTTATAAACTCACCACTGCCATCTGGGAGAGTCAAAATAGGAGAGGAAGTTAACCAGTCCTTGAGCTCCTGAAAACTCCGTTCACAAACATCAGTCCATACGTACTTGATGTCCTTCCTTGTCAAACGAGCAAGGGGTGCTGATATCTTTAAGAAACCTTCTATAAAACGACGATAGTACCCTGCCAATCCCAGAAAACTTCTCACCTCAGTTACACTTGTGGGTGGTTTCCAATTTCTTATCACTTCAACTTTCATGGGATCCACACTAATTCCTTCAACCGAAATCACATGCCACAGAAAACCCTTGCTACTTAGCCAGAACTGACACTTACTGAACTTGGCATACAACTGTTTCTCTCTCAGGATCTGCAACACTAGTCCTAAGTGTTTGGTATGATCCTCGTTACTACGTGAGTATATCAAAATATCATCTATGAAAATGATGACAAATTTATCCAAATATTGATGAAAAACTCGATTCATCAGACCCATAAAAGCTGCAAGAACATTAGTCAATCCAAATGACATCACCAAAAACTCATAATGCCCATACCTAGTATGAAAAGCAGTTTTGGGTATATCCTCTTCCTTAATTCTCAACTGATGATAGCCCTACCTCTATCGATCTTAGAAAATACTATAGCTCCCTTAAGTCGATCGAACAAATCATCAATGCGTGGTAAGGGATATCGATTACGCATAGTGACCTTGTTGAGTTGCTGATAATCGATGCACAATCTCATAGTGCCATCTTTCTTTTTCACGAACAACATTGGAGCTCCCCATAGCGAAATACTAGGTCGTATAAATCCATTATCGACCAATTCTTATAACTGAGTCTTTAATTGTCTTAACTCGGCTGGGGCCATCCTATACGGTGCCTGCGATATAGGAGCCGTTCCTGGGACTAAATCGATACCAAAATCTAACTCTCTTACCGGAGGTAAACCCGAAAGATCATTTGGAAAGACATCCAGAAAGTCCCGTTCCACATGAATATCTTTCAAATTCAAATCACCCACCCTGGAGTCAATAATATGTGCTAAGTATGCAGTACTCCCTTTGTGAAGTAGTCGTCTAGCAGTCAGAGCGGATATCACACAAGAAGGTATAACCCTACGTTCGCCCCGAAATACTAATTCAGGAAAACCTGATCGTTTAAAGATAACTTCCTTACGGAAACAATCAACCGCAAAATGGTGGGTGGCAAGCCAATCCATGCCCAGAATGATATCAAACTCAAAAATATCGATGGAATAAAGGTTTGCTTCTAACTCTTGATCACCCAACTGGATGATAAAACCTCTAATTATGTCATTAACAACTAAATTATGCCCACTAGGTGTGGATATGACTAAGCCACTTTCCAAAGGAGTAGAACTTTTATCAGCACACAAAGCAAATTTACGCAAAATAAAAGAGTGTGTAGCTCCCGAGTTAATCAAAATACGAGCATCATGCCTAAGGATAGATAACGTACCCGTGATCACATCTGGTGTAGCCTGAGCCTCCTGTTGTGTCATGCCAAAAACTCTGCCCTGGGCCAGAGGGCGTCCTAGTCGACCCCTTTGTTGGCTACCACTCGTACCAGTCTGACGAGTAGCTCCACTACTAGCTGCAGTACCAATTGTCTGATTGGGCCTTTTTCCCTGACCCTGGCTCTGGCTACTAGTCTGGCCTGACTGTGCTGTTGACCCAGCGATTACACTTCTCGTATTTATTAGCCACCGATTCGAGATTAAACCTGGACAACTCTGTGAATCTTCTAGCATACTCTACCACTGACATGCTACCCTGCACTAGATTTAAAAATTCTTTCTTCTTATTCGATTGATAGGTCTAAGGGTAATACTGTTGGTAGAATGCAATTCGGAACATTTCCCATGTGAACTCATCATCATCTATAGAGTTATCAATGGTAGTTTCCCACCAAAACTGAGCATCTTCTTCTAATAGGAACTGAGCCAAAAAGAGTTTTTGATCATCAGGACATTTCATAATCTTAAAAACTTTCTCTATTCGATTCATCCATTTATCTGCTTCTGCAGGATCTGTAGTACCCTTAAACACGTAAGGCCCCAGTCTTCGGGCTCGCTCAACGTTACTCTTCTCCTCATTCCTGAGAATTGAGGTGGTCATTACTTCTGTCAATCAATCTATGGACCTTTCTAGCTGAACTGTTTGATCCGGTTCTTGTGCTTCATTTTTAGTCTCGCCATTACCCTCCCTAGGTGGAGGAGGTGGTGGTTGGTTCCGTTTTGGTTGGCCATGTCGACCAGTACTACATCGCTCATCTCTAATTTCATTAACACCATCCTTAGGTAGATGAGATGGTGGTGGTTGGTTCTGTCGTGGTCGGCCACATCGTCTCGTACGAAGCTGAGTTGTGCCACGTCGAGCCATAATTTCTATAAAGAAACAAACTTTCACTTAGATGAATGCACACTTAATTAGATGTGGAGTCTACAGAACCTAAAACCTAATGCTCTGATACCAAGTGGACAGGACCGGCCCTGGAACTCACCATGAATTCTTGAGAATGGGCCTGTAGGGACGCCAACACCCTCGCAATGTGAGTCCCGCTTCTACTGAATAATTCCACAGCATCACCCTTGGAAATAAACTTAATCTAAACGTGGATCACGAAGATATGCCCTGCTTAACAATAACCATTTCCAGAATTATCACAAGTTTATTTCAAGCCAACCTAACACGCAAATAAAAATAAACAAAATCCCCAACTACAACACCCAAAGGGTGAATCAGAGCATATCTAGATAGTTTGTACAATCCTTAAAAGAAAAAGAGCGGAAGAAAACATAGATGAGACGTGCCTACAGTAATTCGAATGTCTCAGAGAGTAAAGATGGCTCGACACTCGACGCTCAACGGGCACAACCTTGAACTTCTTCACCTGGGGAAAGAAATATTTAAACACAAACTAATGAGAAAAATCTCAATGAGTGAACCCAAAATAACTTTAATTGAAATCCTTTAAATCTTTCCTTCGATCAAAACTAAAAACATACTTTTCTGATTTTGAAATCCTCAGTTTCAATTCTCAAGTTCGCAATCTCATCATCAAATCATAAGAATTATGGGTAATCTCATTTTGGGCCGTTTTGCGATTTCGAAAAATATTTTCCCTTTTATACTTTCACCCTCGAACTTAAAACGCTCATAAATTTTTGTACAAAACTTGCAATCACAATCCGTTTCTTCCTACGAGCTCATAAGCTCGAGAACTATTCAACCATGCCAAAAATTGGAACAAAAGACTTAAAAATTAAAATGGGTCTCCTTTAAATGCAACAATGCTTAGTTAAGGGCAATTTCGTAAAATCACATCAATGGTACACAAAACGTTAAGAATCCTATCTTATGTTTGGGACGGGTCGTAACATTATATCATGTTCCGTGCTTTTGGTGCTGAACGCTCGATAGGTTTTTTTTAATTTTTTTTAAGGGCAAATTGCCACTGTCACATTGTGGCAATCATTTCCACTGCCTGACAGTGGCAATTTATAGGGCGTTTTTGCAATTAAAATAGCTATTGTGCGATTTCTACTGCGTGACAATGGCAATCTTGGAGTGCACAATGGAAAGTTGTTGAGCTCTCGGTGACCCTATCGAGTGCTCAGTGGACATACCAAGTGCTTGGTGGTGTTGTCGAGCGCTCGACTCATTAAAAAGTGGACCGGCTAATTACTGTGTTTTTGTAGGTGGGCCGTCCAATCAGGGTATTTTCCATTTTGGACTTTAAAAAAAAACCCTATATATAATAGTTGTGGGCAATGTCCGTATGAAAACGAAAGAAAGAATATATATATATATATACAGTAATAATCACTCACTCATCATAGAGCGAGGAATTCCATACTCAACTAACTACCCAGCAACGAATTTTAATGATCAGAACCGTTCATATCTTAAAGCATCATTCAAAGATCACCTTTACAAAAGATCACCCAAATCGAAAACTATTTATCCAGTATATTATTGTCAACATCATTTACCCTTTATTTGACCGACTATATTTGTTTGCACAGTTTGGATGATCAAACAATTAAGAATTTAGCTTATTTTTTTACAAGGACGACCCTTAAAAAAAAGACCTAAGAAATGGATGCTCTCGATCATTTAATTCCCCGCTCCATGATTGCTGCGTGGTTAGGTGAGTAGGGAATTTAGTCTAATACTAGCTCCTATAATCAATTAGCAACATCAATTTAGTCTAACTTAAATAACATCAGTTCAGTACTCGTCTCAGATTCTCATCAATTCATTCCATAACTAAACCCAACCAATCTCAACAAGTATAACCCATTTAATGGAACAAAAAAGATGAAGAACTCAATCAAATTGATACTTATTAAATGAACGACTAATCCATTAAGAGGAACCCAATCAAATCGAAAGAAAACCCAAAAAAATTGAAAGAAAAGAAATTAATAAAACTAAACTAAAACACTAATACACTAAACTAAATTGAAGAAGAAAACAAAAAAGAGAAGAGAATACCAGGTGACGCCGAGAAGCTGGAGTCGGCAGTGGCGGCGCAAGAGACAATGGTGGAGATAGGTGTACGAGAGAGGAGGAGGTAGAGCAAAGGGGATTGTTTTTTTTTTTTTTTTCAAGAACGTGTTTTGGTGGAGTACAGATCCCTTGATTAGTGCATGCAATTATTATTATTTTTTTTTTTTGAATTTGAATTTGAATTATAAATCTTAAAAGTAATAATTTAGTAGCTGTACTCTTTGATTAAAATCTACCGTTGGATCAGTGAGCGGGGAATTCCTCGCTCTATGGTGAGCAAGAGATCATTTCTAAATTAATATATATATGGCTTTTTGTACTAATACCACCCAGACTATGGGGCTTGTGGAAATTTACCACCCAGAAAAAAAATTGTGTAGAAATACCACCCAAACTTACACAAGGGTGACAATGTGCCACTTGTTGTTAGGTTTCGTCCACTTTGGCGTTAGAATCAAGGGTATTTTTGTCTTCTCACTCACCTCATTCATTTTAGCGCCAAATGTGTTCTTCCTCACATTGCCCTCCTTAAACCCCTTGTTCTTTATATATCTAATGAATCTTGAAGAAGCTTAAGCTTCCATTGAGTGCCAGTAGCATGTATGTGTCAGTTGGTTGTAAAATGGTCTTGAACATGGCATGGTCTATATTGCATTTGGTTGTAAAAAAGCAGTGATATGGTAATATCATGAGAATCTAAATTTTATTGTACCTTGCTCTAGAAATTATGAAGTTCTCCTTCACAGTTGCTTTGAAATTATCTGAATTAGCATTAGACTGCCACAACTCAAGCTTGATTGTCCTTAGATCTGTCTCTCTTCTGAATGCCTTTAACTTAGGTAGCTTCTTCTTTTTCCTCGTCGGTTCACTATCTTCATCAGATCCCCTACTATCTAGTACGTGATCTAAGATCATTTGAATCATCATCATCAGAAAGTGGATCCTCTGGGGGAAGCTCTTGTTGGATGTCTTCCTTACTATCACCATCAACATTATGTGTGTAAGTTGTAAAACCTTTGGATGCACGAATACAATATGCATATCACTTACCAGGTGAAGCCATGAACTTGGTTGGAATTCTATGAGCAGCAGCCTTCCAATCACACCAGTAAAACAATCTCTCTCTCAATGGGGCAGAAGTAATAGGTATCAATGCTCTGTGTGACCAAGGACTATTTCTTTTATAGAGTCAAGTAAAATCCTAGCTTCCCCATCAAGGTGTGCCGAATTCATATCCTCATTGGACTCTACATCTGATTTTTCTGTAGACTTGTTTTGCATATTGTGTTATTACTTAAGATATCTAAGTCTCCTAATTTCATCCACATTAGTAAACCAAATAGGTGAATGAGTAGTTGAGTTTTCCTAATGGTCTAATTGCTTATGGACTAAGCAACTTTGATCATATACTGATTCCTACAAGGACAAGGAATGTCCACTGAAGTCTTACATAAGCTGGATCATCCTCCTCAATAGGGATTGCTTCATCTTTAGGATTCTGCTCACTGTCAGAATTTACAAAGTTTGACTCTTCATCTCCCTCTGCACCATCAGCCTCTTCTCTTACCTCCACATCAACCAAATATGCACATGGCCTCATTTGCTATTTGCTTACCTTTCTCACGTCTTGATCTTGTTTCACCTTCTATTTCTGTTTAATGTTTTGGGGAATGAGTATCAATTGGTCTGTCTGATTGGGCTGGGTTGAGGCAGTGGGGAATGAGGTGTTTCAGTTGGTAGATCTTTTTGAGATTGGGGTTCACTAACTGATGCTTGGCTCTCTATCAGCACCTTATTAATTGTAGGTGAAACATACAATACAACAACTCTATTGCGAGGCAAAATAGTAGTCATATCATAAAAATCTCCCGTCAATTTTGATAAATACCAAGTTTGTCTCTATTCCATCTGCACCCTTTGAACTTCGTACTCTATAGTAATATATATATATATATATATATATATATCCCGCTTTATTTGTGTACCCTAGAAACTTGGTTGTATAAGCCAGTTCCAAAATGGAGAAGTAATTCTCACTTAAATCATCTGCCCATACTACTTTACCCCGCCCCTAAATAAATAGAGCTTAATTCCATCACCTAAGTCTAAAAGCTATGTATCTCCAAAGTGAATAATAGACAATAGACCATCTGCAATAAGAGAATACCATAACACATTATTGTCTAGAAATATAGTAATTATGAATCACCAAAAAAGAATGGTAATAATGATAAATTTTGAAACATGACGATTGCTAGTATAGTGGATGGAACCTAACAGTAGGTGGCACATTGTCTTTTATCATACCTTAAACTTCGGGAATGTGACAGAGGGACCCTCCTTGAGTATCCCGAGAGATCAATAACAAACCACTGACGTTGATCTCCCAAGACGCTCAAGAAGGGTTGAGCCTTTTGTATTTAAATGGATCGGGTTTGATCAGAGTACTCATTACACAACATGATCTTTAAGGAAATAATAAGATTAAAATAAATAAGTAATCAAAATAAAGATTAACCAACCCACTAGGGTAAAATGTTAAATCAACACCCTAGAAAGGGAATTACCAAAGTATAAATAAAACTCACATAAGTTACAAAATGAGTAAATCAAAATAACATTGTTCCAAAATTGATTCCCAATATAAAACACACATGTAAAAATAAGAACCACTGAGATAGCAAAAGACACGATAACAAAGACCTTGAGACACCTGACAAGAGAATCCAAGCTGCACACCCCTTCAATCAAGATCTTTTCCAAGAGGTAAATTTGCATAAGCAATACAATAGAAACAAACAAACAAAGAAAATAGGAGGTAAGCATCTCATACGATCATAGCTTCCCTCAGGGGACCTTTCTAGGTTTGAAAAACCTTCAAAAATATTTCCCTGTGAAAGATTGATTTCCAAAATCTCAAAACATTTCCACAAAATCGATTTAACACCTCAGATGCAGCAGTATATGATAAACATGCATAAAAAACCATAAATAATAGTAAATCAGATGGTCGATACACTTTAGGTACAACTATGATGTCAGCTGCGAAAAACAGCTACCACAGCGAGAGTGCCTAGTAAATAGAGATAGGAACTTGCAATTGAGAAACTGTATCACTGTTATTGCCCATCGGATCTGTTAGGAGCCCTGGCTTCGCACTATTACACGTCACACGTGATAACATGGCTAAGCATCCCATAATGTAAGTGATTAATTCTTCTAAAAGGTTTAGGGATTTGAATCTAAGGTCACCACGATGCTACCCTTACTCTCAGACTAAACACAATAAGCATAATAGCATGTTATCACTACAACAATGAAGTTAATAGACAACGGTGAAAAACCGTTGTCTATTTACCCAAAATTTCGTCGTCTAGGCGAGTGACGACTATAGTATATTTAGACAACGGTAAAAACCCGTTGTCTAAATGGATTAATACAACATTTATAATTTAAAACTGTTGTCTAGTATCCACCAAAATGCCCAATATTCATCTTAAACAGTTGTGTTGAAACCCAATACACAACGTTTACAGATACAAAACAATTGTATTAGTAATGATTAGACAATACTTATATGATATAAATGTTGTCTGAAGTCTTATTAAACATCCGTTTTAAGAAACACCGTTGCATAATTAATTATAAAACCAGCATGATGTCTTATTCAACAACAGTTTTTACTAAAACATGTTATTTTAATTACTTATACATATCATTTTATATCTTAAAACCGTTGGGTAATTAGGTTTTCCACAACTTTTTTTAACTATATGTGATGTTAAGTTAGGTGTTTGACAAGTTATTTTTTTTCAAAAATGTTGTATAGATAGATGATACACATCAATTTTTTGGTTAATCGTTTTAACTGTTGTTAGTAGGTGTTTTATACAATGGTTATTTAACTAAAACCGTTGTCTATTATTAATTAACATAATTTTTTTAAATTTAAAACTGTTGTTTGTTTGATTCACATTTTAATATCCTTGCTTACATCCAATTGAATCCCCATTAATTCCCTGCTTGCATATCCAATTGGAATTAAATCCCACTAAATCCCTGCTTGTTGCATCCAAAGTAATCCACAAATATTGGTAACTCAAAAAGATCCATGAATTCATTAAATTGGAATTGGAGTTTACAAAGTCGATCATGATAATTAACAAACCCATTCACACATTCCTTGCCAATTAATGTACAGCCCAAAAAATTATAAGTAACTTGATAACTACCAAAAGTACTTGTTGATTACAAAAACTATAAAGCTAGGGATGACATGGTCTAACCTAAGTAATCGTGCAAAGTCAGCCATATAAATACCAAAATATCTGACTTTGCAAGATTAGCTAGTCAATGAACTGCTCCCATCATAATATTGCATGTCTACACAGCCTAGCCAGTTAGCTATACAAAATATTTACCAAAAAATGCTTGTTAAACCCAGCCAGCAGATTTAGGGAAGTGAGGAGTACGTATTGGATCTACATATAGCGCACCAGAAAGCCTGCCCATTCAGCACGTACTTCATCAATCTGGTCCTGTGAGTAGGTGTTGTCCTTTCTCCTTTCCCACTGAAATTAACCATGGAGTAACAAAGGGATTAACATAAGGGAATACACCAATAAGAAATTCAACATTTTTGTTTAATTAACCTTTTTTTTTAGTAATTGAATGAATCAATAAAAAAAAGGAGCAGGGGAAACCCTTGAACCAAAGAACAAACATACAAAGCAAGAACAAACAATCAAAATAATGATCTAAGTGACTTAAAAAACAATTAACCTGCCATAACGATCAAGTTAATCATCAACCATCAAATTAATGATCTAATTGACTTAAAAAACAATCAACCTGTCATAACCATAAAATTAATCCATCATCATCATAATTAACAAGGGTTTTTACACAATTAATCCAAACCACATTTTAAACAAAATGAAACATGTCCCAAGTGTAATGAGGTTGCAGCCAAACCATCATGTTATCATGACACCATGAAACATGCACACTGTAACACATGCAGTATACCAACATTCAACATTCAAACTTGGGCAAAGTTTAGTAGACAGCAGGAAATTGTTCAAAGGTCTATTTTGATTTGGTAAGATTGAAATAATTCTAGCATGCAAACTTAATTAGATGAAAGAGCTTAATTCCACTTATGACCACTACACAAAAATAGTGAACCCCAATCTCTGTTTAGAAGTTACAAAAATTCAGGAAATTTGCTGGCCAATTAATCAATTTCATCAAAGTGCAAGTCACCAATCAATTGGTCAACATGACAAAACAAACAGGCTAAATCTAAGCATAGGTCCAAGAAAAGAGTTGCATGACCCAAAGAAAGGTGGGATTTTCAAAAATAAACTATCAAAGGTGCACAACAACACAACAAATGATAAGCATATGTAAAATGAGTAACCTAAATACACCAAAGAAAAAAAAATCAAAAATAAAATAGAACAAGCGACTTGGAAACTAGTAGGGCATCAAGTTGCTACTATAAATAACTTCTTTGTTTTCATAATGCTACTATGAACACATGCAAATGTGCATAAGACTTAAAATCTGTCCCAATTAAGTCTAGGCCAAATGCTACCTAGGACTTAAAATCTGCCCCACATGCAATTAACCTTTCAGCTTATTAAATTTCAAACTTCCCATGATATATATATCCTAGTATATATACATTCCAAATAGTATAAAATTAAGTCTAAATTTCAAGTTCAGTTTGTATCTTGGTAGCAAAGCTTAATCCTTCATCTTCAACTATCTCTTTCATAAACCGCATAACAAAATAGCCACACTCCTTGTGGGTTGGTTGTTGAGGAATGCCCTAAATAGTATAAGCAATAGAATTAGGACCGAAATTCATAATCTTAAGTATTATATCTAAATCACTATGAACTTGAGTAGAAATTAGCAAACATGCATACCGACAAGTTTTTCCACAAAACTGCCTTGTTCCCTTTCTTATTCCCTTGGGCTTTAAAGATTCTGATCGCACTTTAACATGAAAACAGATACCGTGTATCAGCATAGCAAATAAAAACCTTATACATGCATATGCATAAATAAATCAAACTGCTGTTTTGGGAATCAAGCTTCTGCTCAATTAATTACTTACTTGTCCACCACGGTTCTCCATTCTTCACCACATAGTCTCCTTCTCATTGGGTCCAAAAAATGGACAATCTCCTTGTCCGGATTGACAACCGTTAACGCCCAATGATTTCTACACAAAAAATTCATTAAACATCTACCAAACTTCTTATGGATTATGTTAAATTGCAAAACAACTAGAAAACACATTAAAACAATTACTTACCCAGAGTTATAAGGGACTAAGTAAAGCTGATCCTCAGCAGAACTTTTGAACCTATCTGCTAATACTCGTGATCTCTCATCAACGGTTCCACAGCCAATAGCCCCAATTCGAGCAGGGTCAATAAAACCAATCATGTCATTCATTTTTGATTTCTTAACCACATCGAATAAAAACCTATAAGGAACATACATAATTTAACATATCATAGTGGAAGAAAGCTTGCCAAACTTATTACTTAATTCACATGGAAAGACATAATTAAGCTACCTCATATACACAACAATGCAAGTGGCTGATATCTCCTCCATACGGCTAAACTGCTCTATATCTTCACTCAGTACGTGGATTTTCCGAGGTTGACCAAAAACTTCAGGTTCAATTACAAAGTGGATTGTCGCATCCTTCTTCATGCCAGTTTGTGCATACATGCATAACACCTTCAATGTAGGGGGCAGTACTTTCAGGTCCAAAGGTTGTGGCTTGTTTACACTCTTTTGATGCTTGTCAGCTTTGGCCTTCAAGGGTTTCTAGGTTCAGAATTAAAAATATGTTAGATGTAGGATTTCATAAATAACATCAAAAATTGCCAAAATCAACACGGTTGACCACAATACCTTAATACCCTTTTTGTTCTCCTCCATAGGCAAAACAAACTGTTTTGGCCAAGCTACAACACTACCTTTGGCTTGGCCCACAGTTTCAAGTTCGCCTCTCACAGGGATGGGAAGCAGTGCATCATCATTAAATGAAGCATAGATTGAAACCCTGAGGTTGTCCTTTCCCAAAGGAATGCCATGGACAGTCGGGTTGTCAACCTGTACCTCAATCAGTGTTGCATGTGCAACAATTTTTTTATCCTCACCTTCCACAACTAACTTGCATTGTTTCCCCTGCACACAAGACACAATTTCAAATTAACTGAAGGCATTTTAACTAAGCATAACTGAAGGCATTTTCACTAAGCATTTTAACTAAGCGTAACTGAAGACATTGTTTAGATGCATATAAAATTTCATTGAATCACCTTAAATATTGATTCCCTCACAAATTCAGAATCCACATCCATGATGTCATTCTCCTTTGGATTGTCATTCAATCCCAACACCTTCTTTGTAGCATTACAACTGGCTTTATCGGATCCATATTCCACGGTGTGTGGAGTTGGGGGAGTGGGAGGAGCAGTCTTTTGTACCGAGACTGGGATATTTGCAGCAGGACCCTTGACATTAGCTAGTATTTCATCCAATGTAGTCACCTTGGCCTGCCAATCAGGGGACCCTGCTGCCATTAACTTGTCTCGCTCATCCATCACAAGTTTGGCCACAATATTTGCTCGCTCCTCCTCCAAAATTTGAGCCGAGATCTTTCTTTTCTCCTCTGCCATTATCTCTGCCTTGATTTTCTCTCGTTCCTCTGCCACTATCTGCGCCACAATCTTCTCTCGCTCCTCCTCTACAATTGCTTTAATTGACTCTCTCACATTCTCTTTCACACTTGTCTTCCTTCGCTTAGGGAGGTGGAAGTATGAATTTGGTGTCACATAACTTCCAACTGCTCTAACCCTGCCACCATGCTCAGGGGTCCCCAAGGCAAGTGTCAAAACATCATTGCTACCAGATGTACTTAATTTCCCCTCCTTCTCTTGTTGCTTCAACTCTTCCTGAAAATGCAATTAAAAAATTGTTAAAAAAAACTTTGAAACAAGCAATGATGTGGCTGTTATAAACTGTAGGGTGCCATGAACTAAGTATAAAAATTTAGCGTGCATACTCACAATCCGATTTGCTAGCTCAGCTGCCTTGGCATCTATGATTTTACCCTCTTTATTTGCACGTGCTTTCATCCAGAGAGTAGCACGATCAACCTCTTCTTGGTCAGAATTCATGTCATTCAACTGCCAAAAGGCATATGGTTTTAGAACTTATAGACGGTGTTACATACCTAAACATCATAACACAAAATCAGCGGATTTAAAAACACATCACTAACCAGTTCTGACTCCAATCCAGCATACCCTTTACGCGACATTCGATGTTGGTACTCGGCCTTTGCACGTCTCTCCTGCTGAACTTCATGAAGTTTCTACAATCCAAACAAGTAACAAATTACTTGCACACAAATAGGAAGATGTGACAGTAATTTAAGGGGATATAATATGTAAAAATCATGAAATTACCAAAAAATTTGGTTCTAGTCTTGACTGCACAAACTCGTCCCAGTCAGCTTTCTCAAGGAAGTTATACTCTGCAGGGGGTTTCTTAAGTTTCTAAAGGTCATCTATAAATGGTAGTACAAAAGCAGTCGTGAGACGGCTCTTGAATTCCCTCCATTTAGCACCCGCTGATTTCATTACCAGCTTTTTGCTTTCCGGCGCTATCTCAAATGCCAACTACATACATAGATGTCCAATATATTAGTTGCTACATTACAAGAAGGGTTACAAAAATAGGTTGCTATAAGTATTTATATGAAAACAAAAAAAGAGCATGATTAAATGTATGCTTACCTCTATTTCTTCCCAAATCTTGTTTTTATATTCATTGTCCACCTTCTTCCATTTAGCGAAGGTAATAGGGATCTTTGTACGTGCTAACACCCCAATGTAAGATTGTAGTTCCGTTGCCACCTTCCCACGAGGCTGACCCTTCTTATTATACTCAACCACCTTCTTAATCTTTAGGATCTTTCGCCTCACAATGCGAGGCATTGTAACGGGTCCTCGTTTGCTCTTCACACTGCTTTCTGATGTAAGTGTCTCCTTAGCACCAGAACTTGAATCCTCAACAGCCTTAGATTGTGTTTGCTTAAAAGTCTTTGCTTTTGTCGGTGTCTTGTTAGCTTTGGCTTTACACCTCTTCTTCTTACCAGCCGGAGATGCCCTCTGTGGAGCCATGGTCTGCAAAAACAAAAGCAATCAACTAATTAAGTATGAACAAGGTTTGACAAATAAGCATAATAACCAATCAAGTAAGAATAAACACAAGCAATACTGAAATAAGGTATAAACACAAGCAACATATATAAAGGTATCAACACAAGTATAAACACAAGATTTTTACCTTTGCTGTAGATCAATACCTTTGACAGCAACCAAAGAAAAAGGTATAAACACAACTAGCAAACACTTTATTACATATTAATATTTTAATCCAAATTGAAATAAGTATTAATTTACAAGCTCAAATATGGTAAACATAAACTAATCAATCCATATGCCCTCGCCTCCAGGTCGCACATATTCTGTTCCAGTTTCACCCACTATATCATCAAACGTCTCTACGGGTGGAAGACTAGTGGTGAATGGTTGAAGGTCAAATGTGGTATTTCCCAGCTCATCTTCCCATCTAATGTCATCTCTATCTGGGGTTGATAGTACAACAGACCACCTAGAATCTGCAGGATCTTCCACATAAAACACTTGTTTTACTTGTCTTCCCAAAACAAACTTGTCCGGCTTATGACTCAACCTACTCAAATTGACCAACGTATATCCAAGTTCATCTATCTTAATGCCATTCTGATTCTCAACCCAATCACACTTGAAAATGGGCAGCCTAAACTTGTAATAGTCTAGTTCCTATATTTCTTGAATCACTCCATAGAAGACCATATCTGTGATGACCGGGTTTTTGTCCTTCGAACTAGCAACCTGCATTGCATCTGCCAGTAGGTAAACACCACTATTCTGAACAGTTCTTACGTCATCACGACACTTGGTACTAAAATGAACCCCATTAATCTTGTAACCGTTAAATTTCGGAACTTCAACACACGGTCCATCAGCTATCCATCTCAAAGTTTCAGATATGTTATTAGGTGTGACAGAAAGTGCATGATTCACCTGCAAAGATGACCGTTTATATCAAATAAGGTGCACTGTGTATACAGAGAATGTGCTTCATTTTTTTTAAATATGAACTAGTAAAAAAAGTTGAATATATCACCCGTTTTTTTATCCAAGGGATGAAGGTTCGATTGTGCTTTTCTTGCAACCACCTCTTCTTTTTCTTATTTTTGGGATATTTCTCTTTCAAATATCTCATATGTTCACTATAATAAGAGACATGTATCAATTAACCAGCAGGGGGAAAACAACTATTGAACAATTATAAAATTAATTTTAAAGGGAAATGATTGCTCTTACTCAATAAAAGGTTCAACTTCAACTGTATTTTCTAGTACATAAAGATGGGCCTGCTCCAACTGGTCACGATCAACCCGATGTATAGAAGCACCTGATAGGGGCTTAGTTTCATTGTTAGAGCCAGACTTTTGAGATGACGAGATACCAACTGTACTAACTTCACGCATATGTTTAGAGCAAAACTCTATAGCTTCTTCCGCAATATAACCCTCCGCTATGCAACCCTCGGGACAATGACGATTTCGTACATACCCCTTTAACACCTTCATATATCTTTCGAAGGGGTACATCCATCTAAAATAAACTGGTCCACATAACCTAACTTCTCTCACAAGGTGCACTGTTAAATGAACCATAACATCAAAAAATGATGGTGGAAAATACTTCTCAAGCAAACACAGAGTGACTACTTGATCTTCTTCAAGTTTATCTAGTGTTGATACATCGACAACTTTGCTGCATATAGCATTAAAGAAAAAACAGAATCTCGTGATAGCATATCTCACAGGCTTTTCCAACACAGAACGTATGGCCACAGGGAGCAATTGTTGCATGAGGGTATGACAGTCATGAGACTTAAGGCCATGAATCTTTAAATCCTCCATTGATACAAGACTGCTAATATTTGAACCATAGCCTTCAGGGACCTTCATACCCAGAAATGATTTGCACACAGATCGCTTCTCCTCTCTAGACAAATTCCAACTTGCAGCCGGCAAGTGAGTCCGTTTTCCACAAGTGTTAGGTGCCAATTCAGTTCTAACCCCCATGTCCAACAAATCCAAACGAGCTGCAACCCCATCTTTTGTTTTTCCAGGGATGTTCAATAGTGTGCCAATAATACTATCGCACACATTCTTCTCAACATGCATAACATCGATAATATGCCGAACATGAAGAGATTTCCAATACTCAAGCTGAAAGAAAATTGACTTCTTCTTCCAACAAGCTCTAGCTTCACCCTCAACCCCTTTACTCTTGACTTTCCTCTTGCCAAAAGGTGTGAAATTTTCCTTTTCAACCTTTTCAAGTACTTCCTCTCCTGTTAATGGTACAGGAGGTGGTGTTAATTCTTGCAAGTTATTGAAAGCTGCTCTTTGCCTTCGATAAGGATGATGGCGTGACAAGAATCTTCTATGCCCTATGTACGATAATTTATTACCATGTACCAACCTATGAGGTCTTGTTTGTGATCCACAGATTGGACAAGCATTATACCCTTTCACAATGCAGCCAGATAAGTTTCCATAGGCCGGAAAATCATTGATGGTCCATAGAAGTACAGCTTTAAGGGTGAAGTATTCACAGCTGAACGCATCATACACTCCTGGAACTCCTGCCCATAAAGATTTTAAATCATCAACCAAAGGTGTCAGGTACACATCTATATCATTTCCAGGTTGTTTAGGACCAGAAATTAATAAAGTCAGCATCATGAACTTCCTTTTCATACACAACCATGGAGGAAGATTATAAGTAACTAGTATAACTGGCCAACAGCTGTATTTGCTACTCAAAGAACTATGGGGATTGAAGCCATCAGCTGATATTGCTAGTCTAAGGTTTCTTGGATCTTCTGAGAAGTTTGGCCACTTAAAATCAACTAACTTCCATGATGGGGAATCAGCGGGGTGCCGCATCTGTCCATCATTCAGTTTTTTATTAGCATGCCAAGTTAAACTCTCAGCTATTTCACTACATTCGAACATCCTTTTAAACCTTGGGAGAATGGGAAAATACCACAAGACCTTGGCAGGCACCCCCTCCTTCATTTTTGAATCCTTACCAATCTTCCACCTTGGCAGACTACAAGTAGGACAACTGGTTTCATCCTCATTTTCATTTCTGTACAAGATGCAATCATTAGGACATGCATGTATTTTCTCATAATCCATTCCCAATGCACACAGAGCCTTCTTTGCCTCATACATGGATATGGGTAGCTTATTACCTTCTGGAAGCAAATCCCCAAAAGCAATAAGGTAATCAGAGAAACCTGCATCACTCAATCCATGCTTTGCCTTCAAATTATACAACCTCACTAGTGCAGATAGCTTAGTGTGTTTTGTACAACCAGGATACAAAGGTGTATCTCCATCCCCAATAACATTCAAAAAATCTTGAGCTGCGTCATCTGAAAAATAGTTTGCCTTATCACCTTCCATCTCCACTGTTTCAGAGAGAAATGAACGTTCTACTTCAGTTTGCTCTTTCTCTCTAACTGTATTTGTAGCTGACCTAGAAGGTTCTCCATGCCATATCCATTGTTGGTAACTTTTATCAACACCATTATAATATAAATGTTCCCTTACAACTCCAACACCAAACTGCTTCACATTGCCACACTTCGTGCAAGGACAATGAATCAGGTTTGGGTTTCTAGTATTTTCTAATGAAAACTTGAAGAATGCTTCCATCCCTAATTCATATGCCCTCGACCTTCTATCAGCAAACATCCATGACTTATCCATCTAACAATTTCAAATTTCACAAAAAATTAAAGCAAACTTGTCATTCATTGCAAGTAAAATTCAATATATTCAGTTACCCTAATATTATCCAAACAATTTCAGTTAAAAAAATATCACAAAATCACACAAGGACAAGTGAGAATGTAGGCATGCAAGAGGAGTGTTGCTGTCAGAGTTTCAGATTTTCAGGTCTGACTTGGGTATTCCACGAAAACTACATTCAAGGTCGGAATATGGTGATTTTTGTCTTCAAATGACCATTAGGATGTGAACTTGTGACTCACAAAAAATCAGCTTATGACTCCTTACCAAATGATACAGTTTTCTAAAAGTATACAGTAAGGTCAAAGACTACCAAAATCAAACAAAAGTAAACAGTAAGGTCAGAACCTTTAATATTCTTGCCAATGCCAAACATTCAAACATACTCAAATGCATTACCACAAGAGTTTCACAGGGTTCACAAATAAGTTCAAGTCTTCTTACCTCGCTGTAAGCCTTGGTTTTGAAAGATAGTCAGTAGCGCTTTCCACGTACACTTATAATGGATAAAAAACTAGATGATTTCTCACATCTACAAACACAAATGACTTAATGTTAGAAACAATAAACAAGAGAAATACTTCAAAATAAATACAAACTAAATTTAAAAATTAAATGAACTATGATATTAGTCATATTAGTCCATTACCAATCAAGAGTTTCAGTATCCTTAGGAATTATCCAAACTTAGTGAATAGCATTCAGTCACATATACAAAGGAAACTAGAACAGTTCTAGCTAACCAATTAGAATTCCATTTCCTTCCATACCTAAAGATCCAAGTTCAGTAAATAACCCATATTATAACCAATTTTTATATCTCAAATAAAAACGGAACTACAATCAGCAACAAAACAACTCATTTTCAAAAAGAAAACAAAAATAGTACATTATTTGTAAGCAACAATGATGTACAAATAACTATGTTGAAAGTATAAAAAGATATGCTCTTTCTCTTATAAGGATGTCCTACCCACCCTTTAAGAAATGTATATCCTACCCACCCCAATAAAAAGAAGAAAGAAAGAAACTTTTCTCAAATTATCCACTGGTTCAGAAGTCCAAGTTAAAAAACTGGTCTGATCTTACTGCAGTATACACAAATCTCATGGGAAAGACTCGTCATTTGATCACATCAATGCCAAATTGATTTTTTATACCGATAAGCATTACATGATTACAACCATCTATCATAAAGTAACTTCGTAAAATTTGTCAACATGATTTCTCTATGGGGTCTCTTAAATTCTTCATGTGTCCCAGGCTTGCATGCTTCTTTATATTTTCTAATAACTTCTACTGTTTATAAAGAAAAAATTAAGGTCAACAAATTTCTAATCCAAGTAGCAACAAATGACAAATTTAAACCTGAATACAGTGGACAAGAGCAGAATTCTCATCACTTGGATTAAGGCCTTCGACAGTAGAAATAGTTCTTGCCCATTTCAAGCTTAGTAACTTTATTTGTCAAATGTTGGGATGGGAATAAATTAAGGTTGGCAAATAGGGTTTGAACCCTTAAAAAAAACATCTTCAATATGCAGAATCATTGACTTAGCTTCATTACTTTTAAGGTTTCTTGCAAAAACAATTTACTAGCAATGAATAGAAGTAGAAAAGGAAAACCAAAACGAAGATAACTATGACTATAACCTAAGGTAAGAGATATGAAAAACCTGCTGTGTAGCACTCTATGTAGGCCCTTAAGAGCACCCTAATAACCACTGGCCGAGCTACCCTTGCACCCAGCCTAAATTTTCTGCTCCGAATCCAGCTCAAGTTGTCGACGGTGAACTCATATCTCCAATCGTGGCATACCCATCTCTCAGAGTGACATTCACATCCCCAGTGAGCAAGGGTCGCTTCCCAGTTCTCTCCTTCAAGACGGTGACACAAATTAAGAAAGGGATCCGACGGTGAGACAGAGCGATTGGCGAGAGAGAGCGAACGGAGAGAGAAAGAGAGATAGTGGTTGGATCTGGATGAGGGACTGAGGGTTAGGTTTAGTGTCCCCACGCGACGGTGACTCGGTGGCGAGAAGGAGAAGATGCGACGAGAGAGAGAGAGAGGCGAGAAAGAGAGAGGCGAGATCGATGGGTGGCTTATCTTTCAGATCTCTCACATGGTCGGGCTTGTGAGGTCGCTTGGAGGTCAGGTGGGTGCGCTTGGAGCAGATGATGGCTTATCTCTCAGATCTCTTCTGGTTTTGGCAATGTTTGTTGCTGGGTGTATGACTTAGGGGTGGGAACGATGAACATTGAGAGGGAAACATATCGGAGGGCAACAAGAGTACACAACAAAACTTTTTTAATGAAGTTACTGTAGACCGGTTTTTCCATTTTGTTTCGCTTACACAATGGTCACAACTTAAAACCATTGTGTAGGCCAAACCAAAAAATCTACCCCTCTCAAAACCATTGGATTTCATTCATAAATACAACAGTTTTTTTAAAACCGTTATCTGTAAAAACTACACAACAGTTTTAAAACAACCGTTGTGTAGATAGTGTCGTCTATTTATATTATTGTAGTAGTGTATAACAGTTTAAAAACTACACATACACACACAAAGTCCATAGTCAGGAATGTAGGATAAATCTCCCTACTTAGAATCCAATGCTCTTCAAGTATTCTCTTCCACAAGCCTTCCACGTTTGCACACAGTTCTATCTTGGCAAATTCGTCGTAATTAGACAATACGACAACCTCAACCTCTTAACAACTCGGCAACTGGGTAACTGGGTAATCCTATAGAAACAAAATTGAAAAAAGAAAACAAATTCTAAGTTAGGGATGATTAACAATAAGGAAAGACGATATGACCTTTCCTTTAGTCACATGTCGCTCGTTTCTAGTCCTAAATGGACTAAACTCTTCTCTTAGAGTTTACTTAAAGGTTCACAAGTTTAAACTTTTATAGACCAATTGACTATTTGCTTAAGCTCAAAGCAAATCCTCAAAATAATTCAGATTAATCTAACTTAATCTCTATAATTGAAACTTGTTAATCCTAGCATGCTAATTACTCTTAAATAAACAAATAAATGTCCAAGAATAAGGCTAGGCATGCTTAATTAATAAATAAATCATACTTTCTTAATCTAAGCATGCATCCTAAAATTAAAACCTATAAATAAATAAATAAATTAGCAGAAATAATAAAATACTTATCCGATTGTAGACCTCCAAAGCTAGACTCCACTCCTAGGGACTCCTCCTTGCACTCCCAAAACTTTAAACTATGGGATGTTTATTCCCTTTTGGTATGTCTCTTCTTAGAGAGACTTCTAAATAACCAAGGAGTGAGTAACTCTAACTTCACTTGGTGGTGCAAGTGAAAATGAGGGATAAAGGTCTCTATTTATAGGCACTAGAAGGTTGGAAGAAGTTGTAAATCTCTAATATGGAACAAATTGCACTAAAAATGCTCAAAAGAAGGCTGAAATTCAAACTGGGTCAAGAAAACTCAACTAAATACCCATTTACACTCACAGAAAACCCACAAGAGGACACACGGGTCGTCCTTGACCTGGTGTGAACAATGGCCGGCTAAAAGGAATGGACGGCCAAGATCTCCTTCCCTTTAATGAGCCTAGTTAAAACACGGGATGAGATTCAATGTGGCATAGCTCACAGCAGCTTGCGTGAGCTCACTGCCCTGCGCCCAGTCAGCGCTGCATTAGTGCGAGCAGACCAATTGCGTCGCGTGTCAGTCCAATCAACAAAAAAATTTAATTATTTTGTTTTCCTATTTTTCTATTTTCTCTAAACTTTGTAAAATTACCAAAAATAGCTCGGGACTCCAAATAATTCCCTGAAAAATCCTACGAACTTGTAATAATTAATCCTAAATTCCTATAATCTCAAAACAATAAATTGATCTCCAAAAAAATTACGAAAAATTTAATTCCAATGTATTTAATTCTCAAAAATAAATTCCAACTTGATAATTACCAAAATCACACTCAAGGGTATTAGAGCTCAACTTTAAACCTCTAATGGTACAAGTTAGTTACTTAAAAGACAAAAGAAACCTCTTTTCTTAAGTTTATAAGTACAAAAATAATTCGAGAACAAGTGTCAACACACGATAGGATTGCAAAAATCCAAGGTATTACATTACCCTTGTGTAAGTTTAGGTAGTATTTCTCCACAATTCTTTTTCTGGGTGGTAAATTTGCACATGTCCCATAGTTTGGGTGGCATTAGTGCAAAAAATCCTATATATATGTATATTAATCTGTTTGTTAGTTGACAAGAGACTAGAAGAAAAAGAGAGGGAGTTTAGTTGATATGTTGATGTCGGCTAGTGTTTAAAGACAGAAGTGGCTGGGCTTTTTTTGTTGGTGGACGTGGCTAGGCTCTTTCTTAATCTTAGTATATATGGTAAATTGGTTGATCTAATTTTTTATTTGGCTTAGAGAGTCCAACCAAACTTGCAAACTTGAATAAGAATAAAGAAGTTGGTCGGGCTACTTTTTCAAATTGTCAAGCTACAATGAGTCATCCCGGCCTAGATTAATAAGTTTAGATTAGAAATGTTGGTCAGAGTCCAACCGAAATGTGAGACAAGAAAGAAGGTCAAATAGCATAAATGGTCGGTCGAGTACATGGAGAAAGCGGCCAAAAATTCTGATCGACCTCGCCAATTTTAGTCCGATAAGATTTATTCCGATCGACTTGGTAAAAAATTCTTCCGATCAAATTTATTTCAATCAATGTCTTGGATATCAAATAAATTTTGATTGACAATTAAAAAGAAACAAGTGGTCGGATAAAAATAATTCTGATCGACTTTGTTTTATTCCGATCATTTTTTTAGAAATATTGGCCGGCCTCTTGGGGTGTGTTCCAATTGACTTTGTAATTTCGATCGGATTGGTTAAAATTATTTCGGATCAACTTTGGCTTAAATGAATTTCAATCAGAATTGTCATTGAAATAGAGTGTATCGGCCCAATTAAATGAAATTTTTTAGGCCGTGGTACTAGTTACAAGCAAAGGAACTAATTATGGCGTAATATTGAGGCTTGGTTATATCTTTAAATTATGAAACTAGCCCGATCGATGATAAAAATGGGCTGGACCATTTTATTATTATTAAATTATGATCATTATTGTGCAGAAAAATAGAAGTGATTCCGGCCTAGTTTTGAGGTCGGGTCATTTCCTTTTATTTTTTAATTAAGCTTTGGGCCTTAATATTTGAGCCCGATTCTTATCAATCAAAGCTTAAAGCTCCCCAATAAGTCTAGTTGAGCCCAAAAGTCTCTTGATTGAAATTCTCCAGCCAATAATAGCTCAACCCAGGTAACAGAAGGTTTTCAATACGCCACCAAGTCCCACTCAAGCTAGGATTCCGCCAAAAATCCATATCAAAACTTAAGTTGAAGTCTTTACTTGGAGGGAAATTCATAATTTAAATACAAGATCAATCCAAATCCAACCAAGGAAAGAATTCAGAAAGTCTTGGAGACTAAGTATCCCGAGTGAATCAAGAAGCCAATGCATAAAAGTCAAGAGTCCAAGTATAAAAAGTAGGGGTAACCGAACCAAAAGCCCACCACAACCAACCTTCGAACTGGTAGCCATCAGAATGCCATTTTTCATACCGATACAGATCCAATGAGTGTCGGTTTTCCGACAGTTGGTTATACCAACTACTTTCGTCGGTATCGGTTCTAAGTTCTCTTACCAACTTGGTGGTGAGCTGCGACGGAGTTTGGGGATGGCATTTGGTGGTGCTGCGCGCGAGCTACTGGTTGGAGTGAGCTTGGTCTTGATGCGGCGTAGGTGTGATCTCGGGATGGCGCCTTGCAGAGTGAAAGAGCGAGAGAGAGAAAGAAAGAAAGAGAGAGAGAGAGAGAGAGAGAGAGAGAGAGAGAGAGATGCAGCACTGAAGAAGAGACTGAAAACTGAACAGATGCAGACTTACAGTGGCCAAAAAAAAAGAAGACAAAGAGTTAAAGACTTACAGACGAAGAGTTGCAAACTTTCAGCCGCAACCACCTCCGCGCACCTAGCTGCTGAGCTCACACGCTTATCAACCCCACCACAGCTTCTCCGACAACTAGCTCACCACCATGTTGGTCGGTATCAGTACATTGACGGTTTGAGATTTCCAAACCACCATTCCCACCGACAAGGATCCGTTCGGTAGAGAAACACTGTTGTCTGTTGGAAATCCCGCCACTTCGATTTTTTTCGGTCGGATTCAATTTGTTGGATAATTTTCCCACCCCTAATAAAAGGGATTCCAATAAGTCATCAATGCTCAAGATCACATGAGTAACAAGGAAGAATATATCAACCATTAATCTGGTCGAATCATAAATTCAAGAGAGTTCAAATCACATCCGAACTAGGAATCTGAAGGGAATTCTTGGTCAAGTAATGACCAATTGCCTAGTCAACATCTATAAATAGATGCATTCGAGAGAGAAGAAGAACACACATTAAGCATTCAACACACATGCTTTCAAGTCTCAAGAAATAATCATAGTTCTTTTGCTTTCAATTTTTCTTTGGTGCTTTCGTTCGAAGTGCTTTTAGGTTTTCAATAGCTCTTAGTTTCAAGTTCACTAGGTTTGTAGCATTGCCATCATCATTCCAAAGGCTTGTGGTATCGATTTGGTTTTTATTCTTTGTTTTTCATGCGACTTTAATTGTTCTTGTTTCAAGTTTAATGCAATTTTATTGGAGTTTCAATTGTTCTGATTTTAGTCATATAGTTTATAAATCGTTGCAATTCAATGATACACTAGCCTTTTTCTTCATTAAATTGTCAAATTCGTTCCTCTTTTGATCATGAACTTAGCATATTGATACGATTTTGGTTATGTACTTTACATACCGTCAACAATTTAATGGCTGGTTTTATAAATTAATGGACAAAAATACTGACTTATCATTGAATTGTAAATTTTGTAAATTACATGTCTAAAATTGAAACAATTGAAACTCCAAGAACCAAAGTGAAACTTGATCCAACTTCAGCTAGTTTGGTTGGCGATTCAAAATTTAAAACAATTTTATGTAATTTTATTTTTTATTTTATTTATAAAAACAAAAATAAAAAGGGTATGTCTTTTTTAAAACACCCAGATCTAGACCCAGTATACGACCCAGCCCAGTTGCAAAAAACCGATAACAAGCCGGTCCTGGTACTCCTGGCAGCACCAAATCTAGGCCCTAGCCTCACTTGGCGAACCTTTGCGACTACGACGACACGGACTGGGGTGCGATCATCGCTTGGTACCTCTGCTTGTTCTGATTGGGTTGGGGGGCTGGGAATCGAGTTTGGGGTCCAAGGGGGGTAGTGGAGAGATCGTCTCTTATTCTCTGCTGGCAGCGTAAGGATCTCATCTCAGCCATCCTTTAAGCTGTGGAAGGCTTTAATCGTGGCCATCTTATTGATTTTGATATTGGCTATGGTGGGCAATGGGCTTCTTTTATGCAAGAGGTTGCCTTGAGAAATGGAGGTGCGTCATCTCTTAAGATCACTGCATTTGTATCTCCCTCCATGCATGATAAATTCAAGCTGGGGTTCACTCAAGAAAACCTAAAACAATTTGCTGCTGAGCTCAACTTCGCATTTGAACTCGAAATTGTGAGCCTTGTGTCATTGAACTCCGGTTCTTGGTCATTGCCCCATCACGTCTCGGAGAATGTGGCAGTTGCTGTCAATCTCCCAGTTGGTTGAGGAAGGCAGTGAGAGAAACAGTTGGGCCTAAATGAAATATGTTGCTAGTTGGGTTGGGTCGGTTAACAGTTAGGTAACCGACAGTAACAATTTAAATTATACAAAATATTATATTAATTACTATTGTTTGATAATGATAATTATTATTAATATAGGATAATAACTATTTAAATTGTAAAAATACTTTATTAATTACTATTGTTTGACAGTAGCAATTATTGTTACTGTAGAACAGTAATTATTTAAATTGTAAAAATATTCTATTAATGACTACTATTTGACAGTAACAATTATTGTTACTGTGTCAATTTGCTTAGTTTCAAAAAAACAAAAACAAATCCATGAAAAAAAATATAACGTTGATTTATTTTTATAAAATGTGAATTTTATTCGTACAAAGTAAACTTATTTATTATTACAACTTTTTATGTAAATTTTTTTTTTGTACAATAGACTTTTTAATAATTTACTTAAGAGGAAATTACAGCTTTGGTCTACTTATTTTATACCTAGTTCAATTTTGGTCCACGATCTTTTTTAAGTTCTGTTTTGGTCCACTAATTGTTTCATTTGTTCAATAAAGGTCCAGATTTGTGACTTTAAATCTTTTGGGTTGTGTTTTCTTCAATTATAATTGAAGTATAAGTTATATTTCATCATTTCTTAGTCATAAAAACAAATTTGGAGTATTATAATCTAAGAGAATTGAGATTTGGTGAAATTTGAAAAATTGGCAGTTTTGGGTACCCTACTTTAGGGTCAATTATCTTGAGTTTTAGAACTCCAATTTGAATGATCTTTATATGGTTGGAAAGAAGAAATGCATAGCTTTAAAACAAGTATATATTTGCTGAATTTGGGTGAGATTTGATAGGGTAAAAAGCAGGCCAAATTTGAGAAAACAAATCTGGACCTTTATTGAACAAGTGAAACAATTAATGGACCAAAACAGAACTTGAAAAAAATTGTGGACCAAAATTGAACTAGGTATAAAATAACTGGACTAAATCTGTAATTTCCTCTTTACTTAAATAAAAATACAGTATTTTAAAATAATACAAAACAATCCTAAGCTACGGGTGTTTTGTAATTTCCCTATTAAATTGCAAAAACCCTACTTCTCTCCGTTCTTTCTTCCGCGCCGATACCTCTTCACTTTCTCTCTGAGTCTCTGTCGTTGATCCCTTCTCTCTCTGTATCTCTCTCTACGTCGCCGGCGGCCAGCATCGCAGTCCCCACCTTCGGAGTATTGGAGGTACCTAACGCAATTCCCGTTTTGCATTTTTGTTTTTTTGGAAGATAGACATGATTGTAAGCTTATGAATTGTCAAATTGAATTTATGTCAATGGTGCTTCTTCAGGATCAATTTAATTTTGTGAATTTTTAATTTCTTCGATGTGGGTATCCATTGTATATCGAATTGTTCAATATTCTGTTTGTGATTGTTAGGCTTCAGCTTTAATTTTTGTTATTTTTTTTTTGGGAAACAGAGTCTAGTGTAATTGTAGGATTACATATAATTATCTTATAATTTGTTGGTTTTTCATCAGTTAAAATGGAGATTGATTGGCAAAGTTGTTACTTTTTTTCTGTTTATGTTGTTTTCAAAGGATTTTGAGACTCTTATCAAAAGGAGGATTTTGAGACTAGTAAATAGTTTGCATATTATGGCTAGGAAAAAAAAATGCCTGGCTAGCTTGATGTTAGCAAATGTTAGGTATTCTTGGCTTAGATTAACTAATGTACCATGTGGTTCAAGTTCTACCCCATTCTTAGGTGCTGCTACACAATTCTAATGGATTCTGATTTTTTTTTTTTCTAGTATTTTATTTTTGCCAAATAGAACGAATATATGATACCCTGTTGAGTTTTTGCTTTTCTCGTCTTTCCTAACTGTAATATTTGATAGATTGGTCTATCCACTTGATTTCTTAAGTCCTTCGTGCATGATTTGCATTACTGCATTCCTTTTTACCCACACTCTTGGCAAGATTTGCATTGAAACATAGTGCTCCTACAATTCAAGCATGCACAGCTGTACTAGAAGATGTATATTGTTTCTTCTTTTAGAAGCAAAGAAAATGGTTGTTGGCTTTGAACTAAATCAAAGATTCATTTTCCTAATTTTAATTTTTTTGGGTGTGAAGAATGGAATCCGCAGTGAAGCATGCTATTGTGGTGAAAGTTATGGGTCGTACTGGATCTAGAGGGCAGGTGACTCAAGTTAGAGTCAAGTTTTTGGATGACCAGAATCGTTTCATCATGAGGAATGTCAAGGGACCTGTGAGGGAGGGGGATGTCCTTACCTTACTTGAGTCTGAAAGAGAAGCAAGAAGGCTGCGTTGATGGGTCTTCTCTGTTGGCATTCCTACCTCTCAGTTTTGGTTACTTGCATATGACTGTTATTTGTGAAACTAGCATCACAGACTCAAACAGGATAGGTGCTTCTTTTTAGTTTGGATCCTATGACTTCATATGGTTGAATCCTTTGGTTGACTTGATTTTTGTTTCATTTATGTTACGTTTGTGTGACACTTCTGAGTCCATTTATAGATTGCAATCCGTCATTACCTTGTACATCTTGCTCTTCTCCTTTTAAAATTCTTCTACCATGTTTATTTCCCTGCGTTCTACTCTTGCATTTGTGTTTTGGAAAAGTAAGCTGCTGATGGCATGATATATTGCTGCTGCAAGTGTTCTGTTAATGCTATGACGCACTGGTATATAATCATATTAAGCTTAGCATACTGAATTCTAATTGAGCCTAGTAAATTGGTGATTGGAGCACAGTCACTCTAGGTGAAAAGAAGTTTTAATGGTGATTTTTATGAATACACTTTTTATTTTATTTTTTTATGATGAAGTTTTTAGTGTCATAGCATTAACCCTAAAATATTATTGGACCAATAACTGAAGATGATTTTAATGAATTCACTTTTTTTTTTTGGTACATTAGAAGCAAGAAGTAAAATTTTGTTTTTTTTGGTAAAAATTTTTAATACCAAACCAAACACTTTTCGTTCAAATTCTGCAAAATTTATTGAAATTTTTGAAATTTTGGCAAAACTTTCGGCTGGAAGCGGACACCATATTGAGAGAGGGGAGGAAGAGGCGAGCCGGCCTTGTCGCCAACTGTCATCGAAGGGCGGCAGATCGAATAGAGTCAGAGGGTGATTGGGGAGGGAGGATAGAGAAGAGAAAGAAGAGATTTGGGAAAGAGAAGAGATCTGGGAGAGAGAAGAGATCGGGGAGGGAGAGGAGGAAGAGATGCAACTGGGACTAGGAGAGCGAAATGACTGGGAAGAAGAGAGAGTCACGGGAGGAAAAGGAAGGAAAGAAAAAAAAAAAGGTTTAGGGTTGATTGGGGTTTGGGGGCCTTTGGGCAATTGGAAAGAAAAAAAGGGTTTGGTGTTTGGTTTGGCTCTTTTGGGATTTTATTTAGTTGTTTTTAAACCCTAAACCCTAATACATTTTTATATAAAAAATAATTAAAAATATCCTAAAGGGCCTAAATCCTAATATCTTATACCATATTCTAAAAAGTATAAACTATAGATTATAGAGTATATAGGGTTTAGTCTATATATTATATAGTATAAAGAGTATTAGGGTATATAAAGTGTATAGGATTTAGTATTAGGGTTTAGTGCATAGATAATAAAGTATAAATAATATACTAATTTTATTTATTTATTATACTAATTTAATTTTGTTTTTTCAATATTTTTTATCAATGTAGTAGATAATATGTTAAATAAACATTTGGTAAAGTTTTATTCAAAATTTATATATTTTGATACTAATTTTTGTCGTTTCTGAGTAATTTTTATTAAAACTTTAAATTCATCAAATTTTCTACGAAATTCGAAATTTTACTCCTTGATTAGAAGAATTCAACTCTAGACCTATCCTAATTTTAACCAATTACTCCTCCCATCCTCATCAACAATGATGTCTACGGATAAGCATTTCATTACAACTTGAAAGGTTAATTTATATCTACTTATATTATTAGAAAAACATAACTTGCCAACAACTATATTAGAAATGTCAACTATATTCATCAAACAATTTTAATATTCAGATTTATAAGTTAAAATTGATATGGTAATATTACACATTCTCTGTTGGAAGACTTTCGAAATCCCCATTTTGGTAAATAAAAATACCAAAATAAATGAATATGCTTAAAGAAAATAAAAAACCAAAATCTGCATCTCAACCCTTATCTTCTTCTTCAATCTGCTTCCTTGACTTTGCTGAGACAACTCAGCTTCCATCTGTCTGTGACTTGTCCAACTGATCACCCAACTCATATTTATGCAAGGGGAATATTAGCTACCTTTTTTCAATCTACCTTCTTCTATGATCTTTTATCTTATTATTTCCATTCTATAGTATAATTTAATGATCTGAATTATTCATTTTTTAAATCACCCTTTAAAGATCATTCTTGCGAAAATTTAATTAAATATAAAATCATTTTGTCATGTAACTGTTATTAAATAAATAAAAGGTGAGTTTAACTATTAGCGAAACTGTATGTTTATTGTATAACAGTCACGTAACTAAATAATTTTCGATTTCATTAATTTTTTTTGCAGAGAGGACCTTTAAAGATTATCTAAAAAATGAACAGTGCCGATTTTGATATTACATTGCAGAACGGTCAAAATAAGAGAAAAAATAGGAGGAAAAAGTAAATTGGAGAATGTAACTAACATTCTCTTTTATGCAAAGCCATCCTTGATCCTACCCATAAAACAGAGAATCCAGGACCACAAAGAAGTCCCTTGAACCTATTCCCACATATGACACCGTATACTAATTAAACACCCCGTATACTTCACTACTTTAGTTGTGCGAGCACACTGACTCAAAAACTTCAAAACATTTAAACTTCCTTCTTCATGTTAGATACGGACATAGATGGAAAAAGAGTAAAAGACCCACCTTTGTCATCATTCACATTGACCCAAATATCACAAATAGCAAGACTGAAATAGTACTAAAGAGTGTGAGTGCCAACACTTCACCCCAAAATATTTGAGTCTTCGACACGTAAAACCTGAACCTCCTTTTGGTTGTTACTAGTGAGAAGTGAGACTGTGAGAACTTAGCTGGACCAAAGACTGAAATAGTACTAAACGACACCGCTTTTACTATCTTTATGCCTTTTTTTTTTTTTTTTTTTATGTAACTGTTTTCTTTTTTTTTTTTCCCAAAATTGTTACCTTGTTATGAATTTTGAGTTTCTTTAAAGGTCCATTGACTTTACGTACCAAATTATAATGTTTTTTTATTTCAACTACTAAAATATTTATGTCATTTCACTTTAGGTACTAAATTTCAATTTAGGTACCAACTTTAAAAAACATGGTTATATCGAACTGTGACTGTTTAACAATCATAACTTTTTTATTGATTTGTTGTTTTTTCAATATTTGCAAGGCTTAAACTTTAATGTTTAGTCTTTGAGTTATAAGACTTCATCCCCCAAACCTAAATCAAAATTATGAAACCCTTAAAAATTTTGATTTTTTATAAATTTTAAATAGTCACAACTGTGATTGTTCGACAATTATAACTGTAACTGTTCAACAATCACAACTGTATAATAAAACTGATTTGTGACCTAATTCAAAATGTTTTACTCTAGGTTAGTACCTAAACTAAAAAAAATTAATGTCTTGCTGCTTTACTAAAAAACTATTGATATTTGGTATTTAATCCTAATTTTCTATTTCTTTAAACCGTCACATGTTAGCGGCCAAAAAAAACCGTCACATGTTCATTTAACCATAAAACTCTCTATTTCCCAACGATAATTAAACCCTAAAATATAAAAATAAGCAACACAAAATTAAAGAAATACTTAAAATGTAACAGAAAATGTCAATAAACCTTTTGTAGATTTTGCATTGACAACAAAATTTAAAGTCTTAACTTCTTTTTCTCTATTTATGCAAGTGCTTGTTTCTTTTGCTTCCGTCCACTTTTAAGTGACTTTCTTAGATTATTGGTAACCTTAATGTCATTAGTGGCAATTACATATATGAAATTAAAGTTAAGCTAACTTTTTTTTTTTTATTAACAAATACCATTTAAATCAATAATAAATTTTAATATTACATAATAGTTAATGTGGGCTTTCTTTTCCCATTTAGGTAAACATAATTTTAATTTATTTTCCATAATACTCAATAGGCCTGACCCACCCAGGATTTGGGCTGGAAAATTTACTATATTACCCACTTTGGCTTTTTTTCCCCATAAAAGTCAATGAGTTTTGAGTTTCATTTTCAAATAACTCAATTACCTATTTAGATGCTGACCCACACTTTAATTACTCTCCCAGACTCTCTCTCTCTCTCTCTCTCTCTCTCTCTCTCTCTCTCTCTCTCTCTCTCTCTCTCCATTCATGCCTCTCCCTGTCTGTGTCTCATTCCTTTCACGTAGGGCTGGGTTGGTATCGGTTACCGAACCACCAAACTCATACCGACGACCGACCCGCAAGCCACGGTATGGCTGTCGAGGTTCTTGGTATCGGCTACCGCCACCTTCAGTTACTGATATTTGCGGTTGCGGTTCTTGTCCGTCGAGGTGGCTTTGAGGAAGAGTGCAGCTGGTCACGGCAGCGCGTATGAGGAATAGAGGAGCAGGCAGAAGAGAGAGGGCGGTGCATGGTGGGCGGTGGCTAGGTCTCGGCGCGCGAGCTCGGTGGCTGCCATGTAGCGGGTGGGTCGCAGTTGTCTGTTCGTCCGTCGAGGTTGCAGGTTGCGGTGGCATGTGTATGTAAGTCTGTCGAGTCCTTCCGTCAAGCTTGCAGAAATCGAAGAAGAAGAAGAGCTCACAACAGTTGAAGAAGAAGAAGCTGTTGCCACCAGAAACCAGAAGAAAAAGTGGTTTCGGTAGGTCGGTTTACCGACGGTACTGGGTTATCCAAACCGCGATCGCCACCGCGAAGCTTCGGTTCGGTCGCCAACCATTGAGTCGGTATCGGTTCACGTCGGTATCAACTCTCGTCAGCATCAGTTATGGCGGTTTTGGGCTGCGGGTCGATTTGGGCGGTACACCGACCCAACCCTATTAGTTTCACGTCTCTATCATGGTTTCTCTTAAATTTTCTTCGATCGCATCGTTGCTTTGATTTCACTACAAGAAATATCATCTTTCTCGACGACATTTTGGCGGACAAAATTGGATTTGGTCGGGAAAAATTGTTTTTGCTGACAAAAATTATATTTTGTCAGCTCAGTAAGACAAAATAAATGAGTAAAAGGGGCCGACAAAATTGGGTGTTTGGGCGACGAATCGTTTGTTGCTAAAACAATTTTGGGTGACAAAATTTATTTTTTCCGAAAAACCATCTAAAATTGTGAGCCAAAAATAAGCGGGCTTCTTACCCACCTATTGAAATTTTGCAGTGATTTGGGCCGACGGAAATTTGTCGCTAAAACATTTAATATAATTTAATTAAACAAATTTCATTTAACAACAAAACAGAGTTCCCTTAACTCTAAAAACGATCCCCTTCTTCTCCACACTCTCTCAGTCACCATACTTATAGCAGCCTCCGCCACAGCCTTTCTTCTCTAGCTCTACCTCTACCTCTACCTCTACCTCTACCTCTGGCCCTCTGAACCCATAGCAGCCTCCATCACCACCTCCCCCGGCCTCACTCTCTCTCTTGGCTTCACCCAATCACCCCTTCGATCCACCATTTCTCCACCATCTCTCTCATAAACCCCAAGGGGCAGTGCCGACTCAAGCATAAGGCGAGTAAGGCCTGTGCCTAGCGCCTCATGTTGAGGGAGGATATTGAAAATATTTGACACACTATTAAAAAAAAAAAACTTTAAATATTTATAATTAGCCAATTAGGCCTTAGAATTCAGAAAGTGACTTTCCACTTTCTTGTTATTAGTAATAATTATGTCTAGTGAGAAATTTGAATCTGGATATAAAAAACTTAAGAAAAAAAGGCCTCATAACTTAAGTTTTTTTTCAAAAAAATATTTTTAAATAATATATTTGAAAGGCCTCTATATAATTTCGCCTTATGCCTCACTTTCCATTAATACTGCCAAAGGGCGAACTATTCTCTCACCCTTTCTCTGAAACCTCATAAATCCAAACTCAAAACCAAATCCTAAACTCAAACATGAAACCCTAAGTCTATTCTCTCAATCAATAATCTCAGTTGCTCGTACCTCCAATTCAATCATTCATGTGAGAAGGTTTTTTTTTTTTCTCTTTTTTTTTTTTTTTTTTTTTCATTTTTCCATTTGTTTTGGGTTTCAAATTTCAATTTAATGTTCTAAATGGATTATGGGTTTCAAATTTCAGTTGAATCATTTGGTTTCTTAATAGATTATGTAAGATTCAATTTCACAAAGGATCTTGGAGGAGGAGACCAAAACTCAATGGATGTGCTCTTGACTGGTGGTTGATGCGAGAGGAGGGAAGCGTGAAGCACGCGCATATAGAAATTCCGCTAGCTACACACCAATTGGCTTTCAAAATGGTAGATAATGGGGAGGGAAGAGTCTAATTATAAGTGGCTCTGCATCGTTCTTTTCACAACTCCCAGCAAAAGAAAGTAATAATGGTTAAGAATGTTGTAATTTCACCTGCAATCAGCCACTCAAATACAAGAAGAAGAGGAGAGAAGTTGTAGAGAAAGTGAGCTTGAACAGAGGAGAGAGAAGAGAGGTAGAAGGGCTGCTGTATTACAGTCTCAATTCTATTGATGATCGATTGATATAATTTGTGAAGCTTAGGACAATACCTAATACAACACCAAGTTTAATCTTAGCCATACATGTGGCATTTAGACAACAAAACAAACATAAAACTAAAACATCAAAATTTCTAAAAAATGTGGCTCAAGCCATCTTTGACAGAAAGTGAGGCATTAATATTTCAACACACCCCCTTAATGCCTTGCTGTTTAACTCCCAATAGTTGCCTTAAGTAGTAAAACTTCTCTGTAGGCAAAGCTTTTGTGAAGATATCAGCTGCTTGATCTTCAGTCTTGCAGTACACAACTTCAACCACTTTGTCATCCACAACATCCTTAATAAAATGATACTTTAAATCAATATGTTTTGATCGACCATGGAAGACAGGATTTTTAGTCATTGCAATTGTAGACTTGCCGTCACATAAAATTGGAGTAGACTCGCATTGCTTCTCACCAACATCCTCTAGGATCTTTTTCATCCACATAGCATGACTGGTGGCAAATGCAACTGAAACATACTCAGCTTTAGCAATGGATTGAGCAACAAGAAATGCTTCTTTGAAGCACAAGATACAACACCAGAACCTATAGAAAAGGCATAACCAGAGGTGCTCTTCAAGTCATCAACACTCCTCCCCAATCACTATCACAAAACCCAATTAACCTTGGCTCTATATTCTTTTCATACATGATGTCAAAATCAATTGTGCCCTACACATATCTCAGTATTCTTTTTGTAGTTCCATAGTGAATTAGAGAAGGCATATGCATGAACCTTAATAACAGACTCGTGGCATATATAATATCTGGTCTGGTTGCTGTTGTTGAATGATGTAAGGCTGTATTGATTTCAGCCATCAAGCTCACACGAGCTTAGAAAAGAAGTGATGCAACTAATCTGTTACAGCAGTTAGTTAAGATTGGGATGGCATGTGGCATTCTATAATTTGTAATAAACTTTTAATAGCTGTAAATGAGCTCATAGCTCACGTGCTTTCAGTTGCTGTTTTTGTAAAACCTTTATATATATGAAAAGTGAGTCATGCACGCAGTGTGCGTGAGTACCAAAATTCTTGAGCAGGTTCTCATTCTTTTTCTTTGTTTTCATTCCAATATTCCTCTGAGCTCAACATGGTATCAGAGCCTCAGGTTCTTTCATAGAAGTCTGGGCGTGTACTGTGAAATTGCAATTGGTGAGTGTCTCATAGGATATTCCCAAATTCAATATGGCTAACTCTGGAAGTGGGGAGCTGAGAGCTCCAATCTTTGATGGAACAGAGTATGAGTTTTGGAAGGTACGTATGATCACCATTTTCAAATCTCATGGGATTTGGAAGTTGGTAGATAAAGGAATTATAATTCCTGAATCAAAGAAGAAGAAGGGAGAAAAGAGGAAAGAAGGAGAATCTGCAGGCACAGATGCAGAAGATGAGCTTGATCCTTATGTTGAGGATTTGTACATGAAAGATGCAAAGGCTCTGGGAATCATTCAGGGAGCAGTTTCAAAGGAAATTTTTGCAAGAATTGTGAACCAGGACACATCAAAGGGTGCTTGGGAGGTACTTCAACAGGAGTATTATGGGGATGAGCAATCCAGATCTGTGAAATTACAGGGATTAAGGAGAGAGTTCGAATATATGAGAATGAAGGAGGGTGAGTCCTTATCTGACTACTCTGCTCGGTTCTTTGACTTAACAAATCAAATGGAGAAATATGGTGAGCCTCTAACTCAGCAGCGTATGGTTCAAAAGGTACTCATCAGTCTCACAAAAACTTATGACCCTATGTGTGTTGTTTTGGAAAGAACATCAGATTTGAATTCAGTTTCTGTGAATGAAATTTTTGGTTCCCTCAAAAGCTATGAGCTCAGATTAACTAGGCATGATGAAGAAAGTGAGAAACCTGAAAAAGCTTTTGTGAGTATGAATGTCACACCTAAACATCAAAGTCATCAGCCTAGGAACAATGGGAATGATGGGAATAAACGAAATGGGAAGGATTGGAAGAACAAGTATAAAAAATGGGAAAATAAGGGTCAATATGGTGGAAAGCAAGGCACTGATGTGGGAAAGAATAAATGCAAGATATGTGAGAAGCTGCATTATGGTGAGTGCTGGTTTAAGGGTAAAGTCAAATGTCACAATTGTGACAAGTTTGGTCACATGATGAGAGATTGTCATCAACCAAACAAAAGAATTCAAGCAGCAAACTATGTCAATGGAGTGGAGGAAACAACCACAATGTTTTATGCATGTCATAAGGCTGCAGTTGAAAGAAATCAAAGTGAGTGGTTTCTTGATAGTGGTTGCAGCAACCACATGACTGGCCATGAGTCCCTATTGATAAACATAGATCGAAGCCTCAGGTGTAAGGTGAAAATGGGTACTGGAGAATTGGTGGAGTCAACAGGAAAAGGTGTCTTGCCTGTTGAAACCAAGGGAGGAACAATGTACATATCTGAGGTGATGATTGTACCTGGTTTAGATGAGAATTTGCTGAGTGTTGGTCAAATGGTTGAACATGGCTACTGGCTTGTTTTTGGGAATTTTATGGCTTCTATTTATGGTGATAAAGACTTAAAGAATCTGGTTGCAAATGTGAAGATGAAAGGAAACAGATGTTTTCCTTTGAATTTTAAAGATGTAAGACCTGCTTTGGCAAATAAAGTCACTTTTGCTGATTCATCTTGGAAGTGGCATAGAAGATATAGGCATTTAAACTTTGACAGTCTACAATTGCTGCAAGACAAGGGAATGGTGATTGGAATGCCTAGACTTACAAAGGGTGAGCATGTATGTGAGGGCTGTGCAATTGGTAAGTCACATCGAGCTGCATTTGACAAGGGCAAATCAGTTAGAGCTTCTGAAACTTTGGAATTGATTCACACAGACGTATGTGGACCAATGTCAGAAACAATGGGAGGAAACAAGTACTTTCTCACATTCATTGATGATAAAACAAGGATGTGTTGGGTATATTTTCTCAGGTACAAGTCAGATGTGCTGCCTGTATTCAGAAAGTTCAAGGCTATGGTAGAGCTTCAGTCAGGTTTCAAAATGAAGAAGATGAGAAGTGACAGAGGTGGTGAGTATACTTCAACAGAATTTGAATCATTTTGTGCTAAGCTTGGAATTGAAAAACAACTGACAGTGGCATACTCTCCTCAGCAAAATGGTGTTGCTGAAAGGAAAAATAGAACCATAATGGAAATGGCAAGGACAATGCTATTAGAGAAGAAAATGCCAAACTGTTTTTGGGGGGAAGCAGTTAACACTGCTGTGTATCTTCTAAATCGATGTCCAACCAGCACCTTAGAGCACAAGACTCCATTTGAGGAATTTAGTGGAAGAAAACCAGGGGTCAAACACTTGAGGATCTTTGGTTCTCTCTGCTATACTCACATTCCAGCTCAGAACAGACACAAACTAGACCAAACTGGTCAGAAGGGAGTTTTTGTGGGCTATGGTACTAGGGAAAAAGGTTACAGAGTGTTTGACTTGGGAAGCAACAAGGTGATTGTAGCAAGGAGTGTGATATTTGAAGAAAATGGCATGTGGGACTGGGATTCTAAGCAAACTGTGTATGTTTCAGTCCCTTGGAACAGTGTAGATGATGCAAAGGAGGTTGAACCTGACTATGTGCCTAATACTCCTGCACAATATGCACCAATCTTGGATGATCAAAATTATTCAGCAAGCAGGCCATCTAGTTCAAAGAATCTGCATTCTCCAGCTCGAAATGAAGGTGAGATTGCACTTCAAGACACTTATGATTCGACTCCAAAGAAGTGGAGAGATTTAAATGACATATTTGCTCACTGCAAACTGAGTATTGTGGAACCAGAAAGTTATGCAGAGGCATCAAATGATCAAGCTTGGGTAACAGCCATGAAAGAAGAGATTATGATGATTGAAAAAAATCAAACATGGAGTCTAGTTGATAGACCAAGTGACAAGCCAATTGTTGGAGTGAAATGGGTGTACAAAACCAAGTTAAACTTGGATGGAACTGTACAAAAACACAAGGCTAGACTGGTAGCCAAAGGTTATTCACAAAAACCTGGTGTAGACTTCAATGAAACCTTTGCACCAGTGGCAAGGTTAGATACAATAAGGACCTTGATTGGCCTAGCAGCCAAGAAAGGGTGGAATTTATTTCAATTGGATGTAAAGTCTGCTTTCTTAAATGGGGTACTTGAAGAAGAGGTTTATGTGGATCAGCCCGATGGTTTTCTTGTTCAAGGAAAAGAGGACAAGGTATATAAATTGAGGAAGGTTCTCTATGGTTTGAAGCAGGCACCAAGAGCCTGGTACAGCAACATTGATACTTATCTATTAGAGTGTGGATTCAAGAAAAGCCCCAGTGAAGCCACTCTCTATGTCAAGACCAAGGAAGGAAAAGAAACACTAATTGTCTCCATCTATGTGGATGACATAGTGTATACTGGAAGCTGCAAAAGGATGTTAGAAGATTTCAAAAGGGACATGTGATGAAATATGAAATGACTGACTTAGGTTTGTTGCATCATTTCCTGGGAATTGGAGTTATTCAAATGAAGGACAGCATCTTCATTCATCAAAGGAAATACGCTTTGACTCTCCTAGAAAAATTTGGATTAAAGGATTGCAAGTCAGTTTCTACCCCTTTGGCAATCTCTGATAAGCTTAGAAGAGATGATGATTGTGCCCCTGCAGATGAGGAATGCTACAGAAAAATGGTTGGCAGCTTGTTGTATCTCACTGCAACAAGGCCAGACATTATGTTTGCATCTAGTCTTTTGGCTCGATTCATGCATAATCCCTCTGTTAAACACTATGGCACTGCTAAGAGAGTGCTCAGGTATATTCAGGGGACCTTAGACTATGGAATACATTACAAGAAAGGAGATTCAGCAATGTTGGTTGGTTATTGTGATAGTGACTGGAGTGGAGACGAATGTGACATGAAATCTACATCTGGCTATGCTTTTTCATTTGGAAGTGGTGTGTTTTCATGGGCATCTGTTAAGCAGCAAAGTGTGGCATTGTCCACTGCAGAAGCAGAATACCTCAGTGCATCTGAAGCAGCCACTCAAGCAATTTGGCTTCGTTTTGTTTTGCAAGATTTTGGAGAAGAAGTGATTGAACCAACTGTATTGCTATGTGACAACACCTCAGCCATAGCAATGGCCAAGAACCCTGTGTTCCATCAAAGATCTAAGCATATCAAACGAAAGTTCCATTTCATTCGTGATGCAATTAAAGAAGGTGAGATTAATCTGTTGTACTGCAAGGGAGAAGAGCAGATTGCAGATATCCTTACTAAAGCTTTGCCTAAGGATCGATTTGGCTACTTAAGAGACAAGCTTTCAGTGAAATCAATGAAAGCCTTAGAAGGGAGTGTTGAATGATGTAAGGCTGTATTGATTTCAGCCATCAAGCTCACACGAGCTTAGAAAAGAAGTGATGCAACTAATCTGTTACAGCAGTTAGTTAAGATTGGGATGGCATGTGGCATTCTATAATTTGTAATAAACTTTTAATAGCTGTAAATGAGCTCATAGCTCACGTGCTTTCAGTTGCTGTTTTTGTAAAACCTTTATATATATGAAAAGTGAGTCATGCACGCAGTGTGCGTGAGTACCAAAATTCTTGAGCAGGTTTTCATTCCTTTTCTTTGTTTTCATTCCAATATTCCTCTGAACTCAACAACTGTAAGATAAAGTAGACTTCCCACCAAGCTTCTGTAAAGAGTTATGTCAGCAGCTCCACTCCAATCTTCTTTTGAGAGTTTTTCATTTACAATTAGAGGTGTAGAAACAGGTTTACAACCTCCCATTCCAAATTTTTCAAGGAGAGATTTAGCATATTTCTTTTGAGAAATAAAGATGCCATCATTGTTTTGACAAATTCCAATTCCCAAAAAATAATGCAAAAGACCAAGATCACTCATTTCATATTTTTTCATCATCTCCCTTCTAAAATTCAGAATCATATCCTTGTTACTTCCAGTAAACACCAAATCATCTACATAAATAGAGACAATAAAGATTTCAGTGTTACCTTCAGTCTTGATGTGCAAAGTTGCTTCACTCTTGCTCATTTGGAAGCCATTTTTTATGAAGTAAGCATTAATCTCCCCATACTAAGTTCGGGGTGCTTGCTTTAGACCATACAAAGCCTTGTTCAACTCGTACACCTTCAATTCTTCATTTTGAATAACAAAACCCTATGGTTGATCAACATAGACTTCCTTAGTTAAGACTCCATTCAGGAATGCTGACTTGACATGTATTTGATAGATAGACCACTGCTTTTTAGTTGCCAAGGCAATTAGAGTCCTGATGGTATCCAATCTAGCTACTGGAGCAAAGGTTTCAAAGTAATCAACCCCTGGTTGTTGAGAATACCTTTTTGCAACTAGTCTAGCCTTGTTTCTTTGTATTGATCCATCCACATTCAGCTTTATCTTATAGATCCACTTCACACCAATCACTTATTTGTCACTTTGTCTATTCACTAGCTGCCAAGTTGAATTTTTCTCAATGACTAAGATTTCTTCCTCAATAGCCTTTCTCCATGCTATATCTTTCACTGCTTCTTCAAAGGTTTGAGGTTCAACGACACAGAAGTTGCAGCTTACATACACATCACTAAGACTTCTCATCCTTATTGGAGTTGAACTAGGAGTTGAAGCTTGTGATTGTACAGTTTGAGGGGTTGAGGTGAATGAACTGATGATTGAGGATCATTGTCATCTTCATTTTCATCTACTTCTAAGTCTTCTTCAACTTGGAGAGTAGATTCTTGAACTAAATTCTTCTTCCAGTCCCATAAGGCTTTTTCATTGAAAGTTACATCTCTTGAAATGACAATCTGTTCTTTCTTCAAGTTGTAGAGCCTGTAACCTTTTGTGTGACTGCTATAGCCCACAAACACACACTTCTCACTTGTTTCTTCAAGCTTGTGCCTCAGCTGTTTTGGTACAGGAGCATAGCATATAGAACCAAACACCCTTAAGTGATTGACAGATGGTTTTCTGCCACTCCAAGCTTCAAATGGTGTTTTTCCCTCTACTGCTCTAGTTGGACACCTATCATCAAGTAGACTGCAGTATAAACTCCTTCTCCCCATAACACATAAGGCATTCCCTTCTCATGTAACATGGACTTTGCCATTTTGACAATAGTCCTGTTTTTCCTCTCATCTACTCCATTCTGTTGTAGAGTATAGGCTGTTGAGAGTTGCCTTTCAAGGCCCACATCTTCACAAAACTTGACAAACTCATGTGAATTTTACTCACCACCTCTATCATTTCTCATGGTTTTGATAACAAGGCCACTTTTTCTTTCCACCATCACTTGAAACTTTTTAAATATGAAAAATACGTCTGATTTTTACCTTATGAAGTAAATCCATGTCATTCTTGAGTAATCATCTACAAAAATCAGAAAGTACTTTTGGCCTGGATGAGTTTTTGTTTTCATTGGGCCACATACATTAGAATGGATGAGTTCAAGAGGTTTAGAAGCTCTCCATGCATTGTCTCTTGGAAATGAGACTCGATGTTGCTTTCCAATTACACAACCTTCATACACTTCTTCTGCTTCTTGGATTGATGGAAGACCATAAACCATTTCTTTTTCTTGAAGTTTCTTCAAACTTTGGAAATTCAAGTGCCCAAGTCTTTGATGCCATAGTCTAGAACTCCTCACTACATCCATCTTCATTGCAAGGTTGTTTGAGGAATGAAAAAAGAGAGGAAAGCTCCTATTTTTCTCCATTCTAACTCTTGCAACAACTTGGCTATCTTGGATCTCCTTTCTCATAGATATCACAAAGATTCTCACCAAAGTTGACATGATAGCCATGCTTCACCAACTGACCAACACTAAGAAGATTTTGATTTAAGTCAGGTACAAGCATCACAGATTTTATGAGCTTTTTCCCTTTCTTCGTCTCAATTTCTATAGTGCCCATGCCTCTTGCTTTCACCAATGCTCCATTGCCCATCTTGACTTGTGAAGTCAATGATTCATTGATGTCCACAAAAAGATCTTTGTTTCCAGTCATGTGGTTGCTGCAGCCACTATCTAGGAACCAGACATTATGCTTCTCCTCAGTTGTTGCTGCATGACATGCATAAAATAAATGGCCTTCATTGCCAACTTTCTCTGTGTAGTTAGCTTGGTGATTTTCCTTTACTTTACAGTCTTTTTGTACATGGCCAAATTTTCCACAGCTGTAGCATTTAGATTTTCCTTTGAACCAACAAGACTCCTCAATTTGACTCTTCTTATCACAAATCTTGCATTTAGCTTGATTACTATTTGCAGATTGTGTAGAAGAAGACATATCGATCAGAACCATACTTCTTCTCGAAAGTATTCTTCCCTTTCCATTTCTGATTTTTTCTCTTCCAATTATTTCTCATTTTTGGTTGATGTAGGTTGCCCTTGTTGACTTTGGATTTTGGATTTCTAGCTGGTCTACATCATTTTTGAATCATGCATTGCTCTAAGATAGTTTACTGCCCTTTGAATAATTGCATTCATGAAATTGAGTTAACATGTACCTTTATAGTATTAATTAATATTGCGACAGGTTTAGACCATTTGAGTTATTGAAATGGACCTACATGCATTTTAGGATGATAAATGAGATGCATGGCTGCTAGCTGTTTGATTTCTTATTGGGATGATAATTGAGATGGTTGCTGTTTTAATTTTAATGGGATGATAATTGGCAAGAAAAAGGAATGATAATTAAGATGCATGGCTGCTGTTTAATTTTTAGCTATGGATAATTGAGATGGCTACTATTGATTTATAATTGGGCTGATGATTGGGATGAAATTGGGATGATAATTGAGATGGTTGCTGTTTGATTTTTTTTTTTTGGATGAAAATTTCCAGGAAATTAGGATGATAATTGAGCATGCTGCTAGCTGTTTAAATGTCTGCTGCTTGAATTTTATTTGGTCCCTATCTATATATATATATATATATATATCTTAGGTGTGAATTTGCTAGCACAAGCTAGCTGCGTGCATTATTTTAGCTAGTTTGAGCAAGCTTAAGCTACCTTACTATTGAGCTAAAATAATGCATGCAGCATGAGGGAGCTGTAAATAATGCAATTTTCCTTTGTGTTTTTAGTGGAGCAAACCAAGGAACAAGAGATGCGGTTACACCCAAGAACAAATTGATGAGGTTCGAGTTGAATGGGGGGAATTTGTTAATTTTAATTATGTGTAGGCTTCGGTATATGTGGTGATGACTGGATGTGTCATTTTGTGGATATTCTAGAACTTAGATCAATTAAAATGCTGCCATGCCAATATTTTGTAAAGGGGAATGGGGAATTTAGAAAATGCATGTGCTGCCTAACAGTTTTTGTAAAGGGAAGTTAGCTAGATTATTCTCTTGTAAAGGATTTTTAAATGATGCCTAGCCTAGATTAGGTATATATATATATATATATATATATTTGAAGGATGGGGTTAGAGTCTTATAGATAATGAGGTCTCCCCCTAATTTTTGTGATTTGTAGACAACTTTTGGGTCTTTGGAGATGTTGAAATATATGACAATTGAGGATTTTTTATATGCAATGGATGTTTAGCACTTATCTCAGTAGGTTGGTCACTAAATAAATATGCAGTAGATGTTCAATGGTATTGAACATTTATCTCAGTTTTCAGAAAATAAACCCGATATCAAATCAGGTGTTACATAACACTAATTTCAAAACTAAAATGGTATAGAGTTTAGATATCAATTTTGGAAAAATAAACTGAAACCAATCATGGCTTCAAAATTAGTTCCAAAATTCAAACACATATAATTCATCTTTAAGATACCAGTTCTTATAAACAATACTGATGTCTATGGATATATTTATACTAGTTCTACAATTCAAATACATATAATTCATCTCTAGGATATCAGTTCTTAGAAACAATACCGATGTCTTAGGTTAAGGCTTCAGTAAGCCCACATTCCCTTATTCGAGCCGTGCGCCTAATTGCATCTCTCAACCCAGTCTTGCGATTGGGTGAGTGTAACAACTTGGCTCCTACCGTAGAAACTTGAAAAAGGAGTTGCGCTAGTAGGTTCTGAAAGAAAGAAAGAAATAGATTATGCTTTGATATATCTTTATACACTTGGGAAAAAAAGGAGATATCATCTTCCCCTCCCTCGATTACTCGGGATACTATTTCTGAGAGACTTCAGTTTTCCGGGAGCCCCCTATGATAATACTGTTGGAAGAGAATCGATAGGCGATCCTCAATGAGACTCATAAGATGAGCTAGAGCGCCTTCTTCCACATGAAGATTTACTTCCACATGTGGCAGTTCCAAATAATCTACTGATCAAATGCTGTAGGGGCGGACTACTCTACATTCAGCCACACCACAGTGACCCCCGAAGCGATCTTCTTCTAGTTGCGGGACAAAATCTAGCATCTAATTGCTGGCTCTGAATAATTATACCAGTTCCACAATTCAAACACATATAATTCATCTATAAGATATCAGTTCTTAAAACCATAACAATATAATATATTATAAATATATCAGTTATTGTGTTTTTATGCATCCGAGAATGAAAAACTGACTAAATAAATATTGAATTTACAAAAGAAACTGATTTAAAAATATCTATAGATATCAGTTCAAAACCGATATGTAAACCTATGAGAATAGATATCACGTCATCCAATATCAAATTTTAGGGGGTTTAGATATCGTAAATTACTGATATGTATGAGTTTTTTTGTAGTAGTGTTATTTTCACCTTTTTAAAAATCTTGCAAATTAAACCTAAATGAACTTGGATCCTCTCCTCTACTTCTAATCTCAACTATTCCACTTCATTAAACTGGATCCAATGGCCATAAATGAACTTTTGAGAAAAAAAAAAAAAAAAAAAAAAAAAAAAACATGCTTTTTTTAATGTTTCATATTCGTCGGTCTAACTTACCGATGACCAAACTTATTTAGCAGTCATTAGATTGAATGAAAATATATAGAGGTGAGGTTTTGATATAAGGGACCGAAAGCAGATGTTATTGGAGGATTGATCAAGGAAAAACTATATGTACGTGGGTTCTAATTAGTCTTAAGAATTGAAGGTTTTTAATTAGTTCATATATATATACTCTTCTACTAAATCACTTAATGATCCAATTTCTTTTAATTTATTTCCCCATTCTAAAGAAATTTTTTTTTTTTTTTAAAAAGGGAAAATGCAGCAATAAAGCCACTTATTGTGCCTTCATGGATTGGATTATACCCATCCACTGTTCTTGATGATTATCATTTAATAAAAGAATTTTGTATAAATTAATTTGCAATTAGAAGGAAGATCGAAGTTGATGGATTTGGGTTTATTTGCAGAAAAAGTGAAATGATGATCATATGATTTGGACATCAACATGCTTTCCAATATCAGCAATAGAAAAGGGAGACATCAACAATTAAGCTTAGGTTATGAATAAACAATTGTTTCCCCGAAAAATCATTCAATAAAGAATTAAGATGAAGATTTATCTAATTCTCCTAAAAGAATAATAGTTAAATCTTGTGTTAACGAGTTAGATTGATGATTCAGAGTTAATGGGAGAGAAAAGAAAAAGAAAAAAATATTGGAGAGGATCTAGGCTCTTGAAGGAGAGGTCCTTGAATGATGAAAAAATATACAATACACAACTCTTATTAATTAAGTACTAATTTTAGCCATTAGATTAGGTTAGATAAAATGGTCTTTTAATAATAATGATATTACTGATCTAATGTGGCAAAATAAATAAGAGTGATGTTATTTGCACACCTCTTTCATTACCAAAATATCCCTCTTCTAAAACACACTCACCCCGCCTCTCTCTCTCTTTCCTTCTCTCTCCTCCTTCCCTTTCTCTGGCTTTTCAACCTAGCAGTAACTGGAGAACCTCCTCCTCCCTCTCCATCTCTCTTTCTCTTTCCTCTTTCTCTTTCTCTTCCTTCTCTCTCTCTGTTTCTCTTTCCCTCTCTCTCCTTTTGTCTTCCCTCTCACTCACCCAGCCCCCTGGTCGGACGGAAAGGGAGGCCGGCGAGGTCAATAGAAGCTTCTAATCTGGAGGTCAGTGGTGGGTCAGATTTGGCAGGGGTTGTGGGTCGCTGGGGGAGGGGAAGAAGGAGGGCGTGGCGGGGGGAGGAAGGAGGAGGGGTGGGTCAGGCTGGTTGGGTTGGTGCGTCTAGGAGGGCACAGGGGAAGGGGAAGGAGGGGAGGAAGGATGGGAGGAAGGAGGAGGGGTGGGTCGGGGAGGGCGCATGGGAAGGGGAAGGGGAAGAAGGGGGAGGAAGGAGGAGGCCGGGGTGGGTCGGGCTGGGGTGTGTTTGCAAGGAAAGGCTAAAAGGGAGAGAGGAGAGAGGAGAGAGGTAAGGAGAGAGAGGGGTGTGTGTCTTTTCACTTTTTTTTTTTTTTAAGAGGGGTGTGCAAAAAGAAAAAAAATGGTATGCAAATAGTAGCACTCATAAATAATGATGAATATAAAATAATTTTGCCATATTAGATTAGGGCACAAATTTTTTTTCCTTCTTATTGGGATGACAATCATTCTTTAGTCACCACTTGCCCACTTAAAAAATTATTATAATGTTTCAATAATGTTAGATTCCCAATATCCCACATTCGAAACGTAAGACATCCTGGGTTAATAATTTAATATATGAGCTCTTGGACACTTTTTTCTTGCAAGCGATTTTTCAATGATAATATCTACCATTGCGGAAAACGAATTTTCAATGATAATATATATCTACCATTGGGGCATGTAATGTTAATACGAAAACAAGCAAGGTAGGTTAAGTTGTTCCTCCATATATGACACGAGTCCAGTTATTATGAGGGGCTAATTATTAGGGGGTTTGAGGAACTTTTTATAAGAAGCCTAGATTAATCAAATCACGTCACATAGTTTAACGGCTTTATGTTAGATTTAAACTTTGGAATTTTGGACGCACTTGAAATCTTGACAAATTCTATTCTACACTCTAAGAAGATAAAGGTGAGCCGTCGGTAGATGAGGTAAAAAAATGAAATGAAGAATAAAATGAGTTTGAGTGAGGAGTTTCCTCACATTCCTTTATAATTACTCTCTCATATTAGTCATTATGTATATAGCAAAATTCATTAAAGTCAATGTGATGGCCCATTATATACACTGATACAAAATACATACCATACACATTTCTACTGCTACTTTATTAATGTTATTACAACACATACTAATGCACTCGCCTAATACCAATTAATGTTCTTTATGCTGCAGGAAGTTTCAGTCCACTGATACTGCAAGGTAGTTCATCCTTCATCAAGTTTAAGTCTTCATTTCCTTCTGGCCTTGACATCCCCTAAATTGGTCATTAGAAAATAAAATGTATAAATCGTTATTATTCTGAAGTAAGTATATATATATATATATATATTAAACCGTAAAAAAAAAAAAAAAAAAAAAAAAATCGTGGGCCCTTTGGTAATATTTTCTGTTTTAGTTTTCGTTTTTTTAAAGTTAAATTTGAGTTAAAGATGGTGAACGTAAAATGCTAGAATAATGAGAAAAAAGATGAAAGATGAGAGATTAGTTTTCTTTTTTAGTTATTTAGTTAATTTTTGTTTTTATTTTTATGTATTCTCTTGATTTCTTCCCTACATATCATATCTCCTCCCTTCCTCCCTTCCTCCTTTTCCCCTTATCTTTCATATACTTTCTCTCTATATCCTTAACTTAAAAAAAAAAAAAAAAAGGAAACTAAATTTTAAATAATAAAAAACATAAATGTATCAAACGGTTTTAAGTCTCCATATGGATGGAGAGATTTTAAAGAATACTGGATTAAGTATAGCATTTTTCTTAAGGAGAACTATAAAAACAAATGAAAATGGAGCGTAGCTTATAATTAAGTCTCCTACACTTGTAACACTTCCACTTTAAAAACGTATTAAAAACTTAATTGGGTGGAACTGTGGAAGTACTTACAGCGCTTTCCCTGTTCATTTCCTCAAAGGCTTGCATAGCTGCTGCTGCCTATAAAAACAAATGTGACCATAAAAAAAAAAAAAAAAAATAGAAATAACCTTGAAAAAACGTGAGGAGAGAAAATTAAAAAGTAATCATAAATTTTTAGGCATATATTTATACCCTTGCTAAGCCGTATTGCTCTTTTGTAAGGGTTTTAGGCTCACAATCCACAGAGGACGTCCTTTGAAGCTTAGCTTTCGCAGCCTGTTCCTGTTGGTTTTCCATTGTTGTTATAGCTATGCAGATCCAGAGAGAGAGAGAGAGAGAGAGAGTAACAAAGCAAGATCTATGGCCTCCGTATACAACAATAAGTTAGAGAAGGGGAGAAAAACAGAGGGTGGGTACGTGTGGCAGCCATGGGCATGATTTTAGAAAAACTTGTACATTTGGCAGCCACAGTTTGTCGCATATATAAGAGTAGCTACTGCTCTGGCTAATAGTTGGGTTTAGCAAATATGAGTGTTGCTTTTGGGTTTTGAGCACAGCTGGGAAGATTTGTTTTAATTAATTGCACTGGTACCCTAACCACTAACCCACAACCTTGCCTCTCAGGAAAGAGCTACATCCACTGGTCAGACAAATTAACCCAGCACTCCTATCAAACTTTGACTTCGAGTCACATTGAAAAACAGAAACTGGTTTCATTTCTTCTTGTTTTGAGTGAGGAGTGAGACTGAATTAATGACAGTGAATTTATTATTCTTTCAACAAAGGACAGTACTTGAGTTACCTTTTGGTTACTTAAGGTCACCCCACCTCCTAAAATCGTAATTTTGGTAATGTCGACGTATGATCGAAATTGTTCACTTTTTATATCACCTATTATAGATCATCTCTGTAAAAAATTAACTCAATCGGAAATCGTTTAGTTATATAAATGTTGTCGATTAAATAGAAAAAATCAACAATTTAGTCAAAAAATTACTCTTTAATCGGAACATATCGATTTTTTCTACTTAATTAACAACAGTTATATAACAAAACAATATCCAATTGATTTGATTTTTTGTAGATGATCTTTAATAAGTTATTTAAAAAATAAACGATTATGATCATGCACCAATATTGCCGAAATTGAAATTTAGAGAGTAGGGTGACCTTAGTGTACCCCCAAGGGTGACCCAAATACTATCCTTCAACAAATGTTACTTTTGGTATTGACCCGGACGGCTGGACCCGTAAAATACTGAATGTGTCAGTTATGTATAATCTCTCTCAAAACATACAAATATTTTTGAACCTAAAAAAGTCCTTAACATCTATTATGTATATATAAAGCAAACTGGTGTACTAAGTGAATTCTAAAATATGCGCATACAATATGAGTGTCATAGTATATTATTTGCAGTAACTATTTGTCATAGAATAAGTGAATTCTTTACTGCGGAAAATAAAGCAAAGAAATCATCAAAAACATTTGCAGTAAGAGGTAATTGCACAAATAATCCATTTATTATTCACTTTGTCTCGTTTTTGTCCACAATTTTTTTTTTTTTTTGTCTATTTTGATCCATAAACTAGCTGACATTTGCCCATATGGTCTATTCCGTCAAAATATCACAAACAGACGTTAAATGAAGGGGCAAAATGATGATTTCATGTCCTAATTTGATCCACCTAACTCAACACTACAAACCACCTTCAAAACACCCGATACCCACAACAACCCCGGACTCGGACCCGAATCTGAAAGCGCTCCACTCCGCTGCGCGCTCGTCTTTGACACCCTACTCCCACCGTTGATCTCGCCAGAATCAAATTAGGACATGAAATCATCATTTTACCCCTCCATTTAACGTATGTTTGTAACAGTTTGATGGAATAAGCCATATAGGCAAATGTCAACTAGTTCGTGGATCAAAATGGACAAAAATTGTGGACCAAAATGAGACAAAGTGAATAATGATTAGACTATTTGTGCAATTACCTCTTTGCAGTAACTATTTGTCATATGAAAAGTATTAAAATGCCATACGTCAAAACCTTTAACCATTACAACTTTTCTACATGTCAAATTTACAGAAACCAAAAAATAAGTAAACTAAAAGCATAACCAGCTTAATTTTATCAATTTAATAAATGAATAAAGAGAGAAAACATAGCTTAACATAAAAATCATAAAAAAAAAAAAAAATAAATAAATAAAAAAAAAAATCCTAGAGGGGTCGATATTCGCTGAATTGAGTAAAAGAAATCAAAATATGCAATTTTGCTCGAGGGGTATTCAAGGTGTTTTCGAGGGGTACTCGAGGTATTTTCGAGGGGTACTCAAGGTATTCCCGAGGGGTACTCATGGTGCTCCTGATGGGTACTCTAGGTGTTCCCAAGGGGTACTCGAGGTGTTCCTAGCTGAAGGGTACTCTAGGACTCGAGGGGTCGTTATTCACCTCGTTATTCACCTTAAATTCTCAATTTGCTGGGGAAACCAACCTGACCTCAACAAGACCTGCAATCTCTCCCAATACCTAACCCGTCCACTATCAACCTCCTCACAAACCATATATTCCCTTTATTCAACTCAAACACCCAAACCAAAATAGTAACAAGATAGCATGTCAATGCCATAAAATAAAAGGGACAAAGGAGACTTTTTTGAAAACCTTGCTTGGGTGCAGGAGGTTCGATGAGTTTTGACAAGACAAAGGTGTGTGACGGCGACTTGGTTGGTTCTGTGAGTCCGGAGAAAAAAGGCATGTGATGGCAACTTGGTGGTGCGGCGATTTGGTGGTGTGGCAAGTCGCGGATGGTGGAGTGGGTCATGAAGATGGAGAAGAGACTGAGGTGAGGGAGGGGAGAGAGACAGACCTGTTAGGAGAGGGAGAGAGAGACGTAAGATGAGAGGAGGCTAGGGAGAGTATAATGTTGTGTTGGTTTTTGAAAATCTTCTATTTATAAGGGTATTTGAGTATTTTCCATCCTCGATCATTTTGGTTATTTTTCCAGGAATTATAAAAAAATGGGTTAAAAATCTTTAGTGGGTTTAAAAAATGGTCATTTTTTCAAATTTCTCATTTGTTTTAAGCATTAAAATTATATTTTTAAAGGGGATATGAAATCTCCAAAAAAAGAAGCAAGCAATTGGCGAGACTCTGTCACCAACTGCCCCATTCACACCCAAACAGTCACCATCATGAAGCACTTCTCGAACTATTTCTTGGGGATCACTCTCAACTTGAATATTAGTAAAGCCACCTTTAAGAGCAAATTGTAGGCCATGAAATAGAGCCAGAAACTTAGAAGCCGAAGAATCCAAACAGCCGGCATAGGAAAAGGCCATACCCGCCATGAACTCCCAAGGAGAGTCAAATCATTGCCCCCAAGCCATGCAAACTTCTTTCTACCCAACATGCGGCATCAATATTAAGCTTCCATACATTAATTTGCACTTGAGGAGACCAATAAACCCTGTTGTTGTGTTATTTATTTGTACTTGCAAGTATACGAATTAATGTTGTGTAGATGTATAAATACGAGGTTGATCCCTCGGGAGTTGTTTGGAAATGGATTCACTAGGTTTAGACTTTAATTGATTTAAAGCTAACCTAGTTTAAAAAAGCTAGATGGTTGAATAACTAAAAATAAAATAAAATAAAATGCAATAAATCTAGAGAAAAATACTAAATATGTAACAAATTAAAGGGGAGGAATTCAAACAATGATAAATGTATCAAGGTCTTGGATTCCACAGCACCATATAACAAATCTAGAAAATATCTAACAAATTCCTAAAACGGAGGGTACCAAAAATCAATTTGATACTTTCTCCAAGGATATTTATATTTTAAGCACTAAAGGTGACCCTTTATGGTAAGATCTTTTTTGGTTTAAAAATTAATCATCCCAAGTGAACCATCTCTAAGGAACTACTAGAAATCAAAGAGCTTTGTATTTATGAATTTAAATACCAAGCTTGATGTGGAAAAAAAGGCTTAACTACCAGTGATATATGGCATAAAAGGTACAACATACAATTTTTTTTAGTTATAAACCCAAACTTCTAATCTATTGATTTTAAGCCACAAAAAATATTTTTAAGCCACAATTCAAGAAAAATCAAGTATGAAGCATTCAATACTATTTAAACTCAAGCATAACCAAGTAAGATATTCAAGCATACCAAAGTTTTAGTTAAATTAATTTTTGAATTCTTTTGAGAGCTTAGGGTATATGGTAAAGTCTTTAGAATTTAGGGCTAAAACCCTAATTATTAAGTCATTAAACCTAAACTCTAAATGCTTAAACTTAAAAACAATACTATATTATTCAATAAAGTGTAACTCTGCAAGAGTTACATACTACATCACAAAAAAATAAATTGTAATTCTGTGATAGTTACAGACGGCATCAGGAAAAATGTTTAGTTTTAAGCCACTCCGTGTGGCTTAAAAATAAATAAATATTTTAAATGGGTTTATGAGTGAAACTTACAATTTTTTGTTGCTTTTTGCTAATTTAATTTTTAATAAACAAGATCTATGTACATTTTGGGAATACTAGGGGAATTTGTTAAATAAATGTCTATGATGTAACCATGCATATACGGTGGTGTTTCCTCCTCAACCTTGATAAAGAGGATTAGAAACCCACCATGGATTAATTGCTAGAAATAAAAGACATAAATTAAATAAAATTAAATAAAAGAAGAGCAAGAGAGGAGAGAAAGGAAAAACAAACTAAGAATTCATATTTTTAAATAAAAGGGAAATAATCTATACAAAGATTAACAAAAAAAAAAAAACCTCACATTCTCTCTTATATTCCAACCCCAAAGGGCTGGAAATTCTCTCTCTAGATCTACATATATGTCCCTAAAAGAACAGAAAAGATGAATAAAAGATACAAAATGAAGGCACAAGCCTTCTTTTTTTTTTTTTTTTTGGCCACTAGGCACAAGCCTTCTTTAAATAGGCGCACACAGCAGATATTTTAGGGCTGGTATGGGACAGGTGTTGCAGCAAGAGAGGTTGGAAAGAGAGAGAAAAAAATGTTGCAGGAAGCAGCCTGGAAATAGGCTGGCGCAGGGGGCAGGGGGCAGGTTTGGAAAGGACCAGCAGGAAAAATCGACGGCATGGCTCGGCTGGGAAGCTAGCGGCTCACGTGGGATTGCAGACGAAAAAAGAGAAAGAAGACCAGAAAACAGATCCAAGTCACAACTCAGCTTAGACTCCCCATAGGTACACGACACGCGTCCCAGAAGAGAGAGAGAGAGAGAGAGAGAGAGAGAGAGAGAGGCAGAAAGCTTCCCAGTGATTGTTCGACTTCCCTTCAATTGGGCTTGGGCTTGGGCTTGGTTGTGTCTCTTCAGCTTCTAGGCTTCATCTTCTTGGACCGGCTAGTTGGGCTGCATTGTAAGGCTTCTCTCTATTCTTCTTCTTCCTTCTTTCTTTTCTTGGGCTAGGTTGTTTTCTTTCTATTTATTTCTTTTGGGCCCTTTTTCTCTCAATTAAGCCCTCCAATAAAAAGATGAAAATAAAATTAATTAATTAAAAACACCCAAAATTAAATAAAATCAACTAAAATCTAAGAAATAAAATGAAAAACTAAAATTACCCAAAAGTTAACTAAATATTTAAAATATGTAATAAATTACTAAAAATGTTAAAAGGCAAGGACTAAAATGTGAGATTTTAGAGAGAATGAATCCTAAAAATTAAGTTCTAACACTTATTGCGCACCTGCTGATTCACACCCACTGAAGAAGGGGACTCACGGTACTCCAAAAAGAGGGCAATAGCAGCTGTCACCACCTCATGTGGTTGTCTAGTGTGCTGCTCATAAAGCCAACAATTCCGTTCATACCAACAATATGTACGATGCAATAATAAAGAATAACTCCAAATCATCTCCTTGGGTTTCAACACTTACCAACTCAAAATGATCAATAAAAGCAGGTGCATGCCAATTATCTTACAAATCTGGAAAATAAAGACTTGCAGCCTCCATTATTTCTTCCATACCATAGCACTACTCGTTGAACTAGAAGCCCCACATTGCAACCCTTTGTGCACGGACAAGATTGTTGCATTGCTAACCAATAGCCCGACTTTACAGTATGTATTCCACGCTTTTCAAAAGACGATCATCGATCACCTTGATTATTAGTAAGCGGTATGGATAAGATACTCTCCACCTCATGTGAAAGGAAAACTTGTTGAAGGAGCGGTAAATTCTATTAGCCAAAAGGAGAGAAACAACTTGAAATGTAAAAGGCATTGGTAGCCAAGGATCACCATAAACCCAGACCTCCTCCCCATTTGCTATACGCCAACGAAGACCTCTAATAACAACTCTTTACCCCAAATGAGACTCCACCAAAGAAAAGATGGCGAAGCACCACAAGAGGTTAGGAGAAATGGCCGGAGAATGAGGGAAATATTTTGTAAGACGAACATGAACCAGGACAGAGTTGGGGGCTGAATGTATTTGACACACAAACTTTGCAAGCATTTCTTAGCTGTTTTGTCTCATATGCTAGAATCCAAACTGGGCAGAGCTCCACCAGTTTCCCATTCCCTGACCTGGTCATGTTGTTAGACTTTAACTGGTTAACCTCCAATCTTATAATGGAAATTGGACTTTTAAGTAAAAAATGTTAGGTCTAAGAAATGCAGAGACTAGCTTGGTCTAAGCGAGACTGGTTTTTGGAATTTTCTGGACTATATGACCGAAATGAAAGGTCATATCGAAACTCTGTCAAAATTACCTTTGGACTAAAGTCGGTATTCTTGTCGAATTTAGATTTTCAGTTACCTAGAGAAAAGGTTAAGGATGTGAGTGCTGTGGAAGTACAAAAAGGTTAAACTTGGATACCAGATAGGGGGATTTTTACACCCTGACTATTGAGACATTTTTATGTATGTATTTATGATATTAAATATTGTTGCCTACGAACTTTGCAGCGTATGCCAAGCTGTATGGTTTTACTATCATTTGTTATAAATGATCTGAGAGTGAAGGGTCACAATTGTGATGATCTTGGGTTTTGATTCCCTAAAGTTCTGAAAAAGGTAGTATGGACGAGCTAGTCAATTTATGCTTCTAGGGATTCTAGCTTATGGGGTTCTTACCAGGTAATGGATACTTTCGCTACAGTACCGGCCGCGCTTTGCTTCGGTAAGTATAGTTGGCCATTTTTTTTTTTTGATCATCAGATAATAATTATTTAGGGTACCCGTTACATTTTCAAAAGATGCATGCTCATCATCAATCATTTGTGGATTTCAACGATTGTTATTGATTTTGGTTTGTTGGTGATTAGTTTTGAACTGTTTCATTACTGACTGTATATATAATAAATATTTTATTTTCAAACCTAACCAGGGTCCCCCGAGTAAAAGCTATGAACATATGTGATGCTTACCCGATACACTGCTTTTGCAGATCTCCCTCAGATTGATGACCTCACTTAATTTATTTCGTAAGGCACCTGTACATCTTGTTGAGCATCCTTAGATCTTCCTCACTATGTTTCTTATGCTGTTATACTCGGTCTTTTGTCTAGTTTATTATCTTTCTTTGCTTTTGTTCCAGTTTGTAAATATTCAGAACATCTTTCACCAAGTCGATTGGTATATTTTTTGTGTAATATATCTTAAACATGATCTTTAAGAAAATCATGTTTGTTAGGGTTGTTTTTGTAAACTTCTTACCTAAACAGGTTGGTTTTATTTAAAGCTATCTTTCGAAGTGTGTTTATATCAGATCCTGTGTGCAGTTTTACTCTGATCTAGCATGTGTTCTATCAAACAAGTCTTAATTTGTTCTAAGGAACTTGGGAATATGATATTGGCGGTACGAATGTCATATTTCTAGGATTCTTAGGATGAGTGCTGCTGTGAAGCTCCCCGGTTGGGATGTCACACACGCTGAGAAGAAACTCACATGCCGGCTTTCTCGCCGAATTCCAGCCGACTCCAGCCACTTCATGCCACAATCTTGGATGGCTTTTCTTTCTCTCCCATGAGCTTCAAAACTCATATAAGCATGCTAGTTTTAATTCAATATTTTGGAAGTTGGTGTTTCTGGTTTTTGGAGCCATCGCCTATTTGCCGAAATCCCACAGTCCTGGGTGGTTTTTGTCTTATTTCCCACCCGTAGGGACCTTTAGAGGTCGACCTTAATCATAAATTTGAGAAAAATTGAAGTTTAGGTGAAAATGTATTTGGGGCCATAACTTTGAGCGGCCACTGCGGTGGTTGTGACCACCCCATGACTCTAGGGCCATTTTGAGACCTCTAATGAGTCAATTATTTATTTTGGATAGGTTGAAGCTGCCAGGAGAAATCGGAATGTAAATGAACCACGATTGGACACTTTTTGCGATGCCGAAGCGACTCTCGAACTGACTTTCGATCGAGGTATGCCCCACCCCACTTTTATTTTTGATTTCTTTTGGATTTCTTGGTGAATTAGAATGAATGGGTGAAGTTGAAATTTGATTCAAGAAGGAATCGAAGAGAAATAGTGTTTTTATCGGCTTTTGATACTTAATCGGACAACCGAGTCGTAACATACATGCATGAGTATGTTTAGTACGTCGAATCCCGTAATTATACTAAATGGAGCGTTTAAAAACTTTTGCATGTAACTCATGTTGAGGGTTTACATTTAGATTTCATTTTACACAACCATTATCGAAATTATCGATAATCGTGCCCGAATTGGATAATGCACACCTCTGTGTGCATGCCAAGGGTATTTTGGGAATCTAAGAGTTTGGGTGAGACGTTTAGGTCACATGTACACCTTTGAGTATTTAGGGAGAATCTAACGTTAAGGATTTTGTTGTATAGGCGACAACGTTTATCACGTGATTTGAGGCAATCCCAAGAAGGACCAAGCATATAGTTCAGCTAAACCAGTGAGTTGTAATTTTGTTTTAGAAACGGTTTTATGATTTTAAAGATTTATTGCATTTTTTTTTAATGTGAGTCATATCTTTTAAAATGTTGTATGAAGTTTCATAAAGGGAAGATCTACTTGGTTGCATCTCTCACTACTGATCTAAGTCGCTACCATGATGAATTTGACTTGGAGGCTTGTTTAGATGATTTCACTCATCATAACATGGGTGTTTCTTACAACCTTCTTGGACTTGTTCTTGAGTTTCAATGTTGCACTCTAATTTGCGTGCTTGCACTCTTAATATATCTGCCATGCATATTGGGTTATGAATGATGAATAAGAAGGGTCTGTAAACTTGTTAACCTCAATCCTAAATTTGTTGGACCGTTTATTGCTACAAGTAGTAACTATGTTGATTTTATTGGTGCTGATTTTCTTTTTTTCAAGGTTGCCAAGGATTTGGTTTACCTTATCAACCGATTGAAGATTGATATTAAAGTTGATGGATATTTTATCCAAAGAAATTTGGAGACTGTGATAAATGTTACTCCGTTTGTGAAGAATGAAGATCAATTAGCTAATTTACTTACCAAGGCAGTCTCCAATTAAGTACAGAGTTACTTGGCAAGTTGGACATGTAAGATACCGATGTACCAACTTGAGGGGGAGTACTACTATTGGTGTGAGTTGTAATTTAGTTTATTTAGGAGCTAGTCCTAGTTCTAGTTTATTTACCTTATTTTTTTATTTTCCTAGACCTAGTCTAATTAGGATATATTATATTATTATTAATTAGTTTTCTTGTCCCTGTAGACATATGATTGTATTATTATAAATATCTCCTTATGGAGAAGAATAAATAATGCTGAATTATTCTTACCTACAGCTTGAATCTGGACAAAAACAAATTTCAATCTAGAAAATAAGAATTTCAACATGTAGGATCAAACCCTCCCTCCACAAGAGGAAGCTTAATTGGTCTCACATCTCTAGGTAAGAGTGGTCATTTCCAAGAGAGGGAACTAGCATTTTATGAAGATTAAAATTTCCAAAGCTTTTTTAATTTTGTGACATGCAAAGTGTAATTGTTTTTGAATGTCCACTAGAAAGAAGATTTTTTTTTTTCCAAACGCAGAAATAAGATTTAGGTAATGGGTTCACATGACAAGAGATAATTAGGTGACTCAGTTTACGGTCTAAACAATACGATCTTCTACATGCATGCAAATTGAGGATCTCACCGCCTAGCTTAAGAAATGGTTTCTAAAACCAAATTCTTAGACATGCAGAGCCAAAAACTTCATTATCCTATGTTTCTCAATCTTTTCGACCTTGGTTAAAAAGAAATATATTAGAAATTATAGAGTCAAGAAATATGGCTCACCTTTGAAAATAAGCACGGTTTGAGTGGAAGTATAAGGATTTGAAAACCTCTTCAATAAAATAAAATGGTATTAAGTAGAAAGAGGAAAGCAAGATTGTAACAAAATTTAGAATCCCTTAACCAATAGTTTTTTAACTTCACTTTTGAAGTCTTCATTCGTCCAACTCTTATTGAAACCACTCTTAAGAAGCAAATTAAAATGGATGGTTTTTTCGGGAAAGAATGAAAAGAAATTTAAGAGGGAGCTTATGTTGATGCACGGATTCAAGAGAACTTGAGAGATGAGTGGGTTGTGTTGTTTTAATTTAAGTAGAAACGAGATAGAAGTGTTTGGGGTAATGTACATGTGTTGTGAGAGACAGTTAAGAAGGGGTATGAGTTGTTTAGTGTCGTGAAATGAAGTTGAAATGAGAGTTTGGGTTTTACACGACTTGAGGTGTTTACATGAAAATGAAAGGACAAGTGTTCAACTAGCTTAGTGATTGGCAGACCTGGCCAATGGACTTGCAAATTGCAATTTGGGTTGGGTGTAAGATAATGGAATAGTTAATTAGAAGTAAGTCCAATTTTAGAGGGTCATTTAGACTAAAACTATATAAGAATTTAGATTTGTACTTAAATTCAATTTTTTATGCTAAGGTCCAAAAAATGGAATTTTTTTTTTTTTTTTTTTAGTTTTGACTCATACTATCTCTTAAAATTAAGATAATTAATATGAATTAATTTTAAAAATTATGAAAAATAATATCCGTTAGGACATTTTTTAATTTAAACATTCAAGATTATCTAGTTTTTATATTTTATAATTTAAAATAATAAAAGATAATATCCGTTTAAATTATACAAATATAAAAAAAAAATGCATTGACCCACAAAATGGAAAATAATCAAAAAAGTAAGAAAAAAAGTATATATATGTACATTTCAATTGTACCAATACCTATGTTTATATATATATATATATATATATATACACACATATTTGATCAGGTGCGCACCTGATTCAAACACTCGGTTCCTACCGCCAATTACTCGGCCATGCTGCATCATTCCCCGAGTTTTGAGGGTAAATCTTCATTTTTTCACCTCATCTTTTCCTAGGGTATAGAATGGGCGTGACGTGATGGAGGCATTACGTTAGGGTTTAGCTCTGGAGCCCAAAATCCTTGAGCTAAACTATAATATAAACGGCGATAAACCATCGATCGATTTGTACAATTGAAATGTACCCATAAAGAATTTTTTTTCTTGTTTGATTATTGTCTATTTTGTAGGCTGCTGTATTTTTATTAAATTTATATAATTTAAATCCCATAATTAATTTTAGGATAATATTATAATATTAAGATAATATAAAACTAGGATAATATTATGATAATACTATGATAATATTAAGATTTAAATATCATTAATTTTAGGATAATATTAGACATTTTTTAAATTAAAAACATCTGGACAATATTTTTTGACCTCATTCAAAAATCAAAACACAATAAGGTATTAGTCCAAGAGAGTAGAAAAAATTGGACCAGCCTGTGAAGCACCCATAATGGAATTATAAGCTTAAATGAGGGTGAGTGTAGGATACTTGAGACTTTGGGATTGCCATATAGACTTGGAAGCACTTGTGCTTGTGTAGTGTGTCAAGTCCTAAATTGTTGGCTTTATAATTCAAGTCCAAAATGGGTGTACAACTACTTATCACTTATTAGGTCTCTATTAATAAATCTAATCTTCATAACCATTGGGCCTTAGTGGCCACTTTATTTAGTCCAAATTAAACTATTGTCCATTTACAAACCTTGTCAGGCTTGGGTCAACTCTGCTCAACGTTCAAAGTCAAGGTCAACCCAAAAGTCAACCTGTCTCATAAAACGTAGTTCGCTTCCTAACCGAATTCTTTTAACCTTTTTTCCTCCTTTCAACTTTTTTTGGGTACCTATATATTATCTAAATTCTCAAATTGATTTCACAAAATTCATTCACTTGAATTTAACCTAAAAAAAATTTCGTCTCTCACATGCTCCTTCAACTTGAAGTAATCCTTAGGTATGGGCTTTTTTTACTCAAATGCATGTACAAAAGCCCACATTTGGTTGGATATGCAAATTTTGGATATATTTCTGATCCGCATAAATTTTGCTCTCAAGTGTCACACCCCGAACCTAGGGTATGCGATAGAGGCACCTTTCTTGAGTACCCCGAGAGATTAATACCAAACCACCAGCGTTAATCCCCCAAGACGTCCAAGAGAGGTTGAGCCTTTTGTATTTAAATGAATCGGGTTGGATTAAACTACTCATTACACAACAGGATCTTTAAAAAAATAATAAGATCAAAATAAATAGTAATCAAAATAAATATTAACCAACCTGCTAGGGTGGAATAGTTAAATCAATACCCTAGAAAGGGAATTACCAAAGTATACGTAAAACCCACATAAGTTACAAAATGATTAAAATAAGATAGCATTGTTCCAAAATGGGTTCCCATATAAATGCACGTGGGAAAGTAAGAACCATTAAGAAAGCAAAAGACATGACAACAGAGACCTTGAGACACCCGACAAGAGAACCCTAAACCCTAAACCTAGAAAGTAAGAACCATTAAGAAAGCAAAAGACATGACAACAGAGACCTTGAGACACCCGACAAGAGAATCCAAGCTGCGCACCCCTTCAGTTAAGATCTCCTCTAAGAGGAAAATCTGCATAAGCAATAGAGTAAAAACAAAACAAACAAAGAAAGTAGGAGGTAAGCATCTTATATGATCATAGCTTCTCTCAGGGAACCCTGCTAGGTTTGAAAACCTTTAAAAACATTTCCCTGTGAAAGATTGATTTCCAAAATCCCAAAACATTTCCATAAAATCGATTTAACTTCTCAGCTACAGCAGTATACGGTAAACATGCATAAAAAACCATAAAGAATAATAATAACTTAGATGGTCGATACACATTCGGTACAACTATAATGTCAGCTACGAAAGATAGCTACCATAGCGAGAGTGCCTTGGTAAACAGAAATAGGAACTTGCAATTGAAAAAACGTATCAACTACCACCGGATCAATTATGAGCACTGGCTTCGCACAATTACACGATACACGTGAAAACATGGCTAACCACCCCATAACGTAAGTAATCAATTCTTCTAGAAGGTTTAGGGACTTGAACCTAAAGTCACCGACGAGGCTACCCTTACTCTCAGACCAAACACAATAAGCATAAGAGCATGTTATAACAGTTTAAAAACTACACATACACACACAAAGTTCATAGTCAGGAATGTCGAATAAATCCCCCTACCTGAAATCCAATGCTCTTTAAGTATTCTTTTCCATAAGCCTTCCATGTTCACAAACGGTCCTATCTTTGCAAATCCGTCGTAACTAGACAATACGGCAATCTTAACCTCTTAACAACTCGACAACTGGGTAACTGGGTAATCTGATAGAAACAAAATCAACAAAAGAAAACAAATTCTAAGTTAGAGACGATTAACAATAAGGGAAGACGATATGACCTTTCCTTTAGTCACACGTCGCTCGTTCCTAGTCTTAAGTGGACTAAACTCTTCTCTTTAGAGTTTACTTAAGAGTTTACAAGTTTCAACTTTTATCTTAAAGTAAAACCGATTGACTAGTTGCTTTAATTCAAAGCAAATCCTCAAATTAAATTAGATTAATCCAACTTAATCTCTACAATTGAAACTTGCTAATCATAGCATGCTAAATACTCTTAATTATACAAATAAGTCTCCAAAAATAAGCCTAGACATGCTTAATTAATAAATAAATCATACTCAATTAATCTAAACATGCATCCTAAAATTAAAGCCTAAAAAATAAATAAAGCATAAATAATAAAATACTTATTCCCTTGGGACTCCAAAGCTATACTCTACTCCTAGGGACTTCTCCTTGCACTCCAAAAACTTGAAACTATGAGAAGTTTATTCTCTTTTAGTATGTCTCTTCTTAGAGAGACTCCCAAATAACCAAGGAGTGAGTATCTCTAACTTCATTTAGTGATACAAGTGAAAATGAGGGACAATGGTCTCTATTTATAGGCACTAGAGGAAAGGAAGAAGTTGTAATTCTCTAATGTGGGACAAATTGCACTAGAGATGCTTAAAAGAATGTTGAAAATCAAACTGGATTGAGAAAACCCGGTTGAAATATCCATTTCGTGAGATAAAACAAGCGCGGGTCAACCCATTTAGAAACACGCAGGTCAGCACGACCTGCTTGGCTTGGACCGGTCTTCTCCCCAAATCAACGATCAAGATTGAGTCCTTTTAATGAAGCTAAACGACCTTGATTAAAACATGGGCTAGGATTTGGTGTGACACACTCACGTTGCTCCTCGTGAGCTCACTGTGTCAGCATGACGCTGTGTCTGCCCAGTCAGCAACTTCTGATTATTATTTCCAATTTCCAATTTTTCTATTTTCTCCTAACTTCGTAAAATCATCAAAAATAGCTCGAGACTTCAAATAATTCCCTGAAAATTCCTAAGGACTCGTAGTAATTAATCATAATTTCATGTAACTTCAAAACAACAAATTGATCTCCAGAAAAATTAGAGAAAATTCAACTCCAATGAATTTAATTCTCAAAAATTAATTCTAACTTAATAATCACCAAAATCACACTCGAGTGTACTAGAGCTCAATTCTAAACCTCTATTGATACAAGTTAGTTACTCAAAAGACAAAGGAAACATTTTCCTTTAAGAAATCCTAAGTTTCTAAGTACAAAAGAAATTCGAAAACACGTGTCAAAACATGATAGGATTTCAAAAATCCAGGGTGTTACATTAAGCTAAATATGTGTTTACTTGTGGCCATATGACGATATCCTGGAAATCTACCAAGCAAACATTGGTTGCTATATAATCCAATCACTCAGAGATACGTGCCCTCCATTCTCCAAGAAGCAGGCTAAGAAGGTATATGGCTAAGATCTGTGATCCATCATATTTGAAACATGTTCCAGTTACAAGCACTCCAATTATAATATATGAAGATAATCTTACATGTATTGCTCAAATCAAAGAAGGATACATTAAGGGTGATAGAATAAGCACATTTCACTAAAATTAATCTACATGCATGAACTTGAGAAGAGTCGTACGTGTAATTGAAGTAAGATAGATCCATTCTAGTGAAAAACTTTGCATATCTCTTTATATGAGCGCTTGGCCAAAATGTACATTTTAAAAAGGGTTTCGCTATTCGGATTCAATTTTTTTATCAGTAGCCCCAACATACATTTTATACCCATCTTCATTTTAAAAAATGTTAAAATTTATTAGTACACCCAATATATTTTTCTAAACTATCCATACTAAAACCCAACAACTAAACCCAACATCACACCTAACAATTCTACTTAACACACCCAACAAACACAACCTTAAACAACCCTTTACATTGTCATCCAAAACAACTGCAACAACAACATCGTCAATGGTATGTTGGGGCTGTTCATATACAAAGTGTATTAATTGATGAGTATAGTTGTATTAATCTTGGATCATATAAAATGTTCCAACGTCTCTAATCTAGGACCTCTCCTTCTCCAACGTCGATCTATATTTGAAAGGGAGCCTATAAAGCTTCAGAAGAGTAGTGAAGAACGTCATCAGGTTCAGCATATTCGAGTCATCTATTATTTTCGTCTTAGGGGCGACCAAACCTTTTTTCTGGGGACTAATCTTTCTTGATTAGATCACAAGGTAATTCCCTTCAAAAAATTTTTAATTTGTTGTATTAATTAACGTACATGCAATGGTTTTGCATGCTACAGATCAATGATTTTGATTAGTGGGGTTACCATTTAATTCGATGACCCTCTTTTTTTTTTATCCTGTCTAGGCAGCACAAGGAGGAGTGATTGAAGGTCACAAAGATGGCCTAATTTAGAAATTCATCGAAGTGAAGAAAGCAAGGAGGAGTCCAACACCAGTACTCTTTAATATGTTTATGGTTTTTTTTACATTTTTCTTAAGAATAAGACACATGGGGATGAAGTAACTGATCTCATAATACACTTGTCAATCCTTTCTTGGAGAAGTATAGTTGGATCAATGATGAGTATTCTGATCATATAGTAGAGAGCTGTTGGGTATACTGATGGTGTTGGGTATTGTTTAAGTTAATTATTTTAAAAAATTTTAAATTAAATGTTTGTCCTTAATAATCAATTTACATTAGGATAAAATTGAAAATTAATATTTCATTAAATTTTGGGGATACTGATAAAATAATTGGGTCCGAATAGCGGCATCCTTTTAAAAAATGGTGCAAGGTATATATTGGTTTATTAACACTTTTTCAATCATCAAATTGAAAGATGCAGTCATCACGGGGAGCATCCTACTATACCAGACATATGCACGTTGTACTCTTTTTTCCTTTGCCTTGGTTATTATCTCACTGGGTTTTTCCCAACAATGTTTAATGACACAGCACATACAACACAATATCATGATCTTAAGAAATGTTGTACACTTTTTCCTTCACTTAAGTAGTGCTAGATATACCACATTTTTATACCATAATTTCATACCACCTTATGTGGCAACTTACATGGCATTCATACATTGGATACTAAAAAATAAAAAAAAAAACCCAAAAAGAAAAAGAAAAACTCTGTCCAATAAAGTAATGACACGTGAGATGGTATAAAAATGTGGTATAAGAAATGTGGTAAGTATAGCATTATTCCTTAAGATTTGTCCTATTGCAATTTTCACCAAATGTTTAAATGAGACAATTGTCAATGATTGGTTGACATTTAAGGGGGAGTGTTATAAATACTAATATTTATATGGTTGCCCATAATTATGTATTTGGCCCTATTATGTAAATTATATTTATCAAAATCTTTCTTGTGTAAAATTAACCCTTAAATAGGCAACCATCAGAATAATAGACACACTTCTCCCTAATTCTCTCTTGCGCTCTCTCTCAAATTTATCTTTATTTTTCCTTTGATTTTATGATAATTATAATATCTTAAACTTATACAATAACTTTTCCTCTAAACACCATTACCACAAAGGTGGTCTTTAAATAATAAAATAAGTTGCTTACTAAGCTTGATTAAAAGTCATTTTTCTATCCAATGCCATGATTTGGCTATACGCCCTACTTTGAAATTTATAGAAATATTTAAAAAATATTTTATTCAAATCAATTAAAACTTTTATTCGATAAGGATCGTTCATTTGCCTTCATTCATAATAAAAGAAACATGAGTTATCGAAAAAAAAAAAAAAAACATTATGCTTAACCAAAGGACACAATATATCTATAATAGTTTCTAGTTAACCAAAAGTTACTTCAAAGTCATTCTCATACCAAAAAAAAAAAAATCTAGGAACAATATGCTATTGATAATCATAATTCATTAAATGTCACATTAAATTAAGACAAATTCATGGAGACATGAATTCTTTTCATTATTGTTTCTTACAAAAAAGACCAGACTAAACATAAATAAATTATATATCTGGCTTAACCAAATGATGCAATATATCAAGAGGATATGTGCTTTTCTTTTTTTTTGGTCGTGAAAAGAACATGTGCTTTTAAGTGTGAAAAAACCCTAGTAGTTAGAGAGAAAAAAAAAAAAACTCCAAACTTTCGTCTGCAGCGGTCTTGCCGCAGGCTAGTGATTTGGCCGCTTTAGTTTGGAGAGTCTCTTTCTTGATATTAGAAAGGGCTTGTCCCTTTCTTGATCTTAGAGAGTGTTTTTCCTTTTCTTGATCTTAGAGAGGGTTTGTCACTTTCTTTATCTTAGAGAGGGTTTGTTCCTTTATTTATTTTAGACAGGGTTTGTCCCTTTCTTGATCTTAGAAAAAGTCTGTATAGGATTTCATCATACACTCAAGTTTTGTTTTTGGTTTGAGTGTCGTAGTGCATCTCGTAGCGATTGTGGTCATGCCTTTTTCTGTATTCCATAGCCTTGAAGCGAGAAGGAAGAAAGGTTCTAGGTATGGAGCAATTGACAAGAAGCTTGTTGTGGTTTTCCTTATTAAATCAAGAATGACTGCACTATGTTATCGATTGGACATTAATGGGTTTCTTGTTTTGGGTTTCTCAGTAGTCAAACACGGCGTGCAACTTTTAGTAAATGTGGGTTATTTGCCTTTTATCGTAGAGTTATGCTCCCTTAGAGCGTGCTTAACGGATAATCAACCAACAAAGGAGGTCAGATCATTGTTAGCTCTAGCCAAGCTCTCGGATTTTTGTTATCAACCAAGAGAGCATAAGGATTGCTTGCTTTGTGTTGCAGGAACGTAATATGTTATTTTGGTTAGATGATGGCTCTGCATAGCTTATGGATTGTATTAAAAAATCTGTGTATCTTGTAACCTAACCGATTGTGATTCTTAATAAAATTCAGTCTTTCTTCTTAGAAGAAAGACGATGCAGTATTGTATAATAGTTTCTTCATGTGGAGAGTCTAAAGCCAATCTCATACTAAAAACTAAAAAGATACAGTATATTCATCTTAGTTCGTTAAATTTTCATGTTCGATTATAAAAATTCAAACTAAGGAGTTAGCAATGTTAACTTAACATAAAAAAAAAAAAAATATATATATATATATATATGAAGCTCTTGCAATTGAAAAATATGGATTAAATTGAAATGTTTAGCAAAGTAAATGAAAAAAAAAAAACAGTGTACTTCATAGAAAAATAAACATGATAAAGATATATATAACTTTAATCAAAATCGTTTTCCCACTCTTTTTTTAAATCAACATATATTCGTTTTAAAAATAAAATTGATAAGATGAAATTTTTTGACGATTAAAGTATGTCAAAGGGTATGTACATCGAAGACTTGATGGTATATATTAACCTCTAAAACGAAAATTTAAAAAAGAAAGAAAAAGGTGTTAAATAAATGGAGAAAAATCATTTGAGAGTCCTTATGGTGTTAATATTTGGATGGATTATCCTTATCCAAGTTGGAGTGCGAGGAGAGGATGCTCGATCTCCCTCTCTTTCTCCTTCTTCACTTCGCTCTCCTATTCTTCCACCTTTTTCAATCGAAGATAATTACCTTTTCAATCTGAAACCTATTTACAATGTAAGGTTCTATCTAGCAACAAAAAAATGTATACGTGAGATTGGTCATGAATGCTACCATCATGAATCAACAGAAGATCGGATGGCGTGTCTTTTTCAAAAAGCTGTTCAGTGTCTTCAAAAACGTGGATTTGTGAGACCCTATGATGGCATATTTTAGATTTGGTACGGACGATCTTACTCTACTCATTTTTGTCATCGACATAGATTTAATACTCATAAGCATGCACAAATTCAAATATATCATATACACATAACTATGTTACACCGAGATTCTTAGAATACATTTAAACTCTCTTGTCAAAACTGAATTTTTTTTTTTTCCTCTCTATAATAGATGCCTTTTCAAGCTCTTGGAGTAAACCCAATTAAGTGGTGAATATAAATAGATTAAAGGATTAGAATTAGGATATGACCAAGGTTTAATTCTAAATTTTTTTAAAATAAATTTGTTTTTCACCCTAACTTACGAGCTTCATACATGAAATGCATTAAGAATTTTTGTTTTTTTCCAAAGAAATGCATTACAATTGTATTTTGCTACTATGTAATAGTAAGCCTTATTAATTGACAACCTTGAGTACCCTTCTTACCCCACATACTAAGTCTAAAAAGTAAGGGTGCAGCTGTACTCTGAACGATTGTGGATGTCTTCCGTAGAGAGATAAATACGTGGAGTTATTATTTTAATACGTATTTATGTTTTCTTTTTTTACCATTGATTTTCTTTTTTCTTTTTCTTTTTTTCTTTTTTGGCCACTGATTTTATTATTTAATTTTTTCAAATATATGGTTTCAGTGTAAAGTCAATTCCTTTAAAAAATCATGCAATTAGTTCAATATATGCAATATATATACGTAGGAAAATGATCCATGACACCATATTTTGGACACAAATTTTCAATGGAGCTCATTTCATATAGAATTTCAATGATCCAAACTGTCTATTATTTAGGTTTCCATTAAAGGATTATCTTTGCAAAAAATTAGGTAAATCGGAAACCATTTACCTACAAAGATTAAATAGTCAACATTTCAAGTGTTTATTTTGTTGACCATTTAATCTTTATAGGTAAATAGTTTCTGATTTACCTAATTTTTTGCAAGAATGATCCTTTAATGTAGACCTAAAAATCCTATATGAAATGAACCCTATTAAAAACTTATGTCAAAAATATAGTGTCACGGATCCACCCCTATATATATATATTGTTAATTTTATTCTATGTATTCTTAACTATATATATTTTTACTTTATTAAATAAACATGTACGTAGTAATTTATAAACTTCTCATTTCTATATCTTATGACCAAGTTTTCGATGTATATATGCATCCAATCATTTTTCATGTTATGAAAAGAAGACAATATCATTTAAATACCTTACAATTATTTAGTTGTGGTGGATAGGAAGAAAGTTTATGGTGTTCATGTGGTTTTTATTGCAAAAAGACAAAGTTTATATATATATATATATAAAAATAAAAAAAAAGTTATTGTTGAAACATTTTGGCGTGGACTTAATAAATGGGTGATTATGTAGTTTTACATTTAATAATTATACACAGCCACAACACTTTTACATTAATATTTACAAAACACTTTAATACTGTTTTTTGCACTCATAACACTTTTGAAAACATAGTTTACCAAACACTCAACTACTTTACTTTACAGCTGTTTTACTTCACAATTGTTTTTTCTCACAGCAATATCAAACTGGCCCTTAGAAAATAATGAGATTGTAGGCGATCAAGGTATGGATAGAGATGGTACAATAACTTTAATTTAACGTTGAATGTAATTTGTATAGATATATTCATGCATATGACGGTTTGAGATAGAGCTTAACACAATCTGTTAACTTTGAGTACCAAATTACAATTTTTTCATTTGAACTTTTGAAAACTTCATGTCACCTCAATTTAGATACCAGAATTTCAGCTGTCTAGTAAAATAGGGTTCTACGATTAATTAGTAGTTTCACTCATCGATAAAAAATTATTTTTTTTATTATATTGTTTCACCCAAATTTTCAGTTTATGATCATTAAGACTGTATAACAATCATAACTTTTTGATTGAGCCATAGTCATCGCTTATTTCATTTGTTGTTTTTTCAGTGTTTGTATTTTGGTTTAAGGCTTAGGCTTTAATATTCAGTTTCTAGATTGTTAGGGTGCATATCTCAAGCCTAAATTTAAAGTCTTAAATCTTTGTAAATTCTAAACTCTCATAAACTCCATATATTCACAGTTGTAATCACAGTTGTAACTGTGTAAATTTTGAGGGAAACAAATTGTGGGGTAGTCATAGCTATATAACCAAAAAACAAAAACAACGGAGCGATCAGTAAACAATCAATTGATCCACGACAAAAAATTTACACTTTGTAGCAAATTTATGACATAATTTAAAAGGTTCTGCTTCAAGTTAGTATCTCAAAAAGAAAAATTGTCTTTTACTCTTTTGCTAAAAAATTATTGTGATTTTGTATTTAATCCTAATTTTTTATAACTTTTAATTTTTTTTTTTTCATAATTAGATAAATTACAATGCATGTATTAGGGTGTGAAATGTAGCCTCATATCTTTATTGCCATACAAGCACTCAATAATCATAAATTCTTACCATATGTATTTCTTCTTTATACGTGTGAATTAGACAGAAAATTATATCATAAATTCTTAACAAAGTTGTGATCATGCAGAAAGCTATATGAATATGCTAAGTACAAGAAGTGGAAGAATTAGCAATAGTTTCACTTGTTGATAAGAAAGTCTCGTTTGTAATAGCAATGAATAAATTAAGCGAGATGGACATGCATCGAAGATGTATCAACAATTGTATTTGTGTAACAAATTTTCAACTATGAAATTTTTATATAAGTGTTTCCTTTATTACAAAATATTAAAAATTTCTTTCAATAATGGGAACATGCTAAAATATTTGAGTCACATAATATATCGTAATTCTAAATAATTATATTCATATGCTTGTATTTATTTTTAAATGCCAAGGATGTTTTATTCTTGTAACAATTTTTGAAGTAACTTTGCAACAAGAAAATTAGATCTTATTTATGCGAGTACAAATTAATTAATGGGTATAATTCCATTGTCGGTGACGAACTTTGGCTCTTTTTTCAAATTGGTCAACGAATTCTGAAAGTTAACAGTTTTGTCTACAAACATCACATGTTGTACTTGTATCCAATTAGGATAAAACGTAGCAGCCATCTAACGGAAGTGTTCATGTGCAAGATGTGCCTTGCACATGAGCATCTTTTTAAGGGTAGTTTAGTCCATTCCAATAAATTTTTTCCTAAAAAATAATACTTTTCCCTTAAATAAAAATAAAGAAACAAAAAAATGGGGTTTTTCAAAGCCCAAAATGAAAAAACTACACTACTAAAAAAATGCCATTACCGAAGAAATTTTCCGTCGAAAAATGCTTGACTGTCGATTTTCCCAATTGTCAACAGAAATGGCGTGGCTAAAAGTCATAAACCATCAATAATTATGAAAATATAGTGTTGTGAGAAAAATTATTAGCGATGGTTTTGATTCACCGTTGGTAATGATCATTTTTTCTAGTGATAAGGGTTTAAATTTCGATTTTGAGGGAGTCCGAAATTTTAACACTGATTCGACAAAATTTCGAAATATTTCGACGAAATTTTCGAAATTTCGCCGAAATTTCGAGCGAAATTTAGAACACCCTAACAACCAAATTTTTTTGAATTTCGTCGAAATTTCGCTCAAATTTCGTCGAAATTTAGCGAAATTTCAACACTTACCCAGAAACCCAGCCCAGCGAATCGCCGAATCCTCACGCACTGACGCCTTCGGCCTTCTCGATCTCACTCGATTTGCAGCGCGCGCCGCTCTCTCCTCTCTCCTCCGTCTTCTCCTTGGCTTGCTGGACTGGACTCATCTCTCTCTTCTCACTGATTCTGTTCTGTTCTCGGCTTCTCGAACTTCTCTGTCTTCTCACCAACTCCGGCCACCTCGAAGCATCCAGCCACCTAGCTCGAAGCCTCCGGCCACCTCTCAGCCTTCGGCCTCTCTCTCTCTTAAGTCTTAAGTTACTAAATTAATCTTTGGTTTCAAATTACAGAAGAATGTTAATCTTTATACCGTAGGTGAGAAAGAGATCTGCAGTGAGGAAGGGGGAGAGAACGTGAGAACTGAGAAGTGAAGACTTTGATTCGAGGGAGGACCGGAGGAGAGAATCTGAAAAGGATTGGTTTTTGAAGAGTTTTTGATTTAAGGGCATTTGAGTCTTTTTCTTCTCAATTTGGGCATTCCCAAAAGAAATGATGATTAATCAACTTAGAGACTTCCTCACCACACAAACTCTGTTATCCTATTAATTGTTAGAAAGAAATATTTGGACTCTAAGCCCTTCCTGACACCACATGTACCACTTGATCAATTTTAACAAAATTGATTAGTTTTGTTTAGATAAATTTGGTGATCATTATCTAGTGAGTCAGTGACAAATAACTAATTATTTTAAGAATTTCAATTAATATTACAATTTAACTTTAATATAAATTATTAGTGGTCCTTAACAGACTAGACATCAACTCATCAAGACAAATAAGGAGATTGGAGCCAAGGGCAATTCCGTCTCGTTCCCTAATTTTTCTTAAATACAGTATGTGATTTAAACCGAGAATATTTGAGATTTTTTTCTTTTAAATATTTAATGCAATTATGGTATACCCTTTCAGCCTTTCTTAAATGAGGAGGGTGGTCAAGAAAGTATTTTGGAGTGGTCATAATAGTAGCACTCAAATTTTTATGTGTCACACTAACACACACTATTAGCATAGTGTATAGACTAAACTAAATTATAATATGTGTAAATATGTAACACCAAGTCAATATATCACACAATATAATCGGTAAATAAATTGATGTTTTCATAAACAAATGAATGGTGGATAAAGACTGCAAAAATGAGAAAGTTATATGAGACTATTAACAATTGTAAGTATACTGTATATTATCAATTTATCACGGCTAAAGCAGTAAAGCCTAAATGGGTCCCAAATTTACAATTTACAATTTACTAATAATTCTAAATCTATTAGACAATTTACAATTATACAATTGATAAGCCTAAAGCAGTAATATAGAATTGTCAATTGGTAATATCAATATGATATGAAATTAGTAATTAGTAATAACTAATATGATATTAATTTCTTGGTGATATACTGATATGATGATATTGAAGACAGCGAAAATTTTGAACCTCCTAGAAACTCTATGTGGTATTGATTACTTTTGTAATTCATGTGGCAATATTGTAGTAAAAATAAAATTGAGGTGTTATTGAAGTAATTATTAATTAGTGAAGCATTTTTTTAACAGTATTTGCCTCCAGCGCACATTATATTCATCACATATCACATGAAACCTACCATATAATTTGGTTTTTTCAATGTTTTTTATCAATGTAGTAGATAATATGTTAAATAAACATATGGTAAGGTTTCATTCAAAATTTCCGTATTTTGATAGTAATTTCCGTCGTTTCCGTCGAATTTTTGTCGAAATTTAAAAATCTTCGAAATTTCCTCGAAACCCGAAATTTTATTCCTTGCTAGTGTGATACAATGATAACCGAGCCCACCTTAAAAAACCAGTCATAACCCAACCCACATTAATAAATAAATAAATAAAAAGGTGTTAGGCACGAATTCCACCGTACGTCGCTTTTGTTCTCTGTGTTTTACAATATATGTGATGCCCAAGAATTTTTGCCTTGATTTAATTTGAGCTTACAGTATTTTTCAAGAATTTATTTAAGGTCATTAGAATTTTATTTATTTATTTTTTTTTTACAAAATTAGGAAAAACACTTCTTGGTATTCTCAGATTTATTCGGTTAGACTTTTGTCATTGATTAATTGAAGTGGGACCTTGATTATGTAGTACTTGACAAAAAAAACCCAACGAGACCGAGTTTGCATTTTTTATTTTTACAACAGGATTAATTATAGTGAATTTTGGAAGCTAGATTGAATTATTGGAAATTAGAAAATTGTAGAATAATAGGTAAACAAGCATTTTTTCCAAACGTTTTTCGATTATTCGTAGAAAATGTGTAAATCATTGGAGGAATCGAGATCGTAGGAAAATAGTATTGAACACCACAGTTGTCATGGTGTCAACAGACTTTTCATCGGAAGACGGGATAATTTCCGATGAATTTCGGAAAAAAATAGAGAAAACACAAAAAATAATTAGAGAGTAAATTAGAAAATAGGAATCACGATCTTGACCGTCGACCGAATTCGATCAGACGGAGAAGTGTGTGTTAAGCAAAGGCTGGATAAATGTCAAGCTTAGGGATGGCTTGGACACATGTCAAGAGCGAAGCATTTTAAACTTGATAAACTTTAAATAACGTTAAATCAATTTCGGTGAAAACGTCAAATTAATAAATTTTCAAAAAAACTTCCAAAGTAATTTGGTAAAAGTTTTTGAAATTGCACAATCCAACTTCCTTTAGATCCTCTTTAAAACCAACATTAAATAAAAACTCAAATTTTTTTAGAGAAATTTGGATCAGGTCGTTATAAAATGTAATACTATTAAGTATGTGATTGTATTTACAGATTCATAATTTTTAGATTTACAATATATAATTAATATTGAAACAAGTAAAAATAATTATAGTAGATAATCCAAATCTATATACATATGTGGATAAGGTATATATAATTATTTTTTTGTTAGGTAGTTATAAGACTGTTAATTTAGACCACATTTTCATATTAATGTATCATATAAAACTATTTATGTTGAATCAGACCACATATTTTGTAAATTTGTAAAGTGAAAAGTTTCCCCATATATAATAATTATATATGGATATGTCTCATGCATGGCATGCCATGTAATCATGTATATGTATATATGACTTTGCTTGCGATGTATGTATGACTTTTTGCTTGCAATATATGTACTATTTTTTGCTTGCAATGTATGTATGACTTTGATAAGTGACAGCAAGTTTATGTTCTTACGCAGGTTTAGGGTTTCTTGCAGTCCAGGCCTACCTGTCTTCATTTACGTCCATTTAAGGAAACTTTGAGTAGATGGCAAAGGTACCCTCTTTTAGTTTTTTTAATGTCTATCTAGGAACATTGAGAATTACTTATTGGCAGGACTTCCACCCTGAAATCTCCTACGGGAATCCAAAATCAAGGAAAATCCTACCGAAAATTCGGCAGAACCTCCCCTGAAAATGGACTAACCCAAAAATTTCAAAACCTGTTAAAAAACACTTCTAAACAGCAACCACCTCTACCACAACCAAAAAGGGTCTCAGACCCAACAATTTCAAAGAAATCCAACTTAAAATTGTAGAGTGGTTATCAGAGCTGCTATTCTATTAAAAGGAATTTCTACAAAAAATTTAATGGCGCCTATAGGGTCCGAGTAGGAAGATGGATGCAAATGCCTCGACGTTATCGGCTCGATCTCCACCAAAGCTGCTCCCTGTGGGACAATTTAATATAAAAACAAGAAAAACTATGAGATAACTCAGTGAGTGGACAGTTTAATGAAAATGAAAACAAAAGTAAACTTTCTGTTTTAAGAAAATCCTTCATAACCACATTTAACTCAAGACCTCAAGTCGCTCTTTAAAAAACCCCCAGTTTAAAACATTTTCAGAACACGTCCAAATTTGTTTTCATAATTTAATAAACAAAACAGAAGCATAAACCATTTATCAAATAAAATTCAAACATTTTAAATTCTAACTAGTTTACGAATTTAAAATAAACGATCGCAATGAAACCGTATAATACATATATAATACAACGCACCAAGCCAGTTACCTGGAGAATCTGTCATACATGCGCAGAGCCGAAAATCTGTTATACGCATGCAGAGCCATAAATTCTGTCGTACGTGCACGCAGATCCAACCCCCAAAAGGTCAAGCATCACGACACACGGCCCAAATCCTATGTGTGTGCCGCAATGGGTCCCAAAGACCTATCTAATCTGATAACCTGGAAGGGTACTGAAGTGGGTGGTTTGAAAATCAATAACTCATAAACACATAATCCAAATCTCAAATCCTTTCATTTTTCTTCCAAAACTCTTCTTAACAAAACCAAACTCATCAAAAAACATTTCCTTAAATTGTAATATCCCATAACAAATATAACAAACATTGAGACAAAGAATATGAAATATAAACGATCTTTCCATAACCAAGTTGAAATTAAATACGCCATTCCAAAACATAGTACGTACTTTTAATGTAAATTCATATATGAAAGCACGCTAAAATATTTCTTGATCGTGAAATTTATGAAATCCAAGATAAGTGTATTTAGTTAATATAAATGATTAGCTGATAGACATTTAAAATTTAAAACTCAAAATGAATTCAAGTTAAGCCAAAGAAATTGAAACCACATAAAAACATAAATTATTAAAATTCAAGGTCCACTCACAGAGATAGCCTTAGCTTCGATCCTCCGTCGAATCGTTACGAGCCACGGTCGTCTCGCCTATAAAATAAACAACAAAAACAAAGATTAGTCTCGGTTCTACGACCTTTAAAGGGTGTGTGTGTGGAGCCTAACGTCCCACTCGACTTCGTTCCTACTCGATTGGTTTACGATCTACATGAATTGACCAACAACACTTCCACAATCCCCCTAAAGTTTCCGGCTCAACCTAAACACAATCACTATAACTAATATCGATAACCCACTCAACAAATTGTCATAAATACTCTAAAATTATGGAATATCAATGGGGGTTCGAAATCACAAAATTCGCTGCCCAAGATGGCTGTTTCAAGCCCATAATTTACCAAATATAGGAAAATTCTCAATCTTCATATACGTTCATATCTAACATCAAATTTTGGGATTCCCTACACAAGAGATTGTCCAAAACTACACCAAAATTTCCATAGGACTCAGCCAATCCTTAGTAGACCCGAAATGGGTTCCAACTTTGCAAATCAAACTTCCCAAAACTCTTTTTACTCAAAATTACCCTAAATTTCTGGTCCTAAACGATTATTAGGGTTCCTAGGAATGTAATTGTCCAAGAAAACATCAATAACAGCCCTCTAATTCGAAAACCCAAAGGGAACAAGAAATGAATTCAAATTTTCAAAAAAATTCAAATTTCTAATTATAAGATTTTAAACCACAAACATATAGGGAAATGGAAGCCCATAATGAGAGAAAGAAAGCCCACCTGAAATTTGAAGATTGAGGGTCGGAATTGGTCGGAATCCAGTGAGGAAGGTGCGGCGGGACTGGGCGTTTTCTGCTGGTTTCTGCGTGCGAGGAGAATGGCCGGAGAGGAGGAAGAGTCTGCGAAGTCGGCGTCGGCGAGGGGAGCTCGTCGGTGGTCTGGGTTGGTCGGGAGGTGGCCAGCGGCGTGGGTTTTTGGTGGCTGGGTGTGTGCGCACAGAGAAAAGGGGGAGAGAGAGAGAACTCGAGGAAAGAGAGAATGAGAGAGAGTGAGCTCAGGAGTGGTCGGCGCCTGGGGGGGATCACGCCAGTGAGGCCGGGTCGGCGAGGGGTGGTCGACGATGAGCTGGGTTGTGGGTGCAGGGGAAGGGGTGCGGGAGTGGTTGTAGGGGAGGAGAAAAACAGGGAGAGAGAGAGTGCGGAGAGAGAGAGATATAAAGGGAGGAGAGAGAAGCTTATAGGAAATTCTAGAGAGAGAGAAATCAGAAAATTTTCTGATTTTGGGTATTTAAAAACCCACTTATATAAATTTACAAAATTGCCCATCACTTCACATGTCCGTATCTTTCAAACCGTAACTCGAAACGACGCGTGCTACGTGTCTACGAACTCGTGGACTCGAAACCTTTCCAACGGACCCGAAGTCAAAATCGAAATCCCGTTTATTTTAAAAGTCAACTTTGGGTCAAGCCCCAAATTAAAACAAAATAAAAATTTAAATCAAAACTCTTTTTATTTTCCAAATAAATATCAAAATCTTTAAAATACAAATCAACATTCTTTAAAGACCTCTTAAAAACATAGTTAAATCAAAATTTAAATTTCTAGTGGGAAATTTGGGTCAGGTCATTACACTTATATACCCTCATCATGGACCCATCACCCCTTTTCTCTACCGTGGATTATTATACTTTGAGAGGGTATAAAGTTACTATATAATTTCTATTGTTATACATCCAAAAATAATTGATATATAAAGTTACTATTTTACTTATCTATGACCATGATGTCTATGAGAGACCATGACCATGATCATGTTCGTAGCTGTGTCCTGCCGTTGGCTAGCCATTAAGAGAAAAACTTGGTTGTAACAAAGGTATGCACTCTTACTATCACAATAAGTAGTCATGTAACTATTAGGGCTGAAGTTAAGATTTTGGAGTCTGAAGCGAATTGTAAAAGTGAGGCCCTTAGTCCTCAATGTACATTCACTTAATTTTTTTTCCCCAACAAATACTCATAAAACATATTATAATAATGCAAAAATTTAGATTTTAACATAACCAAACAGCGAATAATATGTAACCTAAATAAAAGTTTTTTTTTTGGCCAAAACCTAAATAAAAGTTTTATCATGGTATAAAGGATATACAAATTTGGAGTCCCCTAGACATATGGGGCCCAAGGTGGTTGCCTCACCTAGCTCTCCTCAACTACGGCCTTCATAACTAATATGTGAGGAGATTTGGCTCATTTTTACTCCTTTTGCCTTACTAAATAGGGGTATTTTTTATTGTTAGAGGAAGGTCCGATGTGGATCATGCATGGAGTATTGCTAACCTCTTTTTTCCTGTAATCTCTTGATTTTTTTTTTTATATTTTATCCTAATTTAAAAAAAAAAAAACATGTGAGAATATATTGTGAGAGTAAAGATGTATACTTCCATCATAGCCAAATTTTTCTGAAGCGAAAGGCACTTCACGTCTTAAGTTGTTATCAAAGAGATGCTTAAAAGAAGAGGGAGAATTAAAGTTTTCCTAAAAAAATTTCTTAGAACATATATAAATGAATGACAAACTCGGTTTGGATCCTTTACTGGTCCCTTGTGTGTTAATCTCATACTAATCAACTAAGACTACATCATTTTGCTTCTTCCCCGTCAATTTTTTTTTTCTTTTTACAATGGGTTGGTTTAGTTTTTGTCAGGGATGGACCCAGGAATTTAAAATGGGGTGGATTGAACTTTAAGGCTACTAAAATTTCGGCAGCATATCGTTTATTTTTATAAAACTTCCAAAATTCAAATAACCTGTTAAAACACTTCATTAATCTAAAATGAAATTTATTCAAAGAAAACTCGACAGTACGAGTGAATTTCATTAATAAACAACAAGAAATACACATACTTAAGTTGTGCCCTACGAGTCTTCACAACATAAAAATCATCAATAACAGATCATAACTAATAATATCAACAAGATCTTTTTCAATGTGGATAATCATACAATCAATAAGAAACTCATCACATATCTTGTTTCGAAGTCGATTTTTATTAGTTTTATGGATGAGAATGCTCGCTCAGTTGTTGCCGTGGAAACAGGAAGAGTCAACACAAGACGAACCAATCTCTTGAGCAGATAATATGATTTTCTCGTTCTAACAAGTTCATGACATAATTCATAAATGGAGGACACATTCTGAAATTGTGAAAGTTCACGAACCTCATACTTATAATGCTCCAACTGTTCTCTTAAAGTACACAATTCAAACTCACTAAAATCTTGAGGATAAAATTTATGTGTCAAACTGCATATTTTGTCAATATCAAATAATCTGAACTCATCACAAGGATCCAATGCTGAGCCAAGGCAAAGGAGTTCCACTGTTTCCTCATTGAATCTACTATTTAACTCCTTCAAGTGAAAATCAATTACAATATTAAAGATATCAAAATGATAATAATGCTCAATTGTGATAAAATTTTGTTGTTGACAAGAACGACATGTACCCTCCATATGTGAGGGTTTTAGTTTCGTTATTTTGTTTTCACTCACACTTTCAATCGTTTCCTTCAATCCTCGCAGTTCAAATCATCAACAACTATGTTTTCTCCTATAGAAGCAATCCCAAACTAGCTTATAGTTCCAAAGGGAAAAAAAAATCAATGTCCTTTTCTTTTATTGTTGTTGCCATCAAATAGTCAAAAATTACTATAAGTTCATCGTCAATCTTCTTCATAACCCTAATCCCAAATACAATTAGAATCTAATTAAGATGTTCTCATGATTATTTTGGCTAAAAAATGAAAGCTGAGTTTGAGAGAAAAAAAAAATACAAGAGACATGTTTAATATTGGTTTGTGATTGCTCCGGTAGAAGGAAACAAGATTTCTGATGATTTTGACAGTGGCGCGCGGTTGAAGATGCCATATGATTTAAAGGATCTGTTTCTAAATTTGAGTTCCAATACTAATTCATTCAGGAAAATGATTTGAAAGGAGAGACTTTCACTTTTATTTATTAGTATATTATTGTACTTTTATAAAACAGAAATTTGACCAATTGTTTAGTTATGTATCTATTGTACATTCAAGTGGAAATAGAATCTTATTCTGCGTGGGTCAAAAAGGTCTTCATATTGGAGGTTAAGATGAAGTATGTAGAGTTATATTTACACTACACCAAAATTGAGCTTTCACGGCGTGCAATTTACGGCGTGCACTTGCTGATCGCCGTAAATAATTATGTTTTACAGCGTGCTTGGGTAGCGCGCCGTGTATTTTATTTCTATGTATCAATTTACGGCGTGTATTAACTGCATGCCATAATGGCATATAAATCATGGCAAACATATTTTGCGTCGTTAAATGTGAGACAATTTACGGCGTGCATTTTTATTATTAATGGCGTGCATACTTTATGCCATAATTAAAACTGATTTTTTTTATTTTACCCGCGAAACCAAAAAAAGAATGAAAAATTCCCTCGCGTATTTTCATTTGGCGCTTCAGTTTCTGGAACTTCACAACAGTCACTCCCTCTTTCTCTGTCTCTCCTACTCTTTCTCTCTCGCTCTCTCTCGCCAAAACACTCGATCAGTCTATCCATTCTCTCCCTCTCTCTCTCTCTCTCTCTCTCTCTCTCTCTGTGGATCCTCCCTCTTTACTTTTCTGGGCGTTGGTGCTGGATTTTTTTTAAGAAACACCCAAATGGTGTAAGGTACTAGTATTCCCCTTTTGTAATTTGCTCATTCTCTACTTTACTTAACTATTTTCTGCTCACCTAATTTTATGGGTTATGAATTATATTTTCTTATTCAAATTTTATACATTTTATGGGTTTTCTATTTTTTCAATTTATGGGTTAATGGGTTGTTTATGTTTTGCCAATTTAATGGGTTCTATTGCCTTTTGGAAATCAAGATAACCAATCTTGATCCCTTTCAATATTTCAGGAATGTAATATATTGGGTAGCTTATTTGTTGAAAACCTTAGTTTCAATTTCAGGTTGGCAATGATCAAAATGCAAAACTGACACTTGCTTTGGTTAGTTAAGATGCGGAAGTGAAGGTATGTTTCAAACAGGCCCATGTGTTGTGTAAAAACTTTAACTTGATGTTAATATATTATACATATATCCTGAAGTGTAGAGTTCTCTTATTTTCTTTCCAATGTTATGCTAATAATCATGATAAGTTTTTGTTTTCTTAAAGCAGTCTTTGAAAACGACATGAACTCTAAATGTAATGTACACTTTCACCAACCAGAATGTATCTGCAATCATTTTATAATAGTGAAGATACTGTAACTGCTAAAGCTCATAAACGTAGAAAATTGGTTTACTGGTGTTTGCTACAGAACATTTGACTAATATTTGCTTAGTTTGTTTCTTGCTACAACTTAAAAATTAAGTAGTTTTGAAATCTGTACAGTATATGTTTCCTATGTTTGATGAATTGAAAGCTTTCTCATTTCCCTTCAGCATTTTCCTCTTTTGATGATACACTAAAATTTGATTGAGGCCATGCAAAGTTTGTTAACAATTTATTGTCGTGTAGAAAAAATTTTGGTGTGATGCAGAAACTTTATTAGAATGCTGATTGCAAAAGCCTAATATGTTGTAGCAAGTGCATCTCAAACTTGGCATGACAAAATGGCCATCTGACATCATTCTTTACACTCAAAAAGTTTCATCTCATATTCTGTATATCTAGACCCCCACATAATATTGATTCTAACGTTTGTGTGTGTTTTGGATTTTTAAATTCTTCCACATATCCCCACCTAACCCCATTTTCCCCTCCAGAACCATGTCTATAATTCCTGAGTCTGGGAGTATTGGTTCTTTTGACTTTCATTTCTAAACGTTACACAGCATACTTCTCTGTCCTGCTTGACATCAATGGTGGATGAACTTTTGGACTGTATAGCATTTTTGTGCTTCACTTAGCAGTCAGGTGAGAACTGAGAACTTTCCTCTTCTTCTTCTCCACAATCACCTTCTTTATACTCTTCTTCCTTGTGACAATCTTTATAGCCTCCGTGTACTTTTACTTTATAAATACTGCATGCTTTGCATCTGATGAGGTCTGAGTGGCATAGGAATTTGGAGCCTGCACTCTGTATTGCTTGAAATTCATTTGGATATATCTTTTTCCCAGATTCAGTGACTAATGTTTTGTAAACCATCACTCTGCTTCATGTGAAAATCAGGGTAAGCCATGTTCCCATAATCTCACATGTTCTGCTACCTTTAGAATATGTAGTATAGAATATAAGTATAGAGCCATGTTCCCATAATCTCACATGTTCTGCTTCCTTATAATAAGTTGGTTTTACAAGAATAAGTTTTATTCATGAGTTTAACATTGTGGTCAATGGCCACTATATGTTATATTTGTATGTAGTCTATAGATGCTTAAATCTTGATCCAATGCTTTCTTTTTATGGTTCTGATCATTATTTTTAATTTTATATGAACATAGACTTCACATTTCCCCTGCCCCTAGTTGTGTGCATATTGACTGAATTTGATTGTTATATAATAGAGAAAAATATTTTACTGGTACAGTAATATGCTATCTGCATTAGTTGCACAATAATGCATATGTAGCTAACAGCTGTGAGCCTATGACTTGAATTGTGTGGTTGTTGTGGCTGTATGTTGTGTACTTGCAGGTGCATGCATGTTTTTATGATGCACAATTTGGTTTCAATTTCTTAAACCAATTTAGAAGCCACACATTGTATTTCACAAACTGCTATAAATATAATCTGTAACCCTATCCTACTTCAGTTACATGCATTTTCAAACACTTTCTTCCTAAACAACATGGGCTACTACTTTGTATTCAACATAAATTAGTTTAGAAGCATTTTCTTGCACTTAGAATTAACTAGTTTTGCTAGTCTGCATCTAGCTTGCCAATGTCAAATCATTCCTAAGTATGAACTTAGATGTGCTCTGAATTTGAGTATAGAATGCAAACTCACAATAGTTTATTGAAATGATTAATAATTTAATATCTGGAAAATATTTCTTTAGTCAATTAACTGATGGCAAAGTATTGTACCTTGTTAAAGTCCAATGACAATTAAGGTAACTGTAATTGTCCTCGACTCATCAACTACCAAATATCAGTCACCTTTACTGTCTCAATTATAGGCAATCACTTCATTTCACTTTCATTTTTCATTGAGGTTGTTATTGTAATGAGTCATGACTTATCTTTTTATCCATCAAAGTAAAACTGAGTTCTATACCAAAAGAAAAAACAGTAAAACAGAGGTTAAAAATTTGTACATTTTTCATTGTTATAATTGTTCTTTTAATTAAAATTCAATGTTTATTGCAGAGGGCTATGGAAAACGTTTTTTCCTCAAGCTTTGTTTGCAAAACTATTGAGCTTACAAGACAGGTAGGCACACCTTTGCTACTTTGTTCATGTCAACTGAAGATATAGTAAAAACTAGAAGATTAAAGTAAAAATCTAGCACTAAAATAAAAAAGAAAATACAATATATTTGTACTTCTTTGATTTCTCCCACACTTCAATATGAGAATCTAGAGATAAACAGAAACTGCATTTTCTTATTTCAACTTCAATTATATTACCTTCATTTACATTACCTTTTATTGCTTGGTAGGCTTGAAAGAGTATATGAATGATAGAATTGGATTTCTTATGTATGTGTGGATTATATTCATTTGCTTTATGGAGTGAATACATACATAGCTGTGTGTGCATTTATACATGTATTGGTTTGCTGCACTACTGTATATTGTTTTCCTTGTGTTTTTTTTTTTGTGTAAGAATCATTTAATTCTTTTATTGACAAATATATTGTATAATTTTAAATTGGAAAGGTGTCTAGACATTAATTAGAGAGCAACACCAAGGAAAGACAGAGACCATGGATAAAGAATGGGTAAACTATGCAAGGTTATTTTTAAGGCCCTAGCTATACATATTTAGATAGTTTATATGCATGTAGTACTTATTAAAAATAAGATTTTTTTTCCTTTAGAAATTCTAAAGTGTATCGTGATGGAGCACGAAGGTTTGTTGATATGGTCCAAGCGAGTAAGGGGAATCCAGCAAAGATCCAATGTCCTTGCAGTCGTTGTATAAACCTCCAATACCAGCATTTTAATATAGTGTATGAGCATTTGGTCATGAATGAGATGGATTCTACATACACTACATGGGTGTTTCATGGAGAAAATCCAAGTTCATCTGTACAAGAGAGAACTGATGAATTGCCAGAGACATATAGAATGTATAGGGATGCATTCTGCCAAGATGATGATGATGATGATATTGCAGAACCACCACAAGAAAGAAGAGAGCCAAATTTTGAAAATTTAGTGGAGGATGCAGAACTTCCTTTATATACAGATTCTACTTACACAAGGATGTCTGCAACTGTTGTTTTATATAAGTATAAAGCTAGATATAGTCTAACTGACAAAGCTTTTGATGAGCTTCTTGAGATTTTTGGTGATATGCTACCACGTGATAATAGGCTTCCAGATTCCTTGTATTCAACAAAAAAATTACTCAAGGCATTTGATTTAGGCTATGAAAAGATACACGCATGTGTAAATGACTGTTGTTTATTTAGAAAAGAGTTTGAGCACATGGAGACATGTCCGAAATGTGGTTGTTCCCGGTGGAAAATGAATGACCGAACAAAAAAATTATACATTGGAGTCCCTGCAAAGGTCTTGCGGTACTTTCCAATCATACCGAGATTTAGGAGAATGTTTAAGTCACCGGAAATGGCAGAACAATTAACATGGCATTACACTCATAGAAGTCAGGATGGAAAAATGAGGCATCCAGTAGACTCGTTGGCATGGAATATAATTGATAATAAGTGGCCTTCTTTTGCTTCAGATCCACGTAACCTCAAGCTTGGCCTTTCTTCTAATGGATTTAATCCGTTTGGTGATCTTAGTTCAAGATATAGTTGTTGGCCAGTGATTTTGGTTACTTATAATCTTCAGCCATCTCTATGCATGTCCAAGGAAAATTTAATGTTGACTTTACTTATCCCAGGGCCAAAGCAACCTGGGAATGATATAGATATATACTTGGAACCACTTATAGAAGATTTAAAGGAATTATGGATCAACGGTGTAAGTGTTTATGATGCATTCAGTAAGTCCACATTTAATTTGAAAGCTATATTGATGTGGACAATAAATGACTTTCCTGCTTATGGGAATTTATCTGGATACTCCACAAAGGGTGAAAAAGCATGTCCAGTATGTGGTGTTGACACATGTTCAAAATGGCTGAATTGTAGTAAAAAATTTGCATATATGGGTCACAGAAGGTTTCTTCCACACAATCACCCATTTCGGGTTAAAAAAGATTGGTTTGATGGAACTAAAGAACATGGACGGAAGCCTAGAATATTAACTGGTTCAGATATTCATCAGTTTGTCGATAATTTTGAAAATGATTGGGGAAAGTCGAAGAATAAGAGAAACAAAAAGAGGAAGAAAGATAGAAGTCCTATTTGGCCATGGAAGAAGAAGTCGATTTTCTTTGAGTTACCATATTGGGAGGTTTGTCGCTTTCCCCTTTATTTTTATTAAATTTTAAAAATACTTCATAGTTTTTGTTGTTGAATTTTAGATAACTTTGGATAATATTGCAGACATTACTATTACGCCACAATTTGGACATGATGCATGTGGAGAAAAATATTTGTGAGAGCATTCTTGGTACTCTCTTGAATATGAAAGGCAAGACAAAAGATAGCTTAAATTCTCGTAAAGATTTGGAAGAGATGGGCATAAGAAAAGAACTACATCCAAAAAATGATGGGGCTGGTTTTCTTTGTGCAACTGCATCATATGTCTTATCCAAAAAAGAGAAACAAGTTTTCTGTAAAAGGCTATTAAATTTGACATTACCAGATGGTTATAGCTCCAACATTTCAAATCGTGTGTCATTGCAAGATTGCAAGATTTTAAGTCTCAAGTCTCATGATTGTCATGTCCTAATACAACAAGTGTTGTCAGTAGCATTAAGAGGACTTTTGCCAAAGGGACCAAGGGTTGCAATATTTAGATTATGTGCATTTTTCAATGAAGTATGTCAAAGGGTGATTGATAAAAATAAATTAGAAAAACTTGAAGATGATGTTGCAGAGACTTTGTGCATGTTTGAAAGGTTTTTTCCTCCATCCTTCTTTGACATTATGGTTCATTTAGTCATTCACCTTGGACAAGAAGCTAGGATTGGTGGCCCTGTTCATTTTCGTTGGATGTACCCATTTGAAAGGTGACATTCGGAATGTACTTTATTAATTATAACCGAAGTTAATATTAATTATAATTTTTAGTATGACTTTTTCTTGTGATTTAGGTTTATGAAGGTACTAAAAAGCTATGTTAAAAATCGTTCAAGACCTGAGGGATGCATAGCTGAAAAATATTTAGCTGAAGAGATCACACGGTTTTGTAGTGGGTACATGAAACAAGCAGCTGAAATAGGTGTTCAACATAGACGCAATGAGGATTTTGAAGATGAAAAAATAGTAGAAGGACGCCCAATTGGTTATGGAAAGTTGAAGACAATGAATTCTGACATGCTAGAAATTGCTCATCGTTATGTTTTGTTCAATATTTCAGAAGTAAAACCATACAAAGAGTAAGTAAAATTAACATTTGTGGCAGTGAGTTGTATTGGTTTATATTGTTGTTACTAACAGTAAGTAATTTCCTGTACAGCATGCATTTAGAGGAACTTAAGCGTTCAGATATGCGTCTTTTGAAAAATGAAAGCCTTTTACAGAAGAGACATATAGATACTTTCAGTGCATGGCTATCAAATAAAGTGAAAAAAAGTGGTAGTAGTGAAATGTCACATATGCTGAGGTGGATTGCATGTGGGCCTCTGAACTATGTTGAATCATTTTCTGGTTATATTGTTAATGGAAATCGATTTCACACAAGGAATGCTGAGAAAAGCACACAGAATAGTGGGGTTTCCATTGAAGCAGATACAATGTGTCGAGCAAGTGCAAGAGACACTTCACATGTTCTTGGAAAAATACCATACTTTGGTGTTATAAATGAAATTATGTTGCTAAACTATAACCATTATAAATTCCCTATCTTTCATTGTGATTGGGCAAATATAAGAAATGGTGTCAAGGTTGAAGATGGGTTTACATTGGTTAATCTCCACCAAGGGCAACATCAATTTGAGAAAGATCCATTTATATTGGCATCACAAGCAAAGCAAGTGTTTTACTCAAGAGAGAATGATACGTCCAACTGGTATGTTGTACTAAAGGCACCACCAAGAGGTTTTTATGAGTTTGAAAATGCTGATGAGAATGATTACACGCCATCTGCACCAGTAGATGTCTCTCGACTTGACCTAAACCTTGATGATGAAGATTATGTTAGACATGATTGTGAGGACATGACTTATAATTCGGTAATTATAATCGTGAATTATTGGTCTATTGGTTTCATTTGCATAGATTATTGTTTTACAAATTTTTGTTTATATACCTCTAATAATTTTTGTTTGCTTAACAGAGTGATAATGAAGAGTGACACTAGTAACAGAGCGTGCATGAGCTACTTCCTATAGCTTTCTTTCTGGGTTCCTGTAGCTTTCTTTCATTTGTATATATACTTCCCTGTAGCTTTCTTTCATTTGCATATATACCTCTAATAATTTTTGTTTATATTACATTTGCCATTGCTAATTGGACCTACATTGTGCACTGCAGGTCAGACTTGTTTAAGGTCTTAAGTAATGGCTGGGGAAGTAAGCTTCGACCTATTTCTCATTTAATATGTCATATACATTTCAAATTATGTTTTTTTAAAACAATTTTTTTATTTGTTGTGCTTGTTATTCTTATAAACTTTTTTATTTGTTGGGCTTGTTATTCTTATAAATTTTTTTTGTATGTTCTATGAAGTCTTCAAAAAAAGGAGCTAAGAGAGGGAAAAAGCAACAGTTAGCTGCTATAGCTGCAGCCATGCAACAAGGGAATGAACCCTTACGAATATCAGGTGGAGGGTCTAATTCTCCACTAACGGTTTCACCTAATGAAGTACCTAATAATCCAGAAATTCAAGATGAATCTAACCCTGAAATATCAAAGAAAAAGCCTAGGGGAAAGACAAAAATGGTGAATCTTAGCAAAGGAAAAGCAAAAACGTCTCGTCTTATAGTGGAGTTCAATTATTCTGGCCAACCATATAGAGGTGATGTAGCAAAATTTGCTTCATTCCTTGGTACCACAGCAAGAGAGCTACTGCCAGTGACATTGGAGAATTGGAAGGACCTTTCACAAGAATTTAGAAATCAAATATGGGAGCATATCACGGTATTGTAGAGAAATATATTTCCCACATTCACATTGAATAATTTATCTATAATTTCACTCTAATTTTACTTTGTATACATTTTTTTTTGGTGCAGCAAAAAGTCGCTATTGAGGAATGCCACAAGAAATATACATTTCAAAAGTTGAAGAAGCATTGGAGAGATTTTCGATCCTTATTAATTAAAGAAGTGATGCAGCAAGCTAAAGTGGTCGGCCTACAACGTGCTGCTGCCCTCCTCAAACCAGATAACATTCACTCCATGGAGGAATGGCAATCTTTTGTCAAAAAACGAACCTCTACAACATTCAGGGTAATGGTTTTTGACATTTTCTTTCAAGTATACTTGTGGGCTATCTACTGTTTTCAGCCAATATTCTCCAACATTCTATTTGTTTTTTTATTCTAACTAGTTATTTATATATTTTTTTCATATGAAAAATGTGAAAGATTTAAAAGGATGAGGGCAAAACAAACTTTAGTGCATAGGACAAGCCGTAAAAGCTTTGCTCGTTTGGAAGAGGAAATGGTAAAATCTTTTTTAATTTCATATGAATTTTGTCCTGTGAGAAAGTCTGCAATGTAATATTAGCATTAGTTGATCTCTACTTGTTATTTTATAGCGACAAGAAAGTGAAACACCAGATGCAATTTCAAGGGTTGATGTCTGGATCCGTGGTTATGAAACGAAGAAAAATAATGAGGATGAAGAAGTTGAGGATCCAGAGATAGTGGTAAAAAATTATCTGCTGTATACTTTTATGTTTATGGTTAAATTTTTATTTTTCTATTTATATTTATATTTTCAATTATGTACTTGAAGCAAAAAGTGAAAAAATACAAGGCAGCAGACTTGGAGAAATGCTCTATTAAAGATGATGCCCTTACAAAAGTACTTGGTCCTGACCCACGAGGAAGACTAAGAGGGCTTGGATTGGGGGCAACCATTTCAAAGGTGGAAGGTCAAACACATATGCGTGATAAGTTCAATAAATTGGAGAATGAGATGCAGGACTTGAAAAATCAGATGCGAGATCTTATTTCTAAGTTAGACAAAGGAGGGATTAACACTGTAAGTAATGAGGATAAACATAATGATTTCATTTTGTTCATATTAGATTTGTGTTAAAATTTGGTTTAATTGATGTCTTAAGCATTGTTACAGCAAAAAGAAAACACAAGTGTTCAACATTCTGCTAATGAGGCATCACAAAGAAAACAGACAACAAATCCAAGTGTTCAACGTTCTGCAACTAATACAGCACAAAGCAAACAAAAGGAAAATGCAGCTGTTCTATGTTCTGATCATCCTGAGAATACAAAGTGCAAGTTGTTAAGTTGGCTTGGGACAAATGAAGTTGTTGCAATTGGTGATATTGCATCCAAGGATCCCACTATATTGGTCCATCATGTGCCTCTTGGCCATGAGTGCTGGAAAGTTTGGGTGAATGATGTGTTAGATGATAGTGTGGCTCTATATCGACCAACACGTGAGTTCTTTCTTCTTCGTGAAGCATTAGGAAGTACAATTGCGTGGCCAATAAAGTATATCAAAGTATATTAGTCTCACATTTTCGAGGTACATTCTTTTTTCTTTACTTAATTTACTTAATAGCTTTATGGAATGTTGTAAGATAGGATGATATGTGATAATACCAAGCTTTAGCTTTTGCATACACATACATTAATTATTGCGTACAGACTTTGAACCAATTCTATTTCACCATACCCATATAATTTTGCATCCTGGTGATGCTGAAGAGAGCAGCACCAACAAAAAAATAGCATGAACTATTTTTATTAGCCAACAATTTTATTATTCCAGTACATTAATGTACCCTAGTTTGACTAACTTTGGTACTATTTGTGGACTGTTTGGATTGTTCGACCTGCCTTTTGAAACAATTTTGTCGAAACTTCTTAAGTTTATGGACTGATTGCTTGTTCCATTGTGATTGTCAAACCGTGGGATGTATTTGGTACTTCAAAATGCAATTGATGATCCGGTTAAGGATAATCGCTAATTTAACAGTAAGCCTCTATAGTCCAAACTAAAGTTTGTGGCAAAATTTGTTGAAACAAGTTTAATTTCTAATTTGACCAAAACTCAAACCAGCCATATTTACACACTTAGACAGTACAGGCCCGTTTGGGGTTGTTGTTAGCCATTCAAAAGCGGCTTTGTATTACAATTTTAGGTGAGCCATAGCAAGTTTGGTGTTTGATAAAAAAAATAAAAAGCTGTCTTTTTTTACAATATATTATGGTATTTTATCCGGATTTAAATACCAGCCATTGGATTTTGATCCAATGGCTGGTGAGCATGGATTCTGTGCTAACCAGTGAGGAGATAATAATTGTATATGTATGTAAAATGAGTGTCTTTTAGTTTCCAAAAGAAATAATCTCAAAAGCCAAGTTGGACTAGACATATATATGTATATATGTATTCATATATCAATATATAATATATGATGTAATTTTCTCTTACCGGACAATTTTAAGTAGTCAATCATGGTTCATGACTACATATTCATACATGATTCCACCTTATTAATGGATAACCAAGATTGTTTTATGTTGGAGGCATGCTAGATCCTTTAATTTTCGCAACTCTTCAGCCCCTGTTTGTAATTGTTGGCTGGGTGAATTTTGACCAATTGGCTGTAATTGAAGGCTTATAATTTTCTAGATTATAGGTAATTACACTTAATTTTGAGTTTGGCTACTAGTTCATCAATTCTGGGTTTTTTTTCTTTTGCCTTATCTTTTTGTTTTCTATCTTTCTTGGGTTTGGCTGCATAATCTTTGACTTTTGTTTTGAATAGATTGTTTTTCCTGATTGTTATGCATATTTTCTCAAGCTGTGGTATATTTGGTTGAGATGATGTTCTTACTAACTACTGGAACATCTTTCTTTCATTTATAGGATCCATTACTGATAAAATATCAAGTGCCACAATGATATGTTTCTAGATTAACCAATTTTCTTTTTGGCACTGCATTTGTTTCCAAATGTATTAATCATAACTGAGTACTACAGCTAATTGGGGTTGGAGCATGGATTTACTTAATTTTTCCTTTCAAGTCTAAACTTAATTTTTATTACTTGATGTCATACATTATGCTAAACTTCTCACTATTCTAATAATTATTTTCAGGTACAAGATGAGGTTCCTAGAGTAGTTAAAGGGAATGTCAACATTTTGTTGGTGGATCCAATATATGGCTGTATGGGAGGCTAGTTTATTGCACCTTTTTTTATATCAATCAGGGCAGCATATATAGTTAGGAACTCTTGGTATTTATGAAATATATCTTGTTTTGGCTTGCATTTTGTTATTTACTCTTTAATTTCTAACTCTTAAAAATGTGACTTTGTATTTGGAATTGATTACCATAATTTCAATGAAGTGTGTATTTCTCTTACATTTATCTTGATGCAGTATTTTATTTGGTAAAATTAATTGGCAGGTGTATGAAGCTAGATAGAAATTAAGTTGCATATGTATAAATAAGCAAAAAAAAAAAAAAAAACTCAAAGACGGCGTGCAGATCATGTTGTAAATAACTGAAAGACGGCGTGCAAATGTAAGCCGTAATATGTAGACTAATTACGGCGTGCAGATCATGTCGTAAATAACTGAAAGACGGCGTGCAAATGTAAGCCGTAATATGTAGACTAATTACGGCGTGCAGATCATGTCGTAAATTGTAATCTTAAACGTGAAAGATCTTTATTTATGACGTGTTTTGTTTATATTTACGGCTTATATTGCACGCCATTATAAGTATAGACTTTTCACGGCATGCGCTTCAACGGCACACAGCGGCACGCCGTAAATATCAATTTACGGCATGCAACGCCCGCCGTGGAAGCTCCATTTTGGTGTAGTGTAATTAGAAGGGTCATTTACAATAAATTATAAAAAAAAATTCAATATTACAGATTCCTCAATTAGAAGGGTCATTTACAAATAAATTATAAAACTTTTTCAAAATTACAAATTCCTCAATGCGCTATTCCATACCCAATGTACTTTTCCATAATTTTTTTTAAGTCATCATTGACCAACATGAAAAAAATATAAATTGAAATAGACCAATAAACATACACTACCATGCATATTTAGATTTGTATCAAGTATGTGTTTGATTGCTATGCAACAAAACGTGTTAGGGTTTAGCCCAAAACTAGTGACCTAAACGTTAACACTTAAGTCATAAGCTCCAAAACCTCAATTCTAAACCATAAACCCCATTTCTAAATCCTAAGAAATTTCACACCCATAAAGAATAAAAAAAAAAAAACAGAATGGGCAAATTGGTATTTTTCGATGCACCAAAATACATGACATCAGAAAGTGGGGCCTATTCACTAAAGTGAGATAAAATTAATTTGAAACTCATTCACCTTTATGGGCAAAAAAAGACTCATAGCAACTATTATGTAATTTTGAAATGTTTTATTAATATAAATGAAATTGCTAGAGTAGTGCTACAACCACAACCTTGTCTCAACTTATTGATCCCAACTGATGTGGCAGATGACATGTCAATTTTTTTCTTGCTATAAATAAATGAGGTGTAGAGTGGACCCATAAATGAATAAATGACAAACTCCTACATAAGTTGACATTTATAAAGTTAAGAATAAGGTGGTGCATGTAGCACTACTCAATTTGCTATACTATTGAGAAACATAATTAAGAGAAACTTGAAACGATAAAATATAGGAGGTGATTTTCACACTCCATAAAATTCCACCTGCACTCCTTCGTTGGTTTTCTTTTTTTAGTTTTTTATAGATGCATTCAAGAAAGTAAAAGTCATTAAAGACAAATTTAAAAATTTATTTATTATAAACAGAGTAAGTGTGGATTTGTGGAGTGTCAAAATCAACACAAGAAATAAGTGCTTTTTTTTGGGTTCACACAAGAGGATCCAAACTCATTCAAGTGCATGGCCTCATATTTTGCCCTTCCTTCTTATTGGTCAATGCAAATTCAGTGACCTCGTAATTTGTCATTCCTTGATGGACATCCAAGTTGCTTCATTAGTTTGACATTCCCTATTAGTCATTAATTGTAGATTTAAAGTGACCTCATATTTTGTGGCATTCATTCATCATTTGATATCCTTATTTTGCTGCTAATTAATCAATTCATCGTCGTATTGTTAGGGTCTAATTATGTTGGCATATAGCTTGAATTATTTTTGTGCTATAGAATTAATATCAGTAGTGTTTTCACAATTGTTATGGTAAGTTGTTTCATTGAAAAATGCTATTTGTACCAATTTTTTCTCAACTCTTTTTCCCAATTTATGTGATATATGATATGCACACTATCCAATTGTTATTTAAAAAACAATAATATTGTAGAACCCGTATAAACAAGGATGCCATATAAGTTTTTTTTTTAAGGAGAAATATTGAAAAAAAGAAGTTGGGTTAAATAGCTTTGTCCTAGCTATGTTATTATATCAAATGGAGGCATTGTTGAAAGTTGAAACAAAAGTAATGAAAACTAAAAGGAAAAAAAAAAGTAATGAAGCCTAAAAGAAAAGCTTAAGGATCCAAACTCTCCCATTTAGGAATGTAAGTTTACTTTAAAAATCATGCATACTAGGTGGTTAGATTTACATTGCAAAGTTTTGAAATGTTTTAAAATATGAGTTTAAGTCTTTTGTAGGACTTAAGTTTAGTTTGGTATTGTAAGAAAAAAATTGATGAAGTAAAGTTAGCTGTAAAATAAACCAATTAAGTGTTTGGTAAACTATGTTTTTAAAAGTGCTGTAAGTGCAAAAAAACAATATCAAGGTGTTTGGTAAATTTTAATGTAAAACTATTGTGGCTACGAATAATTACTAAAATGTATATGATGTTGAAAGTGCCTGAAATGAGGGATAACTGTAAATTTGGTAAAAGATGATATGCCAAAATGATTTTTATTATGACTGAAAGTTACACTTATACAATAGGAGACCTACGACTAGTAAAACATTCCTACAAATTAGCTATACAATCAAGGAAAAAATTAACTGATAATCAATTGTAATTACAACATTTCATATCTTACTCAAATCTAAAGGTGGAAAGTGTATGACTCTCAACACTCCCCCTCAAGTTGGAGAGCAGATATCCAAAACTCCCAACTTGCTAAGCATACAAGTGAAAGTTTCTTTACCCAAAGGCTTGGTGAACACGTCCGCTGCCTGTTGTGACGAAACAACATGCTTAGTGAATATTGAACTCTCTTGGATCTTATCTCTAACGAAATGGCAATCCATCTCAATGTGCCTCGTTTGCTCATGAAAAACAGGGTTGGCGGCTATGTGTAAAGTTGCTTGATTGTTACAGTGAAGCTGTATGGCCGCCCCAAGATGTGGCAACTAGAGATCTTTAAACAAGCTACGCAACCAAGAATGTTCACAACAAGTTCCTGTCATGGCTCCATATTTGGCTTCTACTGAAGAAAGAGAAACCATTTTCTGTCTCTTTGTCCTCCAAAAAATAAGTGAGTTCCCAAGAAAAACACAATAACCTATAGTAGATCTTCTAGTGGTTGGACAACCGGCCTAATCAAAGTTGCAATAAGCTTGCAATTTTAAGTCATTATGAGCTGAGAAAAAAAGACCTTGCCCAGGAGTGTTCTTAAGGTACCTCAAGATTCGAAGTGCTACCTCCATGTGTGACTTCCTAGATTCATCCTCGGTTCATGCATGAACCTACTGAGAACATGAACTACATAGGTGATATCAGGCCTAGTAATGGTCAAATATATCAAACAATCCACTAATCGTCTGTACTTTGTCGGATCCGTGAGTAATTCAGCTGTGTCAGATAATTTTAGATTTTGTTTCATAGGAAAACCAACCGACTATACCCCTAACAAATCACTATCTTTGAGAATGTCAAGAGTGTACTTATTCTGTGAAATGTTGATCCCTTTCTTAGAGCGAGATACTTCAATACCCAGAAAGAATTTAAGATCCCCAAGGTCCTTAATGCGAAATCGAGTATGGAGAAATCGCTTAAGAGAAATAATGGTAGCCAAATCATTCCCTGTAATCAATATATCATCAACATAAATCAAAAGAGCTGTAAATGACGTCCCTCTTTTGCATGTAAATAGAGAGTAATCAGCTTTGGACTGGATAAAACCAGCAACTCATATAACTTTAGAGAATTTGGCAAACCATTGGCGAGAAGCTTGCTTGAGACCATACAGAGATTGTTGAGGCAACATACCAGATTCTCCTCCTGTCGCCGGAGATGAACAGGTGGAGTCATATAAATTTCTTCATGGAGATCACCATGAAGAAAAGCATTATGGACATCAAGTTGGTGGAAAGACCAAGACTGAGCGGCAACAAGGGCAGAAGACAACGCACAGTGATCATTTTGGTTGTGGGAGAAAATGTATCATGGTAATCAATACCTTCAGTTTGAGTGTACCCTTTGGCGACCTAGCGAGCCTTATAGCACCCAATAAAACCGTTAGAACGGTGTTTAATCTTGTACACTCATCGGAAACCAATGGGCCTATATCTTCCCAGGTGGGAGAGAAGTGAAAGTCTAAGTCTTGTTCAACTCTAAGGCTTGGAGTTCAGAAAGCATAGCTTGCTGCCAGTGAGAATCAGAGGCTGCCTCTGCATGGTTACGTGGTTCCACACTCTTATTGATTTGTGTGACAAAATAAAGGTGAGCAGGTGAGTAATGACGATAAGAAATGAAATTGCACAGTGGATAACGTGTACCTGGACTAGGAGACGAAGACTTCGGCATGGAAAAGGATGCCAATGTGACCTGTGAACACACATAATCTTAGAGGTGTGCTGAAGGCTTACGATAACGTTCTGACCAGCGTGGAGGCAGAACGAGTAAAGGTACAGGTGAGAGAGTGGACAGCTGAGGGGAACTCATGTGGTGATGCTTGCGTTCTACACACACCATTTTGTTTAGGTATGTAGACACAAGTATGCTGGTACTCGAGGCCATGTTTTATAAAAAAATGTCGTAATTCTCCCTCATTGATCACACGAACAGTTTGGACAGTGGTGTTGAACTGTGTTTGAACCAAAGCAAAAAAGGATTTGAGTAGCCCCTGTGTTTCATGTTTATTATGCATAAGGAAAACCCATGTAAAACAAGAATAATCATCCACAATTGTTAAAAAATATCATGCCTCAGAAAGAGAGACAAGTTTATGAGGCCCCCAAATATCACAATAAATAAGAGCAAAAGGTCTTGAAGATGAAATTAAACTAACGCCAAAAGGTAGGCGATTCTGTTTGGCCACATGATAGACATAAGAAACTTTATTTAAAGAAGATGAACAAGACAACAATGTTTTGGCTAAAAAATTAAAATGGGAAGAGGAAAGGTGTCCTAGACGGCGATGCCATAAATTTGTGGAAGCAGGGGTAACTAGGTGACTGGATGGGTGGGTGGTGAGAGAAGCCTTGTCAGATGCCAATACCACCAAATAATAGAGACCGTCACATTACTTACCCAATCTAATCGTTGTTTTTGTAGCCAAGTCCTGCAAAATACACCAAGAAAGAAAAAAGGTCACTGAGCAATGCAATCCTTGCATAAGTCGACTGACAGACATAAGGTTAACCTTAAATGTAGGCACACAGAATACATCTCGTAAATAAAGATAAGAATTGAGAGAAAGAGTCCCAATGGAAGTAATGGGTACTGTTTCTCCACTCAGAAGCAAGACTGGGGGCATAGAGGTATTTGTAACCTTCTTAGCAAGCAAATTGGAAGCTGATGTAATATGGTTTGTAGCTCCATTATCAATAATCCAACATAAATCAAGTAATAGGTTTGAGATATCTGAAGATTGGCTAGTAACGGTATTGGCCTAAGTAGTTGGTTAATGGGAGTCTTTGTCACTCATCATGACATGGATCTGTTGGCACTAGACTTCGGACAAAGGAATGCATAGACGCTTTGATTTCTTGCATGGTGGGATGTGAGTTCACATGATTCGCGAAACTAGGATCGTTGCCCCGTTGATTGCGACTTCCCTTGGGTTTATTAGATTTGTGAAGACGATGCTCAGGGGGATATCCATGTAACTTGTAACAATTATCAACAGTATGATAATCTTGATCATAATGAGTACAATGCAAAGGTTTCCTACCCATATAGGGCAGACAATCATGGCAGCAGGTTTAATTGCGACACGGGAGGAACCCAACTAACGTTTCTTCTCTTCTTGTGAAACTAAGGAATAAGCCTTGCATACGATGGGTAAGGGTTGCACAATGAGAATCTTCCCATGAACAGCGCTATAGGACTCATTAAGTCCCATAAGAAACTGCATTAAAGCATTTCGTTCTTCTTTCTCCATGTACTTCTTCAAAGCCCCACATGTACAAGAAGACAAATCAATGTAAGAAGCCAACTCATCCCACAAACCCTTCAGTTTAGTGTAGTAGTTAACAACCGACATCTGTTCTTGAGAGAGAAAAGATAATTCTCATTGTAGCTGGAAGATTCTCGGTGTATTACTTTGGGAGAATTGCTCTCTAAGATCCTCCCAAACTTCATGGGTCGTAGAGGAGTAGATCACACTATCTGCTATGTCAAGTTCAATGGAATTGAGAATCCATGAAAGTACCATGTCATTGCAACGTTGACAATGAAGAAAACATCTTTAGTAGCTTTGCCTGACGACATCTTGACTGTACCATCAACAAAGCCTAACTTGTTCTTCGCACTTAAGGAGATGCGCATAGAACGACACCATATCGCATAGTTACCTCCGTTGAGGGGTTTGGAGACAAGAACTATCTCGGGATGATCGAAGTGATAAATAAAAAAAGAGATGGAAGTATCGTTCTTACTTCCATCCTTGTTGGAGGATTCAACGGTGGAACCTCCCATCGGAAAAACGACCCACTATTTCGCGAGGACCTGACGGCTGTAAAGGAGAGCTAGGATTTGCTCTGCTCTGATACCATGTAAATTTGGTAAAAGATGATATGCCATAATGATTTTTATTATGACTGAAGGTTATACTTATACAATAGGAGACCTACGATTAGTAAAACATTCCTACAAATTAGCTATACAATCAAGGAAAGAATCAACTGCTAATCAATTGTAATTACAACATTCCATATCTTACTCTAATCTAACGGTGAAAAGTGTATGACTCTCAACAATAACTCTCTGTCATTTTGAATAAAAATTGAGGGTATATTGGGCAACTCAAAATTTTTATTAATGGGCCCACAACACTTTTGAAAAGCACGTGAATAGTTGTTTTTAAAAAATTTAGTGAATGACCTAGAATTATGAGACACTACAATTTCTTATTTATTACCAAACACCAAAATTATTGTGAGTGAACTAGAATTGTCATCTACAATACAATCTCCAACGGGCCATTAGTTGGTTAAAGCCTTAAAAGGTGCTAGAGAGTTTGAGTATATTTAAATTTTAAAACATGTTTGCTCTTAGAGAATATTTGAAGCATATTTGAAAAAGTTAATTCTAGTGTGGATTTAGATTCTCTACTTATTTTAATTTTGCTTGTTTTAATTCTAACCATGTATTATATAACTTCATTCACACTTAAAAGTGTTACCAATATATTTCATTTTTAACTCTTTATCTTTAGATAATAAATACACAGGGCCCTTCTAATAAGGGATCCCTCATTTAGTGTTAAATGAGGGATCACCTTGTGGGGCCCACACGAGTCGTTTTGTGTTAATCCGAACCGTCCATTTTTTGCATCTCCATTGATAGATCATCCATACAAAAAATCAGCCAAATTGGAAATCGTTTACCCGTTCGATTAAGCGGTCAAAGTTTAGGTGTTTATAGAGGAATTTGTTGTTCATCCATTTGTTTTAAACTTTGACCGCTTAAATAAATGGCTAAACGATTTCCGATTTGGCTGATTTTTTGCAGAGATGATCTATCAATGGAGATGTAAAAAATGGACAGTTCTGATTAACACAAAACGAACCGTGTGGGCCCCACAGGGTGATCCCTCATTTAACACTAAATGAGGGATCCCTTATTGGAAGGGCCCTGAATAAATACATATCTAAGACTCTAAATAAATACATATCTAAGACTAAAGTTATGAACCGGAAACAAGTAAAGAAAAAATAAGTAGAAAATCTAAATCCTCAGAACTTCATAAATTTGGGGATTACTAATCAAAGTTGCTTGAACAATTGAACAAAGATATTTTAAATTTGGGGATTACTAATCAAAGTTGCTTGAACAATTGAACAAAGATATTTTGCTCTAGCGAATTTTCTGTATATTTTGACAGTTTTTTGGCATTGCATAGGTTGACTTTTTAACTAATAGGACAGGAAACTCCATATCAAATCTTTAAGATATGGTACTCTATATATACATATATTAAACTTGCTTTGGACAAATTAAAAGCATGATTACTTGTTTTTTATCAAGAAAAGCATGATTAATTGATTAATTACACCCGAAATGTTAAACGAATTTAAAGTGGAACTGTAGACAGAAAAAAGTATAACCTATACAAAGAGAAAAGTTCAAGTGTGATGTCCACATTTTTTTTAATAATAAAAAAAATCGTTTATTTTTAGGACAATCTTTAATGATTAGTTTTATAAATTAATTAGCTATTAAATGTTGTTTAGTTATGTAATTGTGTAAATAAATACAATTTATCACATAACAAAATTAAATACAATTTATCACATAAAATTTAAACAACGAAGATGATGACAATTAAATAGTCTAATAATTTTCGATTGAACTTGGAAAAAAAAAAAAACACTAATTCTTAAGGGTTGACTTAAAGAAAGACCGTTGGTGTTACTAAGCCGCAGTGTAGAGGTAGGAAGTCCACATTTTAGAATCTGTACATCCTAAACCTTTGATTATTTGCACACAAAGTCAATACCAAGTCCCCTCAAAGCCAATATGACTACGCAGGACAAGAGCTGAAGCATGGTTGACTGGGTCTGATCAAAATCTAAAACCATATTTTAATCTTGGCCTCAATATCAATAGTGGCCGACCTATGAATGGGTTGGGCATGCATGCCCTGCATGATCTGTACGACTTTCTTTGTTCACTTCTATGCCCCTATGTTATTGGTATTATTTCATCAATTTTGCTTCTCTTCCGATGGGCATTTATGTCAAAAAGTGAGTGGACTGAAGATATGGTTGATGTGTGTGGGCTGTATTCATCATTGGAAATGATTCAGTTTGAGAGCCGAGCACCACATGGCAGTATCCCATAAATGAGGGCATCTGTCATTTTGTCAGAACAATGGCATTTTCGTCATTTGGAATGTACTGCCAGCTAGTCTGTAGGCTGAGAATGAGGCACAGAGAGAGATATCCAAGGGCGGTGCTTTGGCATTTTTTATCAGGAAAATCTGCAATTTAATATTTCAAATTTGTCTTATTTTATAACTTGGTATCTCGAGTTTAAATTTTGACTTTCGTATATCTATATTTCAATTTTTTGACAAATAGGTACCTTTGTTAGACCCTCCTCATTAAATACTAATGTGATAGTGACGTGGTGCATTACTCACATAAACTTAAGTTTGTTAAAAAAAGCCACGTGGACAAATGAATTATCAAAAATTATAAAAAAAAACTTTTAAAAATAAAAATAAAAGAGAAATAAATTATAAAAAACAAAAATCGAAGAAAAAAAAAATCTCCCATCATTCTGCAAATCGCATCTCCCTTAATCAATCCCTAATTTTTTTCACTCTCATCATCCACCCTTACCTACCCAAATAAAATTAAAAATAAAAAACAATAATAATTTAAATGAGGGTTAATTTCATTTATATACCTCAACTTTACATCACTTATCAACTGGGTACCTCTGGTTCAAAAAATTTCATTCGGGTACCTCGACTTCAATATTTCGTCAACTTAGTACCTCCGTCAGTCTAACCGTTAGAAAGACCGTTAAATGCTTACGTGACGCTGACGTAACACACGCGGACCCACCACTAAACGTTGACTTTTTTTTTTTTTTTTTTAAAGTCACATATACAAAAAAAAAAAAAATCAAAAAAACCATTAAAAATATATAAAATTGAAAAAAAAAAAAAAAAAACAAACCCCCACTTAGCACCCTCCCTCCCCTACCCTTCCCCCACCTAGGCCACCCCCTCCACCTCCCTCGCCCCTCCCCCCTGGCCCGTCGCACCCCCCTCCCACCTAACCCAGCGACACCTCCGCCTCCCTCCGCATCCCCTGCACAACCACCCAAATGCTACCTCTCTCACCGACCGCCACCCTCCCCCTGCGTCCTTCCGAACCCCTAGCCCTAACCCCAGGCCCTTACTTTCTCTCTGCCTCACTCTCTCTCCTCGTCCCTCTCTTTTCTCTCTGCCACTAGCAATTCGTGCCTCTCCTCGTCCCTCTCATTTCTCTCTGCCTTACCCCAGCCCCGACCCCACATCACAACCGAAAACCAATCCAACCCATACGCAGCCCCTTCCAGCCCAGCCCAGCGCATACCCATGCCGCATCTGTTTTGAGAGCTTGGTTTCTGTTTGGGAGAGTTTAGGAAAGGGTGGAAGAGAGGTTGGGGTTAGGTGGGAGAGGGTGCGACGAGCCAGAGGGTTGGGTTTGGGGGGGAGAGGCGAGGGAGGTGGAGGGGGTGGCCTGGGTTTGGGGGGGAGAGCAGGGAAGGTGGAGAGGGTGGCCTGGGTGGGGGAGGAAGGGGAAGAAGGGTGCTAAGTGGGGGTTGGCTTTTTTTTTTCAATTTTGTATAATTTTAATGGTTTTTTTATTCATTTTTGTATATGTGGTTCTTTTTAAAAGACAAGTCAACGTTTAGTGGTGGGTCTGCGTGTGCCACATCAGTGCCACGTAGGCATTTAACGGTCAGATTAACGAAGGTACTAAGTTGACGAAATATTGAAGTTGAGGTACCCAAATGAAAGTTTTTGAACCAAAAATACCCAGTTGATAAGTGATGTTTAGTTGAGGTATATAAATGAAATTAACCCTTTAAATAATTATCATTATTTTTTTTATCTCTATGAAAAAATTGAACCCCAAGAACTCTAAACCTCTAACCCACCATCCATCCATCCCCACAAACACTTGCTTTCTATAAAAATGAAGTACACTACTACTATCGCCATTTCCATTTGTGGTCATCAAGCTTGGGCTCTTGTCCTGTAAATAAACCCATGGATGATTCCCTAATTTACGCAAATCTGCCACTGCCAAATACCCAGACTTTGAACAAACCTTGAACAAGGTCGACTCCTCCACATCCTCGTCTGCATCTATGAAGGAATCTCCGAAACTACTACTCCGCCAACGATTCGAGGGCGCAGTGGATGTTGCCTTCTTCGAGTTGCTGGAAGACATGGATCCAAGAGTCGCAGGTGTAGAGAAAGAACCCGACTTTAGAGAGGTCTGGGTTTGGGTTGAGGAGCTGGGTTAAGGTGATGTTGGACACGTTGAGCTCCAGGAGGCCTTTGTGGGTGAACCCGAATTCGTCGAAGGGGATTATCGGCTGCCAGTCGACTCGGATCGAGGAAGAGCAGATCTCGGCAAGGGGGAGAGAGATATGGCAGAGAAGAGAGAGAGGAAGAGAAAGAGGAAGACATGGTTGATTGATTGGATCTGAGGATTTGTCAAACGCTCAAATCTGACACTCTTAGACCATCCACACAGTGGTTATTGAGAGTGAGAGTGATTGAGAGTACAAAGTGATTTTGGAGTATTAGCTGAGAGTAATACAGTTATACTTAATTAAATTAAGCTTAATTTAGATGAAGTTATAATTAAGTTATAATTTATAATTTAAATATTTATAAAAATTATATCATTAGTTTTATTTTAAAGAGATATTTAATATAAGGTCAATATTAAATATATTTGAATATTTTATTTTATTACCCAAATTATAATTTCTCTATTTTCTCTCCACCAAATTAACAAATGATTATAAATAATAAATGTATATTTGAATTTAATATGCAAAAGAAAAAATTGCTACAACAATTTAGTATGCAAAAAATAGGTAAATGAGTGAAAATATGGAGTATGAATGACCAATTTATAGAAAAATTGTTAAACTAGGCGTTAGAAGAAATTTTTTTTTGAATTTTTGGAATTTGTATTTCATACTTCGACTGACAAATTGTTTTACCCGTTAGATTTGTAAATTAAAAAAACAAAATATTGGATGGACCGCCAAGATCACGCCAGCTGGCTGCATTTTTGAAAAAAAAAAAAAAAACTTTTAAAAAGTAACTGTCAACAGATCTGGATCGTGCGTGGCAAGCACGCGAGGAGTACGCATGGCTGCTAGGTTCTGTCACGCGGGCCCATGTTGTCGGCTACTTTATTCCCTCCCTCCCGTTTTACTAATTTACCCCCCACCTTTGTATCAATTCCTCAAAAAGACAACACAAGGCTATTTTTGCGAAGGGCTTCTTGATCTGATCAGTCATTTCCCAAGGCCAATTTTTCTTTTGATTTTTTCTCCCACGTGGGTGGGTTGTTGAGCTCAATTTATATATATTTTTTTATCCTTAAATTCAGACATTTTTTTCTAAGTCTTTGAGCATTTTTAGTATTTTTCTTCTTATTTTAAGTATTTAGTTATTTAGTGGGTTTTATTAGTTTTTGTCTTATTTCTTAAATTTTAGTTGGTTGTAATTATTTTTCTAGTTTATTTTATTTTTGCTTTTAATTAGTTTTATTTTATTTTAATTTTTGTAGGTTGATAAAACAAAAAGCCCAAAAACAAGAAAAGAAAGAAGTTTAGCCCAAAAGAAAAGAAGGAAATAAAAGCCCAAACAGAAGAGAAGAAAGAAGAAGAAAAATGGAGATGAAGCCCAAGAGAGAGCCGGCCCGCGTATTCTCCTTTCCTCCAGCTAGACGCTGACACGCGTCCCCAAGCTCCCAGCCGCGAGCTGCCAAGCCGCCGAGCCACTTCTCTTCTCTCTCTTTCTCCTTCCGCACATGAGCCGCACACCAAACGCCAGCCACCAGCCTGCCATCTTTTTTTCTTTTCTCCAATACCAGCGCGACACGTGGCGTGTCACCCAGCTGTGTCCAGCTTTGTTCCGTGCACACTCTCTCTCTTCGCAACCTCTCTTGTCTCGCCACTTGTCTCGTGGATGAAGCCTTCAGCCCTAGCATTTGCCTATTTAACTATTTAAGCAAGGCTATGACCTTCATTTAGGATCTTTTCAATCTCTTGTTGTTCTTCTTCTTTTTGCCGCACAGAGGTAGCTTAGTCAGGAATTTCAAGCCCGGAATTTATGGAGAGTTATAAGACTTATTTTATTTATGTAATTTCTTATTTTGGTTTATTTAATCGTAATTTAAGTTCTATTTTTCTTTTCTTGCTTATTTAAATTAATGTCCTTTTATTTCTTGCAATTTATTTTATGAGAATGAAACTCAACAATGTGGGTTTCTAATCTCTTCGTCAAGGTTGAGGAGGAAATACCACCATGATATGACCCATTAGTTATTTATTTAACATTTTCCCTCTATGTTTAACTTAGATTCAATAAATATTATTTGTCATTAAAATGGAAAAATGGTTTCTTTCACCCATTATGCCATGTATATTGAGTAGTTAGAGCATACTCCTACAATATGCTTGGTACGTTTTGCAGTTCTCACAGGGAACCCTTTGATAGTTGCCTTAAATTTGGTTTTACATGGAATGCTTAGAAGTTGTACATCCATAAGCTAGACAATGATATATCTAAAAATATAATTTTTGTGCTAAAAATATAAAAAATATTTGGAGAGAGCATCAAGTTGATTCTTTGGTGCTCTCCTTTGGGAAATTGTTAGATAAATGCTCTAAGTTGTCACATAGTAGTGTAGAATCCCAGACCTTGATTTCTACCATTATCTAAATTTCTACAACTTTCTCTCTTGTATTTATTTTTGCATTTTAGTTTCTTGCTTTTATTTTCCTTTTTATTTTAGTTACCTCAAAAATCAACCATTAACTCTAAATTAGGTTAGAGATAAATTAACTAAAATTCTAAATTAGTGTGTCTCTTTTGCAACACTCCTAGGAGTTCGATCTTGTTAATTATATGACCCTTATTACAAGGCTCGTATACTTGCAAATAAAAAAATAAACAAATAAAATTTACAACATGGGCCCCACACCCAACTCACTCTCACTCTCAACCATATCCTCTTGTCACTTTCACTTATCACCCTCACATACTGTCACTCTTAATATTCCGGCCCACTACAACAAAACTGATATTCTTTCCTCAATCTCCCATGCTCCCACTCTCACCCTCAACATCACCACTGCTAATGGCCTTACTGGGTCTCTATGATTTTAATGCAGCTAGGTATATGAGTTGGATCAATCAATCAAGAATGCACTTTACCAAAAATGGGAATTTTCGTGTGAAATTTTCGTTGGAGAAGAAAATAAAGGTTTTGGATTGTTTTATTGGAACAATCCAATAAAACACTTTAATTATTTTTATTTTTTTAATTTATTTCTAATTTATTTTTACTTTTAAAAGTTTTTTTATAATTTATTTGTCAACGTGGCTTTTTTCTTAACAAACCAAGTTTATGCCAACAATGCGCCATGTCACTACCACGTCAGCATTTAACTACCCTCTGTCAGAAAGGTTTAACAAAGGTACATATTTGCCAAAAAATTGAAGTAGAGGTATGTGAAAGTCGAAATTTAAACTTGAGGTACTAAGTTACAAAATTGGGCAAACTTGAGGTACTAAATTGCAGTTTGCCCTTTTTTTTTTTATTATTACAACTGCTAAGTGTCATTATGTCTAAGCATTTTTTGTACACTTTTACATGTACATTGGTGTGTGGCAGCATCTAATTGCATGAAGTGGTTAAGATTAGATTAGTCATAAAGGTACCTTATTTTTGGGTGCTTTAATTAGAAACTCAAAATGAGAAAAAAATTTAACCCAAATTCCAGCTTGCCCAAAAATTAAATTGCAGCCCAAAATATCCACCGAGCGCTCGGCAATTCCCACCAAACTCTCGGTGGGAAGTGTCGAGTGCTCGGCAGTTGCAGATGCAACCCGCATCTACAACCTAATCTGCAATTGCAAGTGCATATGCAACCTAAAACCTGCATCTGCAACCTAAAACATGTCATCTGCAACCTAAAAAGGCATCTGCAACCTGAAAAAGATGCATCTGCAACCTAAAAAAGATGCATTTACAACCTAAAAATGTATAGATGTAGATGTAGGATGCATCTGCGCGCATACATCAAGTACTCAGCCTGCCGAGCACTTGGTAGTGTATTTTTCCAACCCCCGCGCATGTACACGAACATATTGGGCTAAAACTTAATTTTTTAGTTGGATGAATTTCTAGTTAAAAATCTTTTAGAAATTGGGTTTATCAGTAATTTATTATATTTTTTTGGATCGGAATCCTATTATGTAATATTAGAGGCATGAATTTTAAGGAAGATTAGTTACACGTGCCATTTTTTTCTTTTATTTCATTCTTAAATTCAAGGTTTTTTTACATTTTACCCACTTAAATTTTGGGTTCGATCTTAATTTACCACCTAAAAAAAAAATTGTGCTAATTTACCACTTGAATTAAAAAATTTGTTACAATGTACCACATCTGACTCATTTTGTCTAAACTTTTGTTAAAAAAAAAAAAGGTGTTTTGATCTTTTTCAAGTTCCTATTGTTAGAAAAAAATGATTTTCTTACACTTTACCTGCTTTGACACAATAGAAAACTGACTTGAAAGACCAAAACACCATTATTTTCAGTAAAAGTTTAGACGTAATGAGCCCGAGGTTGTACATTGCAACAAATTTTTAATTTAGGTGGTAAATTGACACAATTTTTTTTTTAGGTGGTGAAGTGGAATTGATCTCAAATTTTAGGTAAGTAAAGTGTAATAAAGTCTAAATTCAATATTAGATGATTTTAAATGTACACTGCTTTAACATGTAATCATTTTCTCTTTATATTGCATAAAATATTTTCGGAACATTGTTTTCGCAATATAAATTTAAGAGTGTTTTTTTAATGCCCATTTAGGAAAATAGGGTGATAGGCTGGCCCACCCTAAAAAAATTGGTAATAGGCCGACCCACTTTAATGAATTGTCATGCGACACGGAACCCACTGAGCACTCAGTTTTTTTTTTTTTTAACTGTAAAAATAGCCACTACTGTTTGACAATAACTATTATTGCCATTATTCGACAATAAGTATTATTTATCTCATAAAAATGATGCTTATAAATATGCTTTGTCATTCTGTTACATAAATATGCTTTGCCCATTTAGGAAAATAGGGTGATAGGCTGGCCCACCCTAAAAAAATTGGTAATAGGCCGACCCACTTTAATGAATTGCCGTGCGACACGGAACCCACTGAGCACTCGGTTTTTTTTTTTTTTTAACTGTAAAAATAGCCACTACTGTTTAACAATAACTATTATTGCCATTATTCAACAATAAGTATTATTTATCTCATAAAAATGATACTTATAAATATGCTTTGTCATTTTGTTACATAAATATGTGAAAAAAATAATAAACCATCATAAAACAATGAATTTAAGGTTATAGAGTCACATCCACCATAATTTTAACAGTAATAATAGATGTTACTAATTGTTACTGTTAGATAGTGGCAATTCGTCTAGTACCCAAAAAAATAAAGGTGCACTGGTGCTCAACACTGCTCATGCAACGCCTTTGGTTTTAAAACGCGGGTTTATTTATCATTAAGTGAACTTTTTTAAAATTTGAAATCATTAGGTGAGTTTATTTAATATTAAAGGCTGTAAATTAAGTGGACTTCAAAATCATTTACTTTAAATATAATTCTTTCTTATATTAGTATTTCCTTTATTTTTTACATTTGAAAAATACATATTGCCAAGGGTAAGGAAACAAATTAACAATATCAGTAAATTATATTTTTCAACCCATGATAAATAACCCACATAAAGTGTTGGATGTCAAAAAGTTCCACCTATTATCTTTAAAATGTTAAAAAGACTCACGTGATAAATGTCTACTCATTTCACTGTTTTGCTTTGTGTTTTGGTAGTGTCTATTTTAAAATATGCGTGGTACTAATTAGAATATGCTTGGTAGTGTTTATTTTGTAATCTGCAAGTAGTGTTTGTTTCAGCCCCCTTACGCGAGCGCTAATTGACAAACCAGACAAAATCTAAATTCATGGTAGTGTATGTTTCAGCCCCTTAGGCGAGCACATGGCTCATTAAAGTAGGTTGGCTTCAAATTCCCTTTTGCCTTTGTGCCATTTTGTGTTTTAGGGTGTTGTTTTCTGCCCGTGCGAAAGGCTTTTTCTATTATGCTATCTTCATCATTTTTTTTATGATAGATATTGTCACTTATTTAGGTCTTGGGTTCAATTGCGCATGTCTAGACACTATGTTGGAATTTCGTTTTTTTAAGGGAGATATTGCACTTTTTTAAAAATCTATTATTTCATTGTAGTTCAAATTTAATTAGTGAGATGTTTTAACTTACAATATTAACGCAATTGAAGAAATAAAAATTTACAATATTATTGAAATTAAAGGAATTAATACCACAATCATTAATCTTTGTTAAATGCAATAATTTATTTTTAGTTTACATCATGTTTGTTGTGCATATATCGATATCAATTTTGAACATAAATATTATCAATTATTTTAAACCTTGGGTACAATTGATAAATAAAATAGGTGAATTTTTTTTTTCTGATACCTGCGATGGTTTACAAGAGATTGTATGTCAATATAAAATACTATTGATAATAGTAGTAATACAAAATAGTCTAACTTGACAATAATACAAATAAACAAAATACATAAACCTAGTCTATCTAGTCAACAAAGCACCACCTCCTCCCTACACAGTCATGTTCAATGCTTTCACTTTACAATTTTGCTCATAGTGTGTTCATATATATACAAAAATCCAACACAGTAATGCTTCAATAGAACCTCTTTACAAGCAAACAAAACAATGATATGTCAAAGATGATCAAGCTATTGTTTCAAAATGGAATGATGATCAAGCTATTGTTTCAAAATGGAATAATGATCAAGAGAATGTAAATGGAAGGTAAAATAAGAAGAAACAAAAGATGGTTTAAATAACATATATTGCTGTAAATTCTTTTTTTGAATTTCAATCATTCATTCATGGATTCATATTGTGCAGATAACACATGTATACTACATGTTCTGTAACACTTCAACATCAACATGTTCAATATTGCCTTTCATTTTTGGATTGTTGCATCAGCAGTTTTGTTATATTCTTCCATTTCCTTGCCAACAGCCTTGCATTCCAAACTTTTCTCTCTTCTTCATTCAATTTCTTTCATTTAACTAAAATTAATGCATCGATGAGAGAGTCATTAATCCTTAGTCGTTGCTCCAATAAACTTCTTAATTCCTTGTTGAATAAAATGTATGAGGATGTAGTCTTCTAGGCTTGTTGGGAGCAACATTCTTCTTCTTTTCTTCTTCTTCTGGCTATCTTCTTTTGTTTACTTAATTATGTTGTAACGACTTTACCCCGAGTTTTATTAGAAATTTGATTTTTTTATTGTGGATTTAAATAACCCAATTAAAAAAATTTTGAATTTTCAATGAGGCTAGTTGAACAATAATTATTTGGCCAATAATTTTTAGATGTTTAGATAGAGCTCGAGCTTACGAGCTCGTAAGCGAAAATAGATCGTGAATCCAAGTTACATGCAAAATGTTATGGAAATTTGAAGTGAGTGACAAAATTGTAAATAATGAGAAGTTCAGAGTATATATATGTGAAAACCAGACCCCCATATTTACACATACCTGTGGGACCCGTTTGCCAAAACCCCAACCAAACTACCCGACCTAACTAGAACCTCCACTTCAAACCACCAAAGGACATTGGGGCAGTCGCATTTTGTTCGTCTTTGGAAGGTTTTGACGCCTGTGGAGTCAAACTGCCAGTCCCACCGTTGTGTGCGGAAGATTGAAGCCACAAAGACCGATGACCTGCTTATCGAATTTTGTCGATTTCCGCCTTTTCAGGCCATCTTCGACGAAGCTTTTGGTATGATTTTCTTCCTCTCTTCAACTCTACCCAACCCATGTCACAAATCATGTTTTAATTTGAGTTTTTGAAAGTTGGTGTTTTAAGGCTTTTGGGCCACTGAAGGGAAAGGTGGGTAAACCTAGATACAAAAATCTAAGTATATATGGAAGCATGATGGATTTTCAATTTTATTTACCTTTTCCCTTAGTCCTAGGATCCTTAGGTTGGATGAGATATGAAAAACTAGAAATTGCTAAGAGATGAGAAATTACCCTTGATGACCATCTTGGGTAGAACTCAAGATTGCACACATCCATGGAGATGTCTTCATTCCATCTCCATCTTCATAAGCTTGGCTCCACCAAGAGGATAAACTCACTTTTAGGCTAGAAACGTAAGACCCCAAGTGTGGCTAGGTGTTAATGTGGTATGTAAAGTCTAAAGAGCAATTAATTGGAAAGCGTTTCTAGATTAATTATGATTTTACTGTCAAATCAAATAAGAACCTAAAGGGTCACACACATACAAGTATGTGGGAGACCAAAAAGAAATGATGATACCGAAGATCAATATGTTCGATTATTGATCACAACTATCGTGATAGTTAGTATTGCCTAAGACTGGGAGTCACCCATCCTAGTATTGTTCTAGTGTGAGCTCACTTAACTGTGAGATACTAATGGGGACTATGAAGCTCTAATGACTTAATTACTAATTGATGAAGACAATTAGTAAGCCTATAAGTCAAGTGATTAGTTTGGGATAGTCATTTGACATAATATTTTCTTAAGTAGAATTAATTAGCTAATTAATCTACTTAGATAGTAAAATTACAAAGTCAAAGTTTGAGCTTATTGACCCAAGGCTAAATCATTAATTATTAAGAGAATAATTAATTTTATCTTTTTAATTAAAATAAATGATTAATTAGTTAATCATTAGTCATAATCCAAACAATAAGCTTATTGATTAAAGTGTTAATCATGTGATTAAGTGTTAGCTAGAGTGACATATTAGTTAAAGAACATTTGATTTTCATGTATCCCATGGGGTAAGTCATATAATATTATAAAGCTTTGGGCAATAGTGCAAATATGAGTTTTGTTCATTAAAGATGAATGGACAAGATTGAAGGATGGGAAAGAGGAAAGATTGGATGGCTTAGATTAATCAAGCCATCACTTTATAAGGGAAGCTAAGGTGGCCGAAACCCTAAGGGGAAATCAGCCCTTGCCTCCTCCCTCTCACATCTTTTCTCTTCTCTCTATTCCTCCATGAAAGCTTGAGAAAAAGAGATGGGTCTTGTAGAACCCATCTCCATATCCATAACATTGATCTCATATCATGAAAAGATGATGATCTAGTAGCCAAGATCACTTTTTTCTTTTCATATTTCCTCCTCCCACACTTGGTGTGGACTATCTTTAGAGAAATCACATTTGTGAACTTAAGCCTCTAGCTTAGATGAGTGAACATGGAAAGAAGGCATCCCCATGGATGTATGCAAATCTTGGGTTCTACTCAAGATGCTCTTCAGATGTAATTTTTTATCCTCTTATCTATTTCTAGTTTTTCATGTCTCATCACACCTAAAGATCTTAGGGCTAAGGGAATAGGTGAATAAAATTGAAAATCCACCATGTTTCCACACTTAGAAATTGTTTCTAGGATTACCCATCATTCCCTACAGAAGGACCAGTTTGTGTCTTGGCTTATAAGACAAAGCAACTTAGAATTATTTTGATTTTTTGAAATTTATTTTGAGAAGTTGAAATTTTTCAGAAAAATTCTGGAATTCAAAATAATATTTTGATCCATTAGATAGTTAGTACTTACTAAGACGAGTTCTTAGGATTTTCAGTAATAGTGTGTTTGGATAGAGGAAAAAAACTCAGAATTTAAACAAAACTCAGCATTTAAGAAATTACATGCTCTAATTTCCTTGTTTGGGTCAATAAATACAGAATTTTGTAAATTCTAGGTGGAAAAAAAACTTGGGATTTGAAGGCTGTAAATTCCAACTTTAAATTCCACCTAAATTGGTGTCATTTTCAAAATTCCAATTTTTACAAAAGAAAAATAATTTGTGTCAACCATGTTGACACTACCACCACTGTAGCCAACGTCACCACCACTAACACCACCACCCTCACCACCTCCGTTGCCGCTGCCGCCACCAACACCAAGACCGCCACTGCCGCCTCCGCCACCACCACCATCACCGTCACCACCACCACCACCACCACCACCACCATCACCATCACCGCCACCACCACCATCACCGCCATTTCCAACACCACCACCACCACCGCTGCCGCCAACACCCCAATTTTAGCCACCACCATTTCTCCTACCGCTTGTGGGCCATCACCCCTACTAATATGGTTAACTCACCATAAACATCATTTTTATTGTTGTCACCATCACCATCACTCTTTTGAATTGATGCATCAAAAATTAAAACTACCATAAATTTCGTATTTAAACTCCATTATGTTTACATGTTATCCAAACAAGAGAATTTACATATTCTAGAATTTTAAATCACATCGTTTTAAATTCCGTCATTTGTGAATTCTTTAGTAATTTCAAACTACTTCATTCAAATGCACCATAAATTTTTCTTAGTCCCAAGCTATTTTTGGCGAATTTTTTAAGTTGGAATAAATTATAGGAAAAATAAGGAAATGCTAACTGGGTGCCACATGGTGCACCACGATTAGTCGAGGTGGCCGACGCGGCAATAGACCCGCCAAACGACATGGAGGAGTCTCCTTTCATGAGACACATCGTAATTCCCAAGCCCAAAAACCCACCTGCAGGAATTTGGGCAGCGCCGACCCATTTTCTACCACCGGCCAACCCATCTCTCTCTTTCTTTCTCTTTTTAGGCTGCACATTTCCACTATGCTTTAACCCATTCAACCCTTTAAAAGCCCATTTTGTTTTATTGAACCCCAAAAAACCCAATAGATAGAATAATCTAGATCCTTTAATTTTTGGAAGTATTTAATTAAAAAATAAATTGTTTTTGGATCTAGATTCTTCCATTAGATCCTAGCCATTCATCTCAAATGAATCCTAGTCATTGCCCACCTATAAATACCCTCTATCCATCATTTTCATTCATACCTAAACATTGAATTACAAGAGCTCTCTCTAGAATTCTCTCTCTTTTTAAGTTAGAGAGCTTATCTCTCTAACTTCACTTTATCTTTCTAGGATCAAATAGAAATTAACGTTTTTTTATTATTTTTTATATCATAATTAGAGTTTTGGAGGTCCGATTGGCAAGTTGTTTTCACCCACGCACTCGTGGTGACGAGCTCTACCATTTAGAAGGTTTCCGAGTCTGGAATTATGCAAAAATTAGGCTTCGACCCCGAAAGCCTTTGGTAATCCCTTAACCCTAGTTGAGGTTCTATCAAATTTTTGTTATATTACTATCTTGTTAATTAGACTATTTTTGTCCTCTAATTTAGCAACTCAAGTAGTACCGAAACTATGTCCAAGCAAGATTTTCGTTAGGTAATCCCTCCAACTCAGCTTGTTTAAAAGTTATTTATTTAAGTTGAAATATTGCCCAACTTTTGTTAAATAAAATCAACCTAATTAAATATTGAGGTCATATCAGTGGTAATCAAACGATGTGATGACTAAGGTCAGTTCATGAGCATACAGACATTGGGTACTGAGTCAAAGCTCTCTTAATTTCCTCATACACTGACCTGGTCACGTTTTAGGTTCATAACTGTGAACCTTCTCGATCAAATTAAAAATGAAATTATTTAGAAACTCATTAGGTTCCATAAATCAAACTTACTCAATTTCTAGAAGGTTTTGGAATGACTTGACCTTACAAGGCAAGTTATGCCAAACCAACGGTTCTAAAGAGCCTAACAACTGAGCTAGTGCCTAACCTCTGAATCGGTTAAACTGGACCTTACACCGACAAGGTCATCAGTTTACGAGGAATCAGTTTTAACACTAGTTTTTGTCGGAGTAGAGACTCAAGTTATCCAAAGGTGAACAAGAGGACATTGGAAAAGCTGTAAATTGGATTTTTACGTGGGATCAGGCTAAACATTTGACTGAAGGTAGGAGGAAACTCACACAGTACTGTCTAGAGACCCTTTTTATTGCATGTATTATTATAATATATATTAATGCATGTAAAAGTTGCATTGTTTTTTTGTTGGCATTTGTGCATGGTTTGATATATGCTGTTAGCGATATATATTTATTTTTGTTGGATGACTTGAGAGTAAGGGGCCACGATGATGACCTTGGGTTTTGATTTCCTAAACCTCTGGAGGGGTAATACGGATGGACTGGTCAATTATCTGTTGGGGACGCTAGTCTAGGCGGTATTTACCAGAAAATGAATATTCTTGCTACCAATATTAGTTTTTACTAATAATGTTGGTAAGTGGTAGTTAGCCAAAGTGGCTGGTCGTCAGGTATGATACTTGGAAGCTTTCGAAAATGATTTTGCGAAATCTGTGTGAGCATGCAAATGATTTTTGAAAACTGATATTGATTATGTGGTTTGTGCTTGTGAATGTTTTAAAAATGTTTCTCACTGGCTATATATGTAGTAAATGTTTTTCGATACTATTTTCAAATCTAGTCAGGGTCCCCTGAGGGGAAGCTATGAACGTATGTGATGTTTATCTGTCAAATGCTTCTTCTATTCTTTTCCTTGTAGGAATTGTACTCCATTTCCTGATTAGTCCTGAATGGAATGGTTTTGATAATTCCATTACAGCATTTGGAACAATTCAGGAATTAAGACTAGAAATGGTTTATCATTTCTTATGTTTGGTAAAGACTATGAATTAAATAATTGAATTTTTTTTAAGAATATCCTTTTAACAAAAAAAAAGTATAACACGAAACATCTATTTCTCAATTATGGTTGACTAGATCTAAGTACAAAAAATTTCAATTTGATTTGCCATCATCAATACATTACTAGGTTTTTGTGTCAGGCATTCAAGATTCAATACACCCACACAAATCGACAAAGCCTTAACAAATATCCCACTCCATTAACCATACAAAAATGAACAGAAAAACAAATTTAACAAACTAAAACATAAAACTCGAGATCAAAAGCCACAGATCCAGATCGAGGCTTATCTTTTACGATATTTGGGAGCCCATCAAGCAAAAGCGATTTTAGTAAGAACGAGTGTGAGTTGGGTGACTGTAGTTCATCTTTTGTTATTAGATTCAATTTTTTTGTTAAAATCCATACTTTTGTTCTTGGGCTATAATTTTATTTTATGTTATGAGCAATCTGTACAGTGTATTAATTTCTAAAAAAAAAAAAAATCCTTTTGATTCAATTATAAGCAAGGGTTTAAATTTCGATTTTTAGGGGTTCCGAAATTTTACCACGGATTCGACCAAATTTCGAAATATTTCGGCGAAATTTCGAATATTTCGCCGAAATTCCTTCGAAATTTCGAATACACTAAAGGCAATTTTTTTTGAATTTGAGACAAATTTCGTCGAAACTTCGCTTAAATACCCAGCTAACCTAGCCGAACCCTCACTGCCTCACATTCTAATTTCTCACCTGCACAGTCGTCGCACACCTCTCTCGATCGCAAACCCGATCTGCAGCCTCTCTCCTCCGTCTTCTCCTTCCTGCTAGTCGCCTCACCTGGACTGGTCTCGATCCGGCCACCTCGAAGCCACTGCGTTTGTGGGTTATGAGTTGTGACCTCGAAGCATCCGGCCACCTCGAAGCATCGATCCGGCCACCTCGAAGCCACTGCGTTTATGAGTTGTGAGTTTGTGACTGTGACTCTGAGTAAATATTGTAAAGTTGAGTTTATCAGTTTATGTTGAATAGAATACCATCCACTGATCGACACAGACACAAGCATGAGCTGATGAGCATATGAATATTAGTCCATATAATTATTATTTTTGGATCTGAAATTTGAATAATGGGGTTAGTTCGTTTGTGAAATACTGAAATTTGAGTTTATTCTGTATTTTTATAAATCACATATAGTTGGTCGGTTAAGTGTTTTTTTAATCACATACATGATATACATTCTTGGGTTGATTACTTGATTTATATAGATTTAGAATTAATTGTATGATTTTGGGTTGGTTTTGTTTTGTATAATTTGTATGATTTTGGATTAATTTTGAATCTTTAATCGTATAATTTTGGAATTGATTGTATAATTTTAGGTTGATTTTGATTTGTATAATTTATGTAATTTGTATGATATATAAATATTGATATGGAACTTGAAAGTGGTGATATGATATGGAATTGGAATTGGTATGATTTGTTAATAATTAATATGGAATTTGTATGATTTGTTAATAGTATGAATCTAATATGTATCATGTATGGAATTGCCGAATTGGTAATTTAGAATTAGTGAAATTAATATGGAGTTGGTAATAAATTAATAATTAATATGAAATTAGTAATATGAAAATGAAATTGGTGATATGATATGAAATTACAAATTAGTAATATGTAATTGCCAATTGGTAATATCAATATGATATGAAATTACTAATTAGTAATAAGTTAATAACTAATATGATATTAATTTCTTGGTGATATACTGATATGATATTAATATAGAATTTAACTCTCTTGTTAATTGTTATTGTTCTTGTGTTACTGTGTATGTCTTTTTGTTATTAGGAATTTATAATTCAATGGCCAGTGGAGGGAGATCACGTGATCCAGCTTGGGATCATGCTGATCCACTATCGGGTGGCAGACAAGGTTCAATATGCAAATATTGTGGCCTTATAATGAAGGGTGCTGGAGTGACACGCTTGAAATACCACCTTAGTGGTATGGATCCTGGACACAATGTGCAGCGATGTAATAGTGTCCCACCAGAAGTGAAACAATTCATCATTGCAGGGATGCAACAAAAACAACACCAAAAAAGCAAAAAAATACAAAGGATGGAAGAGCTCAGAGAAGAGCTTCGAGGACAAGGTCAGATTGAGCTGAGTGATGATGATGAGGATGATGATGATGAGGATCATAATGATGATATGGGGCCTCAAGAGCGAAGAGAATTTCGAGCTGCACTTTAAGCCTCTAGAGCAGCAGAATGGGAAAGGGAACACTTACATAAAGTCCCAAACAGAGGACAAGGTTCTGGGTCTAGTAGTGGTGCACAGATGCGAAGAGGATCAAGCATGAGGGAATCACGACCAACACCTCCAGTAGCACCAAGCTTGTACAAGGCAGCTCAAGCACGCCAAAAGAGTGTTAAAAATCTCTTTTCTGGAGGGTCAATCAAAGATGAGATGCAACGCTTGATCAACAAGTTCTTCATATATGAAAATGTTCCTCCTTCAAAAGCAGCATCTCATCATTTCAAAAATTTGGTGATAGGATGTCAACAGGCAGGAGTAGGAGTGGAACCTCCAACACCCTATCAGATACGCACCAGATTTTTGGACCAGGAGTTTCAAGAAATGCAAGAACATGTAAACAAATTGAAGGCCGATTGGGCAACTTATGGTTGCACAATCATGTACGATGGTTGGACAGGTCCAACCAAACTGTCTATCATAAACTTCATGGCCTATTCAAGAGGGAAGTCGGTATTCCTTAAGTCCGTTGATTCTTCAGATTGCATAAAGGATCATAAATATATTTATGGGCTACTGAAGGATGTAATCACGGAGGTTGGAGAGGAGAATGTTGTTCAAGTTGGGACCGACAATGGTTCCGCATTTGTCAAAGCAGGTAAGAAGTTAATGAACAAATACAATGTGTACTGGACGTCGCGCGTGTGCAGCACATTGCATTGATCTAATGTTTGAAGAGATGGGGAAGAAAGAGCAGGAGGTTGCTAATGTGATTAAAAAAGCCAGAACGATCACGAATTATATTTACAACCATAACTGGTTGTTGGCAAAGATGCGAGAGATCACGAAGGGAGATATTGTTCGTCCTGGTGCCACCCGATTTGCTACAAACTATATTGCATTGGATAGTTTGTATGGTAAGATGATGGTACTGAAGCAATTGTTCACCAGTGATGATTGAGGTCGTAGCAATTTTCGGCGTTCAGATGCAGGCATCACGGTTGAAAATATAGTTCTTGATCACTGTTTTTGGCAACAGGTGCATAAGGTGTGCGATCTGTTTGAACCTCTCTACGTAGTTTTACGTATTGTCGACACAGATGTGTATCCTACAATGGGATCAATTTATGAGTTGATGCGTGTCGTGAAGGAAGAGCTAGAAAAAAAACAGGGTGCACGGTGGGTAATAAAAATCATCAACGATCGATGGTTTAAAACGTTACAACACGATTTGCACGCAGCAGGTAACCCAATAATTTATTTGTTATTTTGGTTCCGCATTTTTTTTAATTGATTTAGCTTTCAATTAATGAACTAAATTATTAATTATGTATTTCTATATTTACTTGATGCATGATTGCAGCCTATTATTTGAATCATCGCTATCAATATAGACCTGGAGTTAGAGATGATGGTGAACTTATTCGGGCTGTGCACAACGTACGTATTCTCCAAATTGGATCCCTATTCACCAGAAGTTGGCCAATTTGGAAATGAGGTAAAAATAATTTGCCATAAGGCCCATAAGAATCTTTACGAAAAATATTAATACTTTATAGAATTTGATTGTCTTAAATTATTTATTTGATTGATATTGTATAATTTGTATTGTATTTGTATCTAGTTAAGTTAACATATTTTAAAGATGCCCGGAAAATGTTCGAAGAGCGAGTTGCAAAGGCCGCTAGATCACGAATGTCTCCTAGTGAGTATAAATCGTACTTGTATTCGTTAGATTAACTTAATTATTTATTTTTATAGTTACACTTACACAAACAAATTTTTCATTTCAGGTGAATGGTGGATCATGTATGGGAGTGATGCGCCTACTGTGAGGAAATTAGCCATCAAAGTTTTATCACAAACAGCGTCATCATCAGCTTGTGAAAGAAACTGGAGCACTTTCGCACTCATACACACCAAACAACGAAACATGCTCTCATATAGTAGGTTAGAAAAGATGGTGTATTGCTACTATAATATGAGACTTGCACTTCGAGACAAGAAAGCAGAGAAGGATCGCGTCGATGAATATGATCCGCTGGATATATACGATGCTGCTATAGGGGATGATAATGTGGAGGAAAACCAACTTTATCAGTGGATTAAGCCCCTCCATTTAGATGATGATACAGGCAATCCAGACCCTGATATTGCAGCTCAAGCACGTCAGGAAGATATCAATGTGAACAGAGTTCTAAATGAGGAGGTGAGCCCTACTGCAAGTTTCAATGAACTTATGCAACCAAGGTTGACACATCGTACTGAGCCAGTTCCCACTAATCCTTCTCGATCAGGCAACTCTAGCACAAGATCGGGCACTCCTACCAACAGTGGTGGTAGAGGTAGTGGTGGTGGTGGTGGTGGAAATGAAGATGTCACTGGACATTCTCAAGAGTATATGAGCCCATTTTCTGTCGATGCAAACTACACACATGCAACACAAGATGAGGATCATGGGAGTAGGCGTGTCGGACCAGGAATTGGTGCCATAGGAAAAGACTATAGCCGCAGACAAAGAGGTCATGAGAGTTTGGCACAAGAAGAAGAAGATTCATTATCCACCACTTTTGGCTCTATGGGGGTAGGAAGTGACAATTACAATTATGGGCAAAACCCTCCAATATTCTACCCACCACATTTGCCTTACTTGGTTGAGTCTGATAGTAACTCATTGGCACAACAAGAGACAAACTCTTCAAATGAGTATGCTTATGGGCAAATTCAACCACAACAGGTTCCTGATCCATATGGTTGGCATGTTGGCAATTACATGCAAAATTATGCTGGAGAAGTATCTTGGGATGATTATTTTTTGCATTACACCTACTCTGGACATGATGATACTGAAGACAGCGAAAATTTTGAACCTCCTAGAAACTCTATGTGGTATTGATTACTTTTGTAATTCATGTGGAAATATTATAGTAAAAATAAAATTGAGGTGTTATTGAAGTAATTATTAATTAGTGAAGCTTTTTTTTAATAGTATTTGCCTCCGGCGCGCATTATATTCATCACATATCACATGAAACCTACCATATAATTTGGTTTTTTCAATGTTTTTTTATCAATGTAGTAGATAATATGTTAAATAAACATATGGTAACGTTTCATTCAAAATTTCCGTATTTTGATAGTAGTTTCCGTCGTTTCCATCGAATTTTTGTCGAAATTTAAAAATATTCGAAATTTCCATCGAAATTTCCTCGAAATCCGAAATTTTATTCCTTGATTATAAGGATATCTGTGTTTTCCAATTCGTTTGGGGTGTTATGCAATCTTCTTCCATTATCAATATGGTTATATTTATTATATGAAAAATTTCATATAGGGATGGGAAACACTAGAAATAACTTGAGATGCAAATTTTTGTTAGAGATTATAAATATTTTCAGAGAAAAAATAAGATTGAGAAATTAGCATATTAATTTTTCATATATTCAATTAAGTGAATAGCTACTTTGATGATGGTTTCTGTTGTTCTATGTTGATATGGATGTTGAATAATAAGCGGGGCAGTTGATGTAATTTTTCATTCTAATGATTATTCAGGCCATTTAGAGGAATTTGACTCCCGTCAATTCCATAGTTCACTTCCCTTTCTAAATCATAAAAATTAACCAAACAATGGAATGAGAAACAAACTCTCATTCCTGAGATGGATTAATGCTAAAAAAACATGGCCTTTTAGTGCAGATTAGGTACAAGTTGATGATTTGGACTTATGGCGCGACCTAGCTTATTATCAGCTCCAAGATTTATCTGGTCAGGTAGGTCTATCTTGTTGCTGTCAAGGGTTTTAATTTTGAAATTTTCTGCGAAATTTCGCCGAAAATTTCGATTTTTAGAGGTTCCGAAATTTTAACACACATTCGACCAAATTTCAAAAAATTTGGGCGAAATATTTGAAATTTCGCCAAAAATTTCGAGCGACATTTCGAATACCCTAACAGCAAATTTTTTTGAATTTGAGAGAAATTTCGTCAAAATTTCGCTTAAATACCCAGCTAACCGGAGGGAGGAAGAGGCTCGGAGAAGCGGAGACAAAAGGGAGAGAGGGGAGGAAGAGGCGAGCTGGCCTCGTCGCCGAAGGCAGTAGATTGAAGAGAGAGAAGAGATCGGGGAGGGAGATGAGGAAGAGAGTGAGACCAGGGAAGGAGGAAAAGAAGGAGAAAGGAGGAAGAGAAGAAGGGAGGAGAAAGAGGGAGAAGAGATATGGTCTTTGGGCGTGGGTCTGGGCAGTGGGAAAGAAGAAAGAGAAGGGGAAAAGATGAAGTCTCAGGAAGAAAGAAGAAAAGAAGGAAAGGAAGGAAGGAAAGAAAAGAAAAAGAAAAGAAAAAAAAAAGAAAAGAAAAAGAAAAAAAAAAGAAAAAAAAAAGTTTAGGATTGGTTAAGGACTTTTTGAGTTATCAAACAGTTGGAAAAATCCAAGAGAAACTATTGTACGTTCATGCATGTTGTACATCATGTTTCATTCATTGTTCTTATGCACATGTATATAATTGCTGACGCAAATTAATGGCTGAAGTTAATTAGTCATAGAGAATTTTCAAAATAAATTATATATATACTGATTTCGTTTAGGGTCTTTGTGCAATTAGAAAAAAAAAAGGTTTTGGGTTTCGTTTAGTTGTTTTTAAATCCTAAATCCTAATACATTTCAATATAAAAATAATTAAAAATATCTTAAAGAGCCTAAACCCTAATATCTTATACCATATCCTAAAAAATATAGAAAACACATTATAAAGTATACAAAATTTAGTGTATATATTATAGAGTATATAGGATTTAGTATATAGAGTATATAAGATTTAGTGTATAAATTATAGAGTATAAAAAATATACTAATTTCATTTATTTATTATACTAATTTTATTTAATAGTATTTGCCTCCAGCGTGCGTTATATTTATATTATATCACATGAAATTTACTATATAATTTAGTTTCTTCAATGTTGTTTATCAATGTAGTAGATAATATGTTAAATAAATATATGGTAAAGTTTCATTCAAAATTTCCGTCGTTTCCGTCTATTTCTGTCGAAATTTAAAAATCTTCAAAATTTCCGTCGAAATTCCATCGAAATTTCCTCAAAACCAGAAATTTTATTCCTTGGTTTCCGTTTACTACAATCTTTTATTTTTTCCTCATTTATATATATTTCAAACAATTATTAGTTTTCTTTTCGATTGGTCGTATTGTAAATATGTCGAACATCATCTTATGTTCCTTAAGGTTACTTTTCTGAAACTCATAACCTTGGTGAGTTGGTTTTTATTTAAATATATTTAAATGTTGAGGAAATTACAGATTTAGTCCAGTTATTTTATACCTAGTTCAATTTTGGTTCACAATCTTTTTTAAGTTCTGTTTTGGTCCACTAATTGTTCCACTTGTTCAATAAAGGTCAAGATTTTTTTTTTCTCACATTTGGCATTTTTTTACCCTCTCAAATTTCACCCAAATTCAGCAAACATATACTAGTTTTAAAGCTATGCATTTCTTCTCTACAACTATATAAAGATCATTCAAATTGGAGTTTTAAAACTCAAGATAATTGACCCCAAAGTAGGGTACCCGAAACTGCCAATTTTTCAAATTTCACAAAATCTCAATTCTCTTAGATTCTAATACTCTAAATTTGTTTTTATGACTAAGAAATGATGAAATATAACTTATACTTCAATTATAATTGAAGAAAACACAACCCAAAGGATTTAAAGTCACAAATCTGGACCTTTATTGAACAAATGAAACAATTAGTGAACCAAAACAGAACTTAAAAAAGATCGTGGACAAAAATTGAACTGGGTATAAAATCAGTGGACCAAATCTGTAATTTCCTCTTAAATGTTTTATTTTATTTCTTTTGACACAAAAACTCTTATCCAACCAATTTTCTCAAAGTCAAAAGGTTTAACTTATTTTGGGAATATTCATGATTATAATACTCGAAATTTGGGTATTTTAGTTTTGTGTGTTCTCAAAATAGGTGCTTCTGTTACGTATTCGGATTTTGGGGCGTGAAATTTTTTAGGAGACTTTGACTAATATACCTATAAAAGAAGGGAAGATACGTTCTTCCTCAATCCAAACTACGAGCTCACTATAAGAGCAAATTTGGCTAGAGAGTGTGCTATTAATTTTCAACTACAGTGTCTCCATTGGTAAGTGGCAGCACAAAAATTTCTTATAAGAGATTGTGTGTTTGCAACCAACTTCTCCATCTACCATTTTACACTCTTCCACTCGTTAAATTCAAACTTCAAACCACCTCTAGGCATCCAATTCCAACACGATAGTGAAGAAACCGAAATCCATAAAAAACTAAAGCCTTACCGCTGCAGCAACAAGTTTTGTCCCCTAAGGCTATTGAGTCGTTGCATTTGCTTAGAACAAGCCACCAAGAAATTTTACCTTTTGTTGTTTAAATTCAAACATGGAACAACTCTTTCATTTTCAAAACACTAGCTCATTGAGCTGCGTCAAATAAGCTTTATGTTGTTATTACTTAAAAGAAAATTTTGTAACTTAAAATTAAGAAATAAATTGCAACTTACAGTTTTTAAAAAAATAAAATTGCATCTAGCAGTTTCTTAATTATTTTTTAATCATTTTTTATTGAAGTAGGATATTTTAGGTAATTTAAATTTTGGTGAAGCCTTGATAGTAACTGAATATGTTTTTTATAATAGTAGAGATGATACATATCACAAATTAAGTTGATTGATGAAAAATAATATATAGCACCAATAAAAGTTTACTTGACATCTTTCAACTAATAAGCACAAGTTATTGCATATCATATGAAGTGAAAGAAAATCGAGAAATGATCACATCCTCACATGGAAAAAAAAAAAAAAAAAGTCTGTTTGGCTTGCTTTTGTAATGGTTGAGCATTTGTGTGAACATTATTCAATTCCATTCTAGTTGGTGGCTATAAGTTTTTAATTTTTATCACCAAGAAAATACAAAAAAAAAAAAATTATCAAAGAGGAGACTTCAAAAATATGCGGAAATAAAAAATAGGGAGACTTCCATCAAGATTCTTTAATTTTACATTCTACAGATTAAAGTCTCATGACTTTTATAATTTGAGGAAATTACAGATTTGGTTAACTTATTTTATACTTAGTTCAATTTTGGTGCACGATTTTTTTTAAGTTCTGTTTTGGTCAACTAATTGTTTCACTTGTTCAATAAAGGTCCAAATTTATGACTTTAAATCCTTTGGGTTGTGTTTTCTTCAATTATAATTGAAATATAAATTATATTTCATCATTTTTTAGTCATAGGAACTAATTTAGAGTATTAGAATCTAAGAGAATTGAGATTGAGTGACATTTGAAAAATTGGCAGTTTCGGGTACCCTACTTTAGAGTCAATTATCTTCAGTTTTAGACCTCTAATTTGAATGATCTTTATATGTTCGTAAAGATGAGATGCATAGCTTTTAAACAAGTATATGTTTGCTGAATTTGGGTGAGATTTGATAGAGTAAAAGACAAGGTAAATTTGAGAAAACAAATATAGACCTTTATTAAATAAGTGGAACAATTAGTGGACCAAAACAGAACTTAAAAAAGATTGTGGACCAAAATTGAACTAGGTATAAAATAAGTGGACTAAATCTGTAATTTCCTCTTATAATTTTAACTAAACTTAGTAGGGTGTATTGTATATGGATTTTAAAAGACTTTTGTGGAGTTTAAAAGTCATGTGGTATTTAATTAAGATTTTTAAAAACTTTAAAAAAGTCCGTAAAAGTTTATATGTATTCAATTAAGAATTTTAAGCAGTTTATAAAAGTCATGTGGTATTCAATTAAGGCTTTTAATGACTTTTAAAAAGTTTGTAAAAGTTTAGGTGTATTTAAAAAGTCATTGACTTTTATAAAATTCATTTAGGGGGTGTATTCAATTAAGATTTAATGGACTTTTGTAGAGTTGATGGATTTTTAATGACTTTCATAAACTCCATATAGACTTTGACAGAATTCTATTAGAGTTTCCCTGACTTTTCTCATAGATTTTGAAGGATTTTTATAGACTTCTAATAACTTTTGATATAATTTTTTATTATTTATTTTATGATTTCTCTAATATGTTTTTTATTTTTTTGTTCTCCGTGAGTGAGTAGAACGGGGATGAGCTTTAAGACCGAGATGTATGTGTTATAAATTGTCCTAATATTGCAAACAATATAAAAAGTTGGGACTAGAATTGTAGGGACCAAAATTATTTTGTTCCATAATTTATTATAAGTGTTCTGAATTTTATTTTTTTATGTTGTTAGACTGTCAAATATTGTGTTTTAACAAGGTTTTAGAATTTGTCTAATTGAATTAATAGGTTGAGAACATTATATGATGTGGTAACATTATTTCTCAAATTATGAATATATAATCTTGTGATTTTGTTGAGTACTTAAAGACTGTGAAGTGGTTGGTTTGAATATCTTGCTGTTACATTGCATTGTGGCAACGCTGTTGGTTCCAACCCAGGATGAGGAGTCAATTAAATAAAAAAATAATAATATAAGAGGATATAGTAATTAGAAAAAAATAAATTAAGAGGTGGGTGAAAAAATAAGATTAGGGGATTTAGCATCACTCTTTAAAAAATAAATAAATATAACTTTTTTAATAGCTTTTTAATATTTGAAATCCTTTAAAATCTGTAGGGGAAATGCTGGAGAATTATTGACTTTGATATAACATAATTTACACTACAAAGTCCATGAAAGTTTTTTAAAGTCTATCATTTAATAAAGTCAATGACTTTTTGAATACCATGTCACTTTTATAGACTCTCTAAAAGTTTTAATTGAATACCATAGACTTTTTAAAAGTATTGATTGAATACCACCAGACTTTTATAAACTCTTTAAAAGTTTTGATTGAATACCACCAGACTTTTTAATTCCACCAAAGTTATTTAAAATCATAATTGAATACATCCTCCTTAATGATGGATTTTAATAGACTTTGAAAGACTTTTATGTGTATTTCAAAGTCATTATAAATCTGACCTCTCTTCTTCAGATTTCTAAGGATTTCTATACTCTGTAGAACTCCGTAAAACTCTGTGAAAATATGTAAATTCTACAAAAATATATCACTTAAAAAAAGTCTACAAAAATCTATATAAATCTATATACACTACACCCCCTTAAATATTGTTTCATTAGACTTCTATCCAGGTCTTTTAACCATTTCACGTCACATAATATTAGTCTATTAGTCTATTAGTTTTTTTTTTTTTTTTTTTTTTTTTTCACGCATACAAGGCACTAAGCGCTTGACGACCATTATTGAGTATTCAGAAGTGCATTTTTGCTTATTTCTTGAGCCTTTGGTACTGGTTTATTGGCTTTATGTTAGGTTTTAACTTTGAAATTTTGGGATCCACACACCCCATTCTACACCTTAAAAGCATATGAGGTAAATTCGTACTCTATATCCTAAAAAAGTAAAAAAATGATGACATATTTCTTAATGTTTGACGTGGCAGTGGTTAAACGATTTTATTTAGAAAAAACAAATCCATAAAGTTTAAGTTCAAATAAGAAACATAGAGATAATTATAGATTTGACACACTTATTTTATAGCTAGTTTAATTTTGATCCACGATCTTTTTAAAGTTTAGTTTTAGTCCACTAATTGTTTCACTTGTTCAATAAAGGTCCAGATTTGTTATCTCAAATTTGTCCCGCCTTTTACCCTATCAAATCTTAGTCATATACTTGTTTTAAAGTTATGCGTCTTCTCTTTACAACCATATAAAGATCATTTAAATCGGAGTTCTAAAACTTAAGATAATTGGTCCCAAAGTAGGGTACTCAAAACTATCAATTTTTCCTAGAAAATTTTTAGATTTTTCAAACTTCACCAAACTTTAATTCTCTTTTATTATAATATTCCAAATTAGTTCCTATGGCTAAGAAATGATAAAATATAACTTATACTTCAATTATAATTGAAGAAAACACAACAAAAATGATTTAAAATCATAACTTAAAAAAAATCGTGGACCAAAATTAAACTTAAAAAAAATCATAGATCAAAATTGAACTAGATATAAAATAAGTACACCAAATTTGTAATTTCCTCGAGAAACAAACATAATAAGGGCTAAACTCTAATTTTCTGAAAAAAAATATAATGAAAATTATGATAAAGTAAAGTTCATATACGCATAGGCGCATAGCACATGTTGATAAACCACATAACACCATAAACTAAATCAGAGTGCCAACACCCAAATAATTCTACTGATAAACCAAGTAATGGCAAATCTCGTAAATAAAGCATAGAAAAATGTCATTTATATGTAAGAAGTATACTATGAGTCATGACATGACAATGAATCAATGATGATGATGATATAATATATGATATGGTACATATATACATACATGATCCATATATAACATAACTTAAAAATGTAGGAGAGGAGAGAGTGGTAGAATAGCATTTGACTTGGTTTGAGAGAGAGAGAGAGAGAGAGAGAGAGAGAGAGAGAGAGAGAGAGAGAAGAAGACGAAGAAAGAAGGAAAGAGAAAAAGGTAAAGAATGAAGAAAATTCAATCGAATCGAATACAATTTTGACGTCCGCAAGGACACACACACACTCTCTCCCTTCTCTCTCTACAAACTCTTTCTCTCTCTAGAACTATCTCTCTAAGCTAACTACCGAAGGACAGGACTTGTGCTCCCAGAGACAACACAGAGACTGAGAAACCCTAAAAAAGGAAGGGAAGCTGAAGTGAATTCAAATACAATCGAAGCCAAAGGGAAACAAAAAACACTCAGTGAATAATCAAGTACTGGGTTTCTTGTATTTAAATCATTGTGGGTTTTTGGGAAGTCTCTTTCTGTCTCTCGCTGTTCAAACTTCTACTGCTGGTGAGTACTAGCTACTCTTTCTTTCTTGTTTCTTCTTCTTCTTCATGTTGTGTTTTTGTTTAAATAGTTGAAGCTCTCGATCGGGATTTGAGGGATTTTGGGTCCGATCGAAGTTGGTTTGGTCTATCTTTTTGGCATTCCTTGCTACTATTACTGGTTTAGTTTGACAGAGTTCTGACATCTTGTGTTATTTCTTGAGATTTGTTTTGGGGTTTTGGGCGTGGAATTTGGGTTTCACTTGTGAGATAGAGGCTAATCTTTATTGGGTGTTGTTCAATTTTTTCGAATTTTTGTGGGTTTGTGTTGAATTCGTGAGTTTTGGTGATTTGGTTTTTTCAGGTTTTTGATTGGTGGTGTTTTGGTTGATAGAGTGAGATATTTTGAGATTTCATATCCGGCTTGGTAGAGAGAGTTTGATTTGTTTTCTATTTAGCTGTTTTGTTCAATTGCTGAGGTTATGGTGGATCTGAAAGTTCATATAATAAACACAGATTCATGCGGAAGCCGGGCGGGAACTGCTCTCTTCGTGAAGATAGTGACATTCTAGAATGTTCAGAATCAAAGCCTGTTCCTTGGTTTTGGGTTTCGTTGGTATTTGGCTTGTGTTTGGTAAAACTCAACACGATGTGCCCAGGCACAATGCTTACCCTTTTCTATTGGTGCACAATAAAGACTCTGAAGCCTATGGCCTTCGATGTTGGGGTATAATGCTATCTGAATTGAGCTCTATGACTGGGTTTTTGTGTCTTGTTTTGTAATCTAGGTTTGTTCAATTCATGTTGTTTTAGATAGTTGTAGTACTTTCGCCGAGTATTTGTAGATTTTGATTTTGGAAATATGGTACCTTCGGGGCCGCCCACTCCGATTGGTGGTGCCCAGTCTGTTTCACCTTCACTTTTGCGTTCAAATTCTGGGATGTTGGGAGCTCAAGGTGGTCCACTACCTTCCCAATCAGCTTTTCCCTCGCTTGTCTCACCACGTACTCAATACGGTAACATGAATATGCTTGGAAATGTAGCCAATGTGTCTTCTCTCCTTAATCAGTCTTTTGGAAATGGGATTCCGAATTCAGGGCTTTCTGGTCCTGGTAGCAGCCAGCGTGGAGGTATGGATAACGGGGCTGAATCGGATCCACTTTCTAGTGTTGGCAATGGAATGGGTTTTAACGCACCTTCATCATATGTTGCATCAAACATGGCTAATCCTGGTACATCTGGTCAAGGTCAGGGTCAACAATTTTCAAACCCTTCTGGTAACCAACTGTTGGCTGATCAACAGCAGCAACAACTTGAGTCTCAGAATTTCCAGCATGGTCAGCAGTCAATGCAACAGTTCTCTACCCCTCACAACACACAGCAGCAACAGCAACAGCAATTTCAGGCAAATCGAGGAGGCTTAGCTGGTGTTGGACAGGTCAAATTGGAGCCCCATTTGACAAATGACCAACATGGACAGCAGCAGCAGTTGCAATCTTTGAGAAGTCTTGGTTCGGTGAAATTGGAACCGCAACAACTTCAGACCATTAGAAGCTTGGGACCTGTAAAATTGGAATCCCAGCAGAATGATCAGTCATTGTTTTTGCATCAACAGCAGCAACAGCAGCAACAGCATCAACAGCAGCAACAACAGCAACAACAGCAGTTCCTCCACATGTCAAGGCAGTCTTCTCAGGCTGCTGCTGCCCAGATAAACCTTTTGCATCAACAGAGGTTCTTGCAGCTACAGCAACAACACCAGCAACAGCAACTCTTGAAAGCAATGCCTCAGCAACGCCCCCAAATACAGCAGCAGTTTCCACAGCAGAATCTGCCTATGAGATCTCCTGCAAAACCAGTATATGAACCTGGAATGTGTGCACGGCGTTTGACACATTATATGTATCAGCAACAACATAGACCTGAAGTAAGATACCCATATCCCATAGTTTTTTTGTTACTCTGTTGGGTGTGGCTATTATGCTTAGTGACAATGCCTACTTTGCGTATAGGACAACAATATTGAATTCTGGAGAAAATTTGTTGCTGAGTATTTTGTACCCCATGCCAAGAAGAAGTGGTGCGTTTCTATGTATGGAAGTGGCAGGCAAACAACTGGCGTTTTTCCTCAGGTCTGTTGCTAGGATATTCTAATCTGGTGAACCCCATCTTAATTGGCATCTTAACTACTAAAATGAGGTTAACTGCAAAAGAACCTTCATTAGTATGCAAACATGTGCTTCAGCATCTACATCTCGTTTTCAAATCATTTTATTTCAGGACAGTTTCTCAAGATGATAATAGCCCCTTAAATATCTGATAAGACATTTTTATTTGTTTCGATCACAAATTTGCTGAGCATTTGTGTATAAACAATCATGCGCAATCTCTTACAAATTTTTCAGGATGTATGGCATTGTGAGATATGCAATCGGAAGCCTGGGCGTGGCTTTGGTATGTTATTCTATTTATCATTTAATGACATCTGGTTCTAAATATCTCTTTCATCCTATCAGTTCAATGCCATATTTAAGAGTCTTCAGGTGGATGTCAGTTTTTTTGTTTTTTATTTTCTGAAATCATGTGTTATATGTATGTGTTTTGTACATGGGCTGTTCACTTTACAACTGGCGTCTGAGTTATTCTTAAAATACTTTCAGAAGCGACTGTTGAGGTTCTTCCTCGGCTTTTTAAAATCAAGTATGAAAGTGGTACTTTGGAGGAACTTCTTTATGTTGATATGCCCCGTGAGTATCAAAATTCATCTGGTCAGATTGTGCTGGACTATGCTAAAGCAATACAAGAAAGTGTTTTTGAGCAACTTCGTGTTGTTCGGGATGGTCAACTTCGAATAGTGTTCTCTCCAGATCTGAAGGTACACATAAAAAATGTTTTCATGTTATCTTTTACCTTCTACCTTCCCAAGGTATTTATCTTCCTTTCTTTTCTTCATTGTTCTTTTGGCAGATCTGCTCTTGGGAATTTTGTGCTAGGCGCCATGAAGAGCTTATCCCTCGAAGATTACTGATACCTCAGGTTACTATCAAATGTCTACTTGTGATGGATGCTTTTCTTTATTATTGCTGATTTGTGGAGTTTAACTTCTTTTTTTATTTTTTTTTTTAGTTTTTTGCAAAAATATTTTAAATCAAAATAGACAACTGGACATCAATTTTTGTAAATTGTTAGGTGATATGTTATTCTGTTCTTAAAATTTAATTTTTAAGAACATGGATTGGACAATCACATTGAATTAATTGGTCTTTGTACTTCACTTATTCTGTGTTTTTAATACCAGGGAGTCTCTGTTCTCTTGAAAAATATAAACAATTTCATCTATTTGAAGCTCTTATGTGCATTGTTTGGATGAAGTAGGACTTAGTTGTATGTGAAAGTATTGAGATCATGATCTCGGATGGTGATCGTAATATGGTAGAACCAGTTGTTCAAGTAAATAGCAACTGCTTTTTTACGTAGAGCATTTTATAAGATGCAAACTCAGCCAAGTGAAAATTACATAGTGAATTGGATTAATGTCTTTATTTTTATTTGTATAAATTCCTGATTGCCTATGGATTACATCTTGATGAATCTTATGGGAAACTGTTACTGGAGTATCTATCTTATTAATTCCATTTTGCGGTTGCATATTGATTGGGTGTCCAAGCCTTCAAAGCACCTCTGTGGAATTATAAATTTATGATTATTTGTGTTACATAACAGAGAAGGTCGATGCTTCTGCTGAATGCTTTATTGCATATGTTGTGAATGAGTAGAGTACTTGGGTCAAAGATCTGACTCCAATCTGAGTTTAGAGCTGAGTACGATTTGTTGACCATACCAAATAGATCCATTGGTTCAAATTCAAACCTGAATCTATTAATTTGATTGTAATTGGGTTAATTCAGAATTAGGTAGTTTTGGCTTGACAAAGATCCACATTTGATGAATAATCTCAATAGCATAACTATTTATAATGTTATATAAATAACTAGTTATTTTAGTAAAGGATTTATAAGTTTGTCAGATTCAGATCGAGTCTGGGTCCTACAATATGTTTTGGTTTCCAATCAGAATTTTTCCAACTAGCACTATCATTGGCAGCTGTATCTGTTGTATATGAAGCTAATTTTAGTAAATCACTCATGTATTGTACATTTTTAATGTTTACATGCCATGCCCTATGCAGGTTAGTCAGCTTGGTGCTGCAGCTCAAAAATACCAGGCTGCTACTCAAAATGCATCATCTAATTTGTCTCTTCCAGAGATACAAAATAATTGTAATATGTAGGTCCTCTGTCTCCATGTTTTTGTAAATATTTGAGCTTTCAAGCAGTGCTTTTGGGTAGAAATTTGGTTTTCATTTATGTTCATGTCTTGGTCTTGGTTGGGATTGTCCTTGTGTCTGCTTTGGCTCTCTGGATCTCTCTATTTATCAGTTCATGTGCCATACATTGCACCTATTCACATTTATGTTGATCAAGTTCTTGGTCCATGGTTACTTTAGCACTACTCCTCAGGCCTGCAAAAACTATAGTCTCACATTTCTAGTGGATGCATCAGCAGAGATGTATTATTTTCATGAATATGAAATTACATAATCAAGTTACTGTTTGGCAGCATATAGAATATGTAACTTTTGCTTTTGTTTTTAACTTTGCTGAGGGCCTATCAAGAGTGTAACATATTGCTGCTTCTAAATTGTTTCATTAATGGCAGTATGGCACAAAATATATGTTCTTAATTACTTATATTAGGAGACAGTCCAAGACCGAGGAATATTTGTTTTTGCAATTTCATCATGTAGTTTTTAATGATGTAATGAGTGTGAGTGAGGAAATTACCTGCCCATTTCATCATGTGGTCTATGCTATGGTGGATTAGTTTTTTCTGTTAATCTACCGTATGTCTAAGCATATTTACAGGTGAAATGATTTTAAATGCTTGTTTATGTGCTTCTTTAAAAAAAAAAAAAGCCTGGTTATTTGCAATATGTGATATATATATATATATATATGCAAAATTAGTGATTGATTTGATATTTGATTAATTCCTCCTGCGTAATTTTGGTTTAGGTTTGTATCATCAGCTCGGCAGTTGGCGAAAACCTTGGAAGTTCCATTAGTAAATGATTTAGGTTATACAAAGAGATATGTAAGGTGTCTTCAGGTAATTTCTTATTTTCTCACATGGCCAATGTGCATCATGATGTACTTATAAAAGTTTGTTCAACATCTTTTGCTTCGGACATAAACTGTTGTGTTTTGCATTTAGTATCATATGTTCTTGACTTTCAGCCTGTGCACAAAAATTGTTCAGTCTTTATCAAAAAGTTACGTTGGAATCATATTTCTGATATGAATTATATGTTCATATGTGTAATTATCAAAAAGTTCTTTTGTTCATTTATGGTGTGTATCTTCCTCCTATAACACCTGAAATAAGTTTCATTTATCTCATGCATGCATGAAGGGAAATTTTTTATTATTATTTTTTTAAATTTATAAGCAACACATTTTTGTCTATTACCCTATCTCTTCCAGATTTGCAGTGCTGGGTTGTGTGTGCAATAACACAATAATGGATATTTTCTATCTCTTACTGTGCCAAATTGACCCTTGTTGAGTTGAGTAGTTCAGAGAGTGCCTTTGGTGATGAAAAATGACTTTATCTACTGTTTCTCTAGATGCTCCTAGAAAATCTGAATTCTACCTTTTACTCATGGACAAACGTGTGTCTCTACTTGTCTCAATAATTTGGCACCTATTCTAGAATCTTTTTCACATTTTTTAGTTCCATTTACTATTAATTGAAATGATTTTCTAGTGGATTCTCTGGAAGTTTAAGATCATCTGAAATTTTTTTATTTTTACAAATTAATCTCTTGGCTGGTATAATGAGGCCTTAGTTCTATCCACTGCTTGATGCAAATTAAATTATTAAAATATAATAGGTCAAATGTTTACATTTATTGTGTTAGCAGCGGGGTTTTATTACAAGAGTCATGATAATTAATATTTGATTTCTGAAGTTGGAGTGCTTGTGCTAGAAATTCCTTTGTGCTAAAAACTACATTACCACTCTCTTTTTCTTCTTATTCTTTGACAAGTGTAATACTGTAATATATCAAATTTCAAACAAGTTGTATTCCTTATTTAGGGTTCTGTTTTAGTGAACCATGAAACTGGAGTTTGCTTGCAGTCTAATTGACCATTTTGTTATTTTTAATATATTGTTGGGGTGCAATGCAGATATCAGAAGTGGTTAATAGTATGAAAGACTTGATTGATTACAGCCGAGAGACAGGGACTGGACCTATGGGTAAGCCTGATCTTTTAACTACAAAACTAAATATGATACATGCTTATGTTCCCCCTTCTTTTAATCAATTGTTACTTTAAAAAGACAAATTCTTATGCTATATAATGAATTAAGATCTATGAATTGTCAAATAATAAGACATAGTGAGTTAAGACTCTTAAGAACTTAAAAATATATTAGTTTCTTAAGAATATTAAATATTATATGATAGATTTGGGTATGTAGCTTTGCAGTAGAACTCAATTTCATATATATTTCTAGATTTCTATTCCTAAGGAGATAGATCACAGGAAAAATAATGACCTGGTGCCTAGAATTGATGGACATATTGGAGAATTTGCCTATGTTTGCTTATGTGATGGGTTTTCAAGTTAGATTTTAAGGCTTGGGTATGTAAAAAAAAGGGGTTTCGGATTTATAGATTAATTTTAAGGTGAAAAGGTTGTTGACTCTTTGATGGCTGAAATTTGTGGAAATCTGAGAAGGATGCTTTGCTGGAAATCTCAGAAGTGGATTCAGAAATTTTGGCATGGTTTTGGAGGGCTGAAGATTGTGGGAAATATGTAGCTGATTTAATCCTAGATACTTGTAACTTCAACTTCAAAGCCATAGAGGATTTTCTTTTCTGGGTCCTTTTCAATATTGGTATCTGAACTTTGGCCCTTGTCCCAATTAGGTACCCAAACTATTATTTTTCCCAATTTAATACCCAAACTTTGATTTTGTTCCAATTTGGTATATAATGTGAACTTTGGAAAATAATACAAATATACTTCCTCAAACCTAATTGGGACAATGTGACAACTTCAGGCACCAAAATTGAAAAAAAAAAAAAAAAAAACTTCTTTTCTTTTTCAAAACTGCATGTGTGCCCAACAAGTTAAAACGGTTTACCAAGTTTTCAAGATAAATTTTTTATTGTCCCTGCGCTCTTTTTCACAGTTCATCATGAAGACATACTCTGCTTCAAACCCAATATGAATGTTCAACAATTTAGACCAAGATGTGAACTTGATCCTTTAATTGTTACCTCTAGATTGTGATTTGTGAGTTTAACCACCATGTATTAAATTTATTCATGCACGTACATTTATCTACTTTTCAGAGAGTTTGGCCAAGTTTCCTCGAAGGACAGCTGCCTCATCTGGGTTTCACAGTCAAGCACAACAGTCCGAAGAACAAATGCAGCAACAACAGCAACAGCAACAACAAACAATGGGCCAGAATTCAAATGGCGACCCAAGCTCTGTCCAGGCCACAATGCAACTTGCTGGTAGTAATGGTATGGCTAGTGTAAATAATGTTCTGAACACAGCATCCACATCTACCTCCGCAAGCACCATTGTTGGGCTCCTCCATCAAAATTCCATGAATTCCAGACAGCAAAGCTCTATGAATAATGCAAACAGTCCCTATGGAGGAAGTTCTGTTCAGATTCCATCCCCTGGTTCTTCTAGTACAATCCCTCAGGCGCAACCAAACCCTTCTCCGTTCCAGTCACCAACACCATCATCAAACAATCCCTCTCAATCATCTCATGGTGCCTTGACAGCTGCCAATCACATGAGTGCAGCAAATTCACCAGCGAATATATCCATGCAACAGCCAGCCCTTTCCGGTGAGGCTGATATAAATGATTCCCAGAGCTCTGTCCAGAAAATTTTACATGAAATGATGATGTCGAACCAGCTTAATGGCACAGGTAGTATGGTTGGTGTGGGTTCTCTGGGAAACGATGTGAAAAATATGAATGGGATTTTGTCAACAAGCAACAACACGGGTATGAACGGTGGCAACTGTCTTTCAGGGAATGGCATGGCTAACAGTAACTCGGGGGTTGGGGGTGCTGGATTTAGGAGTATGAGTGGTGGACTTGGTCAGCCTGGCATGGTTAATGGCATTCGAGCTGCAATGGGAAATAATTCTGTTATGAATGGTAGGGTTGGAATGGCATCAATGGGTCGAGAACAAGGTATGCATCATCAACAACAGGATCTGGGGAACCAGCTTCTTAGTGGGCTCGGAGCGGTTAATGGCTTTAATAATCTTCAATTTGATTGGAAACATTCCCCTTGAATGGCTGTGTCGATCGTTACACTGGTTACTGATATAGCTGCTTGTGCAGCGTGAAAAATGGCAGAATTGCCTCTGGCCCTGTGAAGATGGCAGTACATGGATGAAATGAAATAGTTGACAGGGCTTCGCTCCCACTCTGTACTAATCTGTGATTTATATATAAAAAGGAAATTTGGTGGCTGGTTGTGTGGCTGATGGGGCTCATTATCATGTGGTTTTAAATGTACTTCTCCATATTCTTTTTTCTTTCAAAAAAAGAAATTCGTGTCATCTTGGTATACTACATATCCTTTTTCGTAGTAGTAATTTTTTGTTTTCATTTGGGTAGGGTAGGGTGAAGAGTGAAATGGTTTCTCTTTGGTTGGATAGTTTTTGCCAATACTAGAATTAAATTTCTGATCTATTCGTATTTTGTTGGGCATGCATTTGTTATTTCCAATTCCAACAGGGATTTTCAGTATATATGTCAAAATCACTAGTAGCTAAAAAAGCTTTGTTTTTCAACTCGGAAATGTACTTTACCATTGGGTTTAGGCAATCACGAGGATGAAATACTCTTGACTAAATCACCCTTACAGTATGGAAGTCCTTAAGCCAATTAAATTGTAACTGCATCCCTGTAAGTTAGAATCTTAATCGTCAAGATCATGACTAAATCAACCTCTAATGGCTCATAAGACAACCGAATTTCAAGAGTCCAGTGTCAGTCTTGTCAATACCTTGGATAGAGTTGGATATTAAGTACCAACTACTTATTGGTCCAGTATTATTTTTCTTTACTTTGTTTGAAAGGTCTTGAATCAAATTCTTATTTTCAAATAAAAAATAAAAGAAAAAAGAATTGGATATTGAGTAAATTTGTATATGCAAAATAAATAACTAAATGCAACCTTTTGTTTTTCTTGACTAGTGAGTATACCCTAAAGAAAATCACTACTAGTAGTCCTACAACTAACTGAACAAGAAGGAACAAGTGTTATTTTGGAAAGTTTTATTTAATATTACTTCTAAAATCTAAGTGGAACAAAATAATCATGAAAACAGCAAACTAAGAAATTATATGAATTAATTCGAAAGAAGGGAGCAGTTAATTAAAGATTAACAATGAATTATAGCTTCATGAGCACAAGCATGGTGGCTTACACTACTGTAAGTCTATATACATCATTTCCCTCTTCAAAGATTTACATATTTTTCTATGGTAGCAGACAAGGTGGACTTGGGCACTGCACCAATAACGCTCTCTTTCTTCTCTCCATTTTTGAAGAAGAGCACAGTTGGGATGCTCCTTATCCCATATTGGGTGGGAACGTTGGGGCTGTCATCTGTGTTGAGCTTGAAGCATGCTATCTTCCCGGCATATTCTTTTGCCAATTCATCGATCACCGGGGCAATCATCCGGCATGGTCCACACCATGGTGCCCAAAACTCCACCAGAACTGGGCTCTCACTTGCAATCACCAGGTTGTTCCAGCTTGAATCTGTCACCACTTGAACTGCACAACTCACATGGTTCAATGAACTCATGGTTAGAAGATGGGAAAGAAAACAAATTATAGTACAAAAATAAACTTGTATGTTATGAGACAAACTTTTATGGGACAGTCCTATATGTTTATGTGTCTATCTCTCTCATCTCACGTGATGAGAGAGATAGACACAATGAGCGTAGAGGACCGTCCCATGGAAGTTTTCTCACATGTTATGCCTACTGCTCTTTGTATTCAAGCGTGGTAGCCGTGTGGCATCTTTTCTCCTTGTAAGAGAAAAGGAATTGAGGGATTTGACTTGCCCAAATAGGTGAATTGAAGATGTGTAGCCAACGAAAATTTTGTTGCATACAATAGCTGTATACAATGATCGACTCTGTCACAATAACGGTCATGTCACCAACACATGAGGAATGGATGTGAGAGGGACCTTGTAATCTTGTATACACACAACAAGAATCTTTCGTAGCCGATAATTGTCATCAATTTAAGAAGGAAAAATGATATTGCATAATTCACCTGACTAACAGGAATAATGTATGATACATTCCATTCTAAAATTAAATGATTAATGGTTGTATGAGATTAGAGAATTATTTCTCTCCTGTTGTAGTTGCTTTAATTAGTTGTCCATTACACTAATATATATGAGCTGCTATTAGTTCTTCAGCTTTTCCATATATAATATGCTAAATTTGACCTCCATATGTATTTCAAAAACTCAAGGGAAGTAATTAAATTAAACATAAAAGAAACTATACAATAATAGCAGAGATTGTGCAGCTAACCTTCATCCACAGCTTCACGAGCTTTGCAAATAAAGCTGGATCTCTGGAATCTTTTGTTGCTGGAATGACCAAAAGATGAAGATGAGAATTTCAAACCAGATTTCTTCAAGCCATTACATGTTGGAACAAAAAACTTTTCCTTAGAAGAAGAAAATGGGTGATAACATTGTGCAGCACCAACCCTTGTAGTGCATACTGTGCTCAGTTGCAAACAGTTTTCCAAAGCCATTGCTTTCTCTCCTTCTCTTTATCTGGCCAAATGGGTATATCTTTGATATAATGAAAATGGGTTGTTGGAAGCAGATAATGTAGCTTTTGTTTTCCGTTGAGCAAGTATGTGCAGGACAATTTCTACAAATTTTGCTTCTTTGGATTTCCTATTTTTCAAGGGTTGTGATTTTAAATATTTTGTAAAGTATGGATATTATGCCAAGATTGTAAGGTGCTAAGTGTGCTCAGATGTATGTGGATAATATTTATGTACTGAATTGTCAATGTGCCCCACTTGATGTCCCACAAAAAATTGTTCACACTCTCAAATTTCAAGGTAATAAAGGATCCAAATGAAGGACCAAAAAGTAAATTTGTAGTATCCATTGATCCTTAATGGTGGACCATAGACTTCTCATCCATTATGCTGTTCCTCTTTTTCATTTTTAAATATCTGGTTCTTTTTCTTTTCTTTTTTTTCTTGTGGATTTGGAGCCATTTTTTCAATGAACAAAGTTATGGCCGTTTCATAAGGAGCAACGCTGGGATTCAATCGTATCTTCTCAGCAAAAGAAAACTCTTTCTCAATCGTACTTCATTACCACCGACCAAAAAAAAAATAATAATAATAAACTCACCCGTAAATTTAAACATACTGTGAGACTCAGATTTTGTCATATAGATCAAATATGAGTTAACTCGGGCCAAAGAGTTAATGAGCTAGGCCAGAATAAGGAGAATTATTCGAGAAACCATATATGTTTAAGAGCTAAAAATCAAGCCAAAATTAAGATGAGAAAAGATCACGCTCCTATGAATTAGAAACTTGGAGTTAGGCCAACCCATGATCAACCCACTCCAGCACTACCCATCCATGCAGGGCGTGAAGGTCGGGGTATGAGAGTAGGAGGTTGCTTGAAGAGCAAGATCAAGAAGATCTATAAATAGCAACGATGGACGACGTAAAAAGTATACAATCATTTTGAGCTTTACTTACAACCAAACTGAGCAAGCACTTACTTTGGCATTAGAGTGTCTTTTGCAGGAGGACATCCCTCGCGTCTTGGATATCAAGAGCTCATCAGTCACATTTATTCATCTCCAGGTTAGGTTCTTCAACCAATTATTTATTGTTGGCTAATTAATTTCTTTATGAGATTTTAGCTCTAACAATTGGCGCCGTTTGTGGGAATTATCTGAACGGAACAGTTTAAGGTAACCATGAACTGAGACGGCATCCCCAAAATAATAAATCAAGCAGAATTCATGACCCTTTTCAAAGGTATGATCGATGAGGTGAACGAGGCTACCAGGATAGCCACTGAAGCGTTAGCAGCAACTAAACGAAGGGAAGCTGTAGTAAACGAAAAAAAGGAAATAGATTGGGGAGCCGTCGAAGAAAGCGAACGGTGCCGATGACGATCTAACCCCCGAGGATGAAGTGCTCATTGAAGATGAAGAGACCAGTGCGGGGGAAAGAAATTTTGTGATAACGACTACCATGAGGAGCTGAAGAAGCTCATTTCGGGCTATCAGGCCTAAACCCCTGCCCAACTCGCACTAGAGGCAGCTCGAGGTATCTACAAATCTCCATTCTCTCAGAAGATCATAGCCTATCCTAAGCCAGAAAATTTTCAGCCCTCGAAATTCCAGTTCTTCGACGGAATTGGAGACCCCATGGAGCACATCTACCACTTTCAGCAGCAAATGGTCCTAGAAGCTGAGAATGAGGCTTTGCTTTGTAAAATGTTCTCATCAAGCCTTGTAGGACCCGCGCTTACCTGGTTCCGGCAACTAAGACCCTGATCCATTGAGGGATTCGCCGAGCTCTGCGAAGCATTTATCTCGCAGTATATTTGCAATCAAAAGTGCAAAAAGAACATAACAGTTCTCTTTAGCACCAAGCAAGCGAGAAACGAAAAGCTGAAGGACTATCTCACCCGCTTCGTGATCGAGATGTCAGCACTCAAGAATTGTCCCTAAGACACAGCTGCAATAGCTTTCCAGGAAGGCCTCATCCCTGGTTCGAAATTACATGACGACTTGGTAATGCATCCACATGAGGATATGAAGGAGGCTATCACAAGAGCAGGCCCCTATATCGGACTGGGGGCAAACAGGAAGAGAGTCTCACTGATACAAGAAGATGATCCGCGAGGGAGGTTGCGGCATCGACCGGACAGAAGCAGGTCAACCAGCTCAAACAACCCCAAAAGAAGAATGAATCCGGTGAAAAGAAGGGCTGGAAGAATAGAGGAAAGGGATGGAAGGGAAACGATCCATTCAACGACCCTCCATTAAACTACAGCTTGTCCAAGATCTACCAAGAAAACAAGAATCATGGAATATTTCGAGAACCTCCACCCCTTACTGGACTGCCCGAGAAGAGAGATCGGGGTAAGCATTGCGTCCTCCACAATGATTTCGGGCACGAGCTGAACGAATGTCGAAGCCTGAAAACCCAGGTTGCAATGATGATAAAGAAAGGTTAACTCACCTAGTACCGGGCTGATAAGGAGAAGTAGTTAGAGACTAAAGTGATTGAGGCGGCAAACCTAGGGGGCGCCACCCTCAATGAGGTACTTACCATCCACGGTGGGCCTGTACCACTAAAGGGCTCGAAGGTTTGAGATTGGTGCACACATTGGCAACTCGAAAAAGCAAGGAAGGTGAATCAGATCAGCTTGGCTTCGACACAGGTAGCCTCTCTCAGCGGGCTAGACATCATAACATTCAGTATAAGGGACTTGGAAGGCCTCGATGTGCCGCACAATGACGCCCTGGTCATGACCCTCCAGATCTGGAAATCCAAGGTACACTACATAATGATCGATGGAGGAAGCAGAGCGGATGTGCTTTACTTCGGAGCCTTCTAGCAGATGGGTCTCAATGAGAAGGACCTCAAGCCGAACTCTGCACCAATTACGGCCTTCAAAGGAAGTCAAGCCATCCCAGTTGAGGAGATTATCTTACCTGTCACGGCAGTAGGTAAGACCCTCCAGTTAACATTCATCGTAATCAATTGTTCATCTGCTTATAATGTTATCATGGGAAGGGACTGGATGTTCTGAATGGAAGAAGAAGCATCATAAAGATGCCAAGTGTTCAGGGTAGTGTCTGTCGATAGAATGAGCACCGTCAACATTAAGGGAGATCAAAAGGTGGCAAGGCAGTGCTACCACATAACCTCAAACATCAGGGCAACAAGTAAGGCCCCGATGATCGAGCCCAAAAGCAAATAGAAACCAGAGGAGGACCCACCAAGCATGATCGAGTTCGAGCTCGAGCCAATGAAGACGGAGCCATTACACGAAACGATCCTAGATGAGGGTGATCCAGATAAGAAAGTCTTGGTGGAAAGCCTTTTAAGCGAAGATGAGCATGAGAAACTCGTGGTCACACTCCGGGAAAATAGGGACGTGTTCGCATGGTCCCATAAAGATACGTTGGGCATCGATCCAAGTATCGCATGCCATCGACTCAACGTGATCGCGAATGCCACCCCATTTCAATAGCAACAAAGGCAGTTCGCCCCAGAGAGAAACAAGGTTATCAGTGACGAAGTCGATCGGCTGCTCGAGGTCGACTTCATACGCGATGTACGGTGCTCGAGTTGGATCTCCAACATAGTTGTGGTCCAGAAGAAGAACGGGAAATTGAGAGTATGCGTTGATTTCACAAATTTGAACAAAGCCTGCCCGAAAGACTGTTACCCATTCTCGAAGATCGATTAAATGGTAGATGCAATGGCGGGGTACGAACAATTATCCTTTTTGGATGCATATTCGGGCTACAACCAGATCCCAATGGCGAAGGAAGATTAGGACAAAACCGCCTTCATCTTGGAGAGGGAACTCTATTGCCATTCGGACTCGAAAACGCGAAATCGACATACCAAAGATTGGTAAACAAGATGTTCAGGAATCAACTAGGTAAGACGATGGAAGTCTACATCGACGATATGGTGGTAAAAAAGCTTAGTTAAAAGTAACCACATCGATGACCTCTGAGAGACCTTCAAGGTGCTACGCAGGTACAAAATGAAGCTAAATCCCATGAAGTGCATGTTCGGATATCTTCAGGATAGTTTCTTGGGTACATCGTGAGCCAAAAGGAAATAGAGCCCAACCCAGAGAAAGTAAAAGCGCTTCGAGAAATGCCAGAACCAAGGACCCCAAGAGAAGTCCAAGTGCTGACAGGAAGATTAGCGGCACTGAGCAGGTTCGTGTCAAAACTATCTGACAAGTGCAGACCTTTCTTCCAGGCCATAAAAGCAAAGAAATGTGAAGTATGAGGGCAAGCTCAGAAGGAAGCCTTCGAAAAAATCAAGGAGTACATGGCTAGCCCACTTATCCTAGCGGTACCAAAACCAGGCGAACCCTTATACCTTAACTTGGCTACCTCTAACTTCGCAGTTAGTAGTGCGATCTTCAAGGAAAATGATGAAGATCAACATCTAATAGCCTATGTCAGCAAAAACCTAGTGGACGCCGAGACCAGGTACAACACTTCAGAAAAGCTCATCTTAGCACTAGTCACAACACAAAGAAAGCTTAGGCAATACTTCGAAGCTCACCCGATCGTGGTCCTCACGAACCAGCTGATCTGAGCAGTATTGGCCAAACCTGATTTTTCGGGAAGGATGACCAAATGGGCCATCGAACTGGGGGCATTCGAGATCTAGTTCAGGCCACGAACAATAATCAAGGGGCAAGCCATCGCGAACTTCCTGGTGGAATAGCATGACCCAATCTACGAACAAGCAAGAGAACTCGAAGCGCCCGAACAGATCAACCCCAAGAATGAATGAGAGCTCTATGTGGACGGCTTATCCGAGATGCATGGGGCAGGGGCCGGTATCATCCTATGAACCCCGGAGGGAATGAAGCTATAATTCGCACTTCGCTTGGACTTCCTGGCCTCAAACAACGTAGCTGAAAACGAGGCGCTCGTCAATGGTCTCAAGATTGCACGGTGGGTCAGAGTGAAATGACTGAAAGTGTTCAGTGACTCCCAACTTATCGTGAATCAGGTTAATGAAGATTACGCGACGAAAAGCGAGAAGATGGAATCATATTAGAGGTTAGCAAAAGAACTTGCAAGAGAGTTCGAGCAGGTGATCTTCGTACAGATCCTGAAGGAGGAAAATGATGGAGCGGATAAGCTAGCCTACGAAGCATCCCTGGCGGACCTCGAACTCACATGGCCAGTAGAAATCGAGCATATCACAATCCCAAGCATAGGAAAAGCCTTCGAAGAAATGATGATGGACCAGCTTGAGAATAATTGGATGAAGCCTCTGATCGAATACCTACGAGATGACATAGCACCGATGGACCCAGCAGAAGCTCGCAAACTGAGAATAAAAGCAGCTAGGTACACCTTAATTGACAGAATACTTTTCAGAAAATCATTCTCAGGACCAATGTTGAGGTGCTTAAGCCCGTGCGAGGCAGAGTGGACGCTATCAAACATCCACGATGGCACCTGCGGCAATCATACCACAGGCAGAAGCTTGGCACACAAGACATTAACGCAAGGCTATTTCTGGCCGTATATGGCAAAGGACTCAGAAGCCTTCGCGAGGAAGCTCTATCGAGATTGGCTCTCCTTCACGATACACCAGCTTAGCGATTTCTATGGCCAAGCCAAGGGGGAGATCGCGAGGCACCTCGACGATAAGGGGCAGGTTCCTCCCGAGCAGTCAATTGAGGAGAAGGAGAAGTAAGGGGTTTCTAGAACTGACAACCATAATGGAAGCGAGTTCTAGACCTGGATTCAGAGTTCAAAGTCCGAGACTAGGAGGACCCTGAAGAGGTGTTGTCGGAGGCATCAACAGTGAAAGGGAAGACCACCCCTCTAGAAGTGGAACCTCAGTTGTTTTCAGCACAGACTCACAGCTGAAGCTTTACCGCGACCCTTCCCCATGATGAAAGCACTTAGCAAAAATGCTGAGAATTGGCCAAGTATTTATAGTGCTTCACCCTTCCCCTGAAGTTGCGAATTATTTGGCGCTACTTTTTGAAATTCAAAGTAAGATCGAGCTCAGAGAGCTAAGGTTGCATTTTTTGAAATTTGAAATAAGAAGTATGGTTAAAACTATCGTGCGATGATAAGGGGAAGTCAGCCTCAAAATAAGGAGTTACAGTTGAAAATCGGACTTGCAATTTAAGAAATTAATTTATAATTGCATAGAAGTCGAAAAAGCAGAACTGTCAAGTATGAAACATAAACTGCCCAATTGGAGTTCGAAGGCAAGGAAAAAGGAAAAGTTCAGACAACTCGAAACACCAGAAATTAAACAAAGTAAAGTACCAGCTGTCAAAAATTACAACAAAGGGAAACTAAAAAGAAAAAGTCTATGAAGTTGAACTATCCTCAAGAACAGCCTGAACCTCTGCTTCATTTTGAGTCATGGGCCCGAACACGACCTAGAAGACAACCCAAGGCTCATCCACGACCTGGGAGCCTCTGGCTGCGTCAGCCTCCACCGGCAAGACCTTTAGCGCCACTATCTCGCCACCTTCGGGAACTTTAGGTTCTTATCTATTAATAGGTTTTTGGTTCACACGGCCCAGTGCGGGGAATGCTTGTCAAAAAGCGTTTGTAACTAATCGTGTCGGGGATTTTGGTTTATTATTAGGAATTTTAGGTTTTTATTAGATAACGGGTAGTTTAGAATTTAGGGATTTATTTGAAATATTCAATAACTTGGTTTATAATAATCAGGTTAATTTTTTATTTGTTACTTTATGCGCCTTCCTATTATTTGCCGGCGCAGTTGCTAAATCTGCCCAATTTCCCCTTCATGTATGGTTACCTGATGCCATGGAAGGGCCTTCTCCAATTTCGGCTCTTATACATGCCGCTACTATGGTAGCAGCGGGAATTTTTCTTGTAGCTCGGCTTCTTCCTCTTTTCACAGTTATACCTTACATAATAAATCTAATAGCTTTGATAGGTATAATAACATTACTTTTAGGAGCCACTTGAGGGCGAATTTGGTATTTGGATTATTTTTGTATCAATGATCTAGTCAATCATGAATGATTGGTTATGCGACCGTGTAAATGGAAATTTTCTTTAAATAATGAAGAGATAACAAAAAATTCATTTATTTATATTATGTATTATGAAATGTTCATACAAGGGTTGATCAACAGAATATTCAACTTTCTTAGAGTCGTATATAGGGATATAGGGAATGAACTGAATTTTAGATGTATACATAAGGAAAGCCGTGTGCAATGAAAAATGCAAGCACGGTTTGAGGAGGGGTTTTTTTACTTATTTAAAATTAATTGATCAGGTCATGTAGGAACAAGGTTCGAACTCTCTTTTTTGTATACTTTCCCTGGTTCCGTTGCTACCGCGGGCTTTACGCAATCGATTGGATCATATAGATATCCCTTCAACACAACATAGGTCATTGAATAGCTTCAACTTCAACATCATCATCACCTTCCAAAGGGGGGTAGCGGGAGATTGCTCGGGGTCCTACCTAGCAGGAATAGGTTGTCCGAAGTGACCTTCTGCATGGCATCCATATCATCGAGATTCTTCACGACTCGGTTTTTCTCTTCTTCACTCCTCTGCACGAACCTAAACCGAAAGAATCTTGCGCAGTCAATACAGATGGCTTTCTAGCAAAGTTCCCATTATTCTTCACTCCTTTGCATGAATCCGAACCGAAAGAATCTCGCGCGGTCAGTACAGATGGCTTTTTGGAAGGTTTCCCATTATTGTTCTCTCTCCGACCTCTCGAACTTGAGTGCGGTAGTGAGTTCATGAGCTTTTGTTCGAACGCTCTCCATCTCTTCTTGCTGAAGGGCGAAGTTCTTAGCATGCAAATCTCGGTTTTCCACCGCAAGCTTTAACTTGGCTTGGGAGAATTCCAACCCCTTCTTCATCGCCTCGAACTCAGTCTGCAGATGGCTCAAGTCCCTTTCGAGTTCCTCCCTTTTGGTCTTCTCGGCAGTAAGTTTGCGCTTATTGAAGACAAAGCGGTCGTCTTGGATGGTGGACAACATGTTCAACTATAGAGCGAGTTCGAGATCGTGTTAAAAAACAGAGAAAGGAATGATTATGATAGATACCTCATACATAGCAGCCGCTCTCTGAAAGGAGACCTGAGCGTTAGTAAACTCGGGAACCCACTTCGAGTGTATGGTGTGCAATAAGGTAGAATGTGGGGGGAAGTACCCAAAGGCCTAGTGGTAGGCTAGTTCAGCTCAAGGGGAGAGGGTTGAGGAAGTTCAACACTTTTCAAGATTGTACCTGAACTCGAGGCTCGATGTTGATCTTTGCCTTGGGGTGAAACTGGCAATTTAGTTCGTGCCGAACTCCTTTCTCGATTTTCGTCCTTTTGTTTCTCACCCTTTTTTCTCTTCCTGTCTCGGGGTGGATCTTTGGCTATCTCGATCACACGAGGCATCTCGGTTTCCTGATCGGACTACGCAGTCTCTGGGTCTGAAGGATCGATCTCGATCTCAAACGCTTTCCTCAAATTTCTGAGCCTTTTTCTCCCTTTTTTTTGTCACCTGAAGGATTTTGGTCTCAGCAACCAAACTCCTAGCAAGGTACTTGGGAGAGATGGGTTCAATCTGTGATCTTATCTCTTCGGAATACAGTGCATAAATGATTGATTGCTGCTCACTTGAAATCCTCTGAAGCAAGTGATCGGTGGTGTAGTAGTAGATATCGTGTTGTGGGTCCCCAAGGATGAAGTGGGTTCGTAGAAACTCCAACCGTTTGTGCACAAGCTTGATCTCAGTGTAGCAAGTTTTGTTTGAAAGAACAAATTGGAAAAGGTTAGTGATAAGTCTTCTCTGGCAAACAACATCAAGATCGAGATCGTGAAAATTATCGTAGCGAGGAATATCAGGATCAGAAGAAAAGGCCAAGGGAAGGCCCATCCCTTCGAGCTCGGGGGTAGCCCAATTTCCTGTCACTAGGACTGGTCTTTCATTCCAACCACTATGAGAGGTAGGTCGGGAGTGGAAAAGTTTTTGGTTTTTTTGCTTTAGGGTGAAGTAATAGGTTGTGGTGCCCTTTTCGTCGAGACGCTGATTCCACTGATAGAAGTAGAACAGGTCCACAAACCCCAAAGCAGCCCCTTGAACAAGGCCAAAACCTAGAAGGATGAAGATCAGTTGGTAAGAACTTGGGTTCAATTGAAAAGGATGAACGCCCATACAGGTGAGCATGATGTGGAATAGAGGGTGGAGAAGAAATCTAATGTAAGGGAGAGAATAGGAAGATATGACCATGGCCCCTTCAGGAACATCCTCCCCGGTAACAAGGTTGGCTTTTCCTGGAAATGGAAGGAGTTCGACGTCATTAGGAAATCTATTCTCTCTGGCAAAATCTCCCAAATATTTCTTAGAAGGTACCCAGAACTCATAAATGGCTTTACAGGCTTTCTCTTTTCTACCCATTTTGGAGAAAGAATAAAGAAAATCGAAGGAGCAAAGGAACTTACTCAAAAAAGGAGGTCGAAGAAAAACTCGCAAATGCACTAGGAGATTGAAACTCAAGTGGCAGGAGGAATGCAGGAAGATTGTAGAAAACCCTAGAGAGCGTACTTGGAGTAGTTGCAGAGAGAAAGAAGCGAGCGAAGGAGATGGGTATACGTGAATTTGGTAAAGTGAAAATGATAACTCAAAATTTATGGTTTAAATGGCACCTCGGGTTACCAAGAGGCGCCATGATGATGGCAGTCGCAATTTTCTTCTCTCACTAACCCCCGAGGGACACGTGGCAGCTAAGGAAGAAAATAAAGCATTGTGGGACCTGAATTTTGCCACATAAATCAAATCTGAGTTAACCTAGGCCAAAGAGTTATTAAGCTAGGCCAGAATAAGGAGAATCATTCGAGGCCCAAACTAGAAATGTTTAAGGGTTAAAAATCAAGCCCAGAATAAAAATAAACATCTATCACATGGGAGAAAAGATCACGCTCCTATGAGTTAGGAACGTGGAGGTAGGCCAACCCATGATCAACTCACTCTAGCACTACCCATCCATGCAGGGCGTAGAGGTGGGGGTATGAGAGTGGGAGGTTGCTTGAAGAGCAAGGTCAGGAAGATCTATAAATAGCAACGATGGACGAACGTAAAAGGTATGCAATCATTCTAAGCTTTACTTACAACCGAATTGAGCAAACATTTCCTTTGGCATCAGAGTGTCGTTTGCAGAAGGACATCCCTAGCGTCTCGGATATCAAGAGCTCATCAGTCACATTTATTCATCTCCAGGTCAGGTTCTTCAACCAATTATTTATTGTTGGATAATTAATTTCTTTTCGAGAATTTTAGCTCCAACACATACTCACGAGCACAAGAATTATTTGATGTGTATAATTTGCGAGTAATTGCATGTATTTGAAATTTACCTTAAAACTTATACCTAACAAGGGTGGTTCCTATAAGTTTTCTTAGTAACCCATAAAAACATGATAGGCAAGGGATGCTGTCACCTAACACTCTTCTGACTGTGTAAAACTAATTGGACTGCCAATAATATAACAATCTGTAACACTTTTCTAGAAGATTGGAAAGCAATTTTTTCTTTTCTTATTTGAACTCATTCATCAGTCAAAAAAACAATGGACTTAAAACTCTATAAGGTGTCGTTAAGTAAAGATTTGAATGAATGCAACATTTTTCAAGTGTTGGCTTTGGATTCTAATTGGACCTACTTATTGGTTTGTCCCAAAGTTGTTAAGCCCATTTGTTTGAGTAGTTTTAAATGAGCCACATCACCCATTTGTGGGACAGCCTTGAGCTTGTTTCACCCGAGACTACAAGGCTTCCATTTGAAGTTTTTTGGTTAGTTGTATTGGAGAGCAGCAAAACAAAGAGAAAGTGTGAGGGTTTGGAGAGTAGCAGCCGCACAAAGTGAAGAAAGAAGAAAAACCATATTTCCTTGACTTGAGAGGTGTGATTTGCTACTATTGCAAAAAGAGATTTATTCTCTTATTTCTTTCTCTTGTTCTTTGTGAGTGAGTGAGTTCATTGGGTGTATTTGGGGCTTTGGGTTTGTGAGGTTCAAACACTTTTTGTAAACTCTCCATTGATTATAGTAGAATTTCGTCATCTCCCAAAGTGGATGTAGCTCAATTACACTGACTGAGTGAACCACTATAAATCTTGGTGTCTCTTGTTGGTTGGTATTTCTCTCTATATCTTTTGCCTTGGTTATTTTGATTCATATCTACTGTTTTATTGGATATTATCTTTAGCAATATATTGGTGATTGGTATATTTGTTAAGCTTCCGCACAACAAATTGGTATCAGAGCTCGAGTTCAATCTCAGGGTTATATTTTGATATGGGTGACGAAGTGGGCAAGGATAAGGGAAAGGGCAAGATGTCTACTAGGCCTTCTATTGCAAATGCTAAGATTGAAATTGAGAAATTTAATGGTACTAATAATTTTGGCAACAAAGTTGCTGATTAGCGGAGAAAAATTTCCTCACTAAAAGTAAGCTTATTATCATCACTAAAAGCTTTTGGTGATGATTTTTCATTCGTCATCGACTTGTTGCCGTATTGCCGTCAAGGAAAGCCTACGGCGACGAAAATTTGGATTCCTCCCTGTACTATTCCAGCAACGCTAAAATAATTTCCTCGCTGAATCTTTTTTGCGACAATATAATTCCTCTCAAAAAAGGAATTAATTTGACATAAAAGCAGGGTATAAAATTTCATTTTTTTAAGGTATGGAAATTTTAACAACAAACCAAATAATTTTCCCTCAGATTTCGGTGAAATTTTCAAAATTTCCTGAAATTTTCGAAATTTCGGCGAAAGTTTATGCTAGGAGGCAGAGACCAGCGGGAAAGAGAGGAGGAATAGGCGAGACGGCCTAGTCGCCGAAGGGCGCACCGGTGGCAGATCAAAGAGAGATTCAGAGGGTGATTGAGGGGGGAGGAGAGAGAAGAGATGGGGGGAGGGAGGGAGAGGAGGAAGAGAAAGAGATCGGGGAAGGACGGAGAGGGAGGAGAGAGAAGAGATGCGACAGTGGTTCTGGTCGAAAATGGAAGTTTCAGGAAGGATATGTTGGTTTTGCTGATGAGTTTGATGGCGGGTTGCTGATGAGTTTGGTCTGCTGCCAAAAATTGATGGAGGCTTAATTGCTAATGAGTTTGGTCTGTTGCCAAAAATTGATGGAGGCTTAATTGCTGATGAGTTTGGTCTGCTGCCATTCAGTGAAATAGATAGAGGTTTAATTGCTAAACATAAAAATTCTTAATACGTGGGGCCCATTATAAAAAGCAAAGATAAGATTGTGGGGGCCCATTATAAAAAAAGCAAAGGGAAGATTGGAAGAGAGAGTCACGAGAGGAAAAAGAAGGAAAGAAAAAAAAAAGGAAAAAGAAAAGGAAAAAAAAAAGGAAGAAAAAAGAGAAAAAGATAAAAGGGGTTTAGGGTTGATTGAGGTTTAGGGCTTTTGGGTAATTGGAAAGAAAAAAAAAAAAGATTTTGGGTTTCGTTTAGTTGTTTTTAAAGCCTAAACCCTATTACATTTTTATATAAAAAATAATTAAAAATGATCTAAACCTTAATATCTTATATTATATTTTAAAGAATATAGAGTATATAAGCTTTAGTGTATAGATTATAGAATATAAAGAGTATTAAGGTATATAGAGTATATAGGGTTTAGTGTATAAATTATAGAGTATAAAGAATATACTAATTTTATTTAATAGTATGTACCTCCAGCGCGCATTATATTCATCTTATACCATATAAAACCTAGTATATAATTTAATTTCTTCAATGTTTTTTTATCAATGTAGTAGATAATATGTTAAATAAACATATGGTAAAGTTTTATTCAAAATTTCCGTATTTTGATAGCAATTTCCGTTGTTTCTGTCTAATTTTTGTAGAAATTTAAAATTTATCAAAATTTCCATCGAAATTTCTGCGAAATCCAAAATTTTACTCCTTGCGTAAAAGGTATTAAAAATGTCTGCAAATAATTTTAGTGACAACATTTGTTTTCTCGCTAAAACTAAAATCCTCGCAAAAGTTTAATAATTAATTAATATATTGTCTTTTAAAATAAAAAAAAAACTATTATTATTTTTTGGCGACACAATGTAATTTCCTCGCTGTAAGTGATTTGTAGTGAGGAAATCTCATATTTTCCTTGCAATATGTTTCCTTTGGCGACACAATGTAATTTCCTCTACAACGAGAAATTAATTTTTTGACACCAAAAGTTTGATATGACATAAATCATTTTATATTTTTTTAATATTTATTCATAACCAAATAAGACAAAAATTAAAACTATATATAACATATATAAATGCTAGTTCAAACTGGTTTCACAATGCCATTAAACATTCAATAAATCTCTTAAAAATCATAATTAAGTACAAAAACAAAAAAAATTAAATTGATGAATAGCTAACATAGAGGGAGTCATCATTAAGTGCATCAAAATTAACACTTAGTAGCCATCATATTCATAAACTCCTGAAACTTGTTGCTCCTCTCCTCAGAGTTTTTTATCTTCTCCTCCAACACTTTGATTACTTCACTTTGATGGTTAAGTAGTTGTTGCTGAGTCTTAACAATCTATTATTGAGCTTGAAGTTGTTTCCCCTCTCAATAAAAAATCTGACAGAGTCTTGTTTGTTTCTCTAAAAATTCCAAAATTTATAACTTGCGAAAATTAACATTTCACAATATGAAAATTAATGGGGCAACATGCAATAAAATCTTTATATTTTGCAAGTAGTTGATGCAAAACATAACAAGTATTCTCTACACATCATATGTATATGTATATATAGGAAAAATAATTTTTGGATTGGCTACCCTACTTGTTTTTTAGTGAAGTCTAGAGCTTTCCTTCTTCACAAATTGGACTTCCTAAAAGAATTAGGCATCACTCAAACCCAGGGACTCAAAAGAAAAAATTAGAATTCTAAGGTTTTAGAATTTAGATTCACCAAGGTACAGCTATACTTAACCCCTTAAGGCTAACTCAAATCTGCAACACCCTGCTAACCCTCTTTCCTGCCAAACAAGTTACACAACCCAAGACGAGTTTTAGGTATTTAAATAAAGAGTATTTAAAATTTTAAAGGTTTCTATAATGACAGAGAATAAGAGAGATACTGAAAAATGAGGAAAAAAGTAAGGAGAAAGTATAGCTGCCTTTTATCAAATTTGATTTGCTTTAAAATAGATAGCATTATTTATAAGCTACAAATAAAACACCAGACTCCTAAAAATACTAAGGACTAATATATGCTTTCCATATACATTTCAATTTCCTGTCATTTCTCTTTTTCTTTACTGTTTTTGGCAACCTACCGAGACAAGGCCTACTATATAAAGAATCTAAAAGAAAAAGGGATTGAAATTTGAATGTCATATTTTATTTAGTAGGACTTAAGAAACCACTCAATTGAGCCATTACTATTTTTTGCCTCTCTTACCCCATCCCCCCCAGCCCCCCTCTCCCCCTCTCCCCCTCTCTTCAAGAAAAAGAAAAAATCCCACCTCCTTTTTACGTTATTTTTCTTGGATGTCAAAAGATGTACGAAGTACTAGAGACCTGTGTAAATCCCAATTGGGATTCTATATCTAAAATAACCAAATTTTCATCATTTGCTACCTGTGTAACATAAAATCTCCACTCAAGTGAACCTAACCCCATGAATTGGATCAAATCAACTAGCCTAATGTCAAAAGAACATACATACACAACAAACAATATCTCAGTTTCCTTGTAGTCGAAATCTTCTATCTCACTAATCCAAACCAAAGACTCGTCCTCCATACAAACTTTTAGCTCGAAATTAGGAAAATTCATATGAAGAAGCCAAAATTTGGAACCCCAGCATTAATATTAAAGGGAGAATTCAGAGGAAAATAATTTGGTTAGTTACAATGATTACCTCCAACAGAATTAACATCCACACTCCCAAGAAGTTGTTCCTTCCACCTCCTTAAGCTCTCATCATCCTAAAACCTCAAATTATCACCATAAACAAACAACATTACACACATACAAAAAAATAAAAAACCCATAAATTACACATTTCAATGAAAAAATTAAAAACATAAAAAAAAAAAAAAAAAGCAAATTACCCAAAAAAAAAAAAAAGAAATTAATCTAGGCCGATTGGGCCTTGCAGGTGGTGTGGCCGCGAGTGGGGGAGAAGCAGGTGATGGTGGTTGATAGTGGCTGGGGTTGGGTTTTGGTGGTGCTGGGGGTTGGGTTTCGGTGGGGGCAAAGAGAAAGAGGAGAGGCAGAGAGTGGGGGTTGGGTTTCGGGGGGAAGGAGGCAGGTCGGGGTTGGGGGAGATAGGTTTCGGTGGTGTTGGGGCTCGGGGGTTTCGGGGTTGAGAGAAAGAGGAGAGGTAGAGAGAGATGAGAGAGAAAGTGAGGCAGAGAGAGAGAGAGAGAATGCAAGGCTAGTGGGTTCGGAGGGAGGCAGGGGGAAGGCGGGGGTCGAGGAGAGAGGTTGCGGTCGGGGGAGAGGCAGCGACGGGGAGTGTTGCGATGATTATGTAATTAGTAAAGAATTAGGAAAAGTCTAACTTACCTTATTTAGCTTCCTGTAATTATGCTGCTAGGTTTGTATATATACCTTGTTGATGAATGAAAGAAGACACAATATTATTATTCCCCAAAACCCTTATTTTCAAGTTGGTATCAAAGCCTTTCAAAAAAAAAAAAAAAAAAGAAGAAAACCTAACCGCACTCCTAATAGTTTGCTGCAAAATTTGTTTGAACAGAATTCTTGAAACCCCACCATCACCATCTTGTATAGTCATTCTTAGTACTCATCATGGGCGAGAAGGACGTTGAATCATCTGGGTCAAAATCAATCCCTGTTGTTCACTCTGAAGGGGTTTTTAACGCCGGGAGCATTCTTACCGAATCAAACTATGACGTTTGGTCCCAATTGATGGAGATGCATATTGCTGAGAGGGAGAAACTCTCCTATATTCGTGGCAAGACCAAGCCACCTGCATAAACAAACGATGGGTATGAAAAGTGGTATGCTGAAAATCAGAAAGTAAAGAGGTGGCTATTGATGTTCATGGATCCTGAAATTATGAAACGTTATTTACGCCTATCTACTGCCCGCGAAATCTGGAGTGCCTTGTCAAAGGCTTTCTATGACTGAAGTGATGAATTACAGGTGTTTTCCTTGAATCAATAGGCCTTCACGGCCAAACAAAGTGGAAAAACCCTCTCTATATATTATGGAGAGCTGACTGAAATTTTCCGCGAATTGGACCATCATGATAAAGTGGTCATGCAGCAGGCTGATGATGTTGAAGCATATAGGAAGTCCATCGAACGGCAAAGAGTACATGTATTCCTTACAGGATTGGATGGCGAATTTGAACAGGTACGTGGAGAGATTCTACGTAAGGAACCAGTCCCGAATTTAGAAGAGTGCTATGCTTTGGTTCGACGTGAGGTAGCGCGTCATACCACCTTGAATGGGGAGTCAGAAAATTCAAAGGCTTCAGCCATGTTGGCTCGAAATTGCCCTAATGTGAAACAACAGGATCGATCCCGTTCTTAGCAGAATCAGCAGGATCGATCCCAAGATCAATCCCGTACACATGATCGATCCCAAACCAGCGGTACTGACAAACCATCCTACAAATGTACTAATTGTAACCAACCTGGTCACACCAAGAGTCGCTGCTATGAAATAGTAGGATATCCAGAATGGTGGGATCACAGCCGTGATTCAAGGAAGAAGAGTTCTGGTCGGAACTCTACTACTGCAGTTGTTGAGGCCAAGACAGATGGAGTTACTGAACGAGCCTCTGCTATGGTAGCAACGACAGGTAATAACAGTGGTAAGGTTTTAAATATTTCTGCATCTGTTTTGAATAATACATGGATAATTGATTCCGGAGCTACAGACCATATGACATTTGATTCTAGACATGTCCCAATCTTAAAGCCATCTTCCAAAAAATATGTTTCCACTGCTAATGGTACTCCAGCTCCAGTTATTGGAGAGTGTTCTGTGTCTCTCACTGATGGTTTAAATTTGGACTCTGTTTTAATTGTCCCATCATTGGCTTATAATTTATTGTCGATTGCTCAAATAACCTTAGCCTTACATTGCATTGTAATTTTTTGGCCTGATTTCTGTGTTTTTAAGGACATCCGAACGAGACAAACGATTGGTTGTGGTGTTAGGCGATGGAAGCTGTATTACTTGGACTTGGTGTCGAAAAGTTCAGACAGGCTGCGTCAGGCCTTGATAGTGAATGGTTTTGAGGGGGAGAAAAAACAATCTGAAATCTGGCTATGGCATCGACGTCTGGGGCATGCTTCCTTTGGTTATTTGCAGAGATTATTTCCTAGTTTATTTTCAAAAGTTGATATTTTTGGATTTCATTGTGCTATTTGTGAACTTGCGAAGAGTCATCATGCCTCTTTTTCATCAAACTTGAATAAAAGTTCAGTTCCTTTTATGATTATTCATTCTGATATTTGGGGTCCATCTCCAGTTACTACTTTAGGTGGATCACGTTGGTTTGTCGCATTTTTTGATGATTGTACCAGGATGACCTGGGTATGTTTGATGAAATCCAAAGGGGAGGTAAATCTATTGTTTCAAAAATTTCATACTTTGATTCGGACTCAATACAAAGCACAGGTTCTGGTCCTCCGTAGTGATAATGGCGGAGAATATATAAGTTCTAACTTACAACATTATTTGACGGCACATGGCATTGTTCATCAGACTACATGTTCCTATACACCCCAACAGAATGGGGTGGCCGAAAGGGAGAACCGACACTTGTTGGAAGTTGTTCGTGCTTCCTTAATTGAAGCTCATATGCCTGTGTCCTACTGGGGTGAAGCTCTTACCTCTGCTGCTTATCTAATTAATAGTGTTCCATCCAGCACGGTTCAGTTTCAAACACCATTTAAGGCTCTGCACGATGCTGTCACTGTTCCTACCGTCCATAATCTGCCACCTCATGTCTTTGGATGTGTGGCGTTTGTCCACCTCCATAAGCATCAGCGGAGTAAATTAGCTCCTCAAGCATTGTGTTGTGTTTTTTTGGGGTATGCATCACATCAAAAATGCTATCGATGTTATCATCCTCCCACTAAAACCATGTATATTACATTGGATGTTGTTTTTCATGAAGATAAGTTGTATTTTTCTTATGAGTCTGAACTTCAGGGGGAGTACCACCATGAGGAAGTTCAAACTCTGGATTATGCTGAACCTGTGGACCGAAATGTGAGTCACTTGGATATGAGTGGTGTGAACTTAGACGGAAGTGGTGATGAACACTCACACAGTCCTATGAATAGATACGAGAGTGGTTTGGATACAAGTGGTGTACACTTGGACAGAAGTGGTGATGAAAACTCTCATAATATTGAAACTAAACCAACAGAATTGATCCCAGTATCCATTCCACCGTCCGACACACCTAACCAATCGCTCGTTGAAGATGCTCCTGAGTCCGTACCTGACCCACCTAGAAGACAGCTTCCTCCTCGTAGTAATAGAGGTGTTCCTAAAACCACATATGAACCGGATCTTACTAGAAAGGTCAAGTACCCTATGAGTCATTATGTGTCCAACCATTGTTTGTCTAAATCAAATAGGTCATTTGTAAATCAATTATCTACTGTATCTATTCCTAACAGTGTGCAGGAAGCCTTGGCCGACTTAAAGTGGAAAGCAGCGATGAATGAGGAAATGAAATCCTTACAGAAAAGCAAAACATTGGAACTTGTTGATCTTTCATCAGGAAAGAAGCCAGTTGGGTGTCGGTGGGTTTATACCGTAAAGTACAATGCAGATGGTACCATTGAACGATTCAAAGCACGACTGGTGGCGAAGGGGTATACCCAAACATATGGGATAGATTATATGGAGACTTTTGTACCTATGGCTAAAATCAATACTGTTCGAGTTCTGTTGTCTCTGGCTGTGAATCTAGATTGGCCATTACAACAATTCGATGTGAAGAATGCTTTTCTGCATGGTGACTTGACAGAAGAAGTTTATATGGATCTCCCACCTGGATGTCTTATATCAAAAAAAAAAAATCGAAGAAAAGTGTGCAGGTTGAAGAAGTCATTGTATGGATTAAAGCAATCACTCAGAGCTTGGTTTGGAAGATTTACAAAGTCCATGAGAGTGTTTGGCTACAGACAGAGCAACTCAGATCACACTCTTTTTTTGAAGAAACAGCAGGGTAAGATCACTACTCTTATTGTATATGTGGATGATATATATGGTAGTAACAGGGGATGATCCTGAAGAAAGGAAGGCACTACAGAATTACTTGTCCAAGGAGTTTGAAATGAAAGATCTTGGTCCTTTGAAATATTTTCTTGGGATTGAAGTATCTTGACCTACACAAGGAATCTTTCTCTCAAAGAAAGTATGCCTTATATTTGTTACAAGAAACTGGCATGTCAGCATGTCAACCAACAGATACTCCAGTGGAGGAAGGATTGAAATTATGTATTGATTCTAGTCAAGTGCCGACTAATAAAGGGAGATACCAGAGACTTGTAGGGAGATTGATGTACTTGGCACACACAAGGCCGGATCTTGCATAGTTAGCCAATTTATGCATAATCCTAGAGAACAACACATGAGTGCAGTGATGCGAATTTTGAGGTATTTGAAGTCTGCTTCTGGAAAAGGAATTTTGTTTTCCAAGAATGTTGATCATCGAAATATTGAGGCATATACTGATGCTGATTGGGCTGGATCAATAGATGACAGGCGATCAACTTCTAGTTATTTCACCTTTGTGGGTGGTAATCTTGTTACATGGAGAAGTAAGGAGTAGAATGTTGTTGCGCGTTCAAGTGCGGAGGCTAAATATCGAGGTATGGCACTTGGATTTGTGAAGTGTTATGGCTAAGACATCTATTGCGAGATTTGGGGTATCCGACGAGGCAGCCGATTCGATTATATTGTGACAACAAGGCCGCATGTGATATCGCTCACAATCCAGTTCAACATGACCGAACAAAACATGTGGAGGTTGACAAATTTTTTATCAAGGAGAAATTGGAAACAAAAATTATAGAATTGCCCATGATCCGATCAGAGAACCAACTGGCTGATATCCTTACCAAAGCAGTATCACATCAGTTATTTTCAAAATTTGTTGGCAAGTTGGGCATATGTGACATCTATGCACCAACTTGAGGGGGAGTGTTGCAATGATTATGTAATTAGTAAAGAATTAGGAAAAGTCTAACTTACCTTATTTAGCTTCCTGTAATTATGTTGCTAGGTTTGTATATATACCTTGTTAATGAATGAAAGAAGACACAATATTATTATTCCCCAAAACCCTTATTTTCAAGTGGGGAGGAGAGGGGAGAGGGCAGCTGCGGGAGAGAGAGAAGAAGAAGATCTGCTGGAGGAGGAAGAAAAGAAGAGTGTAGGCGCAGGGAATAAAGAAAAAAAGGGGATCTGGTGGGTAGGGTTAATTAAAAAAGTTGTGAAATTTTTTGCGGGAATTAACCTGCCAATATTTTTAGCTTTTGGGCGACGGAATGGGCTTCGTCGCATAAGTGTAAAATTATATAATATATATCTAATATTTAGAATATTATGAATAAATATAATAATTAATTACAAAATTATAATATACAATAAGATTCTAAAATTAGAATATTTTAAATTTTAAATATATATCAAATATAATTAAATTATGTATTAGAATATATATAATAATTAACACTTAGCCGTTTATTATGTCATTATAGTTGATCAACATTACCTCTATTATTTTCGATCGAAGCCGTTCATTTTCTATGTTTATACTCAAAGATCATCCTTGCAAAAAATCAGCCAAATTAAAATTCATATACTCATTCAATTATCATTAGAAAAACCACGATCATTTATAAATTCGACCACCGTTACCTCACTTCCACATCTTCGATTGAGCTAAATTTTTGCGACGATAATCTTGAGTAGAGAACTAGAAAATGAACAGTTCGGATCGTTGAAACACAATCGAGATATGAGCTTCTATATATAAATATACTTGAAGAGTATAATTCTATTAACTTTTTCATTAAAACCTTGTCGTTCCAATAATTGTGAAAACCACAACGTCATTTCAACGATCAGAGCCGTTCATTTTCTATGTTTATACTCAAAGATCATCCCTGCAAAAAATCGACCAAATTGAAATTCATCTACCCGTTCGATTATCATTAGAAAAACCACGAGCGTTCATAAATTTGACCACCATTACCTCACTTCTATATTTCCGACTGAGTTAAATTTTTGCGGGGATAATCTTTGAGTGGGGAACTAGAAAATGAACGGTTCGGATCATTGGAAACCTGATCGAGATGTGAGCTTCTACATATAAATATACTTGAAGAGTATAATTCTATTAACTTTTTCATTGAAACCTTATTGTTTCAATAATTGTGAAGACAACAACATCATTTCAACGATCGAAGCCGTTTATTTTCTATATTCATACTCAAAGATCATACCTGCAAAAAATAGGCCAAATCGGAATTCATCTACCCGTTCAATTATCATTAGAAAAATCACGATCGTTCATAAGTTTGACCATCGTTACCTAACTTCTACATCTTCGATTGAGCTAATTTTTTGTATGGATGATCTTTAAGTGAGAAACTAAAAAATGAACAATTCGGATTGTTGGAAAAACGATCACATCATATGCTTATACATAAATATATTTGCACATAAAAAAGGCACTAGGACCTTGGGAGACGAATTTTTTCGTCGCTCAAACATATCTTAGGCAACAAACAATAATTCCTCGCTGAAATATTTAATTAGTGACGAATTAGAATAATTTTCTCTCTAAAATATTGGCGGGTGTGGAAAAAATTCCCTTCAATCCTTTTAGCGAGGAAATAGATATTTCCTCGCACAATGAGTCATTTCCTCGCACAATGAGTCATTTCCTCGCACAATGAGTCATTTAGAAAGGACATATGTCGTCGCTGAATCCACCATTTCCTCGTTAATGCTTAGACAAGTTTGGAGAACAAACTAATCATACTTAGAGCGACAAACTGAAATATTGCTCGTTACAAATACTTTATAGTAAGGAAAAATAATTCCTCGCTGAAAAATATAATTAGCGATGAATTAAAATAATTTTCTCGCTAAAATATTGGCGGATGTGGGAAAAATTCTCTCCAATTCTTTAGCGAGGCAATATATATTTCCTCGCACAATGAGTCATTTAGCGAGGATAAATGTCGTTGGCACCTAATCAACTTTTTCCTCGCTAATTTTAAGAAAATTTGGAGACCAAACTTATCATACTTAAAGCGACAAACTGAATTATTCCTCGCAAAAAATGCTTTATAGTGAGGAAAAATAATTCATCGCTGAAAAATATAATTAGCGACGAATTAAAATAATTTTCTCACTAAAATATTGGCGGATGTGAGAAAAATTCCCTCCAATCCTTTAGCGAGGCAATATCTATTTTCTCGCGCAATTAGTCATTTAGCGAGAATATATGTCGTCAACTTGTTCCTCGCTAATTTTAAGAAAATTTTAGAGACCAAACTCATCATACTTAGAGCGACAAACTGAATATTTCTCGCAAAAAATGCTTTATAATGAGGAAAAATAATTCCTCGCTGAAAAATATAATTAGCAACGAATTAAAATAATTTTCTTGCTAAAATATTGGTAGGTGCGGGAAAAATTCTCTCAAATTCTTTAGCGAGGCAATATCTATTTCCTCGCGCAATGAGTCATTTAGCGAGGATATATGTCGTCACCGAATCAACTTTTTCCTCGCTAATTTTAAGAAAAGTTTGGAGACCAAACTCATCATACTTAGAGTGACAAACTAAACTATTATGCGCGAAAAATGCTTTACAGCAAGGAAAAAGCAACTTTGTTGTAGTTATGTGACAATGTGAGGTGATGGATGTCTTATTTCAACAAGAGTTTGATATTGCTCTTGAGGATAAACCCCAAGAGATGGATAAAAAGGAATGGAAGAAAATTAACCGGTGGGCTTGTGGCACCATCCGGTTGTGTCTTGCTAAGGATCAGAAATATTTTGTCATGAAGGAAGACTCGGCCAAGGAGTTGTGAAAGAAATTGGAAGATAAATACATGACCAAGATTCTAGAAAATTGGCTCTTTTTGAAGAAGAAGCTCTTCCGATTTCAATATCGACAAGGTATTTCGATAACCGAACACCTCAATGATTATAATAAAATTTTGGCTGATTTAGCTAATTTGGATGTGCAAATATCTGATGAAGATAAAGCTTAATTTGTGTTTGCTAAATTCTCTTCCGGTTGATTATGATCATTTGACAACTACTTTTTTGTATGAAAAAAGTGAAGTGAAGTTTGATGATGTCTCTAATGCTTTGGTGAGTAATGAATGTAGAAAGAAAAATCAAAAGATTCATAATTCACAATCAAAGGCACTTGTAGCAAGAGGGAGAAGTGACGATAGAAAATCTGGCAAGAGGGGGAAGTCTCGTTCTAAAGTTCTTGCAAAAGATGAATGTGCTTTATGTCGCCAAAAGGGACATTGGAAAAAAAATTGTCTAAAATTGATGAACAAAGACAAGAAGGGTTCTGAAGCAAATGTTGCAAAAGTGGAAGATTATGGCATATACGTCTTGGCCATGCTGGTGAGAAAGCATTGCAATTGTTGGTCAAGAAGAATATGTTGAAAGGTTTGCAAATTAGAATTTTGTTAATATTGTATTTTGGGCAAGCAAACTAGAGTGAAATTTGGAACTGCAGTTCACCGCAACAAAGGTATTCTTGATTATATTCACAGTGATGTTTGGGGTCCTTCCAAAACTACATCTTTGGGAGGTAACCATTATTTTGTCTCCTTTGTTGATGACTTCTCTAGAAGAGTATGAATGTACACCATGAAGCATAAAGATGAAGTCTTGGGTATATTTCTGAAATGGAATCCTACCCTCCAAGTCTGATTTTCAATACCTTAGAACCTTGTTGAATGGCTAGCATTAAGTGCATCCAAAGAAAAATCCAAAAGTCTTACAACGTAATCTTGTTTGGCTGTTTTTCACATCTTTTGACCTTGCATGATAAAAATTAAAGTCTGTACCAATCAGGATAGAAACTTGCAAAATTATTTTTGTGCATGAAACTAGACATATACATCTTTCATTTAAGCCAAGAATCATGAAAATCTCATTTATATTGAGTGAGTTATGCATTTTCAAAGCTTTCTCTAAACATCTACCAATTTTCTGCATTAATTTCAAAGAAAACTCATAAGGTTTACATGCTCGAATTTTGTTTACTTAGAATCTTGATTTGAAATTGACACAGTAGATTGTAGGACTGATTTTAGACTTGTATCAATTAGTTTTACTTGATTTGGTTCATTATACCCGAAAGGAGCATTTTTACCATATGAAAAGGGATTTTGCAGCCAAAACCCTTTTCTGGTGTGAATTTTGGATCTTCGAAAACCCTACTTACACAACTCCAATTTTCATGAAAATGTTTGTGCTTGAGAGTTAGTATGTCTTATAATTGCCTATGAAAAATCTTGTTCAAATTATTTTTGTGTGATGTTATAAAATTCACTGAGAAGGTACTGCGCAATTGCACTTTTAAAGAAACTAATTTTCCTTAAAACTGCCATTTTTTATGTCAATGCTTTTTGGCCTAAAATGTTGGTTTACACAAGTCACAAATCACCCCTTGGATTGATCTATGAGCATGAGGGAGTTCATTTATCTCTGGAATGGAATTCAGGTTGTCAAAACCCCATGTTTTTTAACAAAACCAAGGTTGCAGAGTACCGCTTTTCTGCTATGGCCTCTATGTTGATTTTTAAGCTTCCAAATATGTTTGCATACATGATTTTAAACTTGTTTGAGGTCATAGGATGAATGTTTATAGAGTTGAGGTTTTCGATGCCACTTAACTTAGCCAATACGACATCAAAACCCTAGAAAGCCTCAATTGAGTTTGAGAATGTGAAATATGATTCTTTTTACGTTTTGGGATTGATTTTCAGTTTGGTGGATCACAACAAGGGCAAGAAGCTTCAGTTGAGGTAGGGGGAGCTAGTCATTTTCAAACTCTGATTTTCAATATGTTTTATTCTTAGTCTTATTAATAAAATGGTTGTTTTCTTGAATGTTTGGTTCAGATTAAATTGATGTTTAAATGTTTTGATGTGTTCTGGCTGCCATGCTTGATTAGAATTAAGTATTTAACTTTTAAAGGAAAGTATGATTTATTTGGTTAGTTGTATATTAGTTATAGAAAAAGGTAATTGAGTTGCTTTTGAGATCAAGAATAAATTGAACTTGGAATGTATGTTGATGACTTCAATTTGCCTAATTATGATGGGAAAAGCCAACCTATTTGTTCTAAGGATAAAATGAGTGGACTTATGTGAAATTAATTGGGAATTTAAACACTAGGGTTGCATGTTTAGTTTTAAAGAAACTAACCTAGGAAATAAGGTTCTAATAAACTTAGATTTATCTAATTTGACAAAGTGAGACTTATTAGTCTAATAAAAGGTACTAGATCACTTAGATTTAAACTAATAAGACTTACATAATTGGTAGTACCCGAGAGCTATTGAGGATTGATTTCTACCATGTAGTAAAACTTGAAAGTTCTAAGGATTAAGAACTAGTTTAAAGGTGTAAAAGAGCGCTGGAACCAATGAAGATTGTATGTTCTTTTGGCCTTGTTTATTGGTTTCGGATCCGAGATTTAAACTAACACTTGGTTGTTTATTTAATTGCTCATATTGTCTCATACCTGTTTATGTTATAAAGTATGTTATATGACTAGTAAAAGGAATGAATTGAGTATATAATTGAATTGTCATTTCATGATTATATAGCATCATATATGCATGTGGAGCATTGAGGGCAGCCATGCCTTTCATAAGGGCTGCCAAAGCATACATTAGCATTCATAATTATTAAATCAATAATGCTTACACTAATGTGGTTTAAGTGTTTGGACTTCCTAATTAGAGATGAAGGGGTACAGTTCTTACTCTATCCTTAGGTTCAATCCCCTAAATGGTATGCATACAAGTGTCATCTACAGTTGGTTATGAAAATTAAGAATATGCTACAGGGGAAGTAGATGGTTTTGATTTACTTCAATTAAAGGACATCTCATTATCTAGATCTTACTTTTTAATAAGATATGAGGGATAGAGGTAATTAAATTTACAAATTAGGGGATAAGTTCACTGTCTATAAACTTTGACATGTTTGCAAGTCATGGAGAAAAATGTATGCTTGCATTGTTATTTAAATTAACATGCATTTACATTTCATGAAATTAATCATGATTGGATATGACAAGCATAGTTGTATGATTGTTTTGCCATGATCTACCCGAGAAAACATAGGGTTATTTATAAAAAAAAAAATAAATGTAACTTATGTTTGTGTAATTGTGGTTTTAATCTTTGAAATTGAATGTGATCATATTTTAAAGTAAGAATGATTTGGTTTCCTTTTAGATGTTATAAATAGGTTGCCATTTATTTATTAAATTACTTGTTTGAGGTTAGGCCATTTCGGCTAGGGCATAAACCAATGATATATCTTACTTGATAATAAATTATTTGTATTGAAATGATTGAGTTTTGTTGGACTAGTTGAGTGTGTAATCAACTGTTTTGGTGATATTCAATCCTACACAGTTTATTAAGTTGCAAGAAACCTTTAGGACAAAAGAATGGTCAGCTTCATAAACATTTCGGATAGTGAAGGATGAAGATTTGGAAGTAGAGAGAATTCACCAAGAAATGGCTTACCAACACCACCCACATCTGAATACTCAAGTGATGAGAAAGAGGATCTAATTATGGATGAGTTTGTTACTATCCCTTTTCTATCTATCTTTTTATATCTTTGTTGAGAAATCTATGGAATTAATTATTTAAGGATTAGAATGACTCAATTACTTACCTATTATGTGATACCTTGAAATATTGTTTTGTCTACACCAAAAATAGAATTTAAATTAAAGTTTTCACTTATAAATAGATTTTGATTTCTTATTTGATGTTTTGCTAAACAATTTCAAAACAAATGATCTATCTCTATACTTGGAAATTGATTTATCTTTTAAAGTGAATAACCAAAAGCTCACCATTTTTACAAACCTTCATTTCGGTTACACTCTGATAATTTGTTATTAAAAATGAACAAAAAAAAAAAAAATTTCCCACTATTTGGAACTGGTTTGTTTTTTATTAAAAGCCTTACATTGATCTTCGGTCTTGACATGTTCTTACTTAAGGTTTTGTCAGGACCGCCCCCGGATTCCACTCTAAAACCCGGAAGGATCCTGCGGAATCCAAATTCAAGGAAAATCCTACTGAAAATTCGACAGAACCTCCCCTGAAAATGGACTAACCCAGAAATTTCAAACCTGTTAAAAATCACTTCTAAACAGCAACCACCTCTACCACAACCAAAATAGGGTCTCAGACCCAGCAATTTCACAGAAATCCAGCTTAAAATTTGTAGAATGGTTATCAGAGCTCCTATTCTATTACAAGGAAATTTTTACAAAAATAAAATGTCGCCCACAGGGTCCGACTAGGGAGATGGACGCGAATGCCTCGACGTTATTGGCTCGACCTCCACCAAAGCTACTACCTGGTGGACAATTTAAGACAAAACAAGAAAACCGTGAGACGAACTCAGTGAGTGGACAGTTTAATAGAAACGAAAATAATAAAAATAAACTTTCTGTTTCAGAAAATCCTTCAAAACCACATTTAGCACCAAAACCTCACGTCACTCTCTGAAATTCCCCCCAGTTTTAAAATCATTTCCAAACTTTAAGAGAGTTATAAAACTAATGAGACTCAAAGCAAAGATAAATCAAAACTCATTTCTCAAAAGCCACCCATCTAAATAAACAAAGTCATAGTAATGATAAAATCGAAATCATTATAAAACTCAAAAAGTAGTTCTCACTTAAAATTCATATTTAAACTCTTGAAAATACCAATTTCATTTTCCACCATGCTATATACCCTGAATAACCTGGCCATACACCTGTGCGGAATTCCTGCATCGCACAGGCAGGCAATATCCTGGCCATACACACGCGTGAAGTAAATCCAACACGTGCAGGCAATATCCTGGCCATACACACGTGCGAATGAAATCAGCACGTGCAGGCAATCCTGGTCATACGTGCACGCAGAGCGGCCCCCAAAGGGCGAAGCATCCCGACACACAGCCCAAAGCCTATATGTGTGCCGTGATGGGTCCCAAAGACCTATGTATCTGATAACCTGGAGAGTACTGCAAAGGGTGGTTTGAAAACCATTTTTCCATAACCCCAAATAAATCTTTTTTCCACCAAGAATAAAATAATCGTACTTTTCCAAGAAAAACTTTAAATCCATAAACGTAAATTCATAGCTCAATTTAAATTCAATAGGCATAAATCTAATCCATTCTTTTCGATCAAAACCCAAAGTAATAAATGAGCCATATTGATTTAGTAGGAAGCTAGAGTTCTTTCCAAAAAGGTCCATAAATTTAAACAAACCATCAAATAAAATTATGTTTTAAAACTTATATACGAGAGTATTTGAAAACCCGAAATTCAACTCCGTCCACCAAACCCCACATCAAAATCAAGATTTATCAACAACAGTTAATTCAAAGGAATTTCATAAATACATTTAAAAAAAACCAAGAATTCACCCACATTCAATATATCTCAATCAAAACTCAAATAATCAATAAATAAATTCACAGATTTAATAAAATGCTTCTAAAAACAAATGTCCACTCACAGTGAGAATCCTAGCTCCGATCCTCCGCCGAATCGTTCCGAGCCGCGGTCGTCTCGCCTAGGAATGAGGTGATTGGCGCCGAAAAACTGGTCGGAGAAGGGAGAGAAGCCGGCGGTCAACACTCCCCTTTCCGGGCTGGATTCGCGTGCAGAGGTGGCTGGGCTGGCTGGAAGAGCGTCGGGGAAGATGGTCGGCGTCGGGAAGGCTCGCCGAAGGTCTCAGGTGGCCAGAATGGCCGGCGACTACAGGCGGTGGCAAATGGGCCTCCTCTGGCCTTGTTCGCTCTCGCAAGTGAGCTGGGCTGCAAAGGGTGACTGGGGGGTGGTGGTCGGCGCGGTGGGGTGGGGTCACGCTGGTGAGGCTGGCCGGCGAGTGGTGGTCGACGGCGAGGGTGGTGACTGCTGGGTTGTGGGCGCCGGGGAGGGGTGCGGGAGAGAGGAAAACCAGGGAGAGAGAGTGCGGGGGTGGAGAGAAATAAAGGGAGATGGAGAAGGGCGTAGAATTTTCTGGAGAGAGAGAGAGAGAGAAATAAAAAAAAAATTTCTGATTTTGGCTATTTAAAACCCACTTATATAAATTTACAAAATTGCCCCTCACTTCACATGTCCGTATCTTTCAAACCGTAACTCGAAATGACGCGTGCTACGTGTCTATGAAATCGTGGAATCGAAACCTATCTAACGGACCCGAAGTCAAAATCAAAATCCCATTTATTTTGAAGTCAACTTTGGGTCAAGCCCAAACAAAAATTAAAATTAAAATTTTAAATCCAAACCCTTTTTATTTTCCAAATAAATTCTAAAATCTTTAAAATACAATTCAACATCTTTTATAAACCTCTTAAAACCATAGTCAAATAAAAATTTAAATTTCCAGTGAAAATTTGGGTCGGATCGTTACAGGTTTAGTGAGAGTATGTTGAGGTTGAAGACTAATGTAGCGCTGCCACATGCCCAAAGTGTCAGACCCCATTTTGGGGTGTGACACTACATGTAGTTTTCTCATTAATCTAAAATGAACTTGACAAACCAGTATCAAGAGCTTGAAAAAGAAGAAAAAATGCATTGTCGAATACTTGACAGTGACCGCCAAGCGTTCAACGCTTAGTATACATGAAAAAAAAAAAAATTAATATACTAATATAATGTAACGTGGAATAATTACAATAATTATTGGAGTTTATTCAAATTCTAAAATTCATAAGCCTCTAGTCAATAAAATATAAAACTAAAATACTTTAATGGAAGTCTCCCATATTTATCCAGCATTCAATACTGAGCTTTTTAATGATCTATCAAAATGAAAAAGAAATTTCAATTTACAGACCCATCCTCTGACTGATCTGTCGTCACCATTTTGTTCCTTCCATGCTTCCGCTCCTCATTCCTGGTGCCATGGCACAGCTAAAGGAGGCGATGGGTCATTAGATTGAATTTTTTTTTTTTTTTTTTTTTTCATTTTGATGAATCATTATAGCTCAGTTATTGAATGCTGGATATATATATAAATTTTTTTATTAAATATATAGCACCATTTCAACCATTGGATCTTTTTAATGGTCAAGATTATTGTACAAGTCTGGTACCAAAACCCTGGCAGAGGATCGAGGTCCCACTGAAAAATACGCATCAAAGCCCAGAAAGAAAACAGAATTTCTTTGGAGCTGATTTTCCGGTCAACGTGAATTGCTTGGTCAGTATCTCTTTCTCTCTCTTCCCTTATTGCTTGAGCATGAAACGTTGGTATATGACAGAGACTTACATGAACCACAAGGATGAACTGGGTTTTGGTTACAATATTTCTCTTTATATGTGTTCATGGGTGTTGAACAAAACTCAGATTAATTAGTGTTGTAGAGTGGCTTAACTGAGAAAACTGGCATTTTGCAATCAGTTTAGTTTCTGGGTGAAAACATGATAAATGAAATCTGTCATCTAGGTGTTGTGGAGTGGAAATAAGGCTCATACAATCTTAAGGCTTCAAATTGTTGGAAACTCTTAGACCCAATTATTTATCTTTTTCCAACTTGAAACCAAGATTCATCATTAATAGTTTCTTTATCAGGGATTGGCACAAAGATAATTCATTTATATATACCTCTTTTTCATACAAAGCAAAGAGAGTTATGTTAGCATTTCAGAAAAATTTGAAGTCCTGAGAGATTTGTTCCTTACTTCGCCACCCCTTCACATAATTAATCCCCGCTCCCCCTTTTTTATTCACAGTTTTAGAAAATTCAAAAGCAGAATTGTAGTGCCTCGATTGAACCCACTTGTGCTTTTGATCTCATTAATGGTTAGATTTAACCTACTCGATCTCTTTCTTATTTTCGGAACACATTGAACACTTTTTCCTCATTTGTGTTGTTGCAAAGCTATCCACTCTTCATTTTCAACTGGAATTTTTTTATGAATAATGTCTAGTTACGGTTCTGTTTGATGCTGAAAGATATAACATACATGGCATAGAGGGTACATGAATAATGACTAGGGCCCATATTAATTTATAAAGTATTCAAATTTGGAAACTGATTTCTTTTGTTTTTTATTCTTTAATGATCACAGGACATAGAGGATACAAAAAAGTAACCCTTCTTCCTCCCCCCCCCCCCCCCACTCCATGGTCTGGAACTAGTACTTCCCCCTCTTAGAGATACCACTAAGGTTGATAAAGAGTAGATTTCCTCTTCTGTGCTTTGCTTCTATTGGTCAAATCTTCCTCCCTCAGTTTTCCATTTTGTCAAATTCATTGTTATTGATATGTTTGAAGTCTTTTGTTAATGTATCATTCCAGGATCTTTAGGAAAAATTTATAGTAGTTAATTCGATGGTTCTTTCATTTTAGGTATTTAGTTATGGCTTTTTTAAACTTCAAGATGTTGGACCTCATTGTCTATTATTGTGGTTGCCTATTATAGTGTCTTCTACCCCCCTAACCGATTGGCTGCTAAAAGAAAATATGATAATTCTATTATAATTTTTTTTTTCGTTACAAGTGGGGCCAAGGCCCTAGAATTCTATCATACATTTGCAAAAATGAAAATATAAACTACTCTTTATAATTCCAATTTCCAGCTGCCTCACTAACAGAAAAGGAGAACAATCGTCTTACCATTTTCAGATATTCTTTTCCTACTTTTCTCATTCTACGTAAACCAAGGAATGTATTAGAACATAGCCATTACTTGATTCAAATGTGAGGTGCATGGACACCAAAATAATGGCTTAGGGTGGTAGAAGACATTATAGTTTCCAATCAAGGCTTTGGCTAATTTGTACCCACTACTTGTGATCTTGTTGTCTTTGTTTAATCTCACTTTGGCTTACTGTAAGGTACATTTTAGTTTTCGTACTTCCAATTGTGCCTCGTTCTAGGATTAAATAAGAAATTCTTCTTGGTGTGTTAGGACATTATTTCAAGCATCTTTGTAAATTATGTGAACTGATTACAAAATCTAGTCTTTAATTGTTCCGAATAATGAGAAAGACTTTTCATTTTTCGATCAAACAGATTGAGAATCTCTTCATCTTTTAAGTGGGTGATCGACCAAGTGTCCATGTCATAGAACCTTTCTTCTAGCCAAGAATCCCATTATTGGTCAAATCGGGGCCAGGTCAGAATGATCAAATTTATGTTTTCTGTCCTTTATTTCTTTTTGGCATTTATTTGATAGGAGTTGAGAAAACCCTGAAGTTACTTGTAAAGTATTTGAAAGTTAGACAACAAAAAGAAGTTGCAGTTTAACGTAACAGAGATCTTTTGCTTCATTTTAATATTCTATGATTGACTTACATAATTTATAAGCTTGACTTTATTTTGGGGGATATTATTCTTCTAATATCTTATAATCATGTAGTATATACTGGAAATAGCCAACATTTTTGCTTTTAAGTTGTAGGGCTTTTGGTTGGATTCTTGTTGTTAAACTAGCTGAAAATGAATATTTTTAAATCAAATAGGTTAGTATTATTAGTTAGGTCATACTATGACTGTGTTTAAGATCTGGTTAGTTTCAAACTATATTAAGGTTTGTTATATATGTTATTTGGTAATTCTATTTATTAGTTAACGTTTTCATGTTTCTGGTTCAATGTAAAGAGTTTCTCGTGTTTTGGTATGCTTCGTTGCCATCTTTCTATTTATATTGTTCTCTTGTCATGTTGCCTTCTTTCCATTTATATTCTTGTCTTGTCTAGTGTGCAATTTGGTTCTCGGGTACCCAAAAGACTGCACCAAACTGATCAATTTGGGTTGGTTCAATTTGAATATTTGAGTGTGGCTTCAGTTCCAGGTCTAAAATTACTAGAACCAACCAAATTCAGTTCAATTCTTGATTCTCGAAAAAAATTTAGAGATCTTATTTATATTTTTAGAGATCTTATTTATATTTTTATGTAGTTTGCTAAGTTATCTATATTTTGGTTATCTATATCTACATGTCTTTACATTAGTTATAATTGTGAAATTAATAGTTGGCTTCTTTACCCTTGATTAAGTCTATATTTAATAAGTATATAATAATTTTGTCTGTATATATAATAAAAAATAAAGTTTTGAAAACCATAGAACTCTTCCACACACACAAACAAAACCCCTTTGATTTAGTTTTGGTTTTATGTTACTATGAAGCAGCTCTGTGTCCAAAATTTTGATACCCAAATTAGTTTGGCACAGGTCCAAAATCTCCAAGAACAAAACCAATTCAACCCAGGTTGCACACCTATTTTACTATGATGACAAGTTTTTTTGGCCTCTGGTATATCAAATATTAATTCTTTCAATTTTTTCTAATTACATAACTCTGTTTTTCCTTGAAGTTATAGATTTTGGTCATCTTTGTGAAACCTAAAAAAAAAAAAAAATGAATTCTCTACCTTTTCAATCAACTTTGTATTCTTATGCAGTATTAACGAAATGCATGTAAAACACGTGTAAATCCCCACACTTGAATAATTGTATGTTTCTATTAGAATAAGTCAATGCATTAAATGGAAATTATTAGCATGGATTTTTATTAAATCGACCTTTGTTAATTGGCATAATAATAATTATGAGTAGCCAACACTGACGGCCTATGCCCCTTAAGAATAAGGGTGTAGAGTGAGTTCAAAGGTTCATTCTTGATTGGTGCATGAACACATTTTCATATGTGTGTGTGTGTGTGTGTGTGTGTGAGAGAGAGAGAGAGAGAGAGAGAGAGAGAGAGAGAGAGAGAGAGAGAGCAATTTCCCTAGCAAAGAAGGAAAAACATATAGCTGGACTTGAGTGTCTCTAATGTATATTTTACTCTAGCCTTTTTCATTTAAAAAATTTGTTTTGCTAACTAGCGCAAGCAATTAAAATTTCATCACTCTTGTCAATTACAAAAAAATTTCCTAATAGACCGGTCAGAGTTATATCTTTATATAGAAGTCATTTCCAATTCATATCTAGCAATATGGGAATTTTCTTAAAGAGGTTCTCTGTATTTTGCCAAAATTTTCTCTCAATTATTATTTTACTAGTCCCAGTCCTCTAATGGTGAATGGGTGCACTCAAGCTTAGTGATATTAAGCATTTGTCAAGTATTGTATGGTTCAGGATAGGGAAAGTCAAATGACAAAGACTAAACCCTTTGATTTGTGGAAGTCAAGCATGGTCATTATAGGTACACCCTCAAGCTTACATGGACTTGACCTTATTGTATAGCATCTCGTCTTAATTACGGTATTGGGCATGCTATGTGGCCGTATCAATGTAAGGAGAGAAGTAAGCCTCTATAAGAATGACATCCTCGACTCAATTGTTCCTATAGTACTTCACCTCCAGTTCTTGAAGATAACCATATAGCTTTCTTTTCTTCTACGATTAACCAACAAGCTTCCTCTTCATTATGGATGGCCAGCATGACAATGCCCTTCATCCATTTGATGAAATATGGTTTGACGTAGCTGATCAATGTGGAAGAGAATTTCAAATTCCAAATCTCTGTAGTCCTATCAATCCACGATGGAGTGACAACAGCAACAACTTGGTTTTTTTGCCTGACCAACAGCCTCATACTCCTGATCTACTTGATAACTCTCATGAATTAGATATGATCAGTACATCTTGTGCTGCAAATCAAGTAGATTCTTTTCTGGTCATGGAAATGGTGCCTTCAATCACCAACTGTGTCCCAACGGCCGATCAAGAAGAAGGTACTTCCACATCTAACCATAAGGTACAATTTCCTAGATCAAATGGTTTACCTAAATCTGATAGCTATTCTTGGAAGAGCGTTGATATCAATTTTTCTTTGAGAAATCAGGATTTTCTTGTTGTTAACGCCGCCAAGTCACCATCCATGATTTCACTAGATTCGTTGTTTTTTAAAAACAAGCGCTTCCGTACTTCGCCAAATGCATGTCAATTAAATTCAGATGATCGCGTCATCAATAATCATGTCTGCTTTTCTAGCTCTGGATGCCCTTCCTCTTTTGGATCAGGTGGTTCTCTTCCTTTGAGAAACCAGGAAATCAGATCTTTTAATTTCACTGATTCACCATCCTTTTTCCAAAATGGCTCTTGTGTCCGATGGAATCAAATAGCTCATGTTCCTGTTATGACTAACACATCTGGGACTGGTGCAGATGAAAATATAAATCATGGTCCAAACCCTCTTCAGAATGTTAGCCACTGTACAGAAATTAGATCAAGTGTGTCCATGCCGGTGGAAAACCATGTAGGATCATCAATCCATGCTCCTCTATCTAATTGTGAGAGGTCAAAAAAGAACAAAGATGTTGGTCCTAGCTCATTGAAGAATGGCCGTTGTACTGGAAAATACACATGCAAGGTGTGTAATAGAGAATTTCCTGACTACAATTCTTATGGAGGGCATATGAGTTTTCATGCAAAGACAGAAAGGGTGGGTAGAAACTTGGCCAGCCAAAAAGATGCCTCAATGCATCAAGGGCCACGACGGCGATGAAAATTGAAGAAAACAACTCCCGAAATAAGGCGAAAGAGAGGTTATTAATCCCTCCATAGAGACTTTGAAAAGTGGATGCTATCAACCACACAAGAGATTTAGGGAAGAAACTTCCCCGCCAAAGGACATTGTGGAGGACAAAACCTCTCTACTTTGCAAGGTTGAAAGAATTGTCTTCACCTAGGATTGAGCAGAATGGAGACCGGCCAACATTTGATGGCCACCAGCACAATCTTTCTAAGTGAATGTTGCGCCTAGAGTGTTACTCTTTTAATAAAGAAACAAGACTCATTAGTGAAAAATCAAAGCAGTTAGTGGATTTTAATCTTAGTGAACATGTTTTTCTTAGTTTTTGCTTGTCTTTAGATTTAATGTAGGATGGCATGAGTTTAGGTACTGGACCTTAATCCCAAGCAAGTCTTTGTGAACTTTACCTATTTCCTTAAATTTATTTCAGGTTGCTCCTTTTTCCTCCTTTCCCTTTTTGGTTTAAGTCCATCGCAATGTTGTTTAGATGGTGTGAAGTTAAAATTTTTTTATTTATTGATGAATGTTGATTTTGTTTGCTACCATTTAAATAAGTTTTCAGATAATGTGTATTCATGACATTGATTGGTGTCACAATTAAACTGTCAAGATAAAGTCGTTCTAGAATTCAAGTTCCCTTTTGATATTTTGAAGTTTATATCTGCTTATATTATGAGTAGTGAAATGACAACAGAGCTTGATTGGTTCAGAAACAAAGTAATTGACAATATAGCTTAATGAGCTATATATTTGAGTTGAATTCATGGTGTTGGAATCATGTAATAGCTTGATTGGTTCAGACCAAAGTAGATGACAATAGTTAGAATGCAATATCTTGTAATTTAACTTTGTACCTGTAGTTTGTGTGCATTCTTTTTAAAATGTGGTATGACCTATCATTATGTCACATTATTCAATCCTGTTATTGATATACGTTGCATATTCCATATAGTCATAGCAGAAGGTTAGTCATAAGACTGGTTCTTATTAAGATGCATAACATTGTCCTTGAATGGCAGTGGCTATATAGCCTTCAAACTTACAGAAATAACTCATTGCATCTTTTTGGGGATTCATACATGCCTTGCATTTTTCAAGTTCTGAAGCCATTTATAGTGTTTATGAGATTAGCTGACTAAAGTATCAAACTAGTGTCGATTTTGAATCTTTTTTTTTTTTTTTTTGTGTTTTTTGTTTTGAAGAATTTATTATATTATATACGCAAATGGATGTGTGTGTGTGTGTGTGTGTGTGGTCTTGCACAAACTTAAGGTGGTTCTGGACAAATTTAGATCTCTAGAATTGGAAAAGAAAGGTTGGCCTAAGCAGAAGCCATCTTCCCTGAAGTCAGATAGAAAGCTCAAAATGCTCTTGAGAGAAGAATGACTAGGTAGAAAAATGTTGAACCAGATCACTAGCATATGTGAGTATGTGTTGCTTTTGCTCTCCCACTGCATCCAGATGTAAAGTTTTTTCTTCATGTCACCTGACTGCTTATTACCACTATGTTATCATCTCAGTACAGTGCTTCTCCTGTGTTCTGTGTTTTGTTGTTGTCTGTGTTATTGCAAGGTAACTAAAAGAAAAATGAGTTATAGATTTGTCATCAACATATGTTATCTTAGTTTCCATTTGTTTTTCCCTTCATGTATTTCCATAAGAAGTATTGATTGAACTTTTGTAAGCAGTTACAGTAATGCCAAGTGAGGTTGGCTTCAATCGTGTTATGGCTTGGACAAAATATTTGGTACTCACAAGTCTTGCTCAATTCTTTTAATTGGAATGCCCTGATACAAACAAAGAAATATACCAAATATTTTGTTAAATTAGTTCTGTTAATCCAGAGTTTAACTACTAACATTTGTATTCAAATCTCATACTTTGGGGATTGATGGGGTTTTAAGCCTGCACAGTGGACCTTCAATGTATAATTAAACATTTTATTCAAATCTGGAAGAAATAATCTACTGCATTAAAGTTGCCAATGATTTTGTTAGAGATTAATGTTTGGCAATAGATATAACTTCATACGTTTGCTCAAGATTTTGACCTGTGATCAAGTTTATCAGCAACCTTGTTCCTTTAAAAAGTTAATTAATCGCACCTGTTGGGCTAACCCAAAAGGGTTACCTTTCATTTCTTTTTGTTACAATATTTTACCTTTCATTTGCGTCCAATGAAAAAAGAGAGTTATTTAGCATTCAGGCCAAAATGATATATATGAATATATATATGTCCCTTTCATTGTAGAATCTTATTTAAGGGGTCCTTTATGGGGTCCACTTTATATAGTATTTTAATGATCCGAATCGTTTATTTTTTAAGTTTATATTTCAAAGATCATTTTTGTAAAAAATTAGATAAATCGAAAACTATTAAACTATCAAACTTTGATCAAATAGACGAACAAAATATTTTTGATAAACACTTGAAAAATGGTGATCATTTAATTAACGGTCAAATGGTTTATGATTAATCTAATTTTTTGCAAGAATGATTTTTTAATGGAGATCAAAAAATTAGACGGTTTTGATTATTAAAATAATTTATTAATGACCCCAACACTCACCAAAATACAAATTATTTATTAATTTTTTAGATTGTTTAACTTTGTCTTTGTAAAAAGTTGGATTCCATAATTTTGGTGAGAAACTAACATTAGAATAACCAATTCACTTTCTTCGAGGGGATAACCATTTGGTTAAAATGGTTTTCTTATAGGAAATACTTGGGTCCTCAGTTTTAAGGATTTTCTCATCTTTAGTACTAATAATCTTAAACATGTGTCATTTTTTTAAAATAAGTTTATCTGATATATAGTAATTATTATTATTATTTTTAAATATTGACACGTGTTATAAGTTTACTGGTCCACATCAAAAATTGAGGATGAGAAGGTCCTCAAAATTGATGACCTAAGTATTTCCCTTTTCAAATAATTCAGGTTGAAGTTTCTCTTTTCACATATGCATATTATGTTTAAGAAGCAAATATAAGCTTCTTATCTAACGTAGTGTACAGTAACTATTTATAAAATTCTTTTAGGTTTTTAAAAAAGAATTATTAATAATAATTAATAAAGTCATTATACAAATAGTTCGCGAACTTTACCACGAGTCTTACTTGAGTTCGCGAATTTTAATTTTTAGATTATTGAGTCCACAAACTTTTTCATATTACTTACTTGAGTCCACTTCGTCAATTTTTTCCAAATTGCCATCAAATATTTACACGTGACAAGCACATGACTGGTTTTTGAGGGGCAAAAATGTCAAATCTTGATGTCCGTAAGTCAGTCATGTGTTTGTCATGACCAAATATTTGATGCTAATTTGGAAAAATGGACAGAGCATATTGAAGTGAGTAACGTGGAAAAGTTTGTGAACCCAAGAATCTAAAAGTAAAGTTCGTGAACTAAGTTAGACACAGGGTAAAGTTCGCAAACTATTGGTATAATTTTGTCAAATTAATAACCTTGGGAATAAAATATATGAAATTTTATATTTATTTTTTGGGAAATACTTGATTTCAAATCTTTGTTGACAATATTCATTTATAAAGGCTACAACGATTTCTTAAAATTTGAAAAACATTATGTAAACGAGTCAGCCTAACTTCAATTAATCCGTTAGGGGCTCAGGTGGACCCAAATTCATCAAGGGCTCAGGGGGAACTAACCCAAGAAAGACTTGGGGCCAAGCCAAACCAACGGGCTAGAGAACCTTGGTCCAACCCACCTAAGGATGGGTCGAATCTAGCTGAATGGACTTAACATGGGACATACTTGGGCTATATCTAGACCGCCCGATTGTACACCTCTAAACACATAACTCCATAAGGTGGTCCACGACAAACCTACCTTGAAACTAGTGTTTTCCTATTTATGTGTTTTGCTAGAATTTGAAAATTTGAAAATTGCACAATGTTCAATGGATTAGGGTTGAACCCTCTTTCTAGAGTTTGATAGTTGGCTATCAAACACTCTTTGTAGGGTTGGATGGTTGGCTATCGAACACTAACAGTTTAAGTTCATTTTTGAGTGTTTAGTAGGCAACCACCAGACACTATGAATAGTGTGCTGCCCTAATCTATTAAACACTGTGAAATTTTCATATTTACATACTTTGATATAACACATGTAAAATTTGGTGCAAATTCCATATAAATCGTTACGAAATTACAACCATACTTTTGAAAAGACAAAAATATCAACAACAAAAAAGAGGAGAGAATGTGGGAGGTATAGGTGGGCTTTATCAGAAAACCAACTAAACCGATTGACTAGGTTGGATTAAATTTTGTTTTTCTTCAATTCTTAGCAAATTAGGTTTGATAATTTAACCAAACGAAACCAGTCAAATAACTCAAATTAGTTCAAATATCTGTCTACCAAATCATTGGTATATTTGACACACACAAAAATCGTCGTTAATTGAATTGAACCGATGAGACAAAAAAAAAAAAAAAAACTGAATCGAATAGTGTAATTAAAATTATGGCCAAATTTCAGTTATGGAACCTATAGTTTGCTGAAGTTCCACTTTGGTACTTGTAGTTTCAATACACGTTTGCAAAGTTGCAATTTCAATACACTTTTGTAAGTCCGTCAATCTCACTGTGAAGGCAATTTGGTCTTTTTAGATGTTTTCAAATTTCTCTTTTGGTACTTGTAGTTTACTCAAAGTTGTACTTTTAATAGTGAAATTGACGAAGTTACAAACTTGTACTAAAATTGCAAAAGATCAAATTCGGCAAAATTGAAACTATATGTACCAAAGTGGAACTTCGAGCAAATTACAGATATCAAAAGTGAAATTTGGCCAAAAATTATTTGATATATTTAAAATATATATATATACACGTGTCTATCTATGATTGGTGGTAGGGCTGCCCATCGGTCGGTTCGGATCGGTATTGGGGCTTACCAAACCAAAACCAAAAAATTCGGTATTTTTCGGTTCGGTAATTTTTGGTAAACTTCAGTTTTCGGTTCGATTTCGGTAATTTTGGTATCGGATACTTTCGGTTCATTTTCGATCTACTTCGGTATATTTTCAGTTTACTTCGATATATCTTCGGTTCATTTTCGGTTTAATTATAATAATATTAATTATTATATACCAATATAAATTAAAATTTAATCAAATATGATGCATAAAATATAATGTTTGATGAATATATATTTGCACGAGTAGTATTGGTAGTTTAGTATAGTACTAGTATTAATTGCAATAATATAAATATTAGTAATAATATATACAAGTATAATTAGTTTAATAATATGCATTAGTACATATCCTATTAATTTAGAATGTATATATACCGATAAATATGAGTAGTTATATATATGTATTACTTACCTAAAGATGAGATTTTTATTTTCCTAAAAATAATAACATTTATTTTATTAGAGAATGACTTTATATCTTAACTCACACTTTTGATGATATTAATATAATAATATTATACAATTATATTTTCTTATAGTTGTTTAAGATATTAGTAGTTTAATATTTATCGTACCACTAACATAATAGTATTAGATAAGCATATATAACTAAATTTCGGTAATTGTTTCAGTTTTTTTCGGTATATATTTCGATTTTTTGATAATAATCGATTTGATTTTTTTCAATAATAATTTTCGGTAATCGGTTGGTTTACCAACTTTTTTCGGTTTCAGATTTTAATTTTCGAATTATGAAAATCGGTATATCAAACTAAAAAAATTCGGTCGGGAGTCGGGCTCGTAAAAACCAAACAAAGGGCAGCCCTAATCGGTGGTTACTAAAACGAGGCCTAAGCTTCCAGTGGGCTGCACCACACTGGATCCGTCGAAAGTAACCTCGCCGTGGCACCTCAAATCTCTGAGTCTCTCTACTCCAATCAGTCTTTCAGCCTCTCCTCTTTTGTTTGTTCATCTCCCTCAATTCCCACAAGTAAAAACGTTGTCGTTTTGTGTTAGAAACACTCAGTGGTGACTGGTAAGATGGTTGATCGTCTTTTCGAGGACATATTTCAGATTCTGCGATTGAACCCAGATGGAAAGAAGTTCGATAAAGGTATCCTATCCTATCCCATATGAAATTCTTATTTGAAAATGATATATACTAATACAATAACTTCAAAATGATCATTCTTTTTCTTAATTTTTGCAATTTTGGTAGTTACTCGAATCGAAGCCAAGAGTGAGACTTGTGAGATGTTCATGCACTTAGATGTGAATTCAGAGGTATATCCCATGAAGGAAGGTGAGAAATTCTCAATGGCTCTAACTTCTACTATCAATTTGGATGGAACACCTGACACTGGCTATTTCACTCAGGTAACTAAAATTCAACTTATAATAATAATAATAATAATAATGACTCCCTGCTTGTTTGTATTGTATCTATATTGGAAAATTACGTGACATGTATGAAAACAATGAAGCTTGTTGAGTGTACAGTTGAATTTACAAGTTGGGTTATTAGGTTGAGAGTTATTTTAACACAAATGGCTGAACTGCAATTTTCGAGATATCATAGTTTTTGGACTTTCATTCTTGGTCTATTTAGGATTATTTTCTCAATTTATTAGCCTGGATTCTCTAGTGGTGTGTTTGGATGGAGAAAAAAAACTTGGAATTTAAACAAAACTCAGCATTTAAGAAATTACATGCTCTAATTTCCTTGTTTGGGTCCATAAATATAGAATTTTGTAAATTCTATGTGGAAAAAAACTTGGGATTTAAAAGCTGTAAATTCCAAGTTTAAATTCCACCTAAATTGGTGTCATTTTCAAAATTCTAATTTTTATAAAAAAAAAAATAAAAAATCGTGTCTACCCATTACCTTGCCAATTAATTACAATACCACCACCATTACCACCACCACCATCGTCACCACCACCACCGCCACCATCACCACCACAACCACCGACACCACCTTCGCCGCCACCGCCACCTCTGCCACTACTACGACCGCCACCGCCGCCACCGTCACCACCACCACCACCGACACCGCCACCACCACTACATCTGCCGGCTGCCACCACCACCAACAGCACCTCCGCCGCTACCACCACATCCGCCACTATTGCCACCACCGTCGCCGCCACCGTCACCACCACTGACACCGCCACCGCCACCACCACTACCACCACCGACACTGACACCGCCGCTGCCGCCTCCATCACCAATGCCATCACCACCACCATCGCTGTTGCCGTCGCCACCACCATCACCATCACCGTCAATGTCGCCGTTGCCACCACCTCCAATACCCCAATTTTTGCCACCACCATTTCTCCCACCGCCCGTGGGCCATCATCACCCCTACTATCATCGTCAACTTACAACAAACATCATTTTTATTGTTGCCAGTATCACCATCACTCTTTTATAAAACTATTATAAATTTCGTATTTAAATTTCATTATGATTACATTTATCCAAACAAGAGAATTTACAAATTCTAGAATTTTAAATCATGTCATTTTTAATTCTGTCATTTGTGAATTCCTTAGTAGTTTCAAATTACTTCATCCAAACGCACCATAGCAGTCTTTATAAGTCGTAGGTATTGTGTCTAGGATTTAAGGTTAGCCTAGGTGTTTATTAGGTGGTTCCTGAATGGAGAGTCCTGATGCTTTGTATTTAAATAACTACTTATTAACAAAGTCCATTTGGAAGTTGAGTTCAAGTTGTAGATAAAAAAAAAAAAAGGAAAAAACCTGCATATCGAAATTACAAATTAAGGTTGATTGTACAGATCTTGCACTACATAGCTTTCTCGGCAGATCATCTGTTGTCTTATGCATTTTCGAAAAGGAAAAAGAAATTCTAGCTAGTAAGTTATGGAGTATTGAAAATCAGGGAGGAATCTATTAATAAGGCTTATTTTATCTATACATGCCTACATGATCCATGGCACCCTTAGATTTTGTTTACTCTTTTTCTTGGCTGACACAATTTAAGTACGCCTTTTTTTGGCTATCCCTTCATTTGGGTTCACCCCTCCAAAATTAATTAATGAATCAAATTTGTTGCTTGGAATAAGTTGGATAGAAACTTGAAGGATCGATTCCACATATAGGGATACATTGTTTTAATTGGACTTTCGCATACAGTTTCGACTTTTGACTGTGGTGGGTTAGAATTCTGATATTTTCATAAGCTTGTAGTTACTCCATAAACTGACTGACACATGATTTGATGGGGCCTTTTTTTTTTCTTTTTTTTCTTCCTTTTTTCCATTTGTTTTGTTCCCATTTAGGCCTTAAGCTATTGTCTAATAGATCTAAACTTTTGGTATTTGCAATGATATTGTGGTCTTACAAATATCCTCCTACAGTCCATTGGTCACTCTCTACAACTTATGGCCTGCCTAGAATTGTTATTGAGTTCATCTTTTAAGAAGGCCTTTATGCGGGATGTTTATGAAAGGTTCGTGAAAAGCGATTAATTGGGTGAAAAAAGGTACTAATTCTTTAAGCGTTGAGAGATAACTTTGATCAGGAGCGTATAGTTAACTTATCAATTTCTTATGTGTTTATTTGCTTTTCCAACCACCATTGCATAAAGGTTATAGAAAATATACGGGCACTTGTTACGAGCTAGGCTAGGGAAAGAGCAAAGGTACCATTTAGCAAATTGGAGAATGCTTTGTCCATTTGACAGTTTGATGGTTTGAATATTAAGCTGCTTACTACTTTCAATAAGGCTTTCTGCAAGTGGCTTTGGAGTATCTCTATAGGACAATCTGTGGAGAAGGATGATTGAGAGGTGACGTGGTGATGGTTTAGGAGGTTGCTGTAGGAGTGCATCAAGGATGCCATGTAGTCTTGGTAAATGAAAGGCGGGCATTAAGAGTGTGGTCATGGCAGACCTCTCAATAAGATGGGTGATGGCTCAAGATTAAGGTTTTGGACAAATTATGGTGTGGTGACTCTCTTCTTTAGTTTCACTCCCTGTTTGTTTTTTTTTTTTTGATACGGAAACTTACTTTCATTAAAAAAAGGTTGGATGATTATGAGGTGGTGGAGAGCGGTTTTTTTTTGTCTTGTTTTATTTTTTCTCTCTTCTGGAGAGGCTGCTTGTTGGGCTTTTGTGGGAGCAGATCCTACTTTCATTAATAGGAGATCTGGTATTATAAATTTTCTCTTAAATACTGCTTTTGGATGGATGGCACTATATAGAAACTTCAATGACTTAAACAAGTTGATTGGTGGGGGAAGATTATGGTGAAGGGTGTTACATTGCAAGTGGCACAGTTGGTTTATCAATTACTGTTACACTCTTGTGTAGGTGGGATTTTATTTATGGGATTTGTGTTCTCTTTATTTGGTATTTCATGGATGCATATCCTTGGACAATGTTTGAGATGACATCTTGTCCTCTGTTCTGTACTATCTCATCTGCATTAACAAGGGTATGTCATGTGGTCAATTTGATTCGAAAGAAGCATTGTGTATTTTTAAGGGATTGAGAATTAGAACCTTCAAAGTTGTAGATTGAGGCTGCATCTCGAGATTGTTATTTTTTTTTTAATGCCTTATTCTTTCCATGCTTTAGGGTTTGTATGCATTTTTCCTTTAAGTAAATTTTTTCGTAACCAGGAATAAAATGTCAAAACCATAGCTGCCCTTGGTGACTTAAAGTTCGTGATATATCTACCTGTATTTGATCATATATCTGACTTGTAGATATTATAGCTTTGAATGTCAATAACACCAATACCATCTTTAATAATGACAAATTGACAATGACTATGAGAAGATGATTCCTAAGGATGTGTATGTGCTCCATGTTTTCTTGACGTTTTCTCTCAGCTGTAGCTGTTTGCGTTATTCAGCTATTTTACCAAATTATTGAGGCCCAAATTATGCCCAACTAATGAAGTTGACCCTTTTTCAGGGCAATCGCAAGACATTGGCCGATGAATATGAATATGTCATGCAGGGGAAGCTTTTTAAAATTTCAGAAGGTTCTAGGCGTGATCCTAAAGCGTATGTATTAAAACAAATAATTGGTTATAATTTAGCAGTGTGCTATTTGTTTGTACGTTCATGACAAAGATAAGGAGAATATAATATGTAGGTATCATGAAAATAGTTTCTCTTCAGAAATGGTATAATCTCAAATAAATTTGAACTAGTCCACTTACAAGGCATCATATTTTCTACAACTATTACTCAAAGCTTTGTAATTTCTGTAACATTTTGTGGAGGATAATGATGCCAGTCATACAACAATCGTTAGCTAAATTACCTGTTTTACAGACAACTTATTGGGTTTTAAGTTTATATTATCTAATTTAGAAGGTCTTTTGATTGGGTTTTGTCTTTCTCTTCAGGGAGGTAAATGCTTCGTTCAGTGGGCTTTTGATGATGTTGAAGGGGGAATCCTCTCAATTCAAGAACTTTGAACTTGATCAGAGGTTGTTTCTCCTCATAAGGAAGCTATGAAACTCTCTGACAGTAGCCAACATAGAATGGTCTGCGGCGCTTTTTTGATATGGACATTTTTAGCCTTTATGTTATGTAAAACTTGTGCTGAAATCTTGACAGTTGGGATTAAGGCTTGTTGAGTAGAGCTTTCTACATAAACTTGTGGTTAGTGCATCAGTTCTTTGTGGTAGTGTACGTTTAGGCATGAATGCTATGACAGTTAGCAATTTAAACTGTCAAAATTAATCTCTCTCTCTCTCTCTCATACATTCCTCGTAAAATAAAAATTCACTTGACCAAATGCTAGAAAAAAAAAGAGTAATAGGTATGCTATAATTTTTGAAGTATTCATACAATTTCACATTAATAAATGAAAAGAAAATAACCAATGAGCAGTTAGTTTAGTGGATGATACTCAATTTCTTAAATATGGGAGGAGGTTCTGAGTTTAAATCTTTTGGACGACAATTGGTGATTAATAAAAGAAATAAAAGGAAAATTATTCATTTCAAATAATACTAGTTAACAAATTAAAATGGTCCACTGTGTTAAACTCATGTTTGTTTGATACTGACTTGATCATTTTAATATTCATATTATCAGGTTTGTCATTTATGAGTTTCTATCAAGTAAATATTAACTCTAACCCATTAATTTTGTGATGAGTTCGTCAGTCTAACGTCTGGGAATCCATTAGGAAGTTGTGTTGAAAATTGTCACCCCTAATCCTAGCTTAGCTTATCCTTAACTTAAAATGTTGTTTACTACCATGATCAAAATGGTTGTACATTGGATGGTGCATGCTAGCTTTAGTTGAATTCTGTACAAGTATCCCAAATTGGGGAAGGAGGTAGACCACAAGGTGTCAAGGATTGCTCGTTAATCTGCATTCTCACCTCACACCTTTTTTGTTAAAAAAAAAAATAATTATAAAATTACAAGTTTAGCCCAATGCTAAAAGACCATAAGAGCCAACAATTACTTTGTTTTTTAAAGGAAAAACCAGCAACAACCACCAAGGCCCGATCCTATCCCCCAGTCGCTGCCATCTCGCCATCGATCGGAGCCCACACGACCAGCGGCTCTTCTCCTACGCCACCTCCTCCCCTCTTTCTTTCTCTCTCTACACTTTCTCTACAAAAATTCATTTGGGGGGTTGTGGCTTTGGAATTGAGGTGGGTCTTATTGCAACTTTGGATGGGGTATGTGTAATCTAGGTCTTGTAGGGACGAGAGTGTAGAGAGGCAGAGAAGAAAAGAGAGAGAAAGAAAGGGGTCGGGTGAGGTGTGGTTGCCAGTAGGCTGATAGATTTTATTTTATTTTATTTTTTAAAATTTTTATAAATATTATTTGAGGGAAAATGCAAGGTTTGTAGATGTGGCAAGATCTTAGCCATAGAAGAATATTTGAAGGCTGAGATTAAAAGTCTGAGACAAGTCTGGTAGAGGATCCAGCCATCCAGGTCATAAAACTAGAGCCTAAAACCCTCTTTCGCCAGCTCCAAACCTAAAACCCTGTCCTCGAGCAATTAACCAAAAAAAACAAAAAAAAAAAAAAAACCTAAAACCCAGTGAGTCATATATCTCCATCCTCAGCAACTCCTAAGTTGATTTTCCCACAGCCGAAGACCCTCCTTAAGTTTCACATTTCTGGTATATTTATTTCCTTGTGCTTCTTAAATTTGGCAATAGATTTTGGTTTCTTTGAACATAAATATTTGGTGAATGATTGATTGATTGTTCATTCTTTGTTAGCCTAAGGAACAGAAGAAGACTTACGACCCATAATTTCTATATTATGATCTATTCTGAATTCTTTCCACTCTTTCTGTTTGTTTTCTCAGTAACAAAAAATATGTTAGTCTCTTGAGAGTTGTATTAACCGACTCTGTGAAGATCAAGTTCTTAGTTTAATATAATATTTTGGAACTGAATGGTTACAAATGTTTGTCATGGTTAACATAATCTGTTCTGATTTGTGATGCAGATTAGTAACAATGGAATATTACTACATTAGATTACATTTAGTTTTACTCTACAAAAAAAGAGAGAGATTACATTTACTTATATGTTGACCCCCGGAAAGTGCATATCCTACACTTCATTCTAATTTTCTTTGAACATAAAATCAATTTGTAAAGATTCAAGTATGGGGTACACAGATTGTAAAATTTCTGGTACGCTCAAAGTCAGGAATCTATATTACAGTTTCCTTGTAGCCATTCAAACTTGTGTTTTCAATGTCCTTGACATGGATCGTTATTTGCGTCCTCCTCAATCTTGAGTGGCTGTTTTGGGTTTCTTTTTAGTAGTGGATTAAATGGGAGTACCTTGGGCTGCTGTAATGGTTAACATAAGATGCACATTAGCAACCATGAAATATTACTACATTATATTGCGTTTACTTTCATAAGAGGTCAGGAAAGTGCATATCGTCCCTTACCTGTCATGAATATCTGCTTAGGTTCAAAGTTAAGAACCTATATTACTGTTTAGATTTCTTATTAGCAGTGAGCTAAAATGGGAGTGCTTTGGGCTGCTGCTTGTAATATGCCGCTACTTTTCCTATATTTTCTAGAGCCACCATTTGCATACTCTGTAGACTCTGTACTTTTTTTTTTTAATTTATTTTTTTCTATTTTCCAAATTTTCTTATTCTCTTTTCACCTTTTCTTTTTCCGCTTCACTGTTATAATGTTAATTGGGTTGGTTTTGCTTCAATTTTTTTGAGTTCTTTACATTTTGGTTTCCTCCTGTAGCTATATGGACTTTGTGGAGTTGTGTTGCTGTGCTAGTGTTGTTGTGTTGCTAGTGTTTCAAATTTTTCCAGTTCTTCACTCTTCTTCTGTTTTTGTGTTGTCGGCAGATTTAAGGTTTCACATTCTTTTGGGATTGATTTTTGTATATTTTTTTGAATGATCTTGCTGGATGACATTATGCTTGTTGGGATTCCTATTTAAGTTGGATGATCTTGTTGAACTTTATATGTTTTGTGGTTGATTATTAATACTATTTTTTAAATGTCTTGTTTTATTATTATTGCATTTTATTTATCATAATGATTTGGGTCCTGGAAGGCTTACGGCTTGCCTTGCGAGATATAAACTTGGCCTCTGAAAACACTGATATATTCTTTTCCATATGTAGTAATAAATTTTACATGATCATCTTTACCGCACCTCCATTGTATAACTATTGGTATTTCTTTGGTCTTACTTGCATTTTTTTTTCTTGGGCAGTGAAAAACTTGCTTCTTGCCTCCCCTTATTGTACGACCCTCATATAACAAGGTGCAAGAATTTCTGTACCAGTTTGTTTCCTATATATAAAAAAGAATTGTATCATAGGCTTTCTTGTGACAGATCCTACTACTTAGAGAAACGAAAGCGGCCAATTTTTTTGACGCTGGGTCCTAGTATGCTTGCTACCCACAGAAAAATTCTCAATCGTTATCAGAAATTTGCTACGTCTGAAAGTTATCCTGTTCTTAATTCAATTGGTCTTCAGCATTGGTTTAAAAATTGGCAAGGACTCAGAAAACAAAAACTGACAGCAAGCACTTTTGCTGCAGCTATTGGCTTTTGGCGTCGCCGAAGAGTCCAGCTCTGGTTAGAGAAGATTGGTGCAATTGATCCATTTGCTGGTAACCTGGCTACTTGTTGGAACAATATCAAAGAAGAGGAAGCACTTGAAAGATACAAGCTGATAACTGGAAATCCTGTCTCGTTTCCTGAATTTCAAGTGTATGGTAATATAAACCCTGGAGATGATTGGCTAGCAGCTTCACCAGATGGGGTGGTTGATAGGCTGGTATTCGGATTGCCTTCTCGAGGAGTGCTGGAGATTAAGTGCCCATTTTTTAATGGAGATTTGAGCAAGGCTTCCCCTTGGTCACGAATTCCTCTACACTGTGTTCCACAGGCTCAAGGTATAATGGAAATTATTGACAGGGATTGGATGGATTTCTATGTTTGGACTCCTAAAGGAAGTAGCCTATTCAGGTTATACCGGGATGCAGAATATTGGAATGTGTTGAAAATGGCTCTTTCAGATTTTTGGTGGAATCATGTTCAGCCAGCCAGGGAGATGTGCAGTAAATCTTTGATTACGGATCCCCTCATTGAATCGCTCATGCCAGCACCCAGGCATGAGTTGTGTAGTTATATAGTTTATGAAAGCAAACGCATTGTTGATAGCTCCAAGTTATTGATGCGTGAAGTCAATGGACAACTGCGAAACTGATGCATCTATAACCACAGTTTAGGCCTTCAAATTTTTTGGTTCATATTATATGGGACTCATAATCCACGTCAAGTAGCTGGGATATGGCTTTTTTGCACTTTAGAGTTACCACAGCTTTATGTTAAGAAGAATACATTCCTGGCTATAGTATAGACCAGAACTTTGGTAATTGAGGCACTGATTGCATTCTGGAGAAATCTGAGCAGGTGATTTTTTATTTTTTCTTTCTTAGATGCTTTTATTTTTGGTTCATTTGAAACATGCATCATATTTGATGTTGAGTAAGTAAGCATATATCCCGACCCTCTCAAGAGAGAAAAAGGAATTGAGCCATGCATTTGAAGCTTGAACACAATACCAAGTGTTGGGTTATATTTTTATTTTAATATTTTATCTATATATATAAAGGGAGAAGGGGGAGTGTGGTACAATTTTCAATTAATCCTAAAATACCCCCCTTTTGAAAAAAAAAACCCATAGTTAACAATATGTATTTAAAAAGGACATAAAGGTAAAATAACAGCTACAGAAGTTTGAAAAAAAACAAACAACAGAAAGACCAGTTTCTCTTCACGTTGTCAGCAGTTCAAAACGCTGCCCACTAACCCTTTTATCAGGTTCCATCCCCCGCCTGTTTTATTCTCTTCCACTCACTCTACAAACTGCTTCAATGTTAATTTAGTTTAGTTGCAGTACACATATCGATGGCCAATGTGAGGCTCTTAAAGACATTGAGTTATGTTCATTTTTTGTTCTTTCTCTAAAGTGATTATCTTTGTTTTGAATTTGTTGATCTCTTTGTATTTGTTAATTTCTTCAATCTGTGATATTGGGGTTGAACAGGCTTTTGACAAGCTTAAATTGGATTAGCACTTGACTGTCAAACTATAAATCGGCAGTGAATATTTTTGCATTGTGTTTGACGCATCACTACCATACATTGTCTTACTCCTTTGTCTTGGTCATTTGTACTCAAGATAGGTCTTTATATATATATATATATATATCTCATTCTAATTCTTCTAAACTTATCTCTTTTTTTTAATTTCTTTCTTTCTCTCCCAACGTTGTCAGATGGATTTGTTGTTCATGTTTCAGTTTTGGTTTCAAAAAGCAGTTAACTTTAGTTGGTGATAACCTGTCCTATAGTATTTGACACACAGAATCAAGATCCTTTCATGACATACAAGACTCCAAGTACTTGCTCGGTAGCCTCAGTTCTCTTTGACAATTTATGTCGAATGCAATTTGTCTGATGAACTGGCTATGTAAGTTTATTACCTTCAGCTTAGTTCAATCTGTTGCGATGTAATTTTTTGTTCTTTATATCTTATTTCAGATCTCCTTCTGAGAAGGTAATCTTTTTACAAACACAACTGTCTCACCCTTTACTTGCAGGTAGTACACATATAATGGTTAAGAGTAAATCAAACCTCAAATTCCTAATTAAAGCTTTGGAAAGTTGGAGTTAGACAACTGAATGTGTCCAAGGCCTACACACGCCGTTAGAGGCTGGCTTGATCATTTTTGCTTTCTTCCCAGAAGTAGTTTCATTGATATGAGCCGTAACCAATCATTCAGGCTTGAGGTTTGGATGTCTTTCTTTTATATTGTTTCAACAATTTACTATTTGTTCTAATGTAAAAATATGAATGCATTTTCCTTTATCATTTTTTATCCAGTTATGGGCTTGCCTATAGTCCTTACCATAGAAGATAGAAATGTCTAAGCCTACCTCATTTCCTGGACTCACACTCAGAAGACATGTATAGGCCTAAGGCCCATAATTAACAAACATATCTATAAAATTAAAGGTAGTATAGTGCAGCAAGTTATTGACAACAAAATTGCGAATATTGTTTCAACAATTTACTTTATGTTCTAATGTAAAAATATGAATGCATTTTCCTTTATCAATTTTTTTCCAGTTATGGGTTTGGCTATAGTCCTTTCCATAGAAGATAAAAATGTCTAAGTGCATGCCTACCTCATCTCCTGGACTCACACTCAGAAGACGTATAGCCCTAAGGTCCATAATTAACAAACATATCTATAAAATTAAAGGAAGTATAGTGCAGCAAGTTATTGACAAAAAAATTGCGATTACTTTCGATGCTATAGGAGTTTCAGGGAAGGATGAATGAGATTATAAAGGCCTATGCAAAACTATTGGTTGAGAAGAGGAACATAAAGATAAAGAAAGAGGGAAAGAAGAAAGTCTGTTTTCAACTGTAAGGTAGAGAAGGAGAGTTTATTATTTGAAAAGAATTTTAATGTAATAAGAATTAGATGCAATTTTACATGAAGGTTTTCATAGTTTTATTGTCTATCTCCATCTCCATCTCCATCTCATTCCCATTTTATGTTAGTAAATTGTTACTAAGGCCGGTGATTGAATCATTGTTGTCTCTTTCTGTTCTTTTTTTCATTTTTGAAACAAGATCTTCTTTCTTTTGCATTTTGTAGTAGTGCGTGTTTTATTTGTCCACGCACATTTTTAGATTCTTTTAGAGGGGCAAAATGCTGAGTGCCAAATCAAATGTTTTTGTGTTACTAGCATGTAAAAGGTTGATGCTTTAATGCAACTACTATTTAGGTCTATGCTCACTTTTGGAAGGAGCAGAGTATTTGCTTCTTCGTATATATTCTTAAGGAGAGCCAAAGAAATTAAGGTAAAAATATGGAGATTATCTTCTTCAGAAGCTTTATGCTAACAGAGCCTTTTCCCTCCTTCTTTTAATACTTCTAGGCTTCTAGCTTCTCGGGGCCAGAGGGGGGGAGAGACAGAGACAGAGACAGAGACAGAGAGAGAGAGGGACAGAAACTACATATCCAATGACTATTACAATTCCTTAAAACTTTTTACAAAGTTTATTCAATTGGTGGATGCAAATCCTTTATGGGTAATTTCTGTTGATTTTTTTTATTTTCATTAAGATGGTTTGAAGCTCCATATTTTGATGTGTGTTTTGCACAAATTGACTTTGGTACAATTTCTGATTCTTTTTTTTTTGTTGTTCCCTTCTTTTCTTTTGAACTTTGCTACGACTATCTGGGTTTTTGTAGGTGCAGTCAACCTTACAAAAAATTTCCTGTACACTAAAGGGATCTTAACCAGATTCAAATTGGTGCTAAAAAGGTATATATATGATCATCAAGTATAGCTTTACTTTAACTTTGGTGTTTAAAGATTGCCGTGAATTTTCTCTCCTTCCATTGACGTTGTCTAAATATTGGTTAGAAACACTTTGTGAATTGGTTGAAAATGATGCTACTAATGGTATCAAATGTTTAGTATACAACAATAGCCCATTAATGCTAGCCTCAACCTCTTATTCTGCAGTTTGAAAATGATGCTATTATACTTTTTGATAGGAAAAATTATGCTATTATTGGTGTTTGGCCTCAATCTCTTATTCTGCAGTTTGAAAATATTTTGGCCGCTGCTACTTATTTAAAGTTTTAGGTTGTGAATGATGTTAAGAAATGAGCTGCTTCTCATTTTCTGTTAAATGGTTTGTACTTTATCTTCCCTTGCAGTTTGTCATAATATGATACAGTGGACCTTCTTAGTTTAATTAAACTTTTTTCTTTGTTTGTAATTGTACCCAACTACTCTCATGCGGAAAAGAAGTATATTTAAGAATATGGCTCAGTAATTCTGTAAACTGGGGTCAGATGGAGGTTGAATCCGAATGTAGTAAAGTTAAATCATGAATCCTCAATTCCAAATTTTTAATAGTATTTCTCCCTCTCTCCCTCTCTCTCCCTCCCTCCCTTCTCCCTCTCAATGTAGTTCAAGAGTTTGGTTTGTTCTGTGCAGGATTTGGCTTTTTGGGACTCATAACTTTTGTGTGTGCATGTATTAAAAGATAGCATAGTTACTATCAGGGTGACTGGTGAAGGGAACATAGGTGACTTTTGAAGCTGCATAAGCAATGATAGGCGAAAACATTCTTTGTTCAGGACTATTTGAGATGCACATATTTTTGGCATATACTATTGTGGAGAAATTTTCATTATTTTGTCTCTTGCTAGGAGAATACTATATTCTTTATCCTATTGGAAACTCGCATAAAGGAAATAGTATCAGGTTTTGGGAATTGTTGCAAGTTCAGTCAAACAACACAACAGCTGAAGAGAAAAAGATTATGGAACTGTATATATATATATATATATATCAACAAAGTATCTAAGTCACATTTAATATATATGCTAGATTTATGGGTGATATAGGTTTACACACTTTTATCAACTTTTTTTAAAATTTTCCGTTAGAATTTTAAGTTCATGAAGTTATTGCAAGAAAGTATATATTGCGGATTGTTAGCTAATGTGTCAAAGTCATTGAGTTTATATATGCTTAGATTGTTCTTTTCCCACTTTTTTTTTGTGGGGGCCAAAGGCAGATTGTAGTATAAAGTGTAAACCAAAGGCAGACCAAACCCCACAGAAGCCATAAAACCAGCAATTATATTTCGTTTCCTATGCATATTATTTAGTTATTTATAGGAATGCATGTACTTTACATGTATCATGTATGTGACATTGCAGTCTCATTCTTTATCCATATAAGTCTTGGTTATATACCAATTTTGAATTCTTGGATACTATTTATAAGAGTTCTTTATTAATAAGCCAAAAAATATAATATTTTTTAGTCATAAACTCAAAATTTTAATTTATTTATTTTTGAGCCACAAAATATATTTTTAAGCCACAAAACGTATTTGTAAGTAAGAATTCAAGAAAAATCAAATATGGAGCATTCAATACTATTTAAACTCCAGCATGCCAAAGTTAGGTATTCAAGCATATCCAAATTTTAGTTAAATTAGTTTTTGAATTCTTTTATTGTATAGGATTAAAATTTAGGGCAAAAGTCCTAAAACCCTAAATATGAAATCATAAAACCCTAAATATGAAATCATAAAACTTAAACTCTAAATACTTAAACATTAAAACAATACTAAATCATTCAAATAAAGTGTAATTTTATGAAATTATAAAGTGTAACTCTACAAGAGTTATATACTGTATCAAAACAAAGTAAAGTATAACTTTTTATATACTGCATCATAACAAGATCAAGTATAACTTTGTGGCCTCGTTTGTTTCACCTTCTTACACAGAGATTGACTAAGGTAAGACCTTAAGCCCATGTTTGGTGAGCTTGAGATTAAAAAAAGTGGGGCTTAGTGAATCCTCTCTAACTTAAATGAACCTTCTTAGGTAGGTTTAGTGAAATCCATGAAAAAGTGAAGGTTTAGCTAAGAACCTCCTTGGCTTGCCTCACCATCATTATTGGACCTCCTCCCTGTGATGCCCTCCATTGCCAGCCGCACTGCCACCAGTTGCCTCTACAGCTCCAGCTCTCCAGCAGCTTGCCCAACCACCCTCGTTGATAGCCTCCGCAACTCCAGCTCTCTGGCTGCTTGCCCAACCACCTGCACGTAGCCCAGCCACCCTCGTAGATCGCCTCCGCAACTCCCTCTAAATTAAGTACCCACTTGAAATTTTAGTTAAAGGAAATCTCAGATGTCTAGCTTGTTAGTCCTACATTGCACTAAATATAAAGACAATTCTTAGCTAGCTTAGTCCATGCCAAATCAGTCCATGTCAATCCTTATAGCTAGTCCATGCCAAGACAGTCATGTGAAACAAACGGGGCCTATGAGTTTTACATATGTCGTCAAGAAAAAAATTTAGTTTTAAGCCACTCATTGTGGCTTAAAAATAAATAGATCTTTTACATGGGTTTTAAGTGAAACAAATTTTTGTGGCTTTTTGCTAATTTACTAACAATTATATTGTGAAAAGGTAGGTTGACATAAATAAGCACTTATGGTATAGTGAAAGAAAAAGAATAAAGAATAAATATGAAGAGCTATTATGTAATTTAAATTTATCTCACCGATTGACAATAGAAGCATGTGTTTGTAAATCTATAAAGTTGGGCACATATAAGTGATCATTCTAGCTTCTTAAATATATTATTTTTCTAAAAAAAATTTTACATGCATTCTAGCTAGCTTCTTTATTGTCATTTCAATCTCCAGCCGATTATCCATATAAGTGAAAATTTATAGTGAGATGGTATTTATATATGCACATTCGAAAAAGTTTTGGAGACACTGTTTGTGTCAAAATATTGACGTTTGCACAATAAACAAAAAAACCAAAAAAAAAAAAAAACCCATTCGCATGTGTGTTAGAAGAAACATGGCATGGAGATGGATTAGAAATGTAAATGAAATTATTTTAAGAGAAATAAGATGTATAGGAATTGTAAAAAAGTTTCCCCCTAGAAGATTATTTTTTATATATATTCTCTTTAGAAAATTTTTAGACACACACGGTATGCGTATAAAAATATCTCTATATTTACACAGTAGGAAGAGCCAATTTACACTAACGAGTGCAGAGAGGCTAGTGTTAAATAAAAATATTAACCAACACCTAATAGGTTTACTTTGTACTCCCTGTTATCATTTGATGAAACAGCTTGGATTTTTGAAAAAAAAAAAAAGGAATGGAAATTAAAGTTGGTTTTGATCAAACTAACTAGGAATTTTGCACTTGAAGGAGTAGGGTCTGTTATTTTGGGTTTAGGAATAATTGTGCAGTATGTAACTCTTACACTTCATAAATTCATATAGTTACATTTTGTTGAATGATGTATTATTGTTTTAAGGTTTAAATCCTTAGAATAGGTTTTATGGCTTCATATTTAAGATTTTAAGGCTTTAGCTCTATGTCTTAAAGATTACACCATAAACCCTAAGCTCGAAAAAGAATACGAATTTAACTAAAACTGTAACTCTCAATGAGTGTATATTTTATTAATTTTCACCAATTTATATTTTACTTCAATGTGTGTAAAATTTTACATGATTGAAGTGATGTATTAGATTTAAGGTCTTAAAAATTTGGACTAAAATAAATTATAAAAAGTAAGAAAACTAAAATAATAATATATTAGTCATTCGAACCCTTTATTTGGGTGTTTGAATGCACACTTAGCTCAAAGATCTTACTTAGAAGTTACAATGCTTTATGCTTGAGTTTGAAAAAAATAATAATCCTAAAAGAAAGTTTAAATTAAAAAAAAAAAAAAAAGATAAAATGTGTCATCCATTTGAACACTTTACTTGGGTGTGCTGGAGTTTGAACAGTATTTAATATTTCATACTTGATTTTTTCTTGAATTGTGGCTTCAAAATAAATATATTAGAAGTTTGAATTTATGAATAAAAAAAAGTTGTATTTTGTGGCTTATTGATAAAGAAATCCTAACAGATTGAAGAACAACCTTTATCCTCAACTCTCTTTTCATCTTTAATTAATTTTGTTAAAAGCAGGAATTTTGTGCATTAATTGACTATATGTTAGAGTATGTACAATACAATGGCTAGCTAACAGTTATGACTATATCTATATATGGCTTTTTATCCCCAAAACCCTTCTTCAATGCAAGTGTTAGAGCATGTACAATGGTTGGTGCTATGCTAAATTGCTAAATGCTATATTTAGCATAATTTTTTTAGCTTTAGTTACAGTTTTTGTTGGTTTTGCTCCAATGACACAAAAGCTATAGCTAAATGTTAATATGTTTATCTTTTAATATATTCATATATATTTTAATAAATCAAAATTCATAAATTATATTATTTTAATTAGATCTTTAATATGAGCCCAATATTGAAAATAAATAGATCTTTTACATGGGTTTTAAGTGAAACAATTTTTTGTGGCTTTTTGCTAATTTACTAACAATTCTATTGTGAAAGGTAGGTTGACATAAATAAGCACTTACGGTATAGTAAAAGAAAAAGAATAAGAATAAATATGAAGATCTATTATATAATTTATAAAGTTGAAAGATACAAGCTGATTGACAATAGAAGTGTGTACTTTGTAAATCTATAAAGTTGGGCACATATAAGTGAACATTCTAGCTTCTTAAATATAGTATTTTTCTAAAATTTTATTTACATGCATTCTAGCTTCTTTATTGTCATTTCAATCTCCAGCCAATTATCTATATAAATGAAAATTTATAATGATATAGTATTTATATATGCACATTTAAAAAAGTTTTGGAGACGCACAGTTTGTGTCAAAATATTGACGTTTGTACAATAAACAAAAAAACAAAAACAAAAAAACCCATTCGCATGCGTGTTAGAAGAAACATGGCATGGAGATGAATTAGAAATGTAAATGAAATTATTTTAAGAGAAATAAGACGTATAGGAAATGTGAAAAATTAAAGTTTCTCCCTAGAAGATTTATAAATTAGATTATTTTAATAATTATATCATTGTAAATATTTTAATTAGATATTTAATATAAGCACAATATTGAATATATTTAAATATTTTTTGTTTTATAACCAAATTTTAATATCATGTCAACTTGCTATTTCGAATTCTACATTCCATCTACTTCCCACTTTCTTCTCATTTACCTCTTATTTACCTCCTCACCTAACTTCTATATAGCTCCTATCTACATCTCACTTAACTCTCCTCTACCTCTCATCCAACTCCTCAACTAACTTTTATCTATCTCTCATCTAACTCTTCAACTAACTCTCATCTACCTCTCATTTCAACCGCTATAAAGAGAACGACATTACACACTCTTCATCCACAACTCTCATCTCCTCATACACATTTTTTCATTCTAAATACTACCTCATCCTGAACATCAAACACCTTCTCAATGGATCCCAACAACTTAATGGATCCTTACTCACATGGTTTTAGTGATGAGGAGGATTACAATCTTGCAAATTTCATTACTGTGTACACCTAAATGGAGGAATAAAGCGCAACTGAGGAGTGTACGAAAGAGAGGAGAAGGCGTAAATACGTGCATCGACGGTCGGTTGAAGGCGCTCAACGACTTTGGTTAGACTACTTCGCCCTTAACCCAACCTACAATGTCCATTTCTATCGGAGGCAATACAGAATGTACCCCTCCCTCTTTGATAGGATCCAACAAGGGGTATGTAATTTTGACCCTTACTTCATCCAAAAAGCAAATGCCGCTGGTCATAATGGGTTATCCACGGAGCAAAAGACGACAGCGACCATGTGTCAACTAGCATATGGCGTGGCTAGTGACGCTTACGACGATTTGTGCAGAATAAGAGCATCCACGACAATCAAGTGCTTGAAGAAATTCTGCAAGGCTGTGGTCCACATCTTCGAACCAGAATACCTTCGTGCTAGTAACACTTGCCGATATGCAAAGGCTGCTACGCCATGGAGAGTCATGTGGCTTCTCTAGACTGATCGGGAACATCGATTGCCTGCATTGGGAGTGGAAGAATTGCCCCACTGCTTGGGATGTCAAATATAAAAGGCATGTGAGCAAACCCACATAGAACTTAGAGGATGTGGCTTCATTTGACACATGGATATGGCATGCGCATTTTGGGATGTCTGGGGGTAAGAACGACCTCAATGTCTATTTTGCATCGTCAATCTTCCATGATCTATATCATGGAAAGACTCCTGAGGTTAATTTCTCCATCAATAAGTGTGAATACAAGATGACATATTACCTTGGGGATGAGATCTACCCAAAATGGGCAACTTTTTTCCAGACTATTATGCGGCTAGGCAACTGCAAGAATGCACACTTTGCAAAAAGGCAAGAAGCATATAGAAAGGATGTGGATAGAGGATTTGGGATTCTACAATCGCATTGGGAAATTGTCAAAGGAGCTACCCGGTATTGGAACGTGAATGTCTTAGCATACGTCATGAAGGTGTGCATCATCTTGCACGAATGGGTTTCGGATGATGAAGATGCACTGCCAATAAGACGCAACATGATCGTGGAGCACGAATGAGTTTCGGATGATGAAGATGCACTGCCAATAAGACGCAACCCTGGGGATTACGATCACCAAGAAGGAACACCCAGTGCCAAGCCTCCACTAGAACTAGGTTGCTCTACATCCGTAAGACGTAATTTTGTGGCGAGTCGTTACGACCCAAACACTTTCTCAATGGATTGCTATAGACATGTTCGGAATGAAAACACACATATTAATCTTCAAAATGATCTTATTGAGCATATGTGGGCGCGAGAGGAGGGGTGGAAATTAGCATATGGCTTTTATGTCTTGTTATGCTTGATCGTCTTTAATTTTTTGTGTGTCGTTTTATTGTCTCCAAAATTAACCTTATCAAAACCCAATAAACACACCCAACAATTCCTATTTTCTATGCCCAACACCCATCACCACCACCACCGCCGCCATCCAACACCAAATTGGGTATTAGCAATGGCATAACTGAGATCCATTCAAGAGAAGTGTTAAAGACGTCTTCAATCAATTGAACAAAAATATTGTTGAAAAAACTTAAAATTCATATACAAAGGGATTTGGGCATTCTTGCATTTATATAGAACAACTAAAAGAGATTCATTCACAAATCATAAAAATCAAATAGAAAATGCCACAATTCATATTTGAAGAGACCAAAATATATCATTTATATCAAAGATATGTGGCAATTACAATTTGTATTTGACAAAATCAACCAAATTCAAAAGAAAAAAAAAAAGAATAAACGTTTGATTGATAGAGAGATAGATCCACACAAATTGCGCCATGAAACGATTCCTACTTTCTATACCCAAATCCGAGGACGGAGACCACCGCCTCCCTTGCTCTGTATGTGGTTCTGCAAATTGATAAAGAGAGTGAGAAAGAGAGAGAGATGAGGTGGAGGGTTGCTGATCTTCTCCGTCCGTAGTAAGGTGACAGAATGAAGGGGCTATCGGCAGGCTAAGGGAGAAGAAAGAGGCTGTGGCAGAGTGTTGGGTTGCTGTGGGGATGAGACGTGGGTGGCTGTTTTTTTTTTTTTTTTTTTTATTTTTTTTTATTTTAGAAATACTGAATAATTAAGATGCAAAAAATCCAATTTTAATTGAGAAACATATTTTTTTAGTTTAATGAAAATACTTCAATTTATTTAATTTAAAATAAATGTTCGTGTTGTGTTGGATATAGGTTTAAGTTAAAATACTTTTAAATAAATGTTTGTACTTAATGGTCAATTTACATTAGGATAAAATTAGAAATTAACATTTGATTAAATTGTTGAGGCTACTAAGGTCCGTTGACTTTATGTACCAAATTGCAATGTTTTTTCATTTTAACTACCAAAATGTTTATGTCATTTCACTTTAGATACTAAAGTTTAGTTTAGGTACCAACTTTAAAAAACATGGTTATACTGAGTTGTAACTGTCTAACAATCATAACTTTTTTATTGATTTGTTATTTTTTCAATGTTTGCAAGGTTTAAACTTTAATGTTCAGTTTCTCGGTTATAAGACTTCATCCCCCAATCATAAATTAAAAACATTAAACTCATATAAATTTTAAATTTTTATGAATTTGAAATAATTATAACTATATACCAAACCGATTTGTTACCTAATCTAAAATGTCATGCTCTAAATTAGTACCTAAACTAAAAAAAAATTAGTGTCTTACACTCTTACTTCTTTATTGAAAAACTATTAATATTTGATATTTAATCATAATTTTTAATAAAATAATTAAGTTCGAAAAGCGGTAACCAAACAAAATTATACATACAGCCTTTGTTTTCCTACTATTATTACAGTCCATAGTCTATACAGTTAGTTGCTATAATCTTGGAACCAAAGATTGATTATTTGCTTTGCTTTTGTGTGCCGAAGATTTCTCCTTAACTACGTTGTGAGAACACCCAACTCAGCCCTAACCATGAGGCGGTGGAGATGGGATTTGTAACGATACTCCGTCCTGTTTGAGGAATTGAGGTATTACTCTTTCTTTATTGACACCCACTCACCCAGAGCTACATTTTCTTTTCTTTTATATGAATCTTTGAAATCCAATCCTTAGTGATAATTCTTTTCAACAAAGTTCTAAATTGAAGTCTGCAGATTGTGTTATTCTTCTTTCTGTTGTTGGTGTCTGGTTTGTCATATTACTATTCATTGTTGTCTATGTTTCACATTCTTTTCAACAAAGTTCTAAATTGAAGTCTGCAGATTGTGTTATTCTTCTTTCTGTTGTTGGTGTCTGGTTTGTCATATTACTATTCATTGTCGTCTATGTTTCACATACTTGAACAAACAGGTTGAAACCAAACAGAGCAATTTTTCATTTTCTCTCTGCAATATAATTGATTGCAAGACCCAATTGGGTTTGGGCGTGATTTGTTCAACTGATCAGGACAGATTTGGGTTTTCCTCAGCATTTGGATTGTATATGATGGATACCCTTATGAGTGAGTTGATGATCACATCTCCCACAAGACCCAGATGGAGAAAAGTGGCATATGGAGGAATGCAACCTGGGTTTGATGACAATCACACTGATGATTCTTTTCTTGAAGATATGGTCATGAATGCCAATGTTGTCAAAAGGGACATACTAAAAGTCATGCTGGATTCTGTTTCCATCTCCCAATACCTCTGCATTGTTGCCCTTGTTGGTTTGGTGTGGACCTACACCCTCAGATCAATTCTCAATGAGAATTCACTCTTGCTTCTTGATGTCTCTCTTCTCGGATTGGGTTTCCTTGTTCTCCTTTTAACCAAAGAAATGCTTTCCCTCAATCTTTTCTTCCATTACTTGCTCAATATTTCATTTTTCATCAGTGGCTTATATGTTTTAGCTCCCATTTATCAAACACTTACAACTTCCATTAGCCTAAACTCCATTTGGGCAGTAACTGTTTCACTCCTTGTGCTCCATCTCTTCCTCCATGACTACTTTGGATCCACCGTACGAGCTCCTGGGGCTCTACACAATCCGACCTTGAGAAGCTGCATTTCTTTAAATGCCTCTGTTGTGGCCTCGGTTTTCATAGCTTCGTGCCTTCGGTCAAGGCTGCTTGTTTTTGCCATCATGCTTTTCTCTTTGCAAGTTTTCCTTTTTGCTCCGTTGGTTACTTACTGTATCAAGAAGTATTCCTTCCGTTTGCACCTTTGGTTTTCTTTTGGTCTGATGATTGCCACCTTGGCTTTTGTTTACACCCTGCATTTGTTGCTTTTTGTGATGTTGTTAGGGTTGTTGATCTTTGTAACTGTGGTTTGCCCATATTGGCTTATACGGATGCAGGAATACAAGTTTGAAATCAATGGTCCTTGGGATGAGGCTAAACTTTGTTTTGATATAACTGATTGAGGTTTTTAGGGACATTTTGACTATTTGTGGTAACCTTTGAAAATCAATGAAGAAAATCAGTTGTTTTATAATTTTGGTTGTATCTTTTATCTTCTGTGTCTCTTACCATCCATCGTATTTAATCATTTTTTGTATCTGCATAGAAAATGCACTCTTCCATTTCATCATGGATGGATTTCATGGTATTCCATTGTCTTTCCTTTCAAGGAGATTAAAGTTGGGATATGTTAGGTTGATGTTATTAGGAAAACACAATACATTATTCTCATGTGATAATTATATGCACTTTTCATCTGTTGTTGACGGTACGAGATAACAGAGGTCGCTATTCAACATAATCTAAAAGTTCTGGGGGGACATTACAATGGCATGAAAAGTTAAAAGTATAATTTGATAAAACCCCTTATTTTTCATAGTTCATAGGGGTATTCGTGCACATTGGTTTTGTTAATGAAGCCCTGCCTTCTACTTTTGATGAAAGACATTCAATGCTATAATGCTAAAACTATGTCTGCTTCAACATTCATTTGAATGCCATCTGTCAACTAATCTATGTGAAGATACAGTCTGTCTGCAAATCATTGCACACTTACTTAATTGAGTTAATATCAGTTTTCACCATAACCTGTTAATTTCATATATGGAAAGCAGACAGACAAATTGAAAAGCAAAACTGATTTGGTCTTCTTGCATTTATCTGGGTGATGAAGATAGATATGATACATAAACGAATTCAGTTGTAACTGTTTCAGCAGTGAATTATGATAATTCATCATACATTTACTTTTCCATTTCTATACACTCAGATATGTTTTCCATTGATCTCATAAATTCAAGATGTACACCTTCATGACCTCCCAAACATTTTAAAATTTATAATAAAAGCTTTTTTTTCTTGAACATAGATTCTGATAAGTTGTACAGATAAGCAGTCTTTGTTGCATATTACTGCTTATTTTTCCAGCAAGCAGCCTCAGAAGTTCATTACAACAGAAATAGTTCTTTCCGGAATGGTAAGGACTGCCTGATGCGACCAAAGGTCACATCTTCAAGAGCTATGAAAGCCTCATGGTAAATGATCTCATTTTCATTTGTATCTGACTAAATCCAGTGGAAACTCCATCATTTTGGTAGGTAAAAAAGAACTTTTGTTAAGTAGTTGCTATTAATTGTTTGCCCATTTTGTAGAAAGAGTAGCAATTAACAAATGCTGAATGTTCTTTGCTGTTGCCATTTGCAATGCATTCTTCCCGGCTCTGAGACTAGAATTTGCCAACAACGTCAGTTCATGGTTCCAGCATTGCAAATTTGACATACACAGAAACTTGGGAGTCCATTTGCATAGTATACCTACAGGTTCAGGGGGTCCATTTGACATACACAGCTATGGGCGTTGCTCTCCTTCCACATAAGATTTGTACGCACCTATTATTATTAGGTGCCCTTTTGTGAAAATGAACTTCTGCTATATCCATTTATTTTAAAAAAAAAAAAACACGGGCTTTTTCTCTATCCATTTAGTGCTTTGGTAATTGAATAAACAAAAAGACAAGCAAAAGTATAAAAACGAGAGTGCAAATCTACAAAATAGTAGCGCAAAAACTACTACCATTAAATAATGAAACCCAGGTCACCAGGGAACCATATACACAGGAGATAATTTTTCCATACAAAATTGTAGAGTAATTTAAGTCCAGTTTACATTGGTTTTTGAGTAAACAAAGAGATATATGTCAGATCACGTAAATCAATTTGCAGAGTAACCAACTATCTCAGGCTTTCAAAATTTTACATTTAATCTCCATTAGAATGAATAATCCTTCAAATCAGACTTTGAGTCACCCATTTCAATGTCAGCTGCACATTCTTCTTCAGTAAGAGGAGGGAGTTGTCTGGTTTTGCGTCTTAAATTATGCTTGTGCCACTCACTCTTGAAGTGATCCCTATACTGCTTGGAATCACCCACAAATGCATTGCATGTGCTGCATCTGTTTTGCTTTCCATCGCCTGCAGCATTTCCATTCCCCGTAGAGATGCTCTGGTTTTGCATTTTCTCACTCAGTTTTAGCACAGGATCAGCTGATTCCTTCGTTGATAAGTCAGAATTCGTAGTTTCTTTTTTCTTTGATACGTCAGAATCAGAGGATTCATTGAGTGAGCGTGACGGTTCATCCTCGTGATCATCATATTGATCGACAACAGCGTCACCCTCCGCATGCACAGAGAGTGCAAGAACTTCATATCTTCCATGCAAATTCATCAATACCCCTTCACAGTCACGGTAAAAACCAGGGTCCAGTTCACAAATCTGCACAACAATCAAATGCAAGAAATTTCACAATTACTCCCACAATGGTAGTGCATAAACCATTGTAATGTGCGTGACTCAGTAAAGTAGAATGCTTATAGGCACATAAGTTTCTAATGCGCTTTAGGAAATTAAGTTGCCAAATAATAAGGAAAATACTTGGGACTGACAATTGATAGCTGACTTCCAGATTGTTCTTTTGAAACTATGCTAGCATTCCAGGCAGTCAGCTTCTCCGAAAGAGATGAAAATTCATGTTCAGGAACTGTGAGCCGCAATTTCATAGGAGACCGTTTTATTGGAAAGTGCTTCTGAAGCTCATGAATAACTTCCAGAGCCTGCATAAGAAATAGTATTAGCCACATATCCTCAGACAATAGCACTAATTTGCAAACTGGGAGACCCATTCTAGGACTCATTAATCTTTTTCCTATCCATTATGTATTTACCACAACTAATAACAAACTTAATTCTCACGAACATAGCCAGAATTCACATCTATCAGGCACATAGTGAACTCCATACAAGTATACAACTATAAAATTCTTATGTAAGATACAGCCAAAATCACATTCAATTACCTGCTTCTTTGAACCTCTATGTGGATCTACAGCAAAATGAATTTCATGCATCAATCTCTCAATCAAGCTAATAGTGTAAGGGCGTCGAGTTTCAGGATTATAGGTTTTCTGCATAACAATCGTTGCAATGTCCCGAAACTGACTGGACAACACCGATTCCCTCTCCTTCCCAGCCACTTGAAGCTCTCCTTTATCCAAAATCTACAACAACAAAGCTTACGAGTCAACTACATATTTACAACAATAATGGAACCCGATAAATAACTGGAACGATATTCATTTCACTGACCTCCAAACAAATCTTGGTCTGATCATCTGACCCAAATGCAGCCACCAAATCTTTTGTCTTGGCAAGAACACCTTTCGAAACATTTGTGAAAACGGTATGTGACTGCAGCACTTCATCCAAATCTTTCTCTCTGTCCGAAAACATATCATTACCACTTTTTATATTCTTTCAATGAAAAAATGTTAATGCTTTTGATGATACTAAACAAAATTCAAAAAAGTTCTAAACACAAAATAAAAAGATAACATATTAAACAAGTTTCCTTTATATACACAAAATATCAACACCACCACAAGTTTGCCAAACATTTCTTGTAACCATTGTTTTAATAGTAATATATATATATATATATTTTTTTTTTTGGGTTTTGATTAAAAAAATTAAAACAATATTGGGGCTGAGAGTGAGAGATAGAGAAAGCTTACACGCCAGAACGCCATGATAGGACCTTGTTCTTGTAGGAAGCGATTTCGAAGCGATTGCCGTGCTTTCTCAATCGCACCACCGCCACGTTCGTCAGCCTCTTTTGCCCTATGGGCTGCACCAGTGACCGAGATTGCCGAGACGACATCCTCCTCTCGCTCTCGCTCTCGCTCTCGCACTCGCACTCGCACTCGCACTCGCACTCGCACTCTCTATCTCTCTCTCTCTCTCTCTCTCTCTCTCTCTCTCTCTCTCTCTCTATTTGTGAAGAGTTGTGCACATTCTGGAGTCCTCTGATAACTATATATGGGGGCTGTTTGGCAGCCCACAACCTGTTGATATTTGTGAAGAGTTGTGCACATTCTGGAGTCCTCTTATAACCATATATGGGGGCTGTTTGGCAGCCCACAACCTGTCATCAACTTGACACTAACACTGATTGAGGTTATTCTTATCCCCATTCTGGATAGTAATACCACAACACTCGCAAATTTCGAGCCCAGCCCAGCCCAACTTAAGTTTTGGGTCTCAGGCTCATTCTTCTACGGTCGGCCCAAACAAAATAAAAGGGTTTGTAAGTCTTCTACGTCGCCTTTGTATCGCTGTGTGCCTGTCTCTCAATGTAGTTGGGTTTGTTAAGCTTCACAGAGGCCATGCCTTCTTCCCACGATAAATGCGAAGCTTTAGCTTCCGAGGAAGATAGCTCAAACAACAACACCAACAACAATGATTACAAACTTCCCAGTTTCTTCGATGTTTATGGGCCTCAAGTACTCTCTCTCTCAATTTTTCTTTATTTAAATTTCATTGCCTTCTATTTTGTTTTGTTTTTTGTTTTTTCATGAATTGGTATTTGGGTTCTAGAATTTGGTGCTCATGTTATTGCATTATAATTCAAAATCGTAACTATTTTTTTATTTTTGAACTTGGGAAGTCCTAAATAGAGGCTTTTTTTAGTGCATCTGTAATTGGTTTTATAGCTTTGGATTCGATTTTGTCGGTTTGAAAGTGTTAGAAGCTTAAAATGGTTATGCTAGTAATGCATTTTCTGCCCAAAAGTTTTATTCTGTCTGGTGGGCTTTTGATAGAAACTGAAGTCTAGTGCATTTGCATTTAATCTTATGTGCCTTTGCAGAGTAAAGCAGAAGTGGTTTTTAAGATGCCAGAGGCCAACTCAACTCTGAATTTGCAAGTAAGTATAATTATTCACCCAAAATTTTTGAAATCTTGTTTCTTCTCTGTGAAGTGGTATGAAATTTTTTATTCGAGTTTGACAATTTATTAATCAAGACAAGAAGAAAGAATGAGTGGAGTTTTGGTGTTGTGATATAGGAGGTTCAAGAACTAGTGACCTGGGTACTTGCTGAGGGATTCATGCCGTCATGGGTTTTTATTAAGGTAAGGAATACTTCCATTCCTTTTTCTCTATTTTGATGATTCCAGTATTTGTATGGTTACTGATCAATTTGATGAGAGTGTATTACCAAAAATAGGTGGAAACTATTCATACCTAAAGGGTTATATCCATTGATCAGTTGTGAAGATTTTAACCATAGATAATTTCTTAATCATCCCATCAAATAGGTGGAAGACTCATGAAACTATGAACTCTGTGTGTGTAGAAAAAGCTTCTTAAGTGGTCGGCCGAACATTTTTACGTGTCACCGATCGAACGATCGGCACAGAAATTTTTTTAAGTTCTGCCAGCCAGTATTGACCCCCCAAGGGTTTTGTGTCTCGTTTTATAGATTTTAATCCCAATCTTGACTGGTTAATTACTTCGGATGTAGAATTGTCGTTTGAGATTAGGTTTTTAGTTTTAACTCTGCCCAAAACTCGAGAGTTAAAAACCTAGAGTCTAAGTGATTAGTGGTTCTGATCATTCTGCATCTGAAATTCACCAAAAATTATTATGTGCCGGTCGATCTGCATTGCTCATGGATTGATCAACGGCTGCATCCGGATACTGTGAACATCCAAATATTCTTAATCTGTTTGGTGCATGGTTTATAGACATACAGTAGAAAGAAACATGGATGCTTAGAGTTGTTTATACAGTAATCTTACATTTTGCAGAACAAGCCTCTCATTCCCAAGGTGGTTATGCTCTATGTACCGGGCCTGGATGCAGCTTTGTATTTATCACAGCATCGACTGCTTAGGAGTCTCAAAGAATTCTGTGGCAAGCCAAGGCCAGTGTTAGCTCTCAGGTTGGTAATAAACATGATATCTTCCTTTGACTTTCGAGACTATTGTTAGTATTTTTCTGTGCTGTGCACTTTTTATGGCTTTGTTTTTTGTTCTATGCTAGCTGTATCTCAGATGGAATGCAGACAATTGATGCACTCCTAACATGCAAGCTGAAAAGAAAGAGGGAAGAAAATAGTTCAGGTATGAGGAATTTGGCATCTGAACAAGGTCTGTGACATGTTTGAAGAACATCAATCATACTGAGCTTCTTGCCCTTTTCTCTCAATTTTGTGTATTTGCATGACAAAGTTGGGAATTTTACAGAGTTAAATGATATGAATACTATTCCAACTTGTGTGAGTAGAAAAGCAAGAAACAAGCACCCTAAAGCTCTGTCCATATAGGTCTCTGGTGTTTCAGTAATATGCATGAACTGAGATTCTTTCATATGGAAGTCTAGAAAAGCTTTCTTTTTTGAGATTCATGCATTCATGCTATAACATTAGTTTAATCGGTATGAATAGAACCCAAGTATCTTGTTACTTTTCTCATGTCTTGTAGAAATCTTTTGTATTGGTTGCTTGGCCATAAAGTTTTTGCATTTTCAAGTTAATTTAGGTTCTTATCATTTGAGGTGAGCTGCATATTAACAATTATCAGTTTTTTTTTTTTTTTTTTTTGTTAAAAAGAAAATTAAAATAAGTAACTTCCTCACTCAAGTTAGGCAAGAAAAAGGAGGTCTGTACTTGACCTTTCTTTGGTCTTATTCCTATGAAAAAAAAAAAAAAATTCCTTTGATCTATGCATCTTTCATTTTACCTGGACTTTATTAAGGTATTTTTAACCTTTCTTGAGTTTCTGCCGTTCGTGCCCTAAATTAACTTACACAATTAGGCTGTTCTGTGATGGGAACATGTTAAATGAAGGCTTGTAACTTTTGTTTATATATAACTTGTATGCATCCCTTTGTTCTGTGAAATTATTTTTCCACTCCTTGAGGATCCCCTTAACATTTTTTTTTTGTTTTCTATATGGAATCTTTGTTATACCGAAGAATGTGGTCATGGTACAGATGATCCATCCTCTGTTGAACTTATGAAGGATCTACCTTTCCCCATTACATTTTACACTCTTACAGCAAAACAACTGGAAGACAATGGATATTGCTTCAATCAGCCAGGTCAGAAGACAAATGTTGTTTGAGTTATAAATTAATTTTTTTCTTTGATTTAATCAATGGCTTGTTCTTTAAAATCTTATATTGATTCAATGCAGATTTTCTCTCTACTCTTCCTGCCCCTTCAGGATCAACCCCCTATGAAATATTGGCACTTGATTGCGAGATGGTAAATCCTTGAATGTCAATTTTGAGAAGATAAGAAAATGTTTTAATTTATTTCCATAAAGTGCTAGATAACTGTTAGCTTGTGGGATTTCAATGATGAGGCACATTATTCCTTCCTATTTATTTTGTACTTGTTAGCTGAATCCTAAATGGGTGGTTTTTCCACCAGTGAGTTCTTTTCTAGGTCTGTAGCTTCTTATTGGAATGTTCACTCATACGGATAGAATAGAGATGATACCCTGTTGTATTTTTAATTGGTCTTTGGTGTTATGAATTATCAATTGATATTTTTGGCCCACCACTGCTGAATTTAGTTGCATCGTATGAATTTAGAAACAAAGAACCAAAACGAAAAAAAAAAAATCATGGTTTTACCCTTAAATTCTTGTTCATTTAATGCTAGAAAAAGATTTGATCATGTGAATAACTTGTATTTGGAATTTTTCCTTTCCCCTCGAGTTCACTTCCTTTATGTGTGTCCTGTAATTGCCAACTTCAAGCTCTGTTAGTGATCTTGAGCTTGACAGTTATGTTTGGTAGATGTTTTTTTTTTTTTTTTTTTTTATTACGGGCGGGAGGGGGGTTGCTTCTACTAATTTTTTTTTTATAGGGAAAATTTGATTGTGGGAGAATGGTGTTGGTTGTGGGGGAGAAGGGGTGGCACAGTGTCTTCTTTGTAGAAGAGAAAGGACAATGGGTAAAGGAATAAGAATTAGAGACTTGGTTATAGATGAAACTCTTTTTTATGACATACAGAGTGCTAGTTGTTAGTGATTGATAAGAGGTCACATACTTGCATTTTGGCTTTAAGCTCCACAGCTAGATTCATTACCTTCTGAAAGTTGCTTTTTGAATGCATCTGGTTTTGCTTTTCTCAGAATCATACATGCTAATGTTTCTTGTTGTAGTCAGTGCTTCAGCTTTTAATCTTCCCTCCCTTTATCTAACTTTGTTGGGATAGTGGGAATTTAAGATTTTTCTTTTTTGCTCAGAAAGTATTGGCGTACTCATGTCATCTTGGTTGATCTATTTTGTTTTGTCAGTGTGTCACAAGTGAGGGGTTTGAGCTAACAAGAGTGACATTGGTGACTATCAAAGGACAGGTATGTTGTGTATTTTTTCTTTCCTCATTTTGCAAAAGGAATTGGATTTGAATGTGATTTGGATGCAAGATTTTGTGTATTTCTTCTAAATTTAATTTAATCTAAAAGTTGCTTTTTAATGTGACTTCCTAATTGTGTTTTGCTCTTATTTAAATTAGAATGTTTTAACACCTGTAAGTTCAATTGAATAAAATATCATTTTCGAGTGATATATGATGTACCTTTTTTATACTAGCTTATGTTATAGGATTTAGGAAGGATTCAACTTTAAATTTACACCAGATGAACATTTTGTTTTCCATTCCTTTTGGGGGTTTGCTTTCATAACTAACATTTCATGATTTCTATATAAGGTTTTGCATTAATGGAACAAAAATTGTTTCTCTGATATGTCTACTCTCATCTCAAATATGTGGACACATATTGTGATTAGTACATTGGTGATGCATGGATCTTGTTTGCCTTTCTGGAATGCAGTATTTTCTTAATGATATAGCCACTGTGGCAATGCCCCGTATAAGTTTTTTGGAATTCCTGATATGACATGATATCAAGAACTTGTACATCAGCTTTGTGTAAATTTTGACTAGTGATTATGAATCTGATTTGAATGCTTTAAAATTTTTAATGTAGCTCTAGACTCTTAAAATTTCTTCTACCTTTATATATCTTTGTTATCATAATTAATGATCTGTCTTCTTCAATATTTTAATGTGCCCTTTGATGAATCTCAGGTTGTTCTAGACAAATTGGTTAAGCCAACAAATACCATAATAGATTATAACACCAGGTACGTTTTTATTTTAGCTTTGCTAGTCCTTTACTGAATATGTTTTCTTGAGTATTGAAACCATTATAGCTTCTGATGCTTTGGCTAAAATATATATATATATATATATGTATGTATATCCTGTGTATGTGTGTACTTACATACGTATGTATGTACACATATGTCTCTGCTGTCTTTGTGCTCACATAGATAATGTGTATCCTTTAATTGATGTTACTCGAATAAGATGCTTGTTTCATTTGTTGGAATTGTGTTTCAGTATACTCATCTCCTCTACCATATGAATTCTAGTCTTACAGTCTTTTCTAATATGCAAATTAAATTTATATTTTTAGATCTTTTCACGATACTTTTTCATGTTAGTTTTGCTCAGCCTCGTAGTCTTTTACCTTCTACTTTAACTAGTCTTCATATGGTTATAGGTGTATTTAGTAGTCTGTTGATGATGCAGGAGCATTTTCTAGGGTTCCAAGAATTAGTATTTTTGTAGTGTCTTTCTAATTATTATTTCCTAGTTGGATTAAGAGCCTAGTTTCCTGATTTCATTAGCTCTTTTAAGGTCATTTTACTCTATGTTTTCCTAGTTAGTTAAGGTTTATTGCTTTCCTAGTCAGTTGAGTAATATGTTTTCCTATATAAGTTTAAGCTTTAGGTTGTAATAGACAATTTTTTTATCAATATTATTCTGAGTTTTCTGATTTTAGTGTTTCTCTTGGGTTCCCAAACCCTAGAACTCATCTATCTACATTCCAACTTTGATTCTATAGCTTTATTCTCTCTCTTTTCTACTGTTTATTGCTGGAATTTCCTTCCTACTGTGGTTTTTTGCCTATTACTGAAGCAAGACAGCAGCCTTTGCTTCTGTCCTGCATCATCTGTTGTATATGTCCATCCACCAAAGCCTAGTTTCTCTTATCTTCTCAGTAATAGGCTTCACACTGTTTCGGTAATACATTGACTTTAGTTTTGTTTTGTTCTTTTTTCCCAAATCACTCCTATCATCGAACGTTTGTCCTTTAATACGTGTTTTTTGTATACTACATTATGTTGGTCGAATTAAATGCATGGTGGTCATTGTATTTCTATGGGGGGTAAAAAGAGTGAAGCTCAGTCACTTCTGAGATGGTAGGACTTTGGAGGTACTGTTTGACATGCTAGTTAAATATTACTGAGTAGAGTGAAAAATAAAGTATCCTGAAGTTTTGAACTTTTAAGTCTCAGAAGAATGAAAGATGGTTTAATTTCTATTACAGTTGCATTACAAATTTCGCCTAACCTGGATTCACATGTAAAAATAAACTTGATGGAAATAGGAAGGGTAAGAAATCAAGACATTTTGTTACAGTGCTCGAGTGATCCGTAAACAGGAGATGATTAGCAGGAAAAAAATGAAGAGAATGTGCTAAACGGTTATGATCTTTTTTTTTTGACTTAAGCTAAACTTGGGGCTTTTATAGTTTGTTATTCAATAAGAAAAATAAAGACAATCTGGAAAAGTTGTAAAGATTTAAAGAAATCACCGGTTTCTTATGATTTGATTTCTTGATATTATTCTTACTGTTGATTCTTTTCTGGATAAACATCAGTCCTATAATTTGATTGCAGGTATACTATTTGATTTACTGCGGTGTGAATGACAAGAGACTTTCTATGCAGGTTTAGTGGAATCACAAGTGAGATGTTAGATGGGGTGACTACAAGTCTTAAAGATATTCAGGTTCATTACTTGAGTCTTACCATTCATTTTTGTAAATACGTATGTGTGTATTTATTTATACATGCTTACTGGTTTGCCATGGCTGTGACTTGTGAGTAGTTCCTTCACTTATTAATTTCATCATTTCATGTTAGGACACTATTGCATTCTGGTTTACATACAGTTGCTTTCCATGCTCAGGAGGACTTTCTAAAGCTGGTTTACAAAGAGACCGTCCTAGTTGGGCATTCATTGGAGAATGACTTGCTAGCATTGAAAATCTCTCACAATCTAGTGATTGATACAGCAATATTGTACAAACACTCTGGTCGTGGTTCTTACAAATCTGCTCTTCGAGTTCTTGCCAAGAGATTTCTTTCTAAAGAGATACAGCAGTCAGGGAATGGTCATGACAGTACTGAAGATGCAAGAGCTGCTATGGAACTGGCACTTCTAAAGATTAGACATGGTAAGTGAGTCTTTCTTATGCATTTACATTGCACCATTGACTAGTGGAATTTATGGACATTGTCGGAGATAAAAAAAAGTGTAGGTAGTTTGTAAATACGAACAGGCACATATGCAGCCTGCCAAAGAGTTTAAATTTTGCGAAACAGCCTTCGCTGACACCTTTTTTCTGTATCATGGTGCAGTGTGTCCATGTCAACAGCATTGCTTTTCTTAAACTATATGAATTTTGTTACAAAGACTTATGTTGAACCTTGTCATGGTGAGAAATACATTTGTTATAATTTATATGGAAAATAGAAAGTAAAACAAAGGGCAGTTTATTGCAAAAATAAAAATATAATTGCTTCTGAATGTAGAAAGAAATAATTGAACAAATAAAAGTAGCTAGATATATTTCTGTGGCTGAGACGATGATTATTTGCTTTTGTGTTCATCAATCTCTTTTAATGTAGAAATTTATTTTTAATTATATATTTATGCTTCTTTTGTTGGATTAGGACCTGACTTTGGTACGTCACCATCACTGGTGCGAAAAAGGCTCCTAACAGTTTTGAGTGAGAGTGGAAAGACCACTTCTATCATTGATGATGTTTCCATTGTGAAGCGTTATGGCTCTGAATTATCCCATTCATTTCCTGTGTCCTCTGATGATGAAGCTCTATCCAAAGCTCAAAAGGAGGTAGACTGTATAATAAATGGTTGTGTTCACTTGTTTTTCTCATCCCTATCATTTGGCTGCATATTTTAACCAGCTTGTTTACATCTATGTTGATTGTAGGCAAGGAATGAGAGAGTGCAATTTGTTTGGACTCAATTCTCAGAATTGAATCGTCATTTAAAGAAACAAGCAGAGGATGTGGAGAAATTAAATGGAAAACTTGCAGAGATGATATCTTTGCTTACATGTCAAAAGAAGTCTGGAAGTAAAAAAGGTATTAGATGCAGCTTAACATCCGAACTAAAGGAAATTCTTATTCGCATGGATACTAAAATACGCACTCTTTACGCTGCATTACCCACGAATGCCATGCTTATTGTTTGCACCGGTCACGGAGATATAGCAACTGTCTATAGGTATGTACTACATTTCACCTTGATAATTATTTATGTTATTATCATTTCTTTTGTCCCTTGCAAATACATTAAAAGGGCAGTAGATGAAAGGTGATTATTGGCTTACTGTACATTGAAGATGTTTGGGGGCTGGGAAATATCAATCCATTGTGCTCATAGAATTTATTTCCACTGGTAAAGAAACGCTTGTCCTGGGCATGCATTTCTTAATATTGCCATGTGACCCATAAAATAAATGAAGTCAATAAACCAGATGCTTATTTTATAAATGATATTTTTTATAAAATCGTCAATTAAATATTATTTTAAAAGAAGAAATCAAGATATGTGAAGTGGTTAAAAACTTAAAATATTCCAAAGTTCCATAAAGATCGAACAGATTACTGTCATAAGCAAAAGAAAAGAGAAAAAAAAGGTTATTTTCAACCAAAAGAACAAAGAAATCAAAACCAATCTGAGAAGCTTTTAAAATATTCAGTGTGCATTACACATCCCCGCCCTTGAGGTTTAGTGAAATTTCAAAAACATCCATTGTCCATAAGATAACTTTTGAAGTAATTATAAAATAAATTATCATTGCTATTTTCTTGATCGCTTATATATCACTTGAGATGTTTAATTAAGCGAAAAAAATATCATATGCAATAATAATCTTTAAAATGCTTCATATAAAAAAAAAAAATTCTACAAAAATGCTATCATCAGAAAATGGTAATTCATACTTTCAAGCAAAAATTGTTAATAAATTCATCTCAGAATTAAAGATTGTATGTCCAAGTAAAACTTATTCTGAAATCAGTCATGAGAATGGAGTGTTATCTCTAAAACTGAAAAACATTAAACCTCAAGGAAGGTTCGTGTAATTGATTTAAATACTTGATTAGACATGGGGTTGAGTTTGGTATTTGTCAATAATGATGGCATAGTTTATTATTTTAAAGAATATTTTTTTTATAGGAATTACAGAGAGTATATAAATGCCATATGTAAAGAAATCAGAGCCTCCGCTTCAATTTTATATGGGTAGAATAGATTGTAATACATGGCTACTTGAACATTTATGCATAAATTCTAGGACAGGGTAAGCACTTAATTCCATAATTTAGTCACCTCTAGTGTTAGAGTTTTGTGAACATTCTGTAGAGTTTTGTCTCTTGGAAGTATTGAAGTTGGTAGAACATTCAAAAGTGTAACTTGATGAATCCAAACCTCACTTTTGGTATGTGTCCCAAGAGAGATGCAGCCAAGGGACAGTCGTCTTTGATTGGTGAAGATCTCGTGGATGTCATTGTTACATTGGAATTAAACGCTTTGAATTCAACCGTATGGTTGACATCTAGAAATCTTATAGATTTGGATTGTTACATGCCGAGTTGATATATTTCAGTTGATTCACATGTCTGATCCCCCCTACTTTTCTTGTGCATGGATGAAGACTAAGGAAAATGCTTTTGGATCGTGGTGAAACCACGATGTGCCGTGAGAGCATTGTAAAGGTCTTGGAAGAGGTCCAGGCCCAAGCTGAGGTAGCATTGTGTTTTGTTGGTGTGAAGAGTTGAGTATAGAATATAACTGAAAATTTGTCGTAATTGTAATTTATAACAGCTTTCACAATTTTGATGTAATGAAATTTTCAATTCCAGTATGGGAACATAATTAAAATTAAATGTGTCACCTTCTGTCTTGGTGGTTGGGAGGAATTCAACGTTGGCATGAGATTAAGTGTTGGTGTCATTTGCTCAATTTTAAAGAGCCAAATTTGTCTACATAATACCTTAGTCCCATTCATTCTAAACTCCCACCCTGCAATTGGAGATCATTGTTTTGTGCATAGACAATTAGGCATCATCGAATTGACCAGCAGGAGTTGGTAATTGATTTGCCAAAAGGGAAAGCAGGTTATAGAATATAACAGATTTGAACAAACTCTTAAAATGATAGCTAATGCAGAAACCAAGGTATATTGAAGAAAAACCAGTGCGGGAGACGGGGGAATGGGTCGAGTAAACTCCCATGGGGCCGAAAAATAACAGATGAAGCTTTACTTAGATAGGGCTTCACTGACCGCGTTCATCAATGTCTCCCCACTAATTAAGTAATTAGGCAGCGGGACAATTTTTCTCTTAACTGCGCGGGCAAAATGCGTGCATCCAAACACTCGCGCCTGTAGGATGGTGCTGCCCCAGTAAGAAGTTCAAAAAGAAGTTAATTTTAACTTCACTTCCATGAGTTTTTGTAGTGTGCTTCCGTGAATTAAATCTTTTATTAACTAGAATAGCTGGTAAAGACCTAGATAGAGAGAGAGAGAGAGAGAGAGAGAGAGAGAGAGAGAGAGAGAGAGAGAGAGAGAGAGAGAGAGAGAGAGAGAGAGAGAGAGAGAGAGAGAGAGAGAGAGAGAGGGATTGATACTGTATGTGAGAGTGTGAGAGACTGAGAGGGATCTACTCTTAACATAGAAGATGATATCTATACAGATGGATCTTATATATATTGTACAATTTATATATATATCATATAATGAAGTACCATATGAGTGGATATATAGGAATCAAAATATGTCGAATAACTCATCTTATGATCTTCTACATCCTAGGTATTCACGTTCCTTCATCTGGTTTATGTTCATGTAAAACGCCGTCATTTCAATGAAGATGAAAAACAATGTTGACTAGAATCATGATGCAAGCGTAAGGTATTATTACCCAAGGAAACTTATGGTTAAAAGCATATTATTTTTTTGGCCAAAAAAAAAAAAAAAAAAAAGCATATTATTTCCTTTTTGAGAAGCTTCATGAGCAATTAGAATATTGTCTTGAATCTGTAGGAAAAGAGAAATGAGATGAGGAAGAGATACCTTCAATCTGTTAGCCAACACCTTTGAGAGAATCTTTGGAGGACATGATGATCCCCAGTCTTTTGGTTCCAGCTTGGGCTATGACAAGAATGATAAGATGCAGTCCTACAAAATTGCAGAACTAGATGCATATTCTTCTCTCAAAGTTGTCTTGAAGCACAAGTTTGTTGAAGAGGTGATGGTTATAAGAGTGAACAGAGGTGTGATTGAAAGCCTCAATTAAACTGAGGTTAATCCTTTGTATTTATTAGAAGCAAAGTACATGTGCAGAAGTAAAACTCTATATATTCAAAATACAAAACAGGGAGTGCTTTAGATAGGATAGAGTTGTTGTGTAGCTGAGATAGAGTTTATCCCATGTGCAGTATATGACTAAGAGGATGGGCTTGGGCGCAGGTGGTTTAGACGGGTTAGGACAGGTCTCTATTACACCCCCGCAAGCTGAGAGTCCGTGGTCGGACTGGAAGCTTGTTTACCAGAAGTGAGAAGCGTGGAGAAGACAGCCCCTTTGTAAAAATATCAGCACGCTGATCGTGGGTAGAAACAAAACCAACTGACAGCTCACGACGAACCACTTTTTCACGAACATAGTGGAAATCCACTTCGATATGCCTGGTTTTAGAGTGGAACACAGGATTGGAGGCCAATGAAATAGTCGAAATATTATCACACCAAACCTTTGGACATGTGAGGTGCAACCGGAGGTCACGGAAGAGAGCACGAAACCAGGATAGAGTAGCAGCAGTAGCAGCGAGCTGACGATACTCGGCTTCTGTGCTAGAGCGAGAAACACCAGATTGTTTCTTGGAGCTCCATGAAACCAAGTTGGAACCAAGATAGACACAATACCCGCCAGTGGACCGCCGATCGTCAGGGTCACCCGCATAATCAGCATCAGAAAATGCCACTAAGTGAAGAGAGCTGGGAGAGTAGAAAAGTCCATGACCATAAGTGCCTTTAAGATAGCGAAGAATCCTCTTAACTGCAGTCCAATGATCAGAAGTGGGAGAGTGCATGAACTGACAGACTTGATTCACCGAGAAAGCAATGTCTGGCCTGGTAAGAGTAAGATACTGAAGGGCCCCAACCACACTACGATACGTAGTAGGATCAACCAATGGATCACCATCGTGGAGACTCAGCCGACGACCAGCAATGGCCGGTGAGGGAAGCGGCTTGGCGTCAAGCATATTGGTGCGACGGAGGAGCTCAAGTACATACTTGGGTTGGGAGAGATGAAGGCCAGAGGATGAGCGAACAGCTTCAATGCCAAGAAAGAAGTGAAGTGAGCCAAGGTCTTTGATCAAGAAAGCACGGCCCAACTCAGCAATGAGTGTTTGCATATGAGCGGAGTCATTACCTGTCAACAGAATATCATCCACATACACTAATAAGTAGATAATCACAGACCCATGAGTATAAACAAAGAGAGAGTAATCGGCAGTAGATGGTTGGAAGCCTAGGTGTTCCAAATGTTGAGAAAGACAGGTGAACCAAGCCCGCGGGGCTTGCTTAAGACCATACAAAGATCTCCGGAGCTTGCAAACATGGTGAGGATGGGTCGAGTCAACAAAGCCACTGGGTTGGGCCATGAACACATCTTCAGTGAGATAGCCATGCAGGAACGCGTTTTGAACATCCAATTGCCGAATAGGCCAATGATGTTGGACAGCAAGGGCAAGGACAAGGCGAATGGTGCTATGATTAACCACTGGGCTGAAGGTTTCGCCATAGTCAAGACCAGATTGCTGGCGGAAGCCATTGGCAACTAGGCGAGCTTTGAAACGCTCGATGGCTACACAACAACTCTATCCTATCTAAAGCACTCCCTGTTTTGTATTTTGAATATATAGAGTTTTACTTCTGCACATGTACTTTGCTTCTAATAAATACAAAGGATTAACCTCAGTTTAATTGAGGCTTTCAATCACACCTCTGTTCACTCTTATATGGTATCAGAGCTTGGTTATCCGCGTGTAAGGCCCAACGGTCACACGTGCTCCCACGTCACCCAATATAATTTGTTCACGTGTAAGGCTCAAAATATCGCCACATGTGCGGGGGCGTGTTGAGAGTAATGTGGAGCAATGTCCCACATCGGAAAACTAAGGCTTACCATATGTGCTTATAAGTCTTGGGTCTCTCCACCCATAGCCAATTGATTTTGGGTTAGATGTTCTAATTTTATCAATGGTGAGTGATGATGATAGGACTTCCAAAGCTGTTGGTCCATTCTCTCTCGTTCAGTGTTCAAAAGGTTTGGTGGGTCATCATTTTGGGTTTTTAAACCCAGACACTGGTTAGGGGTTGGAAGGTAATCCTTCAAGAACATGAAGGCTGTACAATTGCTTCATTCATCTGGAGACTTTTTCTCCACATTAAGATGGATAGGTAGTTCTCCATTTTCAAAGGCCTGAAGATTCATGTTGTAGCATCTTTTTGGTTATATATTTTTCTTCTATGTGTATATATGTATAGGCCATTTCGTTGAGGTAAACCTCATCTTAAACATGATGATGTATATTTTGTGAGACCCACTCCGCATTATAATTCGATAATCGAAGACATTTACAATTGAGCTGAATCTTTCACTTCCAAAACCAGTTTTATCTGAATGATGTAAAAACGTGAATGTAAAGCAAGCAGAGCTAAAGCTGTTGAACCGTGCACCTTGCATCATGCTGGTGTCTTAAAAGGTTGCATTCATCAGTTACAACTTACAAGCGTTTGTTTAGTTTTTATATATATATATATATAATAAATAGGAGTTTTAGCTGTATTTTTTAAACACATTGCACTACAGCCCAAGAGAAGAAGGTCACATGTGATCGTTACATCCAATCAAGAGGGCCGGTGGATCAAAGAGAGCATATTTTGCTTGAAATAGTTCTCCATAAATTATCTCCACGGATGCTTATGCATATTGCATGCCTAGGCTACAAAAAAGCAGTATATACACTCCCTTTGCGTAACATTTTCACCCTTCAAATGTTCAATAAAGCCATCGACTTTTTAAACATGGGAAAAAAATGTAACGTAGTTCGTTTAAAAATGAGAGGTTGACAAACTGTTTGATAAGAAAAAAGAGCAAACCTATGAAAGTAAGACAAATGGAGGGTAAAGGGAACAAGAAATTATTAGTGCTTTATTTACATATTTAAAAGTTATATACTATTATTCATACAAAAAAAATTATATACTATTATATAGGAAAAAAGTATGGAGTCGGCTTTTAAAAAATCAAGGGTAAATTACAATTTAGTATCTCAACTTTATTTCGGATTTCAAGTTAGTACCTCAAGTTCAAAAAGTTGCAATTTCATGCCTAAACTTTCATTTTATTTCAAGTTAATACCTCCATTAGTCTTGTCATCAAAAATGCCGTTATCTGATGACGTGGCACATCACTAAAAGGCTTCATTTCAATTTAGTACCTCAATTTTACCATGTTTTTCAATTCATACCTCAAGTTCAAAAACTTGCAAATAAATAAATGTTTTCCAGTTTTTATCTCAACTTCATCCCAACTTTTGACCCATCAAATCTTCACTAAAATCAACAATTTTATACTCATTTTGAAACTATGAATCTCCTCTTTATAACCATATAGAAATAATTAAAAAAGAAGCTATGAAACGCGAAAGAAGTAGTCACAAATTAGGCTATCCAAAATTGTCAATTTGTTTGAAAATTTGGCACTTTCGTGTAGTCTACTTTGTGACTAATTATCTTGGGTTTCATAACTCATTTTTGCATGATTTTTATATGGTTGTAAAGAGGAGATTCATAGCTTCAAAATGAGTATAAGATTGATAATTTTGGTAGAGATTTGATAGGTAAAAAACTGGGGTGAAGTTGAGATAAAAATTGAAAAACATTTATTTATTTGCAAGTTTTTGAACTTAAGGTATGAACTTGAAAAATATGATAAAGTTAAGGTACTAAATTGAAATAAAGCCCTTTAGTGGTGTGCCATGTCATCAGATAACGACATTTTTTATGGCAAAACTAATGGAGGTATTAACTTGAAACAAAATGAAAATTGAGACATGAAATTGCAACTTTTTGAACTTGAAGTACTAATTTGAAATATGAAGTAAAGCTAAGGTATTAAATTGTAATTTACCCAAAAATCAAATATACCCTTTGATTAAAAAATTGTAAAAGAATAACTTAATTTAGGAGGATAAAATATTAATAACTAAGTATTTTTAAAGATAAAAAATTCATTTATATTAATTGAAAATACACCCAATAAAAATTTAAGCTAAAAGACATTTTATGCATGTGCACGCATCTGTCAGCGTAAAAATAACCGTATCGAGCGCTCAACAAATGCATATGCAGCATGCATCTACAATTGAGCTGAAAGATGCAATTTTTGAGCTACATATGCAAATGTAGCTTCATATGCATTTTGAGCTGCATCTACAATTATGAGGTGCAAACCCAAGTGTATTTAGGCTGAAAATAGGTGCCGAACATTAAACAGTAATTTTGTCTTGAAAGATAAATTTTAGGCCGGATAGTCTGTGGGTTAATGTATCTAGTCCTTTTGCCCTAAAAATTAAAGCACCCCTACAAAAAATCTATTAACACAACAGTAACTATAGATTAGTGATAGTTTATTCACAATAGAAAAAACTATTGGCACGTCAGTAACAATGGATTAGTATTTAGCACTCATGATAAAGTGAATAACGACTCTTTTTCTTTATTTTTAAGATGAAATAAAAAATTTATTAGTTTTTAATATAAAAAACCTATCAATACTTCGGTTTACAAGACCGACTCATATTTGAGGCATGCCGTATGCAGTATGCCTCGAATCATAGTCAAAGTGGCAAGATGCACATATTTTAGGAGCAAGATCAAGCCATTTACTCCTAACCCAAGTCCTTATGATATCAACTATGTAGTAAATAACAATATATATATAATATATATATATATATAAAAATTAAAAAAAAAAATGACTTCGATTATCATCGAATTACAATGCAGAATAAATCCTACAAATCATATTTTATCATATTTAAAATAAAGTATACCTTAATAAAAATGGCTATATATATATAGAAGCTTTTGCTTCTGTCCAATATATAATTACTGAAGCGAAGTTTGGTTGCTAATCCAATCAGTTCATCAATGGTCGGCAATTCATCGATTGTCGACAAGTATACAAATATGATGGTTCTAATTATGATACTGTACTAGTGTACTGCATAGGGGTGTGATTTGGATTGGAAAATCCGAATCCGACCGATTCCTATCCGAAAATTGCCATTTTTATTCCGAATCCGAAAATGCCGAATCCGAAAATGCCGAAATCCGAAAATTCCGAAAAAAATTGGATTGGAATTGGAATGTTTATGAAAATTCCGATTCCGATCCGAATTCCGATCCAAAAAATTCCGAAATGTTCCGAAGGCATTCCGATCCGATATTTCCGAAATTATGCCAATTTATTCCATATTATATATTTTATCATTTATTTAGTATGATACATATAACATATATTTTTAAAAAGATGACTAATACTATATATTAATATAAACATATATCCATTATAAATATATGTGTATCATAATAACATAAATGGTAAGTTGGTAACACAAACACCCACATTTTTCCGTACATGTAATTACTATATTTTTTTTATTAGGGAGGGGAATTGAAGATATGAGGCAATTTTATAGTTGTTCCAACTGGAATATCCCACCAATTGTAATGACTAATTACTAAATATTTAAGCTTATTATATTCAAAATTTCAAACATGATATATATATTATTTGAGTAACATGTATTTATATACACATATATACAGCAGCCTTCAGTTGCGGGATCCCGCATCCAGCCTTATTTGCGGGAGAAGAGTGCTGGCCGTTGGATCTCATTAAAAGAGATCCAACAGTGGAGGTTTAACATATCTCTAACCCATCCCCCAACAGAGAAAACCCAACACTTAACCCATCCCCCAACAGAGAAAACCCACACCTGAAGAAGAAAACCCACCCTTGCGCCCACGACCCAGCAACCGACCACCACCATCACCCAGCTCGCCGTCGACCCCCCCTTCCGACCTAAGCTTACCGGCGAACACACCAGGCGCCGGCCACCCTCCCGAGCTCACACTCTCCCCTCATTCTCTCTCTCGCCCCGTGTCTCTCTCTCTGCTCTCCCCCTCTGTGCGCAGCACCGGCCATCAACGCCGGCCTCCCCTCGCAGTCGCCACTCTCCGGTGACCTTCCCTCAGGCCGGCGACCTCGCCCAGCACTCCTCCAGCCAGCCCAGCCGCGCGCACAGAAAACCTAGAAAACCAGCAGTTTGGCTCGCCTTTGTCTCGTCGGATTCTGACCAATTTCCAGCGCCAATCACCTCCATTTTTGGTGAGATTTCTTCCTCTTCCTTTGGGCTTTTATTTTCCTAACTGATATTGATTAGATTCGAGTATATAGGAATTTGAAAATTTTGGGTTTTGAAGCCATTCGGGTTGTTCTTAAATTTTCGGACTAGAGGGCTATTTTGTTGATTTGAATAATAAATTCTATTCCTAGGAACCCCAATTGTGGTTTAAGATTGAAGGATTTGAGTGGGTTTGAGGAATTAGGCATTTCTTGGTTGAATTTAGAGTTGGGGCAGCCACCTTGGGTAGCACCCATAGTAACTCCGAACCCCCCACTGCCATTCGTGAAACTACGGATTATTTTGGGCATTTGTGCTTGGTATTGAAAGAGTTGCTGCATTGTTGGTTGCTGCATTGTTGGGTAGTCCTGTACAATTTTGGTTAGTCTTCTTGGTTGCTGAATTGTCTTGTACAATTCTATAATGTTTCTAAATTATATGAATCTGAAATCATGAACACTAGATGGATTGGATAGCTCCATGTATTCAATTTACGTTCTGTCTGATCTCAAAAAATTCTTGAGTTTTTCCCCTAATGAAGTTTACGTTCTCTGTCTGATCCCAAAAAATTTGAGGTGTTCTTTTGCAGGCTCCAGAGATTGGGTTATTGGCTCTAGATGTGGTAGTGTACCTTGACATACCACCTGAGGTAAGTAGTTATTTTAATGTTTACAGTGAATATTAGGGAAGAAAAACGTATAAATATAACCAATATCCTGTAAATGCTTAGGTGAGAAACTGTCCTGTTTGATTGCTTATGGTTATATTTTCTGAGACACAAAAAAACCCCTCATAAGAAATTGATTTCTACATAGTCGGTAGCTTCTCCGATAAAGAAAAGTAGAAAACATATATGGTTGGCCCTGCCCTTTATGGCTAACTGCAGATATTTTAAGGCTGTTATGCTTTGCAGATATTTTATTGTTGATGAAAATGATAGCAATTGCATTTAGCATGCTATTACAAGGACCTTAATATCCAGATAAATAGTTACTCTTAATTGACTAGCCTGGATGGTGGATGCTGCAAATTTGATGAAGCTAGTAATTCCTCCCCAAATGCTTTTAAAATTTTAATTGATTTATTAAATTATAATTGTCAGAAAGCTGCAGAAAGAGGGGGATATGGAGGTGAGAGATATGAGCAGCTTGAGTTTCAGAAGAAAGTTGGCCAAAGCTATCAGGTCCTCCGTGGTGCCACTTGGAAGGTAGTTTGTTTCTCTATTCTTCTTAAATTGCAATAGGGAACCGGCATATCTCCTGCCAATTGTGATGCTCTCTTGAAGGTGTCACCTTGGATGCAATTTTTAACACCAAATTTTAATTAGGCACTGTAGGTCCATATATTAGAATATAATTTTCCTATAGTGGCAGTTAAAGAATAAATTGAATGGTAGATGATTTGAGTTGCACAAAGCAAAGGTGGAGTTGTGATGTCAATTTTTCTCCTTCAATTTGATTTCCAGGTGTCAATTTCTAATGTTTTCCAACAAGCACCAGATATGAAGTCCGTTTGATTCGGACTTAACCCTAACATATAATTTAGATGCTGTCTGGACTGTCACTATCAGATGATTGTTACACATATTATGCAAATTGATAATTATTATATCAACCATGAAACAAGCCTGCAAGACCATAAAAACGTTTGTTTTGCTCTGTAAAACTTGTAGTATATGGGTGAGTTGAGTTGTATATTATGCAGACATTAAGTTTCTTTTGGCCTGATGCAGATCATAGATGCTTGCTTACCTATGGAAGACGTCGAGGAACAGTTGCAAAAGATAGTATTGGATTATGTAAAAACATGCCAAGAAGGAAAACCCCTGTCATGTCTCTGGTCCAGTTAGACGCTTGTACCTTTGAAATGTTGAATGTCTGCCCCCTCTGTATCTTTGATAGCCTCTTTTCCTAATTGCAGATTGCAGGGCTCACAGAGTTTTAAACATACGGTCCCTGTTATCCATTGAATATTTCATTTTTCTACTCTTGTATTTCAAAATAGTTGCGGTCATTCTTTGACAGCCAAATGAACCAAAAGAATAATTGTAGTCTATGTATTTCATCAAATGGTACTGAGACAGAGGACCCGAATTCGGATCTCGAGTGAAGGAGTGAAGGGGTAAATATTCTTAGCTATTAGAGCTACAAGTTTTCATGTAGTTGCCGTGCCCATAGTAACCAACCAAAAACTAAAGATTCGGACCATTCGGTGCTGGTAGAGTACAGCTTAGTAGATAACTAGATTAGGGTTTATTAAGATTTAAGCTAGAGAGTTTTACAAGATTAAAAGGTGATGAGAAGGTGATAGCTACAGCTTTGGGGGCATTTATTCTAATTTCTAGTCACTGGTCGGGGCTTTGGCCAGCCATAATTTATATATGTATAGCCACTTAATTAACGAAACGAAGGCCGATCTATATGCATGGGCACCCAATAGCTTGCTGCATCTTGTCATTTGCCAAAAAGGTCAATAATGGTTAAATTAAGCTATTAGGAATTAGGTTATCTTATGCATGCCTCAATATCCAATCAAAACATGCCATATTATATAAGATAAGAACCATCAAATTGTCTCGACCTAAAGCCCTCTGTCTTTCTATTTCTTAATTGTTGGAACTTTGGAATCTCCAATTAATCTGAAAAATTAGACAGAGACATTAAATTCAAATTCAAATGTTAAAATATCTATGAGTTAACCCTGAGATGAGAGAGCATGAAGTGTCAAACCACAATTAAAGAAATGAATGCAAAGTTGAAGAAACTAAACTAGTTTCATCAATGGGTTAAGATTAATTAATTATGGAATTCGAAAGTTGTGAGTAGTTTCTGAAAGTTTCTAAATCAGTAAGGGGATATTGAAAAATGATTCAGAATCCCATCAAATCAAGAAAAAATAAGTCTTTGGAAATAAATGGAGGAATTTGCAAAGGACAAATCAAGGGAAAAAAAGTTTTTGGAAAGAAATTGAGGCATTTGCAAAGGACATATTAGAGTACACAATCGAGAAAGTTATGACCATAATAGAGAAAGAATAGCAATTAAGAACTGGATAAGTGGAACAAGAGAAGCGTCAAAATCACAACCGAAGAACTGGATACAAAGATTGAAAAATAGATCGCAAGCTTCATCAATGGGCCAAGGTTATGGAAATTGAAAGATGTGGAATTTCATTATAAAAATTTAAAATTAATTAAAAAGGGGACGCTGGAAATTGAATAATTTAGAATTAAAAATGGAAAAGGCAAAGGCCTCTACTTTTACCTTAGTTCCGTTGCACTTCAAGTTCAAAGGATCGAGTACAATACTACAATCATACGACCATACAAGGTTTTACGGGTTTTGTTTGCCATGCATGTGGAGGTGATTGGCGCTGGAAATTGGTCAGAATCCGACGAGACAAAGGCGAGCCAAACTGCTGGTTTTCTGGGTTTTCTGTGCGCGCGGCTGGGCTGGCTGGAGGAGTGCTGGGCGAGGTCGCCGGCCTGAGGGAAGGTCACCGGAGAGTGGCGACTGCGAGGGGAGGCCGGCGTTGATGGCCGGTGCTGCGCACAGAGGGGGAGAGCAGAGAGAGAGACACGGGGCGAGAGAGAGAATGAGGGGAGAGTGTGAGCTCGGGAGGGTGGCCGGCGCCTGGTGTGTTCGCCGGTAAGCTTAGGTCGGAAGGGGGGGTCGACGGCGAGCTGGGTGATGGTGGTGGTCAGTTGCTGGGTCGTGGGCGCAAGGGTGGGTTTTCTTCTTCAGGTGTGGGTTTTCTCTGTTGGGGGATGGGTTAAGTGTTGGGTTTTCTCTGTTGGGGGATGGGTTAGAGATATGTTAAACCTCCACTGTTGGATCTCTTTTAATGAGATCCAACGGCCAGCACTCTTCTCCCGCAAATAAGGCTGGATGCGGGATCCCGCAACTGAAGGCTGCTGCACATATATATATGAGTAACATGATATATATATATATGTGTGTGTGTGAGTAACATGTATCTACTAGTGACATTTATTTTAACAATGTTGGATGAGCTCTAAAGATTAATCCCCCACCTCTAAGATATGTGCTATTAAGCCTATTATACATTCATAGTGACATTTATTTCTCTTATATATTATGTATGTTATAATATATAATATATACTATTAAACATACACAATATATATCATACATAATCTAGCAATGAAAACCTTGCTAGATTGCATCTTTTTTTTTTCCCCTTCTTTTCTAAATTTTTTTTTATTGTAATGGTATGGGATGGTATGGTTCTAAATGTTATTTAAATTAATATTTTGAATTTTCTTTTTAAATTGGACATATATTTTAATTACATTTTAATATAAATATATATTGAAATGCATCATAATCTATTGTCTTTTAATTTTTTTTGTTTGTTAATTTCATCATAATTCTAAAAAAAAAATCCGAACATGTTCTAAAAAATATTATGAAAATGTGAAAATTCCGATTTTTTATTCGAAAATTTCAAATGTTTATCCGAAAGTTCCGAAAATGTTATATTCCGAAAAATTCCGAAAATTCCGAGAAATCCGAAAATTTCGAATCGGAATGAGATGTTGAAATTCCGATTTTTTGGAATGGAAATTGGAACATAAATTCCATTCCAAAATTTTTTGGATTGGAATTGGAACACCCTATTTCCGATCCGATCCGGCCGAAACACACCCCTAGTACTGCACTTATTTCATGTATATTTTACCGGCGGCTTTAAAAGAGCTCGCAAATTGACTTGGGTTATGGATGTATTGACCGCATATATTAACTGCACCGCCAGTAACTTTTACCCTTTTGGGAAATATTTAAGCTAATCCATACTCACGTCTCAGGACTTGATCAAATAAAAAAGTCAATACACCTATAGATTGACAGGGTAAAAAAAAAAAAAAAAAAAAAATTCACTTTTGATCCCTATAATTTAGGCCAAGTTTTTCTTTGATCCATCTAATTTTAGTTAGTTATTCAGATTTTGATTCTGTATTTTATAAATTATTGAAATTCAATAACACATTAACATTTTTGTTCATTAAATCGTCAAATTAGTTACGCTTTTAGTCATGTATTTAACAATAACAAACCGTAACAATTTTGATCATATACTTTAAAAAACAATTGGTGATTCAATAACGGATTGGATGAATTAATAGACAAAAATAGTAAAGTATCCTTAAATTGTAATAATTTGTAAAAAACAAGACCAAATCAAAACAATTGAAACAATAAAACATAATCCAAACTACAATGACTTGTGAATTTTGGCGAAAACTACAGACCCAAATCCACTTTGACTATGATTAGAGGTATACTGCATGCCTCAAACCTTAGCCATTTCAATCAAAACCAATGAATCAAAAACAGGTTTTTGAAAGAAAATCCTCAAATCCCCTTGACTCCGATTTTAGAAAAAAGAAGGTCAAGAGACAAAAATACTCCCAATATTAACAAAAAGGGCATGGAAACCCCCACATTGCAATATTTTGAAAGATGAAAGGAAATAAAACTAAGTTTTAGTTTTCCCTAAATCGAATCATATGCTGGCAACTTATTCCTCTATGTAGATAATTTTGTAATGTTGGGAGTCTCCAAATATCTTGGAACCATTCAATTTATATGATTTACAAACAGAATTCAGGTGAAATAGATGTTGGAAGTAAAGCTTCCACTGATTCTCGGGTCTGATATTAGCTTAGCAAATTAAACAATGCTGATGTGGTGTTCTAGTTAATTCATTAAAGTGATGTAATAGAGTATGACAGATGGCATTGTGTAATTGATCAAGTGTGTGTGTGTGGAGTGAGTGAGGTAATAGGCTCACGCACCCTCCTTTCAGTTTTTGTAACAGAATTGCAATGATGAATATAAGAACACACTCTCAACGTGAGTAAGCAATGTGAGCTACTCCATTTTTACACAGCTCTATTTTCTTTCCTTCCTAAAAAAAAACAAATGTCCCTAAGTAATCAGTAATTCAACATGGTATCAGAGCCATGGATTCGACCTTGAGCTGGGCGTATTACTGTGATTGAGTTTTTGGAAGTTTAAAAAAAAAAACTGAAGAAAACACAAGGATTTCTTTCAGAAATGTCTGGATCTGGCAGTATGGAGCTACGAGCTCCAGTGTTTGATGGAACAGAATTTGATTACTGGAAGGTGAGAATGGTAACAATCTTCAAGTCTCAAGGACTTTGGAAGCTGGTTGAGAAAGGGATCACAGTCCCTGACTCTAAGAAGAAGAAGAAAGATGGAGAGGCTGGAGGTGCTGATGAAGACGATGAGATCAGTGCCTATGTTGAGGACCAGAACATGAAAGATGCCAAAGCACTTGGAATCATTCAAGGAGCTGTGTCAAAGACAATCTTCCCTCGAATTGTGAACCAAGAGACAGCAAAAGGAGCTTGGGATCTGCTGCAAGAGGAATACCATGGGGATGAACAAGCCAGATCTGTGAAGCGCGCTACAAGGTTTGCGCAAGGAGTTTGAATACATGAAAATGAAAGATAATGAATCTCTTCCTGCATATTTTAGTCGTTTCTTTGATCTAACTAATCAAATGGAAAAGTATGGTGAGATTATGTCACATCAAAGATTGGTTCAAAAGGTTTTAATAAGCTTGACTAAAATCTATGATCCAATGTGTGTGATAATTGAAAGAACAGTTGATATGAATTCTGTATCTGTGCATGAGGTTGTTGCATCACTTAAAAGCTATGAGGTGAGACTGAGTAGGCATGAAGAGGATGATGAGAATTCTGAAAAGGCCTTTGCTAGCATGAGCATTGGTTCCAAAAATCGAAATGGCCAAGGCAGGACCTATGGCAATGATGGAGGGAAGCACAATCAAAGGCTCTGGAAAGGCAAGCCCAAGAAGTGGGATAACAAGCTTGCAGGAAGCTCAAAGCAAGTGAGTCACAGTGATGCAGGGAAACAAAAATGCAGAATCTGTGACAAAATGCATCTTGGAGACTGTTGGTTCAAAGGCAAAGTGAGGTGTCACAATTGCAGTAAATTTGGGCATGTGATGAAAGAATGTCATCAGCCTAAGAAGGAGCATTCAGTGAATTATGCAAATCAAGTACAAGAACCAGCTGCCATGTTCTATGCATGTCATAAGGCCTCTGTTGACAAGGACAAAGAGGTCTGGTACCTAGACAGTGGTTGCAGCAACCACATGACTAGCAATGAGGCTATGCTCATTGATATTGACAGATCAATGACATGTAAAGTGAAAATGGGCACTGGTGAGTTGGTGAAGTCAACTGGGAAAGGTACTCTTCCCATAGAACATGAAGGTGGTGTCAGATACATCAAGGAGGTGATGATTGTGCCTGGACTCGATGAAAATCTATTGAGTGTGGGGCAAATGGTGGAGAATGGATACTGGTTGGTGTTTGGTGACTTCATGGTTAAAATTTATGGTGATGAGAGTCTGCAACAACTTATTGCTGCTGTGCCAATGAAAGGAAACAGATGTTTTCCCTTCTCATTTGACAGCCTCAATCTAATGTTGGTTAATCAAGCCACTGTTGTTGATTCCACATGGAAATGGCACAGAAGAATGGGGCATTTAAACTTTGAGAGTCTGAAAAGATTACAAGATAAAGAGATGGTGATTGGTCTGCCAAAGTTAACTGGCAAAATACATGTATGTGAAGGGTGTGCTGCAAGCAAGACTCACAGGGCAACATTTGATAAAGGGCAAGTGAGAAGAGCTGCTGAACCTTTGGAATTGGTCCATACAGATGTGTGTGGCCCTATGACTGAGTCCATGGGAGGAAACAGGTACTTCCTTACATTTATAGATGATAAGACTCGAATGTGTTGGGTGTATTTTCTCAAATTCAAGGCAGATGTATTCACTGTTTTTAAGAAATTCAAGTCTATGGTTGAATTGCAAAGTGGCTATAAACTGAAGAAACTAAGAAGTGACAGAGGGGGAGAATACACTTCACATGAATTTGTCAAATTCTGTGAAGATGTGGGAATTGACAAGCAACTCACTGTTGCATACTCACCCCAGCAGAATGGAACAGCAGAAAGGAAGAATAGAACAATAGTTGAGATGGCCAGGACAATGTTGCATGAGAAAATGATGCCAAGGAAGTTTTGGGGTGAAGCAGTGCATACTGCTGTTTATCTCTTAAACAGGTGTCCTACTCAAGTCTTAGACAACAAGACTCCATTTGAGGAGTTCAGTGGGAGGAAGCCTGGTGTCAAGCATCTCAGAGTTTTTGGCTCCATCTGCTACACTCACATTCCATCTCAGCAAAGGTCCAAGCTTGATGAAACAGGCCAGAAGGGAGTCTTTGTAGGGTATGGGACAAGGGAAAAAGGCTATAGAGTTTATGATTTGGCCAGTGACAAAGTTATTGTCTCGAGGAGTGTGACATTTGAGGAAGCAGGTATGTGGAATTGGGAAAGCAAGGAAGCTGTCTATGTATCTGTTCCTTGGGATAACAAAGATGAGACAAGTGAAATTGATCCTGGTTTTGAGTTGTCTACTCCAACACAAGCTGTGCAAACTAAAACCATATCACCAAGTTCATCTGAATCAAATCTTGGATCAGAAAGAAGACATATAAAGACTGAGGCACAGAATCAAGAAGGAGATGTTGTTGAAAGTACAGAAACAAGTGAGATTGAACTATCAAACACCTATGACACCACACCACTGAAGTGGAAGAATCTAACTGAGGTTTTTGCACACTGCAAACTCAGTGTCATTGAACCAGAGAACTATGCTGAGGCTGCAAAAGATATGGCATGGCAAAAGGCAATGGAGGATGAGATTGCAATGATAGAGAAAAATCAAACTTGGGAGTTGGTTAGCAGACCGAGTGAGAAACCTATTGTGGGGGTCAAATGGATCTTCAAGACCAAGCTGAACCTTGATGGCACTATCCAGAAACACAAAGCAAGGCTGGTAGCTAAAGGCTACACTCAAAAACCAGGGGTAGACTTCAATGAGACCTTTGCCCCTGTGGCAAGGCTTGACACAATTCGAACCTTGATTGCTTTGGCTGCTCAAAGGGGCTGGAAACTCTATCAACTTGATGTTAAGTCAGCATTCCTAAATGGAGTATTAGAAGAAGAGGTCTATGTGGATCAGCCAGATGGATTTGTGGTTGAAAATGCTGAACACAAAGTCTACAAACTGAAGAAGGCTCTTTATGGCTTAAAACAGGCCCCTAGAGCTTGGTACAGCAATATAGATGCTTATCTGCTGGAATGTGGATTTAAGAAAAGTCCTAGTGAAGCTACATTATATGTGAAATGCAAGGAAGGTTTTGGGACTCTAATGGTGTCGATCTATGTTGATGATATTGTTTATACAGGTGACAATGAAGTTTTAATTGAAGAATTCAAGAGAGACATGATGCAAAGATATGAGATGACAGACTTAGGACTCCTACATCACTTCCTTGGAATTGGAGTAATTCAGCAAGAGAATGGAATTTTTATACATCAGAGGAAATATGCAATGACTCTACTAGACAAGTTTGGTTTGAAACACTGCAAATCTGTATCAACTCCATTGGCCACCTCAGACAAGCCTAGAAAAGAGGATGGAAGCAAGCCTGCCAGTGAGGAGTTATATAGGAAAATCATTGGGAGTTTATTATACTTAACTGCAACCAGGCCAGATATCATGTTTGCTACCAGCTTACTTGCTAGATTTATGCATTGCCCCACTGAGAAGCACCTTGGAACAGCTAAAAGGGTCTTAAGATACATCAAAGGTACTCTAGACTATGGCATTCAATACCAGAAAGGGGATTCACCAATTCTGATTGGATATTGTGATAGTGATTGGAGTGGAGATGAGGATGACATGAGATCAACCTCTGGATATGCTTTTTCATTTGGAAGTGGAGCTTTCTCATGGGCCTCTGTCAAACAGCATAGTGTAGCTCTATCCACAGCAGAGGCTGAATATATAAGTGCAGCAGAAGCTACAACTCAAGCAATTTGGTTGAGGTTTGTGTTAGAAGATTTTGGTAAAGAACAGGTGGAACCAACTACCATTATGTGTGACAATACTTCTGCTATAGCCATGACCAAGAATCCAGTGTTCCATCAGAGATCGAAACATATTAAAAGGAAATTCCATTTTATAAGGGATGCATTGCAGGAAGGTGTGATAGATTTGTTATACTGCAGAAGCAAGGATCAAATTGCAGACATTTTCACTAAGGCTCTTCCAAAGGATCGTTTTGCTTTCTTGAGAGACAAACTTGGAATTTAATCAGTGCAAGCTTTAGAAGGGAGTGTTGGAAGTAAAGCTTCCACTGATTCTCGGGTCTGATATTAGCTTAGCAAATTAAACAATGCTGATGTGGTGTTCTAGTTAATTCATTAAAGTGATGTAATAGAGTATGACAGATGGCATTGTGTAATTGATCAAGTGTGTGTGTGTGGAGTGAGTGAGGTAATAGGCTCACGCACCCTCCTTTCAGTTTTTGTAACAGAATTGCAATGATGAATATAAGAACACTCTCAACGTGAGTAAGCAATGTGAGCTACTCCATTTTTACACAGCTCTGTTTTCTTTCCTTCCTAAAAAAAAACAAATGTCCCTAAGTAATCAGTAATTCAACAATAGATTCATCCATTTATAGAAAAATTAGTTTTGCAGGTCATGGAATGACAACCAACAAATTTTAATAAAATGTGGGCATCATCAGTTGATTCCTTTTACTTCTATATTTTATGACAATTGCCCAATAAGGATACCTGGAGACTGCTTTTAACATGCAATGTCATCTTGCAACATTTCTCCATCTTTATTGTATTGTTATAATGCCGTGTTTTATCCACAAATTGCTAGCAGAAGCTTTCATTTGCCTTTTCCCTCCAAGACTTTCCTAAGCTGCAGCAATGTTCCTGCATCTTACATCGCCTCAAATAGAACTCGATGCTCCAATAATTCTGATAAAACACTCCTCATCTTATCAACTGAGACAGGTTTTAGTATAACTCCATCCATACCGACCCTCATGCAGTTCTCCTTTGTCACCTTGTCCATGTTTCCAGTAAGTGCTACTAATACTGGCCGTTCATGACGCTTTGTAAATTTTTCATGAATCTGGACAGCAAGTTCGAAACCATCTATGCCTGGCATGCACACATCCATGAACACCACCTTGTGCTCCTGTGAAATAACGTGCAAGAACTCATCACTTGAGCTTACAGTTGTTACATCACATCCAAGGTGCACAAGAAGTCCCTTTGTCACTGACCTGCTGACCCTGGATCATTGAAAAAGCAGACAAAATAATACAGCACTCAGTTACGATAGTAAACATACATATGACAAAACTGTAATTCCAATATAGTTCACCAAACTCAATATGATATTCATTCTATCTTCATTATGAATCAACGTATACATACTAAGATTAGCAAGTTTCCACACCATGATTATTATACAATCATAGATGTAGTACTTATGTCTTAACATAGAGAGGGAGAGAGAGAGAGCATCACTAACAAAAAAAAAAAAAACTTCCATACAATGTCTAACTTGAATTTTTGCCAAGAGAATGTCAATTTAAGTTTTAGACAAAACTCCAAAGACATGTCTTTCTTAAAATGGTCAAAAATATGGTATTAGGTATACAAATTGGAAAATTAGAAAGAAACATATATCTGGACAGGCTAATAGTGGCCTAGACACAAAATCCAATCTGGACATAAAGAAACCTACCTGAAATCTACCTAGAACTCAAATAAAGCTCAACCCAAAACATAGATTGGGATTCTGACCAACCCAACCGAATTGATAGTTCTAGTTCAGGAATTATTTGGTGGCAAAGCTTATGGACATGATTTGAATGTTGAAAATCTCAAGGACATCATGGGGAATTTAGGTTGTGTTTGGAAACTAAGATTTGGGTTTGAAATGCATATGCATATGTGCATATAAACACATACACTAGACATTTTAACCAGGAATTTTAGAACAAATTGTTCATATTTCTCTAGAACTCTGAGCCGCAAGTCCAAAACCCCTTGATTTAGAGAACTTTTATTTGAATGTTGAATACACAACCACCACATCACATAAAGCACTGGCTAAAACAAAACCTCAAGAAATCAAGACTTCACCCGTACATTATATAGTGCACACTAAATTGAGCAAGGGAAGTAGCATAAAGAGGACAAAACCAAAGGAGTCGTAGAATGGTGGAGGACTGAATCTTCACCTGCCAAACACCCACCAATTCTTCCAAGCCCAAATCAGACTGAGTTAGCACCATGTTGCTGCCAAGATCAAGCCTGCTAGTTGATATTTGATTATCATGATCTTAGAGAGAGAGAGAGAGAGAGAGCCACTTTTCAACTAGATAGCCATCTCTCTCTCTCTCTCTCTCTCTCTCTCTCTCTCTCTCTCTCTGTGGGTGAGTGTAACTTAATTCGTATTGATTTGGAAAATCCCAATATTTTGGCATTATTCCAAATCTGACTAAGTTTTAAAGTCCTGAGTGGATTTCTAAGAAATCCAAAACCTATCCTTGTAACAATTTGAAATGAGGGATTTGGATTTGGGTCTCCAAATTCAAATTCACCCTCCTCTAAATCCATCTATCCAAAAGGACCATTAGAATTAGATTATGCTTCAGAAGAATGGAAATGGGTTTCTTTTATATACAGGAGATTAGAAACTGTGGCAGGAATTTTTGGACATTAGGTACTTTAGGTTTAGGGATTTCAGTTGCGGAGAATCAACAGTAGGAAAACATTGGGTGATATAAAAGCAGGGTGAGTTGTGATAAGGAATTAGATTCAAGAAGATAAACTAGGCATTACACCTTGAATTCCATAAAGGTCAAACCTAGGCTTACAACACTGCATCCGTCTAGGATGTAAACCCTGTTGATTTACTAGTGTTGCATACATGTAAACTTCGACTCCTTGTATGACTTGCACTACTGACTCAAAGTATGAATGACCAAGTTAAAAACTACTATATAACAAATGTATGCGCCCACTAATTCCAGGTCACACATTTTCCAAGCTCATTCTGTTATCACCTTGTAAACTGGAAATCATAGAATAAATCATGCCCAACTCAGCTTGATTATAGTCTTATACCGTATTTGAAAAATAAATATTGCAAGAGGGAGTAATACATCTGAAAATCAACAGAGTAGGAAAGGTGGTTATGCTACTGACCCATTATCATCCATGACAAGAACTTTCAACCCAGGAAAGTTTGTTTGAACATGATTTGCTTGCACCTTGGGCATAAAAGGAAGCTTAGATTCATTCGAACACTCTGGAAATCCAATTTTCACAATGAAAGTGGCAGTACATCCCTTGCCTAGACCTTCACTTTCAATCCATATATGTCCATCCATAAGATTTACAAATCTGATCACAACATAGAAAAGGAAATGGAATTAAAACTGCATCTTTATGAAGAAATCTCTTATAAATATAAATTCGAACTCCAAAAATACACAAAATTAAAGTACCACTTTCAAGCTGGATATGGTAAAACACAAAAATAAAGTACCTCTTACAAATTGCAAGGCCAAGTCCACTACCACCAGAATTTCGAGTGGCTAATGACTGAGTTTGTGCGAATTTGGTGAATAGCTTTGGAACATCCTGGGGATTAATACCAGATCCAGAATCTTTTACCTGCACCAGAGAAAGGAAATGTAAAACACATTGCTACTTCAGATCAGAAGAATAATCTTCCAAAGAAAGACTTCAATCAAGCATTTGAAGATATTAACCTGTACACGCAGGTAAAAGTGATTATCACTTTGCACCGGAAAGAAATCAGGAGCACGGAAATCTCTTAACGACTCTGATTTCGCAACAAAAGCTGTGATTGAGATACTCCCATCTTTTGAGAACTTCACAGCATTCCCAACAACATTTAGGATAATTTGCATAAGGCGCTTTTCATCACCTATGGCATACACTGGCAAATCTGCTGCTAAATTTAATGCAACCGACAACTTTTTGACAGATGCAACAGGCTTAATCAAATTATGAACCTGCAGTTAGAAACACAGATCTCACTGAAGCAAACCACTAAAAAAAATGCAAATTGCACGGCATCCTTAAAATCCAAATTAATCAACACATAATCTAACCTCTCTGAACACAGAATGGAGGTTAAAAGTTGCTATGTCAAGTTGAAGGCTGCCATCTTCAAGCCTTGAAAGATCTAATACATCATTTATGAGAGTAGCCAAAAGGTTACTGCTCTTTAATATCGTTTCAACCATAAGACGCTGCTCAGGTGTCAGCTCAGTTTCCTGCATCAAGGAAGAAAGAGCAATAATTGCATGCATGGGAGTTCTCATCTCATGGTTCATAACAGCCAAGAAATCATTGCGAGCACGAATTGCAGTTTCCGCTTCCCTCCTGGCCAGATCAAGTGCAATATTCTGCTCCATAAGAAGATCCCTTGCCCTCATTGACTCTTCTAATATTGCAGCATGTGACAAAGCAACTGCCACCTGTTTCAACATTAAGAAGAAATAAATTTGTGCTTCTTTATATTATAATCAACCATATAACATTAAAGTAAGCAAGAAACAGGGAGAGCACGTTTTCAGATAGGCAATCTGCTCTGTTTCTTTATTCGATTTTCTATATTTTTCTTATTTTCATTCTATACACCAAGTACTACAAAACATTACTCAAAAATGCAATTAATTTCCAAGAACATCTCCGACACAATCAAACATTTAATGCTGTTGATATAAAGTTCTCACGTGGAGGCTTCTGGTTTTTTCCTTGGAGGGATGAAAGAGAATTGGGGTAAAGGTTTTGCCCTAAGGTCAAGCCTTACCAATCAATGGGAATATAAATTAAAAAGTAAATGTTTTGTCATTCAGTTTTCTGCATGTAAGGAATGGACTTTAGAGTAGGCTGCAATTTTTACCCATTTAACTGAAGTTCCTATTTCTCAAGGTTGGAATATTATTCTTCTAATCCCTCAGGACTTGGATTCTGAAATATGAAACTATTAAATTTAAACGAAAGCCCTTAAAAACCACAATACCTCCATTACATAATAAAGCCAAAGTACGACACATGGACCATAATCACAGCCATCTAAAGCATATATAAAAATTACAGATTTAACTCTGACTTTTAAAACATAACTAAATCGGCAAGAAACATAAAAAATAGGACCCAATTGTAACTTAATTAGCCTACAGAAGATTGCAGTCAACCCCTAAATTAAAACTAAGCCATAAACAAATAAATTTTTTATTAGTTGTACAAATAATTGCTTGATCTTTAATGTTTCTTTTTGTTGAAATTCTTGTTGCCTGCATCACATGGAAATTAGGAGGCAGGGTATCGGGGCATTTTCCGGTAAAGAATAAGGATAAAGTTTTAGAGGAAGAGACTTGGGAATTAGTATATGGATAAATATACAAATGATAAAACATTGAGCCACAATATTTCCAGATGAACAAAAAGCTACTATCATGTCACCCAATTTTCATATGCAAAAAAAGATAATTAGACCACATACCTTGAGAACTTATAGCATTCGACTGAGGGTTCTACTTCTACCACACTAGAAATACACTCAACTTACAAAAAGAATGAAGCTCTTCAAAAACCAATAAAATTCTTTATAGGACATAATTACTAGCACATAAAAATCTAAAACAGCAAATAAGAACAGAAATGTGTTAAAATATTCTTTTTCAAAAAGATAAACATTGTTGCTCCTTACCTGATCAGCAACTACTTCAACCAGCTCTAGCTCATGGACATGCCATTGCCTTGCACTATCAGAGGGAAGCATTAACACCATCAAAGCATAGCGTTTCGTTGAGAGCTCTGGCCAGTCATTAATTTGGAAGTTCGAGAGATGTAGGAGAGGGACACGAACAGCAACTACCTCCCCAGGCATGTGTTTTCCTGCAAGAGGTCTTAGTCTTGCCACTGGGGAATTAGGAGATATTTTTACTGCATGGTTGCTACTAAATACTTGATTGATCACAGGAAGATGAATGGGTACGGTATATCCTACTGGATTCTGTTGACGGAGCGTATAGGATAGTTGAAGCTCTAACCCAGTGCGTGTCGGCATCCACAAGGCACATTCTTCCAAAGCCAAAGTTCTACCTAATTCGACAAGGGTGGTTTTTAGTATAGTATGTCTATCAAGAGTGCTTCTGATCTCATGGGTCAGCATCCTGACATGTCGACCTGTTTCCTCCTGTGTGCGAATCAGACCCATTTCTCTATCGAGCTCTGCAGCCTTGTTTTTCAAGAATAATTCTCTAGTTTTAACACTCAATAAATCAGGAATAATATGTACAAGCATGAGGGCAGTTGCACATGATACCACAGCAGTTAAAAGCTTCGCAGTAGTCATTACTATGGCCACAGTTCTTGAATGCATGTTAAAAGTCCATAAGTTAATAAGATGCGTCGCTCCACACAATACAATGAAAGCACCAAACTGAACAAGGACCCATCTATATGGAAACACAGCGGATTTCTTGACAAAGTAGATCAGTTCCAAAGGGATGGAAAAATAAGCAAGTGCAATAAAGAAATCCGAAATGTACTGATATTTCATCAACAATTCATCCGCTGGCCATTGTGGCTCAATGCAGTTGCACGCCTCCATGATGATTGAGCCACTAAGCTGATATTACTTGGTTCTACATGCCTGCAACATATTATACTGTCAAACAACATATTATACTGTCAAACAGATTAAAGCACAAATTAAAAATAAAACAAAAGAAGAAAATGACAACACAATCCCAACCAGTGTTTTAAAAGGCGAGGCGTATAGGCAAGGCATATAAGCAAGCCGTTTTATGTCCCACAAGGCGAGGCATAAAGCCTTGGGGCGTTGAGGCGTAAGTCTTTTGAACAAGAATTAATTTAATAAAATAATAATAATAATAATTTAAGATACTTCAAAAAAAAAAAAATTCAGAGCATAAATGTCTAGCAATTCATTAAAAAAAAAAAAAATACAGCGCATCATTCACAGTATATGAATTCCAGAATTTGGTAAAAATTAATAACAGCATATGAATAAGAAGAAAAAGGAAAACCCAAACAATATCAAAAATCAGGGAGAAACAACATCAAAAATCAGTGAGAAACAATAAAACCCAAACTAAGTATTACCTGCTGTTTCAGACGGTGGTACTGGTGCCTTAAAAGCTTAGAGCTTGGAGGCTCGACACTCCAAGATTGCGGTGGCAGTTGGGAAGAAGAAGAAGGGGGAGAAGTGGATAACTAAAAATTGATTTTGAAACCCTAAATGGGTATCGGGAGGAAGGGTGAAGTTGGAGCTGATTAATAAGTGATGGAGCTGTTTTTTCACCCAAAAAAAAAAAAAAAAAGAGTTACGGGGCTGTTTATTGACCAAAAAAAAAAAGTGACGGAGCTGTTTAGTTTTGTTTAAACAGTACAAGACGCAATACTCACCGCCTCGCCGGCTCTAGTTTTCAGGACATCCTCTTACAACAGCGTGGGTCAATGAGGCACCCTCTTCCGTGAGTTATGGGTCCCACCTCATTATGAAAGAATACGGCATTGCCTATTAAGGCAGTTCCATGTAAAACTTTCTCATACTAACTGTTCCATTCAAACAATAATTAAGGGACAAAACGACATAAGGGTTTATTCTCAGTTTTTTTAACTTTTAATGACTTTTAAAGACTTTTGTTAAATTAAAAAATCAAAAAGTACTCAATCTGGAAAGTCTATGAAAGTTAGAGTGTACTCAATGAAATTTTTTTAAAAGTCTATGAAAGTCATACGGTACTCAAAATGTCAATGACTTTCATAGATTTTTCATGTTAATAGATTTTGAAAGACTTTTAGCATTAAGGTATAAATATCAAGCCTTCTTATTTCTCTCACATTCCCCCACTGACTTTAAAAAACTTTTGGCATTGAGGTATAAATATCAAACCTCCTTATCCCAATTTCTATGGATACCTATGCTTGGGTTATTCTCTGCTAAGACACGGTTGCTGCATTGTAAGCCTTTTAACCATCTTCTTCTTCTTCCACACAATGCAAGCAAAAACTGTAAGTCTGTCTTTGAATTAGAGACTAAGGGGGTGTCTCCCAACTTGAATTTTATTGGATTTTAAAAGTCCAATGAAATTTAGATGTCCCTCACTCAGATTTTAATGGATTCCAAAGAAATCAAGGTGTCACCAACTCAGATTTTAATAGATTCCAATGAAATACAGGTGTCCTCAAAAAGTCATTTTATTAAATGAATGATTTTAATGGATTTGGATGCATTTTTTACACATAACAAATTTCATGAGAATTCCAGCCAATTCCTTAGATTTTGATGGATTCTATGGATTTTAATATCCATTAAAATCCAATAAAATCTGAGTTAGGGACACCCCCCATTTTGTGTTATTTTGTTGAATTTGCAGTTTGAGGTTTATATGCTTGCTATTGACTATACTGGGTTACGTTTCAGGAATCATCTACGCCTTCTATGCCACTGTCTTCGTCGATCGCGACAACTATTTTGACGAATACCGTCGTCCCCTTTAGTCCCCTGCTTAGCTTAATTGTTTAAATTATTCAGTCATTTTCACTCTAACTCAAATATTTAGCCTTTTTGTGTTGTTAAAGAGAATCTCATGTTTTGTATTTGTAATAAAAGTGAATGATTTCTAAGTGTCTGAAGTATGAAAATGTGAAATTGATTATCTATGTTTGTTTATTAATTTGGATATGCATGTATTCTGAGCATGACAACCATTGAATATTGATGAATGATATCTAATAGACTACAAATTAAAACTTCTTTTGCGTTATTGAGAAAACAGTCTAATTTAGCTATATGAGTCTCAAATGCTTCTTGCTAAGAACAAGTATGTGTAAGCCAAATGAAAATCTAATACACGTCAACATTTCTAATTTAAATGATATATACACATCGGTATTTTTTATTTAAATGATATTTTTCAAAAAATAAATAGATATTTGATTGTTATCTTTACTTAATTTTGAATTAAGAAACCAAATAACTTTTGGAGTTTGAATTTACAAACCATATTACTATACAAACTAGATTATTTGTCCTCATCTTGAATATTAGCTGCTTTAGCTACGGGCTCTTGATTGTCTCTCGATACACCCTTGTTATATTCTTCATGTACATTATTCTCTAATAAAAAGTGTCTAAATGCATGATGTTCAATCACTTTCCCTTTTGGATGCATGAAGACCAATAAAAAAACCATTAGTTTATATATTGTACCAACCGTGCATAGACAGATTTAAAATCACGGGCCCTTTAGCATGTAGATGGATGAAACTCAATCCTCAAAGACAATGATCGATAATGGAAACAGAATATGATTGAATATTATATACGATAGAATTTTCTATCTATCAAAAATCATTTGCAAACAAATGGGCACCAGCCGCACCATCAAATGGTCATTTAGTAATGTACATTTACAATCACAAGTGATGCATTTAGTAAATGAATTGGTACATTAATGGTACATTCAAAACGAACTGTTGCCTTTAGATTTACAAAGTACAATTAAAGAACTACGCTATAAAGTTTAGGATGCAAACATCCTTCATCATGCACTTGTCCATACAAGTGCTCACTAAAACAATCAAAGAAAAGAGAGCAATGCCCTCATCTCTGTACACAAACTATTTAACTGCACCAATTCACAAATTACCATACACATCCCTTCACCAATTCACATAAGCAGACATTTGCAAACCAAACCCACTCAATAAAATCCAACCAATTAACTTTCATAAAGTCGCAAAATAACTTTGCAAACCAAAAAACATTGTAAACAATAACTTTGCAGACCAAACCCGCTCAATAAAATCCAAACAAACATTTGCATTTATCAATCAACTGTCATAAATTCACAAAGTAGGAAAAATAAGTATCACAACCAAAATGAACTTGATCTTCTGCATCATTCTACCAAAATGAATGATCCACCAATCCTACACATCATGGTTGTTCCAAAAGTAGAGCAACATTTGACCTAAATGAACCAACCAACCAAGCAATAAAAAAACACAAAGTACCAATGACCTGTACATGGTAAAGTCACAAGTCACTGTTGCTTCCAGACATTATTTTTGGGCTGCATTAGTTTCTAAATCATCTAACATCATTGACACCTCACCCTCATTTCTTCCATCTCATGAGGTCAAAAGACCTTTGGTATTTCCATTCCGCACATAATACTCCATATACCACATAACAGCTACCACGCAGTCAAGACTGAAAAAGAATTTAGAACCAATTTAGTGTCATACGAAATTAATAATACAAGTATTTAAAATGAGTATTCAACTTACGAATCTGCCTTTTGTTGAGCCGTCTTATCACATTTAAGAATCGGCCAATTAATTTCAGTTTGATCTATTATTGCAGGTAAAGTCATTTTTCATATTCAAACAATACATAATCTCCAAGTTTGCTCCTCAAAAATCCTACATCATCAATAATGTGGTTTGGCACAACTCCACTTTGGCTCCCTTTTTTGGAATAAGGCTTGTACCAACACATGCAAAAAAGTATTTGCCAAATCACGCTGCATTAAATGAAATATGAATTAGTTAACTACTAAACTGTACATCTACGTTTCCGTAGTATTCTAAAGTTCTTACCAGCACATTTGCATCCCCGTAACATGTGCCTGGACGATTAATAACCCGTCTAGGCTTTAATGAGTCATAATGAAACCATTTTTTCGCTTTCCTATCTAGAATGAGAAGGGTGAAAAGGTCTGGAGAAACAAGCATCATTGGGAAGAAAATTATATCGACCAACCCAAAGACAGAAAGACCCTGAATAGTGTGTCATACAATAAACGAAGCAATTGCTTAGTCAACCCTCTTCTGTGACATTCCTGCAAGATATGCGGGCAATATATTGTATTAAAAAAATAAACCAAACTAGTTGAAAAGTACTTATAATTGCTAAGCACCACTCATTAGATGAAAAAGTAATATTTTACCATTATTTTGTGTGACATGAAATAGCACTCATTGTGAAATAAATGTGGCTGAGCAAGAGACCTCTCCAAGTAGAGGATCCAAATCCTCCAATAATGTACCAAATGCATAAATTGTCTACCAAATTAAAACAGAAAAATAAGCCAAAAATAAATAAATGTAGTCCAACGTAGAATATAGTATAAGTTGTAACGCATTGCGATGTACTATATACGGGTTGTTGCGATGTCACGCGTTTAGTGGCGTCCTGCAAAACATTAAACGTCCTGCAAAACGTGAAAAAAAAAAAAAACATTAAATTTACCACCTCAAAATCCAAAAACTATGGGACATTCAATTCTAAAAAAAAAAACCTTAACCTTGGGATCTTTTTCAAAAAATTATGGTTACGACCTTCATTAGTACAACACAATCACCAATGGTACATTTTGACACCTTAATTGATTATGAAAACACATAAACTAGAAAGAAAAATCAATAAAATCACACTTTGAACACAAGTGGTGTGATTCTAAGAAACAAATCAACTGGTGATTGTGCAATAGGTACAACACATAAATTTTTTTAAATAAACAAATCAAATGGTGGTACAACACAAATGCTGCCCACCCACTAAGAATTGCCACAAACCCCAAAACTTGGTACACGGATATAAGAAATTAGAAAAAAAATACAAAACCAACCACAAAAAATCAAATCAAACACACACCAAAAAAAAAAATTAACAAAAATGTGGCCCAGCAAGAGACCTCTCTAATAATGTACCAAACGCATCAATTGTCTGCCAAATTAAAACAAAAAACCTGTGTTGGCAACATTTTGAAAGATGGACAATCAAACTTGTTGAATATTAGATGCTCCAGCCACGGGCTCTTGATTGTCTTTCTATACACCCTTGTTGTGTTCTTCATATACATTATTATCTAGTAAAAACTGTTTAGATTCATGATGTTCAATGACTTTCCCTTTTGGTTGCGTAAAGACCAATAAAAAACCATTAGTTTATGTAATGTACCAACCAAGCCTAAACAAATTGAAAACCATAGGCCCTTTAACAAGTACATGAATGAAACTCAAATATTCATCACAATAGACAGAAAAGAAAGGCAGAAAGACCATGAATCTATGTTATCTTATACCAACATTGTTTTGAAGTCAATATTTGCTACGTTCTCATGAAGCTGAGACAAATTCCACCTCATAAAGTTTGGATTGTCCAAACACCGTGGACATAGAGCATCACACAATCTTGTTTCCTCGCACACCCAAAACTAGCAAGTAAAAAAAAAGATCAACAAATTTAAAAATAGAAAATTAGGATTAAATACCAAATCCTAATAATTTTTTGGTATAGCATGAAGATCATATAATATTTCAATTGAACTACCAAATTTAAATGTACTTTTTAATATTATGTCACAAACATGTTGACCCCTTTGATTTGACCTTTTTTCATTTGATATTTTTGTCCTTTGGCCCACATATGATGAATGTTAATTAAAATTTATAAGGTTTTGACAAAATTGCCCTTGAGGCTTTTATATTATCTTGAAAATTTGCTAATGTAGTCTCAACTTCACATTTAGTTGTGACTATACGACATTCACAACTTCAAATTTAGTTGTGAGACAATCACAGTTAAGTTGTGACTTAATTAAAATTTTTTTAGAGAAATTATACAACAATATAGTATAAATAGAGGTCAAAACAATACTTTTACTCAAAATAATACATAGTATAGTGGTGTGAGTTGTCTCTTTCAATTTACTATGACAGTCACAGTTAAGTTGTGACTAGATTGATTTTTTTTTTTTTAATACAATATAGTATATAAATTAATGTAATATTTGTGATGTAATATTTTTTTTATTTTTTTATAGTAGTGGCATGTGATATAATATTTGTAAATTATAATATCTTTTACTTTATTATTTTATTTGACTTTTCAACTAGTATTTAATTTAAAATACTATTTAATTTTGGTACCTAAACTAAAAAGTTATTGAAATTTAGTAGTTAAAATCAATGGACCTATTTAAAAATCAAACGACAAATTGATTTAAAAACTCAATCTGACCTCAAATCGTATCCCTTAGTACATGAAATCGAGAAATTACAAAGAAATTAAATATGAACCAGAAACCCAATCCGACATTAAACCCTATCCCATGGTACATGAAATTCAAAAATTTCAAAGAAATTAAATAAGAACAAGAAACATAATTCAACCTTAAACCCTATCCCATGGCACATGAAATACATAAATTAAAAGGAAATTAAATAAGAACAATAAACCCAATCCAACATTAAACCCTATCCCATGGTACATGAAATTTAGTAATTAAAAGGAAATTAAATAAGAACAAGAAACCCAATCCGACATTAAACCCTATCATGGTACATGAAATTAAAAAATTATCAAGAAATTAAATAAGAACAAAAACATCAATCCACCCTTAAACCCTAACCCATGGTACATGAAATAGATATTAAACAACAACAAGAAACCCAATCCGACATTAACCCTATCTCATGGTACATGATATACAGCAATTACAGAAAAAAAAAAACCTCAAATGAAATCTCAACTTCAAAACAAAACGTACGTACTATTTGTGGTTCAATCTGTCCATTTGAATGTCTCATGCCAACCATGGTCGATATGGTAGAAGAATGAAAGATTTAGTTCCAAAATTAACCACAAAACCCAAATGACCCCAGCAACTCTCTCGCCTACCCAGCCTGGTACAATCGAAACTCAAAACTAAAATTAAAAACTCAAACTTGATCGGATAAGGGATAAGATCAAAATTTTGAATAGAGAGAGAGTTTCGGATGATAGGAAATCAAACTAAGAACGACGTTGTGATTTGGGGCAAAAGAAGTATATTGCAAATTTAAGGAAAACAAAAAAAGGTGACCTGGACGCTGACTAATTGATGACTAGGATTAAAACTCCTAATATCAACTAGGATTAAAACGAACTATCTATAAGTTTCTTTTATTAAAAGTCGTTGAAAGTCTATCAATGTCTATGAAAGTTTTTTAATAAAACTCCATGAAAGTTTTTCATAATTCTAAAAGTCTATGAAAGTCTATCACTTAAAAAAGGTCTTTAAAAGTCATTAAATGTCTGGATTGAGTACACCTCCCGTACTTTTGTCCCAAAAAAAAAAAAAAATATCGTGGTGCCTCTGCAAAAGAACGTAGAGGTCTGATTGCCTTCCACCACCTCATAACACTAAACAGGTTATTTGGGAAGCAGAGCTGCGCCTAAGGTAATCTGCCATTGGCTTGTGTCATGGGCTGGCTTTTCACGGCACAAGACGGACCGTACGACACTTGCTAACCTTCTCCTGGGTTAAAAATTAGCCATGTGATCGAGTACCTCGAAAGGCAAAGATCTACACGATAAATTAGATTTATGCAAGCACCAAGAAAGCAACAAATAACATTCACACAACGAAACAAAAAGGAAAAGCTCACAATGCAACATATGATTGAATAAATATGCTTATTATATTAATGGCAAGAGAGTACAGGGGCTCATGTGCATGCTCTTACCTATGCTAGTGAGCTAGCCTAGCATTCCACTGACTAGTCACCCCCTTGTAAAGAGCATTCTGAGCCGTTTTCAAGATTACACCAAGAAACATCAAAATGTATGAGGAGTCATAATTCCTTCAAAAAGAAAAATAACTATTTTGCTAATTACTGAAATACCCTTGCACACAAGTAAGCGGCCAAAGGCTTGACTAATGACCTTGGAAAATCTTGGTTATGGCAATACAAAAGCAAACCCTAACATCCTCCCCCACTTAAGTTGTCGGCATCCTAAACGACTGCGTAGCCTGAAACTCTTTAATCTTCTGCTTGAATTGTTGTAAGTCTTCACCCTTCTCCCAGCTTATCTCTTCGTTGCTTATTCCTTTCCACTTGACGAGGAACTCCATGCGTGGATGTCTGACAATGACTATTACTCTGTTGGCTAGGATATCTTCAACTTTTCTAGTCTTCGGCAGCTTAATGTCGACGACAGTTCTGATTGGCTGGTTGCGTGTGGGATCTTCTAAGTCTAGGTTGTAGGGCTTGAGATTGCTGACGTGAAAGACGAGATGCACCTTCATCGATCCAGGAGAGAACGTTAATCTTGTAGGAGGCTTTACCAACTTTGGCGAAGACTGGAGCTGGCCCTTCATACTTGCGTAGGAGTCTTCGATCTTTGTCGCAAAGGAATCTGAGTTGTTTTAGCATCAACTTGATCAGGACTAGGTCCCCCACTTGAAACTCAAATGGCTTACGTCCACAATCTGCCCACTTCTTCATTCTGGAGAAAGCTTTCTCTAGGTAAGCTCTGGCAATTTCGAAATTGGTCTTCCATTTTTTTGTGAACTTGAAGGCTCTGGGGTTCTTCCCTGTGTAGTTCTCATCAATTGTGTGCGGCAAAAGAGGTTGTCCCAACGATCTCAAATGGGCTCATGTTGGTGGTCGAGCTCTTTCGAGAGTTAAAACAAAATTGGGCGGTATCTAGCAATTGTACCCAATTCTTCTGGTTAGCATTTACAAAGAGGCACAAGTACTCTTCCATGAGCCCATAGAACCTTTCTGTTTGGTCATCTGTCTGCGAATGATAACTCGAAGAGATGTTAAGTTGAGAACCAAGTAAGTTGAACAGTTCAAACCAGCACATACCTGTTCACAACCTGGGATCTCGATCGCTCACGATGTTTTTGGGAACTCCGCAATATTTCACCACATATTTAAAGAATAGCATGGCCGTCTCTTCTATCGGACAAGACTTTGAAGTTTGGATAAATGGTTGCATACTTCGAGAATCTGTCCAAGACCACTAAGATGCAAGTGAGGAGGTCTTTAACCTTCGAAAGGCTGGTAATAAAATCTATGGAGACACTTTCTCAAGGTCGGGTAGGGATCGAAAGTGGCTCAAACAACCTCGGAGTTTTCAGTCTCTCCACCTTGTCTTGCTGGCAGGTGATCTTGGTGTATTCTATAATATCATCACGCATCTGGGGCCAGTAGTATCCTTACTTCAAAAGAGCATGTGTTCTCTGCCAACTTGGGTAACCAGCCTACAAGGTGTTATAGTATCCTCGCAATAACATCCTCTACAACCCATCTGCCTTCAGGACGAACAACATTCCTCCCTTCGTCCATAATAGCTGGTCTTCAACCCAAAATCAGAGGCTCTTTCCTTCATTAGTGAGTTTCATGATGGATTGAGCTACTGAATCCTTGCCCAAACTTTTTCTTATGTGCTTCTGCACAAATGTAGCCATTGTGCTACCTGACAATGTTGCAAGTGATTGTGAGGTCGCAAACTCGACTTTTCGACTAAGGGCATCAGATACTTGATTGGTATGTCTGGCTTTATGCATGAAGGTGAAGTTGAATTCTGCAAGGAATTCCTGCCATCGGGCTTGTTTGGGCGTCAGCTTAGGCTGTGACAGAAAATGACTGACCGTCGAGTTGTCTGTCTTCACAATAAACTTGGACCCCAGTAGATAGTTCCTCCATGTTCTCAGGCAATGAATCACTGCTAAAAGTTCATTCTCTTGGGCCGTGTACTTCCTCTCAACTTTGGGCCTTTCGGCTAGTTTGTGACTCTCATAAGCAACTGGATGACCTTGTTGTAAAAGAACCCCTCCAAGAGCAAAATCTGAGGCATCGGTTTACACCTCGAAGGTTTTTGTCATGTCCAGAAGAGCCAAGAATGGATCATTCATCATCACCTCCTTTATGTCTTCAAATGCCCCCTAACATTAATCTTCCTAATTGGAAGTTGTCCCCTTCTTTAGTAACTTGGTAAGGGGAGTGGCTCTTCTTGAGTAGCCCTCCACGAAACGTCGATAATAGTTGAACAACCCAAGGAAGGATCATAGTTCTTTCACATTTCAAGGAGTTTGCCAATCTCCTATAGTCCTTACTTTCTCCATGTCCATTCTAATATGACCATGCTCAATTATGTGACCAAGGGATGCTTACTTGGGTGAACGAACACTTCTCCCTTTTCATAAACATATAATTGTCCCGTAACTTCTGAAACACTTGCCTCAAATGCTCTTGGTGTTCTTCCAATGAGGAGCTATAGACAACAATGTCGTCGTGGTAGACTATCACAAACTTATCTAGATACTCGTGGAAAACTTGGTTCATGAGCATGCAAAAGATGACGGTGAGTTTGTCAACCTGAATGACATTACCATAAACTCAAAAGCTCCATAGCGGGTGACACAGGTCGTCTTCCGTTCATCCCATTCAGTAGTGCACACTTGGTAATAACTCGACCTAAGGTCTAGCTTAGTGAAGAACTTGGCACTGCTCAATTGATCAAATAAATCGGCAATTAGGGGAATGAGATACTTGTTGTGCACCGTGACCTTGTTGAGAGCTTGGTAGTCTACACATAACCTGAGACTCTCGTCATGTTTCTTCTGGAATAGGACAGGTGCTCCAAATGAGGCCTTTGAAGGCCTAATAAACCCGACGTCGAGTAGCTCATCCAACTATCTTCGTAACTCGGCTAACTCGGAAGAGGCCATTCGATATGGTGCTTTGGTTGGTGGTCTTACCCCAGGGATGAGCTCTATACTCCTTGGTGGTAAGGACTTAGGAAGTTCATTAGGCATCACATCTTGGTAGGTCTTCAAGACTTCCTCAATCTTTGGCGGGACATGCTCTTCTTTCATCTCATCCTTCATTATGAGGACTAGCATATAAGATGGCTCCTGGCGCTTCACTCCCTTTTTAAATTGTATAGCTGACAAGAAACAAGGCTTAGTAGGTTTCTTTATCTTTGAGGAGAAACTTCATCCCCAATATAACATCGAAATCATCCATTTGCACGGCCACGAGGCCCGTTTCTCCTTCCCACGACGCGAGCTTAATGTGCACTTGTTTGGCCATGCCGATTGTTGGCAAGGCTTCATAATTCATAGCTTTCATACGCCCGATGTACTTCTTAAGCTTTAGACTCAACCTTTGGGCTTCTTCTGTTGAGATGAAGTTGTGGGTGTCACCTGTGTCAACCATCATGCTTCGAGCGGCTTTGCCATTTATTGTTGTCTCCACGAACATGAGGCCTTTGTCTGGAGCCTTCTGGTAACTGCCCATCTGCTTCTTCATGGCCCCCAAGAATCACAAAGCTCCCATATGGCCAGGCACCTTCACTCTTCAGTAGTCTGCCCCTGGTAAGGTTACGGGTTTGTTCCCTACTGCTCGCATGGTGAGGTTGGGCTTGTTGTTCATTTCTCCAAGATCCATCCTGATTGCTCTAATTGCGGCTTGGAAATCCTTCGTCAACTCATTAATAGCTTTCAAAAGACCCTGAATCATATCATCCATCGGGTCGATGGCAATAGGGCTTGTTGCGCCCACCAGACTCTTTCCCTTCTCCAAAGCTACTACCCTGACCGCCAAACCTTCTAATGCTCTGATCTTGCTCAGGAGCTCGGGTAGATTATAGCTTTGTATCTTAGCGGAAAGCTCACCAAAGCTATCTGGGAGTCCTCCAAGCTCTCCCAATCAATCATCGATCCAATCAAAATGTTGTTCATTAGTTATTCGGGACATTGTTTCCAATTGTTAGTTAACCTGGCTCTGATATCAACTGTCACGGGCCAGCTTTTCACAGCACATAACGACCTGTGTGGCACTTGCTAACCTTCTCCTGGGTAGCAAGTTAGCCAAGTAAGTACCTCAGAAGGCAACGATCCACACGATAAATTAGATTTGTGCAAACACCAAACAAGCAATAAATAACATTCACCACAATGAAACAAAAGGAAAGGCTCACAGTGCAACATATAATTGAATAAATATGCTTCTTATATTGATGGCAAGAGAGTACAGGGGCTCATGTGCATGCTTTTACCTATGCTAGTGAGTTAGCCCAGCATTCCACCGACAAGTCACCCCTTGTAAAGAGCATTCTGAGCCGTTTTCAAGATTACACCAAGAGATTTTATATAAAAATGTACGATGATTCATAATTCCTCAAAAAAAAAAATAACTATTTTACTAATTACTGAAATACCCTTGCACACAAGCAAGCGGCCAAAGGTTTGACTAATGACATTGGAAAAGCTTGGTTGTGGCAATACAAAAGCAACCCCTAACACCTTGCCTGGAGGCGCGCCTTAACAACACATTTTGAAACTGTTTGGGCCTGATTTTGAATATTTAAAATTGGCCAAATTTTGCAGGATTTAGTTGGACCGCTTGTAGGGAAAGCCTAAGTGATAAAAAAAAATACTACCTAAAGTAAACTAGGCTGATAAGGAATTAAGCCGCATAAAGACAGGCCCACATCAACAAATAAAGAACTGAGAGTGAATGGGCCGAGCCCAAAAATGACGAAGAAATTGATCAAGCCTATAGAACAAATCTTACTGAAACAAGGAACCAAAAAATCCCAAAAGATCAAGAGTCATAACTTCTCAAAGATTCTTATCGATTCCGACCTCTCAAATGATCATGACTCTTGGGAATCAAGGCACCCGTTAGGGTTTGATCATTGTCAATAAAGGCCTTCACCTCCCAAAGAAACAACTTTTTGATCCCCAAGAAATCCAAAGAAATTGAGAGCATTAAGCATCCCATGTTTTGAATTCTCATAGGTTGTTACTATGTTTCTTTTAATTTACAGGTTTTAGGCAAGTTCTTAAGAAAATCTCATGGTTTCTTTCAAGAATCTAGGATCAAAACCCTTGTTTTCTTTGGTTGTTATTGATAGTAATATGAATATGTTTCTTTGATCTGCTTATTACTAGTTTAGATTTTACTTATTTTTTCTTTACTTCTTTGCATAATAAGTAGGTTTATTGTTTTCTTATATTAGGATAGTGTTAGATTATGTGTATCACAATTCATACTCGTATTATTTCGATTAATTTTGAAGATTGTTTGTGCTTTGAATTTGTTTTTATTGTTCGTTGTACATTCACATTCACTCACTGCATCACCACCACACCAACTCCGGCCACACTACCCTAAGTCCTTGCAGGCAAGGCAACAAAACCTTTGTGACTGGGAGGTGCTTCTTCCTCTGTCAACGGTCGCTTGACTGGAAGTTAGTTTCAACTGAAATCATCATATTGCACGCCCGGTCTACAGCCGTGTACTGGCATGTCTAACGCACATAAGAAAGACATAGTTTCCCTAATTTGGGGCTTGAGTAACACGTGGTCGCAGGAAATTAGAGGCAAAGATTTTTTGCACGCCCGGTGGGACCCGTGTAATGTATGCCAACTAACACTCTGTTTCAAACCCTGAAAAAGAGAGTTAAGGAGTTTGAAGTCAGAAATAAGGAACTTGAGTGTCACAGCCCAATCAAAATAATATCTTATTATTCTTGATTGAGATGAGTCATACCTTAATGGTATAAATTAAATTTTCTTACAAGATAAATGGAAAGAAAAATAATTTTCCTTATTTTGGAGAAGAAAAACCTCTCTTTTATAAGCTATGAAAATTAAATATTTAGTTCTCTTCTAATTATTATTGGTACTTAAAATTAAAGTGTAGTTAGGGCTACAACACAAATATTCTTTATTTTACACAAATTTATCTTTGATAAAAACTAGGCTATAAGCATGACTTTTGAGCATAATCCTAGGTATCACTTGGGGGTTCCATCACTTGAGTCAAATGATTGTCAACTGCACAATCTGTTAACAACGTGAACTTTGAGGCTCAATAGGAATTTTTAGTTCCTCATGGCCAACTATTATAACAAGCATCAGAGTATGTAAATGAATTAATGAATGATGATGCATGCATGAATTCACTCTCTTTCTACCCTGTTATCTTATACGTAAGACAGACTGATGCAGTACAATCAGCCAAGGTTTACAAACATAAACCTAAAAGAACAAGAAGCCTGGAATCTACCAGGAAATTGAGAGAAAACCTCAACAATTAGTTTGATAAAAATAATAATAGAATAATTCGGCTAGCAATTGTAAAAATTGCTTAAGTACGCTTAAAGAAACCCTAGGGCGCAAATAACCATATAATTAAGGCCCACAGGTAATTACAAACCCAAATAAAATATAAACGAAAATAAATAAAATGTCTAAAAGTTTAGAATTCAGTTTTGAGGCCCTAAACGATCTCGGATGGCCGAAAAAGCCTATTCCTTACGGCATAGCAATGAGTTTGACTCGTCTCGCGATTCCCTTCGAAACGATATGCATTAGTGCCACTTTCAGAGCCAAACCCTCCGACTAGTAGAAATCATTTCCCAAATTTATTGGGTTTGCAACGACCAAGCTGTTGCATAAACTTCTCCGCCATCCATTCTGCATCACAGACAGGTTTGCATGTTTCATACCATACATTTTACCAATATGGCCCTGAATGCCCTTGTAATGTCCTAAATAATAATAATAATAATAATAATAATAATAAATAGATAAATAAACTTATATTTATTGGCTTTAAAATTGGGCTAAATTTCTAAGTTTGGGCTTTAGCCCAATTATCTACAAGATAAAAAGCCCAACTTAAAAAAAAATGGAAGAAGGAATAGCACCAATGTCTATCAGCCCTCTTAATTTGGAACCTAAGCTTAAGATCAATGGTGATGATCCCTTTAGAGGGATGAGTCATTATTTAAATAATGATTAGCCTCATTTCTTCTTAACTGAATAAGCCAATTAGATGGTTATTCTAACCAAGACTTTGGCTATAAATAAACCGGTATAAGTGTGCTTAAGAACACTCTTAAGTAGCAAAACTAAACAGAGAAAAAGAGAGAGCGAGAGAGAGAGAGAGCGAGAGAAAGAGGAAGAGAGAAAGGGACAGAAATAGAGAAAGCTTTGAAAGGAATCACATTTTAGCCTCTATTTAACTCCAGGGGATAGAGAAGAAGATGAGCTCAAGGAATCATGGGTGTTCTTAGCATTTTGTTTTTTTCTTTCTTTCTTTTGAAACTTTTATTTTAAATTTTGTTTATACATCTTTGTTTAATGTTGTTAAAGTAAAAGTAGGTCATTTATAACTTTATTATAGCCATAGGAATAGGTTCTGAGGGTTGAAAACGAAAGAAAATGAAAAACCAAGAAAAATGAAAAATCTGGAAATTTTTCCAAAAAATTCGCATGTTCGTATGGCCTCATTTCGGGTCTTATAACTTGAGTTTTAACCGTCCATTTTTCATGTTCTTTATATGGTTGTAAGCATATAACTGTAATCATTATTTGTTTTCTTTTCTTTTCTTTTACTGAAACATTGATTAAATGTGATAACTGGCCATGAGGGATCACTATACCCTACTGAGCCTTAAAAGCTCACACTCTAATAGATCGTGCAGGTGACAGAAATATGATTGATGACGTGGATCCCAAGGGAAATTTAGAGAATTTGCAGGAGTATTATGTTTTGTTTGTTTATCAATAAATTGTAATATATAAGAAGATGAACAACTGGTATGATACTCTTGGAACAGTAGTTTGCTAAATAAAATCTATTTTTCATATTCACTTTACTTAGTTTCTTCAATTATTTTCTTTTATTTTCTTTTCACGTCTTAATTGTAGAAATAATTTTATAAATCTGCGATTAGGATGTAAATCACACTTCACTCCGAGATATTAGATTTTATTCAGGATTGGAGCATGACAGGCCTAGTGCCCTACCGTATGATCTAACACCCATTAATTTTACCCCATATTTAAAATCTTTCATTCACTTTCCTCTCGGTCCCAAGACATCCCCTTTCCTTGGTACCAAAGTCCCACGAGATCACTAAGACATCCCTTTTCCTTTAGTACCTCAATTAATCAGTTCCACTTATTAAACAATTAACCATGTACCAGGTTTTTGAATGGATATGTGCATGCTTGGATGAATAATGATTACATCTCTAAGAAATGTTCAACCCCAATAATATATATATATACATATATATATCAATAATGACTATCATTATTAATGATAAGTTGATGACTTTATTTGTAATGTACAATGTTCACAAGTAATATAAATACATCGAAATGCTGAGTACCAATAACATTAGTAATTAATATATAAAAAAAATATCAATAGTACTTATGTGATATCCATAGAAATCACATATTAACAAACACACACACACACACACACACACACACATATATTTTAGTGATCTTCTATGCACCCGGGTTTATAAAAATGATAACATTCTAGTTTATTGATAGGTGCCACTAAAATATTATTCATCGTTCATGTCACCACTGGTTGCACACAATTCATAGCAGCAAAACAATCTCTTGGCCCATCACTAGTGAAAAGGTAGGCATTAAATTTAGGAAAAATCTTAGCAAAATGACTATAACTATACCCCGATTTTCAGTTGAGGATCTCGTTTTCACTTTGCTTCAATTAAGGACTATTATTTTTTAAGTGTTTCAATCAAGAATATTCCATCAACTCCGTCAAATTTTCCGTAAAAAACTTGTCACGTGACTCGTACGTGACCAGTTTGTAGGGGCATTTATGTATTTTTTGTGTATTTAAAAAATAATTATAAAATATGAAAAAAAAAAGCTGGGAATTGAAACCCAGCCACACCGACCTCACCCCCAGCCACCACTGACCCACCTTCACTCCCCAGCCACCACCGTCGACTCCCCCTCCATCACCGGTGACTCCTCCTCCACCGACGACTCCCCCTCCACTGGCCATCCCTCTTCCCCATCAGCCCAACCCCGCCAATTTTCTCTCACTCAGACTCACTTCTCTTTCATCTCTCTTTGCCTCTATTTCTCTCTCATCGATCTCTCTCTGCCTCTCCTCTCTTTTTCGCACCCAGCCTTTGCACCATGCTAACCCAACCTCGCCCCTCCCCCCACCACCTAGCCCGACCCTCTCTCATATCTCTTTGCCCCCTCTCTCTCTCTCTCTCTCTCTCTCTCTCTCTCCCTTCCCCTTCTCCAACCCATCCTCGTCACGCCCCCCACCCAGCCCCGAGCCTGACCCCGCCCCATCCCTCTGCCGCCTGTATCTCTCACTCTCTCACTCTCTCTCTCTCTCTCTCTCTCTCTCTATCTTTCTTGCTTTCTCTCTCTTCGATCTGGACGGGGCCAAGCTAGGCGCGCATACGTCCTCGTCCCTGCAACATCAAAATTTGAAAGTAAACTTAAAAGGCTATATTTATCAGTTCTTAAATAACTGTCAAATTGCTGGTGACAATTTTGGTTTTGGTCTCAAATTCACAAATTCTTTGTTACAAGTATGGAAACTTCAAGTGTTTAGTACCTCCATTGCTTATTATATTCAATAATTCTATGTAACGACTGGGATGATATTGAAAATTAATTGTGTGGTTTTAGCATTTGTACACTATTTATAGTGTAAGAAACACCATAAATTTGCAATAGAGTTAAAGGGTATCCTCTAGTTTCAGAAATGAAGGTACCCTCTAGTTTGTAATGCAAGAGGGGATTAAACAATACCCAGCCTTGGCCTCGTCGCACCCAGCCCCAACCCCGTGCCTTCCCTTTGCCGCCTCTATCTATCTATCTATCTATCTATCTATCTATTTATCTATCTATCTATCTATCTATCTATCTATCTATCTATCTATCTATCTATCTATCTATCTCTCTCTCTCTCTCTCTCTCTATCTCTCTCTCTCTCTCTCTTTTTTCTATCTCTCTCTCTCTCTCACTCTCTCTTCGATATGGATGGGGCCAAGCTAGGTGGTTGGGAAAGGGCAGGGCAGGGCAGGGCTGGGAGGGGGAAGGGGGAGGGTCGGGCTAGGTGGTGAGGGGGAGAGGCGGGGCTGGGTAAGGGAAGGGGGAGGGCCGGGTCGGCATGTTGCAGGGAGCGGTGGTGGTGGGAGATATTTTTTTTTTTTTAAATTCATTAGTTTTATTTTTTAATATTTTTTAGGAGAAATTACCATTTCGTCCTTATGAATTGGTCACGTGACCCTCATGTGATCAATTTTAACAAAATTTTGGGCGAAGTTGATGAAATATCCTTGATTGAAACACTTGAAAAATAATAGTCCTTGATTGAAGCAAAGTGAAAACGAGATCCTCAACTGAAAATAGGGGTATAGTTATAGTCATTTTGCTAAGATTTTCCCTTAAATTTAATATAGACTGTAAGGGTTATCATTGTCCCCAAGACTAACCATTGAATGATTTGGCTCCATCTTAAAAAACAAAGTCAGATACGAAGATACCTGCAAAAGTCCTGCACAAGTATTAATAATGGAAAATTCAATCTAAAAAAAGGACTAAAAGCTTGAAACTTGTAACAACCAATGTGATCCTCAGTATTGTTTAGAACCACAGTAATTCTCATAAAATTTGAAACAAGCACTAGCAATCGTTTTCAATTCCATAATAATTCCATTTTCTAATTTCAATAAGGGCAATCAATTAATCAACCATTCATTGAATTGAACAATTGGTTAGAGCAATCCGAATGGGAACTCAAAACTGGGTTCAACTCAAAAAATGAGCCCAGCCACTCGCGCACAACGCACCCAATTATAGAGCGACACGTGGCTGCTGCAGAGAAGTTTATGGGTCATTTTTCAACATTCTCCATTGGGTTTGGAGAATTTTTTATTGTATCTAAGTTTTATGGCTAAAAAATTACGACGTTTGAAATGTGAATTTGTAGCTAATTGATTGCTCTATAGCCTCTATGTGATTGTAAGAAACTGGTGGGAAAGAATGCATATTTCATCTTATTTTAAGTAATTTTCTTATCCATAATCTAAAGACTATGAAAGAAAAAACAGGTTCAAGATAAACCCTAAAGATACTTGAATAAAATATAGAAAATGCTAAAAAATACCAAATTTAAGTTGGTATATATTGCTTCTCTATATTGCTGTCATTGGCAATGATTTTTCATAAAAAGAAAATTAGCTACTTTACAAAAGGATAAGATTAAAAAAAAAAAAAAACATAAGCATTCAACCAACCTCAGTTATAATTACTATGCTGGTAAAGATACTTGAATAAAATACAGAAATCCAAAAAATACCAACTTAAATCCATATAAGATAATACCTATTGCTTCTCTATATTGCTGTCATGGGCAGTGATTTTTCATAAAAAGAACATATAGCTATTTTACCAAAGGAGATTAGTAACAAAAATTTTGAGAAAAAAGTAATTTGCCCCTTAAAAAGCAATACCAAATAGGGCCTAAAACTTACTATAATAAATCTTATATAAAAGTGAAATGTGAAACCTAGAAATTCCATCAATGATATTGAACGCAGTGCAGGTGATGAATCACAACACACACACACCTTAGACTTGTTGGTTCTCTAGATTGAGAATACCAAGAACAAGGAGCCTATAACCTTGTTGATCCAAACGGATTCCAAGTTGATAAAAAGACTTCGAAAGAAACTTCAATTTTTCATTAATCAGATTAAAAAACACCACATAACATCTCATCAAAACGTTTAAATACCATACAGTCTTAGATAACTCCCTAAAAGCCATAAATGGTATATTTAACAATCAAAATAAATACTGAAAATAATAAAAGACAATTAAAATGCAAAAAAAAAAAAAAAAAAACTACAGAAAAACTTTAAAAGCGATTTTGGCCTAGCAAACGGCCTTATTTGGCCAAAATCCCTTTCCGAAAAGGTATGGTGCACAAAAATTGGACGCTGGGACCCTAATGGTCAGATTTGCGCCTATCACTCCAGAGTCAATAGTTATGTGTCATGCGTGCTGCATCAGATATAATACATGTAAAAGTGGAACCTAGAAATTCCATTTAATGATCAAATACATGGATTTAAGCTATACCTAAATCATCATTCCCACCTCCCTGAGATTACGACGACAAACTATATAATGATTCTTCACCAACCGATACATGGAGTTAAGCTATACCTATACCAAGTTGAAAGATCATGGCCAAGATTGATCAGATTGCCATACTTCTTTCTAACAGGTTAAGGGTGACTGCACAAGGTGGCCATTGCTATATATAGCAGACCAAGAATGGTTGTTGCTGCCTCAATAACTAACAGAAAAAATTGGTGATTAATATAGGCCAAAAATGTTTTAGTGTTCTTTTGGTAATTCCTCTTCAACTTCAGTCTCCTCTTTCAATTGGTCATCATCTTCCACCAAATCCTCTTCCCATTTGTTATTTTCTTATGAAAAACGTACATTATGATAGTTCATACTCTCTTAAGTTATACTTTCATTCTTTCTGAAAGTTAGATTAGGGACTTAAAAATTTGGGCACCAGTCATTATGTAGGATCGTGTATGAAAACGAAAAAGCGACACTTTTTTTTTTATTTACAACAAATATAAAAAATAAAAAAAACAAAATCATGTATATTAAGAATATATATATATGTCAATTGTTTCAGAAATACATTGATTGTATGGAAAATTTCTAGTAGAAGATTGGAACCTTGGTGAAAAATTTGAGAATTCTTTTTATCCCTTTTTTTATTTTTTTTTTTTGGTCAAAAAATCATGTTAGTTTTAAATCCTTGTCTATGGACTGCACAGTTAAGAAATGGACGTACATCTCTCAAAACACTCGATGCAAGCTGCGAAGGTTCTTGTTTCTTCCAATCAGAGATGACCCCTTCTTGATCGAATCAAACTTTTGAGCAGCATTTTTTTTTTTTTTTTGTGTCAATTATTTATTTCTGTTTTCATAAAATAAAACGATTGTCATGATTTCAAACAAGTCATACAAAGTAAAGTGGGAACTGACGTTTGATTTTGAAAAATATTAATACAAGTCCACCTTTAGTGCTCGCACATTCTAAAACACATGTTTGTGTTATGCAACAGGGAAAGCCTCCCTTACAAACCCAAGTTTCCTGTTTGAGCATATCCTTTCTCCGAGAAATTATTGTGTGTGATCGTAACACCACGTAGTATGATGACGTAGTGTTATCAATCCACTCAAATTATAACACGTGTATAATAATTAATTTCTAAAACCCTAAAATCTAGAAAAAAAAAAACCCTAAATCTAAGAAAAAAACTCTTAATTAAAATCGTCAATATGTTATAATTTCAGTAGATAGGTAACACCACGTTATTATGTCACGTGGTATTACAGTCATATACAATAATTTTTCTCTCCGATACATTTCCTGCCACTACTTGGAATTAAACCCTTTCCATATGGACTCGGTTAAAACCCACACCCTATTTATATGCAACAAACAACATACTACTTTTCACACAAAATTTCAGTTATCTATCTCTTTCTTCTTTCACACTAAATTTGGTCACTCACTTGATCCTTTTCTCTTTAACTCTCTGCTTCTTCTTTAGTCAAGGCTTTGGGAAATAGTGCATTGATTTTCTTGGCGGCAATGACTCTTTGTGGTGCTTGTTATGGTGTCGTTTACAAAGTTGGTTTCTAATGAGTTCTTTTAGAGGCTTTATTGATTATGACAAGTGGGCTTCAACAAAAGACTTTCATGTTGTCGACACTCTAATTTTTGCTTACAGCAATCAATTCCATAGTGTTATGCAAGTTTCCGACCAATATTTCCAATCCTGCAACACTACATCGATCTGCTATTGCAACATATACTTCGGGCTCTAACACCATCACCCTAAAAAGGTCTGGCCATTTTTACTTTCTTTGCGGTACTTTCGGTCATTGTCAAGTTGGGCAAAAGATACCTATTCCAGACAATTCACGTGAAAGTCCAAGCCCATCACCTATTGGGTTATCACCTTAATTCAGCCTCAGTCTATGGTGCCACCAAGCTTAGTTTTAAGCAGCACTTGAACTCTCTAGTCATCGAAGCTTGTATTAATCACCACTTTTGTGTTATGCCTAATTAGTTTTGTATTTTAGATATATTTTGTAAGATTTTAGGAATGTTTGTTAATATTTCTTTTAATAAATAGGATGTTTAGTGAATATATAAAAAATGTCACAAGTTAAAAACTTAAAAGGCTTAAAGCCCAAATCGTAATGCACAATGCAGTCTAGGAAAGCTTAGCTGATGCATATATGCCCCATGAGCCATGGTCCATTACTCCATTATATAGTGGTGAAAATTAGAACCATTGTTTTAATTATATAAAAATAAAATTGGTCAACATGCTACAAAAATGAGTTACAAAGTATGCCATGGAATAAAAATTGAGGACTAGGATACTAGAGCGCGCGACAAGGACGACAGTGAGAACAATTATTTATTTAAAGCAATACAATGGACGATGAGTTACAAAGTATGCCATGGAATAAAAACAACTAAGGAGTAACTTGAATTGATTACAAAAACTACATTATACAATTAAATAAATAAGATAAAATGTGATGCAAGTATGCAACTTAAAAATATGAATATGCTTTGTGGTAGATTGAATTGCCTGCCACAATTGTATAAAATTTGAGGTTATCATATAATACGGTGTGTTAAGTATTAGGTATATAATGGTCTATTGCAAGAATCATGCATGTATTACATGTGACTTGTGAGGCTTCACTTATATATGATATTTTTTGTGCCTATTTCGCTTTGGGATGAAGCTTTTGAGGCTTTACTCCATTCGCTTATGTTTTGTGCCTATGTCTCTGTGTACATTTGGTTTATCTTAAAAGAAAATTGCAAATGACCACCAAAAACCCCAAGCTTCAACAAAGAAAGCCCATATTTTTTTTTTGTCAAAAGCCTTATTAAAACATTATAAAGTTGATGATTCCCACCAAGAATTTGATCCATAATTTCATAAACCCCATATCCACCATGTACTTGATTGATAATATGTTATATTTCTCTTACTACAATATATAACTAATGCTTATAAAGTTATAAGAGAAAAGCTCATTAGAATATATAGATGTAACATATCAAACTCTTAAATTGTATTACAAGCATATAGATCACTTATCAATGTTAGATAACTAGCAGCTCCCTAAGTCCTTATTTATTAACTGGGAATACATTTATCAGCATTAGTTATGATCCCACACAAAATTATAAGTACAAGACTGAATGAAAGCGTAGTAGTACTTGTAGCTGAATGATATATAATCCATCACCATCACCTCCATGCTGAAGCAACAATCAAGCTTTTGTCTTCCCATCCAAAATGAACTGCACCCACATCCTCCTTCACCTTGTACCTGTCACTGTACTTTCTGATAAGTTCCCGAATCGAATCAATAACACCTGTGCTCATAGGACATGAAGTAAATCCCGCCATGGTCATTCTCGCCCTCCACTTTCCAGCAACCTCATACCTCTCTATTCTTTCCTCTCCTTCACATGCAACAATGTTTACTATGTCCCGTGCCAGGCACTGCCTTTCAACATTCATCCTATCCTGACTCTCCCTTGGCAGAGCTGCATCAAGGGAATCAAAAACAGCAGAGTAATAATTGTAGGCCTCAACAAATCTTGGGAAAAAAGGGGTTGTGTTAGTGTTCACATCTTGCTCCACAACTGTAACGAGTTTTGGGTTCAAGCTCTTGACCATCCGAAGAAGCTGGTCCCTCTGGTTTATTGTTGACACACTTTCATCAGGCATATGGTGAAGCTGAAAAGCAAAGTTTACCACGAGTGCTTCCCCGGGCCTGCAGTCCAGCATTGAGGGATTGACGATTGAAGTCTTTGAGGCCACTGCTTGAAACTCAAATGACACTCCAAGTGCTTCTGCCAGCTTCTCGAGTCTTTGTCCAATGATATTAAGGCCTCCAACTGGACGTTGAACTGACTCAGGATCGTCCACCCCTGTTAACCTCAAGTGGGGTCGCTTACCTGGCCCATTAGCAAGCGTTTGTATGAGTGTTATGTATTGATTCCCCTGGTTTATGTCAAAATCTATTATGTGAACTCTCTTTTCATCTTTAAAAGCTTCTATAATGGCCCCGTTTGCTGCCATAAATCCAAATTTAAAGCAAGGGCACACCTCAAAAAGAATTTGCATGGCTGCAAGGCGATAAGAGGATGGGGGTTCCTTGCATTTCAAAGCTTTATAAAGAAATGGGCCTGAGGCAGCCATGCGAGCTGCGAGGCCTTCCACCATGTAGGCTGCAATCCTCTGAGGAGGATCTCCTTGAATGGAGACCATCTGCCGGAGCTCATTTATCATGGTTGATGCTTCTTCAATGTTTCCCTCTGAAAGTACACCAGCACAGTAAAAAAGTAGCTGCTTGGGTGTCCTTTGAGAAACCTGTGATATTTCTTTGTTGCTGCTGATGCTGCTCAGGTAAGAATCAGATGATGTTGACTCCTTGGGTGAGTCATGGAGCAATGCATTCTGGATGGGGTCAGTCCATTCACCATCAACTTCCATGCTTTGACCACTGCCAATTACCTCCTCATCATCTTCGTCGTCATTGTCATCAAGGAGTGCTCTCTCCAATTCTTGAAGCTTCAATCTCATCTTATCTTCATCAAAGCTAACCGCATCCGGGCTTTGACTCTCTAAGTAATCCGATTCAAAATTGGATTGATAAGCATCATGATGCCTCGTGGACATGAAAGATGTGCTAACTGGATTTTGAGTGCTCAAGGAGGAAACTGATCCAGATCTGAGCTGGTAAGATGAGGCCTCTTGCGGGTTAAATGAATTTCCAGATATGACAGAGCTAGAAGGATGTACAATTTCTTCCGTTGGGGAGTCAAGGAAGTACTTCTCATAACTCTCAGTGCTGTCAGAATCAGTCACATACATGGTCTTATGCTTATCAGAGCCAAATATTTGGGTGGACAGACTGGAACCATCATTACTGCCCTTTAGAGAGTAGAGTTTAGGGTTTCTGTATGACGGGGCAGACAGCTCCACCGGCCTAACTAAAGACATGATTTTGTTTCACTTCTTCAGTTGTTGAGGAAGACTAGTTCTATCAAAGAATTTGAAATCTGTGTCACAGTTTGTCACACATTTGAAGTTAAATTACTGTCAAACTCTCATTAGCACAGGAAATTAGCAAAAATCGAATCCAAATTAACAATTATGCCCACAAATGTGTGTGTGTGTGTGTGTTAGAGAGAGAGAGAGAGAGAGAGAGAGAGAGAGAGAGAGAGAGAGAGAGAGAGAGAGAGAGAGAGGTTCTATTCAATCAGAAAATTTTATGATTACGTAAAACTGATGGAGTTTGTAACACTATAGCAAGGCAACTAGTAATTGCAGGAACTATATGCATTGCTGTACAAAATGGCAATTGCCAGATTACCGTTTAAAGCATATATGGATACATACTCTAGAACTTTACAAAGAGCGCAGGAGTGGAAATACAGAAACAGGTTGCCTGTGTGGTTTCCGAGAAAACCACAGTTTCAACTTTCAACCCAACTAGTACTTAGAATTGAATGTTTTGTGCTTCACAACTCCAGGGTTGCCTAACTTGGAGATTTTTAATGTTCAGTAAATCAACATTGATTGAAGAATTAAATGATTTAGAAGCCCACACATTTTGAAGATGTTAGGTGAAGTGATCCTGTAAAGTTAAATTGGATAAGGGTCATAATTATTTACCAACTCGAAGATTTTGAGAAATACAACTCCCAAATTGGATGATTGTCTTCAACATTATTACAAAAAAAATAAAAAAAAAAAAAAAAAAAAAAACAAAAAAAAAAAAAAAACAAAACAAAACAAAGAATTTGGAATTTTCCTTTTGATTTAAAAGTTAGTCAACTCATCTTAGGTTAGTTCTTTCTAATTGTTTCAAATTTTGATAAGGCCTAATAGGAACCTTATAAGTCTATTCTCTATCTTCTACTGCACTATCAGGCAAAAAGTTGTTCAGGGAAGCAAAATCAATGAAATTGAATGAGACTAACTATTTATAGTTCCGATAAAGAAGAAATAGCTTAAAAAAAATGGCCTGCAATGGAATACCACCAATTAGTTAGTTGTCTCTAATCATGTGCAGGAAACAAGCTCAACAAATTGTGAAACAAGAAAACCCGGAACAACATGACAACCCCAAAAACCCTAAAAAAGAAAAGCTGATGTTTCATGGCCGCTGGGAATTACAGAGGAATAAGTAGTCAAGCTGAAAATTACAACATGCAAAAACATCTTCACACAAAGAGAAATCCATGCCTAACCCATTGATTTCATACACTTTCTGTTAATTGAATATGCAAGCATAATTCATGACAATTCAATTCATCACAGGAGAAATTTAAGGAACCCAAAAAAGAAAATAAATAAATAATTAGAAGGAGAAGAGAAAAGAGATATACCTGATGGTGCAACTGTGCAAGAGGATGATCTAATGAAGAAGCTACAGAGAGATATGAGCAGTCATGTCCTGAAAGTCAGCAGACAACCCAGATGATGAAAAGATGAAACTAAGAATTTGCTTTGAAGAAAGAGGAAAGATTTGGGATTTGACCTTGGAATTAAAGACAAGCAAAAAGGCCAAAATACCTCCTTATAGTTATTGGGTATATTAAATAATTCTAGATTGTGATGAGGTTAGGTAGGCTAAAAAACAACAAAGTGAAAAAAAAAAAACCAAGATAAAGAAATGACCCAGGACAAATTTGAAGAAATACATAAACAAATGAATAATATAGAAGAATAGAAGAAAGACCCAGACTTGGAACTATTAAATATTTACAAGAAACTACATGTTATTTGGGAGGATCTGACCACAAAATACCATTCCAAGACCCATTTGTTAGAGGAGACTATGGGGAAGAAAATTCCAACCTTCGGGAATTTGAGAAAAAGCAGTGAGAAACTCACCCAAGAATTCTCTTTGAGGAAGCTTCTCAGTTTTCATCACAATCTCTCTTGGTCACTTCCTCTGCTTCTACCTTTAATTTCCTTTGTTTTGCATTTTTTTTTGGGTTCTATTCTGGTCATCAGCCTGCATGTTTATACCAACTTGTCTGACTAAAGAGGTTCTTGTTAGTGGCCAAAAGAAAAAAAGAGGAGGTTGTTGTGGACACTAGTACTACAATGTGTTGCTCATATTGTGTGCTTCAAAAGCACCATTATGGGTGTTCCTACTTTGGCCAGTCAATCCTGACTATGCAATTTGCAAGCCAATGAATGAATCTATGGTGGCAGATCTATGATGTTACAAAAGTCAAGTGAGTTGGGTAAAAAGTACTTGGACTGGTGGTGGTGGTCATATGTGCCATTCTTGTACGGTAATGGTTGAAAAATGGTACAAAAGTTGTGTTGTGCTTTGTTTGCATTAGAAACATAATTGATTGAATTCATAGTGGGGGGGTGCTATTCTACTTGGCAATGGCATGGAATTATAGCACCACCATGACATAGTCAAAGGTTTTTACAGGTCCTCTTTATTCATGCCTTTAACTAATCTCAAAGGCAAATTTCATAGTCCTTTTTTTCCTTCAAAAATATTTGGATCAATTTCTCAATTTGTGGATGGCATTGTTGTGTAAGGATCATTACCGTTGTGGTCTTCTCTTACTCTATGATTACTAATGATAATCACCAAATTTAGGCCAAGTTATTGACTATTTGGTTTAGTGAGTTAATTATAGCAATAGTCCATGAATTATACTTCGCGCATCACTTTTAGTTCATGAAGTTTATTTTAAAATTCTGGAGTCCATGAATTATTGCACGAGTATTACTTTAGTCTTTTTTGTAACTTCTGTTACATTTTCCGTCTAAAACACTCATGTGCCACACACATAACCATATTTGACGGGGTATTTTCATCTTCCCAGTGCCCTACCCCTTCTCTAACATCTCATCCAGCCCTTACACATTCATCTCGCCGTTACTCACGTGGGCCATGTGTTAGTTGCTTCCTTATTTTTCTCTAATTTTGAAAATTATTGTGTAAGAGCTAAATGAGACGTGGAGAAGGGCACTGTGAAGACGAAAATATCCATCAAATATAGGTCACGTGCGCGACTTTAGGCAGAAAATATAACAGAAGTTATAAAAAGGACTAATGTGATACTTGTGCAATAGTTCATGGACTCCAAAATTCCAAAATATTCATGGACTAAAGTAGTACTTAGAGTATAATTCATGGACAATTGCTATTATTAACTTTTATTTTAGTGGATATTCAATCTCTTTTTGTCGAAATAAATCCTGAATTCAAAACTCATGAACGATATTAATTAATAATAAAAAATTATGTATAAAGTATATGGTACTTGCTAAGAATTAATAATATCCAAAATTGACCTAGTTTGAAAAATGAAAAACTATTAGTAATAAATTTGGTAACTGCAGCACTACTTGATCTTTGAAATCCCCAATCTAGCGAAAGATTGACTAATGCATGTTCTTCTTGTACTCTACTATGGACTTTACCAGGCTAAGTCTTCCATGGGAATGCCGAATGGAAGAGTCTCTCACTTCACCAACTAAATCAGCTGGCAGTTCATATAATAATCAGTGTTTTAATCCTGTGTGCATCTTTAATGGGAAAAGAATCATATATGTCATCATGGGTTGGGAACAAGTGGCCTAATTCTACATTTGAAAATTTTGTGGGATGAGAAGATTAATTAATATCCACACAACTTGTAATTTTTTTAATATTTCAGTCCTAATCATCCTTCCCCTATCTTATCCATAACATGACTGCAGTACGTCCTGATACATGGACAATTACCAGATCGAAGGAAAAATTTATTTCATCTCTTTCTTGATAGGATATGTTTGTGTTGACACCATGGCCATATGCTAAATGGTATTTCAGAGAACATAGCAAGTACCAAAAATCTTGGTTTTAAGAAAGGGTTTTCAACCTTTTCCTGCAAACTTTTGCTAAGGCTAACATAGGAAGCAGAACAAATCTGTTGGAGAATACCCCACATCCACATCAAGAAGTAGTCTTACATAACAATATACAAGATATTGTGATTGTAAACCGATTTTGAGTTTGAAATCTCTAATTCTAATATAACATCAAAGTAGACTTATTCGTTTATGTGTGAGACCTGATTGGTTGCACATACTCCACGTCATGATAATTTTTTTTTTTTTTTTTTTTCATATATATCATGGGTGTATACACTTTATGTGTTTATCTCTCATCACGTGATGAGCGAAACACATAAAATGAGTGTGCACACCCGTTATATGGAAGTTTCACTCTCACGTCATCCAATATAATTGATCTCCGTATTTGGTTCAATCTGACCACATGTGAAGTCTCTAACCCTTGCATGGCATATAAAATTTATATCTGCACACTGCAGTCATTGACAATTGCACTCTTATTCAAATTCACAAAAAGATATACAATATTTAGAACCCTCTTTATTTACGAAAAAAAAAAGGTAGAAAAACAACTCAAATTATCCCTAAAATTTGACATATTTTTTTATCCTTGAACTTCCATAGTGGTCATTTTGGATCTCATACTTTAAAGTTTTGTTTAGTAAGAACCAAGGAGTAAAATTTCGATTTTGAGGAAATTTTGAAAGAAACTTTCGCGGAAATTTCGATTTCGACAAAATTAAAACAAAAATGATGAAAATTGCTATCAAAATATGAAAATATTGAATGAAACTTGACCATATGTTTATTTAACATATTATCTACTACATTGATAAAAAAACATTGAAGAAACCAAATTATATAGTAGGTTTCATGTGATATAAGATGAATATAATGCGCGCTGGAGGCAAATACTGTTAAATAAAATTAGTATAATAAATAAATGAAATTAGTATATTTTTCATACTCTATAATCTATACACTAAACTCTATATATTTTATAATTTATACTATATATTCTTTAGGATATGGTATAAGATATTAGGGTTTAGGCCCTTTACGTTATTTTTAATTATTTTTTATATAGAAATGTATTAGGGTTTAGGGTTTAAAAACAACTAAACGAAACCCCAAAAGAGCCAAATCAAACCTCAAACGAAACTCCAAACCTTTTTTTTTTCTTTCCAATTGCCCAAAGGCCTCAAACCCAATTAACCTTAAACCATTTTTTTTTTCTTCTCTTTTTTCTTTTCTTTTTTGTTTTTGTTTTTTGTTTTTATTTATTTTTCCTTCCTTTTCCTCGTCTCTCTTCTCTCTTCCTCTTTCTTTTTTCTTTCCATGCAGAGGCATCTTCCTCTTTCTTTTTTCTTTCCAGGCAGAGCTAGGCATCTCGTCTCTCTCCTCCTTCCTCTTTCCTCCCTTCCTCCTCTCCCTCCCAAATCTCTTCTCTCTCTCTCTCTCTCTCTCTCTCTCTCTCTCTCTCGCAACCTCATCTCGCCCTGGCCTGCCGCTAAAACCCTCTCCCAGATCTCTTCTCTCTCTCTCTCTCCCCAACCTCATCTCTTTCTCTTTCACCGCCTCATCTCGCCCTTGCCACCAAAACCCAAACCCAGAAATCCCACCCCAGCCGAAATTTTCCTAAATATTGATGAAATTATTTTGGTATTTTGATAAAATCTCCCCCTCCCCAAAAAACGAAACGAAATTTCGAAATTTTCATCCTTGGTAAGAACAAAGTCTAACTTCTGTTAAAGATTTTCATAAGTTGCGCGTACATGATTACTACATCGATAGATGTGACAATTTTTGACATGACACGAAGTTAGCGAGTTTAGGTTGATTATTTATTTACACAAGCATGAATATTACACAACACGCTAAACACGAATAATAATTTGATTGGGTTAGTGTCAAACATGTGTAACACGCACGATTGTGATATAAAAAACACATTTAACTAATATTATATGAAGAAAACAAGTAACTTTTCTCATTTTTTTAATATCTCGAGTCATCGTATAATTATAGAATTTTTTTTAATGATCTTGTTAATTTCATTATTAAATGATTTTTGTTTTATAAGTGATACGTAAGTAATAGTTTTTTTAAAAAATAAAGAAAATTATGTTTAAAGTTTTAGATCACCAAATATATATATGGGTCAACCCAAATACGATACAACTATAAACGAGTTAGGTTAGGATTAAGTCATTCGACACGATTAATAATTAAACATATTGGATTAGGGTTAATTAATATTTAAAAGGAACACTCGCGAAATGACACCTCTAAACAATGATAATTTGGTCTCTCCAATCACAAAAGTAAGAACCTCTCACTACCTCCCATTTAAGAAAGCCACACAGTACAAGTTTACTACATAGATTACCTTGCATTCTATTCTCCTTATCTTTTCTTCTTGCAATTGCAATGCATTGAAATTGTTTTAAAGGTTGGGATGTAAGGGGGATGAAGGAAAATTGCAGGAGTGAGGCATAAAATTGGATGGAAGGGTTAGGGGATGGGGGATTCAGTTGACATGGAGAGAGACCGAAATGGGAAACTTTGTGAAATAACATAGTTAAATCCAAGTTAATCTTTTTTGACCCTCAGTTTTCCAAATAAACTTTGTTGACCTTTTTGGCATGTGAAATGTCCATTGCACCCTTGATATAAATACCTCCTCACTTGTGCACTGTAGCTCATTTTTTCCTCCTTCCACTCTCAGCTTTTCTGTCTATCTTCCCTTCTCTCTCTCCAAGAGTAGATCCCCTACCAGTTTTTTGGTACCCGTTTGGTACTAGGCTAAAATCTTAGTCATTGAACTCCTCGTTTTCTTCCTACTTTTTATCTCTCTACTCTATCTTCAATGGCTAAGATTTTAGCCTGGTACCAAAAACTGGTAGGGCATCTGCTCTCTCTCTCTCTCTCTCTCTCTCCACTTCCAGATATGAAAGATCCACATCGAACCCATCATCATCATCATCATCATTTGATGTAAATGTATATATCTTCTCTCTTTTATCTCATCTCTCTAGATGATGATGATGATAATAAGCAAATAGAAAATAGCAATTAGATCTAGGCCCTAACCTTATATCCCCCACCTACATGTTGTGTTTTAATTATTACAACTCGCAAGTGTACGAATCTATAGTATAAATGACACTTAACGAGGTCGATCCACAAGGATTGCTTTCAAAAAATGATTTTACTAGGTTAAACTTAAATTAACTTAAAGCTAACATAGTTTAGAAAGTTTTGATGATTGATAAATAAAATAAAACAAAATAAAATTGCAAGAATCTAAAATAAGATAAAATAAATTGCAAGATACTTGGAAAAATAACTAGATCTAGAGAAATAAAAGGGAAAAACTAGAAGTTTAGCCTACTTTTAAGGTTTTGGAATTAAAACAATGGTATGAAATACCAAGGTTTTGGATAACACACCACCATAAATTAACCCTAGAAAATATCTAACAAATTCCCAAAATAAAAGAGTACCAAAAATCAATTAGATACTCTCTCCAAGGATTTTTATATGTTAAGCACAAAAGGTGACTTTTTTTCTTTGGTTAGATCTTGTTTTGATTAGAGATTACAAACTCTAAACATTTCAAGTGCACCAACTCTAAGACACCACTAGAAATCAAAGAGCTTTGTATTTATGAGTTTAAATACCAAGCTAGATGTGGAAAAATAGGCCTAACTACGTACCAATGATACTTGGCATCAAAGGTGAAATGTGATGTTTTTTCCAAATTAATAAACTAAAATCTATGTGGAAATTTAATTCAGAACAACTAAGGGAATTTGTTGAAATAAATTAATTTGTAGCATATTACCATGGTGGTGTTTCCTCCTCAACCTTGATGAGGAGGATTAGAAACCCACCATGGTGGATTTCTTAATACTAATAAAAGACATCATGAACTAAAGAAAATGAAATAAAATGGAATAAGAGAAGAGGGAACATTAAACTAAAAATTCATAACATTAAATAAAAGGTAAATGATTACAAGAAAATAAAAACTCTCAAATTTCTCTCTAAAAACTCTCACAAAAATTCAGAAAAATAAAAATAAGAATTAAAAGCTTCCTATAAATGGTCTATGGGTTGCCTTTTATAGAGGGGGACATGTGTCACCAAGAGAGACGAGGCAGCCTTAAGGAAAAGAGAGAGAGAGAGCTAGAAAAAGCTGCCAAATAGGACACATGGCGGGCAACAACTTGAGAAAGGCAAGAAAATAGCTAGGGGCTAGCCAGTTGGGTTTAAAATGCGCGGCTGGCTTAAAGAGAGAGAGAGAGAGACGAAGGGGAAAAAGGTAGACTGCTTGGCATCTTGGCAACTCGGCTAGGTGACAACTGTCATGCTTTGAAAAAGAGAGAGATCGAGAGAGAGAGAGAGAGATCGAGAGAGAGAGAGAGAGAGGCAAATGAAGCTATTGGGAAGCTTCCTCATCTCCTTGTGACCTTTCGACTTCCAGCAACTGGGCCGACGTGATGGGCTGGTTTGTGTGTCTTTTTGGGCTGGGCCTTCGATCCTCTCTTCTGTCTTGGGCTGAATCATTTTTGTTTGGGCTTTCACTTCAATACCCTACTAAATAACATCAACTAATTAAAAGTAAAAACTCATATTAAATTACTTAGAACCTAGAAAATCAATTAAAATCTAATAAATAAAATAAAAACTAAAAAATCCTAAAAGTTAACTAATTAAATAAAATAGAAGATAAATTACTAAAAATACTAAAAGGCAATTAAAGACTAAAACGTAAGGTTTTGGATATAAAATATACTAAAAATTAAGCTCAACACTACCCATCTCTCTTTCTTCTCTCTCTCTCTCTCTCTCTCTCTCTCTCTCTCTCTCTCCCTCTCTTCCTCTTCCTCTCTCTTCTCTCTTATCATATTTTGATTATTTAGCAATTTGGCATGAGACTACGGCAATCTTAATTTACAGCCAAGGATATGGCGTCAACATGGCAGCGCGGAGCACGACTCTCTTCAACAACGACTTGAGCTACAGAGAGTGCTTCAAAATCAAGTGCGGGGACGACCCAATGTTGGCAATATGCCCTAAAACCAATGGTAATTGGTTAACCAAAGGTGTTTGGGTTGAAGTGACTTGAAGAGATATTAATTTCAATTAATGTCAAATGCACAACATTCTTCATTCCGTTAGAAACTCTAGTATCATCGTGTAAGTGAACGAATGCGTCCATGGATATCTAAGAGAAAAAAACATGAAGAGCTAGGAATCCATTGAGACTCATGTTATAGGATGCTTAGATTCCTAAATGTTCCTACTCGAGGAAGAGAATGTTAAATGGGCACTAACATTCCAATGTAAATCAAGACTAGCACATACACTTGACCAAACAGAGAATCCTACATGGAGCTTTACGGCATGTCAAGTAAAAACTCTAAGGTTATGGTAGATGTTGATTAGTCCTTAGACCTGAGACACCACCGATGTCTTGTGTGTATATTCAATGTACTTTGACTGCATAAAATGGACCAACACATTTAAGCACGGGTTACATATATATTTAGGTTGGGTGCATTGACACACATATGAAGGCATGTGAGTGTGAGATAAGGAATCTCTCACCTTTCGTAAAGAAGAAGGTGTCCCTGGAAAGGAAGACTCGCAAAGTCTCTGGCTAGAGCATCAGAGTTACACATATTGATTATATTCTGATAAGGAGTTTGACATGAGTTCCATACCCCATAATGTAATCTGGACATAGATAAGAGAATGACCATACTGTATTGTAATCATAACTGAATATGTTTCGAGGCTGATTCTATTTGATTTGGGGGCCATGAACTGTGGCTAGGTGTTAACATGGTCTGTAGAGTCCAAAGAACAATTAATTAGAAAGAGTTCTATATTAACTATGATCATACTACCAAATCGAAATAGTTACTAAAGGGTCACACACAAACAAGTCTTGTGGGCAACTAAAAGGAAAGGATATATGATGTCGATGATCAATATGTATGATTATTGATCGCAACTATTGTGATAGTTGATATTGCCCAAAATTGGAAGTTGAGCACTTCCCAATAGGTCACACATTCTTGTATTGCGCTCTAGCATAAGCTCACTTAACTGTGTGATACTAATGGGGACTGTTAAGCTCTAATAAGTAGATTACTAATTGATGAGGACAATTAGTAAGCCCATAAATCAAGTGATTAAATTGAGGTGGTCACTTGACATAATTTTTTCTGAAGCAGAATTAATTAAACAATTAATTAATATACTTAGTGAGTAATATTAAAAAGTCAAAGCTAGGGCTTGTTGACCCAAGGCTAAATCATTATTTATTTGGAGGATAATTAATGTTATCTTATTAAATATGATAAATGATTAATTAGTTAATCATTAGTCCTAACTCAAACACTATGCTTATTCATTAAAGCATTAATCACATGATTAAGTATTGGGATGCCATCATGGTCAAAGGACTTTTGACTTTCAATGACATGAGGACAAGTCGTGAAATAATAAAGAGCTTTGGGGCAATAGTGCAAATATAAGAGGATGGTGATTGGTGGATTAAATGGGAGAAGAAGAGCAATACGTTTAGAGGGATGTATCTAGTCCACATTGTGGAGTAAGAAAATGGCTGAACCCTAAGAGAGGTTCTAAGCTAGCCTTCATCTTTTCTTCTCTTCTCCATTCTCTCTCTTCCTCCATCGAACTTGTGAGAGAAAAGATGGGTCTTATCTCCATCACCATGCTTTTAATTCCTTTCAAGATGGATTTAAAAGCTAGTAGCCGAGCTCACTTCCATCGATCTATTCATATTTCCTTTTCCCATATACTTGGTGTGGAGTACTATATTTTAGAGAGATCACATGCAAGGAGTGAAATTTTGCCGAAATTTTTCGTTTTTTGGGGGTCCTGCAATTTTATACCATATTCGTTAATTTTCGTTAATTTTTCGGTGAAATTTCGATATAATTTCGGCCAAAATTTCGAAGCAGTCTCATGTGCATTTTTGCCAAATTTCGTCGAAATTTGGCAACTATACACTCAGATCTATATCTACCCATCCTCATTTCCTTCCATTTTCATCTCTCAGATCTCTCTCTCTCTTCTCTGTCTTCTTCGCCTGCGCAACACCTTTCTTTCTCTCTTCTCTAGTTCTTTGTCATCTATTTTTCTCTCTCTCTTCTCTCTGTCTTCCCCCCTACAGCAGACCTTGCGCGCACCCAGCTGCCTTCGGCCTCCGGCGTGACCCCCTGCCTCCTCCCCCATCGTGACCCGGCCCCTTGCCCTGCAAGCTAGGCTGCAAGTCTGCAACTAAATAGTCAAATACAGATAACTCTTATACAGCCACATGTTTAAATTTTATGTACCCATAATCATATATTCCTGCTAAGTGTGTTAAGAATTTGTAACTGTAGGTTTTTAGGTAATAAATAACAAAATAACCTCCACTTGCCAGTCAGTAATAAGTCACCCACCACCACCATCCAAATGTTAATCCCAATGGAATCCCTCTCTTATTATTTTAAATAATAGTACTACTTAAGATCTTTGTGAAAGAAGATATTCAGTTGTCTTTTCCTTTCTTTTCTTTTGTTTTCTTTCTTTTATTGATAAAGTATGTAAAGAAAACAATAATAGTTGATTAGTTGGGAGAAATTATGGTAATTTAATTGTTTAGTTTAATTTAAGTTTAATTATTTAATTTGCACGAATGTATTATGTATATTAGTATATTAGTATATACCAGGGAGTTAAATTTCGTTTTTTGGGGGTATAAAAATTTTAACACTAGTTCATGAATTTTTCGCCAATATTTCACCGAAATTATTGAATTTCTCGAAATTTCGCTCAGAGGAACAAACCCACCCATTTTTCTCTATCTGTCTTCTCCTTGCTGGCAGTTACAAACCCAGCCACCGGTGTGATTGGGGAGGGAGGAGAGAGAAGAAAGAGAATAGAGAGAAGAGAGAGAAGATCGGGGAGGGAGAAAATCAGATCGAGGAGGGAGAGAGGCAGATCGGGGAGGGACTTGGGAGAGAGAGATTGGCGCTGGAAAGGGAGGACCGGAGGAGAGAGAAGAGAGAGATATATCAATTATATGCCATATGCTAATATGCGACATAGTGGCGGCTGGGAGAGAGAGAAGTGAATGGGAAGAAGAAAGTCATGGGAAGAAGTGGAAGCCAGGAAGGAAAGAAAAAAAAAAAAAGGAAAGAAAAGAAAAAAAAAAGGGGTTTAGGGTTGATTAGGGTTTGAGGTCTTTAGGCAATTGGAAAGAAAAAAAAAAGGGTTTGAGATTTTGTTTAGTTATCTTTAAACCTCAAATCATAATACATTTCTATATAAAAAATAATTAAAAATACTCTAAAGGGCATAAATCCTAATATTTTATACAATATCCTAAAAAATATAGAGTATATAGGGTTTAATGTAATATTAGGACATATAAAGTATATGATTTTGTGTATAGATTATAGAGTATAAAAAATATACTAATTTTATTTATTAATTATATTAATTTTATTTAACAATATTTGCCTCTAGCGCGCATTATATTCATTACATATCACATGAAACTTACCATATAATTTGGTTTCTTCACTATTTTTTATCAATATAGTAGATAATATGTTAAATAAACACATGGTAAAGTTTCATTTAAAATGTTCGTATTTTGATAGCAATTTCCGTCGTTTCCGTCTAATTTTTGTCGAAATTTAAAAATCTTCGAAATTTTCGTAGAAATTTTTATCGAAATTTTCTCGAAATCCGAAATTTTATTCCTTGATCACATGTGAGATCTTGAGCCTTTTGTTCTTGATCATGAGAATTCCATGAAAACAAGGTTTGATTTCCCTCTTTGTTGGTGCCAAAAATTTAAGGAGGACATGGAATGAAGACATCCCCATGGATGTGTGCAACCTTAGGTTCATCCAAATGAAGACTTTAAGGAGTGTTGATGCTCAAAAATGGTAAAGCAGTCAACGTCGAGTCGAACCACGTAGGCCCGTTGACCCGCCACTGAGAGGACGACACGTCGAAGTGGGGCAGGAACGGGTAGCTGGGTCCGACTGGTGAGTAATGAGAGAGAATGATATCCAAAGCACCCTGTGCAAGTACACAAAAGTGAGCGGGAAGGGCACCGGTGCGGTGCCGGCCAAAGCTCCTCCGACGCTCAAGTCAGTGTTCAGAGAGATCTGAGAGCAGAGTGAGTGAATAGTATAATAATGATTTCAGTTGTCCTTTTGTGACAAGAAGGTACCTCTTTTATAGTACCTTTGGAAGAGTGTCAACCAATCCGGTGACGACACGTGTCCTTTGTGGTGACTTGCACTGTAGGAACGCCACGTGGCACCGGTCTCGAGGATCCGAGTGAGTTGACACGGGCCGGGGGCCCGGGAGGCTTGAGCTTGGGAGGCCGGAGCCTAAGAGGCCGGGGCCCAGGGGGCCGGAGCCCATGAGGCCGGAGCCTAGTGGATCATGGGCTAGGAGCCCAGGAAGGGCTTAGTCTTTTGGGGTCTAGGCCCAAACAGCATGGTGTTAGGCCTTGTGTGACTTGTCGTTATGCCGAGATGATTAGTCGTACGAACAGAAGTCCCCCAAGTTTCCGAGCAAAAGATACTTCTTGGTTGGGAACTTTGTACACAAAAGAGTCCGAGCAGAACGACAAGTAACCACACACTTGTTCCTGCTTAAGCTATTGTCTAGAAGTCCCCCAAGTTCCTTAGCAAGAAGAGCTGTACTGCAGGAAAGCTTGGGGGTTACATATGAAAGATCCCTTTTTTTTTTTTTTTTTTTTTTTTTGAAATTTCTGATCACCCTGTATTCCGAGCAGTAAACACTTTATGTAATCCCAGTAAACCTCGTCCGATTTTAATGGTGGGATGTCGCCCTTTGTAAATGAGAATCGTGTATGAAATGGTAGAGCCCAAATATAAAGATTTCCACACCCTCATCTCTCCCCTCCTCTCCCTTTTTCTTTTGTACTATGTTAGGAGAGAGAGAGCTACCCTTTTTTTTTTTTTAAGTTCCGAATATAGACTGCTCCCCCCTCTTTTTGTTTTTGATAACTGAATATAGGGGCTGCCCTCTTTTTTTTTTGGTTTATTTTTTTGTTAAACAGGAGAAGTAAATAGAGGGGGCGGCTGTTGTTGACGCAGAGCTGGGAAAAAAGAAACTCGGGTCGAAGGGTGAAGGGATCGGGTCGGAGGAAGAGGAGAGAAGCTGTCGACGGGCTCGGGCCGGAGTGCTTGTGCGCGGGTCGGAGCAGAGCAGAAAAAGGCTCGGGTGCGCGGGGTGGTCTGCTCGTCGAGCTCGGGTCGGAGAGAGAGGCTCGGGTCGGAGGTGGCTGAGGCGCTCGGGTGCTCGTTGCTCGGGTCGGAGGGGAGAGCTCGGGCCGGAAGGAATAGGGCGGGCCGGATTTCACTCGGGGCGGAGGCTCGCATCATTGGAGCTGGGATCGGTGCCGTTGCGGGGGGCGGCTGAGTGGAGGATCGCGGCTGCTCGGAGTGCTGCAGGGCGCGGGTCGGAGGTTCGGAGGTGCTGCGCAGGGGGTGCTCGGGTCGGGCTTTCTCGTCGAGGCGGCTCTGCTCTACTCGGGTCGGCTGGGGTGTGGGTCTTCGCTCGGGTCGCCAGCGCGGAAGGGAGGAGTGGTGCCCGGATCGGCGCGGGTTGGAGGAAGTCCGGGCAGGCGCTTTGTTGGGTGGAAGCCTAGGCGCGGGCGGGTCTGCTCGGAAGTCGCTCTGTCGCGGCTCGGGGTGAGTTGGCTCGGGTTCGGGGGAGGTGGGCTGCGCGGAGGGTGGCTGCGTGGGCTCGGGCAGCATTGATTCTCACACTTTTAGGTAGGTAATGCAAATAAAAAAATTGCCTACCCACTTGATATTTTGATTGTGCCTTTGAAAATTGAGAAATGTGAGCAAACTGTGGTTGTCCAGCCTGAGGCGGACCTTGGAATTCTGTTTGTGAATTTGTGGATAATGTGAGTAGAGGCAGGTGGAGGGGCAGGTGGGTATGAACCTTGCCGAGCACTGGGTAGGCCACACGCCTACATTTTGGACTTTGTAATTGATTGGGTATTGTTGTGTTTTTTGCCAGGTACATAGAAAACAAGATTAGTGGGTCGGAACCCGTCTAAGCTGTTGAAGCCGCGGAAGACTGGTAAGGCATGGGTTGTCATGGCTCTTCCCTTTGAATTGATTTTTTGAATATTGGCCTTGATAAATGGTTGGTGGCTGAGCATGTGAAAAGTGATGAGGTGAATGTTGTAAATTTGGGGGTGGAAGAGCACATATGAGGGGTGGGAAACCAGTAGCGATCTTGATATGTCCATGGTGTTGTCTTGGTATTCCGAGTACTTCCCATCTTGATTTTTGTTGTTTTTTTTTTTGTTTTTTTTTGATGGGCAGGTGTGCGGGGCGGAAGCCTGGGCTCGGGCCGGGGCTGGTGGTGCACTTGGCGGAAGCTCGGAGAGAGCTGGCGTCAGGGGCGAGGAAACCTGGGTGGGTGCGCGGCGAGGAAGCCTGAGTGGGTGCGCGGCGCAGAAGCCTGGGTGGTGAGCAGGGCGGAAGCCTGGGCTCGAGCCGGGGCAGGAAGCCTAATCAATGCATTGCAGGCCGAGCTACTGCAGGCCAGGAAGGGGGCAGACCAGGCTAGGCAAGAGTTGGAGCAGTGCAAGGAGGAGCTGAGCCAAGCCAAGCAGGTGGTCTGTTAGGGGCTGGCAGTAATGATGGACATACCAACGTTCCAGAGGGAGGTGCCCAGGGGGAAGAGCCCGAGGATGGAGCATCCACAGGTGGGGAGCATGACATGGGAGAGGATCCCAAATAAATGTTCGAAGCAAACATGGCCCGGGGGCAGGGGTGGGCGGACCATCGCCCTATTTTTGTTTGAGTTATATGGCGGGTCGGATGTAGCCCGTACCAAATTACAAACTATTTTGATTATTAAGTTTGTTCTTTATGATATTTGGATGAGTTGGAGGGTGTCCAACCCGTTTATGGGGTAGGATGCCCTTCCCTTTAATACATGGTATTGTGGGATTTTCTCGAATGCATGGTACTTAGTTTCCCTTGAATGCATGATATTGATTTTCCCTTGAATGCATGGTACTGTGGTTCCCTTGAATGTATTTGCCATAGCCGCGCCCTGAATGCATGGTACTTAGCTTCCCTTGAATGCATGGGGCGGATATGGGTAGGGGCGGATGCCGGATGGCCCGGGGGCCCATACAGACAATTAACACTTTGAATAAAAATGAAGAAAGAACGTGTCCGTGGTAGGACTCTCATTTATGAAAGCGATAACATAGATGAAATTGAAAAAAGTCCCCGGGGGGTACAACATGTGTCTACTTGTAAAAGTAGCGGAGGTGCTCGGCACGCCAAGGGTGGCCGAGTTCCTTGCCAGTTGTGGCGCGGAGCCTGTATGTGCCTGGACGGACGACCTCAATGATTTTGTAGGGCGTCTGGGGTAGGGCAGGGGTTGGAGAGACAAACAGCCATAGAGGGCTTGACCTCTTTTTTCTTCTTGACTGAAGTTATATAGCAGGATCTGGCTGACACTTGATTGCCTTTGACTACCCCCGTTCCACATGGGGTCGGGAACTTGATCAAAAGCAAGTGAGTGGAGATCATAACCCTCAATTGGTTAAGGGCCGGTCGTCCCAGGATGACATTGTAAGCTGTGGGGCAGTCGACCACCAAAAACTGAGTAGTTGTGGTAGCGGACGAAGGATACCTCCCGAGGGTGAGGGGAAGGTAGATCCCACCAAGAGGGGTGACCATGTCGCCCGAAAAGCTGAGTAAAGGAGCGACCGATCGGTCAAGCCTCTCCTGGTCGATTCCAAGAGCGGTGAAGGCTGGGGCGAAGAGGATGTTGACGGAGCTACCACAGTCGATAAGGATCCGAGCCACATCAAAATTAGCTATAGTGGCCTCAATGACCAAAGGGTCATCGTGTGGGAAGATCAAATCACGTTCCTCTTCCTCAGCAAAGGAAATGGGCGACCACCCGAGCTTAGGAGTCTTTTTGCCACGGTGGAAGTCTACAGCCATAACGCCGGAGCATGGTTGAGCACTTCGGGCGTATTCCTTCCTAGCTCTGTTGGAGTTGCCAGCGAGGGTCGGGCCCCCACAGATGGTATTGACCCGCCCCCGGCGTTGTCCGTCGGTTTTGGCCTTCTCGGTGGCCTCCTTGTCTATGAAACCATCCAACTTTCCTTCCTGTACCAAAGTTTCTATTGCCTCCTTAAAAGCTCTGCATGCTTCGGTGTCATGGCCATGGTCGTCATGGTAAAGGCAAAAGAAATTCTTGTTAGCCCGGTACCGTGTTTGTGGTGGGTGGGGTGGGAGCTTGGGAAGTATGTCTTTGATCTGAGGATACAATTCTGTATAAGTAACAGTGAGAATTGTATAGACTTTGAACCTGGAGGCGTAGGATGTCTGATAAGTTTCCTCCCTTCGTTGCCCTCCACCTCTACCATCACCAAATTGCTTCTTGGTGAATTTACTGAACTTTTTCCCGGACCCCCCATGCTGATTACCTGAGTAGGGCTTGGGCTGGGGTGGCACTATGATGGCCTGGTCGGTACTTGGGCGATCCATGGTGGGCGGCTTCTTCCCATATGTTTTGAATTCCGCAGTAGCATAGGCAATGGCCTCTTGCATAAGTTCTTTGTAGGTGCGCGGATTGCGGCGGTTGAGTTCAAACAAGAAGTCCCCCTCTAGGAGACCACCCTTGAAAGCAGCGAAGGCTACCTTCTCATCACAGTCGCGACACCGGGATCGTTCTAGCTGAAATCGAGTGATGTACTCCCGGAGGGATTCCCTGCTGCCCTGTCGGACTCGAGTCAGGTCATCCGTGGTGTAGATTCTATCGGTCTGGATGATATACTGGCCTAGGAAGAGCTCTCGGAGCTCGTTGAAACAATCAACCGAGCCCGGAGGAAGTTGGTAGAACCAGTCCCTTGCACTGCCAGAGAGGGTGGAAGGGAAGATTCGACACTTCGTAATATTATCAGCACCTTTAGATTCCAGAGCGGATCTGAAACTCATGAGGTGGTCATATGGGTCTTCCTTCCCTGTGTATGGAGTGATCTTGGGAGGTCGGACGTCGCCAACCGGAGGAGTGGACAGGATGCGAGCTGTGAAAGGTCCAGGCAGCTCCCTTGTTTCTAAAGATGGGTGCCCACCCCGACTTCCTCCTTCCACTCTTTTCAGGCGCTCACTGATGTCCATGAGAAGTTGCTGGAGCTGGTCTGGTGGAAGAGAGCCGCTGTTACCGGAGTCAGCGACTTGTTCACTTACGTAAGTGTTACTTTCTGCGCGGCGCCCAGCCGAGAGGACCTGCTCTTCTCCCCGTCGTCGCTTGGGACGGGGAGCCTGTTCCTCTTCCAAGTCTCGGGGGCGCGGGTTGGATCGCCCCTGCTCCTCCTCCAAATCTCGGGGACGCGGGTTGGATTCGCCCCGGTTCGTCCGCTGCTCTTCTTGCCGAGAGCGGTTGTCGTCGAGCAGATGACGACAGTCCCGGTAAATGTGGAACTCCTCAGAGCGGGTAGGATGCTCGCCAGATCGAGCCCGGCTGACCGGGTGGATAAGTCTCTTTTGGAAACCTGGGGGCGGATGGCTACCTTGCCCTACATCCAATTGGCGCGGAACATTTTGGTCCCTTTGGGGGGGATCCCTCCTCTCACCACTCCGGAGAGTGGTGTGTTCGTCCCTGTCATGGGGGTTCCTCCTCTCACCACTCCGGGGAGTGGTATGTCCTTCCCTGTCACGGAGGAGTCGCTCATAAAGCTGTGTTGCACCTTTTTGGAGGTCGAGCTGTTCCTGGGTTCGTTGGAGCTGAGCCTCCAATCGCTGGATGTACTCTTCCTGATCAGATTCAGCAGTCTTCTTACCTCGCTTGTCAACCAGCGGGGTGTTGTCGACTTGGTCGAGGATAGGACCTCCGTCAGACATTGTGAGGGTCGGTAGCTCGGATGCTAGGAAGCTAGGAAGCTCGGAAGCTCGGAAGCTAGGAAGCTCGGAAGCCTGGGAGCTCGGAAGCTTGGAAGCTCGGAAGCTCGGAAGGTTTCTGCACCTCAACTGAGGGTAGAGAATTCAATGGGGAAAAGTTGTAAGTTTCCCACAGACGGCGCCAAACTGTTGATGCTCAAAAATGGTAAAGCAGTCAACGTCGAGTCGAACCACGTAGGCCCGTTGACCCGCCACTGAGAGGACGACACGTCGAAGTGGGGCAGGAACGGGTAGCTGGGTCCGACTGGTGAGTAATGAGAGAGAATGATATCCAAAGAACCCTGCGCAAGTACACAAAAGTGAGCGGGAAGGGCACCGGTGCGGTGCCGGCCAAAGCTCCTCCGACGCTCAAGTCAGTGTTCAGAGAGATCTGAGAGCAGAGTGAGTGAATAGTATAATAATGATTTCAGTTGTCCTTTTGTGACAAGAAGGTACCTCTTTTATAGTACCTTTGGAAGAGTGTCAACCAATCCGGTGACGACACGTGTCCTTTGTGGTGACTTGCACTGTAGGAATGCCACGTGGCACCGGTCTCGAGGATCCGAGTGAGTTGACACGGGCCGGGGGCCCGGGAGGCTTGAGCTTGGGAGGCCGGAGCCTAAGAGGCCGGGGCCCAGGGGGCCGGAGCCCATGAGGCCGGAGCCTAGTGGATCATGGGCTAGGAGCCCAGGAAGGGCTTAGTCTTTTGGGGTCTAGGCCCAAACAGCATGGTGTTAGGCCTTGTGTGACTTGTCGTTATGCCGAGATGATTAGTCGTACGAACAAGGAGAAACTCTCCTCTTTAATTAGCTATTTCTAATTTAAGAAGGACATGGAATAAAGACATTCCCATGGATGTGTGCAACCTTAGGTTCATCTAAAGGAGGACTTTAAGGGCAAACTCTCCTCTTTAGCTATTTCTAATTTTCATGTATCATCTATTCTAGGATCCTAAGGGCTAAGGGAAAAGTTTAGTAATATGAAATTTCCACCATGCTTCCACCTATTAGATAAAAGTATCTAGCTATAAAATTTCCCTTCACCCTAAGTGGTGCAACCCAGGCAGCCCCTTCATCTTCGTGAGCACCAACTTCTGCCCCTTAAACTACACTCTTCCCAATGACGACGGCGGCTGGTGCAACCTTCCCCACACCCACTTCGACCTTGCCATGCCCATGGGCGAATCTACGTTATGGGCTGCCTGGGCCTGCAGCCCAGGTGATTTTTTTTGTTTTTTAAGCCTAGTACCTATTTTCAGACCAAAAAAAGAAGTCCAATACCTATTTTTTATGTTTGTTGTGCATTAACCATCATTGTAGTCTTGTAGACTTGTAGTCACGTGGGATATGGAAAGATTAACCAAAAAATAAAATTTTTTTTTCTGCTGAACATTAAACAAAGAATTAATAAAGTTTCATAAAAAATTTGTTTCCTTCTCCCTTCCCAATTCCCCCAATCCCCAAAAGGCCAAAGGCGGTCAAAATAGAAAAATTCAAAATATTTGATTCCATTGCTACATTATGTCAACTATAGTGGAAACAGGGTTGTCAAAAGACTACCACTTGATTATTAGATTGATTTGTCTGGTGTTGAATCTTCATGTTTCTACATCAACGACAGAACGAGCATTTTCATCTATGAAGTTTATTAAAAATCGACTTCAAAACAAGATAGAAGATAAGTTTCTTGCTAATTATATGATCATCCATATTGAACGAGAATTTTCTAATAGTATCGATAATTGATATTTTTACTTGGTGAAGAAATGTAGGGCCCAACTTAGATAATCTTTATATAATATTTGCATTGCATGTTTAATTAATTGTTGTTATGCTATCTTTTTTTGTGTAGTTTTTTATGTTTAGATATGCATTTTGATGGATAAGGCTCATTACGTCCCCCCTAATTATGTGTAACTTTTATTTTATGACAAAAATATTTGGTAAGCTAAGTTTAACCCAGTCTACTTAGAAATCCTGGATTCGCCCTTGGCCATGCCAATGTTTCTCAAGATCACTTAGTACAAGGCTGACATCATTCCCATCTCTTACCCAGGGATTTGCAAGTCTCTTTTTAAAAGTTTGTGTATTCTATAGTTTGATTTTTTTTCCTCTTTCTAAAATTCCGTAATAAAGACTTGATTTCATCATTAAGTGTGAAATGAAGATGAACAATAGGTTGTTTTGTTTTGTTCGTTTTTCGTTCAAAACGAGACAATTAGAACAAAGATTGGAAAATTAGGCTACAAACTTGTAGATCTGGGTTTCTTGTTCATAATACAGATCTATGTCTTTTTGTTTTGCTAATGGAACTCAAACTCATATCTGAAATTTTGATAAACGACAAATGGTCAACATTGATATTATGGGTCAATAAATGGTTGACATTTTGGTAAATTAGGCCACTTTAGATAGTGTTACAACTAGTTTATCTTGTTCATTATATTCAAAGAGAGGGGGCTGAGTGGGTCTGAGGGGGGCTTTAGATTTGGGTTTTTTTATTTTATGTTATCATGTTCATATTTTCCCATTTTTACATTTTTTTTAAAGTCGATTTTTTGTTGACATTTGGTCGATATTTGTTGTCCACGCACTCGTCGACTTAAAAAAAGTGTCAATCTTGTTAATTTTGGGAGGTGAGAGTTAAAAAAAATTAACCTAGATTTAACTGGGTTATTTTGAAAAATTTCTCGATCAAAATTCCCATGATACATATTGGTCGTGTAATTAATGCATATAACAACTTTTAATAGAAATCCTAACAGAAGTTAAGCTTTATTCTTATAAATACACATCTACAAATATGAGGATTAAAATGACTGCTACGAAAATTCAAGAATTCAAATGAAACTTTGGTCAAAGTTTAAGGACCAGTTGTGTAATTTGTCCAAAGATGAATTTAGTAACGTGTTAAAGAAACCAATGTTAGCCTTTAATTTTATAAATTGTAATTCGTTACTATTTTAAACAATGCCCAGTATGATGAGTCCATGAACCCAAATGATAACTAGTCTCCAAACAAGAATTGGGCTTTATGTATGGGCCTCCGGCCTTGTTGTAAGCATTGACAGTGCTAATTGAGCCCAAATTAAAAGCAGTTAAAAAATTGGTTTGAGCCTGAATTGAATATATGTTGCACAAAGTTTTTGCAATTGCAAGAAGATATGCCACAAATAACACTAACAAAGTTCACTGTTGATTCTTTTTATCAAGCAATTTATTCTCTTTTCACTTGAAAGTCACATAATACTAACAAAATTTGTCTTCTTTGTCTTTTTGTTTTATTTCTTTTTTTGGCCCATATGTCAGTATTCCCTTCTGAAGCCTATCCCCAACTTCATATCAGTAAATTTCGGTTCCAAATTTCAGAAAATGGACTCGGACCAAGAAAAAACAACTATGAGAAAGAATAGCCATCAGTTCCTAATTAAAAAGAGATATGGATAAAAAAATAGGTTACACCGATTATTATTATAACTTTATAAATTTTAATTGATATATCATTTAGGAATTCACTATGAATCTCATTTATTTACAATAAATAAGAAATTAATATATTATCTGTCACATTGATTAATGACTAAAAATTAAAATAATATTTAGTGCATCTAGTATTATTGATGTCAAAAATAACCATCAGCTAAAAGATGCATGAATGCCAGTTTTATATATATACAACTATCTGTCACTAAGCAAGTAGTAAAATTATCATTATGGATTGTTTAATAGTTTCTGTGTCATTGCTTTCAAAAACGAGTTCATCATGCATGCCTCAGGCCCTCAAGTACTCACTGTTGCATGCACTGGTGCTTTAATTTTTGATAAACAAGATCTACATTATCAACTAATTGACCTAATGAATATTAAGCACTATTTATCAAAGCATATCAATTGAGCTTCATGAGACAAACAAGATTAGGAGGTGAGTTAGTTAAGATTACAACTAAAGCCTACATTTCTTTGATTATATTGATATCATGAAATAGACAGCCTATACAAATTGGAACCTTAATTAATGCAGGATTTAATACAACTTTATGTGGCATAATTGCACTGTAAATTGGCTTAAGGAGTAGGTAGGAAGTTACTATCACTAAATGATAACCGTCACAATCCTGACTATAAATTCTAAAAACTGAAAGCATATATAGCCTTGCAATAAGCATGCCACAAAGCAAACATATCCATGCAACTAATAAGACCCATAAATTTTCATTTTATTAATTTATTTTAATGAAGGAATATATAGGAAATTCTCAAGCAATATTAATGCTCAACTGAAAGGCTGCGAAACAGGACAATAATTTATATATGCCCAACTTGATTTGGATTGCTGATGCATGTTGATTGTTGACACCCCCCACATATACGTATACCAAAATTATATAAACAGCTGGCGACAGGTTCGAATTATTCATAGTATAGGGAATGGGTTCATATCTTGGCAGGTTTAAGCATCGACCGTCATTGATATAACCTTTCATGGTTCTGCTAATTAATTTTGTGAATGCTGTATGATTTAAGGTTTAATGTTATTTTAGTGGCCAAAAAAAAAAAAAGGTTTAATGTTATTTTATCACATTGTGGGCTTGTTTCTTTTAGAAGTGTTAATTAAAAGCAGTTGTGATAATGTTGGATATAAATAGTTAAAAGTGCGCGCTTTATAGGTTATATATACTAGAATTATCTAATAGTTGTTTATATACAACGTGCTTTAAGTGCATTTGCGATAATTATATAATTTTTTTTAAAAAAAAATTCATGTGCTTCTAACAAAAGCGCTATTGATGAAAAATGTTTTTAGCATAAACACTTTTAAATAGGCCCTTGTAAATTTGAAACACACATTTAATCAAGAATCAACTTAATCAATAATTTAAATTTACAATTTAAAAATAATATATCTCGATAGTTAAGAGTGAAGATTAGACACAATGAATCAAGTTTAGAAAATGCTAATGGATGACCCAGATAAGATATGATAGAGGTAACCTCAATACATTAAGGTAGCTAAACTGTCATTTTCTTAAGGCACTAATTTATAATGTTTAATGAGAATTATCAACATCAATGGAGAATCGCTACGTGGTATTGTTTGTTGGGATAAGACTTAATCACCACTGAAAAGCCAACTAACTGTACTTGACTCTATATAAAACACAATATTTTAGTGGGGGTTTAATAGGGGTTGGTTATTACATAAGCATATATGCATGAAACAACAAGACAAACCGACCAACAAATACAAATCCTTAATTATGGGTTACTTCATTTTATTGTGTTGGATAACACGTCACAGTATTCTAAGGACGACCCTCTAAATTGGCTGTCTCAAAATCGTTGCCGTTTAAGACTGCTTATATATATATCATATATAATTAATATAAAAGCCAATTCCAATATGACCTATTGATCGATTCATTGTTTCTCTATATATACAAGTATACAACAACTTTCAAAGGGACAAGGGGTGACATGTGCTAGCTAGAGGTTAAATACTTAACCATATTTGTGGTTCATGTAATTTGAGTTCAATTTCGCTTTGGTACCTGTTATTTTATATTTAACAATTACATCTTTGTAACTTATAATACTTATTAGTTACATGGAAGACTATTATTAGTTACATCTGTGTTTGAATCTAAAAATTGTATTTCTTTTTTACAAATTGACGAAACGGTCACTTTTTAGTTACATGGAAGACTTTTATAGTAATTGTAAACGAGACTTGAGGAGTTCCATCAATTTCATTCAACTTTCATGTGATATATATGTGATATTTCCGCCAATTAATTTGACGGAAATGTGATTTTGGATCCAATTACAATAGTTAATAATCAAATTAATAAAGTGGCCAAAAAAAAAAAATCAAATTAATACTTCCAAGATTACATCGTCAAATTAATTGGCTTAGATATCATTTTTATTTGATTATTTAAATGGTAGAACATTGAATTCTCCATGTGAAGATATTGATCGAGAAGAATAAAATCTTTTCAAAATCCAAGCATGGTCGTCAATTTTATTTCTGAAAACATGTTATGAGAATTTAATGTAGCCAAGATGCATTAATATTATTATGAGCTACCATGTAACAAAATGCATTTAATGAGGACAACGTACAAAAACAAGGTAAGCTAGTATTAGAAAGGCAGAGTTTTTTTAGAAAGGTAGAGTACTTTACAAAAGGCCAAAAAAAGGTTTTGTATGATGTGGGTGCATCATGATTCATATATGCATATGTGTAAGACTAAGAGGGAGTTGGATATATAGGATGAGTAGTCAAAGTAGTTAATTTGTTGAATTTTTTCATGAAGGTCTATTGATGTTACAATATATAGGATTAATAGGGGTGGGTATGGTTGGGAAGATCATAATATAAGATTAGGTTGCTTACATGGGTTTCTTGGGAAGGTAGCGAAAAGGTATATAATGGTTTTCATATAAAGAGATTTGAAGGAAATGGATGTTTTGGCTGTGCAAGTAACTGAAATGCATGCTTTGCATTTACTGTTTGAAAGCTCTTGCAAACCCTTCTATATATGCTTCTTGCACAATGCACACACAAACGCAGACTACTTAGAGAGAGAGAGAGAGATACTTCTAACGGTCTATTCTGATGTGTAGGGAGATATTGGAAAGTTGGTATATGCACCTCAAAAACAGGGTAAGATGACTTTTCACAACAGTTGGGGTACTGCTTGAGTTGAGAATAAGCAGCTTCCATGAAGATCATACCTCATTATATCACTACTGATCTGATTTTTGATGGCCCTTAATTGATTTAGACATATTAATTTGCATAGTTCTCTATTAATTACATCTATCATTTTGTAGTGACTATCAACCTACATTTAACAACCACATTACACCCTGTGTGATCCTGATATATATTGATTTCTTGATTGCTGAACCACCCAAAGCTGGTTTCGATGAAGGTGGATTTACATTACTTTTCATTCTTCTTGTAAATTTTGTAATAGCTTATACATATGGAGAACTTTGCAAATTGTGTATAGCATCAAATGGGTATGGCTTCATTCTACAGGCAGTAATAGAACTCTCTCAGATGGGGCCCATGTAGGGCACGTGCTGTTGGAAAAAGTGGCTAGAATATTACAGCAACTTTTGTAATCCCATATCAAGGAAGTCATCAATTGGCTATAAAAAATTAGACCACAAACTATTGTACGCATTTTTTGTAAAATATTTCATGCGCTCGGGTTAGCGGGGGATCTTCTAGATAGACATTATCGAATAGCACCTTTTGATGAGAGATATGAACAAGAGGCTTCGAGAAAACTAGTGTTTTCTGAATTATATGAAGCCAGTAAGCAAACAGCAAATCCATGGGTATTTGAACCTGAGTATCCGGGAAAAAGCAAAATATTTGATGGAAGAACGGGAAATCCTTTTGAACAACCTGTTATAATAGGAAAGCCTTATATCTTGAAATTAATTCATTCTTTTGGTGTTGCGGATAGTTAAATTGAGATATTTCTAATTTATGTATTTGTAATTTTGTAATATGTGAGTCTGCAAAAATGAGTGATTAGACTCATTAATTTGTCGACTTTTACGCAACACATTTTGTGCTTAAAAGTTGGAAAAAAGTTATTGCATTGAATTTTTGTTGATTTATTTTTGGACCTAAAGCGGCTAGCTTCATAAAAAATATGGAGATTTAAAGTGTAGTTCATTTTATGGATATTTCTTAAACTAAAATCGGTAGTGATTTAAGATTTTTAATTAAGTCTTTTTATTTTTCTTCTTTGACGGCTTTATGTTAAGTTTTAACATGCACCCGTCCAAAATCTCGGAATTAAAACTTAACATGCAGCCTTTACAAAGCCCTCTCTACACCCTAAGAGGGGAAATACCCTTCAAATAGGGGGAAATACACTTCAAATTGGGAAATGACTTTATTATGAATTAAAAAGATTTTCCTATAAATTATTATGAATTAAAAGGATTTTTTTATAAATTTTAAAATAGCCCTGGTCTCCATCTAAAAATTGTTTTTATAAAGGACCAAAGCCTAATTATATCTAAAAAATATCCTGCAAAACAATACTCTCCTCCCTAGTAGTATATGCAAATAGAAAACTATCATCTGTATAAAATAGATGGCAGATTATCTGCTCCACAACTACAATAAAAACCCCTTGCAAAACTCTAATTTGTGCTACCGCAAAATGGAATAAACCAGAGAAACCCTTGATGCAAAGAAAAAAAAGATAAGGAGAGGCCCATCACCTTAGTGAAGTCCTATGGTAGGTGTAAATAATGAAAATCAATTAAGAATCCATAAATTTATTCAGAATATGGTCAAATGCAAGTGAGTTTTTAAAGTTAAATGAGGCTCGGATGACACCATTGAACGGCATAAAGCTCGCTTCGTTGTCAAAGGTTTCCACCAACAACATGGCTTTGATTGCTACGAAACTTTATGTCTGGTTGTTAAACCTGCCACCATTCGCTTAGTTTTAAGTCTTGCGGTTTTCAAGGGATGTGGTCTTCGCCAACTTGATATTAAAAATGCATTCCTTCTTGGGTTCTTGGATGAGGATGTGTGTATGAGTTAGCCCCCTGGGTTTATTGATCCCTCTTAGCCTCATCGATCATGTTTGCAAGCTTCAGAAAGCTACTTATGGCCTCAAACAAGCACCGCACGCCTAGTTTAATCGTTTCAACTCCTTTATCCTTTAACATGGTTTCTCTCAAAGCCGGGTTGATTCATCTTTCTTCATCTATGCACATTCAGGTCAATTTATGGTGTTATTACTATATGTCGACGACATTGTCCTTACTGGCAGCACTCTCGTTCTCATCAGTTCTTTTATCTCGCTCCTTGGGCTCGAATTTGAGATCAAGGATCTCGGTCTCTTGCATTATTTCCTAGGGCTTGAAGTTTTCTCCTCCTCTTTAGGTATGCACCTTTCTCAAACCAACTAAGCAGCAGGTCTTTTATGTCGCACAAACCTCCTGGACTGCAAGTCGTGTGCCACACCAATTGCCTACAAACTCTAGCAGTCCAACTAGGGTGATGCTCTTCTCTTTGATTTGAAGGAATTTCGTCACTTAATTGGTTCCCTTCAATACCTAACTCTTACACGTCCAGACATATCCTTTGTCGTCAATCATATTGCTCAGTTCATAGCTAGTCTGCGCATCACTCATCTTATTGTCGTCAAGCGCATTCTTCACAACATCAAAGGGTCGATTAATTTGGGAATTGTTTTCCTTTCATACTCTGGTCCCATTTCTGTTCTAGGCTATTCCGATGCTAATTGGGCTGGTTGCCCGCTTAGTTGGCGCTCTACATCGGGGTACTTGGTTTTTCATGGCTCAAATTTGATTTCTTGGTGTTCTTCTAAGCAGCCCACAGTGTCCTGTTCTAGTTCTGAGTCTGAATATCGTGCATTGGCCCAAGCTTATGTTGAATCTATTTGGTCTCTTATCTTCATCAGGAGTTGTGGCAGCCCTTTGTCTTCTCCTATTACCCTTTATTGTGATAACTTAAGCACCACCTATATGGTGGCAAATCCAGTGTTCCATGCTCGAACTAAACATATGGAATTTGACTATCACTTTGATCAGCGAGCGAGTTAAAATGGGGACTCACCGCATCCAGTTTATTTCGTTTGTTGATCAACCTGCAAATATCCTTACCAAACGCCTACATAAGCAACATTTCCTTCTTTTTCGGTCCAAACTAGTCTCTCCCAGGTCGTCCAATTTGCAGGGGTGTATTAATTAGAGAAGTGGTTACGTCTTCCTAGGATTTTTTTGCTTGTATGATTTGTACTCCTCCTAGGATAGAACTTCGATTGATTGCTCTTGTGTCTAGGTTTCTTGTAGGCCAAGTACTGCAATGTCTATATATACATGTATTGTGTAACATTGAATCTTAATCAAAGTGATAAGTTTCTACAGTTTGCCTAGGGTTCCTTCATGAACTCTAGTTTAGTTTTGGTTTCGAGTTCCCTTTCTTGCTCTTAGAGAGGGCTTTTTCTATGATTTTTCTTTGACTTATTATCAATAGAGATGAACTCTTTTTAGTTTATTGTTGGTTTTTTTTCATCAGTTGCTTTTTAGGTTCGATGGTGCTTTTGATCCCTTTTTGAGGGTGGGTGGTGCATGTGCGATTGTTCGTGATTCGCACAGAGAGGTTGTGGTGATTATGGCTCAACCTCTTAGTCGTATTGCTTCCTCCCGAAAAGTAGAGATATTGGCATTTTTGCACAGGATCCGATTTGTCTTGGGTGCTAGGTTTTCTTCTATCATTATGGAGTCTAATGCTCAAACTATCATCTCTCGATTTCAGAAGATGAATGAGGATTTAGCACCTTTAGAAGGAGGCGAAAAGAGTTTGGATTCAATGTTCCGAGATTAGTGTACTTGTAGTTATGTTTCTAGAATTGTAATGGGGCGGCTCATGCTCTTGCTCGCTTTGCTTTACATTGTGAAACTCTTACTACTTCGGTGGAGAAAGCCTTGTTTGGCTTCAACAGCAGTTTCATTCTGATTATAACTTTCTTAGTTTTTTTTTTTTTTTCAATAAAAGTTCTTTTTTATTTTCAAAAATAAAAATGTTAAACCTAACTGCCTAGGATTTATCCTCATGAGAACCTAACACTTATGGAAATGCATTTTCTTTTGGTATAATTAAAACTACCGTTATTGAATTCTATTGAGATTTTTTGTCTCTATTTTCGACCATTTATGAAGGGGACCAAAAAAAATAGTTTCAACATATCATGGCCGGTATCTTAGATTGTTTTTCAATTATCATAAAAAAATTTAACCATGCATCAAGGTTTTATTTCAATCACTCTTTAAGTTTAGAAGTTGTTGATGCCCAATTAATTGCTAAACTCTTGTGTATGTGGGTAGTTTCGTCCTCAGTCCACGTGGGCTCCTAGCTTGCCATAGGAAAACAATTAATATATATCTACTATATCGAGATATTTGCCCAAAAGAAAAATCTACCATATAGAGATAAAATTAGGACAACATAATGGTTGCTCTCTGTGATCCTCCTTTACTCTTTCTCTCTTTCAATTAATAAGACAAATCCCATAGGCCGGGCATGCCCAATATTAGAGTGATCCTATTACCAATTTACCACCCACCAATCTTATTTCCCCACCCATTTTTTAAAAAATATTTAATTATAATTTTTTTTTTTTTTTTGTAAAATGACTAAGAAGGACACATGAAAAAAATAATAATAAAAACAAGAAAGCCTGGCAGCCATGGAACCCAACTTCTATCATGATCGTTGCACATTCAGCACCCCAATTAGCCACCTTATATGTCCTCATCATCTACTGATTTTAATATTATCATATTAGATCAAAATAAAAAGTATGATTGCATTTCATGAGATGCTTCTCAAATGGCGCATTATTAGTTTCTAGTGGTTGGGAAATTAAAATTGTTGGTAAGAATTGAGATACTCTAGTGAATGAGCAACTTCATTCTAGATATAATGAACATTGCTTATTCCATCAGATGAGGCACTGTCACGACAATGTTGCCAAGGGGAAGGAAAAAAGAAAGGGGGAAGGGGTAGTTTAGGAATAAAAGTGGATGATATCAGTAGATTTATATTTTTTGCAATTGGGTGAGAAGTGAAAAAATAAGGTGGGTGAAAAAATAGGAATGAGGGGTGGGAATAGTGCCACTTCAATATAATTAAGAATTATTACTTGTTGATTGAGGACATAGAAATCACAATTAAATTGAACAATAATTCAAAATGATTACAATATATTTATTGGACAATATTCCAAAATAACACGATATATAGTTCAATACAATTCGTGTTCGATGGAAGAGGGAGAAATTATTCTGTATAACCGATACACCGTCACGTGGTGTCGTAACCAATTCAACGTATCATAATATAGGTGGATGTTATTAATACTATACTCTACTAATATAAATATATCATCCAATAATATCCTTACACGTTGAATTGATTACGTACAACACGTGGCTTTATATTAGATACACCTAATAACAACCCATCTTGCCTCTCGATCTTCTCTTTAAGAGGTTGCATGATGTTTAATGTTCATATTTTTTTTTATTTAATAAGAGATAGTAGTTTTAACAAATTCAGTCAAATATAAATTTCTTTTAGTTCAAATTAATAATTCAGTCCAGTCTAATTAACATTCCAAACGGACCTAATTAGGGTTCTCACTAACTTAAGGCCCCGTTTGTTTGGCCGTAATGCTACAATTGGAATAGGTATTGTATTCCATTCCTTAACTATGTAGTAATGTAATGACTTTTACCTTTTCATTCTAATGTTTGGAACAATTTAGTAATTGAAAATATGGAATGATTTGTAATGGAGTAAATAATAGCACTTTTTCAATTTTATCCTTTTCTTTTAACTTATCAAATTTGAGAGAGGGAGAAAGAGGAGAGAAGAATGAGAGATAGAGTGGGAGAGAAACTGCTGTATCGTTCGACAAAAAAAAAAACTCCCTATTGGATCAGTTCAAGGAATTTCAAGATAACAATAATTTTTTAATTTGGACAATTATATCTTTTTCTTAATCTCTTTATGTTGATGATGAACCCAGAAGTTTCTCTGTCAATTGTTTGTTTCCAGAATTAAAAGGATCGATCTCGTCCCCCTCCTTCAATTGCTTCGAATATCGGTATCAATGAGTTTTCTCCAAGTCGTAGAGGATAAGAAAAGTTGAGAAATTATAATCAACTTAATTAATTGATATATAATTTATTGTTGAAGATTGATTAATGGGGTTGAAGATTGACATAGATATATCCTACGGTGGTGCTGCTATGTGCAGAATAGAAAGAAGAACATCCATAGTGGTAAAAAATTATTATCAACTTAATTAATTGATATATAATTTGTTGTTGAAGATTGATTAATGGGGGTTGAAGATTGACATAGATATATATATATATATATGTATATGTATATCCTACGGTGGTGCTGCTATGTGCAGAAAAGAAAAAATAACACCCATGGTGGTGGAAGAGGAGGAAGTGATTTAGAAAAAAGAAAAAAAAAAACTCTTTTTTATTAATTTTTCTTCTTCCATGGAGGAGGGATCAGGTGGGGTGGTAGGAGGCATGGCAGATCTACCATGGAACAGAAGAATGGAGGAGGACGAGAGGAGTGAGTTTTATGTTTTCAGTTTTTTAGTAGTCATATAATGAGAGGGTAATTATTGTAATTTTACATTCTAGCTAGTGTGGGAATAGAAATACCACCTCCCTTCCGGCATTTCTATTCCACCTCTTATTAGGAATTGAATTACGGTCAACTAAGGTCAATTCCTTAGTACATTTCCCTTACAAGCCAGCCAAACACCATATTTGGATGGAATGGGAATTGAATTCCCATTCCTGCTCTAGATTCCGTCCAAACAAACAGGGCCTAAGAGTTTTGTAGTTTCAAAAATAAAAAGGGTAAATCACTAGTTTGGTCTTTGTAGTTTGGCCATGTTGTTTTAATTTTTTTCAATTAAGTTCTCATAGTTTACATTTTATCAAAATCAAATTCAAAATTAAAATTTCGTCCAAATTTAAAATGTGAAATCCTTCTTTTTTAATCGATGCGGGAGTGCAACTATATGAATTTTATGACCTTTTTACTTTTAAACTCACAAAGGTTAACATTGCACCATGGTTTGATATAAAAAATTATGTCTAAATTAAATTTAGATGAATTTTTTTTTTGGACTTAATCAATTGTAACAAAATTTAAACAATAAGGACAAAATTGAAATAAGAGTCAAAGTATAAGGACCAAAATAATTATTTGCTCAGATAAAAACAAAAGAGGTTGGAAGTTCATATATAACTAAAACTCCAGAGCTGGTTTGTCACAAATTTGATTTAACGATCAAGACAGGCCAATTAATCAAATGAACATTAATACTTGCGCACCTTCCACCTACAAAATTAGTATTAGCATTAAAAAAGAAAAATATATCAAAATTCAGTGTAGGATGGAACTGTTGGATAACTTGGATTGGCACATCCACCAATTGCAATTGCCCACTGATTTCATACCCACTATGACATTAATTTTGGTGCATAGTGTGATTGGTTAATGTTGATGTTAATATATAAGCTAGTTCGATCAAAGCATATTTTAGATGGGATTGAAGAAAAGTGTTTCATTTCGTGGGATATGAAATCTCAATCAGTTAAGAAACACTGTATAATAATGTTTATAATTATAACACTCATTAATTTCTTCACAAAATTATGTTTCAATGCTTTTATTTGACCTGTCATCTGCGTGGAACAAAGTATGGAATAAGGCAGACGGTTTACCCATACTTTTCTTCATCTTGTACTTGCACGCCATTATTAGCCTCAACCTAAAACTACACCATCTCTTTATTTTTTTATTTTTTTATTTTTGAGTAAACACTCTCTCTTTAATTTTCATGAAAAAAAAAATTCATAAACTCTTATTCATCTTTTAGATTTCATTAAATAAATGACATGTTATATTTTATTATTATTATAGTATAAATCATTAGGTCTACAAACTTATATGTGACATCACCCAAACAACAATATTGATTTACAATTTGACAATATAACATGTCAAAATGTTTGAAAAAAAAAATTAATATGTAATATACATTTATAAATATTCCCTTCTCAAACTGTCTCACATCTTAAGTCAACATAAAATGTTTATGTTGTCAAACTAAATTTGGACCGTTTATTAAATTTATTTTTAAATGTGCGGTTCAAATTTATAATCTAAAAAGATAATTAACTTTACCCTATAAATATCATAGGTATATATATAGTGTCTCTAAATAGTATATCTCTTATTATTTTATGTTAAATCTGATCATAAAATATGCAAAACAATTATCAAATTAACATACAGATCAAAATTATGAAGGGTTTTTGGTGAGGTCGGGTTAATATATATATATATAAGATAATGTTATGATCTTAGAGCACTATTTGAAGATTCATGTACTATTTCAGTTAGCTTAATGTGAGTTGCTAGAAACATATAGGCTGACCAATAATTAGGCTTGCACATCTTAACTGCTAACCTAAAAAGCAAAGTAACATAATAATTTTTTAACTAAATATAACACATCTTGTGGTAAGTATGACTGTATGGCCATTACCATTTACATGACCCTTCTTGGCATCAAGGTCTTATATACTTCGACAAAATATATCCTTTTTAAGTACATATAATCTGCATTACATGGAGCATGTGGATGCTTTAACAACTTACTAGTTATATCAATTTATTGTAGCCAATTCTGGGTATGCCAGCTTGAATTTTACCAACTTCCCTTTACATTAATTAATAAGAGTTTACCTGTTCCATCTACCATATAAACTGCCTCCAATGAGAGGCATCATGAGCTAAAAACAGCAAAGTTTAATAAATAACCCTAATTAATCTTCACTGATATGGACCTCCATATTTCCAAAAAAAGGTTGTCCTAAAACTTCATTTATAAAATACATGAAAAATATAAGGTTATTACTTAGTAGTTAGTACCATGAATCGTTTTGTCCTAGTATTGCTATTGGTCCATATATGTTACTGGTAGTACTGCTTCAAATAATCGAATTACTATAACAATTTATGGTGGGGGGTTGAAACTTGTCACAGGGATTTCTGAATGTTCCAACTCTAAAAATATATAATGATTAATAATGCCTTCTTAATTAATAAATTAGACTAGGATCAATGTCCCTTTAATTAAATAAGAATACTGATAAGAACATCAAACTCTATTTACTATATATTGTGGCAATGTCTTACTGATCCAATTTGCGTTTTCTATGAGACTCATTTATTTTCAACAAATTAATAAAATACTGACACATATATTGACATATAATTTAGTATCTAAATTTAATACATAAATTTAGCATCTTAAAATTATTTAATTAAATAAATAATAATAGTCACATTATTTTATGAACAAAAGTTGATAAATGAATCTGGTGTATTATAAGGTGCCCAAGTTTTTAGGTCTGATTAACGTGGTACAATGGCTTAAATTTTTAAATTATGTTTTATTGGATGTGCGTGTGTGTGCGTGCGCGTGTTAGAGGGAGAGGGAGAGAGAAACAGTTGGGAATATGAGAGGAGAAGTTTATTGGCCAAAGAAAAAACAAGAAAGGGTCATTTTGGCTCTCTACAAACTACAGGATGTTGCATATTATACAATTATACATATCATAGGCTTTAGCTTAATGTGTCGTGTAAAACCAACAAAAGTGACTGCCCATCCATAACCCTAAACCGACCCCTCACTTTCTTATTGTCTGATATATCCTCTTCTCATTTTCTCTCTTGCATATATAATCTTGGTGTGGGCAGATAAGTACCCTATACGTAATTGAACATGTCCAACACTCGATGACTTGTCATATATACATATTTATATATACATATGATATGGTAGCTAATTAGAAGCTTCAACAAAAAGCTGCCATGGAGGACTATGGAGCTTCAGGCTCTGCGGATGAAGGGAAGAGTAGTTGCCCACGTGGACATTGGAGACCGGCTGAGGATGAAAAACTCCGGCAACTTGTCGAACAGTACGGCCCCCAGAACTGGAACTCCATTGCAGAGAAGCTTCAAGGAAGATCAGGTACTATCATACGCAAATTACTTAGAGCTCTCTCTCTCTCTCTCTCTCTCTCTCTCTCTCTCTCTGTGTTGGAGGTGGGTTAGTGGTGCCTGTGTCTGTTTAATTGGTTATCTGGGGAAAATCTTATATGCAAAACGTTGTTGAATCTCTCACGTTCAACCCATCAAATATCAGTTAATTAATATATTACCAATTTTGTGAGAGGAGGTTGTATAGAATGATTGTATGCAAGAATTTCTAGGGGAGTATTTTTAGTATTTTATAATTATTATACAAAAAAATCTTGTACACAACCGATGTAGAACCTCTCCCTCGATCATATTTAACGCGTCACATGTTAGGCAATATCTCACTAGTTTTGTGAAAGAAAGTTGTATGCAAGAATTTCTCAAGGTCATCTTGAATCGTTTCTAATTATCTGACCTCTCTCAAACCTAATATTTTCTTTGTACCACCCTGACCATGTTTCAACCTCTTAAATTAATTTGAACACATATACATAATTTGGGAGATGATATGCTTTTTACTCCTCTCTCTCTCTCTCTCTCTCTCTCTCTCTCTCTCTCTCTCTCTCGTATTCTAATTTTTATTTGTTTTTTGTTTTGGTAGGGAAGAGTTGTAGATTGAGGTGGTTTAATCAACTAGACCCAAGAATCAACCGAAGGCCATTTAGTGAGGAAGAAGAAGAGAGGCTTTTAGCAGCACATCGCATTCATGGGAACAAGTGGGCACTGATTGCAAGACTGTTCCCTGGTCGGACTGATAATGCTGTGAAGAATCATTGGCATGTTATAATGGCGAGAAGGCAAAGAGAACAATCCAAACTCTGTGGGAAGAGAACTAGCACCAATTACCAAGATTTCATGATTTGTACTAATGAGTACTCATCAAACACCTCCTCATCAATCTCCAACAACTTTGAAATTTTTGCAAGGAAAAATATAAAATCACAGGGGGATCAAAGATCATCAACTGGGTTTGATCAGATTCATAGTGGCAGTGGTACTAAAATCTTTGAATTCCAGAACCCCAATAAAGATAGGAAGATGTTCATGGACACAAGGCCCATTACTACTACTACTACTACTTATTCCCCTTATAATTGGAACTTTGCTTCAGCGGGAACAACATCAAACAACAACTCAACTTCATCAAGGGGTTTGATGCCGAGAGAAGGAAGAGGTCATATCAATAATGTTCGTCCTAATAATGTAATTTCGGAGGGCTTGAAAGGTTCGGATCACCCCTTTATTCACCGGAGACAGTATCCAAGTTCTTCATCATTTGCCAGCTATAGAGGTACCAGTAGTAGTGCATTTGGGGGACCAAATTATATGAGGGTCAATGTTTCAAGTCCTTTTGGGTGCTTCAGTCTTGGAGATCATATCCATCGTCATGATCATCAGCACCATGGAAGGATCATGAAGAACGATTTGGCTAGTTTATGTGACAAAGAATCAACATTTGACGACCATAATCATCAAGATCATCATCATCATCACCAATCCATTGATCATCACAAGGAAATTCCCTTCATAGATTTTCTTGGTGTGGGAATCTCATCTTCTTAATAATCCATATGGTATATGCACCTAAAGGACATTTAATTTAATTTTTTTATTTTTCTTTTTAAATTTATTGATCTAGTTTTAGCTAGGGTAGCATGCAAATTAATGTTTAGGATATAGTACTAGTTGGGATACCTACGGAATAATTAATATTGCCTATTAAAATATTATTAATATATGATATATTATAGTACTCTAGTTATTCTTGTAGTTACAAGAATCCTAATTATATATATATATATCATTCTCTAGGTTTGAGGCTTTAAGAATCCAATCTTTTGTCCTTAAGGATAAGAAAAGTTGTTGATTTCATACTGTTGTTCTCACTTCAATCAATGCATTAAAATTTAATAGCATGGAAAAAAGATGACCCATTTGGATTTAACTCCATATAGAAGGATATGACTTGGGGTGACCCCTATTCCACAAGAAATGCTAGCTGTATAGTTGTAATTGTATTTTTTACCACATTTTTACGATACTGGATCTACTAGCTGTATCATGTATGTACAATTTTTTGGCAGTGTTTATACCTTAAATTGGATTTGGGCTGGATACACTGCCAAGCCCAGGAATAGCCTATAAGAACTTAAATGAAGGTCCAAGTTCTAGTTTTTTCAAAAAAAGAATCCAGTTGTGCCGAGAATCCTTAGTGAGCTAGGAATTTAATTTAGGAAAGTCTTGAGAGGAAAGAAAGAGGAGTCCTAATGCAACTTGAAGAAGGTTTCCTAAAGACTTAGAGTCCGGATCATTATAAATAGGAGGCATCAGATGAAGAAACGCTCTCTCAACACATTCAACATTCAACACAACTCACAACTTCAGAATTTCCAAGCATCTTTGTGATTTTCCAAGTTTTCAAGTTTTCAAGCCTTCAAGCTCTTGTTTTTTGTTTAGCTCTGCTAGGGTTTATCTTGTTCCCTAGTATTGATTTCTTCAGAGGTTTCGACAATTGATTTTCATATTTGCTTATTAATTATGAGATTTACTGTTAGAACTACAATTGTTACCAGATTTCTTGATAATCAAATCGTCCACACCTTTTACATTAAAGTTCATTATTTTTCTTGTTCACCCAATCACCCAAGCATCCATCGTTCGCATTTACGAATTCGAACACACAGTCACTTAAACTAATGACGAAGATCAAGGCATTAAGAACCTAGGCGAGTTTCCTGTTCCTTTCTTCGTCGAGCAATTGTTTGGTTAGTAGCTAGATTCACGGCGCGAATCACACAAATACATATTATCTATTACGGCCTCTCGGCACAGAATAGTGGCACGCCAAAAAAAAAAACATTTAGAGCTCGTTTTGTATGCTTCACTATTAAGGCCTTCACTATTTCTTAGTCTTGTCCTGAACTCTCTAGGACAGGCTTAAGCTAGACTAATATTGTTCTACGTTTGGTGGTGCATCAGGCCTTCACTATTTCCCACTTTTTTAATTCTTTTTTCTTCCCCTTTCTCTCCCATTTTATTCTTCTTCCCTAAGCTCACTACCTCTCTCTTTCTTGGCATCATCTTCTCCAGCCCACGCCGACCGACGAGACCATCTCTCTCTCGATTTTGGTTTCTTGGTTTTGATTGAATGGGGTGGGTCAGGTCTGGGTGAAGGGGAGGGAGGTGGGGCGGGTCAAGTTTGGGTAAAGGGGAAAGAGGTGGGGCGGGTCAAGTCTGGGTGGAGGGGAGGGAGGTGGGGTATGTCAGGTCTGGGTGGAAGGGTGGAAGGGAGGGAGGTGGGGCGAGTTAGGTCTGGGTGGAGGGGAAGGAGGTGGGGTGGGGCTAGGTGAGGGGGAGAGGGTGGGTTGGGCAAGGAAAATGGGGATGATGGGTGGGGGCGGGCAAGGGAGGGGCTGGGTGGGGCGGGGATGGGTGGGGGAGGGTTGGGTGGGGGCTGGGTAGGGGAGGGGAGGGGCTGGGTTGGAGTATGCTGATGCAAGGAAAGGAAGTTCTTATTTAGTGAGCTGCTTTCACATGGTATTAAATTAGAATGGCTAAGGAGGAGTTTTTAGTGGGACCAGATTTCATAATCCCATTAAACTTAATACTGTGTCCAACCAAACATGGGATTAGTGTCTTATTTAAGACAGTCCCCCTTAGTCCCCTTTAATCCTGTGTAACAAACACCCCCTTAATTAAATGACTATAACGCTCTTATTCATGATCTCGGCTAACTTGCCGTGATTTTTTAGGGTAACATGCATATTACATTGATGTTCACCAGCATATATAATGGCATTTTAACATATGTATGGTTTTCAAGTGACACCTGATGACAAATGCATATATTCTCCTTGGCGATTTAAGTTTGGGAAAATTTTAGCTAAATGACTCCAACTATACCCCATGCCTTTATTTAGGACATGAATTTCACTTTGTGTTAACTGCGGATTGAAATTTTCATTTTGTGTCAATTAAGACCTTGTTTTTTTTTTTTTCTAGTTTTTATCTCAACTTTGGCCCGATGTTGGACCCATTAAACCTCCACCAAATTCAGAAAAATTATACTGGGTTTGAAGATATGCATCTCCTCTTTATAACCATATAAATATCACCCAAATAAGACCTCTACAATTCCAGATAATCCGCCCCAAAGTAGAGTACCCGAAACTGTTCAATTTTTTAGATATTTTCCCAAATGTCAGATTTGACAATTTCAAGTGCTCAACTTTGGGGCCAATTATTTGGAGTTGTAGATATCCAATTTGAGTGATCTTTATATGGTTGTTGTGAGTCCTTAATTGACACAAAATGAAAGTTTCAGTCCTCAGTTGACAAAAAGTGAAATTCATTTCATGAATAAAGACATGGGTATAATTGGAGTTCTTTAGCTAAAATTTTCTCTTTAAGTTTTGAAATTGAAAGCCACTTTTAGAAAATCCCCAAGAAATTATATATATAATCCATAAATATTCCATAAAAGAAGTTCATAACTTAATATATTTTTTAATTTCTTTGGAGATTCTAAATTTGATGCACTCTAAAGGCAAGTTGGCAAGTAGTTGAAACCATAGAGCCATATAGCAGCCACTCTCCAAAATTGTCCATATCATTTCCTCTCGTGTGCAATCAAAGCCTTAAGGTCTTCTTTGGATAGAGGATATCATTTTTTTTTTGTTTTTTTTTTTAATAAACCAATTTAAGTCTTCTAGTAAGTAGTAAGTAGGAACTAATGGATATGTCAAAAATAGCTACCAAAAGAGAAATTTTGAAATCCTTTACGTACTATTTTATCAATTAATTAATTGTAATTTATACCAATGATGTGATGCACGATTTGCCATTGAAGAGACTTGAAGCCAAACCTAATTCTTCTCTCTAAATTTTAGTGGGAAATTGTCGTGATTAATTTTTGAGACATGTCAAACTAAACTTGCATTTGTTAATTATCATTTTAATATTTTTTTTATGAACTAATGATGGTCTCAACCAAGGTGTTAAATTTCGATTTTTAAGGGTATGAAAATTTTAACACTATGTTAAACATATTTTGAAAAATTTCGGTGAAATTTCAAAAATTTCCCGAAATTGTCGAAATTTTCAGCTTGAGCCAAGGAGGCAGCGACAAGAGGGAGAGATGGGAGGAAAAGGAGAGCCGGCCTCGTTGCCTGTCGTCGCCGGGGAGAGAGAAGAGAGGAGGAAGAGATCAGTGCGGGGAGAGGAGATAGGCGCGCAGGGAGATCGGGGAGGGAGAGGGAGGAGAAAGAAGAGATAAGAGAGGGAAGGATAAACCTAGCAAGGGAGTGACTGACCGAGGGAGAAAGAAAGAGAAGATGACTAATGAAGTAATGAGAGATTGAGAGGGAAGATGACTAGAGAAGGTGGAGAGTTACATGAAAAGGAAGGAAACAGGAACAACAAGGAAAGAAAGAAGAAAGAAAAGAAGAAAGAAACACTACAAGAAAAAAGGGTTTGGGAGAGGAACGAAATTCGTCGCCCAAAGTAGATTTTCGTCGCCCAAACGTTTGGGCGACGAAACGCGTTCGTCGAGTGTTTGGACGCCCAAAATGTGACGCCCAAGAGTTTGGGCGACGAACTTCTAAATTTCGTCGCCCAAAGGCACCTGGGGCAACGGATTTTTTTCGTCTCCTAACACATAAAATTCGTCGCCCAAAGCAAGTTTAGGCGACGGACAAATTTCGTCGCCCAAAGAGGGTTTGGGCGACGAACACACTTATTCCTCGCCCAAAGCATGTTTGGGCGACGAAATTATCCGTCGCCTAAACAAGATTTGGGAGAGGATCGAATAACTAATTTCCTCGCTGGAACGTGCTTTGGGCGACGGAATTTTTCGTCGCCCAAAGGGTGTTTGGGCGACGGAATTTTTCGTCGCCCAAAGCATGTTTAGGCGACGAACCATTCCGTCGCCCAAACATGCTTTGAGCGACGAATAGCTTTTTTCGTCGCCCAAACAATTTTTTTTTTTAAATTTTTTTTATTTATTTAAATTATATATTTAAATTTAATATTTATATTATATATTTAAATTTAATATTTAAAAAAAAATTCTTTATTCAAAAACTATATAAAACAAAATTCATAAATTTATATATCAAAAATATCCATACAAAGTAGTAATTAACCCTAATATATATAGTCAATCTATTCTAAACTAATAACATCATCATCATTCATATCTGACAGAGGTTGATGAGAAGATGGTGGCGGGACAAACCCAGGTATCGCCTTGGTCAATGCAGCATACAACGCCTCCTTCTCCGCTCTCTCAGCTCGTAAGTCCTCCTGCAACTTCTTCACTTGAGCGGACAACCCTGCGATGACTGCAGATGGCTGAGACGAAGATGAAGACGAAGACGAGGATCGAACATCACGAATCCGCCCATATCCCATGCCGCGTATTTCCTTACCGGGCCTAACACCCAGTGAGTCTATCATAATACGAAGTCCGACATCGGGATCGACGACTGGAATCGACTCCAACGGAGTACCTGGAGGGTGCTGCTCGGCCAAGCTCTCCAAATATATTCTCGAGTTGGCCACCATCTCATCCTTCAAAATGTTTTATATACAAGTAACCAATTAGAAAAATAAATATAAAAAATTATATGATGAATTTTAAAATATAAAAAACTAACATGTTTTGCCTTGGCCGCATCACAACCGGGATGAACATAGATATCTCCGAAAGTATCTATCTCCGGGAATTGCGACCCACGCTGAAAAAGAAAATAATTTTGTCAAAGACCCAACCAATATTAAAGAATATATATGTATTAAATTAAATAATGACGTACCCGACGTCGCGACTCCACTCGATATGAGATGGGCGTCGGACCACTATGATGGTTAAACGGCTTCCCTTTCCGGTTTCTGGCGTTGGCGACCGACTTCTTCTGTTAAATATTAAGCAAATTATAAATATGTTAGTGTATGTATACAATAATAGAATAACAAAACAATAATCGATTTTTTAAAGGCTTAAAATGATAAAACGTACCAAAAACGACGGACTCATGAAATGATCGCACAAAAAACGCCACTGGTCAGACCGCTCTACCAACTCCATAGGGGGGTTCGCCAATGCCTCAACTGCCGACGAAAATCCCTTGAAATGCACGTGTAGTTCGTGCTTCCACTGCCTGTAGGACTTGATGAGTAAATCTGTCATGTACGTGACAGTGAGGGGATCATCCATCTGAATGTCAAAGTTAACCTAAAAAAAATATTAGATTGTTATGAATGATCAAATTTATCATTTTGAATTAATTATTGAGCTATATACTCACTGAGATGGAGCGGATCACTTTGTGTTGAATCTCTGCCGGCAATTTTTTCCAAGTGGTTGCAACCATGGCGCACTCGGCACGAATAATAGCCCCCACATCATGCGAGAACAAACTGTCAACGTTAGGATCTAACAGTCGTCGGCCGTTTTGCACACACATGACTGGAATCCGCGCCCCAGTACTGCGCACGATCTTAGAGGACTTCAACCCACTACATGGTCCCCTCGTCGCAGTGGATGACGTCGCAGTAGATGAAGCGGAAGCGGAAGCGGAAGTGGTGACCTGACTAGAGCGGTGAGATCGACGGGCCCTCCGTGGCATAGAGGGGCTCCCAGTACTCGAGGATGGCTGAACTACATCATTGGGAGCTGACTCCATCGCCTTTCACCTTATAACTAAATTATATTTCTCAAACTAATTAATCTACATTTTGTAATTAAACTAAATTTAATATTTAAAAACTAACAAACTAACTAATCCACATCACATGAACCGCTAACCACAACACATAATTGTGCACTCCCAAACTGTCCATGGGTAATTTGGACAATTCAAGAATCATATTGGAGCGCAGTCACGCCCAGCGCCCATGCGCGCGTCCAATAGACTCTCGAACGGGTCTAAGGTGAATTTAAATTTAGTGTACAAAGTTATCCACTGATAACTTCGCACGACTAGTTAAATGTACAAAGTTATCGATTGATAACTTCGCACAAGCGCTTCGTGCCACATGACCTCACCCAGTACTCGAGGAGTGCTGGACTACGTCATCGAAAATTTTGCAATTACAACTAAACTAAATGTAACATACAAACTAAACTATAATTAATCTAAAAAACTATTAAATTTTAGCATATAAAAACATACAAATTAATTAATCAATTTTGTAATTAATTTTAACATACAAACTAATTCACTCAAAAATTTAATACAATTATATATGAAACATTAAATACTAAATCATACAAAAACTTAACTAAAAGATAGATTAAACACATACCTCACCAAAAATGCAATTATCCTTCACAACAAATGCAACACTATCCTTCATTCACCAAAAAAAGAAATCATTGTCAAATATAAGCCCAACATCAATCTAAATTCAGATTTCACAACCAAACCACTAAATTAAAAAAACCCACAACATTAACTAATTACCACTAAAATCAGAAATTTCACAACCAATTTATGCAAAATCTACAACAAGTACAAAATCCACAATATTAGAAAACATAAAAAACAGAAAATACCATAAAAAACAGAAAATACCAAAAAAAAAAACAGAAAATACCAAAAAATACAAAAAATACCCAGAAAATACCATAAATTCAAAAAAAAAAAAAAAAAAAAAAAAAAAACCTTTTTCGAGGGGGTGTTGATCGAGCTGGTTTCGGCTTGGAGGGGCGGGGGGTTTTGGGTGAGCTGGTTTCGACTGGGGGGGGGATGGGTTTCGGTGGGGGTGGGTTTTCGGGGGAGGGTGGGTTTCGGGTGGGGGATGGGTTTCGGCGGGGGTGGGTATTCGGGTGGGGGGTGGGTTTCGGCGGGGGTGGGTATTCGGGGGGGGGTGGGTTTCGGCGGGGGTGGGTTTTTCGGGGGGGTGGGTTTCGGTAGGGGGGTGGGTTCTCGGGGGGGGGGGGTGGGTTGCCGATGGGGGGGGGGGGTTTTGGGTTTCGGGGAAGGAGGGAGGAGGAGGAGGAGGCGGAGGGAGGAAGAGGAGGGAGGAGGAGGAGGAGGGAGTGAGAGCTGAGGGACTGCGCGCGGCGCTGCGAGGGTGAGGGAGTGAGTGAGGAGAGTGACTGAAGTGAACCAGTGTTGGTATAAACTTAAAGACTTTGGGCGACGAACATGAATTCGTCGCCCAAAGTCACTTTAGGCGACGAATTAACACGTTTGTCGCCCAAAAGTGACTTTGAGCGACGAATTCATGTTCGTCGCCCAAAGATTGGGCGCGACGAACATGAATTCGTCGCCCAAAGTCACTTTGGGTGACAAACGTGTTAATTCGTCGCCCAAAGTCGTTGACTTTAGGGCACCGTTTTATCCCGCCAAAATTTCAAACTTTGGGCGACGCACTATTCGTCGCCTAAAGCCACATTTCGTCGCCCAAAGCTGAATTTTTTTATGAACCATGATCGTTCATACGTTCGAGCTCCAATACCAAACTTCTAGATCTCCAATTGACCTAATATTTTAGAAGAATGATCTTTGAGTGACAAACTAATAAATGAACGGTTCAGATCGTTAAAAACACAATCGACATATAAGGTTCTACATATAAATCAGTGGTTTTTGCATTTGAAGAATAAAATTATATCAACTCTTTCGTTAAAACCTTGTAGCTTCAATAATTGTGAAGACCACAACGTGATTATCACAATCAGAGCCATTCTTCATATATGTTCATACTCAAAGATCAACCCTGGAAAAAATCGGCTCAATCGGAGTTCATCTACCCGTTCGATTATTATTATAAGAATCAAGATCGTTCATACATCCTAAATGCAAAACCTAACTTCTACATCTCCAATTGAGTTAATTTTTTGCATGGATGATCTTTGAGTGAGGCACTAAGGAATGATCGGTTCGGATCGTTAAAAACACAATACAAAAGTGATCTTCTACATACAAATACACTTGAAGAGTATAATTATATTAACTTTTGGGTAGAAATTTTGGCGATTCAACAATTTGTGAAGACTACAATGTGATTTCAACGATCGGAACCGTTCATTCTATTCGTTTATACTGGAAGATCATCCCTGCAAAAAATCGGCTAAATCTGAATTCATCTCATACTTCGATTCGTATTAGAAAATTTACAATCGTTCATAAGTTCAACCACCGTTACCTAACTTCTACATCTCCGATTGAGCTAATTTTTTGCATGGATGATCCTTGAGTGGGGAATTAAAAAAGGAATGGTTATGATCTTTGGAAATACAATCGTATCGTATGCTATTACATATATAAAATTGTAAACAAAAAAGTATTCTTGCTTTGGGCGAGGAACTACAAATTTCGTCGCCCAAAGTGATCTTGGGCGAGGAACCTGACAATTCGTCGCCCAAAGTTACTTTAGGCTAACTTTGGGCGACGAAATGTTAGGTTCCTCGCCCAAACCATTATTACAAAACAGGATGACCCTTTGGGCGACAAACAGGTTCCTCGCCCAAACTATGTTTGGGCGACGAACATAATTTCGTCACCCAAAGAGCCTTTGGGCGAGGAATATACAGATTCGTCGCCCAAAGTGTCTTTGGGCGACGAAATATTTTGTCACCCAAAGTAAGTTTGGGCGACAAATTTACATTTTCCTCGCCCAAAGACACTTTGGGCGACGAACCTGTATATTCCTCGCCCAATGTATTTCTCAATTAATTGTTTGTTGCGTATGTTTAGGCGACGAGATTAGTTCGTCGCCCAAAGTAACTTTGGGCGAGGAACATGTTATTCGTCGCCCAAACCTCCTTTGGGCAACGAACAGGTTCGTCGCCCAAACCTTTATGACATTGAGCGACAAAATTTCTTGTCGTCGCCCTAAATTGCTTTGAGCGACGAATATATGTTCGTCGCCCAAAGTGTGGTCGCCCAAATATGTTTTTCTTGTAGTGAAAAGAAAGGAAGGAAAGAAAGAAAGAAAGAAAAAAGAAAAGAAAAGAAAGGAAGGAAAGAAAGAAAGAAAAAAGAAAAGAAAAGAAAAGAAAAAAAGAAAAGAGAAAAGAAAATAGAAGGTGGAGAGTTACGGGAAAAGGAAGGAAACATGAACAGCAAGGAAAGAAAGAAGAAAGAAAAGAAAGGAAGGAAAGAAAGAAAAAAGAAAAAGAAAAGAAAGAAAAAAGAAAAGAAAGAAAAAAGAAAAGAGAAAAAGAAAAGAGAAAAGAAAAGAAATAAAAGAAAATAATAAAATGAAAAGAAAAAAAAAAAAAAATTTAGGATTGATTGGGATTTGGGGCCTTTGGGCAATTAGAAAGAAAAAAAAATTTTGGGGTTTGGTTTGACCGTTTTGAGATTTCGTTTAGTTATTTTTAAACCCAACACATTTTTATATAAAAAACTAATTAAAAATATCCTAAAAAGCCTAAACTCTAATATCTTATATCATATCTTAAACAATATAGAGTATATATTATAGAATATATAGGGTTTAGTGTATAGATTATAGAGTATAAAGAGTATTAGGGTACGTATATAGAGTGTATAGAGTTTAGTATTAGGATTTAGCGTATAGATTATAGATTTATAAAGTATAGAGAATATACTAATTTCATTTATTTATTATACTAATTTTATTTAACCGTATTTGCCTCCAGCGCGCATTATATTTATCTTATATCACATGAAATCTACTATATAATTTAGTTTCTTCAATGTTTTTTTATCAATGTAGTAGATAATATGTTAAATAAACATATGATAAAGTTTCATTCAAAATTTCCGTATTTTAATAGTAATTTCTGTCATTTCTGTCTAATTTCTATCGAAATTTAAAAATCTTCGAAATTTCCGTCGAAATTTTCATTGAAATTTTCATCGAAATTTCTTCGAAACCCGAAATTTTATTCCTTGGTCTCAACAACATAATTAACACTTGTAAATTGGTGAGTGTCACACAATTATTGATTTCAAATCAGTGACTATCTCACAGTATTTGTTTCAGTATATATGTGACAATATATATTTCAATATATGTATAGGTTTTTACAGATACAGAAAATTAGTATATGTGTGACAGTATCTGTTTATATTTTTATAGATACTGATTTCAGTATCTTTGTGACGGTATCTATTTCAGTATATGTGTAGCAGTATCTATTTCAATATCTGTGTGACAATATCTGTTTAGGTTTTTTAAATATACTAAAACAGGTATTGATTTTTAGTATCTGTGTGCCAGTATTTGTTTAGGCACAATTATTGATTTCGAATCAGTAACTGTCACACAGTGTCTAATATGTTTTCGAAACTGTGCGACAATTTCCAATTTAAAATCGGCATATTAGACACTATTGACAGTGTCTAATATGTTTCCGAAACTGTCTGACAATTTCCAATTTAAAATTGGCATATTAGACACTGCCTCTAATATGTTTTTGAAACTGTGCAACAATTTCCAATTTAAATTTAGTAACTGTGTGACAATTTTCAATTAAAAAATATTGTCTAATATGTACACTGCATGTGTCTTATATGCATCTTAAACAAGAGGATAAAGATAAACAAGATGCAAGGAAAAAAAAAAAAAAGGTGACAAAATGGGGAAAAAAAACCATTACACGTTGCTGCAAGTAAAAAAATGAGAAAGCTAGGAAAAAAAAAATCTTACATGTTGTGGCAAGTAAAAAGAGGACAAATAGAAAAAATATAATAAAAAAAGTTATACGTTGCTTCAGGTAAAAAAAGGAGAAAGAGAAATTATCTTTTTGTAATTTTCAAAATTAGGATATATTGCTGACACCATCGATGAGTAAACTTTAATTGACTTTTTTTAATTTATTGAAATTTTCATACATACGTTAATTAGTGATGTTAGTGACAGTGGTTGTAATTTGTAGTTTTTGTTATGTCCTCTTTTGTAAAATGTATAATTTCATTTCATACAAATAGGTCAATGGTGACTGTTTTGGGATTTCAAAATTGTTCATTGACCTATTTATAATTTTGAAATGTTTTATTGATTTTTTTGTAAATAGCCCTAAAAATTAAACATATCAAACCAAGGGTTAAAAAATGTTATGTTCTTATGACATATAAATTTGTACTATAAAATTTTGTATAAATTAACATATGGATAAATCACAAATAATTGAGCTACTTAATTATGTTATATTTAAAAGGAATTTTTTTTTTGCAAAAAGATTCCAACTATACGTACCCCTATTTTCAGTTGAGGATTCCGTTTTCACTTTGATTCAATCAAGCACTATAATTAACGAAGTGTTTCAATCAAGAATATTTCGTCAATTCTGTAAAAAAATTCGTTAAAATGCTGAGTTGACTTCACTAAACCTATGACATAAGTCTTATATAAGCTAAACAAATCCATTTGCATGATTCCAAGAAAACATTATTGTATATGACCGTAACACCACGTGACATAATGACGTGGTGTTACCAATCCACTAAATTATGACATATGGACGATTTTAAGGGTTTTTTTCCTAGATTTTAGGGTTAAGTTTTTCCTAGATTTTAAGATTTTAGAAATTAATTACTATACACGTGTTATAATTTGAGTGGATTAGTAACATCACGTCATCATGCCACGTGATGTTACGGTCACATATAATAATTTCTTGATTTGAAAGTTCTTGGTTCATTGTCTTGGGTCAGGGTCTTAAGTTTTGAGGATCCATTTCAAACAAAAAAAAAAATAGAAATTTTTGAGCTTGAGTCCATATTTGAGTCCCGGATCTCAAGTTGGAGGCTCAAATCTTCAACTCAAGTGGTCTGAGGTTCGAGTGTTGGTTCTGTATCTCAATTCTAAGGTCTTGGGCCTATGACTCAAGTACAAAGTTTAAAGTCCTACATTTCTAACAATTTAATTTTAAAATGTCCATTAGTTCTAATGTTTTACCAAACGAGCTAGAATGAAAATTATCATTCTTACGGAACCAAACATTGAAACGGTTATTTAATATAAAGGCTTTTTATCATGTTACGCACCTGAACTTTGACCCGTTTTTCACTTCACCACCTAATACATTTTTTGACTCGATGTGCCACTTGAATTTTAAAATATTTTCAATGTGAGACCTCCCGTCCAATTCCGTCATATTTTCTGTTAAAAATAAGGTTATTTTGGTCTTTTTATGTTAATTTACTGTTCATCATTTTCAACCCTAAGCCTCATGTTTTCTAATTTTTATCTCAACTTCACCCCTACTGTTGACTCATCATATCTCCATCAAAATCAACAATCTTATACTGATTTTGAAACTATGAATCTCCTCTTTATAACCATATAAAAATAATTCAAAAATAAGCTATGAAACTCGAGATAATGGGTCATAAACTAGGCTACCCGAAACAGCCAAATTATCTAAAATAATTGCAGATTTTCCAAATTTCACCAAACTTCAATTTCCTTCAAATTCATCACCCTAAATTTCACCCAACTCCAAATTCCTTCAAAATCTCCATCAAGAACATAAACCTCAAAATTAAGAAATCAAAATCAAGAGAAGTAAAATGATATAACTCAGTTTTCATTAAATTAGCTAATAATTTTGTCTAATTAGTTGCAATTATTTTTATATTTATGTTTTTTTTTTAAATTTGGACGTGTAGAAGATAGTAGCTTCTACACTTACCTATTTTCTTTTGTTGTTTTAGAGTATAGTTTTGATTGGTTATTCTAAGATGTGGTTGGGTGGTGGTTTAAGTGAGGTGTGTGTTTGTGGTGGTGTGGTGTTGGTGGTATAAGACTGGGGTTTTAAACACAACTTAGAACATCAAACTCAGCTGAACCAAAGAGAACTCGAGAGAAAGAAAGAAAAAGGAAGAAGAAAGGAAAAACCAGAGAGAGAGGAGAAGAAGGAGAGAAAGGGACAAGGAGAGGAATACAAAGAAAGAGGAAGGAGAAAGGAAAGGAGGAAGAAAAGGTAAACTCCAATTCCATACACTCTGTTTTTCTTTGATTTCAAATTTGGTGATGAAATCTGTTTTTGGTGAGGTTTATATAATTGTTAGAGATGTTTATAGGATCACACACAACCTAGAGTTTGAAGGAGAATTGAAGTGATTTTCGGGTTGGGGTGTAGAGAGTAAATTTTCAGTTTTTGGTTTTTGATTTTCATTCCTTTTGGTCGAGTTTTCTATGATTTTAATTGAAGTATAAGTTATAATTTATCATTCCCTAACCTTAGGAATCGAATTGGATAGTGAGAATCAAAGAGAATTGAAATTGGATGAATTTTGGGAAATCTGCAAATTTTGGACAGTTTCGGGTACTTACCTTTGAGACCAATTATCTTGCATTTTACCCGTCCATTTTGAGTGGTCTTTGTATAGTTATAAAGAAGAGTTGCATAGCTTTAAAATGAGTATAAGTTTGTTGAATTTGGTGAAAATTTGATGAGTCAAAAGTAGGAGTGAAGTTGAGATAAAAATTAATGAAAAACATGAGGTTTGAGGTTGAAGATGATAAATAGTAAATTAACATAAAAAGACCAAAATAGCCTTATTTTTAACAGAAAATGTGACAGAATTGGACGAAGGTCTCACATTGAAAATTTTTTAAAATTCAGGTGGTACATCGAGTCAAAAAATTTATTAGGTAATGAAGTAAAAAACGGGTTAAAATTTAGGTAGATAACATCATAAAAAGCCTAATATAAATGATTCCAATCCATTCCATTACCAACGTACCTTACTCTAAACCAAACATATACAATACCTTAGGACTATGTTTTTGAAGGAGAAATAAGAGAATTCAATCGGAACCTACAGAGAATTAGGATTAAATTATTAGAAATACTAGCTAAATTTTTTCTTCTTCTGCTTATTTTGCAGTACATGTAACCTCATAGCTCATCTTTTAGATTATCCTTTAAAAAATATCTCTATAAAAAATTATTTAGTTATGTAATTATTATCAAATAAATAGATGATTTTTATAACAATTAAATTTATTGTATTTATTTGATAATAGTTAAATAATTAAATAATTTTCAATTTTGTTGATTTTTTGTAAAGATAATCTTTAAAACGCAATCTAGGAAATGAATAATTTTGATCATGCGACTATATTGTATAATGGGCAAAAGAAAATAGAAAGTAAAAGGAGAATGTAGAAAAAAAAAATATGTATGTAGCATTCCTCATTATATATCCTCGAGCTAGAACTCAATGCTCTACAGTCTACACACTAGTATACATTCCCCGCCTCTCCCTCATATTTAGCACGCACGCTCAAGCATGAAACAGATTGCCACCTTTACTGTTCTTTTTTCACACTTTGATTTATAGTTTTTTTTTTCTATTTTATTATATATTATTATTATAGAAGTTAGTATATATGTGGCTACCTAATAATTTATACTCTTTAATTTATCTTTACCTAATAATTTATATATGTGACTACCTAGCTTGATTAATTAACCCTTTTTTACAAGGACGTGTGTTTTACAACATTTTTCATTTAAGGATATATTCATTGTATCAAGAACGACCGCCATATTTGACTAAGCCCATATATCTTGGAGTACTCACTCTTAATTTGATGATGAATGATTGACTTGTGTGACTTGTCATTCATAGTTAATTCTTAATCTCTAAGTTGAAATATCATAGTAACTGTGCCATTCCAGTGGGACAATCACTCTTTTAAGTTTTATGTAATAGAGGGCAAGTTTAGCTTTAGGTTGCCAGTGGCACCTAGGTCTCAATATATATATATATATATATATATATATATATCAAATGGAATTCTGTTGGACTTGTATCATTCTTGAATAGAACTAAATTCGTAGTCACAATCAAATTATTTGTGACTACAAATAATACAAGTTGAAATATATTTATCTAAGTAACAAAGTATATATAATGCAAAAAAAAAATATATAATAATTAATTAGTTATTGATTAATAATATTTCTCTTTATTTTGTGGAAGAGTACGTTTCTAATAAGAAAGAGAAGATATAAATTTATATAGTTTAGCTTGATAAAAAAATAAAACAATTTACATGATTTAGGAAAATTACATGAATTTTTAGTATCCCCAACCTGACTCACAAACTTATAATTTTGATTTTTTTTTCGGTTTTCACTAAAAACTTATAATTTTTGCAATTAAGTAGCCAAATTAAATGACAGAATAATTTAGTTAAAAAATAATATATATCCAACTTTAATGATAATTTTTTATTCCTTAAATACATGTCATCTTTAAAAATTCCACACAAACTTTTCTTTCTCCTTCTCTTTCTTTCGTCCTCTTAGCATAAAAAAGGTGAAGCAAACAAAATGAGAGTATCTGTGGGGTCCAACCAAGCGTTCACGGGGTGGCCTAGAAGAGCTGCATGTGACTAATGCACCCAAATTTTGCTACCTTACAAGTTACAATCTTTTTACTTATGTACATATGGTGGTACGTTTCATATAGTAATTGGGCTCCAGTTTAAATTAACAAGGCCCATCCCCCAAGGTCACCATTATCAAGCAAGTGCAAGTAGGTCCAATTACAGTGCATAAATAATTTTTCAAACCCATATAAAGGCTGGCCTTCTGGCTTCTTGCTTTGTTGACTCTCTCATTCACATAGCTACTAGCTTCAGCTCTCTTTAATTAGTAACCAGCTTTTCTCTGCAAGATGTCTCAGGGAAGAGGCAGTGCTGATCCAAGTACCATCATTGTGCTGGTTGTATTGTTAGTGTGCCTAATGGTTCACTTCGAGCATGTTCGTGCTGTTGATCACACAGTTGGAGACTCTGGTGGGTGGACCTTTAACTTGGATACGTGGCCCAAAGAAAAGCATTTCAGAGCAGGCGATGTGCTAAGTATGTCTCATCACCCACTATCCATAATATTTATTGCTAGTTATTTATTTATTTATTTATTTTTTTTTTTGCTTAATACTATTATTTTTGCAAACCCATTCGATCACTCTCCTCCTTTTTCAAAGAAAGAAGAAACTAACATTTACATACATGTAACTGATATGTTTACTTTCGATTTGACATATTATGGCCCCAAAATGAACAACGAAACACAACGTTACGTCCATCTAAAATTGTCATTCCGATCTTCCTTTCTTGAACTTTCTTTTTTTCGAAATGTTTAGAGCCTAGATTTTAGTGTAGATTACAAGGAAATCACATAGTAAGATATAATTAGTCAAGAAATCAAATATTAAAATGTACAATTAATGGACATATGCTTATTAGAAGAGTTGTTAATTGAGGAATTATAAGTAGAAAAATTAGAATGGAATATATGATCTAATGGTCCAAAATTTTTGGAGTTGGAGAATATATATGGTCTAGTTAAGTTGACTTTGATTTTGTTGTACGTGTGCATGTGTTGGTGTAATGGTGTTGCAGTATTCAACTACAACCCCACATTTCACAATGTGGTGGCTGTGGACAGTGGTAGCTACAGAAACTGCACAACTCCGAATGGTGCAAAGGTCTATAAATCCGGCAAGGATCGGATAAGGCTTGGGAGAGGACAAAACTACTTCCTCTGCAATTTTGCAGGGCACTGCGAATCTGGGATGAAGATTGCTGTCAATGCTGTGTAATCATGTCAGACTAATGGCTCTATTAGTCTCTCTGTGTCTTTCTAGCCACTAGAATCCATGTATGCACGTATGTGTGCGCCAATAATGCTAAAAGGACCATATACACGGTTAGACTATATTGTTGAATTATGATACATGTGATAGAGTGATATTTAATTACCAATACACATAATAATTGGTGTAATAAGTGAACTTTAACTATCACATAAATGGTTAGTTGCGATTCATTATGTGTGACATTTTAAGTATTATTCCTATGTGGATTACGGTCTCTTTTTCTCCCTCCATAAATAGCATTGATATTGTAAATTTAGTTTAGTATATCGATTACGATGAGTTGTAATATTTTTTAAGCAGGTATATGAGATAAAAAGTAGGGTGCTTTAATTAGAAACTCGAAATGAGAAAGAAATTTAACTCAAACCGCAGCCGATCCAAAAATTAAGTAGAAGCGCAAACTACCATCCACAGAGTGCTCGACAATTCTCACCGAACGCTCGACACATGCATCTGCAACCTAATCTGCTTCTGAAAACTGCTTTTGCAACCTAAAACCTGCATGCGTGCACCTATAACCTAAACATGTTATCTGTAACCTTAAATGATATATTTGCAACCTAAAAATGTGTAGATGCAGATGCAGATGCAGATCCACTGATCTCTCAGCTCATAGACTACCGAGCACTCGGTATCCTGCCGAGCGCTCGGTTGTTGCTTTTCTCACTTTGCGTGCGCATACACGGACAAATTAAACTTGAACTTAATTTTTAAAAAACAAGAATTAGGAGTAATTTATTATAAAAAAGGAACAATGTTGGCACGGACTGATATTATAGAACTTCTCGTACGTGTTTCTAGCTATTAGAATCATAATGATGTATTTGTGTGTGTGTCAATAATATTAAAAGGGGCTACATATTTAGACCATATTAATGAATTGTGACAAATGATGTATACAATTACTAACATCTAAATCTGCCCCATTATTTGCTATAATAATGTGCGGTACTACCATGTGTGCGATTTGGAGCGTGAGTGTGTCAATGTGACTAGCAATTGGCAATGCCAATTATAATTTATAAGGACAGATTATCCAGTAAAACAGAATAAAAATAAATAAATAATATTACAAGTTCAGATGCTCCTTTGACAGTACTAGTCTTATGTGTTTTCCAATGAACCACCAAGTATCAAGCTGGAGGGCAAAGCTGGCCCATCAGGTTCACGGACTTGATGTACACATTCAGCTGTTTAAAAGGTTGGTGACCTTGCCCCAAAAAAAAAGGTTGGTGACGGTGATACTGTTTCATGACAAAAGAACAATAGGTTCAACCACTTAGTTTTAGGATAAAAATTTATGTCGAGCACTTGGTAGTGTCGAGTTCAGCATGCAGGGTGCATATGCAAAATTACTGCGTCTGCAAAAATTTATCTCCAGTTACATCATTACTACTACATTATATATTCTCAATAAAAAAACCCTAATTTTAAATTTTTAACAATAAATCTCCGAAAACATACTATAAAATATGTATTAATCTCCCAATATTAAGATTCAAAAATCAAGAAAAAAAAAATAAAGATGCAGATGCACCTGCTGCAAAAATGCGCATGCACCTGTCGAACGCTCAGCGACCTAATTTAGGTTGATGGAAGCCCTTTACTCGCATGGATTGTTTTTTAAGTCAAGTTAGAAACTTAGTGTCCTTATTACCAATTATATTAGTGATTGGGAAGTAGAATCTAATTTACTAAAAAAAAAAAGTATACTTACATGGCCGAAGCTAAGATATTGAGGCCAGTGGAGGCTCAATAGAAAGTGAGGCCTAAGGCGAAATTATACAAAGGCTTTCCAAATATATTATTCAAAAATATTTTTTTAAAAAAAATCATTGAAAAATCAATCTTCTTGCTTTTTGAGATGCAAAATTAGTGATTAAATTTTTATATTCAAGTTGTTTTACCAATTTTTTTCAATAGATAACTGTGACATAGTTGACCGTAAATAAGTTTTTATTAGTTTTAATTTTGAAAAGCTTCATTTTGCAAAAGCAACAATTACAGGTATTGTCAATAATATTCTATATGCAATCTAAATATTTGAAAAAGAATCAAACAAGTAAATGGCTCTGCAATTTTGAAGAAAAAAATCTTGATTAGTATAAAAAATCATATCATTACACATTTACACACCAATTTTGAACAACCCAAAACCAAAAATTGAATGACAAATATCAAAAATTAGCAAAAACTTACCAGTTATCCAATGAGGCAATGAGTCTTCACTATTGAGTTTGAACTTTGAAGATTGAGAGTTGAGACTATATATGAGAGAATAGAGACGAGAGGGACTAAGAGACAAAGAGAATAGAGAAGACTAGAAGAGATTAAGAGATTTAGAGAAGAGAGAGAAAGAGAGACGAGAGCTTGAGAGTCTGATGGGAATAAGAAATAGACAACAAGTTACAAATATATGTAGAGTCTAATGCTTAATTAATTGTAGGCGTGCAACTGTGCAAGTGCAGCAATCACTCAATCAACATTAATTTTAGAGGTGCCGTGTGCAACATTAATTGTAGGCATAACGCATGTAGGCTACTAGGCTAGTAGGCTTCCACAAATACATTAGGCCTAAATTTTTATTTTTTATTTTTCAAAGAGAAAAGGATGGAGGCTTTTAGGCTTCCAATTCCATAGTTCCATACTTCCATTATAAATTTTTTCTTTTTTCAATAGTAGAGTAGTAGACTATCAGACTATGTGAGGCGCCGGCCTTTCAAAATTTGTGGCCCTAGGCCTGTGCCTTGGTCGCCTTGGGCCTTAGCCGGCACTGATTGAGGCCCAATGTGAACTATAAAAGTGGAGCCCTCAATCCTCTATGTACATTCACTTGATTTTTTTTTTCTCTAAGAAATTAATTGGGTATTTGGATAATTGAGCTATGGGTTTAATTGGATATGTAGCATTGTGTCACGCCCCGAAACCCAGGTACGTAACAGAGGCACCTATCTTGAGAATACCTGAGACTACAACAACCAATCCCCCGGTGTTATAATCCCAAATATCCACAAAATAGGTTAAGCCTTTTGGTTTAGTAAAAATGGGTTGGATCAGAGTGCTTGAGTTTGCAGCGGAAAGTTTATTCAGAAATAATTAATTCATAATTAAACCAACCCTCGGAGCTACTATTGTTTAGAGTAACTTCAAAGAAACTGTTTATATAGACTCGATAATTCAAAAGTAGACAACCCAAGGACTCAGTGTATATACAAGATATGACCAAGGGTATATAAAGATAGTAAAAGGACACCAAGGACCTGCCCAAGGAAATATACTGACTAAACAGGAACACAGGAGTTGACAAGCTCGAGACCGCACCACCACCCCCTTAATCGAGGCCGTCAAAGTCCACACGCGCAGCACCTGAGAGGGAGAAAAACAACAATGTAGGGGTGAGCATCACATACGTTCATTGCTCCCCCTCAGGGAACTCCCTGCTAGGTTTGAAAAATAGTTTGAGATAATTTAAAATCCAATGCACAACACAAACCAGTTGTCAAGCTTTGTAAAACGAGTAGCATGCTCATACAATTTTCAAAATACAGTTTTCCGGGCCCAAGTTCAGAATCATACCTGTTGACCAGCCGTTAGTGCTAACTACCCTCTCACAAAAGCATAACAAAGTCCTGCAGTCATTTGACCGGGACAGGGTAGCGAAAGTGGCCATTTCATGGTTGTACCGCCTAGACTGGCCTCCCAAGAAGGACAATCGACCAGTCCGTCCGTACAACCCCTCATGAGGTTTTGGGGATCGAAACCCAGGGTCTACCGTAAGGGACCTTTCACTCTCAAGTCAAACACAACAACAATCTCACGAGAATATGCATAACAGTCATCATTCTCATCATCATAAAACCAAGCAGATATGCCAATCAAAAACATGCATCTTTATCACACAGTATTTATTATATAGTACATGCAGGAAATCCACTAGTCAGAGTGTGTTGTCCCCCTACCTAGCGTCCAAAGCTTTTGCCTGTTTTCGAGTACAAATCACAATTTGCCACGTCGCAACGATCTCCTTTAGGTAACTGGAGTTCCTAGTTTGACAACAACTGGTGTTAAAAACGGTCTTCACGTAAATCGATGACCTTGTCTGTTAAGACCAGGTATAATTCAGAGGTTTGGCACTAGCGTAACTGCTAGGCTTCTCTGAATTCTTAATCCGATATGACCTTGCACCCCGAGGCAAACAGTCATGTCAGACCGTGTGGTTTCTATATCTATTTTAATTTATTGTCGAGGAGGTTGATCAGATATGAACCTACAACGTGACCAGGTCAGTGCATGGGGAAACTGAGGGAGCTCTGGCTCAGTACCCAACGCCTGTATGCTCATGGACTGACCTTAGTCATCACGTTATTTGGTTACCACTGATATGGCCTCAATATTTATTAAGTTCATTTGATAACAACAGTTAAACAGCGTTCCGTCTATAACCACAACTTAAATAACAGCAGGTTAAATAAGCTGGGTTGAGGGTATACCTGTTGAAGACTTCCCACGGGCAGAGTCTCGGTACTACTAGACTTGCTAAGTAATAAGATTAAAAGAACCTAATTAACAAGAGATTAATTTAACAAAATTTTAGCAGAAGTTCGACAGGGATCAAGAAATTACCTATGGAGCTCAGAAATGATTTTTTTAAAACTTCACCAAAACATAGCCTTCACACTACTAGAATTGAAGAGCTCGTCGCCACGATCGCGTAGGCGAAATCGGATCGTCGATCGGAGCTCCAGAACTCAAGATAAACTCAAAACAAGATTGAAGAAAAGAGAGAAAGGAGGAGAGAGGAGAGAGAAGCTCTCTCTTGGGAAGCGTGCGGCTGAATTGTGAGGAAATCAGCTGGGGGTGCGTTGCTATTTATAGGGAGAGTGAGTGAGTCAACTCGGTTGACTCATTCGAGTTGACTGGGTTGACTCAAGTCAACCGTCACAAAATGGGCCAATGAGGAAGTGACACGTGGCATGTGCACTAACACTTGGCTGCACATGCAGCCATCAGATCTTGCTGCCATGCAGCGAAGGACGCTCCAGATCGTGCCACGTGGCGCGATCTGGTGATTTCCTATTTTATTTTCTTTTTCCTATATTCCCCAACTTCAAAAATTATTTAAAAAATAGCTCGGGACTCAGAAAAATACCCCGAAAAATACTACGGACTCGTATCGACTAGTACTAATTAACTATGAGGTCAAATTACCAATTTGCCCTTTATAAAAAATTTCAAAAATTTCAAGCTCCACAAACTAAGAAAATTTAGGAAATTCATAAAATAATCTCTCGGACTCAGAATAATACGAGACTTGCACCGTTGGGTTCGTGAGTAAAAGTACTACCTTTTAAAGTTCTAACTTGGGTCAAAACCCTAGTCAAAATTGGTCAAACAATTTAAAGCTCAAGGTGAAAAAAAATTAGATTTTCTAACAAATAAATTTTTTTGAAAATACGGAAAAATCACAAAATAAATTTGAAAATTTCCGGGTCTCACATCCTCCCCTACTTAGAGAAAATCTCGTCCTCGAGATTACCAAGGGTGCTCGAACCAAAAGTGGGTACGTGGACTCTAGTTCCCGTACAACGTTTTCTCCTTTACGTTCTCAATCAATCATAATCCAACTTTACTTGAGTGATAAAGCATGCATAACAAAAACTCTCGAGAAAAATACCTCTATTGATCAAGTCGAAATACTGGAGACTCATTTTTAAAAAGATAAAAACAAGCTACGGTTGATATCAGTCCCCAAAGACACTTCCGTTGATCTGACGATACCGTAATGTCGAGGATCCTTCTGATAACCAAACCCGTAAACTAAAGCGAAAAACGGAGACCTCCATTGATCTCGACTATAAGTGATACTAGAGATAATTTCTCCTCACAACAGTCGTTCGCCCAATGTTAGCCGTTGACCTTTTGCTGTGCGTTCATTTGGTTTGGTGGCTGAGCGTGGTTTTGACGTCGGGGCGGCATCTTGTCAACAGAACTGACAGACTAAAAGAAAAATGGGCAGACTTAACAATGACTTTCAAGAATAGAAGAAAAGGATGATAAACAAGAGAATTTCGAACAAGACTCTTGGAAGAAGAAAGAATTTCAGAAGACTCTATTTTGAAAACATTTTCAGGAAAACCGCTCTGATACCATTTTAACTGTCACGCCCCGAAACCCAGGTACGTAACAGAGGCACCTATCTTGAGAATACCTGAGACTACAACAACCAATCCCCCGGTGTTATAATCCCAAATATCCACAAAATAGGTTAAGCCTTTTGGTTTAGTAAAAATGGGTTGGATCAGAGTGCTTGAGTTTGCAGCGGAAAGTTTATTCAGAAATAATTAATTCATAATTAAACCAACCCTCGGAGCTACTATTGTTTAGAGTAACTTCAAAGAAACTGTTTATATAGACTCGATAATTCAAAAGTAGACAACCCAAGGACTCAGTGTATATACAAGATATGACCAAGGGTATATAAAGATAGTAAAAGGACACCAAGGACCTGCCCAAGGAAATATACTGACTAAACAGGAACACAGGAGTTGACAAGCTCGAGACCGCACCACCACCCCCTTAATCGAGGCCGTCAAAGTCCACACGCGCAGCACCTGAGAGGGAGAAAAACAACAATGTAGGGGTGAGCATCACATACGTTCATTGCTCCCCCTCAGGGAACTCCCTGCTAGGTTTGAAAAATAGTTTGAGATAATTTAAAATCCAATGCACAACACAAACCAGTTGTCAAGCTTTGTAAAACGAGTAGCATGCTCATACAATTTTCAAAATACAGTTTTCCGGGCCCAAGTTCAGAATCATACCTGTTGACCAGCCGTTAGTGCTAACTACCCTCTCACAAAAGCATAACAAAGTCCTGCAGTCATTTGACCGGGACAGGGTAGCGAAAGTGGCCATTTCATGGTTGTACCGCCTAGACTGGCCTCCCAAGAAGGACAATCGACCAGTCCGTCCGTACAACCCCTCATGAGGTTTTGGGGATCGAAACCCAGGGTCTACCGTAAGGGACCTTTCACTCTCAAGTCAAACACAACAACAATCTCACGAGAATATGCATAACAGTCATCATTCTCATCATCATAAAACCAAGCAGATATGCCAATCAAAAACATGCATCTTTATCACACAGTATTTATTATATAGTACATGCAGGAAATCCACTAGTCAGAGTGTGTTGTCCCCCTACCTAGCGTCCAAAGCTTTTGCCTGTTTTCGAGTACAAATCACAATTTGCCACGTCGCAACGATCTCCTTTAGGTAACTGGAGTTCCTAGTTTGACAACAACTGGTGTTAAAAACGGTCTTCACGTAAATCGATGACCTTGTCTGTTAAGACCAGGTATAATTCAGAGGTTTGGCACTAGCGTAACTGCTAGGCTTCTCTGAATTCTTAATCCGATATGACCTTGCACCCCGAGGCAAACAGTCATGTCAGACCGTGTGGTTTCTATATCTATTTTAATTTATTGTCGAGGAGGTTGATCAGATATGAACCTACAACGTGACCAGGTCAGTGCATGGGGAAACTGAGGGAGCTCTGGCTCAGTACCCAACGCCTGTATGCTCATGGACTGACCTTAGTCATCACGTTATTTGGTTACCACTGATATGGCCTCAATATTTATTAAGTTCATTTGATAACAACAGTTAAACAGCGTTCCGTCTATAACCACAACTTAAATAACAGCAGGTTAAATAAGCTGGGTTGAGGGTATACCTGTTGAAGACTTCCCACGGGCAGAGTCTCGGTACTACTAGACTTGCTAAGTAATAAGATTAAAAGAACCTAATTAACAAGAGATTAATTTAACAAAATTTTAGCAGAAGTTCGACAGGGATCAAGAAATTACCTATGGAGCTCAGAAATGATTTTTTTAAAACTTCACCAAAACATAGCCTTCACACTACTAGAATTGAAGAGCTCGTCGCCACGATCGCGTAGGCGAAATCGGATCGTCGATCGGAGCTCCAGAACTCAAGATAAACTCAAAACAAGATTGAAGAAAAGAGAGAAAGGAGGAGAGAGGAGAGAGAAGCTCTCTCTTGGGAAGCGTGCGGCTGAATTGTGAGGAAATCAGCTGGGGGTGCGTTGCTATTTATAGGGAGAGTGAGTGAGTCAACTCGGTTGACTCATTCGAGTTGACTGGGTTGACTCAAGTCAACCGTCACAAAATGGGCCAATGAGGAAGTGACACGTGGCATGTGCACTAACACTTGGCTGCACATGCAGCCATCAGATCTTGCTGCCATGCAGCGAAGGACGCTCCAGATCGTGCCACGTGGCGCGATCTGGTGATTTCCTATTTTATTTTCTTTTTCCTATATTCCCCAACTTCAAAAATTATTTAAAAAATAGCTCGGGACTCAGAAAAATACCCCGAAAAATACTACGGACTCGTATCGACTAGTACTAATTAACTATGAGGTCAAATTACCAATTTGCCCTTTATAAAAAATTTCAAAAATTTCAAGCTCCACAAACTAAGAAAATTTAGGAAATTCATAAAATAATCTCTCGGACTCAGAATAATACGAGACTTGCACCGTTGGGTTCGTGAGTAAAAGTACTACCTTTTAAAGTTCTAACTTGGGTCAAAACCCTAGTCAAAATTGGTCAAACAATTTAAAGCTCAAGGTGAAAAAAAATTAGATTTTCTAACAAATAAATTTTTTTGAAAATACGGAAAAATCACAAAATAAATTTGAAAATTTCCGGGTCTCACACATTGTGTATCAGGCTATTTATTTTTTTGATTTAAGCTTATTTATTATATTTATCAAACATAACACAATATATAAAGGATATATAAATTTTGAGTGCTTTAATTAGAAACCCAAAATGATAAAAGAAATTTAACTCAAATCCCAACCGGCCCAAAAATTAGGTAGAAGCCAAAATTGTCCACGTGCTCGGCGATTCTTGCCAAGCGCTCGGCAGATGCATCTGCTACCTAAAACTTGTATCTACAACCTAAAAAGATGCATCTACAAGGGCTTGGTAGTTATTTTTTTCACTCTGCGCACACACATACATCGGTAAATTGAGCTTAAACTTAAATTTTTATTTGATTGAGTTTTCAATTAAAAATATTTAAAAAACAGAATTTGAAAGTAATTTATTATAAATTTTGGGGGCCTTCGACACTTGGGACCCTAGGAGGTGGCCTCACTAGGCCATCCTCAGATTCGGCTCTGATTAATTACCATCTTACAAGGTTTTGTTTTTTGGTCAGAATTACCATCTTACAAGTTAAACCTATACCAAGGCAAAAGGTTTGAATACTTTGGGCCTCTGTGTTTCTGTTTTTGTTTTTTGTCTCTGTTTTCAGTCTGGGTTTTTCTGGTTGGGACATGTTCTTTTGTTTTCTTTTGTGTTTTTGGACTGGCCTATCTTCCGTCTTGGGCTTTCCCTTCTTTATATTGGGTGTTTTCTATAGATATGCTTTTCCTGACCCAAAAACAAACAAAAGGGATTTGCATGCATTTTGGACAATCTTTGCAAAAACACAGAGATCAGTTAATGCCTAAGATTGTTTCCTGACCCAAAACACACCAAAAGGTCCTTTCTAAGTGCGATCATCCGATTTGTATCACACGGGCAACTCCATCTTAGGGATTAATATTGATCTTTGCAACTCCACGTCAAACTTAATCAAAATTTTCTTGAGTCTGCTCCACGTAGTTTGGACTTTAGGTGTTTTCTTTGGACTACTCCATCTCACGGGAATTGAGTCAATAAGCTCTATTCCCAATGATGATCACATGCTATGTGTCCCAAGCCAAACCATTGATATTACTTGTTGGAGACCACGTTGTTTTATTTTTATATTGCATTGATATTGTCTTAAACTTAACCAACTAATATTATAATTTTTAAAAAAATTAACCTAGTCTTATTGTAACAAAAAAAATTAAAGTATATCAAAATTAAACGTGTTTATATACAAGAAAAGTCAAGAAATTAACGCAATATTGATTGCGCTTGAGCTCATGTGATCAAACTTGAGCATATAAAGAAACTTACAAATTCATATCTGGCTACTCGAGTGTCCGCAATTTTTCTTCACTTAAATTTTATCCTCTTTATCCAAATCTTCTTTAAATCATTACTCACATTTTTTTTTGTTATTGATCTTCCATTTGGTCGTGAGCCACAAAACATAATATTGTTTTAAATTTTCAATCCTAAGACAAATCTAGCATAGTTGCTGTTATTTTTTATTTTTTTCACCAGATTTCCTTTTAGTAGTCTATCATATTCAACTATATTAAATTAGACCAATTAAGGTTTGAATATTTCATTGACTTTTTATAGAATACTGTATATCATGGGCCTCATGGCCTCATGGGTGTGGTATCGATACTTTCCCTACTGGCATTAGTTAGATTAGGAATAGATTGGTGTGGTTTAGTTGCCTGTTCCATTCTCTAATCACAATGTACAAATACGATTAGCTTCATATCTCACTGATCTCACGGTTACCTTTTGACTTCCTCAAAAGTCAGAGGGGCCTGCCATGAAATTAAGGAGCACTGGTATTGTTCAAAAAAGAAAAAGAAATACATAACTAATTTAGTACACGATGCATTGCAATTAAAATATTACTTACTTATAATTGTATTGACCTGATTATATAAATCAAATCAACCACTTCATCCCAATCTTACCTGTGACACTTGTCCACTTTTGTGATCATAGATAGGACTTTAAAAATCAAGTAATCCATATATAAAATGCCCAACCCATCAACCAGTTCAATCACAAGCTTTTCTAATCTCTTCCAAAGTTCCAATATTCAGCTTCAGCTATTCTCATTTTAGAAGCTTAAATTAATTTGTAAGTAGTCAAAATGATGAAGAACGGTGATTCAAGCACAACCATCGACATTCCTGCAGAGTCGTTAAGAAATAAGCAGCATGCTAACGCAGAAGCGGCATATGTAGCATATGCAGCTGCTCATGCTAAGCATGATGAGAAGGGAGGATGGAAGAAGGGCATTGCCGTACTCGACTTCATTCTGAGGCTTGGCGCTACGGCAGCCGCCCTTGGCGCCACGGTTACCATGGGGTCTAGCGGTCAGACTCTTCCTTTTTTCACACAGTTCTTCCAATTTGATGCCAGTTATGACGACTTGCCTACTTTCACGTAAGTGCATTCTTAATTGGCTCTTTTATTTATCTTTCTATATATTCTGCATCTTGTCAATTAATTATGACCAATTTCAATTTGATGCATTGGTCGACCATAATAATCACATTATGCGACATATGTTATGGTTAATAACTAATTTTAATAATTTATATATACATGGACTCCACATGCCACATAATATGATCACTATATTAATGTGGTAAGAAATATGATTCATTTAGCATCACTATCCATGACCATGTAATGGTGTAAACATTTTTACGAAAAATAATGTTTTATGAACATTTTTTGACTACATTGTAAACCACATCATTAATTAATAGAGGTGAGATCCACTTATAATAGATGTGTTCCATATTTATTTATGCAGTCTGGCTAATATATATGAGGCTGAGATAAGTGAGGGACAATGCATCCAATGGTTTGATTGAAATTTGACAAGTAAGGGTTCAAATCCAACCATTGAATTTATTGTCTCTCATATTAGCCATTCTGTTTATTTGTGACCTAATACAAAATATGCTATATAAATAGTTTTTTTTGTTTTTTTTTATTTTATAATGAAATATACTCAATAGATTTATTGACTATACAAAAATATGCTGCCAGCCTCTCACTCTAAGACATGGGTATAAATGCTCATGTTGCAGGTTTTTTGTGATAGCAATGGCCATAGTGAGTGGCTACCTCGTCCTCTCCCTTCCCTTCTCCATAGTAACCATTGTTCGTCCCAATGCAGTTGCTCCAAGGCTTCTCTTGCTTATTTTTGACACCGTAAGCTACATCTCCAACCATTAATTTGCCTCAATTTCTCAATTAACACACTCCGTCTTATTATTTTCAGATCTATGATATGTTATATATATTAGAGAAGATTACAAATTTGGTCTACTTATTTTATACTTAGTTCAATTTTGGTCCACGATCTTTTTTATGTTCAATTTTGGTCCACTTATTTTATACCTGGTTTAATTTTGGTACACGATATTTTTTAAGTTATAATTTTAAATCCTTTTGGTTGAGTTTTCTTCATTTCATAGTCATATTTCATCATTTCTTAGTCATATGAACCAATTTGGAGTATTAGAATCAAAGAAAATTGAAATTTGGTGAAGTTTGAAAAATCTGAAAAATTTTCTAAGAAAAATTGGTAGTTTCGGATTTCTTACTTTAGGACCAATTATCTTGAGTTTTAGAACTTCGATTTGAATGATCTTTATATGGTTGTAAAGAGGAAATGCATATCTTTAAAACAAGTATATGTTTACTGAATTTGGCTGAGATTTAATAGGTTAAAAGGCAGGACAAATTTGAGAAAACAAATATAGACCTTTATTGAACAAGTGGAACAATTAGTGTATCAAAACAGAACTTAAAAAAGATTGTGGACCAAAATTGAACTAGGTATAAAATAAATTGACCAAATCTATAATTTCCTGTAATATATATTATCATAACATAAATTGAGACAACGTACACATTCGAACATATATAGTTCTATGGTTATGATCGATTTACTGTTTGATAATATAATGGTCGAGATTGTCTGGCGAGAGTAAATTTGTCCACTTATATATATGTTTGAACTTCCACTCTTATATATGTTTGACATGAAAATAATCTGTTTATTTATGTTAGCTGGCGTTAACTCTAAACACCTCAAGTGCTGCGGCGGCCACTGCCATAGTTTACTTGGCACACAACGGAAATTCTGGTTCAAACTGGCTTGCTATCTGCCAACAGTTTGGTGATTTCTGCCAGCAAACTAGTGGAGCTGTCATTTCGGCATTCGTCGCAGTTGTTATCTTTATATTCTTGATTATGCTGTCTGCTTTTGCACTTCGTAGAGTTTAGCATTGATTGATCAAGTTGCTTAAATACATATGATTGGTGTTGTGTATGGTCGAGTTCCTTCAAATGTATGGTTGTGTTAGTTTGAGAGAGAGGATCAAGTACGTACTAATTGATCGAATGTATGAGGGTCCATCAATTTAATGGAAGTTATTGTCATTTTGCGTACTGTTGGACCCAAAATATTCAAAGAAAATAACTTGGTCTACAGGTTATTGATGTTGACTTTAAAATTGAACTTTGGATCACCCTCACTTTGTGACTTTAATTTGAATTTGTTTTCGAAGAGGGGTGGGATACCTACAAAAGATACTCCGATGCTCAAGTCAGTTTACGTCTGATATGAATGTGAAAGTTTAAGTTCCCATGTGAGAAAATTAATTTGGATATGAACACATATGTCATATCAGATACAGCATTTGGTATCAAACATTAATTGTATGCATCTTTGAAGTGAAATTAATGTTTTGAAAGATGCATACAATTTTTCAGTCCGTGTTAAGGTTTTATTCATTATATCATGGGTTAACTGTTAATTGCTATTGTTTGGTTATTGGATCTGATGCATGTTATATGTGTGTGTATGTGTGTGTGTGCGTGTGTGCTAGGAAACTGCCAAGATGATCTTTGTTTCCCTTATGGTCTTGCTAGGAAACTGTGAATTGAGATACTGTGAAGGCTACCAGTGAAATCTTTAGTCACTGTAGTTGTTTCAATGCTTGGATATGTTTAGAAGAAGAGGGCTGCTATTTGCACACCTCTAAGTTTTTTTTTGCACACCCTTTCTAAAAAAAATAAAAAAAATTACACTACTACAAAAAAGCTCATACATATCAGTAATTTACCGATATCTAAGGCCCCTAAAATTTGATATTGGAAAGCGTGATATCTATTCTCATTGGTTTACATATCAGTTTTGAACTGATATCTATATCATTTTTTACATCAGTTTCTTTTTTAAATGCAATATATATTTTCTTCCCGGATGGTTAAAAACGCAATAAATGATATATTTATAATATATTATATCAGTATTATATTTATAACTCATATCTTATAAATAAATAATATGAGTTTTAATCGTATAACTGGTATAATTATTTTCATAGACATCTGTATTGTGTATAAGAACAAATATCTTAGATCAGACTTACATGTTCTTGAATTACGGAACTGGTATAAATAGTCTCATAGATATTGTTATTAGTTCTAAGAAATGATATCGTATATCTGAATTATATGTTTTAAGAGTATGAAACTGGTATAAATATACTCATAGACATCAGTTTGAGTAATGGAACTGATTTTGAAGGCATGATTGATATCACTTACATTGAAAGAATGATCTCGTATATTTTGAAATTATTGTTATGTAAACCCTGTTTAGATATCAATTTTTTTCATGAAAACTGAGATAATTGCTTAATACCATTACACTTGTATTGCATATTTTTTTAGTGGCCAACCCATTGAGATAAATGCTCAATATCCATTACATAGTAAAGATCCTCAATTCACATAAATTTCAATATCTCCAAGTACCCAAAATATGTCTACATATCACAAAAATTAGGGGGAGACCTCATCTCTAACCCCATCCTTAAATTTAAGCTAGGCCTATATAGTCATCAACATGTACAAATATAAGGCATGGCAGTGCACACTTGTTCTAATTTGTATCATAGCAGTTTATGAGGGAAAATAATTTTACAAACTAATTGAATCAAAATTAAGTTAATTAACCCATGAAATCTGCACCTCATTGACTTCAATTTCCTCCCATGTGTACTGCTTTCCTTATAAATTCGATCACCTAACAATTGGAAAAATCAAACAAAATTACAAAATCACAGTACTAAAAAGAAGCAAATTGAGTTTTCATACCAAATCACATTACTAAAATATTCAAGATTTCATAGCAAATGGTCTATATTGTTATCTAAATTCATTGTAACTTGTAAGAATAAAAATATATGAAAATTTTCAAACATATAGTGATTTGCAAGTGCAATATACTGCAAAGGGCATGTCAATCGAGATAGGTAGTGTACATGAGAAAGGAAAACAATGCAAGAAACACAAGCAAAAGAATAACATTCCCCCAAAAACTAGGCCATGGATTTGACATCAACTTCAAAACTCATTTAAAATTTAGAATGAGATAAATTCACTCAAAAGAAGCATCAATTAGTTGTATTGTACCTCAATGGAAGGCACGCTGACTGAGATGTAAAGGTCCCTGCCATTGTTCACAGCTTCCATCATGTTAATTCAGTGAGAGCTCTCTACATTCTGAGCAGGATCCTGGCCAGTGGCTATGTAGATTGCAGCAACAATATTGCTGGCGTGGGCATTGAACCCACCAAGAGCACCAGCCATGGCAGAGCCGGTAAGCTCTGTAGATTGTATAATCCATATCAGGCCTTATAATTAGCTATCACATAGAATATATTTTATGTTGCATTCAATTGATTATCATGAACACAACATATATAAAAGGATAAAAAACTTATGTCAATTTCCTGGGTTTTCTCACTAGCTATACAACTTTAGCTTCTGAAAACTGTTACAATAGTAGTAATTAGCATTACCTGAAAAGATATTGACCAATGTTTTGCCATAAAAATTAAAGGAACCAACAATGCATAAAGTTTCTCATAAAAGTTAGGGTACTCTAAAGTCTAAACCATATTTTTTATGAGGATGAAGAGGCTGCTAAGAGCCATGACACTGATAACACCACCAATGTTGTATGATTTAGTTAAGAAGTCACTGCATGTTGTCAAGCAATGAATTAGACTCAAAGTTACAAAGAAAACATATGAAAAATAAAATAAAACCACTTTAGTATGTAACTTTACCATAACAAGACAAGATTAGATAGATAAGGAATGACTGCATGATGGAGAGAGGCAAGAACCTGAGTAGCAAAAGTCAGCAAGGTCAGAGAATTATAGAACATAAAGATATAGAACTATCTATGATCAATATAAGGTGAAAGGACAGCAGAGACAAGCACTAAAGAAACATTATATCTTGTGGTTCTTCAACTGCCTACCCATGCTAATACATGCACCCTGCAAAAGAATTTTAACTTTATTCAATTGGACACATGGTGATCGATGTCTTGTCCACACTGCAAATGGGCCAAGAGGTTTAGAACAGTGGCAACCCCACATGCATCAATGGCTGGCAGTCACTTATGGGCGTGGATGACTGTTGCTAACATTTTTCCGAGTGTCAAAAACTCAAAAGCAAAGTTAAGAGATTAAGTACCAAGTGCTTCCCACTTTCTTTTAGAATTCCTACAGCGCCAGATGCATAATTCACACCTTGGAGTATGTCAGAGCCATTGGCAAAAGCAAATGGTGGAATGTATTTGTCAAATCCCAGAAGTTCAGCTGTAATGAGAAAATGTTCAATTAGCCTATATCAGTCTTATGCTTATCAAACAAAAAGACCCCAAAATGAAGGAGAACAACTTATAAACCACAATGTAATTCAATGACAACTAAAGATCGAAAAGAATATAAGCCTATAAACCCATATCCGATAACAATAATTAGCATATTGAAGCAAGACCAAATAACAAAATGGTGGTCAATTAAGAAGAGGAGCAGATACCAAGTACATCAATTGTGGTTCGACCATTGGAGAACCTTCCTGTTGGGCCAATAGGGAAGTCAATTCCATATGGCTTGTAATTGACTTTGGCAAATGTGGGAAGCAAGTTTTTGTTGCCATTGTCAGCCAATGAGTCACCAAAAATGAAAAAACAAGGCACTTGTGGCTTTGCATGAACAGAAGAATCTTGCGTGTTTAATACCCAAGACAGAGCAATCACCAGCAATAGTTTCATCCCACAACAAGCCATAGAGAGCCAAGAAAGAGAAAACAGAAAACCCAATTTAGGATACAAATAGTTTTATTTATAGCAGAGAATCAAGATTGAGGAATGTTAAAGAATTGTGAACCAAGAAAGGAATTTAATTTATAGCCATCAAAGAAACTTGAAGCAGAAAATCAAAGCCAGAGTGGCTATTTATAGAGCAAGTGTGCATTAGGCAAATACACATACAAAGATAAGCATCAAATGAATGCATATAAAATAGACTATCTGAAATTACAAGTAACCCATATTAATATCATCACTGAGGAACATAATTCAGACTTCAGAATACCAAAATCTTCAAATAAACCAAACAGAGATCCATAAGCAGCCCAAAATGCCAAAATCAGGAAGAGCCAAATTCTGGGTGAAAGGAACAAAACCCAGGTAGAGCCAAATTCATAACACAGACCCAAAATGAATGATTATTGCATAATGTTCTATATTTCGGGTAAATACAAAGAATTCTAGCACCCAAATTCAACAGACCCGAGTTCAAACAAACTACAAAACACCCAAATTCCAGAAACACCCAAAAAACAAAACACCCATGTTCAAACAACCTGCAGATATTAGAACCCTAAATCCGAAATCTAAACTTAAAATTAAAATGAAAAAATAATAAAACAATCTCATCAAATACCTGAAATCGTGAAGGCTGGATGGTGGTATCAGGAAGGTTTCTCTGGGTCGATCTGGATCTCTCTCTCTCTCTCTCTCTCTCTCTCTCTCTCTCTCTCTCTCTCTCTCTCTCTCTCTCTCTTCGCAACTTCTCAGACTTCTCTTTGTCTCTCTGTCGCGTTCACTCTCTGCAAGCCTTCGCGAGTGCTCAACCCATCGATCTCGATCTACAAGCCTTCGCTCTCAACATCTTAAAGTTGGGTGGATTGGAAGCCCAGCTAGCTAGCTTAATCTTCGAGCTCAATCCATATATCTTCGTCGAAGATCGATGAAGAAGATGATGAGTTAGGATGTGGGTTTGGTCTGGGTGTGGTTCAGTTTGGATGTGAGTGTGGGTGTGTGTAAACACGGGTTGTCAAAAAAAATTTAAGTGGTGTACAGTACCGCGTTTTTCCCTTTTCTTAAATTTTCGCATCATTTATTTGTATAGATATCACTTTTAAAGGAGGTTAATAAATTTCTCCAACATAATATATCACATTCAAAATCCTAATGATATGTAAAATAGTTTATATATCAATTTTTGAAAAAAAAACTTTTAAACGATATTAAAAACCATATTATATCAAATACCTTTAAAACTAATATTAATATAGTGATATGTATGAGCATTTTTGTAGTAGTGTTAAATCAAAAGGAAAAGACTCTTCTTTCCTTCTCTCACCTAAAGTCCAATTCCATTTTCATTCTTTGCACACCCCCATCAACAGAAAAAAAAAAACAAAACAAAAAAAAAACACACACCAGCCCATTTCCCTCTCTTACCCCGACCAAAAAAACACACACACCAGCCCCGATCTTAAGAAAGAGGAGGGTGGTTCGATCTCCCAACTCTGCCGGAAACGGAATCAACGCCGGCGTGGTGCTTTTGGTTTCGGCGCCGTCGCTGGTTTTCTGGGTGGTTGGCGGGTGTGGAGAGGAAGAGGGAAGAGAAAGGAAATGTTTGGTGGGTGTCTCGTCGCCTGGTTCGCCGGCGAACGCCACCGGGCTGAGGAAATCGATGATGATCGAGTTGCAGCAAATGTTCGGTGGGTGGCTGCCGAAGGAAACTCAAATTTTCGACGGATGGCTACCGAACGAACCCGCCAGTTTCGGCGGATGACTGTCGAACGGCCTGCGAAGCTCATCCTTTTGGCTGGCACTGCGGCGTGGTTGTGCGAGCTGGGCAGAGCTGTCTGGCGCGAGCTCATTTGCGTCGGCGGCATCGTTGGGTGTTGGGGCTTCTTGGCTGTGCGAGCTTGGCATGGTGGTGCAGCAGGGAGGAGAAAGAGATGAGAGAGAGAGAATGAGAGAATGAGAGAGAGAGAATGGGAGGAGAATGGTGCGCATGCAGGGAGGGTAGTGCTGCGTGCGGTGGTGGTGCTGCGCGGGTGTGTGTTGACAGAGAAAGAGAGAGAGAGGGAAAGAGAAAGATGGGGTGTGTGGGTGTGTAATGAAATGAGGGTATTTTGGTAATGGGTTAGGTGTGTGTTGAGAGGTTTTGAATTTGAGATGAATGTGTGGGGTGTGTAGGAGAAAAAAAGAGGAAAATGGTGTGCAAAAAAAAATTTAAGAGTGTGCAAATAGTAGTACTCTAGAAGAATTATGGAACCCTCATACTGAAGAGTTCCACTAGTTGCCAAAACTTCTTTTATTTGGGATCCATGTTAATTATGCTGATCCGGTTATGATTCCATCACTCAAGATTACAAGATTATTTTCAACAGGAAATGTACTTAATTTTGGGGTCAACTGTTTTATATATGGCTTCGGTTATGATTCCATCACTAAAGATTACAAGGTCATATTCAACAATCATAGATGAATGGCTCCAAACTCCTTTAGTAAGGGAAAATTTGAAAATTGGATCGAGCTCCTCCAGATAACAATGAGCATCAATCTCCTATGGGTGTCAGTATATATATGTTATCGTGGGCTCTTTAATTGTGGACTAAGGATGAACATAGCCATTTTGTTGTACCTTTTTCTTTCCATCGACAATAAAATTTTTTTGTTATCCTTATTAATGGTGAAATGAAATGTCTTAAGATAATCTTGTATGAAAGATTGCAAATTTTTTATAGGAGACTTCTATTTAGGTCTTTTAATTTTACAATTTATTAACTAAAGCCTTATGTCTTTTAAAATTCTAACTAAAGTCCAATAATATTGTAACTATTTCATATTACTTAATATTGGTCCATTAGTTTCTATTTTTTTCATATATCTCAAGCGCCAAACGCTCGGTGGCCATTTTCGAGTGTTTGGTAGTGCATTTTTACTTCTTCCTTAAGCGCTGCCAGGGGAAGTCGAATCTCCGCTGCCTCCTTGAAAGAGAGATGTCTTGAACCACTAGACAATGGGGGCATACTTGCATGACCGCCATCATACTATGCTCATAGTATGAATAGTTTTTTTAAATTGTCAATATAATGTAATGGTATGACTCGATATGAAGGATCTTTCTGTCTTTCACAATTCTATAGAATTTTTTTTTTCGCTAAGAATTTGGTTCAGAGGCCACACCGAATTTCTTTATCAATGATTCAATGAAATATCTTGGATCTATGTTAAATTAGTGGGTACATGTATCAATCAAATGAATTCAGTTATGATGTCAATTAGGATCGGTCTTGAAACAATTCATTGTATTGATCTTTTTCAAACCCAATATCAATAAACCGTTTTATTTTACCTATATTCACTATTATACCCTAATCCTGTTTGTCAGCTTTATATTAGGTTTTAACTCAGAGATTTTGGACAGTCTCCACAAACCTCATTATATACCCTAAAAAGGTATGGGAATACCCTCAAAAAATAAAAAAATAATGACAAATTTCTTTGACAAGACAATGGTTAAAGGACTTTATTTAGAAACAATAAGGGCTTTATTTGAAAAAAAAAAAAAAAAAAAAAAAAAAGCCATAAGATTTTTTTTCAAATAAAAAATGTTAGAAAGACCAAACTCTAATTTGTTCATTAAGCTTATATGAGTGAAGTCACTTTTGCATCGAAAGTGTTTGGAAATTTAATTGTGAGATGCTTGCATTTGATTGGATATTAATTCCTTCCTTTGCAAGCCTATCATGTCCCTTTTAAAACCTTTTATTAGGTTTTGATGGGTTTTGGTGTGAGAGACTTTGTGGGAGATAAAGGAAATAAAAGTAGCCTGAACCATTAATTGTAAGACCTGTGTATATTTAGGAGTGGGCTGAAGCATTACATTCTTTTTGAAGAAAACAGAACTTCACAAACTATAAAGAAGACAAGAAACTTTAATATTAGGGTCTTTTTCAATTTTGATATCTAAACTTTCGGTCCTGTTCTAACTGAGTTTCATTATCAATCTTAATTTTATCTTTTATATATTGATAAAGAACACGAGGGATAGCAAATTGACAGTGCGCTATTGAATGCCATAGATGTATCTGATAACATTGAACAAATGGATGTTTATGAAGACTTTTTTTTTTTTGGCCAGGATGTTTATGAAGACTTTAAAGCACACATACTAGGAGAAATCAAAGTTATAATTATTTGGCTTGAAAATTCTATAGTTGCTACCGCTCATTCCGGAGCAAAGGCTGGTCAAGAGAAAATGTCGTCAGATGGCAGGCTCGTGAACAAGTCAATTACCCACTTGAGCTCACACTGATCGAGTAGGTTTGGATATATAAAATTAACATGATATATTTTCCTTTTAATTTATTTTTTATTTCAATTTGTTGGCGTATGAATTCCCTATTTCAAATCATTAATATTCATATTAAGCATCATCAGGTGCTGCCTGGCAACCAAGAGCATTTGGTAACAAAGAAATTAACAAAATAAGACTAATTGAAATTTGGCTTTTTATCATAAATAGTCTCTCAATTTTTACCAAAACATCAATTTGGTTTATAAAGTGCATTTCATTCAATGTCATCCCTCATCTTTGTCATCGAACATTAATTTAGTCACTAAACACATTTTGAAAATTCACCAAAAATAGTTCGGGATACAAAAAAATTCTCCGAAAATTCCTACAGCCTCGTCTTGACTACTACTATTTTTATATGGGGTCAAATTATCAAATTGACGATTAGTATTTTCCAGAAAATTCAGGGAGTTAGTTTGGGAATTCCAAATTTTTTGAAAAATCAATTTGATAATTTGACCCCATATAAAAATAGTAGTAGTCAAGACGAGTCTGTAGGAATTTTCGGAGAATTTTTTTGTATCCCGAACTATTTTTGATAAATTTTCAAAATGTGTCTAAGGACCAAATTGATGTTCGATGGAAAAGATGAGAGATGAAATTGATTGAAATGCACTTTAAGAACCAATTTGATGTTTGAGTGAAAGTAGAGGGACTATTGGTGATAAAAAGCCTTGAAATTTTAATATCAGCAAAAAAATTTATGTTTCATGCTTGTTATAAGCCATTTAATTTTTAGGGAGGCTCTAGTCAAACTTCTATTTTGTATTCTTGCACTCATCTCTCAATTTTTGTTTATTAAATATTCTTCTGTTAATGAAATTGCCAAAACTGACATTTTTTGCTTATAACGTTCTAGAATTATTTAGCTCCCACACATATACTCCTCAACCCTCATGACTGGTCTTCGTCTTCTATCGATCTCTAGGATGGATTTTGATCCTCTTCCTTTAGGTGTGTCTACAGTTGTGTGTCTTAATTTGGAGAGATCCACCTATTATCATATTGTGCTTGTCTGCCCCTTTCTTCTTCTTCTCACTTCATTAAAAGACATTGATATTGTATTTTGACAAGCATCGCAACCCAAAAAAAATAAATAAATAACTTGTATGGTGTGTAAAATTTTAATTTTCAATATGTCATGGCCATACATGTAGTTCGGTCCATGCAAATAGTCGCACAGTGAAAAGAGAATGATACATATTCAAATTAATATACACTCTCACTTATATTTCAATTTGATTAAACATCAATGAATAATATTTTTGTTTTTAATTTCAGAACATACACAGTTTTCCAAAGACCAATAAAAAAGAAAAGATAATAATTTCATAACGTATACAGTTTTTATGGAATAATTTCAATGAATAATTTTCTCCGTAACAATAATGATAACTTTTGAACAATGGCAGATATGTCGCTCCATTTAATCCAAGAATCAATGATGACTTTAAATTCGACAAAAAAATAACAGATGAGCAAATTACAACATGTCCAATCCTTCCCTCACAACAGATGTAGGGCAGATTTTGGAGGGAGGCAAAGAAATTACTCCAGTATCTTTTCCTTTTGAGAAACTGCAATCTTTCAACCAAATCCAAATAACTATAATGGATCGAATAGATGATTAAGACTTGATAGTTCTGCATAAATTAAGCTTTAGAGACTTTTGAATGATCTCCTTATAATTTGTTTGTCACATTAAAATGCACATTTGTTTTTACCAAAAGACCTCAGCATTAGTATTTGTGGTTGCCTTATAATCAATAAATTACTACTTAGCCATTGTGGGATAACATATATACGTAGCTCTAATCAAATTGGTTTCTCCAACAAATATAGACTATTTTTCATATATGGAAATCTTAAAAAAAGACAAAAAAAAAAAAAAAATATATATATATATAAAGTTCCTTTTTGTTTTCATTTGGCTTACTAGTCTGTCAAATCAAGAACATACTATGACTTTGATATATATAAAATTCTAACAACTGAAATTTGGAACTTAGTTAATTACGCAAAGAATATATAATTTACAAAGCAATATTTCAATAATATTAATTGATCTAAAATAACTTTTATGATCTAATCATTTCAAATTTATTAAACGCGAGCTCTTAATATCTTTTAAGAAAGTTCATTGGGATACTTTCGAATAACAAATCTGACTTTCGAGGAAAAAGAAAAAGAAAAGAACTTGTATGGGGTGTATTATAAAACTGAAAAACTTTAAGTTTTAATACGTTCATGGCCATGCAGGTAGTTCCATCCATGCATATGTCGTCCCACAGTTAAAAGATACAGAGAATGATACGGATTCAAATCTATGTACATTCTCACTTATATTTCAATTTGGTTAAACATCAATGAATAATATTTTTGTTTTTAATTTCAGAACATATACAGTTTTCTGAAAACCAATAAAAGAGAAAAGATAACAAGGAAATTCCTAAGCAAGTATTTTATTTTATTTTTTTTTGTTGGGAATTCGGAATTCCCTAGCTAATTTATATCTTTAATCATATTTTTGTTTTTAATAAATAAGGAAATTTCATTACAAAAAGGCATTAAAGCCAGACCTGGCAAGTGCCTACCAAAGCAAGTGCTAGCTAGAATGTACAACGAACCTGACAAGTGCCAACCAAGGCAAGTGCCTATATGTACAACGAATCTGGCAAAGTGACAATTCGACCTACCCAACAGATCTAGAGAAAAACCCTACACTAGATAAGATCAAGCCATCAAAACCTTGTCCCAAACCAGATTCAAGCCCCTTGTTTTTGAAAAACTCCTACCATAACCCCCCACTATACACTTCGAACATCTATAAAAATGACATAAACACTGAGTTAGTATCATATTCATCTTCACAAACCTGTTGTCATCTCCTTCTCGATCTAATTGCTAACTAAGTTTTGGCTTCCACTTACTAAGAGAATGGTGAAGGGGTCTGAGGCGTCTGAAGACCTAGATGGAGAGGAAGATGGTGCTAGTACTGGAGTGCCTGACCAAGGGTTCAAACAGATCATATCAATGATTTACCAGAGGTATATATATAACCCATCAATCAATTTGTCACCTAAACTTTTCTTGAATATATACAAAACTTTGCAGTTAGGGTTTCAATATCATTCTTAATTTTATCCCCCTTTTTTTTTTTCTTATCTTAGTTCTGATAATTTATTTATCACAAAGTTGAAGAGGATTGCAAAAGGATTACCCGAGCCTGAATTCCACCCTTCTGAAATGATGATGCTTTACAAATCTATTTTTGACATTGGAGAAATGGATGTTTATCAAGACTTTAAAGCACACATACTAGGAGAAATGGATGTATAATTATTTGCCTTGAACATTTTGTAGGTTGCCACCGCTCCTATAACATAGCAAAGGCTGGTAAATAGAAATTGCCTTCAGAAGGTAGGCTTGTGAAGCTGAGTTGATTTTCATCATTTCTAATCCCATATCATTAGCAATGTAGATGAAAATGGCTCAACGATTTGGATCAGCAATTTAACAGAATATTATTCTTAAGTACTTCATGATGTCACTTTGTATATACTCTACTTTAAAGTTTTGTAGATAAATTTCTTGTTATATCTAATGTTGGCGTGAGTCAACCATTTAATTAATGTAAATAATTAGTATTGGCAGGCGTCAACTTATGTAATTAACATTAGAGAGTTTCATGGGATTTGGGATTTGTAATTAATGGGTGGTTGGTGTAGAGCTGACTTTGTACTCTTACCATTTGTATATCTTGTAAATGTTATATCTTTGTTATATATACCTCCGTCGTCTAAAAATGAATAAGATATCAGAAAGTTCTCTCAAACATCTTTTAGCATTTAATCTATCAAATTTCAACACCAACCAAAATATGTAAACTTAAGAGTTTTTCTTTTAATATGTACAGTATCATTGTCGTATCAAATTGTGTGGCCAAGTTTTTCTTAATTGATCGTTCAAATGTTAATGTACTATGTTCTCATCTTTTCATGTTGGACATTAATAAATGATTATGTATTCCCATACTTTGTAGTTAGAGGACCACTGTTACAAGCTTTTGTATGTACTGGTTATGATTAATAAAGATGAAGAAGCTTTTATATGTACAGGGGGTTCTTTGACATGATGAAGAAGACTAGGCTGTTCAACTATAAGACTGTGATCGGATAGCTTTGCTTATTTAGAAGCGAATACAAGAGAAAGGCCCTAGAATGAGGGGGCACCACTACGGTGCTAGCCAAGGGCACTCCGACAGTCAAATCAGTAAAAATTTCCTTTTCCATGTATTTAGTCCACTGCCCAGTCAATGAGGGTTTGTTGACGGTTCCTCTTACTGATGCGGAGCCTAGGTCGTTTATGGCTCGTCGCGTGTTTGACTTAGAGGTTAGCTGAACCATCGGCTCTGATACCAAATGTTAGGGGCCAATAACTTGACCCTCCATATCGCAATGATATTATTCCCAACTTAATAAGCTAGGTTCAATGTGGGTGATGACAAACTCACTTATCCTACGATTCAATATCTCACTTAAGAAAGACCTTGGTGCAATTTAAGAAAATATCTCATTTAATGTACCTAATAATAAATAGTCACTTAGTCTATGACAATTATATTTTATCCACATAATCCCTAACAACAACTTCCCTTGAAACAACCCAACAATTTTAACATAGATAATTAGCATTTTTAGGAACTTAATTTATCTTGAACCATATATCCATTTCATAGTCATCTGTCCCAACTTCTAAACACCTCTCTTCATCTTCCGGTAAACCTTCCTAAGATTTTTTGGGGCTATTATATCTAGCATGATGTCCCATCAAACCAAAACCATTATGAAGTCAAAGAGAACTTTGTGATCTCCGAATCTGATCCTAATGTAAGATGGCCGAAACAATAGTAAAGAGCTAGGCTGCAGTGCTGCACACACTTAAAATAATATTTTACAAAAGTATAAGAATTAAAAGAATTCCTGATCAGACGAATTATTTTATATTACCAAGAAGGAAAATTATTGCATTCTATTAGAAAATAATAATTTGCCAACAACTTCCAATTGGATGCACATGTTACAATCAACGTCAGACAACAAGGCCTCATAACAAAGTCCCATTAATTAAAGGCCTAGCTTGTGATTAGGGTGCAAAATATAATTTATCATAGTAATTTAGTTTGTTTCACTTACATTCATATGGAAATTTTCAAAACTCCCTAAAACACCCATAGTTAATCAAATGAATAGATAAAGACAAATTAATTAATAAAAGATAAAATTATAAATAACTAATATCTTAATTTTAAAAATTTTAAAAATTAAATAATAGAAAAAAACATGTTCCTACATAAGAGGAACTACCAACAGTATTATCTCTCAAAAAATCAAAATAATAAATTAGCGTAAAATGCATGACAAACATCATACTTAATCTTTAGTACACTTATTATTATAATGTAACAATAAGGTGACATTTGTAACTTTTTGGTCACTTAGCTAAATGCAATTTCCAGCTGATAACTTTGTCATTTATGTTTTTTTCCCTTTATTCAGTTTTAGTTGTTTTCATTAGTTAGCTTATTTAGTTTAATTTAAGTTCATTCTTTTTAGTTTTGTTCATTTTGAATTTTTTTTTCTCTCAAATTCTCTTAGTTTCTTTGGTATATAAAACTTATATTTGTCCAAAATATAGTGAAAATATGTCTGCAGTCGCAGTTTCAATTTGCAATTTGAGTTTGGTGCTTGCTGAAGCTGTTTTGGGTGGGTTGGGTTTGTGTTAGTTTCAGTTTTTAATTTTAGGTGGATTGAGCTTGTGTTAGTTTCAGTTTGTTATTTGATATTTTTTTTTCCTCGACCCGCAGTTAAAGAAGGTAGTCCAGTAGGGACACGCTTGATACTTTTTATATTTGTTGTGTTGTGTTTTGTCCTTTTGCTGACTCCCCTATCTTGGGTCTTTTAGAAGATTACCTGCAAGTTAAGTTTGTGTATAATGGTAGTTTTGGTTAAATTTTTAACTTGTCAGTACATTGAAATTAACATACTCAAATAAAAAACTCAAAAGTCATTTAATTAGTTAATAGTTATTAATCATCTATTTATTTTTTATTACAATTATCCAATTACTCACTCATTAAATTGGTTCATCACCATATCTAATATGTTTACACACTATTTGTTTTTCTCTTCAAATCTTTACACCGTAAACAAATAATTTATAAACACAATAAAATAAGAGCCAATTGGTGCATGTGGAGTGTGTGCCAAGAGGCTAGTTCTATTATAGATGAAGTGAGAGTAAAGAGATCCAGATCAAGAAAATTAAGGATCCTATTGTGTTTTCACAATCTGCTATGTTGTATAGAATTGTATTAAAATCTTATTTTTTTTATTAGAGGGGAGTAATTCAACGGCTCTTTTAACTAAGAAATTCAACGGTCCTTCCAACTAAACTATTCTAGCAGCTACTATTTTTCTGCATGTATATGTGTGCAAAAATTATATATCTTGTGTGAAAATTGTTTTCTCTAAATCTTATTAAATGAAATGACATAGACTACCAACATTTGTGATTTAAGCTTGGGGGTTTATCAAATTTCACCGTTTCTAAAACCATTAATAAAAAAAATTTAGACTTAGGCTTAGTTTGAGGGAAGTTGGAATTAGAAGTCTTAAATAGACAGAGACTATGCTCCAATTTTGTGGTTAATATAATATGAAAGGGAAATTGCGTTAAATAGTAAATAAAAGCATTAATAAGGACGAATTTTCCTAGCAGGCAGATGAGCGTGTTGACTCAGCTGAATTGGACCAAGTCACCACAAGAGACTTTGAAAAGGACTCTGACAATGAGAGCAACCTTGGGTCTCCTTGGCATGAACGACCTGACGCATTGGTCTATCGTCTATGGCTCTATGTGATTGGGAACTCAGCCCCTACTTCCATATATACCCTCATATCTTATATAAACTCCATGTATACCATTGTTTTAATAATTAATTTCCACCTTTTTTTTTTGTGATAAAGAAACAGATCAGTCCAAACTTGACCAGATGATGATGGGGGGCAGGCCAACAAAAGCCAAAAAAGTTGGGCCTGGGCCAAGTCCAGCGGATCTAAAATGCGTGTGAAAAGCATGGCAAATGCGTGTGAAAGGCGTGGTAAGAGAGCGAGTTCGACAACTATTTTATATTTTATTTTCATTAATCAACAACTATTGTATGAGATTCCAACTCATGATCTCACACTGAACCAAATAATTATTGATAACTTATTTTATATATATCAAACCAAATCACATAGAGATATTAGAAAATATCAAGTTACTTTCAAAATATATTTATTATCAGTTTATTGATTCCTTAATCACCAATAGGCCTTGACTTTTAGAGGAAAAAGGAAATTGACTTGTAGGCTTGTAGGTTAGTATTTCAAATCTCACATATTGTATTTTTCTTCAATTAATTAATTACCCAATATTGACATTGACTTAGTTTAGTTTCTTGGAAAAACAAGGGTACTTTTGTATCATAAAGTCCAATCTAACTTCCTATATACTTTCTCCAAGACCATAATAAGTTAATAACTCTCCTCTCCAATAAGCCAATATTCTCGATCTCCTCCCCTCTATTCCTCTCTAAATTCAGAACCCCCATTCAAGAAACTCAAGCTAGCTACCATGGACAGAGAACAAGATGAGTTGCAATTCCTAGGAATCTTTGGCATCTACAAAGAAGCTTACAAGATTGTATTTTCATGGAGGAAGATCTTTAGCCAAATCACCTTGACCTTGATCCTCCCTTTGTGCTTCATCTTCTTGGCTCACATAGAACTCTCCAACATCCTCATCTCCAAGATCATTCACAAACAAATAGAATTGGATGAAACAAAATCGGGTAGTCCAAGATACGAACGAATATCCGATGCCATATCCTCCGAATGGGCAACCTTCTGGCTTTTCAAGGCTGCATACTTCACCTTCTTGCTCATCTTTGGCCTCCTCTCCACCTCCGCCGTGGTCTACACCATCGCGTGCATATACACCGCCCGCGACGTTACCTTCAAGAAGGTCATGAGCGTTGTCCCAAAGGTTTGGAAGCGAGTCATGGTCACATTTTTGTGCACTTTCATAGCCTTCTTTGTTTACAACATAGTGGCCATGATAGTCTTTATCATTTGGGTGGTTCTCATGGGCTCTAGTGATGCTGGTGTCATACTTGGGTTCTTTCTACTCGTTTTGTACCTAGTTGGGTTCGTTTACATGACCATAGTTTGGCAACTCGCTAGTGTGGTCTCTGTTTTAGAACAAGCAAGAGGGATGCAAGCCATGACCAAGAGCAAGAAACTACTCAAAGGGAACATGTGGGTGGCTACCATCATATATATCAAGCTTAATGCTTTGGCTTTTGGTCTCCAATTTGGGTTTCAGCAACTGGTTGTGCGTGGGAGGTCATTTGGTATGTTGGATAGGGTCGCTTATGGGATTATATGTTTGCTCTTGCTTTTCAAGTTGATTTTGTTTGCACTTGTCATCCAGACAGTTTTGTATTTCGTTTGCAAATCATACCACCATGAAAACATTGACAAGTCTGCCCTATCAGATCACTTGGAGGTTTATCTTGGAGATTATGTTCCTTTGAAGTCTAAGGATGTGCAGCTTGAGCAAGTTTATGTTTGATCGATTGATGGTTGGTGTGATAATTTTATAATATTTTTTTTGTGTAATAATGCTCATCTTAATTAAGTGGGGATTAGAAATTGTAGTTTATGTATGCGTGCTGATCATAAACGAGTTTTTAAATTCCTAGTTGATGTTGAAGCTTTGACTTTTTCTTTTCTACACCATAATTTTTTGGGTGTTGTTGCGGCACCACATATTTATTGATATATATTGATGTATGCATATGCTATTTTGAGGTTCGGGTTCTCACCAGACATATTGATAATTGCAAGAAGCAACAATTATTCTAACTGCAACTGATGTTTGAATTTTCAACTTTCTTTTAGGCTGGAATTTTCAACTATTTTGTCATGTTTTTTTCAGGCATCATGCTATGTATTTCTTTGAAGTGGCAAATACCACATGGAATGGGCCGTATAAACATGTGGTTTGGGCTGTAGGCTTGTTTTGGCTGTTGGGCCTCTTTCAGTTCTGTATATGTGAAATTTTCACCCAACAATTTAATGAACACATCCAATTACATTATATTTGCTCATTTCGCCAACTATATTTAAAACACATGAAACTAAACATTAAAGTAATACTTTTATTTTTTTACAACTAAGAGAAACTAATTTGGGCTAAAATATTGAGTTGGGCTTTATTGTATATGACTACCCTTCTCCTCCAACTGTGGGCCTACTTGAAGCTAATATGCTGGGCTAAACTAGGCTAAGGGCTGTTGCTGGCTACTCTTTTATTTATAACACAATGGTCAAACACTCGGAAGCGATCAATTCCTCTTCTTGTTGTGAGTCAAAGCAAAACTAATATCGTTCGTTATGCTGAGTGCATCATGTGCAATGCCAAATAATCCACGCCTTGAAAACCCAGCACAATAAAGACCGTTTTGCCCCTTCCATTGATTCGGGAAATTTTGTTTCGGCATTCCATTGTCATTGAAGAGATGGCTGCCATCCTACACAGATGAGTAAATCACACACAATTGTAATTAGATTGTATTTCAGACAAATCTAATTTTACGTATTAACAAAAACATAGGACCTTATGAAGACTCTTATAGCATCAGTGACAGCTAGAGCTAGCACTTTTTCTCCAAAATATGTAGGATAAATCTTTTTGGTGCCGTTCTTATGTCTATGTCCGAAACAAAGTCGTTTTAGGGTACGTTGAAGGGTTAAGTATTTTGGGTTTTGGACTTGGTATTCAAATTCTATATATTGGAAAAATAAATATATTGAATCAAGTCTAAAACGACCTAATTTTTAGATAAGTACAATATCAACACCAATTAAAAGAGATCGGAAGTATCAGTTCGGCTCTTGTCCTTCCACTCTGAATCAGTTAGGTAAGCAAAAACATTCGATGTCATAATGCATACCTTAAGCCATTTTAGCACGGTACTTTTGTAGCCGGTAGCAAATACAATCGCATCATAGCAATTAGTGTAGCCATTCTCAAATGTTATTTTGCTTCCTTTTATGCTTGTGATGGATGGAACAACCTGGTGATCATAAAATCAATCGATCAAGGAATTGTGAGGAAAATATATATGAAGATCTCATAAATAATTTATATGTATATATATATATACCTTTATTTCTCCACTCTTGATATTTTGAATGCTCCCAACATCGATGATGGGGGCTTGGCCCTTATTTTCCTTGAGATAAAATGGTCCATGTTCTGGCCTTTGAATCCCATACTTGGTTAGATTTCCCATCTTCAATTTACCTAAGATCAAGACAATGTTGTCGACCCATTTAACTGGAAGGTATTTTAACATAACCATTCCTAGGAACACGATTTCCTTGGTGAGAACATGTACCTGCAATTCATAAACAAGTTATATATATAAACATTGTACTAATTAAGGGCAAGGTACAAACCTGTGGACTAAACTGAATTATACCTAATTGAATTAATTATAATATTTTACGTACCAAGGCACGTGCGGATTTAAAAAGTTTGCACAGTAAATACAGTCTAATATCTTCAATAGTCTCTAATACATGCAATTTAGTATAACCGTCTAGTCCAGTATAATCCATGTCAACATATATAAGAGAATTCCATATGGACTTAGTGAAAGAGAAAGAGAAAGAGAAAGAGAAGTTTTACCGGGCCACGAACAACAATGGAAGTATTAGCACCCCAGTTTGACAAATCATGAGCAATTTCCATACCAGAATTCCCAGAACCAACCACCAACACATCTTTGCCACCATATTTCTTTCCATTTCCATACTCACTCGAATGCATAAACTCACCCTTAAACCCATCCAACCCTGGCACTTGAGGAATATAACCTTCACTATTTTCACCACTTGCAACCACAAGAAACTTCCCAAGATACGTTTCTTGTACACCCAAAAGTATGTTCTTCACAATCACACACCATTTCTCCATTTCCACGTCATAAAAAGCAGACTCCACAGTTCTGTGATACTTAGGGCTTATCTTGAAATGAGACACATATGTATCCAAGTATTGAACAAACTCATTCTTGGGGACATATTTGGGCGTATTTGGAGGGAAGGACATATGGGGAAGTTCACAAAATTGCTTTGCTAAGTGAAGCTTCAAACGGTCATATGACCTTTTCTTCCAAAGAGAAGCATAGCAATCTTCTCTTTCGAGTACTACATTTGAGATGTTAAGGCGATTTAGACATGCCGAGGTTGCTATGCCTGCAGGGCCAGCACCCACTATGACTACCTCTACTTCCTCCATTTCTAGATGGTGGAGATGATGAAAAATGTTTGATTTTGGTTAAAGGGTTTGTGTTTACAGACGCAAAAGAGAATTTGATTTGATATGAAGTTTGATTGTTTACTGGCATGTTTATATATTATGGTCTTGGTAAGATTTGGATTCTCTACATAAAAAAAGAAAAATAAAAAAAAGCAAAGTATCCATTGCGGTTTGGTTTCCATTTATAAACACAAAAGAAATCTGCACCAAGACATGTATGAAGCAAGACAATTATCATTTGAAAACCTGCCCGGAAGATTTCCTAATTATATATAACTGGCCAGGAGTCATGGATCTTATCGCATACGTGTGATATTTGGCGGATTTCCCTTTCCTCTTTAGCAAATAAATCATCAAATGGTGGATTTCCCTTCATTTAGATCAATTGATTTTTTTTCTTTTTCTGATCATTCTGATAAAGTGATCTAAAAAGTATGAATTTGAATTTTGACAACATACATTGGTTCGAAAATTATAATAAATAATATTAGATACATGTATCTAAAATCATGACTAGACGGAATGTAATATAAAATAACAATTTACAATGAACTATTGAAATCCGTATTGTATTGTGAGACCCCGAAATTTCTTTTCGCATTTTATTCTTGAGTTATTCAGAGATTGCTTTTATTTTCTTTGTGAAGTATTGATATTTTTGTGTAAATCCTAGTGATTAAAATTTGGTTTTGAGTCCATAATAAATTAATATTCGTCGCTACAAGTACGTAGCATTTTTCGGGACATTTTTGGATGTTCGAATGTATTTTTAGCGAGTGTTTGAAGTTGGAAAAGTGTGAGAAGATAAAAGTGGATGAGGTGGCATGATCACAACCATTGATCACTTTTGATCAAATGGCTGAGAAGATGCCAGCCATCAAGGACAGATGGCTGGGTGCATGCGTGAGAGAAGATTACAAAAGAAAGGAGAAGAAGGGAGAAAGAACTGGAGTTCGGTGGAAGTTGGTGGAAGCCCCCACCGAGTGTTCGGCAGAGCCACCAGGAGCTCGGCTCTTTTAGCAAGAACTCGGTAGTCTACTCTATATATACCCTCCCCCCATTTGTTTGTTTTTGACTTAATAATTAAGGCACTGTCATGCCTTAATTATTTTGTACATGTTGGCAGTGTTTAGGATCTAGAGATGGATTTTGTGAAGGTGCTAGCTTATGGAGATAGAATAGTGATTTTGGGATATACATGCATTGATGAGGGCTATCCATATTTTTAGATTGATTTGTAATCTATTTTTGTTAATTAACTTGATTACTCTTGAGTTTGAATGTTGGATTAATTTATATGAACGGAAGAATTGAAGTTGGATTACTTTAGAAGCTTACTAAATGTTGTGTGGATGCATGCCAATCAATTTTTATCCATATCGATCAGAAGCTTACTTTGGATTACATATCAGATTATGTACAAAAGCAATAATAAGGAATGAAGTTTCAATATCATTTAAAAAACAAAAAACCGATATCTAAATCATACTTTTATATCAGATTTTAAGTACAAAAACGATATGTTATATATCTTTTTATATCATATTTTAAGTACAAAAATGATATGTTATATATCTTTATATATCAGATTTTCATTACAAAAACGATATGTACGTTATATATTTTTATATAAGATTTTCATTATCAAAACGATATTGAATACATTGTTTAGATCAGTTTGAAAAAAAATAATGATATAATAAGTATCTTACATATCAGAATTCAGTTTTTAAGATATCAGAATTAATGTTAAAATATGATATCGTTAGTTGTATATGATATCAGATTATCAAACAAATAAGATATCTAATATATTATAGACATCGATGGAAAAATCGATATCTAATATGGAAGAATAGATATATATCACCACTCAATATATCGGTCGGAAACCTAAATAGATATCGGTTTTTCATTGATATCTATTAACGCTTTTCTTGTAGTGTGCACCATGCACCAAAGACACTACAAGAAATGTGAACAAAGCACACCCCTCATTGCTAGCACAAAATGAGGTGGCAATTGGGAACTTTGGTCCCCATTGCCCAATTGCCACCAATTTTTATTAAAATCAAGGCACTTCAGTCTTTATTACCCAATTGTCACATCATTCTATGCCACCAATAAAGGTGAGCTTTGCTCACATTTCTTGTAGTGAGAGTAGAAGCAACGGCCCAAGAGCGCTGCCGAGACCTGCATATCTCAATCAGATAAGAAGGGATAACTTGGTCAATTAGATACTTTAGATAGTGTAGTAGGGGCATACCTATAAAGACCACTTTAACCAGCGACTTGTTATTCGGGTAGAAGCATCCGGCCAACACCCCTAATAAAATTCTCACATAGACATTAATTAATTATATGTACTTTTGGACAATAATCTTTTGTAAGGTATATATGCTACTAAGTAATAGTATGGTTGTAATTTGGCTTATATTTTTGGTGCTTAATTTTACCTGTTATAATTTGGGTACCTATATGTGTAGGATTTAAACTTTTCAATGAGGCCGCACATCAAGTTCTGTTTGTTAATTAATTTAGACTATTTAGTGTTAAAGTTCAGCCTTGACTTGCTTGCTCTGCTTCATGGATTACGGTGTGGGGAAGAGGCTAGCTTGCTTCCATGATATTGGAATAATACTGAATGGAAGGAAGCATCCTATAATTAATATTGTTCGATCTGTAATGGATGCATGTATGCTACTCTAGAATTATTGAAGCCCAAATAATTAAATAAACATGAAGGAAAACCGATCAAATTTGGTTTCCTATGGTTAATCGATCATTAGCAAGGGCATCCACATACGTCATTTGGATGCATGGTATGTATATATCTCAGGACTTTTTGTAAGTCAAGTAGCTAGTCAACTGTAGGGGTAGGCACGGGATGGGGGTGGGGGGGACGGGACTTACCTCATCCCGTCCCATCTCATGATTTGAGTTCGGGATCGGTACGGGACGAGATGGAGATTTTGGGATTATGGTACCATCTCGTCCCGTACCAAATTGGTTCGGTACGGATTCGGTACCATCCCAATTCCAGACAAAAAAATAATAATAATTCAATAATTCAATTATTCAATTTTTATTCAAGATTCATATTCAAAATAACAAATCTAACCCATAAATATCTAACCTAGAATGCTCAATCAACAAATCCAAAAATTCAGAAACCAGTATAAACCAAATGCTCAATCACAAACTCAATTACTTACCACAACCTGTCGAGAGACGCTGGTGCAGACGTGTAGTGGTGCGATACGAGGGGGAGAGAGGCTGCCAGGCTGGTGCGAATGTGCTGGCTGCTGGCGCAGTGGTGCAATGTGAAGGGGAGAGAGGTTGGTGCGACGACGATAGAAGCTGGTGCGATGGCCAGAGAAGCTGGTGCGATGGCGACGTGAAGTGGTGCGATGCGAGAGGGAGAGAGGCTGGTACGATGCCCAGAGAAGCTGGTGTGACGGCGACGACGAGAGACGACGACGACGACGGCGATGGTGAGATACGGTGATGGCGAGAGACGGCGACAACAAGAGACATCAACGGCTTCTGGGGTCTGCGACTGTCAATCCCTTGCGAGTTGCGATGCGAAGTTGGGATGCGAGGGAGAGTGGCCGCTGGGAGAGCCGAGAGGGTTGGGTTAGGTCAGTTGGTTTGGAGTTTGGGAATTGGGAGTCTGAATTGATTCAATTGAAATTTAGAAATTGGGAAATTGGGAATTTGGGATTACTGAATTAGTGGATAGGCATTTAGGCCATTTGGGAGTCATGGGCCTCACGGGTGTGGGTTGGGTTTTTGGGTGAAAGTTAAAAAATTAATTGGGCTTAGTGATATTTGGGCCTATTAAATGAAATAAATAAATTTTTAATTAAATTTTAATTAATCAGTATGGGATGGGACCATTTCAGTATTGAACCTTCAGGACCGATCTCATCCCGTTTGAGATCAGTACGGTACAGGATCGGTACGAGGTTGAACAAAAAAAAATGGGACCAAACGATACGGAATGACACAGAACGGTATAGTTTCGGTATTTTCAGTCTTAATGCCCACCCCTAGTCAACTGCATTATCTTTTTATTTAATTTTTAGTTTTTGTGTAGCTTATACTAGCTAGGAAGATTCAAAGAAACATTGACTAATTTAACTCACTTGTAGACTACTACCAGACGTCATGTATGATGGCTACTATATACAGAATTTCCACACAAATTACAAATTTAAGAAAAGTACCCCACGTCCCCGTTTGTAATTTTCCCTTTACTTTTCTTCGAGGGATATTTGATATTTATAAGATAGTGTTGAAGGGATCATTCATGTTCTTTAATTATTATTATTATTATTTATTAATCAATTGTTGTTAATGAAATTTAAAATCATCAAGACATCTTCCAACAAAGAGAAAATTTGATCTTCCTTGACTTGCTGACCTAATCGAGTGTTGTCTTTAATTTAGACAAGGTTATTGTTTAAATTTTTACCCTTGATCTCCAATGTTAATTACTTGCCCAAAAAAAATATCCATTACATTCTTAATTATGTTTGTCCTACGCTATGGAACAACGTGGCCTTTACTCTTTAATTCCATGGCTTGTAATTATTGTATGTGAACAAAATTAAACAAACAAACAGAGATCGATAATGAAACACAGCTCATTACAAATCATAATAGTGATTGTTTGAACATACATGTACGTGGACCGTTATAATCAACTCAAGTACTGCATTGATTCCTCAAGTCAAGCAGCCGAGTAGCGTGCATTAATACTTTTTCACTTAATTTGTATTTTCTATATCTAGAAACAGTCCTAATTAAATTCACTCTCTATCATATATGAGCAGCTAGCGCGAAGCTTCAGATATAACTTGTTTATAAGCAAGAAGATGAGAATGAGATATATAGTAGAGAGAAAGTAAGAAGATTGATCGAAGATGAGAATGACAAAAAGAATGCACCTTGATGAACATATGACAATGTTGGAATGTTTAAACTTGAGCTAGCAGCAACTAGCCGTTGGAGTCTATACTTGGTGGTACAGTTCTAGCCGTTAGTGGCTTCTAGCCGTTGTGGCTATTCTGCTTTTGGCTAGTGATTGTCCTTGTTGTAATCTCAGCCTATATTTGTAATGTTGAGTGGTCTTTGCCCTTTTACGACCTTAATAAGAAAGCTGAGTTCTAAGAGTGGATGTAGGCTTGAACTAATATCAAGCTGAACCACTATAAATTATCCTTTCCTCTCTCTTTTATTCTGTTACTTCTACATGGTATCAGAGCAACTAAGATCCTTAAGGATTTCTTGATGTCATCTCTGATCAAGTTCAAATGGAAGAAATTCTCGAGCAACAACCCAGACTACAACAAATTGTCACAGCTTCATCTTCTTCAATGACTTTTGAACCAGAGCCCAACCCCAATTTGCGTCTCTGCTCTGTTCTATTAAATGGGCTTAACTACATCCCATGGTCAAGAGCTATAACCTTAGCCCTTGGAGGAAGGTCCAAGCTCGGCTTCATAAATGGAAAGATAGCTGCTCCAGAGATTGATGATCCCAAATTTGAGGAATGGCTCTGCAAGGATCAGCTAGTTATGTCATGGATTCTCAACTCTATGGAACCACAGATAGCAGAAATTTTTAGTTACTCTGATTCTGCTCATGACTTGTGGGAATCTGTGAAGGAGATGTATGGCCATCAAAACAATGCTGCTCGAATTTTCCAGCTAAAGAGAGAAATTGCTTGTCTCTCTCAAGATGGAAAGTCATTCATTGATCATCTTGGAAGAATGAAGAACATGTGGAATGAGCTTGCTATTTATCGACCACATACCACAGACCCCAAGATCCTTTTAAAACGAACTGAAGAAGACAAGATCTTCCAGCTTCTGGCCAGTCTGAATCCTGAATATGAAGACCTTCGCAGACACATTCTAATGAGTTATGAGCTTCCCTCTTTTTCCAGCGTCTGCACCACCATTCAGCGTGAAGAAGTTAGGAAGAAAATCATGAGTTCTCAGGGAAGGTCGATATCTGAGGCTGCTGAATCTAAAGCTTTTACAACTGAGAAAGCCAAAGCCTTTGCAACTGAGAATCGAAGGCCAGAGAACAAGAACTTTAAAGGTAAAAGAAGTCAAGTAACCTGTGATCACTGTGGTCAGGCCAGACACACTAAAGATAAGTGTTAGATCCTGCATCCACACTTGAAACCAAACTTTGGGAAAAGTAGAGCCCTTCCTAACTTACTGGCTAATCAAATCACTGGAGAAACCATCTCAGTGAAGGAAACCAATGATACTTCTTCAGCTTTGCTTAGCCAGCTTGCTAAATTGCTTCAACAATTTGGGAAGACTGATCATGGTACATCCAACTTTTCAACCTCCTCTCTGGAATCAGGTACATTTCATGCTCTTTCTTCTCTCTCACATAATGTGAAATCTGATATTTGGATTGTGGATTCTGGGGCTACAGACCACATGACAAACAATAGAGGTTGTCTAAAAAATTTTCATGCTAGGAATCAATCTGTTTCTGTTGCTAATGGACATTCAGTTCCTATTCTTGGTCAAGGAAACATCAACCTTCTCGTTTCAAATACAATTGTTGAAGCCCTCTATGTTCCATCTTTTCCCTTTTAGTTATTATCAGTTGGAAAGCTAACAAATGAGTTGAATTGTGAAGCATTCTTTACCTCACAATCGGTGATTTTTCAGGATCGAGTCACCAAGAAGAAGATTGGTGAAGGTACCTATACTAATGGCTTGTATCTGCTGAATCAATCATCAAGGAATTCAAGTGTTTTTCAAGCCAATTCTCAACAAATTGACAATCTCTAGCACCAACGACTGGGGCACCCATCTGCTAATGTTCTAAAGATTTTGTTTCCTCTACAAAAAAGTAGCACAACTAATTGTGAGGTCTGCCATTACTCCAAGCAGACACGTTTTTCTTTTGTACCATCTTCTTCTACTTCAAAGAAACCCTTTGATTTAATTCATGCTGATGTATGGGGACCAGCTCCAATTAATTCTATTGATGGCTTCAAGTACTTTGTGATCTTTATAGATGACTTCTCACGTGCAACATGGCTCTACTTATTAAAATCAAAGAGTGAAACCTTCTCTTGCTTCAAAGATTTCCATCATATGACTATTACTCAATTTGATTCTCACATCAAAGTTTTCAGGTCTGATAATGGTACTAAATTTGTATCCCATTTCTTCTATGAGTATCTGGCTGAACATGGTATAATGAGAGAAACTAGTTGTGTTGGCTCACCCCAACAAAATGGGGTAGTTGAAAGAAAGAACAGGGATCTTCTTGAGAAGATCGACAAGATCAATTATAATCCAAATGAATGTCCCCAAACAGTTTTGGTCATATGGGGTGCTCACTGCAACCTATCTTATTAATAGACTTCCAACTCGCATTCTGGGGTCTAAATCTCCTCTTGAGATCTTAAAGAAATGCAAACCGAATCTATCTCATCTGAGAATCTTTGGTTGTCAATGCTTTGTTCATATTCAAGCCAACCAAAGAGATAAACTTGAATCTCGATCTACAAAATGTGTCTTTCTTGGTTATTCTGCTACTAAAAAGGGATATAAGTGCTATGATTCAACTAATGAGAAACTTATTATCTCTCGAGATGTAATCTTTGATGAATGCAAATCCTTCTTTGAGAAATCAAAGGAGACTGAATCTCAGGGGGAGCAATTTCTGAGTCAAATCCCTTTACCAATCATTGATCAAAGTTCTCTACCTATTCATCTTAGTTCTGAAGAGGAAGGACTTATGATTTCTAACTCAGACAACTTGCAATAAGAAATATATTCGATCTCCTGGTACTATGTCCAAAAATGGACCTCATAGTGCTATGTCCAACGATGGACCTACTAATGATGGAACTAGAAAGTCAGGAAGAATTCGACAACAATCAACCAGACTCAAGGATTTTGTTACATATCAAGTTACCAGGTACCCCATCTCTAAGTATATTTCTTTGGATAAATTCTCAAACTCACATGCTGCCTTTGTTGGGTGCATTGACAACTCTACTGAACCATCAAACTTCCATGAAGTTAGTACACAACCAATTTGGAAGAAAGCAATGAAGGAAGAATTACAAGCTCTCAATGATAATCACACCTGGACTGTGGTCAAACTTCCAGAGGGAAAGAGGCCAGTGGGGTGTCGTTGGGTTTATAAGACTAAGTTTAACAGTGATGGCACTATTGAGAGACATAAGGCCAGACTTGTAGCTAAGGGATTTACGCAGACTTATGGGGTTGATTACAAGGAGACCTTTGCTCCAATTGCTAAAATGAATTCTGTGCGTGTACTCTTATCTATTTCTGTCAATCTTAGTTGGACATTGCACCAAATGGATGTTAAAAATGCTTTTTTGCAAGGAGATCTAGAAGAAGAAGTTTACATGTCAATTCCTCCAGGTCATCCTCAAGAGAATCACAAGGGAATGGTTTGCAAACTTCACAAAGCCCTTTATGGTCTCAAGCAGTCCCCAAGAGCTTGGTATGCTAAGCTTAGCTCTGTCCTTCAAAGTGCAGGGTATCTTCGAAGCCATGCTGACTCCTCTCTATTTGTTAAAAAAAGGAAATTAAGAACTCTGGCTGTTCTGATCTATGTTGATGATATTATCATCACTGGAGATGATAGTGTTGAAATAACTAGGCTGAAAGCTTTTCTCTCTAAAAAACTTTCCATCAAAGATTTGGGCCCCCTAAAGTTCTTCTTGGGAATTGAAGTTGCTTCCTCTAGCAAAGGATTATTCCTCAACCAAAGGAAATACGTCTTGGATCTTCTCAAAGAAACAAACATGCTTGAAACTAAACCTATTAGCAATCCTGTCTCCAGCAAGGGAAAACTTGATCTGATTGGAGATTTGTTTACTGATGTGAGCAAGTACCAACGAATTGTGGGAAGACTTATTTATCTTACAATCACTCGTCCTGACATATCCTTTGCCGTGAGCCAGGTAAGTCAGTTTATGCATGCTCCTCATATCTTTCATTGGATAGCAGTTAAGAGAATCCTTAGATATTTAAAAGGCTCTCCAGGTCAAGGTATATTAATGAAGCCTCATGGTCATTCCATAATTACAGGGTACTGTGATGCTGATTGGGCTGGAAATCTAATCGATCGAAAGTCTACAACAGGCTTTTGTATGTTTGTTGGTGGAAATCTGGTTACATGGAAAAGTAAGAAACAAACGGTTGTTGCTAGATCCAGCGCTGAAGCTGAATATAGAGCTATGGCTGCTGCTATAAGTGAACTGATCTGGCTACAATATCTTCTCACTGATTTGGGAATTAGAAATTCTCTTCCTATGAAGTTGTTCTGTGACAACCAAGCTGCTATACATATTGCCTCAAACCCAGTTTTTCACGAACGCACTAAACATATAGAGGTTGACTGCCACTTTGTTCGTGATCATGTTCAATCCAACACAATTCAACCTTCATTTGTCAAGACTGGTGATCAATTAGCCGATATTCTCACAAAAGGAATTCCTTCCATGCAGCTGCAATGTCTTTTATTCAAGCTTGGTTGTGCCAATCTCCTCACCCAAGCTTGAGGGGGAGTGTTGGAATGTTTAAACCTGAGCTAGCAGCAACTAGCCGTTGGAGTCTGTACTTGGTGGTACAGTTATAGCCGTTAGTGGCTTCTAGCCGTTGTGGCTATTCTGCTTTTGGCTAGTGATTGTCCTTGTTGTAATCTCAGCCTATATTTGTAATGTTGAGTGGTCTTTGCCCTTTTACGACCTTAATAAGAAAGCTGAGTTCTAAGAGTGCATGTAGGCTTGAACTAATATCAAGCTGAACCACTATAAATTATCCTTTCCTCTCTCTTTTATTCTGTTACTTCTACAGACGATAATATTAATGATCATTCTGTTGTTACTAGCAGCAGTATTATCATCTGAAGGAGGACGGATAGCAATGCCCAATTGCACAGAGTCTTGCGGAATTATTAGCATCTCGTACCCTTTCGGGATCGGACCAGATGAGAGTTGCTACTTCAACAAAGGGTTTCAAGTAGACTGTGTTAACGGGACTAAGCCTTTTCTGAGGCTCACCAATCTGGAGGTGCTGAGCATTTCTATCAATCAAAGCACGCTTCAGGTCCACAGCCCCGTCACTTCCTTCTGCAACGGAAACGCAAGTAGCCAATTCGCAAACTTGACAGGAAGCCCCTTCGTGTACTCTCCGAAATACAACAAATTCACTGTCGTGAGTTGTGACTCGTTCACCGTGGTCAGCTCGTCAGACGATCTTATCGTTGGTGAGTGCAGCTCCATCTGTGGAAAGAAAAGTGCTAAAGAAGGCTGCGATATTGGTGTTAATTGTTGCCAGACTACTATTCCTCCATATCTCACTGTTATTGGTGTTGATTTATACGACAGACGAAACCAATCGGGCGATTGCAACGACTATGCATTCCTCGTTGACAAAGATTGGTTTGATCACAACACTACTTTCAGTGCCGTCAAGAGTATGCCTAGCGTTCCTGTGGTGCTAGAATGGAGTCTAATCAATGATAATAATTCATCATTTCTACAATTCCTTGGTAACAGTTCGAGTAGATATTATAATGACCCAACACCCTTTTGCGTTATTTCCGATTCTACTATTTCCGAATACAATCAGACCACAATTTCTTGTTACTGCCGGAATGGCTTTGAAGGAAACCCCTATCTTCTCCAACATTGTGATGGTAATTAACCTCTACCATTAATATCTTTTTTCTTCTAACTTCAATCTTTTTTTTTTCCTTTAATGATAAATAATCCAGTAGCTAGGTGTTTTTTTTTTTTTTTTTCAAGAAATATTTTCAACAATTTTACAATATTGCATGTTAATTACTCGTTCAGACGTTCTCCTCATAGTTTAATTTGTTCTCAAAATTGTAAAAAACCACTTTGATTGAGTTTTAATAATTGTCATGGGCGTTTGAGTAGAAAAGTACAAAATTTTAAAGTATGTTTAGTTCTTATAAACATATTGAAAGATAATGGTAAATTTCATTAAATTTTATATGGCAACTAACAAATTGTTTATTGGAATTTTGAAAGTCAATGTATTAGATTTATGTGTACATATTAAATTATGCAAACATTTGATGATGTTTCACAAGTTTTTTTCTTTTGTCGTTATATTTCAGACATTGATGAATGCAAATATAACCAACATTCTTGCTGGCGCGGCAGCATATGTGTGAACATACCTGGTTCGTACGAGTGCTACGACCATAAAAGGACGGAAGTTAAATGGATTCTTGGAGGTATGGCCATATATATAATAGTACAAATTACATCACTATAATTTAATGCGAAATCTCTACAAAGTACGTACAAAGCACAATTTGATTTGGCTCCCAATCCCTGATTCTATTACGCACAATTTAAATATTATTTAGTTCTAAATTAATCCAAAATATGTATGAACAAACTGCATTGATTTATATATTCAAGTTCATGCAAAAAATAAAACATATGTTATGCAGGTCTTGGACTATTATTATTACTTATTGGTGCATGGCTGGGATACAGACTCATACAAAAAAGGAATGACGACATTAAATGCAAGGAGATGTTTTTCAAACAAAAAGGAGGTTTATTATTGAAACAACAATTATCGTCAGGTGAAGTTGATGTTGATAAAATCAAGTTGTTCAAATCGAAGGAGTTAGAAAAGTCCACTGACAACTTCAATAATGATAGAATTCTTGGCCATGGAGGCCAAGGTACTGTTTACAAAGGCATGTTGTCTGATGGAAGAATTGTTGCTGTAAAAAAGTATAAGAAAGTGGACGAATCCAAACTTTCAGAATTCATCAACGAGGTTGTGATTCTTTCACAAATCAGTCACAGAAATGTGGTTAGAATATTGGGTTGTTTCTTAGAGACAGAAGTTGCTCTTTTGGTTTATGAATTCATACATGTTGATGTAAATTTCCGTAACAGAGATGCAACAACTTAGAGATAGTGACCTGGCTGATTCGAAGTCTTGCTGGATGACGATGTAAGATCTTCCTGTAAGAGAAACAAGATCAAAGGAGATGGACCGGTGTGGTACCAGCCAAACACGCTCCGATGATGAAGTCAGTGATGGTGTTTCTGATGATAGGTGAGGAAGAACAAAGAATGAACTTGGGAGAATAGGAAAAACAAGGCAAATGTTCTGGGCTTATTCCCAGCAAATTTGGGTATGCTCTTGGGTGAGTGAAAGCTTTTTTGTAAGTGTTTGTCTGGTGAGAGGTTGATAGATAGATAGATAGATCCCCCATTTTGCTCATATAAGTTGGTATATATAGGCAAAGGAGTTTGTGATGAGCAAGTTACCTGCATGTGACTGGCTGGTTGGGAAAGATCCACGCGTTCGGTCGTGAACAGTGGCATGCACAGCTACCCACCTCCTTTGCATTCAATGCTGCATTGAATGCAAGTATGGAAGATCCAAGTGAACTGCCTCAGTAGTCATGAATGTAGGCTGGGTTGTCTCTTTTGTCAGAAGACCTTTGTCAGGTGCATTTAAGTGTGGCGGTTCATCCCAACGTGATCTTCCTTGGAATGGTGGCGGAGAGCCGAGCCGACCCGAACACATGTTCTTATGTGTATACATGAAGCCCATATGTAATCGGATCGGACACGGGATTCCTGACCGAACCGATCCAGTAGATAGGGGCTCTTCAGAGTCACAACTGGCTGACGCTAGAACTCGAAACGGAGTTTCTTTCGCGCCGAGCCGAGCCGAACTGGGATGACCGTGGAAAGATGAACACTCAATCCCATGGAAGATCATCGGTTCGGGTCGGACCGGGCATGGAGGACTTGGCATGGAGATCCGGTCTGAGCTGGCAGAGGAGGTGCTGAGCTGTGATGATGTGGAGGTCAAAGTCTGACCACTGAGAAGTCAAACACTGAAGTTGGGTCTGACCAGCCACATGTCTAGCCATGATTGGCTGTTGGATCGGTGTGGGTTTATCCACAAACAATACCAAATGGAACTCTTTCTCAATATATCCAAGGCCAAGTTGAGGAATTTCCACTGACATGGGAAATGCGGGTACGAATTGCGACAGAAGTTGCTGGGGCTCTTTCCTACTTGCACTCTGCAGCTTCCTTTCCCATTTATCACAGAGACATCAAGTCTACCAACATACTCTTGGATGAAAAATACAGAGCAAAAGTTGCTGACTTTGGAACTTCAAGATCGATTGCCATTGACCAAACTCACCTAACCACACTTGTACATGGCACATTTGGTTACTTGGACCCTGAATACTTGCAATCAAGCCAATTTACTGACAAAAGTGATGTCTATAGCTTTGGGGTTATCGTTGTTGAGCTCTTGACAGGACAAAAACCAATTTCTTTCACTAGGTCAGAACAAGAAGGCAGAAGTCTTGCCATATATTTCATTATTTCAATGCGAGAAGATCGTCTATTTGAAGTTGTTGATGATCAAGTTGCAAAGGAAGCCTCTAAAGCAGATATTGCTGTAGTTGCTAACCTTGCAAGAAGATGCCTGAATTTGAATGCAAGGGAGCGTCCTACAATGAGAGAGGTCACAGCAGAGCTGGAGGGGATCCAAATGTCTGAAAAAACCTCTAATATTGAAGTACAAAATTATGAAGAGGCTGAATTTGTTAGAACTGAATCAATTAAGCCTTGGGATGTTGTTTCAAGTTCAGCAGGAACAGGGTTCGATAGTGGTTTGGCTCCATCATTCCATGAAATTCCACTATTGTCTTTCAAATCACGGTGAACAAAATATTTCTTAATGGTAATGTTGATGCAAATTTCCGTAAGAGAGATGCAACAACTTAGAGATAGTGACCTGGCTGATCCGAAGTCTTGCTGGATGATGATGTAAGATCTTCCTGTAAGAGAAACAAGATCAAAGGAGATGGACCGGTGTGGTACTAGGCAAACACGCTCCGATGATGAAGTCAGTGATGGTGTTTCTGATGATAGGTGAGGAAGAACAAAGGATGAACTTGGGAGAATAGGAAGAACAAGGCAAATGTTCTGGGCTTATTCCCAGCAAATTTTGGTATGCTCTTGGGTGAGTGAAGGCCTTTTTGTAAGTGTTTGTCTGGTGAGAGGTTGATAGATAGATAGATAGATCCCTCATTTTGCACATATAAGTTGGTATATATAGGCAAAGGAGTTTGTGATGAGTAAGTTACCTGCATGTGACTGGCTGGTTGGGAAAGATCCACGCGTTCGGTCGTGAACAGTGGCATGCACAGCTACCCACCTCCTTTGCATTCAATGCTGCATTGAATGCAAGTATAGAAGATCCAGGTGAACTGCCTCAGTAGTCATGAATGTAGGCTGGGTTGTCTCTTTTGTCAGAAGACCTTTGTCAGGTGCATTTAAGTGTGGCGGTTCATCCCAACGTGATCTTCCTTGGAATGGCGGCGGAGAGCCGAGCCGAGCCGACCCGAACACATGTTCTTATGTGTATACATGAAGCCCATATGTGATCGGATCAGACACGGGATTCCTGAACGAACCGATCCAATAGATAGGGGCCCTTCAGAGTCACAACTGGCTGACGCTAGAACTCGAAACGGGGTTTCTTCCGCGCCGAGCCGAGGCGAACTGGGATGACCGTGGAAAGATGAACACTCAATCCCATGGAAGATCATCGGTTCGGGTCGGACCGGGCATGGAGGACTTGGCATGGAGATCCGGTCTGAGCTGGCAGAGGAGGTGCCGAGCTGTGATAATGTGGAGGTCAAAGTCTGACCACTGAGAAGTCAAACACTGAAGTTGGGTCTGACCAGCCACGTGTCTAGCCATGATTGGCTGTTGGATCGGTATGGGTTTATCCACAAACAGGAGTCCCCCAGCTTCCGATTCAAGCGGACAGTGGTGGATTGGAAGTTGGAGTTTAGTGGCCTTCCCAAAGGTGATATGCTGTTTGATCCGAGCCAAACCGGACAGGTCCATGTTCCCGAAGATTCGAACAAGTGATGACTTGTGATTGGCCAAAATATCTCGGGGATAGGTGAAGGGACATTTGGTGTCTGCATGGGAGAACGTAAGGGTCACATCATTTATGGGTATTTTGAATGTTGACAGATAGCAAGATTTGGGATTTGAAGCGCCACTTTTGGATGGCTGAGATCAGTTTGCATGGAGGTATAAATGGGTTGTTTTCTTTCTCTTCTCCCTTATTTCCAGTTTTCAAGCTCTCTCTCTCTCTACAAACCTCTCTCTCCCCGCGAATTTCTTTCCCTCTTCGCGACTGAAACGGTGGTCCGATCCCAACTCTGACTAGGTACGGTCATAGGCGAGGTGGTCCTGAGGGTATTAGGGGCGGAGAGATTTGACCGGACAAAACCAGTAAGTGATTCTGTCCATTTTTGAGTTTTTGTATTTTCGGGTTTTTCTGGGTGTGTTCTTGAAAAAGACACTTTTTGATTCAAAAAGCAAGAGAGAGAAAAGCAAAAGGTGTTTGTGATGTCTGAAACCGATTCGAGCGGTCGGCTCGGCTCGGGGGATGCCTTCGAGGGAGATAGTGAGGCTGAGCTGAGCCGAAGCCCACCCGGGGGTGAGGCAGACTGGGATAGTCTGTCCGAGGAGCTGAACGAGGTCATCTCGACCTTAGATCGTAACCCAGGTGAAGTACGCCAACCCCGGGGTGATGAGGAGGATGAGCACGCCGAGCCGAGCTTAAGTGTTCTGAGGAGAATCATCTCGGGTTCGGAGGAAAGGAACAGGGGTCACGAGGCGTCTATGAGGGTTCTATGAGGAGTCCGATCGATCCGGACTTCTATGAGGAGTTGGCGTGGAAGGCCGACCAGATTCTAAATGAGATGACCGAGTTTCATCTCAAGGATCTGAGGGTTCGGTACACTATCCCCGAGGCCGTGCTGATGAGATTGCCGTCCGAAGGAGAAAAACCGAGCCGACCCCCAAAGGGATGGGTGACCACGTACCCCGAGATGTTCAAAAACGGGGTTCGGCTCCCTCTGCATCCATTCCTGCAGGATGGGCTGGCCATGATCGGCGCGGCGTCGCACCAGCTCAACCCCAACGTATATAGGATTATCCTGTCCATGCACATCTTGTGGCACAAGGTGCACAAGTGTGTGCCGGATAAGGATATTCTGTTTTGCTCCTACGCCCTGAGGTCGAAGCAGACTGAGCTCGGCTTCTACAACTTGCAGGCCTACTCGGGGCCGCTGTTCTCAGGGAATCCCTCTTCCCAGAAGACTTGGAAGAGGAGATTCTTCTTTGTTTCTGGGAATTGGGAGTTCGCCGATCCGAACAGTCCCACTCCGGCTCGGGTCCTCAGGTCTTTTAGGATTCCAGGTGGGCATTGGAAGTCTGGGGCCGATCCGAAGACAACTTGTATATGTTTTGTGATAATTATTTTTTCTTGTGGCTAACTCCTTTTTGTTTCATCTTTGCAGTTAGCTGGGGCAAGTACAAACTGCGAGGCGAGCTCAAGGACCAGATCGCCGCGATCAGGGATTCGTCAGCGGAATACCTGTTCACGAAGTTCTTGCTTGGGGAAACCCAAATCAGATCGAGCGGAATCTCCTGGTTTGTGCCCAGGTGGAATCTGAGAACTGCGAAGGGGATGAGTTCTGTCGACCTGGAGGCCCGGCTGAGGAGAAGGGCGGAGAGGAGTGCCCAGAGGAAGGCTGCAGGTTGGGTACCTGCCGAGCCGACCCCAATGCCAGCGCCCACCGCCGCAGCAGCCCAACCTGGGCCCTCTGTGCCGAGGTCGGCTTGGCAAGGAGAGAAGAGGAAGGGCCCTGCGACCGGCTCGTCCGGAGAAGAGGGCTTGGGACGAACCCAGCGGTGGCGATGCCGAAGCTTCTGGCTCGGACCCCCTGAAGACGGTGGCCCTGCGACCAAGCCGCCGTCGATGCCGAGGCAAAGATGAGGAGGCTTCGGGAGAGGAACGGCGAGCTGAGGAAGAAGCTAGCCGAGGCCGAGCGGGAGGTCAAGGCGGAGCGCGATTGGTCAACCGATCTTCGGACCAAGCTGGCTGAGCGGGAAGTGGAGGTGGCTCGGCTCGGGAAGGAGCTCCTGGAGTCTGAGAAGAAGGTGGTCGACCTGGGCCAGTTTGTGGACGATCTCCAGCGGGACGTCGAGGCTGCCGAGCGGAGAGCCGTCGAGTCTCGGCGTCAAGCTGGGCTGCCGAGCGTCCAGGCACTTGCTGATGCCCAGTTCGAGGGGTATAAGGAGTTGCTGGAGGAGATCCGGTCGAAGAGGCCGGACTGGGATGTGTCGTTTCTCGGCGAGTCTGACGGCGAGGAAGACACCCAGGAGAGTCAGCAAGAAGACCTTCCTCCTCCCGATCACCAAGCTCCCGCCGAGGTGGTCCCAATCCAAGTGGCCGAGCCGACTCAGGAGGATCCTCCGTTGCCTGAATGCGAGCCGACCCCGACTCCCCCAGTCCCCGAATCCGATCCCAACGCTGAGATGCAGATCGGCGGGGTCGAGGTGGTGTAGCTCGGGGAGGAGACGCCCGAGGAGTCCACCGAGCCGATCTTGGAGGGGCCTGCCGAGCGATCTGCATGATACCTGCTATTTTTATGTTATGTGTGTTTTTTTTGTTTTTTGTTTTTTTGTTTATTCCCGAGCCGATTTGTGGCTCGGGGTTGGTTGATTTTGGAACAATTTGTGTTTGGATTTTATCTTGTCAATTTATTCAGTATTTTCTTCATGAAACAAGTTGTTGTCAGTTCAGCTCGGAAATGAAACTAAAGACATAACAAGTAACACATGAATAAGAAAATGATAAAAAGTAACAATTATGAGCAAGGCGTTTTGAGATCGGCCCGACTTGGCGATCGTAATGGAATAAACTGTAATGATAAATTACAACTTGTCTTCGGATCAGCCTGATAAGCAAGATGAAGATAAGTAGGAATTTGGAAACCCTAATGATCCCAGATGGGCCTGATATACCCATTGAAATATTAGGAATTTTATTTTTGAGAAAAATATTCAAACCTACTTTCAGATCGGCTCGGTAGGCACGATGAAAGTTTGGATTTGAGTGTATATTTTTCTTTTAGAAATATCATGTTGAACGTTAGGACTGTAGAAAGTCACTTCGGCTCGGACAGGGATTTTTATAGACCTAATAAGTCTGTATTATGTCCAGCATCGGGCCGAAAGTGGCGCGCCAGCTCGGCACAGGAGTTTATAGACCTGATGAGTCTGTAATATGCCGAGCATCGGGCCGAAAATGGCGCGCCAGCTCGACACATGAGTTTATAGACCTGATGAGTCTGTAATATGCCGAGCATCGGGCCGAAAATGGCGCGCCAGCTCGACACATGAGTTTATAGACCTGATGAGTCTGTAATGTACGTAGCGTCGGGCCGAAAATGGCACTTCAGCTCGGCACATGAGTTTATTATTTTTTCGAAGGAAACACTTAGATCTTTTCTCTTTGTTGAAAGTGTATAGGAGTAGAGTCCCTAGTGTTTGCTTCGAAAAATGAGAAGAATATGAGTCAAAACGTGTTCATCCTTTCTTTGATTGGAACAAATGTTAGGTCGGACAGTCCCCGATCCTAACTACATTTTACTGATAATAAGTCTTCAAGTGTTCAGCATTCCAGCTATGCTTGAGAGGCTTCCCGGCCAGAGTGGCCAAGTTGTAAGTGCCAGGCTTGACTATGCCTGTGATTCTATATGGTCCGGTCCAGTTCAGATCGAATGAGCTCTCCTTGACGGCAAGAGGATTCTTCTTCATGACGAGACTGCCCAATCCGAAGTTCCTGGGTTTGACCCTTTGATTGTAGTATTTGGCTACCCTCTGTTGGTAGGTGGCTCGATAGAGATTGGCGTCGGTTCGCCTCTCCTCAATCATGTCTAGGCCGAGCCGAAGTCCGGTGTCATTGGTCTCCGGATTGTATGTGCCGGTCCGGAATGAAGGAGTCCCCATTTCGACCGGGACGACAGCGTCGGTTCCGAATGCCAATGAATATGGTGTTTCCTTCGTGGAGTTGCGATAGGAAGTTCGGTAGGACCATAGCACCTCTGGCAAGAGTTCAGGCCAATTCCCTTTAGCATTATCAAGCTTGGTCTTCAGGGTCTTCTTGATGATCTTGTTGATAGCCTTGACCTGTCCGTTCGATTGCGGATGGTAAGGGGCGGTGAAGCGCAAGTTGATGTTCAGACGTGAACAAAAACTTCTGAACTTCTTACAGTCGAATTGTTTGCCATTGTCCGCGATGATGGTGTGCGGCATGCCGAACCGGCATATGATGTTCTTCCAGACGAAAGTTTCCATCCGTTCGGCTGTGGTGGTGGCTAGGGGCTCAGCTTCGGCCCATTTTGTGAAGTAGTCGACTGCTACTACGGCCATTGTTACTTGCCCTTTCGCCTTCGGCATAGGGCCGATCAGATCGAGTCCCCATTGCGCGAATGGCCAGGGACTGAATATGGAGGTCAGCAATTGGGGAGGTTGATGGGGGACCGCAGCAAACTGCTGGCATTTGACACAAGCGCAAGAGAGATGATCTGCGTCTTTGTTCAGCGTGGGCCAGAAGTAACCCTGTCTGATCGTCTTGTAGGCGAGGGCTCTTCCTTCAGAGTGGTTTCCGCATATCTCCTCATGGATTTCTCTCAGTACATCATGACCTTCTTGGGGGGTGACACACCGCAAGTAGGGTAGGGAGAAGCTCCTCTTATAAAGCTGACCATCGATCATGCTGAACCGAGCCGACCTTGTCTTGATGAGACGTGCCTTGTTCTTCTCTGGGGGGAGGATCCCGGAGACCAAGTAGCTGATGATCGGCGTCATCCAGTTCGACTCGGCCTCGGTCTGCATGATGGCAGATCCTTCTTCGGCAGTGCGAGGCCTATCCAGGATTTCAACTGGAACGTGCCTAGCGGATCTGGTATCTGTGGCTAAGGCCAGGCGTGCCAAGGCATCGGCTCTGCAGTTTTCTGCCCTCGGGATTTGGGATAATTTGTACTCATGGAAGTTCCCGAGCAGCAAACGAGTCTTCTCGAGATAGGCAGTCATGTTAGGTTCTCGAGTTTCATACTCTCCCAATATTTGATTGACGATGAGTTGGGAGTCGCTGAAGATGTTCAGTTTGGTCGCACCGAGCTCTTTTGACAATCTGAGTCCGGCGATGAGTGCCTCATACTCTGCTTCATTGTTAGATGCTTGAAATCTGAAGCGAAGAGCATATTCCATCACAACTTGTTCTGGGGAGATCAAAACAAGCCCGGCTCCACTTCCCATTGCATTGGAAGATCCGTCCACGTAGAAGGTTCAGGTGAGAAGATCAGCCTAGCTGCGATCGCCGTTTGTGTTCGGATCAGACGCAGTTGGTGTAGCGTCGGCGCATGGCGGATCTTCCGTTGCGGTGGTTGACTCGCAGATGAAGTCTGACATGGCTTGACCTTTGATGGCCGTCCTGGGACGGTAGATGATGTCAAACTCGCCAAACTCGATTGACCACTTGATGAGCCGACCCGAAGTCTCGGGTTTGGCAAGGATTTGCCTGAGCGGTTGATCAGTCAAGACGACGATTGAGTGAGCCTGGAAGTAGGGTCTTAATTTCCGAGCCGAGCTGACCAGGGCGAGAGCCATCTTCTCAAATTTTGGATACCTATTCTCGGCATCGGCGAGGGCTCGGCTCGTGTAGAAGACCGGATGTTGTACACCGCCGACCTCTCTCATCAGAACTGAGCTGAGAGCCGAGTCAGAAACGGAGAGGTAGAGAAAAAGTTCTTCACCTTCTTCTGGTTTGGATAAGATGGGAGGTTCCCCCATGTGCCTTTTCAGATCTTGAAAGGCCTGCTCGCATTGGGGGGTCCATTCTATGCCTTTCCCTGCTTTCTTCAAAGCCTTGAAGAAAGGGAGGCACCGGTCAGTGGATTTTGAGATGAATCGGTTCAGGGCGGCGACTCTTCCAGTCAGACTCTGGATTTCTTTGCGTGTCTTTGGGGACTTCATGTTAATCAAGGCTTGGATCTTCTCCGGATTGGCCTCGATCCCTCGTTGGCTGACCAGGTAGCCAAGGGACTTTCCCGACCGAACTCCAAAGACACATTTGGCTGGGTTCAGCCGCATTTGATACTCTTTCAGGACTCTGAACATGTCTGAGAGGTCCTTGACGTGGTCGTCCGCTTTGATGCTTTTGACCAGCATGTCGTCCACATATGGAAGATCTGAACATGTGGTTAACCAGCCTTTGGTAGGTGGCTCCAGCATTCTTGAGGCCGAAGGTCATGACTTTGTAGTAGTATATGCCGCGATCGGTTATGAAGGATGTGTTTTCCTGATCAGGTTTGTGCATGAGGATCTGGTTGTACCCAGAATAGGCATCCATGAAGCTGAGGAGCTTGTGTCCCGCCGTCGCATCGACAAGCTGATCTATCCTGGGTAGTGGAAAACTATCATTGGGACATGCCTTGTTCAGATCGGTGAAGTCCACACACATCCTCCATTTCCCATTGTTTTTCTTCACCATGACTACGTTAGCGAACCAATTGGGATAATTGACTTCCCGGATGAACCCGTTGTTTTGCAACTTGGTCACCTCTTCAGCCATGGCTGCATATCGGACCGAATCGTACAACCTCCTCTTCTGACGGACCAGCTTGCATCCCGGGTCGATGTTCAGCCTGTGGGTGATCACGTCAGACGATATGCCTGGGATGTCATCATAAGACCAAGCGAACACTTCCGCATTGGCGCGGAGGAAGTCGAGTATGGCTGATCGCTGTTCAGGGCCGAGCTGGGCACCTACCCGGACGAGCCGATCGGGTGTGTCCTCCGAGATCGGCACTTCCTCCCAGGCCTCGGCTGGGAGTGGGCGAGAATTCGAGTTCGGCTCGGCCGTGAAGTCGAAAGTCTCCGCTCTCGGCCACCTGCCCGAGTCAGCTATAGAGTCGAGTTCCTGGGAGTTCGGCAGTTGACCATTCTGCCTGATAGAGGTGGCGTAGCAAGATCGAGCCGAATACTGATCTCTCTGGATGACGATGCAGTCATCGCCCACCGGACACTTGATGAGGAGATTGGCGTAGTGGACGATGCAGTCGAGGTCAACCAGGGCTGGTCTGCCCAGGATGATGTTGTAAGCTGATGGCCGCTTGATGACGATGAAGTACGTCATGCAAGTTTTCTTAACTGGCCCCTTCCCGAGCGAAAGGGGAAGGGAGATGTGTCCGATGGGTTGAACCACTTCTCCCCCGAACCCGACCAAGGCTGGTGTATCAGCTTCCAACTTATCCTCGCCGATGCCCATCTGCTCGAACGCAGAATGGTAGAGGATGTTGACTGAGCTCCCCCCGTCGATGAAGGAACGCGCGATGGTGGTTCCAGCCACCTCAGCCACTATGACGACCGGATCATAGTGGGGGAAGATGATCTCATTCGCCTCGTTTGGCTCAAAGGTGACCGGTGCCCAGTCTTTTCGTTGTCTTTTGGAAATGCTGGGCTGACCCGCTTGGATCGACAGGGACTCGTGAGCTTGAGCCGGCTGTCTGACGTAATCCTTCTGGGATCGGTTCGAACTTCCCACGAAGGTTGGGCCCCCGTCGATTGATCCGATGGCGGCATCCCGGACGTCGATGGTGTTGGTGGGCTTCTTCAGCGCGGCCTTGGGTACCCTAGGCCCGCCGGCCAGGAATTGATTGATCTTACCCGCCCGGGCAAGAGTCTCAATTCCGTCGCGGAGGGCGTAGCAATCACCCGTGACATGGCCGTGGTTGGAATGGTACTTGCAGAAGACGCCCTCCTTGATCTTATCTGGGGGTGGTCCCTTGATCTCCCTTGCAGCTGGGAGTTGATCCTTGATCTTGGAGAAGATCGTCTCCAGACCGGCGTTAAGGGGAGTGTACTCCGTGTACTGAACGAACTTGGGCCCCTTACCCAGAAGTTGGCGCGGTTCCTCAATTCGGGACTTCTTGGTTTGGGTCTGAGGCTTGGGGCTCGCGACCTCTCCTTCCTTCCGTTTGGCCGGGGTTGGCTTGGAATTCAGGGCCTCCACCTGAGCATCCCACTCTTCAGCCTGCGCCTATTTGGTGGCTTCAGCAGAAAGCTCATCATAGGTGGATGGAGGGTTTCTCATCAGATGGGAGCGAAGTCCCCCGGCGAGCAGACCTTGCATAAGAGCATTCTTAGCCGATCTGTCGTCGCAATCGTCACACTTCGTATACTCGATGTTGAAGCGGATCAGATAGGTCTTAAGGCTCTCCCCTTCCTGCTGTTTGATGAGCGACATATCGTTTAAGTTGTAGAGTCGTTCGGATACAACCCGATATCTCGTCAGGAAGGCTCTTAGAAGATCGAAGAAAGAGTCAATGGAGTTCGGCTGGAGAGTTCGAAACCATCCCCGAGTCGATCCCTTCAAGGTTGAAGGGAAGATTCTGCACTTCGTGGCCTCAGATGCCTGGCGGGCATCCATGGCGTATCTGAAGCTGTCGAGATGATCGTAAAGATCTTTAGTTCCGTCGTACTGATCCATCTTGGGGGGTTTCGTATCCCGGGAGACCTCAGCATCCATGATCCTGCTGGTGTACGGGAGGGGGAGCTATTCCCCGTGATCGGCTCTACCGGTGTACCCCTTGGAGACCTCGACTTGGCCGAGCCGATCGTGGACACTCCGGATTTGGCTTTGGACCAAAGTCCGGACAAGATTTTCCACATTGGGTGGGGTCGGCTCGGCCGCAGTTTCTCCTGAGCATTCGGTCGGGTTACCGAGTCTCTCATTCACCGGTTGACGAGTGATCCTCTCGCCTACCGGATGTCGATCAGACATGATCATGGTAGATCCTAGTCGGTCACTCGCGGACCGCCTCCCCGAATGAGCTCCTGATAGGGGAGGATCTTGGCTGGTGGTAGGCCCGAGCCTGTCCCTGATTGAGACCCTGGGTTCGGCCGAACCGGTTGGACTGATGGCCCCCAATCGGGATCGAGTCGGAGGTCGTTGACTGGTGTTGAGGTCGGCACGGTTTTCCCTCAAACTCCCGGGAGAATGTTTCCCGAAGGCCGCCTGCTTTTGCTGAAGGAGACGGTGAGCGTTCGGACTGGGAACGTACAATCTGCATCCTGCCGAGCGGGCTGATCATCCGGCTCGGCCGGAGTACTCTGCCGAGAAGGAGACGGCGAAAGGACCTCCTGCTCGGTTCAGGTTCGACGCGATCGGAAACCTGATCTATCGCTGTTCTCGAGCTGAGCACGATGACGCGCAAGTTCCTCGGCCAGCTCGGCCTGTTTTGCGAGCAGCTCATTATTCTGCTTGAAAAGTGCATTCTCAGCGGTCAGATGTCGTTGGTTCTCCCTAAGGAGTTTGTGAGCAGCCCTGATTTTTGAGGAGCCTTTGGACTTTGGTGTCTTGGGGAGTTGTGCTCCCCTCGTCTTCTCAGGTGTCTCAGGCTGATGTTGTTCATCATTCTGGGACGCTCCTGAAGAAGAACTGCTGTCAAGAAAGATGGTAGCCATGATGACTTGTTTGGAGGAAGAAATTAGCACTTGTGGTGATGAGCACAACGGCTGAAGATGATCTTCCCACAGACGGCGCCAATCTGTTGATGCAAATTTCCGTAAGAGAGATGCAACAACTTAGAGATAGTGACCTGGTTGATCCGAAGTCTTGCTGGATGATGATGTAAGATCTTCCTGTAAGAGAAACAAGATCAAAGGAGATGGACCGGTGTGGTACCAGCCAAACACGCTCCGATGATGAAGTCAGTGATGGTGTTTCTGATGATAGGTGAGGAAGAACAAAGGATGAACTTGGGAGAATAGGAAGAACAAGGCAAATGTTCTGGGCTTATTCCCAGCAAATTTTGGTATGCTCTTGGGTGAGTGAAGGCTTTTTTGTAAGTGTTTGTCTGGTGAGAGGTTGATAGATAGATAGATAGATCCCCCATTTTGCATATATAAGTTGGTATATATAGGCAAAGGAGTTTGTGATGAGTAAGTTATCTGCATGTGACTGGCTGGTTAGGAAAGATCCACGCGTTCGGTCGTGAACAGTGGCATGCACAGCTACCCACCTCCTTTGCATTCAATGCTGCATTGAATGCAAGTATGGAAGATCCAGGTGAACTGCCTCAGTAGTCATGAATGTAGGCTGGGTTGTCTCTTTTGTCAGAAGACCTTTGTCAGGTGCATTTAAGTGTGGCGGTTCATCCCAACGTGATCTTCCTTGGAATGGCGGCGGAGAGCTGAGCCGACCTGAACACATGTTCTTATGTGTATACATGAAGCCCATATGTGATCGGATCGGACACGGGATTCCTGACCGAACCGATCCAGTAGATAGGGGCCCTTCAGAGTCACAACTGGCTAACGCTAGAACTCGAAACGGGGTTTCTTCCGCGCCGAGCCGAACTGGGATGACCGTGGAAAGATGAACACTCAATCCCATGGAAGATTATCGGTTCGGGTCGGACCGGGCATGGAGGACTTGGCATGGAGATCCGGTCTGAGCTGGCAGAGGAGGTGCCGAGCTGTGATGATGTGGAGGTCAAAGTCTGACCACTGAGAACTCAAACACTGAAGTTGGGTCTGACCAGCCAGGTGTCTAGCCATGATTGGCTGTTGGATCGGTGTGGGTTTATCCACAAACAGGTAATATTGTAATGTATTTGTTCCAACTATTTTATGTTGTATACATTATATGTTCATTTTGAACAATATTCTTCTATAATGTATGTTATTAAGTCATAGTATGGTTGTAATGTTGGCTGTTCTAATTTTGGTGCCTAACTTTGCCAGTTATAAACTTTTCCATGAGGGTCATATTTTGTTTGTTTAGTGTTAAAGCCTTGACTTGCTTGTTCTGCTTCATAGAATACGGTATAGGCAAGAAGCTGGATTCCATGATGTTGTGATTAAGTCTGATGCCTCGCTTTGGAGAGAGAGTTTCATATAAGTTGGAACAACTGTTAATCAATTAGCACCCTAATCAGCCTCTTTTGCTTTTCATTTAGATCAGTAGTGTTAAAAAACTTCCAATAGTGGACAAAGTTATGAAGAGCCTTGGGAAATGCTATTTCAAATTCAAGAACAGGAACAGGGTCAGTTCAGAATTATAATGTATGTTTGATATATTGGTCATTTAGTTTTATATGACTGATTAGCTAAACTGATGACATTTTCAACACTTTCCTGGACTACATCAACAGGGTTTAAAAGTTTTAGATGTCTAGAAAGTAAGGTAGATTAGAGGAGAAATGGGTTAGGAGAGGATCAGGTCTTTGATGGAATGGTGGCACAACTTCTTCATTAGACGCACATTTAACTAGTCAACCGGCCACCATTAGTTAATTGTCTTTCTAGTCAGAGTTGAACGAATATTTAATTCATGTATTAAACTATGACAATTTTAGAAGCTTTTAGACGTAAGTAAGTATGTAATGCAGTCTTCTAGCTAGCTTCTCTTGGTTCTATATATAAGGGAAAAAAAAAAACATATTTATATATACACCTCTCTCAATGTGGCTTAAAGAGAAAGAAAGAAAAAATTTCACCATGTATACGTTTGTAAGTGTCTAACAATAGCCCTCTATCCTTCATGATGAACTTGTTAAGTATGGCTGCTAGAACTGTATCTTTGAACACTACATATAATAAGAACTATGTCTACCCTTTCTTATTCCTGTTAATTTCATTTTCAAGAAAGTTGAGATTTGAAAATGATTTTCTTTGCTAATTCCAAGCTTCCTATTAAGAAGAAATAGAGGAAGATAAACAGAGGAGAATAAACAGAGGAGAAAGAAGAAGCAGAATAATGGTTGCCCAGGTGCTACTTCATATTACTCTCCTCTTCGGGTGTATGAGTAGTGCAATACTATCAGTAGCAGCACAAGCACCCATAGAAAAGGGCAATTTCACTCAAACACGTTGTGGAGTCATTGAAATTCCATATCCTTTTGGAATTGAAGCAGGTTGTTACATTGACCACGGGTTCCAAATAACCTGTGACTGTAAGAATTCGATGGACATTCCTTGTTCTTTTAGGAATCAACAAGTCACTAACACTACTTAGTTTACAAGCAATAGGACAGTTATGAGAACCTTAATCAAAACATTCTTTTATGCAAAATACTTATCAGTATAGAACTAGATCGAAGACTTAGATTGATGCAGAACGGATGGCGGAGAAGTTTATGCAACAGCTTGATTGTTGCAAACCCAAGAAATTTGGGAAATGATTTCTACTAGTCGGAGGGTTTGGCTCTGAAAGTGGCACTAATGCATATCGTTTCGAAGGGAATCGCGAGACGAGTCAAACTCATTACTATGCCATGACCTATGAGCTTTTTTGGCCATCTGAAGTCGTTTAGGGCCTCAAAACTGTATTTTAAACTTTCATACATTTTATTTATTTTCGTTTATATTTTATTTGGGTTTGTAATTACCCGTGAGCCTTAATTATATGATTGCTTGCGCCCTAGGGTTTCTTTAAGCGTACTTAAGCAATTTTACAATTGCTAGCCGGATTATTCTATTATTATTTTTATCAAATTAATTATTGAGGTTTTCTCTCAATTTCCTGGTAGATTCCAGGGTTCTTGTCCTTTTAGGTTTACGCTGATAAGCCTTGGCTGATTGTACTGCATCATAGATACTTGAAGGACTTATACAACATATAAGACAAAAGGATTAAGTAATAGACTCATATAGAGTCCCATAAGGATTGTAAACCCGAGAATTCCTTGATGGGAGGAACTTGGATTTTCAGGTGACTCTATATAAGCATAGTCCCTAGTCACACAGAAAATAAGAAGTCTATTCATTCTGCCCCATTGCGTGAGAGACTCCAGCTGTGCTAATTGGAAGGCTGCTGCTTATTAGTGTGTTTCAACCTACCTGCACCATGGCTTCACCAGGTCAGTTATGCTTTGTGATATTGGTTCTGCAGTAGCAATTGATTACATATGTTAAGCCTTGTGTTTTGTGTATTTTGTGGATGTAATTGTACTTACATGTGGTATCAGAGCCACCATACACAATTTAAAGACCAAGATTTAGCATATATCGTTGTTTTATATTTTTACCATATTACATGAATTTTGATTCTTCACCAGAACGTTGGTTTTCTGGTTTATAGACGTTATTGTGATCTTTTAGGTACAACTCACATAAAAAAAAAAAAGTTTGGTTGATCCTGTGCAATACGTACATGATTTTCAATTGTGCTTACAGCTATATATTTATTTATAATCTTAAATATTGATCGCATGATCCTATACTTCTTGTATCTTAAGTTTTCATATCAGTTATTACATGTATTGAATTGATCTCTGAGTAATACGCATGCTTTATTTGAGTCATGTATATGTTTTTTCTTTTATTCTGCTGTGCAATAATTAATTCTATTATATTTTGCATAACTTTTCACAAGAATTTTTTATCTGACTCTTAATCATAGTTCTCATGTTGTCAAAAATCATAAATATTTCTGCAACATGGAAACTATACTCAAGATAACAATTTTTAGCACAAATCAAACAATTATAATTATGCAATTTTAGACATCAGTTGGCATCATCGAAGTTGGCATGCCATCTAATCACTCAAGGCCAGAATTAATTATGCCATGAGCTACTTATAAGATCAAATTTTCTTTTGACTGTTCTTACTGCTAACAAATTGCAACAAAGAATACTCGAAACAAGTGACCTTATAACAAGCTCATGACATAATGTAGACTATAAAAGATCTTTGCTGCATGAACAACAAAATCGAGTCATACATTAAGGATCTTGTGCAGTATGGGGCATTTACAATACAATTTTGTAATCAAATTTTCAGTATGTTTTTTGATTGACTCAATTTAAAATGCAGCATCTATGAGTTTTACTAGCATTGAACCCCTCAATGGTCACAATTTCAAGAAGTGGAGGCAGGACATCGAAATTGTGTTGGGACTCAATGATTTGGATTTGGCACTTAGGGAAGACAAACCAGCTGCACTAACTGCAACCAGTACACAAGAATAAAAAGTCAAGTTTGAAAAATGGGAAAAGGCAAACAGAATGTCACTTTTGATCATGAAGAGGGCTATGGCTGAAATAGTCAAGGGAGGTATTGAGGATAATGAGAGTGCAAAAGCTTATCTTGAGGCTATCATTGATAAGTACAAATTAAGAATCCTAAAAGGCAGAGACAAGCAACTTGATGGCTGCACTGATCACTGAGAAATTCGATGGGAAAGGCAATGTAAGGGAATTTATCATGTCTTTAATTGATATTGCAGCCAAACTAAAGGCCCTGAAGATACCTATAGTTGATGAATTCGTTGTTCATCAAGTACTGTGTTCACTGCTAGATCAATACGAACACCTCATCACTATCTACAGTGCTCAAAAAGGAGAAATGGACTCTTAATGAGCTGTTTGGGATGTGTGTTTAGGAGGAAGAGAGATTTAAAAAGGGCAAGTCCATAGCAGAAGTCAATTTCGTCCAACAAGAAACCAACAACTCTGGTAAGATGGTTTACGAAAACAATAAGAAACAGTTCTCTAAATCAAAAGGAACACCAGACCAAGGCAGCAACTCCAAATTCACTTCAGATGCCCTTAAGGTAGTAAAAACAAATAAGTTTAAGTGTTTTCACTATCATAAGGCTGGTCACTTTAAGAAAGAATGTGATAAGTGGAAGGCATGGATGATTAAGAAAGGTAATCTTTACTGTTTTTACTTGGAAGTTAATTTAGTTAATTCTTCTATAAATTATTAAATTCTTGGTGGATTGATACAGGCTCACCCATACATATTGTAAATTCCTTGCAGGGTATCACAAGAAGGAGGACACCAAGGAAGGATGAAATCAAAATTCGAGTAGGAAATGGGATGCCAGTAGCAGTCAAGTCCATTGAGGCTATTAGTAGTAGATTAGGAATTGGTTTCCTTTTAGAATTAGAGGAAGTTTTTGTTATAACTTCATTAAGAAGGAACTTAGCTTCGGTTGTTCAGTTGGTTAGGAAAGATATTGATTTTGCTATTAATAAGAATGGTTTGCAATTATCTCAATTTTCATCTGTGATTGGCAATGCTACACTTGTAAATGATCATTGGAACCTTGTTTATTCTGAAAATAATGACATAAAAGAAATTAATATGTTATCTGCAAAAAAGAGATCTAGAACAAATGAATTTTCATCTATGTTGTGGCATAAAAGACTTGCTCATATATCCAAAGTAAGAATGCAAGTTTTAATAAAGGAAAATATCATTCCCAAGCTTGATTTTTCGTATTATGGTGACTGCATTGAATGCATAAAGGGAAAGACCACCAGTTCTAGAAGTGGGAGCAAACAGAAGCACAAATCTACTAGAAATCATCCACATTGACATATGTGGTCCTTTTTCGTGTAGAAGTGTAGAATCATCTGCAGGAATACCTATTTTATTCTTTTCATAGATGATTTCTCTCGGTTTTGCACCATGTATCTTATTTCTGAAAAGTCACAATCTCTCGAAGCCTTTAAAATCTTTAAGACTGAAGTTGAGAAGCAATTGGGAACACAAATTAAGATTTTCAAGTCAGATAGGGGAGGAAATTTTATGGCAAATATAGTAAAGTTGGACCACACTTAGGGCCTTTTGCACAATACTTGCAACAACATGGCATATAGACGCAATACACTACCCCTAGCACACCTCAACAAAATGGTATTGCTAAAAGGAGCAATAGAACCCTCATGGAGATGGTGATGAGTTTGATGTGTACAGATGGACTATCTAAATTCCTATGGGGAGAGGCTTTAAAGACAACCAATTATGTCACAAACAAAGCTCCAAGCAAGAAGGATATGAAAAATTTCTGGTGAGACCACTACTACAATTGTATAAATAGACAACGGTTCTTATTTTGTCCGTTATCTTAATTTAACACACAACGGGTTTTAAAAAACTGTTATATGATGGTATCATATCTAATGCTATTTGGTCGGATGAATTTTCCTAAATATTAAACACAATAGTTTTAAACAAAACCGTTGTGTTGGATAAGTTACACAAAAATAAAAAAATATGCGGGTCTTTGTATTTGACAAAATACACGCTCGCGTTAATGAAAAAAGTCATATCGCCTTTAACCCTTCAGACAGAAGTACAGAACCAAGACCTCCTCCTCCTCGCACCCTCAAACCCAGACTTGCTTCTTCCCAAAACCCAAACCTCCCGCACTCTCACTTTGCTCACTCTTTCTCTTTCTCTCTCTTCTGATTATGGCCATCACACATCACCCATCACCCATCACCCATCACCGTCCCTCACCACCATTGCGTCGCCCTTTCACCACCATATACACACTCGTCTTCTCATCACCGTCGCCATGGCTGCACACATCTTCTTATCATGTCGACTCTCAGTTTATGCCTTCTGAAATCACTGGATTTATGCTCTCCTCCAACCAAATCACATAGAGATTTGGGAAAGCTTGACACCCTAACCCTAATCTGGACCATTGACTTCGCTGAGCTCACACTGGGCTTTCAGGTGCTTTTCCCCCCACTTCACTCTTTTGTTTTTCCTCTGTGATAGGGCTCTCACATGAAGTTCTTGATTATTTCCTTTACGCGCGCTGCTGAATTTGTGTTTTGTTATTATTTTTTTTTCTGTAATTTTTTTGTGGGTTTACTTTGGAGGGATTTAAGGTTAGATTCGTTTGTTTTTTGAGGTTGATTCCTTTCATTTCATCTCTTTTTTAAAATTTTCTTGCTTGGTTTAATCTCATGAACTAGGATTTTTAATAGGAATTTTTGTTCATTAATTGTTTTCTGAGTTTTTTTTTCTTCTGGACTAGTTTATGTTTGGTTGTTGAGAAAACTGCGAAAATTAAGGGATGAATTTAACTTGATATTTGTGTTGTGAATGGATTTGGACCATTAAGATCAGTTAAGTAAATGGACTTTGCTTTGCTAGACTCACATAATGAAATTTCATATGTTTTCTTCACACTTTTATCATTAGTGAAATTGGGTTTTTTTGTGTACGTGTGCTATTCTGTTAACTGACTTATTTCAAGGACATAAAATTTTTTTAAGGTTAGAATGTTCATTGGGTTAACCATAAAGAGATACCGAGCTATTAAAGAATTGGGAAGATTATAATGAGTGTCAGGATCATTGCCTACTACCAACTGATGCAAGTTTGTCAGGTACAACTAATATTCATATCTCCATTCTACTGTGCTAATGCTCATATGATTTGGGGGCAAGTTACTTTGAAAACTATGAAATTATGCTCTCTTTTTTTCTTTAATTTAATTGCAAAGTGTGTATGTTTTTTTATTTATTATTTAATTCTCTCTTTTGCTTATCTTATCGCATTTTTCTTGACAACGCGCTTTAGCATGTAGCACTTTGAAGATATCACTTTTGTTCATTGATGTCCTTCTATTTAATTTCTATTTTAGGCTGAATATTTTCACCAGTTTCTTAAACCTGTTACGTAGTCTAATATCACCAACTGTCTGGACTATGGGATTTGGGATAGACTGTCCTATGGCTGTATTCATACATAAGAAAGAAGGCAGTTGTTTTGATTTTGGTGGCTGGTTGTTAGGGAATAGGTGGCTCTCCTGTAGTAGAATGGCAATAACTCTCCTGTATTCTTTCATGAAGTCTCAAGGAACTGCTAAACTAAAGGGGTCTAATTTTCTTTGGTGATATATATATATATATCTCTCTCTCTCTCTCTCTCTCTCTCTCTCTCTCTCTCTCTCTCTCTCTCTCTTTCTCTCTCTCTCTCTTTATTTTCTTAAAATAAAAATAACAGAGCATGTTGCCACCTTGTTTTGTGTTTCCCTTCAACATCACCATCATGCTTAATATTTTTTTTTCTCTTTGTTCTTGTAAATTAGATTTAATCTAATCTGAGAGTGTACTCTACTACTACCACTACAAGAAAAACAGAATATGACAACGCGCGAGAAATGTTGTCAAACCAGTTTAACAACGTTCGCATGCACGTTGCGTATCTTGAAGTTGTTAAAAGTTTTGCTCATTCAACAACGCGTTTTTGAAATTGTCTAAAATGTTAATGAACGTTGCTAAATACTTTTCTACAATGTGTAAAAAACGTTGTATCTTGTAACTGCGTTTTTTAAACGTTGTTGTTGTATTTTCCACAACATCTTGTGCATGTTGTTATTCTTATTGCATTTGACAACATGCTTTTATTGTTGTCATTGTTCTTTGCATCACATAAATATGAACGTTATTAAATAAAAATTGACATTTTTTCAATAAAACAAATTTAAATTCATAAACCTGGTTCATAAACACATTCAAGGTGCAATATTTTCTAATTAAATATCATTAACATATCTTCCAGCCACCAATATCATTCATTAAATAGACCAAATAGAACTAATATCATTTATACAACCAACCAAGTAACTGTCAAAAACAAAAACCAACTATTTAGCACAAGTCAACCATGTTAATCAACATACTAGCACAAAATACACTCTCAATGTCTACTTGAAAATCTAACACGTAAAATCTAACACGTGCTCCTACTGTGTCAAACTCTTTGACATTTCTAAACAGCAAATTCCACCTTACAATACCTCAAAATAGCAAAAGTCCACATACAAAAAGATACTGCTCTTCCAATAAAGCTTAGGTACTCTTTGTCATCACCAAATAAGACTTCTTTTCACAAGTTCTTGAGCAATTCCTTTTCATGAACCTGTCATTTCAATAAATAAAAAAAAATGTACAACTAGTTAGCCTTAGTGGACTGTCAACAAATTTTTAAAGATGCACATTTTTTTGTTCAATCAAGCAAAATTAGCCTTTTAATTGTTGAAGGCCTTGCAAGTGATTCCCAAGTTCTCCTTTTAATTCTGAAGTCACATTTCAATAGAAGGGCTCTCATACTGCAAAAGCAATCTAAAAATAACTTGGGACTTCATTGGACAAATCATTTCTGGATCTCTTAAATCTCTTGTGTGGATGAAGCAAATTGGAAAAGTTAAATTTTAGTTTAATTAAGCAATTAGCACAGTCCAAAATAGAAATACATAAGCATGTATTAGTGGAGAAAAATACACATATGTACACCAAGCACATGCACAGATCAATGTCATCATTACAGAGTTTAAAAAGTAAAAATATGGAAATATCTAAGATAGATGTTTATGTTTAATTGACATTGAGGATCATATGTTTATGTAAAAATATGGAAATATCTAAGATAGATATATCTCTTGTGAGGATCAAACTTATAATCTAGTTTCAAATGCACTAGTAACTTAATTATCAGGTTTTTGTGTCTTTAAGGTCAGAAAATTAACCTTGGATTGAGAACACTTCCCTTATCCACTGTGAGAAACTCACTTCATCAAACTAATGATATGCAAAAAATAATGTGAGGATTTAAAAATGCAACTTAGGGAGCTGTAACATGATATCTAAAGCCTATATGAATATTCAAACTGAAGTGATGAAATAATTGAAAAAATAAAAAAATAAAAAGAATCGACTCTAACTCATCAGCTAGTAATGCAGAAAATATATATATATCCTATATGCTCTTTGTCCTATCCGGGAAAAAAAAAAAGAAAAAAAGAAAAAAAGAAAAAGGAAAGCTAAACAGATCAGAAAGAAAACTAAGAAAAAACAAGAGATCAAGCTGGCTTAACAAATAAACCAACATAGCCCAAGAATACATATATAATAATTTTTTTATTAGAATAAGATGATTATAATCAGAGAAAAGTTATAATCATATAGCACAAATACAACCAATTCCAAGAAACTCAAACAAAAGATAAATTTGACAAATAACTTCATTACCAAACTACATTTACAGTAAGTTAAATACCTTTTGGCTTTTTTTATCACTCAAAAAGATCCACCCAGTGCCCCAAATTCCTTCTACACAGCCAAAACAAAGTTGATTGTGCCCTGGAAAAATTGAGAAATCAACAATAAGAATCTTTATAATTAGACGTATTTGCTTTAAAAGCATACACAGACAAGAACACAAACAATCATATGGTAAAGATGGAGCTGTCCCACTTGTCATCCCAGTAAGACAATGAGGACTTGGTCATATGGTACTTTGATTGGACATGACATCAACAAGTGGTCAAGTATAGATAAAATAGGAATGTCCTATATAATCTATTGGACCAGACCATTCAACTTAGCTAACTTTACCACTAGATCAAGCTAACAAGTTTTTACCAAGCAAAAGAGAAGCTAATCATCATTCTTAGAAACAAAATGAAGTTAGCATAACACCACGAACAGACAAAGCACCATAATATTCATAACAATTGAGCTTAAAAGTAAACACATGAAGCTCCATATCATTCACAAACTGAAACATGTACTCTATGTTAAGAATGATCTTAGTTAGTTGTGTTAATGTTGAGGAAAGAGGAAAGCAGAAAGATATATAATATAAATTGCATAATTAATAGATTTACCAAATTAGATACCTATATATTTTGCTGATGAGATCATCTCCATTAAAGCAGCTCCTTTCTTAATTGGTAGAAACGCTGGAAAACAAAACAATATCATAGTAAATTCTTAGTTAAGAAGGCATGAAGAGGCTGCAATGTAAAATATTTAAACTTTTTTTATTGATGAATGATTGAAACTTTACATGCACAGATTTCATAAAATGAAGGCTGATATGTAGACCGTACAATTCTAAGTATTATCTTTAGTTGAAAAGAAAACAAACCAGCAGAGAAGTGATGAAGGCCAAGAATTGTGAAAAGTGTAAATCCGACTTCATCATATATTGCTCAATAGCATGCAGATATGCAGACATTGCATGTTATGCAAGAGAATTTACAGACAAGAAGAACACACCATGTTTCCATATAGACAAACAAAAATAAAGCAAAACCATGTTTCTAATTTTCATAACAAAAATTTTGGCTACTAGTCAACTAGAAGATCCTAATTAATACTCTATTCTGCGACAGGTCAGTGACTTCAGTTTATATTTTTGTTTTGATCATTATAAAAATTTGGGTCTTTTTTTTAAAAAACAAATAAAAGAAACAAGCAACAGTACAAGAAGCAAAAAAAAAAAAGGAGAGAATAAGAAGCAATCGTCATCAATATAAGGAAGAACACAAATATAGAGCCAAATCATCGTAGAGAAAGATAGAAAAATCCACTTTCACTGACATGGTTCCTCTTAAAATCCCTATGAATCCAGACCCTAAACTTAATCCAAATCTATCATTTAACCAATTAAAAAAGAAAAACAATTGACCCATTCTTTTTATCTCAATCAAACCAGAAACTAAACTAGAGATCCTAAAAATCAACCTATTCTTTTTTTCTCAATCAAAACTAGAAACTAAAACCCAAAATTTAAACTCAGAAACTAAAACTCTAGAGAAAATTAAGTATAAAAGAAGAATCCTAAAAATTGACCCAATCCTTATTTCTCAATCAAAGCCAGAAACAAAAACTCTAGAGAAAAGGAAGTAAAGAAGAAGATCGACGCTCACCTTGCCAGAGTAGACGCGCCGATAATAGGGTCTGACAGAGAAAGAGAGGAAGGGAGATGGTCTAAAGAGTGAGGGAGACGATCGACAGAGAAAACGTTGGAAGAAGGAGAAAAGATAAGTCTGACGCTTGGTCTTTTTACCCAAAGTTAGCTTAATTTTTTTTTTAACAAAAAAAATCCTGAAGTTTGGTTTATTGGGCTTGGAGCTGAAATGTAGGCGCCAAATATTTCTTTTCAGTGATGGGTTGGGTGCCAATAATTTCAGGATATAACAACAATTTATGCACGTAGTCATTATTAGAGAATTTCACAACAACAAACGAACGTTGTTGTTTCTTAAATAAATGACAACGAGCAATTATAAGTGGTCATATGTGAAAAAATTTTGCAACACGCACTATGTGTTGTCGTATAAGCTTTTAATAACGTATTTTGTGCACGTTGTGAAACTAATATTAATAATAGTGTACAACAACAGACACTTAATTGCACGTTGTTAATGAGTGCTTTCAACAACAATCATTTCGCGCATTGTATTATTGACGTTGTCATATCCTGTTTTTGTTGTAGTGTACTAGCTAGTCTATTAATTTGATGAGTATTTGGCACTCATATTCCTTGTTGGTATTTAGGTTAATTATCTCTTATTTTGCTCCTTGGCACACTTTTAAACCATTATGATGTTGTTTCTCAATGATATTGCAATTTATTTATTAACCTGATGAGGGAAAACTCATTTGTGGGAGGGGTTCAGTGGATTATTTTTAGTAGCTAGCCTTTTCTATCCTTTTTTCTGTACTAGCTAGTCATCATATATCACCACCACGCATATACTGTTACTAATTAGTAACAGTATATGCATGCACTACCCTTCACTTATACCAATTTCTTTCATTAAGTGATCAAATAGATCTCCATTAAGTCATCACATAGATCGATCAAACATTCATAATATACTCAAATGCATGAATAAATCAAATGGTATGGAAACCATGTTTTCAAAACCTCACAGAAATAATTAGGAACACAGTCCCTTTACAATATGATGTATTGCATTAATAAATTTAGAAATTTCAAGGTGTTTGCTCTGTGATTTAAGTTTATATGTAGAAACCAAGACCCTATTTCTTTGGCTTTTCACTCTGTTCAACGTAGATAACCTTGCTCTAAAACACAAATAACAGATTGCCTAATGGTTTTTAATAATTATCTACCCCTACATTTGAGTTGTGAAAATCAAGCTACACCCTGTGGTAAGGAAACCTAAGTTGAGTTGTGAAACCTGTAAAACCCCTTTGATGATGCATTTGAGTATGTTTGCATGTTTGGTATTGGCAAGAAAGTCTAAGGTTCTGAGTTTTCATACAAAAATCTCATTTCACTTGGTTTTGGTGGTCTCTGACCCAGTTGCACTAGTTTTGAAAACTGTACTGTTTGGTTGGGTATTTTGATCTGAATTTTGGTGAACAGAAACTAGACACCCTAATGGATATTTCAAGACCGAAATCATCTTAATCTGACATCGGATGCATTTTTGGTGTAATTTCTAAGTTTGCCCTGAAAATCTGAAACCTGACAGCAATATTCCTCTCTTGCATGCCTATGTTTTTCACTTGCCCTTATATTCCCTGTGACTTTGCCCTTAAATATCAAATAACATATTGCTAAATGAACTGTATATGTGCTCATTCTAATTAATGTTTATTTGTATTTAGGGCATTCCTCAACAACCAAGTGACAAGGAGTGTGGTTATTTTGTTATGCGCTTTATGAAGGAAATAATTAATTGAAGATGAGGGCTTAGCTTTTGTGAATAAGGTATGAATTAGTCAGCCAACCTGACATTATGTTGGTCATGTTTTTGGTATGAGCAGTGATATGATAATTGTCTTTTACTTGGATATTTTGAACCCTTGGTACTCTTAGGAGCTATATAATATCATGTCAAAATGACTTATAATTATAAATTGTTTAAACCTTGCTGGGCATTTATAAATGGGTATTCGAATCTTGAGAAAGAAGTTAATGTATTGTTGCAATTTATAATGCTTTAATTTGTTTTGTGGCTGAAAGCTTGGAAATGTAGTAAAGGAATAAAAGGAAACAAATTAGTTGGGGGAGCCTGTTTTGGGTGCAGATTGGGAATATTTGGTGGATTCTTTCAAAATTGTGGAAGTGGACAGGTTATATTGGCCCCTGTTTGATGATCACTTGTGTTAATATATTGGAGCTTGATTCTGGATATAGGCCCCTATTTCATCTTGTGGATGCTAACTATATATATATATATATATATATATGCTTCCTACTGGATGTTGAAACCTGACAGGGGCATATTCTTCTCTTGCATGCCTATGTTTTTCAATACACCTACTTAGGGGCGCGCATGTTATTTTTTTCTTTCTGCTGGACTGTTGGCATTTTTGGTTGAATTTTATTTTTAATTAGTACTTCATCTTTGCCTTGTTTCAGTGGGAACGAAGGCAAAACAACACTTATACCCAAGAAGATATCGATGAAGTCCGGGCTGAATGGGCAAACTTCGTGGGCCAGTTTTTGTAGACATTTCTGGTTGGATTTTTGCATGACACCTTTTTGACATAGGTCATATGTTTAGCTAGACTAGCTTTGGGTATATATGATATATTGATTACTTTGCTAGATTAGCTTGGGATGATTGATAGGCTAGCTGCTGGATAATATTTTGATATATATATATGGCAACAATTAGGTTGATTAATTAGATTGATGCCTAGTTTTTTGGAAAGGTATATATGGAGGGTTTTTGTTTATGACATATATGGCTGGTTTTGTGAATTAAATTGGGCTCAGGGAGCAAGGTACATATATACAATTACTACCTTCAAATATCTTATATTATTTGGTACTTTAGAAATTCCAATCCTTTATTATTGTGAATTGGTATTTTGTAAATGTATAATTTATTAGGAATGTTAATTATGAAGGAAATCAATTTGGAACAATTTATGGTTGTACCAAAACAACCTATCTCATCAATCAGATTCTGCATTGTTTGTTCATAGTTGCATTGTGGTCAAAGACAATTGGGAGTTTCCAAAAACATATGTAAACAGGCACATTATACAACAGTTTTCCGATCAAAAGCGTGGTCTGTGCCCTTGACTTACAATGGTTCAATATCATAAACCATTGTCTAATTCTTAAGCATACCACACAAATCTTAAAAAGTCATTGTGCTAAGTGCCTTCATATAATAGTTTCTAACCCAAAATCGATGTACCAAATAAATATATACAACGGTTATATGGTTAATATTCAATTTTCTTAATGCATGAATACAACGGTTTCATATAAAACACCGTAGTTTGAAAAACCTATAGACATGGCAATACACATATTATTCAATAGATTAAACAACGGTTTTTAACAATAAACCGTTGTTTTAATGACTATTTCACCTCGTGTTTCTACCTAAAATAGTTGTAAAACCAATTCTTTACTTAACATAACCGTTGTTTAACATATATATACGTATCAGTTATTAAATATAAACCGATGTTTAAATTGGCACTCAACAACGGTATCTTCCAAATCATTGATTTTAAAGGTTGTATATACAACGGTGGTACATCTATAACCGTTGTGTAGGTGCACCAGGACAACGGATTTTATCCGTTGTCTATTGGGGTATGAATAGACATCGATCGATTAGACGACGGTAAATTAGAAACTCACACAACGGTGAAAATCCGTCGTCTGATTGCTATTTTGTAGTAGTGGACCCACCATGAACTCTAATTTTTACCCTATCCAAGATCCCTAATTTCTAAGAGACCTTCATTCTAGTTGAACTGAGTTTGAGTCATGTTGTAGACAATAAAAAGAGAGCTTCTTTCTTATGAACAAGAGTTTGAGAGTTGATCTGTTTAAATTTGTTGTGAATATTTTTTTTTTGTTTTTTTTTTTTTTCATTTTTAAGATATGTTTATATTTATTTATGTTTTATAAATTTCCTTATGATTTTGTGGCTATAAACAAACACTTAATTTCGTAGTAAATTCTAACACTCAAACATAAAAGGAATATAAAGTATTAGATTTTGCTACGAGGGGTCCGGTCTTCATGGTGAAGCTAGGAGCTGTTGGAGGTTCTGGGAGGTCCGGACCTCAAGGAGGAGGTTCGGTCTTCAGCTTCATGAAGGCGTCCTGGAGGTCCAGTCCTCAGCTTCATGGAGGCTTCCTGGAGGTCCAGTCCTCAGCTTCATGGCTTCAATGGTGAGTTTCTGGAGGTTCGGTCCTCTGGGGAGAGGTCCGGTCCTCAAGCTTCAAATCTACTTCTTGACCTACATCAATATGGAACATTCAACATTGCATGGTTTATATATTGGTGTATATATTTGTGTAGATTTTAGATGATGCACAATGGCTAAGTATTGTTGTTGGTTAATTCTATATAAGTACAACAAAAAAGTTTGTTTATCAGTAAATTTAACAGATATGCACTATATGACTTGTAAATGGTGTTCTTTAAGCAGAGGGAGTTACTATTGAAGCAGCAACAAATCAAGAGGATAAAGTTGCGTGTTTAAGGTACACTCTTGATAATTATCGGGGCATTTATATATTTATTTTGGTGGTACAATTAAAGAAATTTCATTTTGTAGTTTTATGAGATTGATGGTATTGAAGGATCTTCAGTTCGTGAAGGGGGATCTTGAAGGGGATGATATTGATGGTGAAAGCTTGGTCATATTTTTGTGAAAACTGGCAGGATATCTACGTATTTTGTAGCGGGTTTGGAGCTGTTTCTTGACCAAGTTTAATTGTTTTAGATGTTTCTAGTTGTAAGAATGTTGAAGGAAACTGATAGAATGATTTGTAATTTAGGCTTCAACTGATATATATATGTGTAATGCAAGTTACATTCGGTTCAAGTATGTGTTTTTAGATTTTATGAGCAGTTTATTAATTAGTAGTGTTCCTTTGAGGTTACATGAAAATTCATTACAATTAATTAGTAAGCTTTTTTTTTTTTTTTGCATGGTGGAGGATATTTAATAATTGAAACCAAATCAGAAACTAATACCAATAAGGTGGGAGTGCAGCAAGCAATGGTTGGAATTAGTGAGCATTCATACCCACTTTTAACAAGATAGTAGAAGAAACCATGACATAACATTATTTAATAATATCAATCATCCACCAATATAGCAACCTCAATAGAGATGGTGAACAAGAGAAACCCACTAACTGCAGCATTAGTGAGAACCGGACCTTGCAGACTGACATGGCAGGTTTTGGTAGAAGCTTCCACCATTCTTACATGTGGGTGACCTTAGCTCCCTTGCCACCCCAACACCAACCTCCAACATGCTATATGGTGACTGCAGTGTGGCAAAGGACAATACAAACTAACAACAGTGGCAGTTGCCTCTATGCCTACCAAAAAAAATTGGTTGCCTTTGCTTGATTTTGTTGTAGTGAGTATTCGAGTGTATTGGAATCACCTCATTCTCCCTGATGATTGAAATTTAAACACTAGTTGTCCTTTTTAGAGAATTTTCATAATATTATATTATAATATATATATATATATACAGAAATGATCACTCACTCATTATAGAGCGGAGAATTCCCTACTCACCTAACCACCCGCTCAACACATAGCAGAGAATTCAATGATCAGAACCGTTCATTTTTTAGGTCCATCCTTAAGGGTCGTCATTGTAAAAAATCAGCCAAATCGATAATTGTTTGATCCTCCAAATTTTGCAGACAAATACAATTCATCAGATAAGGTTGAAATGATATTGACAGTAATATATACACTGGCTAAACAATTTTCAATTTGACTGATTTTTTGCAAGGGTGATCTTTGAATAATGCCCTAAAATATGGACGGTTCCAATCATTGAAATTCGTTGATGGGTGGTTAGGTGAGTGGGGAATTCCCCGCTCTATGGTGAGCGAGTAATATATATATATATATATATATATTTACACACTAGCTTTGGCTTTATTAGTGCATCTATCAAAATCTTTAATTACCATATTACTTGTGTTCATGAATCTCCTAGATTTGAGGATTATGAAATTTCTCTCCCTATTTTTTAGTCAAACTTGTCTTGCAGGGGTAACTTAAGCCCTAATTTTCTCCAAGAGAAATTAACATCCATTTTTAGATGGTCTGGATTTTTGTGTGTACATATATTCTTCAACCATGTTATTACGTACTTTAAAAGGCCAATTTTTGAGGCACCTTAAGCTCTTTGAACTCTTGTAGTCTTTTCAGCTACTTAGATATACTGTATGCATCTAGTGGTCAATGTGACTTGGCAACTGAGCCTACTTTAAATATGATATTTTGTACCCCAGATAAGGGGTAATGGTATAAATTATCTTCATATACTGCTTTTGTTGGTTTTAAATGAACTGAAGTACGTATGAGAATGCAATTTGTGGGCAAGAACATGATGTAGAAATCTGTGCAAATTTGTGTGACAGCCACTGTGAGTTTGAGGAGAGCCACTTCTATAAGCTTGCATGCAGGGCAATCCTTGAGTTTTTCTCAAAATCGAGTTGCACTCTTGTGTAAGGAAACCTAAACTAATTTGTCGACTTTGTGTAGACCTTAGTATTGTTGTATTGAGTATGTTGATATGCTTTGTTTTGGCAAGAGGGTTCAAAGTCCTAAGCTTTTACACAAAATCCTCTTTTTTTTGTTTTTTTTTTTTTTTTTCCTTATTTTGGTAGTCACTGACCCCGCGCCGTGGTACTCTTTTCGAATTCTGTATTGATTGGTAAAGTATCTTGAGCTGAATTTTGGCCAGCATATCCTAGACATCCTAATGGTCATTTCAAGACCAAGATCACATCAATCGGACTCCCGATGCATTAGTTATGCAATTTCTAAGTTGGTCATGAAATTCTGAAATATATATGAGCAGAATTTGTTGATGCATTATTACCAAGAGGACCAAGAGTGCTAGCGAGTTAGGGGATCGACACTTTCATATTTGTTAATTATTTTTTTTGTTCGGGGAATATTTGTTAATTATAACTTTATATTAAGCCTAATATTTTGAAGAACATTATATTAGGCCTAATATTTTGAAAAACTTTATATTAGGCTTAGTATTTTGAAGAACTTTATATTAGGCCTAATATTTTGAAGAAATTGCATGCACTTATATGTCGGTGTAAATTAATGAATTATCTACTATGCAGTATCATGATAGTAATTTTCTTTTATGTTTTCAGTGGAGTGTCACAAAGAAGCAGCGAAACGGTTATACTCAAGCTCAAATTGATGAGGTGAGGGTTGAATGGTCAGAGTTTGTGAGCTTGACTTATATATAGCCATGTTGGAAGGTATTAGGTACTTAGGGTTTGCCACTTTGTTGATATTTAGATCAAGCTAACTGCCATATTTTTTGTAAAGGAAGGCTCAATTTTGAACTAAGGGTTGATTTTGTGGTTAGAACATGTGGTTATTTTGTGAATGTGAGCATAATTTTGAACTAAGGGTTGATGTTCATATATAGTTTAGAAATTGCTACCATAGCATAGAATATATATGGGTAGAAAAGATGAAGACATGTGATTATGATTTTTATAAATGTTGGCAGATAGGGTAATGGTAAATTGTTGTCATGCCAATAATTTGTAAGTCTTGACAGCTTGGTGATGCTACTTATATGCAATTGATTGCTTGAAAGAAGATTGATCAACTTTAATGAATGGATGGATTTTTGGTGGGATTGATAGTTGAATGGTTTATGGTTGAATAAATTCATGGTTGAATGGTTTAAGGTTCAATAAATTCATGGTTGAATGGTTCATGGTTGAATGGATTTGTGGTTGAATAAATTCATGGTTGAATGGTTTAAGGTTCAATAAATTCATGGTTGAATGGTTTATGGTTGAATGGATTTGTGGTTGAATAAATTCATGGTTGAATGGATTTATAATTGAATATATGGTACGTTGAATGGATTTATGCTTGAATGGATCGATTTATGATTGATTGGAACATTGCAACAATGGCCAAATTTCATGCCAAAAAACAAGGCAATTATATCATTTTTATGGCTAGCAAAACTGATATATAATCTTATGGATATTAGGTTTAAAAAAAAAAACTGATATATCAAAAGGTTTATAGAAAATTAGAATTAAATACCAAATATCAATAGTTTTTTTAATAAAGCAGTAAGACACTAATTTTTTTTAGTTTAGGTACTAACCTAGAGTAAAACATTTTGGATTAAGTCACAAATCAGTTTATTATACAGTTGTGACTGTCGAACAGTTACAGTTGTAATTGTCGAACAGTCACAGTTGTGACTATTAAAATTTATAAAAAATCAAAATTTTTAAGGGTTTCATACTTTTGATTTAGGTTTGGGGGATAAAGTCCTATAACCCAAAGACTAAATATTAAAGTTTAAGTCTTGCAAATATTGAAAAAACAATAAATTAATAAAAAAGTTATGACTGTTAGACAGTCACAGTTCGATATAACCATGTTTTTTAAAGTTGGTACCTAAACTGAAATTCAGTATTTAAAGTGAAATGACATAAATGTTTTAGTAGTTGAAATGAAAAAACATTATAATTTGGTACCTAAAGTCAATGGACCTAAAGGTTTATACATTAGTTCATGGATCTAAACTGATATTTATGCTAACATATGATATTAGTTTCCAAGTAAACACCGATGTTTAAACTTGTTTACATATCCTCAACTCCGTAAAAACAGACATTTAAACACGTTTCACACATCGGTTCCTAAATAATACCTGATGTTTATATTAATTTAGATATCTAAAATTCTTTTGAAACTGACATCTAAACTGTTTTCTTACATCAGTTCTAGGGTTAAAATTGATGTCTAAGGTCTTATTTATATCGTTTAATCCACATACGATCTTTTTTTTTTGGGTATTTTACATATCAATTTCAGATTTTTTACATATTTGAAAAACAAAAAAAACCGATTTCTTTTCTCCAATTTAGATATCAGGTGACAAAAAATTCTAATGTTTTCTCGAATAGAATAGACATCACCTCTGGACTTATCAGTTTTTAACCCTAATAGACATCAGTGTTTCACTGATATCTATTAAGGTTTTTTACTAGTGAAGGAAGCATCCTATAATTAATATTGTTCTGTAATGGATGCATGTATCCTACTTGAGAATTATTGAAGCCCAAATAATTAAATAAACATGAAGGAAAACCGATCAAATTTGGTTTCCTATGGTTAATCGATCATCAGCAAGGGCATCCACATACGTCATTTGGATGCATGGTATGTATATATTATCTCAGGACTTTTTGTAAGTCAAGTAGCTAATCAACTGCATTATCTTTTCATTTAATTTTTAGTTTTTGTATAGCTTATACTAGAAGATTCAAAGAAACAGTGACTAATTTAACTCACTTGGAGACTAATACCAGAAGTCATATATGATGGCTACTATATACAGAATTTCCACGCAAATTACAAATTCAAGAAAAGTACCCACGTGCCCGTTTCTAATTTTCCGTTTGAGGGATATTTCATATGTATAAGATAGTGTTGAAGGGATTATTCATGTTCTTTAATTATTATTATTATTTTTTATTAATCAATTGTTGTTAATGAAATTTAAACTGATCAAGACATCTTCCAACAAAGATCGAGAAAATTTGATCTTCCTTGACTTGCTGACCTAATCGAGTGTTGTCTTTAATTTAGACTAGGTTATTGTTTAAATTTTTACCCTTGATCTCCAATGTTAATTACTTGCCCAAAAAAAAATATCCATTACATTCTTAATTATGTTTGTCCTACGCTATATGGAACAACGTGGCCTTTACTCTTTGATTCCATGGCTTGTAACTATTGTATGTGAACAAAATTAAACAAACAAGCAGAGATTGATAAAGAAACACAGCTTATTACAAATCACTATAGTAATTGTTTGAACATACATGTACGTGGACCGTTATAATCATCTCAAGTACTGCATTGATTCCTCAAGTCAAGCAGCCGAGTAGCGTGCATTAATACTTTTTCACTTAATTTTTATTTTCTATGTCTAGAAACAGTCCTAATTAAATTCACTCTCTATCATATATGAGCAGCTAGCGCGAAGCTTCAGATATAACTTGTTTGTAAGCAAGAAGATGAGAATGAGATATATAGTAGAGAGAAAGTAAGAAGATTGATCGAAGATGAGAATGACAAAAATAATGCAACTTGATGATCATATGACGATAATATTAATGATCATTCTGTTGTTACTAGCAGCAGTATTATCATCTGAAGGAGGACGGATAGCAATGCCCAATTGCAAAGAGACTTGCGGAAATATTAACATCCCGTACCCTTTCGGGATCGGACCAGATGAGAGTTGCTACTTCAACAAAGGGTTTCAAGTAGACTGTCTTCACGGGACTAAGCCTTTTCTGAGGCTCACCAATCTGGAGGTGCTGAGCATTTCTGTCAATCGAGGCACGCTTCAGGTCCACAGCCCCGTCACTTCCTTCTGCAACGGAAACGCAAGTAGCCAATTCGCAAACTTGACAGGAAGCCCCTTCGTGTACTCTCCGAAATACACCAAATTCACTGCCGTGAGTTGCAGCTACCTCGCCGTGGTCAGCTCGTCAGACGGTCTTATCACTGCTGGGTCAGACGGTATTATCACTGGTGGGTGCAGCTCCATCTGTCAAGAGAAGAGTGCTAAAGAAGGCTGCGATATTGGTGTTAATTGTTGCCAGACTACTATTCCTCCATATCTCACTGTTATTGGTGTTAATTTAATCGACATACATAACCAATCGGGCGATTGCAACGACTATGCATTCCTCGTTGACAAAGATTGGTTTGATCACAACACTACTTTCAGTGCCGTCAAGAGTATGCCTAGCGTTCCTGTGGTGCTAGAATGGAGTCTAATCAATGATAATAATTCATCATTTCTACGATTCCTTGGTAACAGTTCGAGTAGACCTTATTATGACCCAACACCCTTTTGCGTTAGTTCCGATTCTACTATTTCCGTATACACTCGGACCACAATTTCTTGTTACTGCCGGAAAGGCTTTGAAGGAAACCCCTATCTTCTCCAAGATTGTGATGGTAATTAACCTCTAACATTAATATCGTTTTTCTTCTAACTTCGATCTTTTTCCTTTTTTTCCTTTAATGGTAAATAATCCAGTATCTGCTTTTTTCTTTTGTCATTATATTTCAGACATTGATGAATGCAAATATAACCAACATTCTTGCTGGCGCGGCAGCATGTGTGTGAACATAGCTGGTTCGTACGAGTGCTACGCCCCTAAAAGGACGAAAGTTAAATGGATCCTTGGAGGTATGGCCATATATATAATAGTACAAATTACATTATGTATATTCACTATAATTTAATGCGAAATCTCTACAAAGTACGTACAAAGCATAATTTGATTAGGCTCCCAATCCCTGATTTTATTAAGCACAATTTAAATATTATTTAGTTCTAAATTAATCCAAAATATGTATGAACAAACTGCATTGATTTATATATTCAAGTTCATGCAAAAAATAAAAAACATATATTATGCAGGTCTTGGCATTGGTGTTGGACTATTATTATTACTTATTGGTGCATGGCTGGGATACAGACTCATACAAAAAAGGAATGACACTAAATGCAAGGAGATGTTTTTCAAACGAAATGGAGGTTTATTATTGGAACAACAATTATCGTCAGGTGAAGTTAATGTTGACAAAATCAAGTTGTTCAAATCGAAGGAGTTAGAAAAGTCCACTGACAACTTCAATAATGATAGAATTCTTGGCCATGGAGGCCAAGGTACTGTTTACAAAGGCATGTTGTCTGATGGAAGAATTGTTGCTGTCAAAAAGTCTAAGAAAGTGGACGAATCCAAACTTTCAGAATTCATCAACGAGGTTGTGATTCTTTCACAAATCAGTCACAGAAATGTGGTTAAAATATTGGGTTGTTGCTTAGAGACAGAAGTTCCTCTTTTGGTTTATGAATTCATACCAAATGGAACTCTTTCTCAATATATCCAAGGCCAAATTGAGGAATTTCCACTGACATGGGAAATGCGGGTACGAATTGCCACAGAAGTTGCAGGGGCACTTTCCTACTTGCACTCTGCAGCTTCCTTTCCCATTTATCACAGAGACATCAAGTCTACCAACATACTCTTGGATGAAAAATACAGAGCAAAAGTTGCTGACTTTGGAACTTCAAGATCGATTGCCATTGACCAAACTCACCTAACCACACTTGTACATGGCACATTTGGTTACTTGGACCCTGAATACTTGCAATCAAGCCAATTTACTGACAAAAGTGATGTCTATAGCTTTGGTGTTATCCTTGTTGAGCTCTTGACAGGACAAAAACCAATTTCTTTCACTAGGTCAGAACAAGAAGGCAGAAGTCTTGCCACATATTTCATTATTTCAATGCAGGAAGATCGTCTATTCGAAGTTGTTGATGATCAAGTTGCAAAGGAAGGCTCTAAACCAGATATTACTGTAGTTGCTAACCTTGCAAGAAGATGCCTGAATTTGAATGGAAGGAAGCGTCCTACAATGAGAGAGGTCACAGCAGAGCTGGAGGGGATCCAAATGTCTGAAAAAGCCTCTAATGTTGAAGTACAAAATTTTGAAGAGGCTGAATTTGTTAGAACTGAATCAATTGAGCCTTGGGATGTTGTTTCAAGTTCAGCAGGAACAGGGTCATCAGTCTTCGATAGTGGTTCGGCTCCATCATTCCATGAAATTCCACTATTGTCTTTCAAATCACGGTGAACAAAATATTTCTTAATGGTAATATTGTAATGTATTTGTTCCAACTATTTTATGTTGTAGACATTATATGTTCATTTTGAACAATTAATATTCTTCTATAATGTATGCTATTAAGTAATAGTATGGTTGTAATGTTGGCTATTCTAATTTTGGTGCCTAACTTTGCCAGTTATAAACTTTTCCATGAGGGTCATATTTTGTTTGTTTAGTGTTAAAGCCTTGACTTGCTTGTTCTGCTTCATAGAATACGGTATGGGCAAGAAGCTGGCTTCCATGATGTTGTGATTAAGTCTGATGCCTCGCTTTGGAGAGAGAGGTTCATATAAGTTGGAAAAACTGTTAATCAATTAGCACCCTAATCAGCCTCTTTTGCTTTTCATTTAGATCAGTAGTGTTAAAAAACTTCCAATAGTGGACAAAGTTATGAAGAGCCTTGGGAAATGCTATTTCAGATTCAAGAAGAACAGGAACAGGGTCAGTTTTGGATGGGAACACTACTATATATATCTTTCAAGTCACAATGAAAAAAAAAAAATTATTTCGGAATTATAATGTATGTTTCATATATTGGTCATTTAGTTTTATATGACTGATTAGCTAAACTGATGACATTTTCAACACTTTCCTGGACTACATCAACAGGGTTTAAAAGTTTTAGATGTCTAGAAAGTAAGGTAGATTAGAAGAGAAATGGGTTAGGAGAGGATCAGGTCTTTGATGGAATGGTGGCACAGCTTCTTCATTAGACGCACATTTAACTAGTCAACCGGCCACCATTAGTTAATTGTCTTTCTAGTCAGAGTTGAACAAATATTTCATGTATTAAACTATGATAATTTTAGAAGCTTTTAGACGTAATTAAGTATGTAATGCAGTCTTCTAGCTAGCTTCTCTTGGTTCTATATATAAGGGAAAAAAAAAAAAAACATATTTATATATACACCTCTCTCAATGTGGCTTAAAGAGAAAGAAATAAAAAATTTCACCATGTATACGTTTCTAAGTGTCTAACAGTAGCCCTCTATCCTTCATGATGAACTTGTCAAGTATGGCTGCTAGAACTGTATCTTTGAACACTATATATAATAAGAACTATCTCTACCCTTTCTTATTCCTGTTAATTTCATTTTCAAGAAAGTTGAGATTTGAAAATGATTTTCTTTGCTAATTCCAAGCTTCCTACTAAGAAGAAACAGAGGAGAATAAACAGAGGAGAAAGAAGAAGCAGAATAATGGTTGCCCAGGTGCTACTTCATATTACTCTCCTCTTGGGGTCTATGAGTAGTGCAATACTATCAGTAGCAGCACAAGCATCCATAGCAAAGGGCAATTTCACTCAAACACATTTGGAGTCATTGAAATTCCATATCCTTTTGGAATTGAAGCAGGTTGTTACATCGACCACGGGTTCCAAATAACCTGTGACTGTAAGAATTCGATGGACTTTCCTTGTTCTTTTAGGAATCAATAAGTCACTAACACTACTTAGTTTACAAGCAATAGGACAGTTATGAGAACCTTAATCAAAACATTCTTTTATGCGAAATACTTATCAGTATAGAACTAGAAGACTTAGATACTTGAAGGACTTATACAACATACAAGACAAAAGGATTAAGTAATAGGCTCATATAGAGTCCCATAAGGATTGTAAACCCGAGAATTCATTGATGTGAGGAACTTGGATTTTCAGGTGACTCTATATAAGCATGGTCCCTAGTCACACAGAAAATAAGAAGTCTATTCATTCCGCCCCATTGCGTGAGAGACTCCAGCTGTGCTGATTGGAAGGCTGGTGCTTGTTAGTGTGTTTCAACCTACCTGCATCATGGCTTCACCAAGTCAGTTATGCTTTGTGATATTGGTTCTGCAGTAGCAATTGATTACATATGTTAAGCCTTGTGTTTTGGGTATTCTGTGGATGTAATTGTACTTACAGTACGTGACCACTCAACCAGCTCTCCCAAACCTTTCTTGAACCACACGATCTTGAATATGGAGGTACTGTTGAAGGCACACTGAAAGTCAAAAACCCGATTACCGTCTCTGCAGCTAATTGCAGTAACAAGCGAATCCGCCAAGTAGCAAACTTGGGTGGAAGCCCTGTGTTCTCCCAGAAGAACAGATTCACTGTAGTGGGTTGCGGGGTTATTTCTGAGATAAACTCAATCTCAGATGGCCACATGCTTGTCTCAATGTGACAAGGTTTTCAGTAATGGTACCACCTGCAATGGCTTGGATTGCTGCCAGACCTTCATTCCGTCGTTTCTCTCTTCTTTCAATACCAGTTTTGTGACCACATGCAAGAAATCCATGCAATTATGCATTCTTGGTAGACCATGACTGGTTTCAGTCGTTTGCCAACAATTCAACAAATATTTCTTCCAAATTGGCGATATGGATGCTGATGTGGACAATAGTCAAAGGACTAATATATCAGACAAAAAAAAGGACTAATATCAATTTCTAATGTTACACTAAGTCTTATTGAATATCTAATCTTATTTAACGACTAAAATCTAAAAGCCCCAAAATATTGTTCTATATAAACCATGATATAGCCACTTGGTGTAATATGTACGACATGTTTATAGTTTTTATGATATATTATATTAATAATGTTAACCTATATTTAAGTACACTATTTGATGATATTATGATCATACAAAATAATTTCTCACATAGTTGATTCCCTGTTGTTAGTATACACACGTGTGAACAAGCTGAGTCAGCACAAGTCAGTACTAGTTAGTTACAAAACTTACACGGTTGGAGGAGCTTAATGCTGTTAGTATGTTAGTCAAGCATAACGCATAGTGCTTATATAGTTATATAAACTCAGCTGTATTAGTGAGAAATGTACTGGATCATTAATTTTACAATCAATCAGATATGGATTCTTCTTTTCTCTCTCTCTCTCTCTTTCACTTTCTCTTTCCCTCCGATTTCTCTTCTTGAATGTTGACACCTCCTAAGGTTTCCTCCACACGTGTTATTCTAGTGTCGACTTTATAAAAATCATTGTACGTACTCTCTCTCTCTCTCTCTCTCTCTCAATTGATTAAAGAGCGAAATTTCTAATGAACTATAATTAAAATAATAACTAAGAAGAAATGGATAATAACAAGTCTTCTTATTTATATTATACAGCAAGAACCAAGATACATAGCCATACAAACATTCGAATGCATGGTTGACAAATTAACCCACTTGGATCTTCTTGACATTATATATATATATATATACAGATACATATATATATATAGAGACATACAGTCTCAGAGATTAGCACATAACATGCAATTCATGGTGGATCGTTCAGTTGTTTTTCTTCTTCTGATCATTTAAAGCAGAACTGATATCTTTTGCTATGTTTTGTGCATCATATGAAATGCCAGACAATCCACGCCTTGAGAATCCAACACAGTAAAGACCACGGTTCTTTGCCTTCCAGTGATTCGGGAAACTTTGGTTTGGCATTCCATCGTCATTAAACAAATGGTCGTCATCCTAAGTTATAAACATATGGATAATGTAGGTACGTATATCAATGTACTTGAATATGTGTTTATAATTTAATCAGTAATAATGTAACTGAGAATACCAAAAAAAATCACGTACCTTAAGCCAGTTTAGCACAGTGCTTTTGTAACCAGTAGCAAATATAATAGCATCATAGCGATTGAAGTAGCCATTCCCAAATTCGATTTTGTTTCCTTCTATGATTGTGATAGATGGAACAACCTGATCGAAGATGAGTATTGTCACCATCATCATCATCATCACATGATCGAAATGGATAATCAAGTGATTAACCATTTTGCAGGATATACAATTAAATCGATGGAAAAATTAAGAAACTGTTGTGAAAAAAATATATATGAAGATCATATATAAACCATGCATGCATGCATTTTTGAGTATACCTTGATTTCCCCAGTCTTGATCTTGTCAAGGGTCCCAACATCGATGATGGGGGATCGACCCTTAGTTTCCTTGAGATAAAATGGTCCTTCTGTTGGCTTTTGAAGCCCATATTTGGATAAATTTCCCCACTTTAATTTGCTTAACGTCATGACAATAGTGTCCACCAATTTCCCTGGAAAGAGTTTTGATAAAACCATTCCAATGTACACCATTTCCTTGGTGAGAACATGTACCTGCATGCAATTTATAAATTGTTATTAAACAAGTTATAAAACATTAATGTAACAAATATATTATATTGTGTAGAGAGAATTAAAGAGAGAGAAGTTTTACCGGGCTACGGACAACGATGGTAGTATTAGCACCCCAATTTGACAAGTCATAAGAAATTTCCCAGCCCCAACCACCAAAACATCTTTTCCACCATATTTCCTCCCATTCGCATACTGGGTTGAATGCATGATCTCACCACTAAACCCATCCAAGCCATGAACTCGAGGAATGCAACCTTCACTATTTTCACCACTTGCAACCACAAGAAACCTCCCAAGGTATATTTCTCGCAAACCCAAAAGAGTGTTCTTGACAATAACACACCATTTTCCCACATCCAGATCATAGAATGCAGACTCCACAGTTCTGTGGTAGTTAGGACTTACCTTGAAATGAGACACATAAGCATGCAAGTATTGAACAAAGTCATTCTTGGGCATGTATTTGGGTGCACTTTTAGGGAAAGGCATATAAGGAAGTTCACAGAATTGCTTTGCTAGGTGAAGCTTCAAACGGTCATATGACCTTTTCTTCCAAAGAGAAGCATAGCAATCTTCTCTTTCGAGCACCACATTTGAGATGTCAAGGCGATTAAGACAGGCAGAGGTTGCTATGCCTGCAGGGCCAGCACCTACTATGACTACCTCTACTTCCTCCATTTCTGGATTTTGGTCAAGGCTCTGCAAGGGTTGAACTGATATGTGGCTTAGTCCTTGCTTGCCTATTTATATAGTGGGATCTCCAAATAAAATATTGGTTTCACCATTTCCTGAGAGTATGCATACTTGTCATGTATAGTCTTAGCTAAGCGTTATACTTGGCATGCGCGCGCACAGTTTTTGTTGGTCTTGTGCGTTATGTGTTGATGTTTGACTCTATACTACTATAAAGGCAGTCGATCAACTCCTCTAATAATGCAGGTAATTACAATAAATCATGATTAATGGAGAAAACTCATAGGAGAAGATCAAGGCTTAATTTAACGATATATGCATCAGTATTATTAGAGGATCAAGGCAGTCAACTCCTCTAATAATGCAGCTAATTACAATAAATCATGATTAATGGAGAAAACTCATAGGAGAAGATCAAGGCTTTAACGATGCATCAGTATTATTAGAGGATCCTCTAATTACTATAATCCTAAAATTGTTCGATAGATGCAGTTGTCTATTAGCTGTAGATTAGTCTTTTCCTTACCAAGACTCCTATCTTGTATATATAAAGTCAGTCATTGTACATAAAGATCAATGAAATATTCATCACTTTCATAATCGATCTGTTAACTACAACCATATCATAAACTATGCATATACGCACTAAGGTACCATTTATTAGCTTGTTTCCATTTTATTTTAGTTTACTTTGGCTAAACAATTAAGAACAATGTTATATATAAATGTACGTATTTGAATGCAAGCAGATCCTCTCGATCTGGAACTTTTAATCACTACTGTTCATTTCATCTCCTTAGAAAGCAAAAAAGTGGGAGATTCATTTTCTGTATCCATTTTGATTTAGTTTACATAGGTTATACAATATAATCAAATATACAATGTATCTGAAATGCAAATATATAGATGGTGCCGAGAAGCATCTACCATAAAGATTCTTTATGGGAATGAAACCATCCCACTCACCTATATATTGCCCTAATTTCTAAATTTAGTAGTTATAAATTCTTAATTTTATTTTCAGAAGTACGCTATACTTTTTTCTCTGTTCCACTTTAACATTCAAAAAGGTGCCTCCGGAGTTTAATTAAGATAAATAAATTCTTCATATTGCTCCCTCTCTTTTCCATTTAGAATTTATTCATTCTTATAAATCTCATTAAAAAAAAATTCAACTACATGAGCCTTTTAACGATAAGGGCATTTTTTAATTGAAAAAAACAAATTGGAACACAAGAATATAGAACTTAATTTAGACGATATCGAATCTTTAAACACAAAAAATAAACATAAAACATGTAATTTTTGTTGAACACATGAACATAAAAGTTTTTACCATGCTTCAACACAAAAAAGTATTAGTTGGATTGATAACGATAATGCACTTCTTTGTTATTAAGAATATTGAATTTTTTTTGCTAATGACCATTTGGTCTAGTAGTAGCACCTAGTCTTTTCTTCGTGAGAGAAGATCGATCTTGAGTTCAAATATTTGATAATAATAATTAAAAAATATATCGAATTTGCTAAGGACAGAATAGGATACCCTAACATATTGGGATTTAGATTTTGAAGTCTTTCCAAATATCGTAATTAAGTAATTAAATTTTTTTAAAAATATCTAGATAAAATGTTGGAAAATGCAACCGAAATTCAAGGATATATTGGTCATGTTTGTTTTACTCAATCATACGTATGAGACGACATATCGACAATGAACGACAAAATGGCTTATTAGGCAATGAACACAAAGATTCTCACTGATAAAAATTCTAAACTAGAACACACATTGTTAAATCGATACTGAGAGAGTATGACAAATATTTCGTTACACCTTTTATAATGATGGCTGGCAACAAAATCAGTGGCAGAGCCACGTGAGGACGAGGGGGGACACAAGCCCCCACTCAAATTTTGGCATTAAAAAAAGATTGGCTTATGATATATGGTAGTTTATTGAAATATATACCCTTAAAATAAATCAGGTCTCACACATGTTAGCCTTTTTTATTCTTTCTATTTTTGCCACTTTCCCTTTTGTCTATTCTAGAAGGTCCTTTTCAAATTTTCATTCATCTAACGTCAATCTCTTTTTTTTTTTTCTTGTTCTTGCACAATTGTCTTTCACTTCAAATAAATTTCTCTACTTTTCAATTGATATGGATTTTTACACATGCAAAAATTAAAATAACTACTAAACCTAAAGCAATTTTATTGCAGGAATTTGATTTAAGGTTTACTTATTTGAACTTGAAGTTGATTAATTATGTATTGATCGAGAAGCAGAGAGGAAAAGCTACTATATTCGGTAATTACAAAAAATGGAGACTATATATGTTTTATTTTTTCAAAAATTTGTTTGGGATATTTTTGCTACTTTGTAAGATTGCAACAGATCAGTTGCAGGGATTTATTGGTATTGATAGTGAAGTTATACATGCATGGATTTTTAATTGACACAGTTTCGTAGTTGGGGTACTTTAATGTAACTTTTTAAACTTGAGATACCAAGTTGAAAAGTGATGTATAATTGAGGTATATAATTATAATTTACCCTTATTTAATTTGTATTCCTTTCGAGACAAAAAGTGACTAGTACGTGAATAGTTACTACGTGGTTACATTTTTCTTCAATTATTGTACTTTTGTTGGTCCCAGGTGTCGTCATGACAATTCGTGTGTGGAAAAAAAAGGGAACCATACAAATCTTATTTTTCCTCAATTATTGTCCTCTAACACTACTCTTCTTTTTGTGCCCTTTTAATTTTTTCTCATGTTCATTATATACTATACTATAATGTTACGATCAAAATTGTTCAATTATTTTCAGATTATTCTTTAAAATTTATTTTTGTAAGAAATCAGTTAAATAAAAATTATTTAGTTATTTAACTGTAACAAAAATTATTTATTTATATAATACTACTTAAGTGATCGACTAAATGATTTTATCATTTTTAGTTTTTACGGAAATAATATTTAAAAAGTAGTAAATCCGAAAAACGATTCTGTGAAATTGAGAAAAGAAGAGATAAAATAGCTAGCATTTCTCATTTAATTATCTCTAATGAGCATTAGATGATTAGTCGGTGAGATTGGCTGGTGTGTAAATTTTCAACGCAGATATTATATTTAGTAGGCGGTCTAAGTTTTCATGCGCTTCCTTATTCGTCAGTTTCTGCTGTATGCTTCTTGTTCTGCTGCTTTTCTTTGAATTACTGTTACTTTTTAACGTATGATTTTTTGACTCGTAAACCACATGCACGATTTTGCATGCCAATATTTATTGGCTTCACAACTCTATGAAACTATATGAGCATCCTTCTAGAAGCACATGTGACTAGCACCCTTCTAGAAGCACATGTGACTTCCCAGTCACATGTACGCAAGGAATAAAATTTCAAAATTTTCGGCGAAATTTTGCCGAAAATTTCGTTTTTTAGAGGTAAGGAAATTTTAACAAGTATTCGTCCAAATTTCGTGAAGATTTCGCCGAAATTTTCGAAATTTCAGAAATTTCGCCGAAATTTGCCGAAATTTGTCGAAATTTCGCTCATCACTTCTCTATCCGTCGATCTTCTCCTTCTCTGTCCAAAGTCCAAACCCAGCAACACTCTAAAAAATCATTCAAACCCAGCCAAAATAAACCCAGCAAACCTGTAAAAAACAGTCCAAAAACAACCAAAATAAACTCAGCCAACGGGGAGGGAGGGAGAAGAGATCGGGAATTAAGGAGAGGAAGAAGAGGAGAAGGATGAAGGAGGAAAAAGAAAGAGATGCGCGCGACTGGGCTGGGAGAGAGAAATGAGAGGGAAGAAGAGAGATGGGCTGGGACTAGTAGAGAGAGAAGAGTGTCCCAGCAGACGTAGAAAAGAGGGAAGAAAAGTCACAGGAAAGGAAAGAAAGTGAAGGAAAGAAAAAGAAAAGAAAGGAAGGAAAAAAAGAAAAGAGAAAAAAAAAGAAAAATATAAAGTTAGATACTTAGACTTAGAGTCTTAGACTTAGTACCCTTCAGATGCCAAAAGTTGGTGGGTACGTGTTAATCTACTAGAGGTGATATTGGTGGGTGTTGATCTTTAGTAGTTTGGCCAGCACATAGATTATGAACTTATGGGCTTATGGCCATATTTGGTCAACATTAATTTAAAAAACCTCTTCACCAACTAATTAGTAATTTCTTAAAATTATGAGACTAAATTAAAGATTAATTTAACAACACCCAGAAAATCAGATGCCAAAAACAAAAAATAATAGAAATTAATCTAAAAGTAACAAGAAAGAAAACCCAGATTAATATAACTACTAAATGCTTGTACATTAATAAAAATATATAGTAACACAAACGAATAGTAATATTTCTTATCTTGGAAAGAAAAAAAAAGTTTGGGATTTCGTCTAGCTCTTTTGAGACTTCGTTTAGTTATTTTTAAATTATAAACTCTAATATATTTTTATATAAAAAATAATTAAAAATACCCTAAAGGACCTAAACCCTAATATCTTATATCATATCATAAATAATATGAAGTATAGATTATAGAATATATAGAGTTTAGTATATAGATTACAGAGTATAAAGAATATTAGGGTATATAGAATATTAGGGTATATAGAGTATATAGGATTTAATGTATAGATTATAGAGTATAAAGAATATACTAATGTTATTTTGCCTCCAGCGCGCATTATATTCATCTTATATAACATGAAACCTATTATATAATTAGGTTTTTTCAATTATTTTTTATAAATATAGTAGATAATATGTTAAATAAACATATAGGAAAGTTTCATTCAAAATTTCCGTATTTTAATAGTAATTTCCGTCATTTCTGTCAAATTTTTGTCGAAATTTAAAATTTCTCGAAATTTCCATCGAAATTTCTGCGAAATCCGAAATTTTACTCCTTGCATGTACATGCCTCATATTTAATATTTATGTTGTTTGACTATCTAAGAGATTGTATAATCTCTTTTAAGTATTTGAAATTAGTGCCTTCTCAAGTCATGCTATATATATTTATGCAATATATATATATATATATAAATAGCGGTCTTTTAATAAGGGATCCCTCATTTAGTGTTAAATGAGGGATTCCCTTGTGGGGTTCACATGGGTCGTTTTATGTCGATTAGAACTGTCTATTTTTTACATTTTCATTAATAGATCATCCCTATAAAAAATCAGTCAAATCGGAGACTGTTAAAATATCTAATTTGGATCAAACAAATTATAAACACCTAAACTTTGACCGCTTAATCAAATGGATAAATGGCTTCCGATTTGGCTGATCTTTTATGATCTATCAATGGAGATGTAAAAAATAGACGGTTCGGATCGACACAAAATGACCCGTGTGGGCCCCACAGGGGGATCAAGGGATCCCTTATTGATATATAGGCTCCTGTATATATAAATATGTATATAATATACAGGCCCCTTTTGTTGAGGTATACCTCAACTTAAACATAATGATGATGTATAGTTTGTCGGACCCACTCCGCATTGTAATTTAATGATCGAAGCCATCTATTTTTTACGTCTATACACAAGAATCATCCTTGCAAAAAATTGGATAAATCAGGATAAACCTTTGAAGTCGAGTCTAGTGTTCAACACTATGACCTTAAGACAATTTACGCCCGCCCTACTGTGCTATGGTCAATCGGCGCTCGCTTCTCAGGATACAACGACTTCTTCCTTGCAGTAGTAGCACTTCAAACTACAAGGTTCTGTGAACCCAAATATGCAAATAACTCTTTCTTTGGTTATGGAAGACTGTGCTTGAATGAATGCAAGTTTTTCTTAGTAATTTTTTCTATGTCCTAAAAGATTTCAAGACTACTATATTTATAGATGCAAAGTGCCTTTTGGAAAGGTTTTGATTGAATTAAATGGCCAAGAGACACATTCCATTGAATGGGCAACAGACACATTTGTTCATGGCCATGACTGTTTTAATTCAATCAGTGTTTCTTTTTGAAACCTTGTGTCTGTTCAGTTTTAATTGAACGTATACCAGTGGCTTTCTGGAGGATGACTCTACAAATCAATATTGGGCCTATTACTAAATAAAGCCCAATATTTAATTCCTTTCCACTTACATTTTCCATTCATATAGAATTATGATATTTAAGCAAATAAATATTTCCATAATTAATTTAAATATTCATTACTTAAAATATCATAATTCTAACAATCCTTCACATGAATGAAAATTGGCACAAATATATGCATATGAGGATGCAGACACTAGAAAGAGTTACTTATTGGAAAGTTATTGAATCAAGATAGGTAGCTTGTGGCCTTGAACCTTCCCTAGTGAAGGACTATCGGATTTACTTGGCTAATCAGTGAACGTAATGTCTTGAACTGTTCAGCTGTTGGTGTAAACCAAGACAATAGTACTCACACAATAACCTCCCAGACATATTTTAGTTCTAACGGTTGTGTTCATTTCGGCCTTGAACAAAACCTGGTATTCATGAGTGCTTTAGAGAATTCAGCCTTACTCAAAATTCTCATAGAAACGGCCACATTTCCACTCATATAGGTGACTGCCTATAAGGAATATCCTGCCATACCCCACTCGGATAAACCAAGATATAGAATCATTAAAAGCATAGCTTAGCCTATAATCACATTGCAGGCAGCACTGCTTTTTATTAGGAATGGGAAGGAGATTTTATCTCCGCAGTGCTAGGTCAGAGCATACCATAATTTAGTTGTCCCTTTTGAACCTAAATCTTGGGATCACCAGTCAACTAGGTTGGGTTTCCACTATGGCTTCTCTTTTACAAGGGCTTTAATCTCATTCCCTTTGATAATCTATAAACTTGCTCTCTATTCAAACCTTTCGTAAACGGATCCGCTAAATTATCTCTTGACTTCACATAGTCAATGGTAATGATACCACTAGAGAGTAGTTGCTTCACGGTGTTATGTCTTCGACGTATATGTCGAGACTTACCGTTATACATGTTATTTTATGCCCTTGCAATCGCTGATTGGCTATCACAATGTATACATATAACGGGCACAAGCTTAGGCCAACATGGAATATCCTCTAAGAAATTCCGAAGCCATTCGGCTTCTTCTCCTGCTTTATCCAAGGCTATGAACTCAGATTCCATAGTGGATCTAGCAATACACGTTTGCTTGGTGGATCTCCATGAAACAGCCGCGCCTCCAATCGTAAAGACATATCCACTTGTGGATTTTGAGTCTTTAGTATCTGATATCCAATTGGCATCACTGTAGCCCTCAAGTACGGCTGGATATCTTGTATAATGTAGTCCGAAATTCTTAGTGTATCTTAGATATTTAAGTACCCTACTTATAGTCTTCCAATGATCCTTTCCAAGATTATTTGTATATCTACTCAATCTGTTAACTGAGTAGGCTAAATCAGGTCTAGTGCAATTCATAAGATACATTAGACTGCCAATGATACGAGCGTATTCTATTTGTGATATACCTTGACCATCATTCTTCATAAGATTAATATTTGGGTCATAAGGTGTTTGTACAGGACTAGTATCATACTTGTTAAACTTATCAAGTATTTTCTCAATGTAGTGTGATTGAGACAAGACTAGTCTATCAGATGTTCTCGAAATTTTAATTCCTAGAATCACATCTGCAACACCCATATCTTTCATGTCAAAATTATTAGTTAGCATTTTCTTGGTTGATTTAATCATACCAATATTACTACCCATAATCAACATGTCATCTACATAGAGACAAATAATGACAAACCCATCTTTAGTGCTTTTAGTGTACACACATTTGTCACACTCATTTATCTTAAAATTATTTGACATCATGGCTTTGTCAAATTTTAGATGTCATTGTTTTGGTGCTTGCTTTAGGCCATACAAAGACTTAACAAGCTTGCACACCTTATGTTCTTGACCAGGAATAACAAAACCTTCAGGTTGTTCCATGTATATTTCCTCGTCTAATTCACCATTTAGAAATGTCGTCTTGACATCCATTTGATGAATTTCTAAATTATGCAATGCTGCTATTGTAATTATATTAGCATCCTAATGGATGTTATTCTTGTAACTGGTGAGTATGTGTCAAAGTAATCTAAGCCTTCCTTTTGCTTATATCCTTTCACAACAAGTCTAGCTTTATATTTATCAATTGTTCCATCGGCCTTCATCTTCCTCTTGAAAATCCACTTATAACCCAAAGGCTTATTTCCAGGGGGAAGATTCACCAGTTCCCAAGTATGATTCTGTAAGATGGAATCAATTTCAGAATTAATAGCCTCTTTCCAAAGCGGTGCTTCAGGTGAAGACATTGCTTCCTTGTAAGTACGAGGCTCATTTTCTAACAAATAAGTCAGAAAATCTGGACCAAAGGACTTAGATGTTCTTGCTCTCTTGCTACGTCTAGGTTCAATATTGGGTTCTTGTTCACTAGACCCTTGGTCTATATTTTCTTGATGGCTTTCTTGGTTATTATCATTTACAGTATTATAAGTTCTTTTAAGAGAACTTCTTTCTCGTGCCTCTTTATAAGGAAATATATTTTCAAAGAAATATGCATTCCTTGATTCAATAATTGTGTTCACATGTATATCTGAAATATCAGATTTATGTACAAGGAAACGATATGCACCACTGTTAATTGCATAACCAATAAAGATACAGTCAATGGTTTTTGGTCCTATTTTAACCTTTTTAGGTTCTGGGACTGCCACCTTAGCTAGACACCCCACACTTTGAGATATTTGTAAGAAGGCTGGTGACCTTTCCATAATTCATATGGGGTCTTGTCTAACTTCTTATGAGGCAACTTGTTGAGAATAAGATTTGCAAATAGCAGTGCTTCCCCCCACAAGTTCTGAGGTGCTCTAGAACTTATTAGTAAAGCATTCATCAGCTCTTTTAATGTATGGTTCGTTCAGCAATACCGTTCTGTTGAGGTGAATAGGGTGCAGTAGTTTGGTGAATAATTCCATGTTGAGCACAAAACTCACCAAAAGGTGATTCATATTCACCACCCCTATCACTTCTTAATCCTTTGATCTTTATGCTAAGTTGATTCTCAACTTCAGTCTTATAATGTTTGAACATCTCAATCGCCTCATCTTTGCTTCTTAGTAAATACACATGACAATATCTTGTACAGTCATCAATAAAAGTAATAAAATACTTTTTCCCACCCCTAGTTTGTATAAATTTTAAATCACAAATATCACTGTGAATTAAATCCAGAGGTTCAGTAGTTCTCTCAATAGAATGGAACGATGTTCTAGTTAACTTTGCTTCAACACAAGTTTCACACTTAGTATTAGAATCAATGTAAAACTTAGGAATCAGATCCACGTTAGTTAATTTGCGTATTGTATCAAAATTAACATGGCCTAATCTACCATGCCAAATATTAGATGACTCAAGCATATAAGCAGAACTAACTGTGTTATTATTATTAACTTTTGGTACAACAGTCATTACATTCAATTTGAACTGACCATCATTCAGGTACCCTTTTCCCACATACATCCCATTCTTAGTAAGTACAAATTTGTCAGACTCAAATACCAACTTGAAACCATTCTTGCTCAATAGAGATTCAGAAACCAAGTTCTTTCGGATGTCAGGAACATGGAGCACATTGTTGAGAGTAACCTCTTTGCCAGATGTCATCTTCAGAACCACTTTCCCTTGGCCTTCAACCTTTGAGGTGGAGGAGTTTCCCATGAACAGTTGTTCTCCATCAAGCCCATGATAAGTGGAGAACATTTTCCTATCAGCACACACATGACGAGTAGCCCCAGTGTCCACCCACCATTCTTTGATATTTCCCACCAAATTAACTTCAGAGACGACCGCAGAAAGATTGATATCAGATATATCATTGGCCGGAGAGCTTATCTTCCTTGGTTATGTTTGCCTCATTTCCCTTGCCTTTCTTCTTGCCATGACTCTTGCCTTGACTCTTGTCACTCCTACAGTCCTTTGCACGGTGGCCAGTCTTATTGCAATTAAAGCACTTGTCATTGAACTCCTTGGCCTTCTTGGAATTTCCTTGACTTGTGCCTTCCCCAAAATGCTTCCTCTTTTTGCTATTATTTGGCCTATTCTCCACTATGTGTGCCTTAGCCTCTATGGAAGATCCTCGCTTATCAGAGTGGCGATTATCTTCCTCAATCCTCAATCGCACGATCAGATCCTCAAGCCCCATCTCTTTGTGCTTGTGCTTAAGGTAGTTCTTGAAATCCTTCCAGGATGGCGGTAATTTCTCAATTACAGTAGCCACTTGAAATGACTCAGGAAGTACCATATCCTCTGCATCAATTTCATGCAAAATAAGTTGGAACTCTTGGACTTGACTGATCACGCTTTTGGAGTCCACCATCTTGTAGTCAAGAAAACGACCCACAATAAATTTCTTCATTCCAGCATCTTCGGTCTTGTATTTCTTGTCCAAAGACTCCCACAACGCCTTGGCTGTTTTCATTGGACTACACACATTGTAGAGTGCATCGTCCAACCCATTGAGGATATAATTCTTGCAGATAAAATCAGCATGGTTCCAGGCATCAGCAGCAACCATAGATTCTTTGGAAGTTCCAGGAGCAGGAGCATCTTCCTTCAAGAATTTGACCAAGTTCATTGTTGTTAAATAAAACACCATTTTCTGCTGCCACATCTTGAAATCAGTTCCATTGAACTTTCCAGGTTTCTCCCCATGGTGAGAAGATTGCAGCAACACAGGAGCAGATGCCATAGGAATAGCAGATGACAAAGGGACTGTTTCTGTCACAGGTCCAGTCATGGTATTTATATTCTTAGTACTTGAGGCATTCATTTTTCCTTTGAAGTATAAACAATTTTTGAATAAGCAGCTATATATAACAACAGCAGAATAAAAGAAATATAAAGAAACTGATTTTCAACGAAAGACAGAATACACAACCAGAACAAAAAACAAAAACACAGATTAAATGTATGGAAAGTAATAAAAATAAATACACAAAATGAATTCTTTAATGTCAAAGCAACAGTAAAGAAGGTAAAGCACAAAAGACGAAAAATATGGCAAGATCAAAACTAATAAAGATCTAAGAACAAAACCCACTAGCAGATGTAAATAAAAAATGATATAAATAGGAATAATGAACAGTATGTATATATATATAAATATATATCTATCAAAACGTAGACTACTAAACAAAACAGATCTTTGTTGAACAAAAATCAAAGCCACCAAAATTGACAAAGTCAAAGCAGATATTGAATGAATAGATAATAAGAAAAAATTAAAAGTAGAAACAATATAGCAATTACACAAATAAATCGTCTTAAGATTGTTGGAAACTATAGGTATAAATTGCTATATTCAAACAAAGAGATTTAAATAATACAAAGAATTAGACAGTAAAGGAAGTTTAGAAAAACCTTTGAAGTCGAGTCTAGTGTTCAACACTATGACCTTAAGACGATTTACGCCCGCCCTACCGTGCTATGGTCAATCGGCGCTCGCCTCCCAGGATATATACAACGACTTCTTCCTTGCAGTAGTAGCACTTCAAACTACAAGGTTCTGTGAACCCAAATATGCAAATAACTCTTTCTTTGGTAATGGAAGACTGTGCTTGAATGAATGCAAGTTTTTCTTAGTAATTTTTTCTATGTCCTAAAAGATTTCAAGATTACTATATTTATAGATGCAAAGTGCCTTTTGGAAAGGTTTTGATTGAATTAAATGGCCAAGAGACACATTCCATTGAATGGGCAACAGACACTTCTGTTCATGGCCATGACTGTTTTATTTCAATCAGTGTTTCTTTTTGAAACCTTGTGTATGTTCAGTTTTAATTGAACGTATACCAGTGGCTTTCTGGAGGATGACTCTACAAATCAATATTTGGCCTATTACTAAATAAAGCCCAATATTTAATTCCTTTCCACTTACATTTTCCATTCATATAGAATTATGATATTTAAGCAAATAAATATTTCCATAATTAATTTAAATATTCATTACTTAAAATATCGATCATAATTCCAACAAAACTCAATCTCAGATGGCCACATGCTTGTCTCAATGTGACAAGGTTTCCAGTAATAGTACCACCTGCAATGGCTTGGATTGCTGCCAGACCTTCATTCCATCGTTTCTCTCTTCTTTCAATACCAGTTTTGTGACTACAAGAAATCCATGCAATTATGCATTCTTGGTAGACCATGACTGGTTTCAGTCGTTTGCCAACAATTCAACAAATATTTCTTCCAATATTGGGCCTATTGGCGATATGGATGCTGATGTGGACAATAGTCAAAGGACTAATATATCAAACAAAAAAAATGACTAATATCAATTTCTAATGTTACACAACTTACACTAAGTCTTATTGAATATCTAATCTTATTTAACGACTAAATCTAGAAGCCCCAAAATATTGTTCTATATAAACCATGATATAGCCACTTGGTGTAATATGTACGACATGTTTATAGTTTTTATGATATATTATATTAATAATGTTCACCCATATTATAATATATGGACACTACTGGAAAAATGGACAGTAGGCACGAATAATGACTCACAGTTATGAGGCGAATGAGATTACAGCATTTCCAAACATGGTTTTGAGCAATCAGTGACTCAAACTTAGTGTTCACGGTGTAACCGTGAGTAATTTAATAATAGGCACTGGTAACTGTGAGGATTTTTAAAATTCAGCGGCTTCGGCTGCGTGGAGCCGCTGCAACGGAGCCGATAAATGATATCAGTGAACAACATTCGCATTTACTAAGTCACAGATGACCAAACTGTGACATGTAGTAATTCACAGATTTCCAAACCGTGCCATGTACTAAGTATTGTTCGGATTGTGTACAAGTTTGCTGGTTATCTAAAGTCTCACGGTTTTGATTAAATTGTGTATATTTAAACTATTAGTCACTGTTTTCATGCAGTGCCTATTCCAAAAGTAATATTTTATCTTTCAGTCACGGTTTACATACTGTGCCATGATCAAAATTACTATTGCCACTGTCACGGTTTACCCTGAACCCTGAAATTATAAGCAACAGAGAACCGGACCTCTCTTGAGAAGACCGGTCCTCCAGAGGCGATCCATCATTTCTGCTTGAATTAAGAATCGGATCTCTCTTGAGGAGACCGGTCCTCCAGAGGCGATCCATCATTTCAGTTTGAATTAAGAACCGGACCTCTCTTGAGATGACCGGTCATCCAGAGGCGATCCATCATATATTACTGTCAGATTTTATCTATTAGTCACGGTTTACATACTGTGCCATGACCAAAATAATATGGCATATGCGATATGAAGGATTAACCCTCCTCCTTCCCTCTCCAATTTATCACGCGAAATAAATGATATTAGCAGTACCCACCGCGCGCAGGAGCAAAACCCCCTTCTCTTCCCCCCTTTGATTGAGAAATTTTTCTGCGCTCAGGGATCAAATAAGGCCAGGTATGGGTTTATTTAGTATACTCATATCCCAAATTTGCCTAATTAAGTATGTAATGGTAGTCTTCTTATACTTCATCCCCATTATGAGTTGTTGGCTATGAAGTTCAACAACGACCACGAGACCGGATTAGATTAATGAGATGAGGAATTGACAAGGAGAACCTGGCAATCTGAACTTGAATTATTACATGTTAGACTTACCTATTATTTGCTCTACATCTGATTGATTTAGAACAATAGAAATATTGGGTTTGATTGCAATTTAGGAATTCCCTTTTTTTGAGGTTCATGACTTTATAATATATGTTCTGAATATATCATATGAGTATGCATTTGGTTTGTCACTTGCGTGATGAATAATCCCCATACGTATGTATTTTGTTTGACATTTTAATTTAGCAAGCATTTAATTTTTAGTATTGCATTTTTAAGACTACAATACCTACTTGTATATTTGAGCTGACCTATATTCCTGCAGTTTTTTTTTTAAGATTCTAAATACAGAACAAAGAAGAACACTTGAAGCTTGGTCTGTGCGCTTTCACAATTGAAATCAAGTTTGTTGTTGTCTCAATTTCTATTTACATGTAGATATAATTGTTATCAACAAAGGTAGTGAAAAAATGACTCAATTTTCTGATCCCATTTAGTTATCCTTCTTCCTCCCAACCCATGTTTTTATTATTCTCTCTCTGTATTGGCCTTGGCAGTTTTGGGTATAAGCAAATGAACAACGAGCAGGTGGTTACAGTAGAAATTAAAATTAATTCTTGAATATATCCATCAATTGTCATAAGTATGTATTGGGAAACTGCATCCAAGCATATTTCCTATTGTTCATACATCCACTTTTTTGTTGAACATCTTTATGGGCTTCGTCTGCTATTATTTTTTGGATTTTTTCTGCAAATTGACTTAGTTTTCTTCTAATTACTAGGCAGATAGTGACTTCTCAATGGATAAAGATTGGGTATTTTTGGATCGTATGAGTGACGAATATTTGACAAGGCTACGTGCATTCATCGCCCATGCATTAAGAGTATCCGCATTTGATGGGCACATTAAGTGCCCGTGTAGTCAATGTTGTAATCGGTATTGGAAGTCACCTATAGAAGTTGAAGAACACATTTTTGTTGATGGTATGGACGAAGATTATGTTAATGCACCATGGACATCGCATGGGGAGCAGTTGCCTAGGCCTAACACCGAAGCAACCCATGTTCAGAATGAAGATATGACTGGTATGTTGCATGATGCCTTTGGAATGCATGGGTTTGAATATACTGCTGGAACTAATGATGATACCTCCCCGCCCTCTGGGCCCACTTCTGCTGCTGAAAGCTTTTTCCATGCGATGGAGGATGCTAAAGTAGAGTTGTACCCAGGCTGTGGCAGAACTAAGCTTTCCTTCTTGGTGAGATTATATCAGATCAAGTGCTTGCATTCTTGGACCAACACATCTTTTACAGAATTGCTGACTTTGCTAAAGGATTGGTTTCCGAAAGGGGTGAATTTGCCACCCAGTTTTTATAAGACCAAGAAGTTCATTACTGACTTGGGTTTGAGTTATGAAAAAATTGATGCATGCCCAAAAGATTGCATGTTATATTGGAAGGAGCATGCCAACAATACATCATGCCATGTGTGTGGCAAACCACGTTACAAGGAAAACATAGAGGCCGGACATGTCACTCGTACTAAAGTTGCTAATAAGGTGTTACGTTACTTTCCTTTGGGACCACGACTCCAACGTCTTTATATGTCACATCATACCGCTGATTCTATGGTATGGCATGCCGAACGCAGACAGGTGGATGGTGTGCTTAGGCATCCTGCAGACTCCCCAGCGTGGGAAAAATTAGATAGTTTGGATCCATCCTTTGGTTCAGAGCCACGTAATGTGCGCTTAGGGCTGGCTAGTGATGGATTTAATCCTTTCGGTATGATGAGCTTATCCCACAGTACTTGGCCGGTGATCATTTCAGTTTATAATCTTCCACCGTGGCTATGCATGAAACAACCGTACTTAATGCTTTCTTTGCTTATTCCCGGTCCTAAGAGTCCTGGAAATGATATAGATATTTATCTTCAACCTTTAGTGGAGGAGTTGAAGACTCTTTGGGAACATGGGTTACCAACATTTGATGCAGTGAAAAAAGAGACTTTCATCATGCGTGCTGCCGTTTTATGGACAATTAATGATTTTCCAGCATATGCGATGCTTTCAGGTTGGAGCACTAAAGGGAAGAAGGCATGTCCACAATGTGCATATGGGACATATTCTCTAAGGTTGAATGTAAGTCAAAAAGAATGTTATCTTGGTCATCGTCGATGGTTGCCTATCAATCATCGGTTTCGAAGATTGACTCATTCATTTAACGGATCCCAAGAGCATGGTTTACCACCAATTCCTATGACAGGTGGAGAGTGTCTGGCTTCATTAAGTGGGTTAACCTTTCAATTCGGTAAGGGTAAAAAGAAATCTTTAACTCGCAAGCGCAAACATGATGCTGCCAAGTACGATGGTCCATGGAAGAAAAAAAGCATTTTTTTTGATCTACCATATTGGAAGGATCTTCTTATTCGACATAATCTGGATGTGATGCATATTGAAAAAAACGTCACAGATAGTGTTTTGGGGACGTTGTTATGTATTGATGAGAAAAACAAAGACACATACAAGGCTCGCTTGGATTTGGTGGATCTAAAACTGAAAAAAAAACTACATCCCATACTTGAAGGGGGAAGAACAAAACTACCCCCGAGCCCTTTCACCTTATCAAATGAAGAAAAAACGTCAATGTGCACAGTCCTTGCATCAGTCAAGGTTCCTGATGGGTTTGCCTCCAACATAGCCAGATGTGTTAAAGTTGAAGAGAAGAAATTAATAGGTCTAAAGAGCCATGATTGCCATATACTTATGCAGTACTTGATTCCTATTGCAATTCGTGGGATCTTACCAAGAAATATGATTCGTGTGCTACTCGAGCTTAGTTCATTTTTTCGAAACCTCTGTTCTAAGGTTGGTACTACTGGTCACTTTCAAGTTTTGTCTCGAAGAATCGCAATTACATTATGTGAATTAGAAAAGTTATTGCCGCCGGCATTTTTTGACTCAATGGTTCACTTGCCTATTCACCTTGCTGATGAAGCAGCAATAGCTGGTCCTGTACAATACAGGTGGATGTACCCAATCGAGAGGTATTAAAAACGCAGTATGTAATGTATAAATATATTTTATTTATTATTTGCTTTATTCTCCTCTGTTACATGAATCAAACATGCACAAGTTATATATATATATATATATTTTTTTTTTACACTTTGATTTGGGTTAGTTTTCTTTTACTTATGCTCATCACCACGTTAATTATTTTATGCAGATACCTGCAAACACTCAAGAAATATGTTCGTAACAAATATCGTCCCGAGGGCAGCATCGCCGAAGGGTATATTGTTGAAGAGTGTTTAACTTTTTGCTCTATGTATCTTGGGGACGAAACTGTTACACGTCGAAATAGGCCTGGTCGAAATGTTGATGCGGTAGGGAGTGGTGCACGTGACGGACTAGTAATATTTTCAGCACCTGGAAGATCTCTTGGGAGAGTTGAATTATTCAACCTAGACCAATCAAAATGGGAAAGAGCACACTTGCATGTGTTGCTCAACTGCCCCGATGTCCAACCTTATATAAGGTGCAATACATAAGATGTTGATGTGAATTTGATAATACTGGATGGTTTCATTTTTTTCAAATAATTGTCAAACCATCTTATCATTTATTTCATTTATAAGGGACCACGTTGCTCGTGAGAGGGCAAATCGAGGACCACGCATAAGTGAAGCAGCATCTATACAATTAGCGCACTTGTCATTTCCGGAGTGGTTTCGAATACATGTTAGTATCCTGCTAGTAATTGATATATTTAGAATGATGTTGATATATTTCGGAATAGTGTATAATATTTGGTCATTTATGCAGATCGATGACCAACTAGATCGTGGGGTTTGCAACATTAGTGACGACTTGTGTGCATTGGCTAGTGGACCGAGTCGGCGAGCTGGTCGTTGGAAAAAATACATAATGAATGGTTATCGGTTCCATGTGAAATCTGTTGATGAGGCTGGCCAGTCACAAAATAGTGGAGTATTTGTACAAGGTGAGAATGAGAATTATGCTATAGTTGAAGATACTAATCCGAGCTCATCCATGGTTGACTATTATGGTGTACTGAATGACATTATTGATTTAGACTATCATAATGACCGACATGTGGTGTTATTTGATTGTGACTGGATAAATGGGCAAGGCCGCCAAAGTGGTATTAAAATAGATGAATATGGGTTTACATTAGTGAACTTCACTCGATTGATGCCCCCACAGGACACATTTATTTTAGGGTCACAAGCACATCAGGTGTTTTATGTGCAAGATCTAAATCAACCAGTTTGGCATGTTGCCGTGAAAACAAGGCCTAGAGATTATTTTGACATGGGCATAGTAACAACCCATGATATTTCTGCACCTCAAAACTTGGATGATGCCACTAATGTGGTCGACGAAGTAGAGGTCCGAACAGATGTGGAAGATGTGATGGTGACTTAAATGGACAGCCAGGTAAATCTTATTTTGAATATCACACTTTATGGCAAACATCATGAGGAGGTGATTTGGTTTTTCGCCCATGACTAATTATATCCCTCGAATGAACATGTGAACATATTTTACTTTGGTGTTTGCAATTTGTGTTCCTGCTGATCTGAACTTAGATAATTAAGTCACTTGCAATATCCAGAAAACAAGTAGATTAGATTCACATGTTGTATTTTCAGGCATGCAATACGGAACATTATACTCATAGTTCTTACTGTGCTTACTTTCTTTTCATCACCATAAGATGGTTGTTTTGTAATGGAATTTGCTTCCATAGCATATGGATATTATATATTATGTGCAAATATGAATAACCCGATAATTTTGAAGATCTACATGGATTCATTTGGTAACCTTAAGATGATCAACAAAATAACAGGGCAATGGACAATATATGAAACAAGGCTAGTATTTAAAGTATTTGATGCAATTGTAGATCGGGTACGCTATTTTTGGATCCCTCACAGGGCTCTTTGATCCACTATTTTTTGGTTCTGTGTTGTGGTTATATACCTCTCTAACCTCCATGTAAGGTGTAGGAGGTTCCACCAATGGTGACCATTGAGGACCAATTGGCATACCTCTTGGGGAACTAGAAATGCTCCTAGAAGGACTAAGACTCGTAACATTCTGGCCCTCATCGAGTGGTGAGCATGGTGTTGGCGCCTCTATACCCTTCGGGAGCTCAAATGCAACTAGGTCTTCCTTAAAATTATTGAAATCCACTGTATGTCCAACAATTTGATGAGAAGGATTCGCATCTGAATGCAGTGGATGAGGATGAGCACATGATGACTCTCCATTTTCTAAGGGACGATTGGATTTACTGGATGCGCTACTACCTTGCCTCATGCTTGTTTATTTTAAAAGCAAATGCAGCAACCCATATGCTTTTCTATCACTCTATGTAGATATTACATATTTATAGAGTCGTAACTATTGAAACATTGTTGTCTAGAAAAATAATTGAAACACTGATGAGGCTAGACAAAATAGCTTGGTATGGAGTTCATTATTGTGAAATGGACAATTGGTTGACAGCTTTATGTCATAACACACAAGGCAAATAGTGGATTATACCCCTGATGTTTGATTGAGTACAGACCAATAATACATGTGTGCATAACGATGAAAACATTATTCAAATTACTAACTTGGTAAGAGAGTGGTGAGGAGCTACTGCACCAGAGATTCCCACTGCATGCACCAGAGATTCCCACTGCATGCACCTGAAAACTGCTAAGTGCAGGAACTTTATTCATTTCAATGACAAATAGTCAACATTCGTATGATAAGCAAGCATGTGCATGGAGTGTAGTGTTGATTGTCATTTATTTCTACTATATATGCACCATAAACCATTCAATGCTCTCACTCTGCCACACTTGACATATATAAAACATAATCATGCCTAAGAAAGTTAGAACCCCAATTAATCGTAATGTTTATCGGGAGTTATGGTTTGAAGACTCAAGTTATGATACACCACCCTCGGATGCGTGCTCGCAAACTGATTCAAGTGAGAATCCTCATGAAATGAGGGATTTCCAAAATTCTGTGTTGGCGAATTGGGTGCCAGCAACTCGACACGTTCTTCCTCACCGAAACGGCCGAGGTGACACCAACTTCTTTGGAGAACCAATTCCTGGCCAGCGATCTGCAAATGACAGGTTAGTTCATGCTAAGAAAGGTAATCAAATTGCTGAAAAAAATGTCCAATTCGATTATGGATATACTAAGCGTAAGAACAAAACAGTACGTAATGCTCCATGTTGAAAAAGAAATTGTAAGCATAGGTCCTTTTTCTCCTACACCCAAAGAGGCTTTTATTAGTAACTTATATTAGTAAAACCTAAGGTTCTGTAAGGATTAATTATTGCGTGTTCTAATATTTTGATTATGTTAATGTCTTGCTTGTTAAATCATTGGTTTTATTGTCAAGCATGCACCAAAATGTGCTTCCTTGAATTGGACTTCATGCATTTCATTATGCTTGTTTATTGTATACTAAATAAAAAAACGTTAAAGGGCATGTATTTATGTGGTTTTTAGGTGCGGTTGCACAAACTTCATAGTAAAAAAAACCCAAAAAAAAAAAAAAAAATTTATAAGCAACAGAGAACCGGACCTCTATTGAGAAGACCGGTCCTCCAGAGGCGAACCATCATTTCTGCTTGAAGGAAGAACCGGACCTCTCTTGAGAAGACCGGTCCTCCAGTGGCGATCCATCATTTCTGCTTGAATTGAGAACCGGACCTCTCTTGGGAAGATCGGTCTTCCAGAGGCGATCCATCATTTCTGCTTGAATTGAGAACCGGACCTCTCTTGAGAAGAACCGGTCCTCCACAGGCGATCAATCATTTCTGCTTGAATTATGAACCGGACCTCTCTTCAGAAGACCGGTCCTCCAGTGGCGATCCATCATGTCTGCTTGAGTTGAAAACCGGACCTCCTTTTTGAGAACCGGACCTCCTTAGGTCATTATATTTTTTCACCAAAATATTCCGTCATTTTTTTTCATTTATTTTCCCTCTTTCTTTCCTGCGTGGCTCGTGTCCCGTGCCCCCCTCTTTCTACTCTGCGCGCGTTGCTCCTCTTCTCTTCACTCTCTCTTATTTTCTTCTCTCTTCCTCCTCCCAATCCCTCATCAAATCACATTACATCTCAAAATTTGTTCTGACCTCTCACTTTTCGGCCCCTTCTGAAGATTACCCACTGATTTGTGTTGGTATATTTTGTGTTCTTCACCAAGGTATTTCTCTAATTTTCGACCGGACCTTCCTTCTCCTTACCCACAGTATGTTAATATATTTTTGATGTTTTCTAACTTGCTTTGTCTTCTTTGTTGCTTGTTTCTTCATGGTTCCACTTATTTTCTGAAAATGTTCAAAATGGATGGTATGGCTTGTCCTCTCCGGTATGTGTCCTCTTTCTCGAAACATACAATTTATGTTTATCTAAACTTGATTGGGACCATGGGTTTGTTTGCTGGGTTGTGTTCCCTTGTGTAATTTGTTGGGATTATTTGTGGCTAATGAATACTGGAATTGTTGGGATTATATGTGTTTTTGCATTTTGTTAATTGTCCTTGGGTTGTTGGTCTTATTCATCATCTTCCCTTGATGGTATGGCATCTTGTAATTTTTAGGTGACTAGTTTAATGGCCCCTAAGAAAGCATCCTCTCAGCAGCCCATTGCCAAGAAACAGAAATCTCAAGCGAGTTCTTCCGAACCTCAGGAAGAGACTCCTATTCCTAGGGATGACTCAAGTCAGTATAGACGGTTTTGCAATGCGGACTGTGAAGCCCGTTGGGAGGTGATAGAAGATAGAGGTTTTATATCTGAGCGTCCAATTGTCATTCGAGAGATGAGTGCTGACTTCGTGAATATTTTAGCGGCACGTGGTCTGCGACCATATGTCGAATCCTTCCCTAAATACAATATCAATCTTGTTGGTGAGTTTTATGCCAACTTTCCTCCCGATTTCAAAGTAACCAAGGATTCACATGTGTTTCTTCGGGAGCACAAATGTATGATTACTCGTGATGACATTCGTAGTGTTTGTAAACTACCCTCCTCTGGCAAAACTGATTATAAAAAATTTCTTAAGTTCACTTCTTCCTTATCACGGGAACACATTATCACCACTCTTTATGATGCACCAACATTCGTTCCCCCTGCCTCTCATCGCGTCATCTCTGGAAATTGCACACAACTATTCCGTATGCTATTTATGTTTGTTCGATGCAATGTTTATCCCACGAGTCAAAAATCCCGCATCTCTGATGAAGCGTGTAGGTTGATGATTGCCTTGAATACCCCTGATGTTCCTGTTCCTTTGGAGGACATCATTTTCACTCATCTTGTGGAATGTGGTCGCACGGTCAAAAATGTGAATTCTCAACTTTCATTTCCTTGTCTCATCACTCGCCTTGCCGAACGTTCTGACATTCCTGTGATGGATGATGATCCACTATGGGATCCGGATGGTCCGATTGACGGATGGGTTTTGCGCAAAAGTGATGCTAACTCCCGGTCTGTGGTGGCTCAAGTTCCCGAGGCAATTCCTCCAGCTCCTACTGCTCCCTCTGAGCCGTCTTCTTCTGGAGTTCCTGCTGCACCTGACTTTGTCTCCATCATGGAGCGGCTTGACCTTGGATTCTCAGCAGTTAACTCTCGCCTGGATGCTTTTGATAACCGCATGGATGCATTTCAGCAGCGGTATACTGGGGATCTGCACGACATCCACTCGACCCTAAGCGAACTAAAGGATCGCTTACCTGATTTTTATCCTTAGTGATTCTTGTAATAGGCCTTTGGTTTTTCCTAGCCAAAAAGCGGGAGATGTAGTGTTTTCAGTTAACTTTGGGATCTTATTGAACTGATTCCCTGGTTGTAATATTTTGTTGTGCTTCAATTCTTAATTCACATTGAATCCTTTCTATTTTGGTTTCCATTTATTTCCCTTGCTTTCCACAGGTTGTGTTTGTTTGTAATTTCTATTATTTGCAGGTGCAACACTTAGTACAGGTTTATGTGTTTAAATTGTGTCTTGTGTCTTGTATCTGTATCTATAAGCGGTGTTGTCTAGGAAACGTGGAAGGGGGAGATTTGTAAGTGTACTCGTGTTTGTGTTTAAGGCTTGAGGACTGGACCTCACCATGTGACGACCAGACCTCCAGTAAGTCGATTAGAAATTTCTGGGTTTGAGGACCGGTTCTCTCTATTGAGGACCGGTCTTCCAGTGTGCGTAGTGATGAATTGTTGGGCGAGAGGTCCGATTCTAACATATTGAGAACCGGACCTTCAGTAAATGTTACTCTGAATTACTGGGCCTCAGGTCCGGACAATTCACAGTGAAGACCGGTCTTCCAGTATGCCTGGCGATGAATATATGGCCTAGAGGACCGGTACTCTCTATTCAGGACCGGACCTCCAGTAAGTGTTGCTCTCATTTTCTGGGCTTCAGAACCGGACCATTTACATTGAGGACCGGTCTTCCGGTAAGCGTGGCGCAGAATTTATGAGCTAGAGGACCGGTCCTTTCTCATGAGGACCGGACCTCCAGTACGTGTTATTCTGGATTTCCGGCCTTGAGGACCGGATCTGTCCATTGAGAACCGGATCTCCAGTAAGCGTGGCTCTGATTTTATTGGCTAGAGGACCGGTCCTTTCCTTTGAAGACCGGTTCTCTAGTTAGAGTTGCTCTGAGGACCGATTCTCCCAATTTGAGACCGGACTTTCAGTGACGATTACACTTGCTGGCAAACTTGTAAAAGGTTTTAAAAAGTGATCTTTAAGATCCTAGAATTGTTTTAAATGAGTTTGGTGTTTTATCACATGGGGATGTTTGTTTATTAATTGATCAAGTAAATGGAAACTTAATTAAAGATTTGCTTATGAATTTTTTGCTGTCTTCACTTGATGTCAAAATTTATTAACAGCTCACTCACAGCTTACATGAGATTGTCGTTTCCCACTGCATATTAGGAAGCACAAGCAACATGAAGATGGAGCTGTTAATCCGAATCCGGAACCTCGCAAGGTTCGACTGAAGAAAAGAGCAAACAGGGCGAGGATCACTCAGCCAGAAACCAACTTATCTGATACTGACAGTGATTACGCTGAATATCTGAGGGAGACCTACGGATTGGAGTCAGGAAAATAGCTCACGAGCATGAAGTTTGCCACTGCCCAACAAAGTTGCTGACTTGACTGTGTTACCTATATCATGCATATATCCATGAATGTAATATATGTTTGCTACTTGTGACCATATTAGTAGCAATGACTGGTTTTATGTAGATGTATTATTAAGACTGCAGAAAAAGTGTATGTATTATGTTTTATTTTATGCTATATATTTTGCCTAGTAGTCTGATGTAGGACAAGCCATACATACATGCCGCACAACAACCCATACTCTTATTTCATCCAACCCCATACATTGGAATATAGTAAGCAAAGAACAAATCTAACCCCAGCCATTGCAATACATAAAGCAAAAATATTCATTACTGTTTGAGGGATGAAACTGAAGGAGGCAACTCAGAATGGTTGGAGGGAAACAATAGGAATGAATTGCTGTACTGAATGGTTGGCGCCTAATTTTACACCCGTGTGAGTTTTTGAATGCATTATGACACATATTGGAAAACTGTGAAATATGGAAAATAAAGTGCAAGGATTTAATTTTTTAATAATAGCAGTGTGATATATTTTAACTATTCCAAAATGAAGGTTTTTAAAACTGCCGCTATATTTGTAAGAGCTCTACAAATCATTATCCATCCATTAGGTACATATACTTTCCCTCCAATTATTCAGATATTTTGGAAAGTTTTATTATTAAATAATGGGTGCAAATATTTTATTGTAATTTTAAGGGGAATTAGGGTTTTTTTTTCCTATTTTAAGCCAACTTTGCTTTTAGGACCCATTATAAACCCACCACCTTCGTTCAGACCACCCAGTCGATACAGACCGGTCCTCCAATGGTCCCTGTTCAGTTCCACCTGATGAATCAGGGGATGCGTTCTTGTTGATCGGCGCCATAGTCTGCGAGATTCTTGGTCCGTTGGAGCTTAAATATTCAGTGGCAAAGTGGGTGTGCCTGATTGGTTGCCATTCTTGAAGGTAGATAATACTCTCTCACAATCTCTTTCGCTCTCTCTGAATAACCCCATGTCGCTAGCTCTGTCTATCTCTGTAAATATATCATTCGCCCTGTATAGCTTCAGATATGGGTCATTTTCATGAGTTCTGTATGTTTGGGTCCTTGAAATATATTTGATTTGGCATATATGATTGCTTATATTGAATATTCTCCATTGGTGTTGTTGTTTGAGCGCACCTTCATGGTCACTCTGGCTTCAAGTTCTGTTCTTATTTAACTCATTAATCAGCCACTTGTATACATTTGAAGAATTGGGCTTATGCGGTAGAACAACTTAATTAGACACTCACAAAGTCAGTTCAAAATATTTTCAAGAACTGGAAAACTTTGGTAACCAAACTTCTGACTTCTGGTTAGGATTAGTTATACTTATAAGGGAATCCATACCCAATTTGAAATCTGTTGTTAGATCATGTCAGCTGCAATATGTTTCAAACTTAAACCTTAACATATTATCCAAACTATCATTTACATATTTGTGAGAGAGAGAGAGAGAGGGAGAGAGAGGGAGAGAGAGTGAGAGATTAGAGAATACCAGCTAGCCTTGACAACACAGGAGGATGGTGAAGGGAGGCAGATTGAGAACAGAGTAAGGTAGCAAATTAGAGTCAATATAGGACAGAGACATGTCTATTTGAATATTTATCCACAGTCCCCACTATGCACTTCCTCATTGCTTTTTTTCTTTTCTGGGTGTCTCACCAACTTTAACCTTTTCAATTTCAGGATTAATGAACTTTCAGCCTTATTTGACTACTTGTTTTCATTTTTATTAATTACTATTAGTTCATCACACCAAAATGGTGAATTTAGTTATCACTCGCCCTTATATCTAGCTTCATCTATGGTGAATTTCCATGACTTATGTATGTTTGCATCTTTGCAATTTAATTGATTTTTAATGTTCTTTATTAGTACAGATGCTTAATCACTACGTACCCCATACTGGACCTTTGTTCACTAACCTAGCACAAGACCACGAGACCCAACCTCCACTGAATGGCTATGATTTAAGACAAAGCGATGACATTATGTACACATTGCTTAGAGGTGTGAATGATGATACCACACACAACGTTAATGAAACTGAGAATGAGATAGTTGTCCAAACTCAAAATCAAACCAATGGATCGAGCAATGCAGTGGGTTTCTCAACTTGCCAACCAAATGAACTTTTGGGACAAAATGGTGAATCATCGAGGCCAACAAATGATGTGGGGAATGAAACGGGCACTGATTCGCAACTAGGTAAGCGCAAGAGATTAGGAAGAGGAAAAAATAAGAGAAAATTTGCTGTAACGAAACTAGAGAAGTTGGTATTCAATGAACATGGGCAGGCAGTTGAACCAGCTGACCTATGTGCAAAGTTTTCAAGATTTGTGGGGATAATAGCAACAGATGCCTCTTACTTTCCAATCAATGTGAAGTCGTTCAGATTGTTTAAAAAGGGAACCAGAGTGGAGAAAGCATGGAAGGATGTGAAGGTAAAGATCTCTTTCACCACGCCAATTGTTTCAGTATATCAAGCATTATTAATTTATTCATGTGCTAATGTATGATGCGTATGTACAAACACATTATGCAGGAAGCTCTTGACTGGTCAGATCCGGATACATTAGCTAAGGAGGCAGCAATTGAAAAGATAACAAAGGCAAAGTTGAATGACCGTTGGAAGAAATTTAAGCATGATCTTAAGGTGGAATGGTACTACCCAAATGTCGGTACAGCTGATAGGTGGATTTGCAATGATAATCGTGTTAACATTAACCAATGGCGCTTGTTGGTGGCTGATTGGGACATAGAGAAAGAGGTAAATTAAGCCATAATTCCTCGAATGCTTATTTTCGGCATTCTCATGTAGGTGGAAAAAATTGACAGTGTCATTTGGATTTTTGTACATAGAAATACTCAAGGATAAATAAGAGGAATCGAAGGCAATTGAGGCTGCATCACACCACTGGTACACAAACCTTTGCCCAAAAGCGACATGCATGGGTGAGTTTTTAATACATTACCTAATGTTGAGGGTTAGTGGGAAACAATTTGTCAATTTATCTTTCAGTTAGATTGATCAGCCAATTATGTATGGGGATGATAGTTTTGAACAGTGTAAGATTAATTTATGCTAGTTTTGGCATTATCTAATTTTGTTCCACTTCATATAGGATATTTTACTTTAGGGATGCTTGCTTAATAAGTATAGTACAAATGCATAGACCAAAGTAGTGGTGTATTTTTTCATGATCATGCTTATTTGATGCTTGAAATCCATAATAGTGTAGAAAGGCAAAATTATATGGCCTCAAAAGAAGAATCACACACATTTACATATTAAGTAATTATACTTAGATTGCTTATGCTTTGAGCTAGCCACTGGTCATGTTAGCCTTTATCTACATAATCATTACAATTATGATAAAGATGAGATAAATTTAGCCTTTTTGATTCACAAAGGAGGTAATGCTTGTATATTGAGAACCAGTTTCAGTATAAATTTTTGTCAAACCGGACCTCCAGGGGCAATGCTTCAGCACTGTGATTCTAATTTGTTGAAGAATCGGAACTGCTTTTGGAGGACACAAAATTCATTTAAATGTAAAAAAAAAAATTGGAGTACCGGACCTCTCTTAACAGGTCCGGTCCTCCAGAGGCAATACAATTTTCAGTTGTATTTTGAGAACCGGACCTCTATTTTGAGAACCGGTCCTCCTTAGGTCATTTTATTTTTTCACCAAAATATCCCGTCATTTTTTTTCATTTATTTTCCCTCTTTCTTTCCTGCGGGCCTCGTGTCCCGTGCCCTTTTCTTTCTCCTCTGCGCGCGTTGCTCCTCTTCTCCTCATTCTCTCTTATTTTCTTCTCTCTTCCTCCTCCCAATCCCTCATCAAATCACATTACATCTCAAAATTTGTTCTGACCTCTCACTTTTCGGCCCCTTCTGCATACCAGTAAATTCATAAATTTAGACTATTGATTCACCACTAAGAAATGCTAAAGAAGTACATTGATACCAGTAAATTGAGTATATTTCTTGTTTATTTTGTGGTGATGCTTTGTATAATTTTGCAATTCCTAATTACATTGGCAGATATTGATAGAAAAATAATTTGCCTTTATCTATTAGGTGCATGTTTTCATTATTAATTAAGTACTTGGAACATGTGTGTTATGTCTGATTTTGTGCAGAAACGTGAGCACCCTGGTGAAGTGCTTGACCGTATAACATTCTTCAAACTCATCTACAGCCGCAAAGTGAAAAATCAACTCAAGCCGGTTAATGAAGAAGTCGCTAAACATTTTGTAAGTGCCTTAGTAATTAGATTATAGTATATACACATGTCAATACTACTAAACTGAGCATGTGGTGTTGTCTTTTTTGTTTTAATGCAGGATGAGTTGACTGCACTTGAGCAGAGGGAGCAGGAGAAGGGAAGGGAAATTACGCCTGATGTTCGTGATGAGTTGTATGCAGAGCAATTTGGGCCTGAAAAACGCAATACTGTCCGCGGCTTCGGGGTTGGAGTTGAATGGAAAGATGTACCTGGAATTGTTACACAGAGAAGGGGATTGTCACGACAAGTCGAAGTGTTACAAGCTCAATGTGATCTCCAACGAATTGCTGCAGAAGAAGCACGTCAAGCAGCAGAAGAAGCGCGTGCAGAAGTTGAAAGAATCAAAGTTGATGCAGCTAGGAAGGAACAAGAAGCAAGAGAGAGAGATGAATATTTTAGGAACAAGATGGCTGAATTTGAAGCCCGTTTGAACAATCCTTTAGTTGCTGCTATTTCAGGTGCAGGGGTACAAGCACTCCAAGGGCTGGATGTGCAGGCTTTGATACAGATGTTGTCAAAAGCTTCAGCCACCAAACAAGCTCAAGCAACCCCACCAGTTGGTGCCAATCCGATGTTGATGATAGGTTCCGATGTCTCTGATATGGCCGTGGACAATGCGATCGAACACAGCAAATGATGAGTTTCGCAGCCCATGATTGGATCCAAGTATGTACAAAAATTTTTGGATAAGTGTTGGTAGCATTTTGGTTTAGACAGGTGAATTCTAGCCCCTTTTGTGAAAATGATGGTGGGGACTTAAGTATAGATTATATTGCTAGAACATAGTGATATGATGGGTGTAGGAACTGACTGGCTAGAACATAGTGATATGATGGGTTTAGGAACTGACTGGCTTAGCTGTTGGGTAAAAATTTTATTTTGGCATTGATATGTGGCAGCTGATTCCTTGAGCATGCCAACCCTTTCATTTCAGTTAGATTGTGAATTGCTTGTAAGGAAGGGGTTGGAATCATATCAGTGAACTTAGATTGGGTATATTTTGGATGTAAATAGGCAAGTTATTTTGTTGAACAAACTAATGTAATTATAGACTCATCAGTATTGTGAAGCAAATGTCTGAAAGTTGAATCCATGGCTTAAAGTGGCAATTTTTAATTTTTTAATGGCTAAAATTATGGTTTATTAATAACTAATTGTTCAATACATACTTATTATTATAAGTATATATATTATTTGATATTATTGTATATGAAACAATATATGAGCAATTGTATATATATTAGTTTTCTCCATTTAATGAAAGTATGGCACGGATACCCGAAGGTGAAAGGCAAAGGTCATTTAACTCAAAATACATGAATTCATCGTACATGTTTTTCATGTCACAGTATGGTATATTTTAATATTATTTAGTTATTCACGGTTATACAACCATGAGACCATTAACTGGAGTGGTCTCATCGTCCACCAAGCCACTTTAAGCCGGCTCAAGCTTGGCTCAAGTATATAAGCTTGGCTGAAGTATGCTAATGCCGAATGGGGTGGGACCCGGTGTAAATGGACTCACGGTTAGGTAAACCGTGACAGTGTGACAATGGATACGCCTCCCAATCGCACCACTCCCCAAACCGTGACTAGATGATCAATAGGCACTGCAAACTGTGCCCTTTGAGACCAATTGGCATGGTTTGGTGGGTGTGCCTGATGAAGGATTTTGCAGTAGTGGGATTAAATACACTATTTGATGGTATTATGGTCATACAAAATAATTTCTCACATAATTCATTCCCTATTGTTAGTATACACACGTGTGAACAAGCTGAGTCAGCACAAGTCGGTACTAGTTAGTTACAAAACTTACACTGTTGGAGGAGCTTAATGCTGTTAGTATGTTAGTCAAGCATAACGCATAGTGCTTATATAGTTATATAAACTCAGCTGTATTAGTGAGAAATGTACTGGATCATTTTACAATCAGTCAGATATGGATTCTTCTTTTCTTTCTCTCTCTCTCTCTCTCTCTCTCTCTCTCTCTCTCTCTCTCTCTCACTTTCTCTTTCTCTCCGATTTCTCTTCTTGAATGTTGACACCTCCTAAGGTTTCCTCCACACGTGGTATTCTAGTGTCGACTTTATAAAAATCATTGTACGTACTCTCTCTCTCTCTCTCAATTGATTAAAGTGCGAAATTTCTAATGAACTATAATTAAAATAATAACTAAGAAGAAATGGATAATAACAAGTCTTCTTATTTATATTATACAGCAAGAACCAAGATACATAGCCATACAAACATTCGAATGCATGGTTGACAAATTAACCCACTTGGATCTTCTTGACATTATATATATATATACAGATACATATATATTTATAGAGACATACAGTCTCAGAGATTAGCACATAACATGCAATTCATGGTGGATCGTTCAGTTGTTTTTCTTCTTCTGATCATTTAAAGCAGAACTGATATCTTTTGCTATGTTTTGTGCATCATGTGAAATGCCAGACAATCCACGCCTTGAGAATCCAACACAGTAAAGACCACGGTTCTTTGCCTTCCAGTGATTCGGGAAACTTTGGTTTGGCATTCCATCGTCATTAAACAAATGGTCGTCATCCTAAGTTATAAACATATGGATAATGTAGGTACGTATATCAATGTACTTGAATATGTGTTTATAATTTAATCAGTAATAATGTAACTGAGAATACCAAAAAAAAAATCACGTACCTTAAGCCAGTTTAGCACAGTGCTTTTGTAACCAGTAGCAAATATAATAGCATCATAGCGATTGAAGTAGCCATTCCCAAATTCGATTTTGTTTCCTTCTATGATTGTGATGGATGGAACAACCTGATCGAAGATGAGTATTGTCACCATCATCATCATCACATGATCGAAATGGATAATCAAGTGATTAACCATTTTGCAGGATATACAATTAAATCGATGGAAAAATTAAGAAACTGTTGTGAAAAAAAAATATATGAAGATCATAAACCATGCATGCATGCATTTATGAGTATACCTTGATTTCCCCAGTCTTGATCTTGTCAAGGGTCCCAACATCGATGATGGGGGATCGACCCTTAGTTTCCTTGAGATAAAATGGTCCTTCGGTTGGCTTTTGAAGCCCATATTTGGATAAATTTCCCCACTTTAATTTGCTTAACGTCATGACAACAGTGTCCACCAATTTCCCTGGAAAGAGTTTTGATAAAACCATTCCAATGTACACCATTTCCTTGGTGAGAACATGTACCTGCATGCAATTTATAAATTGTTATTAAATAAGTTATAAAACATTAATGTAACAAATATATTATATTGTGTAGAGAGAATTAAAGAGAGAGAAGTTTTACCGGGCTACGGACAACGATGGTAGTATTAGCACCCCAATTTGACAAGTCATAAGAAATTTCCAAGCCAGAATTCCCAGCCCCAACCACCAAAACATCTTTTCCACCATATTTCCTCCCATTTGCATACTGGGTTGAATGCATGATCTCACCACTAAACCCATCCAAGCCATGAATTCGAGGAATGCAACCTTCACTATTTTCACCACTTGCAACCACAAGAAACCTCCCAAGGTATATTTCTCGCAAACCCAAAAGAGTGTTCTTGACAATAACACACCATTTTCCCACATCCACATCATAGAAAGCAGACTCCACAGTTCTGTGGTAGTTAGGACTTACCTTGAAATGAGACACGTAAGCATCCAAGTATTGAACAAAGTCATTCTTGGGCATGTATTTGGGTGCACTTTTAGGGAAAGGCATATAAGGAAGTTCACAGAATTGCTTTGCTAGGTGAAGCTTCAAACGGTCATATGACCTTTTCTTCCAAAGAGAAGCATAGCAATCTTCTCTTTCGAGCACCACATTTGAGATGTCAAGGCGATTAAGACAGGCAGAGGTTGCTATGCCTGCAGGGCCAGCACCTACTATGACTACCTCTACTTCCTCCATTTCTGGATTTTGGTCAAGGCTATGCAAGGGTTGAACTGATATGTGGCTTAGTCCTTGCTTGCCTATTTATATAGTGGGATCTCCAAATAAAATATTGGTTTCACCATTTCCTGAGAGTATGCATACTTGTCATGTATATATAGTCTTAGCTAAGCGTTATACTTGGCATGCGCGCGCACAGTTTTTGTTGGTCTTGTGCGTTATGTGTTGATGTTTGACTCTATACTACTATAAAGGCAGTCGATCAACTCCTCTAATAATGCAGGTAATTACAATAAATCATGATTAATGGAGAAAACTCATAGGAGAAGATCAAGGCTTAATTTAACGATATATGCATCAGTATTATTAGAGGATCAAGGCAGTCAACTCCTCTAATAATGCAGCTAATTACAATAAATCATGATTAATGGAGAAAACTCATAGGAGAAGATCAAGGCTTTAACGATGCATCAGTATTATTAGAGGATCCTCTAATTACTATAATCCTAAAATTGTTCGTTAGATGCAGTTGTCTATTAGCTGTAGATTAGTCTTTTCCTTACCAAGACTCCTATCTTGTATATATAAAGTCAGTCATTGTACATAAAGATCAATGAAATATTCATCACTTTCATAATCGATCTGTTAACTACAACCATATCATAACCTACGCATATACGCACTAAGGTACCATATATTAGCTTGTTTCCATTTTATTTTAGTTTACTTTGGCTAAACAATTAAGAACAATGTTATATATAAATGTACGAATTTGAATGCAAGCAGATCCTCTCGATCTGGAACTTTTAATCACTACTGTTCATTTCATCTCCTTAGAAAGCAAAAAAGTGGGCGATTCATTTTCAGTATATATCCATTTTGATTTAGTTTACATGCATTGGTTATACAATATAATCAAATATACAATGTATCTGAAATGCAAATAGATGGTGCCGAGAAGCATCTACCATAAAGATTCTTTATGGGAATGAAACCATCCCACTCACCTATATATTGCCCTAATTTCTAAATTTAGTAGTTATAAATTCTTACTTTTATTTTCAGAAGTACGCTATATTTTTTTCTCTGTTCCACTTTAACATTCAAAAAAGGTGCCTCCGGAGTTTAATTAAGATAAATAAATTCTTCATATTGCTCCCTCCCTTTTCCATTTAGAATTTATTCATTCTTATAAATCTCATTAAAAAAATTCAACTACATGAGCCCTTTAACGATAAGGGCATTTTTTAATTGAAAAAAACAAATTGGAACACAAGAATATAGAAGAACTTAATTTAGACGATATCGAATCTTTAAACACAAAAAATTAAAATAAAACATGTAATTTTTGTTGAACACATGAACATAAAAGTTTTTACCATGTTTCAACACAAAAAAGTATATATTAGTTGGATTGATAACGATAATGCACTTCTTTGTTATTAAGAATATTTAATTTTTTTGCTAATGACCATTTGGTTTAGTAGTAGCACCTAGCTAGTCTTTTCTTCATGAGAGAAGATCGATCTTGAGTTCAAATATTTGATAATAATACTTAAAAATTATATCGAATTTGCTAAGGACAAATTAAATAGGATACCCTAACATATTGGGATTTAGATTTTGAAGTCTTTCCAAATATCGTAATTAAGTAATTAATTTTTTTAAAAAAATATCTAGATAAAATTTTGGAAAATGCAACCGAAATTCAAGGATATATTGGTCATATTTGTTTCACTCAATCATACGTATGAGACGACATACCGACAATGAACGACAAAATGGCTTATTAGGCAATGAACACAGATTCTCACTGATAAAAATTCTAAACTAGAACACACATTGTTAAATCGATACTGAGAGAGTATGAGAAATAGTTCGTTACACCTTTTATAATGATGGCTGGCAACAAAATCAGTGGCGGAGCCACATGAGGACGAGGGGGGACACATGCCCCCACTCAAATTTTGGTGTTAAAAAAAGATTGGTTTATGATATATGGTAGTTTATTGAAATACCATTGAAATAAATCAGGTCTCACACATGTTCGCTTTTTTTATTCTTTCTTTTTTTGCCACTTTCCCTTTTGTCTATTCTAGAAGGTCCCTTTTTAGATTTTCATTCATCTAATGTCAATCTCTGTTTTTTTTTTTTTGCTTGTTCTTGCACAATTGTCTTTCACTTCAAATAAATTTCTCTACTTTTCAATTGATATGGGTTTTTACACATGCAAAAATTAAAATAACTACTAAACCTAAAGCAATTTTATTGCAGGAATTTGATTTAGGGTTTACTTATTTGAACTTGAAGTTGATTAATTAGGTATTGAGAAGTAGAGAGGAAAAGCTACCACATTTGGTAATTACAAAAAATGGAGACTATATATGTTTTATTTTTTCAAAAATTTGTTTGGGATATTTTTGTTACTTTGTAAGATTGCAACAGAGTTGCAGGGATTTATTGGTATTGATAGTGAAGTTATATATGCATGGATTTTTAATTATGTTTTTTTGTTATAATATTATGTGATTTTTTCTTGTTCATTAAGCAATCAAATTAAAGTTTTCCTTTAAATTAATATTATTTTCTGTTTTGATTTAAAAATTTTGAAGTCATAGGTGATCTTCAAAGTGGAAAGGCCTCAAACTAGTCATTTGCAAAAAGTACGTATTTACATGTTCAACACAGTGAGATGAATAATTTATTACCATAAGTCCTTTTAAGTATCAGTATTATGAAGCATATCATAATTATTTTGAAGCATGAGTATAAAACTTTTGGCCATTTAGAAAAAGAAAAAAAACAGAGAATATTTTGGGCCCCTGTTTCCTATAAATAGGTGAGTTTAAACTTTAAAGTACATAATTTACAAGGAACGTACTAGAAGCCCTGTTATATACTTGAGTGGAACTAGAAGTACTTTACAATTGGAACTAGCTAGAACCCCTAATATAATCTAACACCTATTAATTTATTTACTCTGCAACTCCACCGCACCGCATGCATATATTTAATGGACAGTAAATGAGTTTGAACGGTCGGAGAGTCAGGAGCATTCTCCGGACCAGGAAACAAATTAAATGTGGTCATGCATGCATGTTCAAACAAATTTAAGAGGGGTTTCGATGATCGATATGAAAGCTTAAATTTGGGAGACGTTATGGTCAGCAAAGTGGCTCTTTTGTGTGTGTGCGTGGTTGTCATCTACAACACTACCAACCATGCATGCATGACCGACACCAGCAACCGACAACGGTGGTTGTTTGCCAAATGTGAATGAAGCTTTCTGTGGATACGGGCATGCTTGCCACGTACATTGCTCCATGCTCCATCAGCTTGCTTTCTCTCTTACTCCATCTCTGACTAGTACAATTAATAGCTTGGCTGAAATTTCATATATCACTTCGAACGTCTTATGTCTGGTCTGTCTTCTCTCTGCAGTCTTTGCCTGTACATATATAGAGAGAGCATGGATTAAAAACGAGGCAGCTAGTACTAGAAAGAGAGAATAGAGAAAAAGAGAAATGGACAAAGAAAGAGAGATAATTAAGCAGAGTAGAAGGAGAAAGGTTGCCACGGGGAGAAAGAGGAGAGGGAGACGAGCAGTTTGGCTGTGTTCGATCGGAGAAGAAGATGGGGAGAGAGAGAGAGATTGGCTGTGTTCGATCGGAGAGAGAGAGAGAGAGAGAGAGAGAGAGAGAGAGAGAGAATCACCTGTTTTTTAAAACGTGGACTGGGTTAGGAACAGATGGGCTTGCTTAAAATACAAAAATCTTAGGTAGATTAATGTGTCAATAGTTAGTTCGAAAAAGGACTGCATAATCATTTTCTGTCAAATTTATCATTAGTACATTATGTTGCATGACAAATTATTTGAAGCAAATGAGTATAAAGCTTTCCACTATCAAAAATTTTTCTACACAAAAATAACTCCCTATATCCTTCCGGCCCCTTTCTTGAGTGAAAAGAAAGTACTGAGATTTTTGGGCCCGTTCCTAATACATGGTGTTTGTGTATAAATCCACATGGATTTAACAACCAATAATGGATCGACACGTGGCAAGTCAGATCCAACCTCAGGCTTTGACTTTTCAACGATCAAACTTGGACCTCCACATCATCACACCAGCTCGGCACCCTTTTTGCCAGATCAGATCGGCTCATCATGGTGAATCCCTCGCGCCCAGTCCGACACGATCTGAGGATCTTCCAAAGAATTGAGTGTTCATCTTTTCTTGGTTATCCCAGTTTGGTTCGGCTCGGCTTTGGGCAAGCGTCCTTTCAAACTCTAGTCACAGCCGACTACAACTGAAGGAATCACTACCTACCAGATTGGTTCGGTCGGCTTGTCCATGTCCGATCCGATCACACATGGGTTTCATGTCTACACATGAGAACATGTGTTCGGATCGGCTCGCCTTCCCACTGCCATTCTAAAGAAGATCACGTTGGGACGAACCGCCATACTCAAGTGCACCTGACAGGATCCTCTGACGGATGAGACTTCCCAGTTCACAGTCATGACTATTAGGGCATCCTAGTTTATCTTCCATATATCCTTGCATTCAATGCAGCATTGAATGTAAAGAAGGTGGGTAGCTGTGCATGCCACTATTCATGATCGAACGCGTGGCCTCTTCTCAACCATTCACCCTCATGCAGGTAATTTACCCCTCACCATTTCCTTTACCTATATAAATTGCCTTATATGCACAAAAAGAAGAGGCTAAGACACAACTTCACTCACAAAAAGCCTATCAAAATATCCCCTACTTGCTGAGAATAAACCCAGGAAATCTTATCTTGTTCTTCCTCATTCTCCCAAGTTCATCACATGTTCTTCCTTGTTCTTACACAAACACTTCCAAACACACATCACTGACTTCATCATCGGAGCGTGTTTGGCTGGTACCACACCGGTCCGTCTCCTTTGATCTTGTGTTCGCGCAAGAAGATCTCGGTTCAACATCCATTTCACCATCCAGCAGGACTTCTGATTAGCCAGATCAGCCCCTCTAAGTTGTTGCATCTCTCTAAGGAAATTTGCATCAACACATGGGTGTAAAGATAAAGTCCTCAACTACTACTATATACATACAATTAATTAAGGATAATTACATGTTAGATGTAATTTGAAAGTTGATATTGTAATTAAACATTTGATTATTACTCACCAGCTTAACTCCACCGAGTACATATAATTGACATTGAATATGGCCATATTCAATGTAGAGTACTGTGGAGGTACTGGAGTGTTCTTCGCGCCAAGAAACAAAAGAGCATGCAAATTCCAGGTGAGCAATGTTGGCTCTATTCCACAGTTTTAAGGGAAACGTTTCTTTTATGCACATGATCAATTTAAACCCAAAACCTGAAAAACATGAAGATGGTTTACAAATGAGACAAGTTTCTTTGCCAAATGTGAATCAAACAATATGCTACAGTGCATGGTTGCCACCTGCAATAGGTGCTACAATTCATGAAAAACTAACAGAATATTTCGGTAAAAAAATTTTGTCAGCCAAGAATCAAGATGCATATATGGCTAGGGAGGAGAGGATAGCTAATCTCTCTTGGAGAGGCTTACAGAGCAAAAATGATAAAAAATAAAAAGTAAAAAATGTTACTCAAATCGTTAAAACCTTACAAGCCATTATGACCTCACTTGCCCACTTTTCAAAAAATAAAAAAAGGGGGAAGTAAAGTACTTCTAATTTCCTAATTATTTTTTTCATGTAGTCATTCTGAAATTGACAGTACAAAACTAAAAACTTATTAAAGCTTAATACTTTCTCAAAACACCATATTTTTATGTTATAAAGGGCAAATTTATTTGCCATATATTATGACAACCACAAAATTTTAGGTTAAACCGATTGAAAAAAGGAAGGAGAATTTAAGGGGAAAAATGAGAGATGGGGGAGTTCGATCAAGAAGAAAAGAAATGAAGGAGAAAAAAAAACTGGAAAAAAGAATGCTTGAAATTGTTTTTAGTTTTTTTTTTATGTATACATTTACATTTCTACTATATATATATATATATATATATACAAGAATATTCTAAAACTAACTTGTTAGCAAGTTAATACAAAGCTAACCACCATATTGGGCCCACTGCACAATGTAATCTCAAAATCCGAACCGTCTATTTTTTAGGCCCTACTTCAAAGATCATCCCTGTAAAAAATCTCCAAAATCGGAAGTCATTTAGTCATTTGATTATAACAACAACTATTTATATGCTTTTATCGAAAACACTGATCGTCTATTTATTTGATCTCAATTAGATAACTAAATGATTTCCGATTTAGTTGATTTTTTGCAATGATAATTTTTAAAGTATGACCTAGATAATTAACTGTTCGGATTATGAGATTAGTTATATGGTGGTCCCAAAATCATGGTTAGCTTCATATTAACTTACTAACCAGTTAGTTTTAGAGCACTCCTATATATATATATATATATATATATATAACACCCTTTATTTAGCTCAAATAGAAAAATTTGTGATGTAGAAAATAGAATAAAGTAATAAGAAATGGATAACAATATAAAGCTGCTGCTTTTATTTATTATAGTGCAAGATATGTTAAAGAAGGCAAAGTTAGCTAGCTTTAATTGGGTATTTCATAGTTATGTTTAGTCAACTAATTAGTTATCTCTTTCCTTGTATTGCTTTACGTGAATTAGGCAATTAACTTAGTTATGGGAACTAATGTGAGATCTTGTTCCCATCACCTCTGTATAAAGATCTGTACAAATAAACCTATTTGCAAATATAGAAAATTCAATTCCCTATTTTCAAGTTATAAATAGCAACATACAAAGTTACAAACTAAACAAAACAAGTAGTGAATTAATAGATATCAATTAACAAATTTGACAAATCTACCGGCCACTTGTTCAATCTTGACATATACGGGTGCACATAAGGCCTCAAATCATTAAATTGGAATGGATACTGAATCATGCAACACACTAAAAAAAAGATCCAACAACAAAAAAAAAAATATATCAAAACACATGTGAAAAATAGGAGAATTTTTTTTTTTGGCACTGCAGTAACACTTGAAATTGTTTTTATGCTACAGTACCGAGCACTAAGCACTGTTTTGCTAAAATGCGAACAAGCATCCGTTAACGTATTTTTAAAGGCTTTTAAGTTAAAAAAAGAATATATATACTCACTTTTGAGTCTTCCTACAAATTTTTAGAGACTTTTCAATACTGAGATCATTTTGGGCCCGTCCCTATAGCGCTAGCATTGGTGCATGTGAGTTAAAGTCCTCTATTTCGGGTTTCGAAAAAATTTTGATAAAAATTTCAACGAAAATTTTAAAAATTTTTAAATTTCGACAAAAATTCGACGGAAACGACAGAAATTTTGAATAAAATTTTACCATATGTTTATTTAACATATTATCTACTACATTGATAAAAAACATTGAAAAAACTAAATTATATGGTAGATTTCATATGATATGTGATGAATATAATGCGTGCTCAAGGAATAAAATTTCGGGTTTCAAAGAAATTTCGATGGAAATTTCGAAAATTTTTAAATTTCGACAAAAATTAGACGGAAATGACGGATATTGTTATCAAAATACGGAAATTTTGAATGAAACTTTACCATATGTTTATTTAACATATTATCTACTAAATTGATAAAAAACATTGAAGAAACGAAATTATATAGTAGGTTTTATGTGATATAAGATGAATATAATGCACGCTGGAGACAAATACTGTTAAATAAAATTAATATATTATTTATACTCTATAATTTGTACACTAAACCCTATGTATTTTATAATCTATATTCTATATTGTTTAGGATATGGTATATGATATTAGGGTTTAGGCCCTTTAGGGTATTTTAAATTATTTTTTATATAGAAATATATTATAGTTTACTAGTTTAGGGTTTAAAAACAACTAAACAAAACTCCAAACCATTTTTTGTTAATTGCCCAAAGGCCCCAAACCCTAATCAATCATAAACCTTTTAATTTTTTTCTCTTTTTTTTTTTTCTTTTTTCTTTTTTTCCTTTTGTTTTTCTTTTTTTCTTTCCTTCCTTTCATTTCCTTTCTTCTCCCCCCAATTCTCCAGTTCAGCAACTCCACTGTTTTTTCTTTTTCTTCATCCTCTCTCTCTCCCCCTGCCGTCCCCCCTGCCGTCACCCCCCCACGGTCGCCCCCCTGCCGCCACCCCTTCTTTCTCCCTCGATCTCCCCCCTGCTGCCCCCTGCCACCGCTCCATTTTTCTCCAAAAACCCAGCCTTCCAAAACCAGATCTCAGTCTCACCGCCGAAAATTTCGGCGAAATTATCCGAAAATTTAACAAATATGGGTTTCGATTTCGACACCCCAAAAAATCGAAATTTTCGGCAAAATTTCAAAATTTAACACCTTGTGCGCGCTGGAAGCAAATACTGTTAAATAAAATTAGTACAATGAATAAATGAAATTAATATATTCATATTTTATAATTCATACACTAAATCCTATATACTATATATACTCTAATACTCTTTATTCTTTATAATCTACACACTAAGATCTTAGGATTTAGGCCCTTTAAAGTATTTTTAATTATTTATATATATAAATGTCTTAGGGTTTAGGGTTTAAAAACAACTAAACTAAATCCTAAACTCTTTTTTTCTTTCCAATTGCCCAAAGGCCCCAAATCCCAATTAACAATAAACTTTTTTTTTCCTCTTTTTTCTTTTTTTTTTCTTTTCTTTCCTTCCTTTCTTCCCGTAACTTCCTCTTTCTTCTCATCTCCTCTTTCCTAGTGCTAGATGCCACTGCAGACATGAGACACACTAGACCCTGCGCATCTCCTCTCTTTCCTCCATCTTCCTCTTTCCTCCTTCCTCTCCCTCATCTTTTCTCTCTCCAAGATCTTTTCTCTTTCTTCTCTCTCCTCCTTGCCCAATCACCCTCTGATCTCTCTTCGATCTGCTGCCTCCAACGACGTCGCCATTCGATCTGCTGCCTCCTGCAATGGCTGGCGACGAGGGCAACTCGCCTCTTCCTCCCCTCTCCCTTTGGTTTCCGCCTCCTCGAGCTGAAAATTAGGACGAAATTTTGTTAGTTTTGTATTAAAATTTCGAAACCCCAAAAAATCGAAATTTTCAGCGAAATTTCGCCGAAAATTTCAAAATTTAACACCTTGCTCCTACATACAATTAACGAAGTATACACAATAGATCTTAATGAAAATTTCATTATTATAATTAAAGACACCTATTTAATTACCACCCATCAAGAGCTCCATAGACTGCACATGCATTTATTGGTCATTGAATTGAATGGGTTTGAAACGGTTGTAGATCAGTACGTGTTTAGTTACCGGAGTGTTTCCCGCGCAAAGAAACAAAAGTAGCATGCAGCTTAATTATTACTTTAATTAAGTTTATAATTAGTTATATGTATTATGAAATTATTATTTGAGATATGTGATGCTATAAATTTTCTGGCAATGAAAAGTTTTTACACAAACAAAATTTTTCTTGCCCTTAATTACTTGATATGATCAAATATTATATATAATTGAGATTTGAGCTGGAGCACTTTTTTTTTGGGACGAAAGAGTGAAAGTTCATGTCATTAGACTCATTATCAAATTGACCTATTTGCCCCGTAACTCCACCACATGCACATGTATTGGATATATATTAAATGGGTTTGAACTTTAATTGAAGTACGCTTGTAGAGAGTTGAGTAATCTCCGCGCCAAGAAACAAAGAACCCTGCATGAAGTAGTTGAGCAATTTTGGCTGCATTCTATTTCCATACGTACAGCCTTTTGGTCTCTTTTGAACTTTCTAGTTTCTACTCCTTAATTTTGAGTATTTAATAATAATGTTTAAAAAGAAAAAAAAAAATTCAGAGCAAAATAACACAAAGGCATCTTCCAGGTGAGCTGTTGGCTGTATGTATAATAATCAGCAAAATGGTGTTCTCAGTTCATGCTCAAGAGAAAAGCATGTTTGCCAAATGGGAATGGAACTATATATGTGTATAGTCGCATGGCTGCCACGTGTTTTAGTGCTCAAGTTTTGGTTTCTCTCCTACTCGATCTCCCAGCACTATATATGAGAATCGGAGGTCATGCTCATAAGCTCATTAGTCATTGCCAGCACTATATATACATATAATTAACCTCTCTTCCTATATTCTTCAATTCACTGCTGCCTGCAGATGGAGATGTTGTTGATGTTGATAAGTCGCTTCAAAGCTCTGGCCTGTCTTCTCTTCTGGAGACTCATCTGCCTTGATTTTTCCGATGACATAATATATAGCGCATTGATTCATCAAGAGGAAGCAGTACTGCGTGTACCAGTCTATGCTGGATTTGGCTGGAGGTCCATGTAGCTAGCTTCTATATATATAAATGTGTGTAGTAGAGAGAGCGTCTAATTAAAAATGTCTGGTAGGCATTTGTGTCATGTCTTATGATATGAGAGTCCATATATATGAATAAAGGCACTAGCTACTACTCTACTAGTAATATGAATAATTATAGTGTGTGTTCTAATGCTATAATTATCTACATCTAATAAATAAAAAAAAGGTTAATTATATATATATGTTGTTGGATTAATTAATGTTTACTGTACGAGAGATCTGTTCCTAACTAGCTATATACAGAATAAAGAATGCTTTGTATCTCCAATTCATACACAGCCAAAATAAGAAGAAACAATAACGATATAATGACTCCCAAATTCAAAAAGGAACCTCACACAATTAGTTAAAACTAATTGGAAAAATGGGACAACCATTTTTAGGGAGTACTTTATCGCTTAAAATAGTACAAACCCAATTGAACCAAATTACCCAATGTTGGCACAATTAAATATTGGTGCTCAATTCAATCATAATCGAGTCGCTCAGGTGGCCAAAAAAAAATCATCAGTTGCTTAGGAACTATGTTCACCAACTATTATTATGTTAGGGGCCAGGGGCTTAGTAGAGGCCAACTCCTTATACATAACTATATAAGGCTATAATTTTCAATGTTGTACAATACTTCACATTCTTTCATATATAGTAAGCCAACAAAATTTCTGTCCCTTTTAGTGACATGAATTGCCATCTTATTTAAAAAGACATTTTACATTTCCAAATTCCTCTAATTATTCACTTTCCATGTCAAATTTAGGGAGTGTCCCCAACTGAGATTTTAATGGATTTTAATAGGATTAATTTGCAGATTTCATAGATTTCATTGAATATATCCATCAAAATCCAAAGAGAATTGGCTGAAATTCTCATGGTGATGAGTCTAACTCTGATCCTCTATATGCAAGTCTGCTATCTATCTACTAGTATTACTGTTGGGTTATATTAAACTTTTATGTCTTTAATTTCCTACACCTTTGGATTATGGAACACGTGTAAGTTGGTGATTTCTTCACTAACCTAGCTGCCCTATAAAGGGATCGAATGTTGTAAGCCTTGGGGCATTTATCATGAATGAAAAACCTGTCAGTATTTTATTCCATTTTTAGCTTTATTTCCTCGGTTACCTGTCTGATCCCAACATTTTGGTATCAGAGCACTGCTCATATATGGGAGGGAAATGGCCCATCAATATTGCGGCGGTAGACCTCACCCGATCAGTATCAGTCACCTACTATGACTCTGTTCAAAATCAAATCATTCATCTTTTGGGAAAGCATGGGGCCCAGCAAATCTTTTTAGCAAATATGCAATAAACCCTTGACTCTTTTACCCCTTCCCAAACAAACCTCCAAACCGCTTTTAATTCTCAACTCACTTCCTTCCATAACTCTATTTGGAGGAATTCCGCCACCTCCATCAACTGCCAACGTCCGTTGCCCCTTCCCACATTACCCAAATCACCTCATCCACGTATCGCCCAAAACCCACTCACCATCACCACCTGCCCCACCTCACTCTCCACTGAGTCCCTCAATCACTCAAGTTGCTCCAACCCACCCATCGCCTACTCCTACTGCCCACTCTTTTCCACCTTTGTTTGGTTTGATTTCTTCACCCGCCGTCGGCAACTGCCCACCGCCCTCAAGAAGCTCACCACTTTTGGCCAACTTCGCCCCTTCTCTCATACTACATCCTCACCGACTCACATACCAACCCACACGCACATACATACCCACCACGTCCCTCCTAGCCGTTATCACCCACCCAGCACCCACATACCACCTCTACCCGCCACACTACCCCTCTTCTCAACTAGCCCCCACTTAGAGCATGTACATTGTTAGGCTAAATGCAAGGCTAAACGCAAGATTTAGCCCAAAATGTGAAAAAACTTCTACATTGCTGGGCCAAATGCAAGGCAATTCTTGCTATGACAAGATTTTAGACTAAATTTGGCCCAAAATTTTGCTATTGCCTTTTGCTTTGCCAAGACAAGTGAAGCCCACAAGAGAGAAAAGCAACTGATGGTGAGATAGTGGAGTTCACGTGTCGTTGCGCGATTGAAGAGAAGAGAAGATGATGTCTTCTTGTAGGGGACAAGACTAGCAGCGGCACCAATGGGTGCGTGACACCAATCGCTGCTGGCCCACTTCACGTGGAGATAACCACTGTTTTTTTTTTTTTTTAAATTCCCACCAATCACTTAGCCCACTTCAGTTATTTCCTAAAAACAGTTGCTTCTTCAATTTTCACTCAAAGATGAATCCTTCTTCTTTCTTTTTGATGAAGGCTATTAATGCAACCCTACGCAGTTGCCTCCAACGGTCAAAAATTTTAAAAATTGTGACCGTTGGTTTTTTTTTTTTTTTTTTTTTATAATTTGAATTCTTCCTTTTTTTTTTTTTTTTTTTTTTTTTTTTTCCAATTTCACTCACCTCCCACCCCTATATATATGGTATATCACCATTCATAATTTTCACAACACATTCCAATTTTGTAAGTAATTTGTGGGCACTTGTTTAGAAATTTGTGGGTAGTTTGTAGGCACTTATTTAGAAATTTGTGGTCACTTGTTTATTCATCTTCTACAAATTGTATTTTATTTACTTTTTCAAATATGAGTACCATGAAAGCCAAAGTTGACTGAGGTCCCAATTGGCCCAATGAAAATCATATTGCCCTTTGCAAGTGCTATGTAAAGGTAAATCAAGATCCAGAAGTTGGTATGTACGGATCAAGGGAAGGAGATTTTTTGGCAGAGAATGCAACAAAATATGTTGATCGCACTGGCAATATGAGATCACTCCAGTATGTGAAAACACAAATGAGTAGAATAAAACAACATTGAGTTTTTTATCAAGGCTGTCATTCTCAAGTTTGAGCAACACAGTGGGTGGAATGAAAATGATAAGGTAATATTATAAATGTTTTTACCATTAATACTAAAATTTATATTATTTGGTTTGTAGCCTATATTTGTATAATATAAATGCAGATTTAGCATGCCAGAAGATTGTACGCTGAAAAGCATAATGGCAAAGGTTTCAAGTTTGACCACTGTATGCCAGTTTTAAGAGATGCTCTATTTCCTCATCCGAAGCAAATCCATATGGGACATCCCGACGCTCAGGATGTTCCTCAATCACAGTCACTCAATTTCGTTGATCTTTCTTGTGACGACGAGCCTAACGAGCCTTCTTCGACCCCTTCTTTGAGCTAAAGGCCCTCGAGAAAAAAAGTCGCATTAGAGGCCAGGAAGAAGGCAACACATAATGACCAAACACGTTGGGCGCCATGGTCAAGGCGCAAGAACGGATAGCGGGAGTACGTGAAGACCAGTTGAGGATTCAACAACGAGATGCATACATGAGGTTAATTGCAATGGATACTTCCAGAATGGATGAAGAAACAAAAGCTTTTTGGGTGAACATGAAGCGTTAATTGATGGCCAAATACGCAACTAATCTATCCGGATTGACTTCTTCAGGATTGAGTAGCAATGCCTATTTTCCTACATTTGATAATTGATTTCCTAGTTTATTTTCCATGTTGTATTTCCTTTATAAGATGATGAATGAGGTAGTTGATGAATGATGTAGATAATGAATAAGGTAGATAATGTTGTATTTTCCATGTTGCAAAACAGTTTTCAGATTAAGAGAAGGAGAGAGAGAGAGAGAGAGAGAGAGAGAGAGAGAGGCTGAGCCAATATGTTCAACTCTCAAACCATCTCCATTTTCAACTGTGATTTGCTCACCAAACTCAAAAGACTCAGCAATAGTCAAATTGTGCAAATCAGTTGTCATGTGATGTGTAGCACCTGTGTTTGCAAGCCAAACATCTTCTGCTGCAAATCCAATGTTACTACCATTACCAAAATTAGCCTGAGCAGTGAGAGCATTCAGGGTTGTAGGTGGTTGAGAGCCCTGATACACATAATTGGACCTGTGTGAACAATCCAAAGCTACATAACCTCTTTTCCCACATATTTGACACTCCACAATAGAAGAGGAGGCTTGATTTGAAGATATTCTATCTCTGTCAGAACAGTTGACAGTAGTATGGCCCCTCTTAATTTGAGCAAATTTGACACTCAGGTTGTCGACCATTAGCATTACCATTTGTCCCATTACCCCTACCATTGTTCTAATTAGAAGCACCATTAGTCCAACCTCTGCCACCATTTCCTCCATTATTCCAACCTCTACCACCAGTCTATATTGAATCTACCTCCATTGTGACCCCAATTTCGATTTTCATTTTTGCCTCTAGTGTTCTAATAACCACCATTATGATAGTTATTGTTCCACCTACCACCATTGGTACCATTTGAGTAAATGGAATTAGCACTAGAAAATCCTCTAGAATAGCCTCCAGACTCATCCATACCATTAGAAATACTTCATGAATTAGAACCATAACTCTGATGTCCCTGAGATGCAGTAGCACCAGTGACTTAAGGCACAAGCAATTTAGCTACCATAGCAGACATTGTCTGAGTAGAAAAGGAAAGGGCTAACTTCTTGTTTATATCTTGCTCAGCAGCAAGTAATTGAGACTTGAACTCCTTCATTGATATAAGACCTTGATGACCACGCAAAATAGCCTTCACAGGATCAAATTCATGAGGTAAACCATTCAGTGCCACAACATACACATCATCATTTGTGACATATACCCCACAACAGCTAACTGAGCCCTTGCATGTTTAATTCTCAGAGGAAACCTCTCTACATTATCAGCACCCTTCTGTAGAGTTTGGAAATCAGTTTTAAGTTGCATAATAGTTGCTAATGAGTCTGTACTGTATCTTTCTCTAATATTCATCCATGCTTCATGTACAGATGAACAATCCAAAATGTATTCCATAGATTCTTCAGTAACAGATTTCATTAACTAACTGATTAAAGCTTTATCAGTCTGATTCCATTCAAGAAAGGCTTGGTTAACTTCACAAGTTCTAACCCCATCTTCATTAAGAACATATTATGGTGGACAAACACTAGACCCATCAAGAAAACCATACAAGTCGTGACCTCCTAACACATTTCGTACTTGAAAACTCCATTTAAGATAATTGGAATCATTTAATCTCAAAGTCAAAAAAGGTAGCAAACCATCTACCTTACTCGCAATTGTCATGATTAGAATCTGAACACAATATTATTGAATTCAATACAAGAAAGACTCCAAACAACTTCAACACACCAAGAATCCTAAAGATTCACCAAATCACCAAATCACACTACAAGAATTCACCAAATCACCTCGAAATCACGAAGAAAACACACTACTACAATTCTAAATCAGATCATCAAATCAATCTTCAACACCAACTTCACAATCACACAGAAACTCAACCTCTGAAAAGAAAGAAAAGACACAATACCCATTATACAGGAACAAGAATCGAACCAGAACACTGATGATCAAACTTTTCTCTTCAACTCGCAGAGCAGTCCACTGTGATCTTCGTCGAAGAGTAGATCTCGAGCTCAACGTAAACACTATGATCGAAGAAGGAAATCGTTGCTTGCTCTGATACCATGATCACGTACTGAGAAGAAAGAAAATGAAGAGGCAGAAAGCAAGAACAGCTAGAGAGAGAAGATAAAAGATTCAAGAAACTCTACTATTGATTCATGAAAAACCGTACAAAAAAATGACTGAAGCACATGGCTTTATACAGCAAAACAGAGATACAATCCAATACTAACTAACTAACAGTTTTCTAACAAAGTCACTTAACTTAAGCCACATTTCATAATCCTAATGGCTATTTACAAACTAAATCATTTAAGTAAAAAACCACTAAGATGAACACAGCTGGATGCTTAACAAATAAAGCAATGGTACAACTGGACATGGCCATAAAAGAGTTGCCGACGCCAAAACTCAATTGGAGGAGAAGCAGAAGGAGAAGGTTGAGCTTGAAGTGGCCAGACTGGAGCTAACTTTGGCAAAAGTTGAAGTGAAGTCTTTGAAAACCTAGTTGTAGGCTGTGAAGAATGAGAGAGTCAGGGGAGTCAGGGGAGCCTAACATTGTTGAGGACGATGATGAGACATTAATGATGACGATGATGACAATTAATTGAGACTGCAAAGACTGCAAAGTCATTGAATGCAAAGTGTTGTTTTTTAATGCATCGATTAGAGAAGAATATTTTTTTTGTTATGCATGTTGTTTTGAACTAGCTTTTTCGGATATGTGATCAATACAAATGTAGTATTTGCTTTACACTCTTTTAGATAGCTAAGGTACCAAACAAATTTAGTGATCGCTAGCACACAAACTAACTGTACATAAAAAAAAGAAATCATAGGTTCATAAACTAAGCAAACTAGCTTCAGTAAGTTTCTAACACTCTTTTTGTGACTGATCTAAAAATGTTAAAAAACTGTTAATTTAGAGTGCTTAAGAATATTTTAATTATCGTGAGTGGTAGCTTATAGCAATTTTTTAGGAAATGCTGAAAGAGCACCATTAATTGAGAGAGCACCATTGCTTTCATATATACAACTTCTTCATATCATCTTCATCACACTACTAGAAATATCGTCATTGAGCATAAATAGAGAGACACAAATATTGTTTGGTGACTACTTTTTTACACTGAGCACAAATGGTAGTTGAGAAGTGCTCTATCATTTTTGGGCATACATGATTTGTGTTAGCTTATTTGTGTCCCGTGCCTAAATCTATATTTTGACAACCACTTATTCGGAAGTACTGTTGATTTCCCTCAGCGGGCACAAAGATATGTATCACCGCTTGACAGATGTAACCACCCAATGACATGAATTCACTATTTGTGCTTTTTGGTGGCAACAAATGTGCATATTTTTGTCTTTCTTAGTCTCACAGATTCTCTCATCAAAAATAAATAAATTTACATATGCACAAATTTATATATGTGTGTTATAAATTAAAGTATTATATGACCAATAATTTCACACTTGCCTTGAAAACAATTATGGCATAGATGAGCCAAACGTGCAAAAGACTTTTTCAGTACCTCCATGCTAAATCAACTGTCATAGACTAGACAACACTCTGAGTAACATTTCAAAGAGGGACACGATTACCAAATGTATGCTCTATTGGTGTCATTATATATCTACTTCATGCCTCACTTGTGGTCTATCATGAATGCCTTAGTGCTAAGGCTTTTCAGCTGAAATATATTAGCCTACAAATTTTTTCAATATCTCCTTTTCAATGGGTGATAGTCGTCAGCGAGGCGTGCGCATTAGAACAGAATCCTAATCTAGTACAAACTCATCTGACTCATTAGTCACAACTACTTTTTCTTCTACAAATTGTCAACCTCGTCCCTCAACTGAATGGTTTGCTGGCTCGAGAAACAATCATCCTCCTATAGTCAACCACATACCGAATTCGCATATTGGCTATGGTCGTCTCACTGTGACCCTACCCCCTATTGATGGCATTAATCATGCAGACCAAAGACGTGTTTTACCAAATTGGGCCTATCTAGGTAGAACCATTCAGTATCCTGTTAACTTGATATCAGTAAAAAACACTCTTGAACCTTGTGACAGCTCATCTATCGTCTGTTTAGATGATTTGGGTGTGCAATATGTCCTAGCTCAAATGCATGGCCATCCGCGAATGAATAATGTCGAGCAACACCGCACTAATGTTGTTGAACTCGAGATTATAAGCATCTCAGATGATGAGCTGTATTTGTATGCATTATGTTCAAATGTATTAATAGTTGTGGGTAGTAATGAATATCTAAGTGTTTTATGTAGATTGTTTAAGCATGAGTATGATAAGTTTTTATCTTCATCATTATGTAGTTATTTGAAGTCTTTATATTTATTATTATGGTTTTTAATTTTTTTTGGTGAATAAATTTGATTCTCATACGAATATATGTAATATATATACCCTCTAGAATTAAAATTCTCCGAAATTAAATTTGAAACATTCACCTCAGAATGAAGTCATACCAAAAAAAAAATCTAACTCAATTGTACTTGTTTGTAATTATATAAATTACCTCAATTGTAGTACATCCAAAATAATCTACCATTGCTTTCATTATTGAAAAACACTTAAAATGTCTGCTTTAGATTAGGTATATTATATTAGTCAGATTGGGAAACATGGTGCCCCTAGCCTAAAATTTAATTTTATTAAATTAAAATATCATAGGGCACAATTTTAATCAAATTAAGTCGTATATGTTCCACATAGCACACAAACGATTCATGCCCCTGTGCCATTGTCATTTCAGCCTGCATATTCAGTCTGAAGGCAATGAACCATATTGATGCTTGTTGACTATTACTTTAAGCACGAACAATTGTGCCCTTACTAGTTTAAGCATGAATAATTGTGCCTTATAGGTCTACTACGAAAGCCCCTCAAAAGATTAAAGCAATCATTACACTTTCTTCATTTGAGATTTCGGAAACTAGAGACGAAGGAAGGTGGGAGTCTTTCACTGATCATAGTTTTCTGATTTTTTGAGAAGCTTTTGAGGAAGTTCAAATAAGGTAATTTTCGAATACCCTCTATAACCACTTGTATTTATTTCAATTTGCAAAGAAAACTGATTCATGTGAATATTATGAGTTAATAAGATTAATTCACATAATTATGATATCTCTGGCTGCCAAGAAATTCTATTTGCTGACTTTTATAAATGTATAGCCTCTTAGATTTGTGTCATTTAGTGCTATAAGAAATTGGAAGTTAGTTACTTTGTATTGCTTGTATTTAACATGTGCCCCCTTTGTAGTGACATGCTCTGACCCAAAATTAAATTGGTAGTCATAATAACTAAATGCAAAAAGTGTTGTAGGGAGATTGTATTTGTGTATTTGTATAATTGGAATTAATTTGTCATTTATATTGTTGTGCATCCTATTGACATTGTACATGTTCTAAAGCCTAGATCACCCGTTTAAAGATTTGCAATAGATGTGTAAAACAATAATTGCAAATTCTTGAATTGTCCCATTTTTGGACAGTTTGGTAATGTTAGTTTTTGTATTACCGGCTTTCATTTTACAATTTATAACCATATTGGAAGTTTTGGCAGCACCCCTAATGTTCCTGCGATACACATATATGGTGTGTATTGTGGGACAATAGGGGCATGCTGTCGAATTTTTCGAAGTGGTTACAATTTGTGAAATGAAATCTAGTAATATAAAAACCAACATTACTGAATGGGTTAGGGCCTTTCCTTAGGATTTGGAGCTATAAGGCGATAGAAGTTTAAATCATACATTCATTTAACATTCCTAAATGCCCACTTTTGTTTGTCTCTGATGTTATGCTACTTAATTTTGTTTGCATATAATTATTTGTAACTCCAATATGACTTGCTTTGAAACAGTTGCTACAATACATTATGGATAAAGGATGGGTAACGAAGAACTGGACGGATGAGGAGTTTGTGAGTGGCTTGTGTACATTCATAAAACATGCGGTGGATGTTGCGTCATTTGAGGGAAAAATTAAATGCCCATGTCATCATTGTTATAATCAATATTGGCGTGACCCACAAGTAGTAAAGGACCACATTTATTGTGATGACATGGATAATGATTACATGCAAGGGCCATGGATCGACTACGGTGAACAAAATCTTAGTCCCCAACCACATGTGACTGGTGTTCCACTTGATCATACCCGGACCGATGAATTTAACATGTATGGAATGTTTGAGGATGTGTTTGGTGACCATGTCAATCTGCCAGAGATGAATGAAGAAGAATGATGATGAAGAATCTTCTTCTGTTAATGAACCAACCGCAGATGCACAAGAATTCCTTAATTTACTGAATCAGGCGGGAAAAGAGTTGTATCCAGGGAGTGTAAAAAGACAATAGATTTTTTGATGAAATTGTACCAAACAAAAGTCTTGTACAATTGGAGTGACGTTTCATTTGGAGTATTATTAAAACTACTCAAATATCATTTTCCAGTTGGCAAGACGTTGCCCTTTAATTTATACCATACTAAAAAAATCATCAAGGCACTTGGCCTAAATTATGAGAAAATTGACGCTTATCCCAATGATTGCATGTTATACCAGAAAGAACATGCTAAGGACACTGTATGTGGATGTGTAGTGAGCAAAGATACAAACCGCCTGTTGGGAGGATAGCTACCAAAGTGCCTAAGAAAGTTCTACGTTACTTTCTCATTGGTCCAAGACTCCAACGGTTGTACATGTCACAATACACAGCGGAGTCGATGGGATGGCATTTAGAGATGAGACCAAAGGATGGCGTGCTTCGCCACCCAGCAGATTCCTCTGCGTGGAAGCACTTAGACTAGACTTACCCTGATTTTGGTAGAGAATTTCGAAACGTCCAGATAGGACTTGCAAGTGATGTGTTTAATCCTTTTGGCATAATGAACAATTCTCATAGAACATGGCCGTTGTCATTGCAGTTTATAATCTTCCTCCTTGGATGTGTATGAAACAACCTTATTTGATGATGTCACTCCTAATTCCAGGTCCAAAGAGCCCGGGTAATGATATTGATGTTTTCAGGCGCCCTTTGCTTGATGAATTGAAAATGTTGTGGAACACTGGCTTATCCACGTACAATGCACATGATAAACAAACCTTTATGATGCGTGTTGCCTTATTATGGACAATAAATGATTTACTAGCGTATGCTATGCTATTAGGGTGGAGCACGAAAGGGAAGAAAGCGTGTCCTAAGTGTGGCGATGATACTACATCTTGTTGGCTAAAAAATTGTCACAAACATGCTTATATGGCTCATAGAAAATGGTTACCGATGACACATGAGTTTCGCAATCAAAGATGAACATTTAATGGACATCAAGAGCTCGATCCACCCCCTATACCTATGATAGGAATGAAATGTTTAACAGCTTTGTATGGTTTGACATTCAAATTTGGAAAGGGAAGAACCACTACTCGTGTACGTAAGCAAGGAATATCAGATGTTTACTCTACGTCGTGAAAGAAGAAAAGTATATTCTTCGAATTGCCTTATTGGAAAGACTTGTTAATTAGGCACAACCTAGATGTGATGCATATTGAGAAAAATGTAACAGACAGCTTAATTGGGACTCTATTGGAAATCAATGGAAAAATAAGAATGGAATTAGGGCACGAGCTGATCTTTTGCAGATAGGCATCAAACAAAAACTCCATCCTATTTCCAGGGGTGATCGTACTATACTACCTGTGGCAGAATATAATATGACGAATGATGAGAAAAGGACCTTGCTACGTGTGTTGGCTTCCATTCGTGTACCTAATAACTTCTCTTCGAATATAGCTTCATGTGTTAATTTGAGGGAAAGAAAGCTGACTGGGCTTAAAAGCCATGATTTTCATGTTCTCATACAAATATTTCTACCCATTGCCATCCGAGGCCAATTACCAAATCCAGTTGTGAAGGTGATATTAGAACTTAGTGATTTTGTTAGACAAATCATGAGACTATTGAAATGTTTAGTGGACTATCAAGTAAAATCGCAATCACTTTGTGTAAGTTAGAGAAGCTAATGCCACCTGCTTTTTTTTATCTATGGTGTATTTGCTTATTCATTTGCCCAGCAAAGCTGCGATTGTTGGACCAGTGCAATATAGATGAATGTATCCAATTGAAAGGTAAGGCTACACATTTGAAGTTGAATTATGAATCGTTCATACTTACTCATCCTCTATTTAGTTACTAATGACAATCTTATCTTATTTGCAGGTATCTGAAAACTTTGAAATAATATGTGCGCCAAAAAAATCGTCCCGAAGGATGTATTGCAGAGGGCTATATTTTGGAAGAGTGCTTATCATTTTGCTCCATGTATCTTGGGGACTCGGTAGTTACACATCGTAATAGATCTGGCCATAATTATGATATAAATCCAAACAATGACAGAGATGGACTTGCGTTATTTACCAGTTATGGCAAAACAATTAGCGCTAAAGAAGTAGTCCTTCTTGACCGTGATATCTTGAAAGCAGCTCACCGTTATATGTTATTCAATTGTGCTGAGATGGACCCATATTTAAGATGAACTTTTAAATTTTTTGTGTATTTAAAACCTGTATTTAAAGGGCACATTATTCATATAGCACATTCAATTTATGTTTGTTGGTATTTATTTGATACACGACATGTGGAAAACACGAAGAACGCTCGTGGTCCACGAACAACACAATATGAAGCAAAGAAGGCTGCATCTGCATTATTTCCAGAATGGTGCAGAAATAACACAATTAATTGGGATCGCTCACGCGTAATCAAGAACGGTTTCCAATAGATGCAAAGGATTGGCGCAAGTTAGAAAAGACAAAGCTTGCCCGAGCATGGCGAGATGTTGAGGTATAAATTTATTACATGATTTTAATTGGTTGGTGGTTAATACTTTGGATTAGGTACATGCTTGCTGCCTAATCTGATGAATCGTGGATGTGTTGTGTAGGCAACGATGGATTGGTCAATTGGGAGGAATGAAGAATAGAAAGGGAAAGTAAGACGTGTAGTGTTCAAAAAGCTTAACGATCGCTTCAAGACATGGAGGGTCAAACTACGCAAGAAGTGGTACAAACCATTTCAAGGTCTTGAGGAGAGGTTTACCTGCCCGGATGACCGTGTCAATGCTGAACAGTGGCGCCGACTGGTAGCTAGATTGGATGATAAGAAATTGAGGGTATGTTATATTTGCCTGGAAAATTATATAGTTAAGTGCAACATTTCAAGCAGCTATTATAGCATAATAGGAATATAAGTAGCAATAAAAATGACATGAAAGTTTAATTGCATTTTATGAATCTTACGAAAAATGACATGAAAGTGAGCTACTGAAGTTTGGTATTTGATTTATGTTTAGGCTGCAAGTTTAGTAATTTAACAGAACTTCTAATTTATTGTAGAGTCACTTTTTGGTTACTGGTATGACACTATATTGTCAATATATTTAAATATATTGTTTTGTGAGGTCAAATAGAGTAATGATAATTTACACATTTTGTACTTGGACATGTCTGCAAATGTATACTCAGGACCGGTGTGTGACAAATGCACAAAACAGAAAGTGCTTGAAGACAAGTCACACAACAGGCATCAAGACATTCGCCCAGATACGCTACGAATATGTGAGTTCCTTTATGCAATAATTGTTCCAGTGAGGAAAAACAATTTGTGGTGATTATATTCATGAGATGTTTATAAATTTGGGTTGCTGTAGTTGTGAAATACATGGAATACATGTGGCATGGTGAATAGATGTGTTTGTAGGAGGGTTAGTAATTAAGGGACATGATTAACTGACTTATATAAGTGTTGGTTATGTTAGGCTTATTCCCACAATGGTGTTGATCCAAACTACAAGAAAATAGGGATTTGGCAATGATTGGAGGTCGTTGTATAAAACTCGAAATTTGTTGCCTAAAACTATTGGCAACAAAATTATGCCGTTGCCATGGGCGTTGCCCTAGGACCCTTGCCAATAACTATAGGCAACGATTTTGACGGTCGTTGCTAATTTGGCAACGAATACTTCGTTGTCTATTCTGGCATAAAAAACCAAATTTGAGGATATTTAGCAACGATCACCGCGTTGCCTATTTTATTATGCAACAACGCGGACGTTGCCTTATCAATTTATAAGCAACGACTTTGTCGTTGCTGACTATATTTGATAGCAATCCATGTCGTTACATATATCATTTAGACAACGAAAGTCGCGTTGCGTATTATATTACGCAACACCGTTGTTGTTGCCTTTTCAATTTATAGGCAACCACTATGTTGTTGCTTAATAATTGCGGTGACATTCTATGATGTTGCCTATGCTATCAAACAACGACTCTATTGTTGCTTAAGTATGAAATATGCAAGGACCATGGCGTTGCCCAATCTTCTTGGCAACCATGTCATTGTTGCCTTTTCCCATAAAAGGCAACATGGTTTAGTCCTTGTCTAATCTTCTTGGCAACCAAACATTATCATCATTGCCTTTTCCCTCAAAAGGCAACATGGTTTGGTCCTTGCCTAATCTTCTTAGCAACCATGTCATCGTTGCCTTTTCCCTGAAAAGGCAACATGGTTTAGTCCTTGCCTAATCTTCTTGGCAACCGAACCATGTGATCGTTGTCTTTTCTCTCAAAAGGCAACATGAGTTGGTCCTTGGCTATCTTTTTGGCAACCATGTCATCGTTGCCTTTTCCCTCAATTGGCAACATGGTTATCGTTGCCTTTTGAGGTGCGTAACGTGGTTTTCATTTGAAATTGGCAACGAATAATTTTTTAATTATCAATTATTTATTTTAATTAATTTTCATAAATATAAATAATGCTATTTTTTCAACATATAAAAGTTAAAATCCCAATAAAGCTTTATAATATAATAAATCCAAATGTTAAATTGACCGTCATATTCTAACTTGTCTAATCTAAAACTTAAACAAAAATTTAATAAATCCAAATGTTAGAAAATGATAACTTAAACACAAATGCAATAAAGATCAAAAAAAAAAAAAATGCAACTAAATCAAATTTCATCCTCATCCTCATCCTCATCCTCACTACTATTGCCTGCAAGATCGTCATTTATGCCATCTCTAGATTGTTGAGGAGTGTGACTGGGAGTCAGTTGCTCATAGATAGATCCGCTGCTACTATTGCACATTTGAGATCCTTTAAAAGCTTGCAATTCAGATCTTAGTTCAACATTCTCATTTTGTAAAGTCTTAAAGCCATCAACAAGTTGTTTCATCATGTTTTGCATCTCTATCCAACCATCGAATGAAGGCCCAGATGCAGTAGTGGAGGAGGAGGAAGATTTGTCCAAACGAGGAAAAGCATCAAGACCACATACGGTTCTACCTTTCACCCCGAGTTCCTCACCACAGATCCCATACTCAACTTCCAAAGGAACTTGTATGGAATCCACTTGAGTACCCTCAGGTGCTTCTTGAGCCATACTCAACTTGATTGCATCCCTCTTCTTCTCCATGTTTTCCTACAATATAAAAATTATACTCAAGAGGTGGAACTAAAAGTAAATGGTAGAATGCAGTAGTGTTATACCGTTATGAAGAAAAGAAATTAGGAATCTTTATATTAAACTAGCAGTGTTGGTAAATCATCCATTCTTCAACCCAAATGCATAATTTATATGAAAATTTCCCTGGCATATTTTCATTTAATTAAAGAGCACATACACATGGTGGAATTAAAGCTTTTAAATTTACAAACACATGACTTACATGTTTCTTCCTTGCTTCATCAGTAGTCCACTGCTGATTCTTGTTAACGTACATATCTTTCCAATTATCAATAAAAGATGGGACCTTGCCCTCCTATATTAAAAATACAAAAGGAAAAAACAACTTGGTTAGTGGCAAAAAATTAAAAACAAGTTGTAAAACACATTATAGCTTGTTTATGCACCTTGAATATTAAAATTAGAAATATATAGGTATTGTTTATAGAACTGAATTATATAGCTAAAAAGAAAAGAAATATATAGCTTAAAAGAATACCAAATAGATTAAAAGGAAAGTTTTATAGAACTATTATTAGGCCAGCTGGAAGAGTGTTAGCAGCTGAGCTAGTGGCGCTAGCCAAAGGAGTATTGCGAGCTGGAGTGTTGCCAGCTGAGTTAGTGACGCTGGCTGGGAGAGGTGCATTTGAAGCATGTCTCTTTGCTCTCTTCCCACGGGTCTCCATAAACCTATAACAATGCAAAAAATTAATAACAAATATGGGTTGGTAAAAATTAATAACAAATATGGGTCTTTAATAACAAATATGGGTCAATCAATTGGGTCTGCACTTATGATGCGAGCTTGCAAGTATCCTAAACCATGCAATTAATGGCAAAGGAAGAAAACCCAACAACAACAATTCATCCAACTATAGCTCAGCTCCACCATAAGAAATCAGTGCTTTTCACAATTATATATATAAAGCATATTTCACAAAGACTAGCTAGCTAGAGAAGAGGAATATAATAGTGAGCAGAGAGGATCGATCAGTTTGAGTACGTTCATATGTAGAATTGATGTAAAGCTAGCTAGCTAGGTACCAATATTAATGATGGAATTGCATGAGTTAAGGTACTGGATTTCATTAACTTAATTTTGCTACCTTAAAAAATAGAGAATTGATCATGAGTTAATTAAGTTAAACCAGCACATGGTGATTATCTTGAAAAATAGAACTTATTCCTTATATATATGCTCATCAAGATCACGTATTGTATATGAATCACTGTCACCATGCAAATAGTCACAGATTGATTTGTATGTGCTTGAAATTCCCAGATAATTGGCATCGACTATAAGGTGCAAATTGTGATAGTGATGATGATTTTCTAATCCTTTTGCATTATTGCAGTATCAGCCGAAACAATTTCATCACACAATTATGAAAGCTAAATATATATATATATATTCTACAGAAAAATAAAATTGTGGTCGAAGCCAATTTGCAAAGGTGGGTGGAATAATTGCTGGACCTATTCCTTATTATATATATATATATATATATAATTAGAAAGATATATTGCTGACCAAATATAACACACTTAATTAGTTATTAACCCATTGGTATGGTGAAAGCAACTTTACAATTTCAGGCACTCACAGCTTGCTATCAAACTGAAAGAGATTTCTAGTTTTAATTCTCTTCATGAATATAACAGGGAGTACCAACAAAGGGGGAAAACAACACACAAAGGCAATGCAAATAGACCAAATCAGCACAAAGCCCAAATATGGTTTTCAAAATTAAGAAAATTAAGAGTGAAATTTTTTTAAAACCTTGGTTTGCAATGGAGGGGGTGGCGCACGAGATTTGCAATGGAAGTGAGCAAATAAAATAATTAAACCTGCATAAAAACAACCCAAAAATCAAAAGTTAGAACTGTAAAACATTCAAATATTTAGAGATGTTAAAATTTTGAAAATAAAAACTTGATAGAAGAGAAGAAGAGTCAATTGGAGGCTAAGACTAAGAGGGGCAAGAGAGGGGCGTACTGTTGGCGATCAGAGAGGGCTAGGGCGAAAGGGACAGAGAACAAGAAGCAGGCGCACTCGCAGACACATGGAGGAGTATATATATAGCGTGCAGAGAGAAAGGAGTCTGAGAGTGAGAGGAGTTTAAGGGTCGATTGGTTTCTGATTGGCAATACATAGGGCATATGGGTTTTGTTCCTTAAAAAGATATAAACTTTCATAATGGCGGGAGGCATCCCACCAAAACTTTTTGTGGGTTATCAGAGAGGGCTAGGGCGAAGAGGGAAGGTCGCAGTCGTAGTCGCAGGGAAGAGTAAATAGCTTGCAGAAATTGAGGGGTCTGTGAGAGAAAGTTTAAGAGTCTATTGATTTCTTAGAGTGATAGGAGTCTCTGATAATCAGAGTGATAGGCGCTTAAGGGGGCATTTGGGTTTTTTCCCTTAAAAAAATTAAAAATTTCGTAATGGGGGGAATCATCCCACCGAAATTTTGTTCTCTATTTTTTTGGTGAAAAAAGTTTTGTTTTCTCATTTAGACAATGGGGGGAAGCATCACGCCAAAATTTCGTTTTCCTCAAGAAAAAAATAAATTATTAGACAATGACCATCAAAATAATAGGCAACAAAATCGTTGTTGGGGGAAAAATTGAAAAAAAATAACAAATAACAAATGAAAAAAAAAAAAAAAACATCATAACAACTAAAAAACAACAATTAAATTATAGAACAAAAATTGAATTTAGTTGTGGGTGTTAGTGATTGTGAGTGGAAGGGTTTGATGGAGGTGGTTATTATAAACATTACTTAAGAGGGTTAACAAGTTAATAAGTATTATATATAATTAATACTTAAATTAATTATATATAATTGATACCGAAATTGATCATATGGAAAACATATACACTAAATTGATCCCTTATTCAGTGTTAAATGAGGGATTTTCTTGTGGGGCCCGCACAGGTTGTTTTGTGTCGATCCGAACCGTTCATTTTTTATATCTCTATTCATAAATCATTCCTTCAGAAAATCAGCTAAATCGGAAACCGTTTACCCGTTTGATTAAGCGGTCAAAGTTTAGGTGTTTATAGGTGAACTTATTGTTCATCCATTTGTTTGATCCAAATTAGATATCTTAACCGTCTCTAATTTGGCTGATTTATTTCAAGAATGATCTATCAATGAAGATGTTTAAAATGGACAGTTCGGATCGACACAAGACAACCCGTGTAGGCCTCACCAGGGGAATCCCTCATTTAACACTAAATGAAGGATCTCTTATTGGAAGAAGCCCCCTGCATATATATAAACTACATATTTTCAAATGTTGAGTAATAAATGTTAGTCAACATAGAAACAAGAGTTTTTCAATTGGTGAGAAGGGTCAACTAACACTAGTGAGCCCATGCTGGCTCCGGCAATGGTGGCCGGTAGAGCCATGTTATGACTAGTTGGAACATCAAAGATTAGTAGGGAACATCAAAGATTAGTAGGGCACTGGTGGCCGGTCATAACATGCCTCTGCCACTGTCGCCTCCATCCAAAACGTACGGCTCTCCTCCATACCCCATCCAAGGCACCCTTCTAGTCAAAATCACTGAAACCCACAAGTAAATTTAATTTGTTGCTCTATAATCATATTAATTTTATTGATTTTGCAAGTTTATTCTCTTACACGGGAAATTAGTAGGCAAAAAAAAGGCGTCCAACGATGACTTTGTTGCCTATTATTTTGAATTTTTTACAGGTATTGTCTAATAATTTTATTTTTTTTAATAATGAGAAACCAAATTTGGGAGGCAACGATATAAAAATGTTGCATTTTTTAATAGGCAAGGAATTGCCCATTTATTATTATTTTTTTTTTGGTCGAAAAAGGAATTGCCCATTTAAGGCAACACAAAAAAGCTATGTCGTACTCGCCAACCTCCAATCAAACGACTCACACCATCTGTTTCCTCTTCTCTGTTGCCCACACCCTCGTCCATCCTCTATCCTCTAATCGCCCTTTCCTCTTCTCTGTTGCCCACACCCTCGTCCATCCTCTATCCTCTAATCGCCCTTTCCTCCTCTGTTGCCCACACCCTCCTCCATCCTCTATCCTCTAATCGCCCTCTCCTTCTCTAATCACCCACAACCCTCTGTTGCCGTTACCCTTTCTCCCTTCTCTCACCAACGCCCATCTCTTCCCCTCACCCCCTCTGGCTCTCATCCTCTCTGGTCGTGGAATCCATCGTCCAACCCCCTCATAGCCTTTTCATTCCGCATGTGTTCTCTTCTATATAGGTTTTCTTCTTCTCTTTTTTTACCCAAGTTTTTCACATCATTATTTATTTTTATGTGTTACATTCTTGACTTCTGATTTTTGGTTTGTATTTGTGTTTATGCAGGTTGAATTATGTGATTTGTCAACTTCAATCCCAAATCCCTTTTATCCCCGTGCACCACTGACATCTAGGAAACAGAGTATAAAAACAAATTGGCACTGCTAAATCAAAAGGAGAATCGGTATATTCATTTTTCTAAGGTTCTCCTTTGTGTGTTTGTTTTTGTTAGGAATAAATTTGACTATGACTATGCACAGGGGACAATTACATGCATTAGTTTTATTAAAGAGTGGACAGTTTAGGAATATATGAAGGAAGTAAGTAAGTGGGGCTGATTTGTCTAGTCAGAGGATCAGGCTATTTTATTTTCCATGAAGGTTTAAAATTACATATACTTTACGATGATGAGGTGCTGTTAAAATTATTCAGAAACTTGATCAGGTGGAGAGCAATATTTCTAAATAACTGGAAGGTATGAGATCATGCGTAGGATGGGTGTGTTGAGCACCCTTGTAGGCTGGGTCTACAATTCATATGATGACATCCATAAACTGGAAATGCATGCACTGTTTAGCTTTTCCACTTTTTTTTGGGTATCAATATTCATTAACTAAACTTTGCACTAGTTGAAAGACAGTATTGCTTTAGGTAGAACAAATTGAAAGTTTTACTTTAACTTAACTTTAAAGCCCATGGTACATTTTGAAGCCATGGTAGACAGTAAAGTGAGATGTATATGTTCGTATTGAAATTATCCTGTTAATATATTGTTTCTACCTAAGCTTATTACGTAAAAAGTAATCTTGTTTTGACTAAATGTTTTTACTTTTATGCATCTCTTAATCAAAATCTGTAAACTATATTACTTTTTTGCTCTATGGAAATGCACACAGTACTTTTGATCCTCACATCTTAATTACATTGTAGATTCCCCTCCTCTGAAAAAGCTTCTAAACGAAGAAACTCTGAAGTGGTTTCAGCTAAAGGCCCATTGAGCATACCAGGGGATTACTCACGAAAGCCCCCAGTAGGAGGTAATTTACTTATGATTATAGTATTCAATATTTAGATTCTTTTTTTTGTCCCACTAAAGCTAGAATTTAGTCTTACTATAAACAATTTATATTTTTTTGAAAAACAAAGGTAAATACCAAGTCCAAAGAGAGAAATTAAAAGCAACAAAATATTTGTCCAAGAAGTGTGTATGTTCTACTTACAAAAAAAAAAAAAAAAAAAGAACTATCAAACAGAACTATTTTTGATTGTGGACTTGAAACGAGGGATTTGGATTTAGATTAAATGAAGTTACTTTATATAATATATATATTTGATTCTTATTAACTAGAACTTCACATTCTTATCAATATATATTACCTATGTTAACTTCTACAGTTTAATTAAAATGTAGGTTATCACAGATATATGTATATAATTTATATGTATAATAATCTACATCATTTAGCAGGAAGTGAATATGGATAGGCAGTGGATGTTCAATCCGAATCGGTTCACAAATGAGTATGAAGTAGGGGTTAATTCATTTTTGGAATTTGCAAGACACCATGTTAATGAGCGGAATGAGATAAAATGTCCCTGCAAAGAATGTCAGAATAGATTTTCTTTTTCAATTGCAGAGGTGTATCTCCATTTAATGCAGTATGGTATGTCAAGGAAAATTCCCCTAGCTTCTATTCTTGCATCTTCTATTCAAGGAACAAATAATTTATATTTTGAGATTTATGTTAATGAGTTGTTTGTGTTTAATTTTAGGGGTTGAAGATGTGAGCACAAATTGCAAGACTCACAAGGTGGTTGTGCAGGGTGAGAAGACTGATCCCATTAAGGTGCTTAAGCAATTCATTTTCAGAATTGTTTTTTTTTTCTTCACCATTTTTGTAATTATTTCTGTATTTTTTGTTTTTTAATTTGTTGGGTAGAATAAATTGGCTAGTCAGGACGGGCTTTTGGGTTAAATCAACCTTCATAGTTGTGGCTTAATGGGTTAAGTCAGGAGGGGCTTTTGTTTTTTGGGTGATCATCCTCCATGATTGTGGCTTTTGTTCAATGAAATTATGAGTAATTTGTTGTGGGTTCCTTTTGAGAATCTGAAATCGATGATGATAGCATGAGGTTGCTGTTTATTTCATTAATTTCAAGAGAAGCGTTGCTTCATTATGATAAATTGAACCTTTTTTTCCTTGTGTTAAATTTCGAGGAATACATTTGTCCGTAGGTGGTAAGTTATGGATATGCCTTAGATTTGATGATAGCAATTGATCATAGGAGTCATTGTTGTTTATGGGATTTTTACAATGTTCTCTACATCTTTCTTTGTAGAAAATTAATATGAGTTACTAATTGTAGACTCTAGTTGTATGAAAGCTATGAGCTTTGAGCAGAAAACCATAATTTGAACTTCTTGTTGGCTGCTAATATTATGTTAGAATGGACTTCTCAAGTTACAAGTTCTGTGGTTGCAGTATATTATTTATTATAACGAGTTTGAACATTCAAAATCCAATATATTTTTTTTCATGATTTCAGTACCAGGAGATGGTCTTGCATGCTTGTCCTTCATACACAATTAACCAACTTTTGGAGTTTGAAAGAAGAGGTGAAAGTTTTAAGTGACAGCCTAGTTATTCATTGAAGAAGCTCATTGCAATCATCACATCTTAAGTGAAGAGATAAAGATGGAGGTTGATGCATAAGAAGAATCACATATTAGCCATGCTCTAGAAATACGAAAAAGCAAGACATTGAGAAATAGCATTAGCTCAAGATTAATTAGTGCATGTATTTGGAAATTATATATGTATATACTGTGAGCAAAATATTTACTATTAATGTAATTTATAAGTTTTAATGTCCTGCTTGAGCTTTCAACTTCCAATATTCTTATTTATTCCTTTTTAACTTTCAAGAAGAACAATGTTAGTTGTATTGTTATTATTGAGAAGCACGCAGAGATTGTGATTAAGAGCCAGGAAAGAAGGGCAAAGACTTATAATGAAGTATTGGAGCTGAATCCTTTTTTAAACATACCAGTATGTCAAAGTTTCATTGCATTACACTTAGAAATGTGCAAGGGATTTGCCCCTTCATTGTTTTGTTTTGATTTATATTAAGTAGTAATATCTTTATATTATATGCATGGACTCTCTCTATCTACATAAATGTTCAAAGAAAAAAAAAAAAAAAAACTCGACTCAAAAACATTTTTTTTTCTATTAATCAACAATTGTCGTTCATAAGATTAATGCCTTATAAGGGTCAAAAATCAATGTGTTCAGTTTAATTTGTTTCTTATATTGGGAAGTTTATTGCTTATATTTACTCATATGCAATGTCAATAACGGTCCATACCTATTTTATATTAAATATAGTGCCAAAAATCCTCCACATATGAATTGGTAACCACGTGAAAAATAATAGGCAACGACCTCGTTGTTGCTAAACTTTGTGCCTTTTTCTCCTGTACTAATAGATAACGCCCTACTTAGTTCCTTGCTAATCCCCACAATATGCAATGACCACGTCGTTGCCTATTGTACTGAAGTCGTTGCCTTATATTTTTTCAATATTGCGTTCATGTTTGTTGCCTATTTTAGAGTAATCGTTGCCAAACTTAATAGAAAACAAATTCACTTTGTTACCTAAACTCTTGCACATTCATAGCCTATACGCATAGGCAACGACAAAAACAGTCATTGCCAATATTATGTTCATTATGGTGCCAAAATTTTCCGCCAAATGAATAGGCAACCACTTGAAAACAATAGGCAACGACCTCATCGTTGTGATCATTTCCCGCCAAATTATAGGCAACCCCCTTTTTATCTCCTTACCTATTCTCATACTCTGCAACCAAAACATCGTTGCCTATACTATCGAGATCGTTGCCTATTAATTATCATAGATCAAGTACATAATCGTTGCGCTTGTAAAAAACTTTGTTGCCTATTCTTGTATTAGGCAACGAATTTTGCAGCGTTGCCTATTGTTTCGTTGCCTAATCCCGAATTTCTTGTAGTAATCGTGTGACATTTTTTGAAATGACACACACAAAGGGGCCAGGTAAGACGCCAATTGATGAAGAATCTGCTCGAATCATGGTAAGCTGTCGACCTTGTCTTAATCTATGTTCACCTTGTATTTGAAGTACATAATTAGTATCATTTTAATCCTCCGTTGGTCCACCTTTGTTTGTATTATATTAACTTTTAACAAACTAATTATGTTTCCCATAAACAAAAATTATGGTGCAGCTTTAATACATTGATGTATTTAAATCATTTTCATTTTTTTAAAAATTATTAGTTGTCAAACACGTTTGTGAAGGAATGTGCTTCAATAAAATCGTACAAGTGCAATATTGAAACATTGATTAATAATCAATTGGTCAAAAAAAAAAACATTGATTAATAATTAAATATTTATTTAGTTTTTAAAATAAATGATGTTGAAGAGAGCACATTTGAGTGGATTGTGCGCTTTCAGAAAGCTGGTTCATTGTCAGAACCGAGGCACCTATATAACCACATTTGTGCGTACGTTTGTCTGACTCAAAAAGGCTATTTGTGCCATATTCACACTGGAAACGTCATTTGCAAAAACAAATACGACTTTAGTGGCATGCGTCGTTACCAATGTTAAAAGCTAGAGCACATTTGTTTGTGCTCTAAATTGTCAGGCGGCACAAATATTGTACTATGCCAATTGCAGTTTTTTCTAGCAGTGTCAGTAATACTTCCTATATTTGCAGCATTGGCTTAATGCAACCCCTCCATAATTAACCAGGCCGGTCCTTAGATATTTGGGGCTGAAGTGAAAACAAAATCGCAGTCCCATATCACAAGTCCACACACACAAAAAAGGTCCTTTGCTTTTAGGTTTTTTTTTGTTTTTTTGTTCAATTGTTAGAAGACATATAAGTACGTATAGAATATTAGAACAAAAAATAATCAAATGTTGGTTTGTCTCAATACGTTACCTAAACTTTTATTTGTCTCAATTCAGTATTTGAACTTTTATTTTTGTCTCTATTAAGTACCTATTATAATTTTCTATTAGTTTATTAACAGAAGCCAAGGCTATATATGTCCATTCAATACAAATTAGAACAAAAAAACTAAAAAATTAGAGAAAAAAAAAATCTCAAATACCCAAACTCCCCACCCCCAATTGCAGACACCCACCCACTCGTACTTGATTCCAACGTGAACAACGTCTCCCTCTCCCTTGATGTTGGCGCCACCTCCTCCGACCCCAATTTCGGAATATTTTAATCCCTCCCCTTATTGCCTTATTTTCAGTCTGTAATGATGCTATATTGCTATTTGCAAGGTAGATTTTTTGTCTTGAGATAATAATTGTTGGATAAAATTTTTAAAAGTGAGAATTTCTTTTTCATCATGAATTCCTAATCCTAGATTCAAGAATATATCAATAAAATGACCTTGATACATTTGATCATTGTCTAAATCCACCCCTTTAATTTGTTACATATTTAGTATTTTTCCTTTAGATTTATTGTATTTCTCTTTAGTTATTCTACCATATATCCAACATTTTTAAACTATGTTAGCTTTAAATCAATTAGATTCTAAACGGAAAATAGTCAAGAAAAAAAGATATTTTTAACATAAGAGTAAGACTAGACAAAATCAGGCAATCTGTAACAAAAATGAAAGTTTGGGTGGCAAAGTTATACGTTTTAAGTTTGATGGCCAAAGTGAAAAAAAGTGCATGGGTGTGAATAAGCCTTCTTACTAATTAAAGATTATGTTGTAACCCGGCCATATGGGTGAATAGTGAATGAATGCACGCTTTGCTTCTCAAAAGAAAAAAAGAAAAAAAACAAGGGATTATCAAAAATCACATTGAGTCTCTTTACATTCAAAAAATATATAGAATGTTATATATATTGACAGATAGTCCATGTTGCAGAGGTGAAAAGCTCAATGAAAATACAAAAATAATAGGCCACAAGTGGGAGTCCAATAATTTGTGATGGAGAATGTGTTGTATTCAATCACATCACTATAAATATATGAAAGCAACGCCGCCCCTCCCAATGTGTGAGGTTTTCAATCAAAACCCTTTTCATTCTGAGACAATTCATCAATTTGATCATAGGATCCTCTATGATCCCAGTTATGATCCTCTAGTACAATCAATTGATTATTAGAATTAAGCTTTAAGTTTCTGTTTGCTTGTTCTGATATACAGCACTTAACTATTTCCTTAATTTGTAAATTATATTGCATTTTTTGGTGGCCGGCTTTACAATGACGATGATGATGATTAATTAATTAGTATGGATGAATATTAATATTTGGTCAAATTTGCATGCAGATGTTGGAAACACCTAGTCTCCTGTGTGTGGATCCAGCAGGTAAAAAGAAATTGAAGGAGTTGTTTGTGTTGCCTGCAGAGTGTGATAATGAGGCAAAGGGCACGATGACACTCGAAGTCGATGAACAATGGGCTGTGAAGAGAGTAGTGGAGTATCTTTGTATTCTCAAGGATCGAGAAATCAAAGAGAGGGAGTGTGTGCAGCGGCAACTTAACGAAGCGATGGTTCAGAGAGATATGGCCACTAAAGATTTGACCAACGCTAAAGCTAAAAGGGAGGCTAAGCGTAGTGACCGGAGGGCACTTGAAGAGGCCAGAAAGGAACTGAGTGCCGCAAATGCTCAAGTGAAGTCTCTGAAAGCCGAATTGAAGGCTGCACGGAGAGAGAGAGAGGTTGATCAGAGAATCATTCAAGAGCTCAAGGATTTTCGTGCAACGACTGTCAAGGAATTGCAGAACGAAGCCTATAACAGGGGCTATGAGGATTGTAATTCAGGGAAGCCTTCCGCTGGGGACGAGGAGGAGGAAGAGGACGAGGAGGACGAGGAATTTGCTTTAGACTTTTGAGATAGCTAAGGTACCAAACAAAGTGATTGCTGAGGAATTTACTTCTGTGAATATTGCTTTGATCGAAAACGATAAAATGTTTACTTTAAGAGTGCACAATGATAAACTGAGAATATATGTTAATAGTTTCTGTAGGAAATGCTAACACCAATAATAACAAAAGATCATTTTTCTCATCAAGACATTCATCCACATTCTCCTGGCCGGGTTTTTACTGCATGAATATATATTCACGAAAAATGAAACCATTATACATATTAGGAGTTAAAGGGGAGTAGGTTTCACATATAGGAAATCCAAATAAATGACACAAAAAAAAATCTCAAACAAATTAACTAGCTGTACTAGGGCATTGCAATAAAAAGAGAAATAAAAACTAGCACAAGTACAAATTATCAAAACAGTATGTGAACAAGTACCCATTCTAGCTAGGAGCATACACATTAATAAATAAGATATAAACGATCATTAACTAGAAAGAGAAGCTTCCAGACAAGCTAGCTTCTCATCGAAGCATTTCACCACATTCTTCTTAAATCAGGACAATTGTCTGGAACAAGGTCGATTTCTCTTGCCCGGCATGATACTGTGGAAGAAAATCAGGTACATAGCAGACCTTTGTATGGCTGCCATACAATACAATCTACCAAACAAGAACATGGACTGTGAAAAAAAAGTGAACCAACCAATAAACGGAACATAGTCAAGAAAAAAAGAACATTTACATGAATTAATTATCCTCCTCTAAACTCTCCAGAATGTGAAGAGTTTAGAGCCTGATATGTAGAACTTAATTTTTAGTTTCTTTCTAAACTATTTCATTTGCTCAATTTAATTGACCTATATATATATATAATTATATATGGCACCTCATTCATGTGATATTTGGTTGTTTTGGCCGGCCGGCAATCTGAGAAAGAACTAGAGTTTCTTAAGCTGCTCAAGGAAGAAGAGATCCGTATATATGAGGGAGTTGGCAGAATGGAAACTTCATGAAGAGAGGGTAGAATTGCGTATGACCAGGAAAGATTTGAGTGACGCTAAAGCTCAAGTTGTGGCTCTCAAAGCAACTCTCAATGAGAACCAGGCAGAGCTTGACTTAGCCAGAAATGAACTAATTTCAACAAATTAAAGCCCATTTGGCCAGGAAGGCAATGGGACATGGAAAGAGTTAAGTCTTGGACCAGCACAATGGATAGCTCGATCTTTGGCTTAAGTTTTTATTTATGAATTGAGAACATCTAAGCATGCATTAATTGAATAGTTATATATATTGTCTGTTGTTGACGAGGTTGTTTCTTTCATTTGTTATGCATTTTGTTTTGAATTAATCTACCATCTCTTTCTATATTCTCCTTTCTACTTCACCCTTCCTCTTATGCCTAGTTGCATCATGGATTTTACTAACTTTTGAAAGTAAAACTTCATAATATGAGAAAGAAAAAGTAAACTTTTTTCATATTCTATATTCACCCTTGATAAATTTTTTAAAGAAATTTACCAATTTTACATTATTTAGCTAATAAAAAATTTCATGCGAATTGTGAGTTTATTATTTATTAAATAATTATTAATAATTTGTATAGTGATTAGCCAAAGGCCCAAAACCTCCAAAAAGTCGTGAGTTTGAATCAAAATCCAAAAAATATATATATATAAAAGAGTTTTGTTTGTCTTCAAGCCCCACTCGGGGGGTTTAAAATTCAATTTGTTTGTCCTATTTGATGTCGTTGGTTTTAGAATAGAGTGATTCCAAATCTAGGAATTTAGTTAACCAAAATGAGAAAACACTTAAGGCATTGTATTCCACCATTATTAATTTCATAATTTCCTAATTACTTATTTATTAATTATCTAGTTTAGAGTAGTAATCTTGAAATCATTTTACTGCTTTCTCAAGATTTATCAACAAAGCACACATAAATTAAATATTCAAAGATAGATTCTTCTTCGTTTCAGAATTATATACCCTAAGCAAAACATGTAATCAAACAAGGAAAATAAATCATAAACTTAATGTACAATAATCCTAAACCTAACACACAAGAAATAATCAACTAGGCTTATTAGAAAAGGAATCTTTGTCCAACAAGGTAGAAATGTCCTTATCAGAATTTACATGTCTATAAAGGAGTAATATTTGGCTGATTGTTTTCCTTTAATCAATTAAGAAATCAGTGATCCGTGGTCTTCTTTATCTCAATTCTTCCCCTTGTCGGCCCTCCATAACACCATAACTTGATAGAGTAGTCAAAGGAAGTACGGCGGGTCCGAGTAGGAAAAAATTAACTAATAAGAAGTGGGGCATACAACAATGGATCAATTCATTCAACAAGATCCGTGCAGATGTAAGACTCCCGCCGCCGACAGATGTCCCATATTTGAAGGAAGGTCGCTTGTTGATGATGAGGTTGTGTAGTACTTTATGTTTAGTGCTAATATGTAGAGCTTAATTTTTAGTTTAATTTAATTGACATATATATATATATATGGCACCTCTTTCATGTGATAATTGGTTTTTTTGGCCTCCAGTCTAAGAAAGAAGTAGAGTTTCTTGAGCTGCTCAATGAAGAAGAGATCCGATTGAGGGAGTCGGCGGAACGGGAATTTCATAAAGCGAAGGTCTACTTGGGAATGGCCAGGAAAGATTTGAGTGACGCTAAAGCTCAAGTTGTGGCTCTCAAAACCCAACTGGAGGCAGCTCACAAGGAGAAGCAGGCAGCGCTCGACAGCCTCGACTTGGCCAGAAAGGAACTAAATTCCACAAAAGCTGAAGTTGTGGATCTCAAAGCCCAGCTGGAGGCAGCTCGGAAGGAGAATTCAATGTTGTATGACTTTGTCTGTAAGGCATTGGGGTTGCGCAAAAGTTAAGTCTCAGACCATCACAATGGATACCTCTTTGGCATAAGTTTGCACTCTATTTCTACTTTCGACTCTATAATTAATTTCAAGTTCATCAATCCTACCACTGTATTATTCACAAATAAAAAATTGTATTGTCCCTGCACATTGTTGTCGATCATGCCAAATTTGGCTTTAATTGCAAAATAAAGTGTGTATATATATATATATAATAAAACATAACTTCTTTTTCTTTTTTTTTTTTTTAGAAAATTTTAGCAAAAAGACTTCAACTTAATTATATGCCAGTTCCAAATAGGAAGACCTTCAAAGTGTCCAAACGAGGACTTTAACATTCTTTTTTACTCAAATAAGGAAAAACCGTTATATATTTCTTTTAAAAAAAGTCAGTTAGTTTTAGGGGTAAAATTGTCATTCCACATAATTTGGTTATTGTTCATCGTCTTCTTCCTACAGCCTAGTTTTCCAGATTTTTCTTATTTTTTCTCAACTTTGCCTTAACGTTTGACTTAACAAATCACCACCAAAGTAAGCAAACTAATACTTGTTTTAAAGTTATGCACCTCCTCTTTACAATCGAGAACACCCAATCTTGAGGTTTTGCATGTGTTATTGATTTCAATTTGGATTTTAGGTCGATTTGAGGTTGGGTGTTTATTTTGGAAGCTTTAAACACATTTCTAGTAACCTAAGAAACCGATTTCAGGTGTTAGAATCTAAAGAAATTGAAGTTGGTTTGAAATTGGAAAATCTGAAAAAATTTGGAAATTTTGACAGTGTTCGGGTAGCCTACTTTGAGGTCAATTATCTAATAATTTAATTGTCCATATTTAATGTTATTTATATAGTTGTAAAGAAGAGATGCATAGCTTTAAAACAAATATTAGTTTGCTTACTTTGGTGGTAATTTGTTAAGTCAAACGTTAAGGCAAAGTTGAGAAAAAAAAAAAAAAAGCAGAATCTGGAAAATTGGGCTGTAGGAAGAAGATGATGAACAATAACCAATTTATGTGGAATGGTAATTTTACCCCTAAAACTAATGGACCTTTTAACAAAAGTAACGATATGTCCTTATTTGAGTAAAAAAGAATGTTAAAGTCCTCGTTTGGGTCACTTTGAAAGTAGTATCCTTATTTAGAATTGGCATATAAGTTGGAGTCCTTTTACTACAATTTTTCGCCTTTTTTTTTTTTTCTAAATTTTAGTCCCTTGGTTAATTATTGGGTCTTAAAAAAAAAAAACACAGATCTAGACCCCAATATACAACCCGACCCGGTTGCGAAAAACGGGTACCAAGCCGGTCCTCTGGCGTCGAGATTGCCAGATTTGAGCTTGAGGGCATGCTTGAGCTAAGCCAAGGCCTTTCCGGAGAAGACGCCCCGCATGCCTCCGTCGTCAATGTTGAGAATGCAGATTTTTCCCCTCTGGTTCTTGATGGCGAAGACGACGGCGTTGTTCAGATCGGGTTGGGGGGCTGGGAATCGTGTTTGTGAGAAGAAGAGGAAGAAGAAGAAGCAGACAAATACAATACTAGGTTTCTCTCAAAATTTGTGAATTTCTTTTTTTTTTTGTTCTTCTTGCTTTTTCTTGTTAATAGCAGACACAGCTAGCAGTAGTGGGAAAGGGAAATGTAGTGGTGTATTTGGTAGTCTTAACTGCAACTAAAAGCTAAAGCAAAGAAACTTAAAGAAATGCCTGAAATGAGTGAGTTTTGAAAGAAAACAGAGAGAGATTAACAGAGAGAAGGTGAAGGGAGAAAGGCCAGAGCTTAAGCACAGTGCGAACGCACTCAAGTAAAAAATAGTCCAAAGAGAAAAATGTTAAGCGAGATGTCTCTGCCGTTTATCGCACCCCGAAGACCAAACAGTCCAAGCTGGAAGGAGAGTGTGCGTGAAGACCAGGGTTTGGGACAAGTCCCGGTGCTGGAAGAAGAAGTTGATTGGTAATAGCAATTAATTGTTATTGTTTGACAGTGGCAATTATTGTTACTGTAGGACACAGTAACTATTTAAATTGTAAAAATACTTTATTAATTACTACTATTTGACAGTGACAATCATTGTTAGTATCGCACAGTGGCAATTATTGTTGGCGGCATGGCCGGACAGTATGACAATGGCAATTTGCTTAGTTTTCAAAAAAAAAAAAAAAAAAAATTCATGAAAAAATACATAACTTGAACTTTATTTGTACAAAGTGTGGACTTTATTTATTCAAAGTGGACCTATTTATCCTTCCAACTTTTAGGTGAAATTTTTTTTTTTGTACAAAGGACTCTAAAATGAACTTTTTAATAATTTACTTTTAATTATTAGACTATAATTAAATTTAATTAATTAATTAGCTGGTAACATACAGTTTTCATTTTCTTAATTAGTACATCCTGGCTAAGTTAGATTTCATATTTTGGACTCGACTCTAAGTGTTCTTAAGTTATTTTCACCGTAATTAGTATCAGTAACATGACAAAGTCTAGTAATGTAAAAGTCCATGTATTGTTTTTCTTACTATTAATTGCTCTATTATTCTTCTATGATTGCTCTTTTTTAATTTCTTCTCATGTTTCAGTTATGTTTTCTTCTATAGAAATAACATAGCATTTCTTATTGTCTTACCATTTGTTAGACTTTACCAGATGATTTGTAATTATATCTCTAGTTGTAACTTTCTAAAACGATTGGTATTTTGTAATTAACTTAATTTCCATTGCTAATCTGTTCACTAGAAGCTATTTTCTGGGTCGGGATTGATCCTAGCTTCCGATGAGGATGTGGGTCTGGGACTCAAATTGGAGAGTATTTGTGGTACTGAATGGAAAGCTCTATTGTGTTTCTCAATTTTATTTTATTTTGTTGAGAGGATTGTGTTTCTCATTTGAGTTTCAAAATTAATTTAAGCATTTAACACATGGTGCAACATACAATTTTTTTGGATAGTTATGATTTAAAGTCAGCCCGGTATAATCAACTACGCAATAAATCAGTTCGAAGTTGAAGAATTCGATTTTGCTGCTGAGAAGCAAATCGATTTTCCAAAGACAACCAAGCTTCGCGAGCAGAAGTACATCGAGTCACAGTAGCCAAAACGGTTAATTGGTTCGAGAGAACCGTTAGTCCAAGATAGCATCATCTAATCAGTCTGAATCCATTCGTCATACTTGGGATCAACAACAGTAGTATTTTTTGCCAGTATTAGGATCCTTGACAAATTCATCAGGACACGTGTCCTTGGCCATTAACAAAAGACAGAAGATTGTGACTTCTTAAGAGAGGAGTAATTTGATCAAGCCATAGATGATAATTGTTGCGATCAAGCCTAATACTGACAACATTAGGAACACCAAATTGAGAGACAATAGTACCAGAAGAAGAAGCCATAACTAGATGAGAGAAAAATTAAGGAAGTTACTAGAGGAGAAGAAAAGTACCAAGGATTGGAAAGATGTACCATGAAAGATTTTAGGAATATATATAGTGGAATCTCAGACACACATGCAGAGGAGTGCGTTTATTGTACAAGGAAAATAAATCCTAAACTTAATGTACAAGAAATCCTAAACTTAATACCAAGAAACAATCAACTAGGCTTATTAGAAAAGGAATCTTTGTCCAACAAGCTAGAAAAGTCTGCCTTATTAGAATTTACATGTCTATATAAAGGAGTTTTGTTTGTCTTCAAGCCCCACTCGGGGGGTTTAAAATTCAATTTGTTTGTCCTATTTGATGTCGTTGGTTTTAGAATAGAGTGATTCCAAATCTAGGAATTTAGTTAACCAAAATGTGAAAACACTCAAGGCATCGTATTCCACCATTATTAATTTCATAATTTCCTAATTACTTATTTATTAATTATCTAGTTTAGAGTAGTAATCTTGAAATCATTTTACTGCTTTCTAAAGATTTATCTACAAAGCACACATAAAATATTCTAATATAGATTCTTCTTCGTTTCAGAATTATATACCCTAAGCAAAACATGTAATCAAACAAGGAAAATAAATCATAAACTTAATGTACAATAATCCTAAACCTAACACACAAGAAATAATCAACTAGGCTTATTAGAAAAGGAATCTTTGTCCAACAAGGTAGAAATGTCCGTATCAGAATTTACATGTCTATAAAGGAGTAATATTTGGCTGATTGTTTTCCTTTAATCAATTAAGAAATCAGTGATCCGTGGTCTTCTTTATCTCAATTCTTCCCCTTGTCGGCCCTCCATAACACCATAACTTGATAGAGTAGTCAAAGGAAGTACGGCGGGTCCGAGTAGGAAAAAATTAACTAATAAGAAGTGGGGCATACAACAATGGATCAATTCATTCAACAAGATCCGTGCAGATGTAAGACTCCCGCCGCCGACAGATGTCCCATATTTGAAGGAAGGTCGCTTGTTGATGATGAGGTTGTGTAGTACTTTATGTTTAGTGCTAATATGTAGAACTTAATTTTTAGTTTAATTTAATTGACATATATATATATATATGGCACCTCTTTCATGTGATAATTGGTTTTTTTGGCCTGCAGTCTAAGAAAGAACTAGAGTTTCTTGAGCTGCTCAATGAAGACGAGATCCGATTGAGGGAGTCGGCGGAACGGGAATTTCATAAAGCGAAGGTCGGCTTGAGAATGGCCAGGAAAGATTTGAGTGACGCTAAAGCTCAAGTTGTAGCTCTCAAAACCCAACTGGAGGTAGCTCACAAGGAGAAGCAGGCAGCGCTCGACAGCCTCGACTTGGCCAGAAAGGAACTAAATTCCACAAAGCTGAAGTTGTGGATCTCAAAGCCCAGCTGGAGGCAGCTCGGAAGGAGAATTCAATGTTGTATGACTTTGTCTGTAAGGCATTGGGGTTGCGCAAAAGTTAAGTCTGTTGGAATTAAGGATTCTAATTGAATTCCATTCTTAAGTAGCTGCTTTAATACAAGATTATGTTAGTTAATTAGTTACAAATGGTTTGTATTAATTTCTGACAGTTGGCACTGCCTTATAGGACAGATGCATGAATGGTGATGATGTGATCACAGTCACTCCACCTCATTTGCTTTGTAACCGTTTTCTTGTCCTTACATGGACATGCTTTGATATAATGAAATTGTTAGTGGCTGGCTCATTCTGAGCATCACGCATATTTTGTGCTCCCTCCTTCCTCTCTTCTCTCCCTCTTTTCCTTTCTCTGTTTATCATTGCATCAGTGTTCAACATGGTATCAGAGCCAGGTTCGATCATCGAGCTGGGGCGTTGGTTCTGTGAAGGGCGAGTGAGAAATCCAACGAGAAATCTCAACATTCAGCTGCTATGGCTGGATCTGGAAATGGTGAGCTACGAGCTCCCATCTTTGATGGAACAGAGTATGAGTTCTGGAGAGTCAGAATGGTTACAATCTTCAAGTCCTATGGGATTTGGAAGCTTGTGGAAAAGGGGATTAGCATTCCAGAATCAAAGAAGAAGAAAGAGAAAGTTAAGAAGGATGGAGAAGCACTCAGTGTAGATGACGAAGAGGAAGTAGATTCTTACCTTGAGGAGCAACAGATGAAGGATGCAAAGGCCTTAGGAATCATTCAAGGTGCTGTTTCAAGGGAGATCTTCCCTCGAATTGTCAATCAAGAAACTGCTAAAGGTGCATGGGACTTACTTAGAGATGAGTACCATGGAGATGAACAATCCAGGTCAGTGAAGCTCCAAGGATTGCGTAGAGAATTTGAATATATGAGGATGAGGGAAAATGAAACTTTGTCCTCATACTTTACCCGATTCTTTGACTTAACTAATCAAATGGAAAAGTTTGGTGAAACTCTTCCTCACCAACGAATGGTACAGAAAATTTTGATTAGTTTAACAAAGCTATATGATCCCATGTGTGTGATTATTGAGAGAACTGTTGATTTAAATACAGTATCAGTACATGAGGTTGTAGGGTCACTTAAGAGCTATGAACTCAGACTGGATAGGCATGAGGAAGATTCAGGCTATGCTGAGAAGGCTCTGGCTAGCATGAGTGTTTCATCAAACTCTCAAAATCCTCAAAACAAACCTTACAATCACAGTGGAGGAAAGAAAGGTGCCTGGAAAGGTAAACCCAAGAAGTGGGAAAATAAGTCAACTGCAAATTTGAAAGGAGTTGGAGCAGATGCAGGGAAGACCAAATGCAGAATCTGTGATAAGCTTCATTTTGGGGAATGTTGGTTCAAAGGGAAAATCAAATGTCACAATTGTGAGAAATTTGGGCACATGATGAAGGACTGCCATCAACCAAATAAAAGGGGACAGGTTGTCAACTATGCTAATCAGGTACAAGAGACTGCTACTATGTTTTATGCATGTCATAAAGCATCTGTGGAGAATTGTAAAGATGTGTGGTACCTGGACAGTGGTTGTAGTAACCATATGACAGGGTGTGAGTCTCTACTTGTGGACATTGATCGAAGTGTGAGATGCAAGGTTAAAATGGGGACAGGTGATCTTGTTGAGTCAATTGGCAAAGGCACACTACCTGTTAAAACCAAGAATGGCACAAGATACATTACTGAAGTAATGGTTGTACCTGGGTTAGATGAGAACTTGTTGAGTGTTGGACAAATGGTCGAGCATGGCTATTGGTTGATCTTTGGAGATTTTTCTGCAAATATTTATGGAGATAGAGATTTTAAAAGTCTAGTTGTGAGTGTGCAGATGAAAGGGAACAGGTGTTTTCCCCTTGCTCTCGAGGACATTGGCTCTGAAATGGCAAACAAAGCCACTGTCATTGATTCCTCCTGGAAATGGCATAAGAGATATGGCCATTTAAACTTTGACAGCTTGTTACAATTGCAGGATAAGAATATGGTGTATGGACTACCTCAGATTGCTGGAAAGAATCATGTGTGTGAAGGATGTGCAGTAAGCAAGTCTCACAGAGAAGCCTTTGACAAAGGGAAGGTTAAGAGGGCATCTAACCTACTTGAATTGGTACACACAGATGTCTGTGGACCAATGACTGAAACTATTGGTGGGAATAGATATTTTCTCACATTTATTGATGATAAATCCAGGATGTGCTGGGTCTATTTTCTGAGATGCAAATCTGAGGTGCTAAATGTATTCAAGAAATTCAAGTCAATGGTGGAACTGCAAAGTGGATTCATGATCAAGAAATTGAGAAGTGATAGAGGTGGAGAATATACCTCTTTGGAATTTGATCAATTCTGTGAAAAATTTGGAATTGAAAGACAATTAACAGTCTCTTACTCACCTCAGCAAAATGGCGCTGCAGAGAGGAAGAATAGAACTATTGTAGAGATGGCTAAGGCAATGTTACATGAAAAACAAATGCCTAAGCATTTTTGGGGAGAAGCAATCAATACTGCAGTCTATTTACTCAATAGATGTCCCACTAGAGCTTTGAAAAATGTGACTCCATTTGAGGAATTCAGTGGAAGGAAGCCTGGAGTCAAACATTTGAGAATCTTTGGTTCCATTTGTTACACTCATATTCCATCTCAACGAAGGCATAAGTTGGATGAATCTGGTCAGAAGGGAGTTTTTGTAGGCTATGGCATGAGGGAAAAGGGGTATAGAGTGTATGATCTAAGAACAGCCAGGGTTATTGTCTCTAGAAGTGTTGTGTTTGATGAGTCTGCTTTGTGGAATTGGGAAAAGGAAGAGATTATATATGCTACTGTGCCCTGGACAGATGGGGAAATTGAAGATGATATGTCTGCAAGCTCAGAATTGCCTAACCAAACTCAACACAGTGTGGAGGAATCCCCAAACAATGATCCTCCTGCTGCTGAAAATTCCTTGAGATCAGATTCACCTGAAGTCAACTCAAGAAATGAGATTGTGCTGACTGAAACTTATGACACTACTCCTTTAAAATGGAAGAACCTGAATGAAGTATTTGCTCATTGCAAACTTAGTGTCATTGAACCTGAAAGCTACTTTGATGCTGCAAAAGATCAAGCATGGCAAAAGGCTATGGAAGATGAGATCAATATGATAGAGAAAAATCATACCTGGGAACTTGTGTGTAGACCAGGAGATAAGCCTATTGTAGAAGTGAAATGGATTTTTAAAACAAAGCTTAATCTCGATGGCTCAATACAGAAACACAAAGCTAGACTGGTTGCAAAGGGGTACACTCAAAAGCCAGGAGTGGATTTCAACGAGACCTTTGCACCAGTAGCTAGATTGGATACAATCAGAACCTTAATTGCACTTGCAGCTCAGAAAGGGTGGAAGCTATATCAATTAGATGTGAAATCAGCTTTTCTCAATGGAGTATTAGAGGAAGAAGTTTATGTTGAACAGCCTGAGGGATTTGTGGTTTCAAATGCTGAAGACAAGGTGTACAAATTAAAAAAGGCTCTCTATGGACTTAAACAAGCTCCAAGAGCTTGGTATAGCAACATTGACTCATTTCTGCTGCAGTGTGGTTTTGAAAAGAGCTCAAGTGAAGCAACTCTGTATGTGAGGCACAAAATGGGAAAAGGCACACTCATTGTATCCATTTATGTGGATGATATTGTATACACAGGGAGTGATAAGGAAATGATGGAGGAATTCAAACAAGAAATGATGAGAAGATATGAAATGACAGATTTGGGATTATTACATCACTTTCTTGGCATTGGTGTTGTTCAAAAGGAAGGATGTATATTCATTCATCAACGAAAATATGCCTCAAGTCTGTTGGAGACGTTTGGCTTAAAAGATTGCAAGCCTGTTTCAATCCCACTTGCCACTACAGATAAGCTACGAAAGGAAGATGGAAGCAAGGCTGCAGATGAAGGGTTATATAGGAAAATGATTGGCAGTTTACTTTACCTAACAGCAACTAGACCAGACATAATGTTTGCTTCTAGTTTGCTGGCTAGGTTTATGCATTGTCCAACCTCCAAGCATCTTGGAACTGCCAAAAGGGTACTGAGGTACATCAGTGGTACAATTGACCATGGAATTCTATACAGAAAAGGGGAATCAGCACTTCTAATTGGCTACTGTGATAGTGATTGGAGTGGTGATGAAGATGACATGAAATCAACCTCTGGTTATGCATTCTCTTTTGGCAGTGGTGTTTTCTCTTGGGCATCTGTAAAGCAACAAAGTGTAGCATTATCCACTGCAGAAGCCGAGTACATGAGTGCAGCAGAAGCCACTACTCAAGCTATCTGGTTGAGGTTTGTTTTACAAGACTTTGGTGAAGAACAAGTGGATCCAACCACTATAATGTGTGATAACACCTCTGCTATTGCAATGACAAGGAACCCTGTGTTTCATCAACGATCAAAGCACATTAAAAGAAAGTTTCATTTTATCAGAGAGGCAATGCAGGAAGGGGAGATTGATCTTCTATACTGCAAGAGTGAAGATCAAATTGCAGATATATTCACCAAGGCTTTAGCAAAGGAAAGGTTCTGTTTGTTGAGAAGTATGCTTGGAGTGAATTCAATTAAAACCTTAGAAGGGAGTGTTGGAATTAAGGATTCTAATTGAATTCCATTCTTACGTAGCTGCTTTAATACAAGATTATGTTAGTTAATTAGTTACAAATGGTTTGTATTAATTTCTGACAGTTGGCACTGCCTTATAGGACAGATGCATGAATGGTGATGATGTGATCACAGTCACTCTACCTCATTTGCTTTGTAACCGTTTTCTTGTCCTTACATGGACATGCTTTGATATAATGAAATTGTTAGTGGCTGGCTCATTCTGAGCATCACGCATATTTTGTGCTCCCTCCTTCCTCTCTTCTCTCCCTCTTTTCCTTTCTCTGTTTATCATTGCATCAGTGTTCAACAAAGTCTCAGACCATCACAATGGATAGCTCTTTGGCATAAGTTTGCACTCGATTTCTACTTTCGTCCCTATAATTAATTTCAAGTTTATCAATCCTACCACTATATTAATCACAAATAAAAAATTGTATTGTCCCTGCACATTGTTGTCGATCATGCCAAATTTGGCTTTAATTGCAAAATAAAGTGTGTATATATATATATATATAATAAAACATAACTTCTTTTTCTTTTTTCTTTTTTTGAGAAAATTTTAGCAAAAAGACTTCAACTTAATTATATGCCAGTTCCAAATAGGAAGACCTTCAAAGTGTCCAAACGAGGACTTTAACATTCTTTTTTACTCAAATAAGGAAAAACCGTTATTTAAAAAAAAAAAAAGTCAGTCAATTTTAGGGGTAAAATTGTCATTCCACATAATTTGGTTACTGTTTATCGTCTTCTTCAAACAGCCTAGTTTTCCATTTTTTTTTTATTTTTTCTCAACTTTGTCTTAACGTTTGACTTAACAAATCACCACCAAAGTAAGCAAACTAATATTTGTTTTAAAGTTATGCACCTCCTCTTTACAATAAAAAAACACTCAATTTTGAGGTTTTGTGTTATTGATTTCAATTTGGATTTTAGGTCTATTTGAGGTTGAGTGTTTGTTTTGGAAGCTTTAAACACATTTCTAGTAACCTAAGAAACCGATTTCAGGTGTTAGAATCTAAAGAAATTGAAGTTGGTTTGAAATTGGAAAATCTGAAAAAATCTGTAAATTTTGACAGTGTTCGGGTAGCCTACTTTGAGGTCAATTATCTAATAATTTAACTGTCCATATTTAATGTTATTTATATGGTTGTAAAGAAGAGGTGCATAGCTTTAAAATAAGTTTTAGTTTGCTTACTTTGGTGGTAATTTGTAAAGTCAAACATTAAGGCAAAGTTGAGAAAAAAAAAAAAAAAAAAAGCAAAATTTGGAAAACTGGGCTGTAGGAAGAAGACGATGAACAGTAACCAATTTATGTGAAATGAGAATTTTACCCCTAATAATACCCCAAAACCTCCAAAAAGTCGTGAGTTTATTAGGGGTAAAATTGTCATTCCACATAATTTGGTTACTGTTCATCGTCTTCTTCCTACAGCCCAGTTTTCCAGATTTTTCTTATTTTTTCTCAACTTTCCCTTAATGTTTGACTTAACAAATCACCACCAAAATAAGCAAACTAATACTTGTTTTAAAGTTATGCACCTCGTCTTTACAATCGAGAACACCCAATCCTGAGGTTTTGTGTTATTGATTTCAATTTGGATTTTAGGTCAATTTGAGGTTGGGTGTTTGTTTTGGAAGGTTTAAACACATTTCTAGTAACTTAAGAAACCGATTTCAGGTGTTAGAATCTAAAGAAATTGAAGTTGGTTTGAAATTGGAAAATCTGAAAAAATCTGTAAATTTTGACAGTGTTCGGGTAGCCTACTTTGAGATCAATTATCTAATAATTTAACTGTCCATATTTAATGTTATTTATATGGTTGTAAAGAAGAGGTGCATAGCTTTAAAATAAGTATTAGTTTGCTTACTTTGGTGGTAATTTGTTAAGTCAAACATTAAGGCAAAGTTGAGAAAAAAAAAAAAAAAAAAAAAAAAAAAAAAAAAAAAAAGCAAAATCTGGAAAACTGGGCTGTAGGAAGAAGACGATGAACAGTAACCAATTTATGTGAAATGACAATTTTAATCAGGTTTTGACATGCAATCCCAAATTCTCAACAAAATTGCTTCTATAGTTATATACCAAGTTACCAACTATGAATTATAGTCTTAAGGTATAGTGTATTGGGTAAGTTATAGGATTTAAAATTTTAAAAAAACACAATAGGATTTAGGATATAGAATATAGGGTTTAAGTTTAAGTTTCTAATTTGACCGAAACCCAAACCAAGTGACTAAAGCCTATTAGTGAGGAACAAAAAATATTCATCACTAAAACCTATACTTTTTAGTGACCAAAGTCTTTCCTCACTAAAAAAATTGATTTAGTGATGAACTATTCCATCCCTAAAAGACCAAAATTTTGGTCACTAAAGGCCTATGTTTCATCACTATAGATGATGGTTTAGTGAGGAACATAAATATATTCATCACTAAAATATGATGGTTAGATATGGTGGTTACATGAAATGGTGACCAAAATCTTCATCACTAAAACCTATCATTTCTTCACTAAAATATTGTAGATACATTTAGTGATAGAATTTGGTCACAAATTGGATTTTAATTACTATTTTAAACTCATTTTTTCAAAATTACTACATTAAATACATCCTTCTTTGTTTTCAATATAAGTAGCAACAGTAGATGTTAATACATTTCATTTCAAAATGACAAGTGACTAGTATTCGGATATCAAAGTCTAGCCATCAAAACATGTACATCTCTCTCACAAATTAATTTAAACATAAAACCCAAAAATGCAAATCTCTAGATACAAGATGTCCATTCCGATGGCTTGTAATCTGTCCTTGAAATCTCAACAGCCTGCACAGAAGACAAATTTCAAATTGAATAACAAGGGTATATTATACAGATACATATCATCCATGTCACCAGAAATAAGTCCTAAAGTCAAAGATTATTTCTGAAGCTTACCTGCATTCCTTCCATGCCATTGATTCCTACTCCAATATCAGCCTCTTGAATCATGCCAACATCATTTGCCCCATCTCCAATTGCCAAGGTTGTCCTTCCTGTATGTTTTTTTTTTTTTTACCAAACGAGTAATCTTCAAAAATATAAGATTGATTTCAGGACACTAGTAGGTATTTTGAAATGAAAAGATGGAATCGGCTTGTTTTTCTTAATTACAGAAGTTGGTAAGATGATAAAATTCACTACAGAATATAAAAGAAGAAGAAGCCTTCTGTTTGCCTAACTTCTAAAATGAAGATTATATATAATAGACCTACCAAATCCTTCTGTTTTGGAGAGACCCTGCAGCATATAACAGAGGCACAATTAACAGCCAAAGGTAAGAACTGGTCCTTCACATCACTTCTCAGAGCAATTTCAAGGCCAGGGGTGCATCTTTACTGCCTTCTTCAAACTTGAATTTGTGAAAACTTTTGAGTTGGTTTAAATGTCTTCTTTCATCGCCTGGAAACTAGAATAAACAAAATATGTGATTACTAACTCAAGTTCTGTTGAAGTTGGATGTTTAAGAAAATTGAAACTTACTATAGTCTCCTTAAAACTCAAAGTCAATTAATCCCATAACACATCTAAGTTTAAATGTTAAGTGTCTTAGAAACAAGTTCAAAAGGCCATTGCAAAATAGGTTTTACTTGTGTGCAAGTTAGTTACTGGGATGCATGTGAAAGGAAACAAGAATCCATAGAGCATATTTGCACAACAGAACATGATTATGTTTCTTTGTTCCATTGAAACCTATGGGTATTCTCAAGCACACAACAGTAGAACGAAAACAAACCAAGAAACTAGAAGAGTACCATCGATAACTACTGATTTGAGCATGTTCTTTCTACTTTTCTCTGTTGTGCAAAAGAGATGACCACTAAAATGACATTAGATGTGGATTGCCTCTTACAAGGTGAGAATCGATGAGAAGGAAACAGCGAAAGAGATCGAGCAGGAAATTAAGGGAGAAAGAGATTCAGTGAGAGTTTCGGACTGGGGATCTATACAATAAATTTGAATATTTGAGTTTCTGAAACAATAATATATTAATTCATTTTCCTGCTCTCAACAAACAAACTAATTGTTGGCCAAAAACCAATAACAAAAGGAACTAAACAAAACTTTATGGACTTCTACAAAGCACAAAGGCCCAGCTATATTAAACTGATTCATTCCTAACTGATTCAGTCTCCCTGCTGCAAAATAGATATATTTTTAAGTAAGCAATTCATGAACTGTCCATTCGATAACATGCAATTCTATACAGACGAAAGGGCAATTGCATTCTCAGACAAGTCAATACAAGCTACTGTTTGCCAATCATGTTTTGCCATGCAATCACAAATAACATTTTGCACAACTAACAATCTAAAAAATTTAAATTCCAGTTTCAAGCCAATTATTCAGACAAAATACTACCCATAATTGTAAACCCTACTAAATTCTACCCAACTCACTCAATCGAACCAATTTGAAGGCAAATTGTCAAACTCAATGGGAAACGTCAAGAGTAATTTTAACCCAAATTCTGAAATCCCTAAATATATCCATACCTTGAAATCGAACAATTATCAAAACTATCCACATGAACCCATACCCCAATAACAATTTTAAGCCAAATCCTCAAATTAAATGGGAAAACGTCAAGACCATACCAAACCCATAGTGCAAAATACCTTAAATTAACAGAGCACAACAGAGGAAGGAGTGAGCAATTTGTGTGATGGATGTGCAATTCGTGGTTGAGCTCTGTCCCTTTACATTGATTCTTTGTGAAGTGAGCTCTGTCCCATTGCATTTATTCTCGTTTGTGAAGTGAGCTTTGTCCCTCTGGATTAATTCGTTTGTGAAGTGAGCTACGTCCTTGTTCTGAAACTAAACTTCAACATGTGGTGGCTTAAGGTTAAATTATTGCAAATGCCTGTTTCTGAGCCTGCATAAAGGAGGACGATGTTCAATCGGTTCGTCGATTTCGACATGGTAACTGGTAGATGAATATTTAGGGTCGATTTTGCCAACGTTGCCGCCGGACGGCTGGGTTTTGATTGGAGAAAGGGTGCGGGAGAGAGAGGGTAAAGATTAAGAAGCAGATGAGATCTGCTGTTCAGATGTATGCCTGACTCATAAGGATGCTTTTTTTTTTTTTTTTTTTTCAGAGGTTACCTCTTTCTCTCTCATTTTGGGCTACCGATTCAGCCCTTGTTTTTTTTCTCATCCGTTAGATCAAATAAATCTCATCCAACGGTCAAGACCCTAAAGGCATTGTATGCCTGAAGTCATTGTAGAATTTCCGAAACTGAGAATTTTAATAGTTTCTGTAGGAAATGCTAACACAATAATAACAAAAGGTCATTTTTCTCATCAAGACATTCATCCACATCCTCCTGGCCGGGTTTTTACTACATGAATATATTCACGAAAAATGAAACCATTATATATATGAGGAGTTAAAGAGTAGGTTTCACATATAGGAAATGTGATCAGTCCCTCATAACTGTATCCAAATAAATGACACAAAAAAAAAATCTCAAACAAATTAACTAGCTGTACTAGGGTCACCCCAAGATGGAAGGGGCTACTCGATTAGCTATTCAGCTTCCTGACGAATGCCAAATTGCTGTCCTTAATTCAAGACGATGATATCTATTATCTACACAACCTTCTCAAAGCAAAGGAGGAATATTGAGCAAATCACCCGTCCCCAAAATCCCTGTCACCCACCTATCTTTTTTACACATGTCCTCCCTCTTAACAGAGGTTAAACGCTGTTAACTTCTATTAATTGTTTTTATTCAATGAGCCTATGACCAGATGGTAAGCAAAGAACTGCAGTCAGATGATCTACCTATTGAAGAAGAAGTTGCCTGAGTCTCTACATGTGAATTCATAATCAGATTGACATCCATATGCAAGCTGTATAGTGTAGGATTTTGAAACTTGAGTTATATATATGTAAATCACTCGTATTCTATAATTGTATGAAGTGTATCAGGAAAAATCAAATAAACCAAGACTTAAAAGAATAACTAGTATATTATTGGTCTTATGTTGTACCAAAAAATATGGTCATATGAGCAATTTCAGCTTGCCCCTTCTTTGGGTGGCAAAAGATTTTCATGGTACTTCCTCTGTATTGTTATCTCATATTTCATTCTCTTATGAATGTTTTTTTCTGCCCTTTTTAATTGTGCTTGCAAATGTAGAGAATGGTGGTTGTCAACCCAATACAAATAAATAGCTAATTAAGGTGGCTGCCAGTGTCAGTATATGGCATTATAGAAAATGGATGCAGGCATTGCAATAAAAAGAGAAATAAAAACTAGCACAAGTACAAATTATCAAAACAGTATGTGAACAAGTACCCATTCTAGCTAGGAGCATACACATTAATAAATAAGATATAAAAGATCATTAACTAGAAAGAGAAGCTTCCAGACAAGCTAGCTTCTCATCGAAGCATTTCACCACATTCTTCTTAAATCAGGACAATTGTCTGGAACAAGGTCGATTTCTCTTGCCCGGCATGATACTGTGGAAGAAAATCAGGTACATAGCAGACTTTTGTATGGCTGCCATACAATACAATCTACCAAACAAGAACATGGACTGTGAAAAAAAAGTGAACCAACCAATAAACGGAACATAGTCAAGAAAAAAAGTACATTTACATGAATTAATTATCCTCCTCTAAACTCTCCAGAATGTGAAGAGTTTAGAGCCTGATATGCAGAACTTAATTTTTAGTTTCTTTCTAAACTATTTCATTTGTTCAATTTAATTGACCTATATATATAATTATATATGGCACCTCTTTCATGTGATATTTGGTTTTTTTGGCCCGCCGGCAATCTGAGAAAGAACTAGAGTTTCTTAAGCTGCTCAAGGAAGAAGAGATCCGTATGATCGAGGGAGTTGGCAGAACGGAAACTTCATGAAGAGAGGGTAGAATTGCGTATGACCAGGAAAGATTTGAGTGACGCTAAAGTTCAAGTTGTGGCTCTCAAAGCAGCTCTCAAGGAGAACCAGGCAGAGCCTGACTTAGCCAGAAATGAACTAATTTCAACAAAAGCCCATTTGGCCAGGAAGGCAATGGGGCATGGCAAGAGTTAAGTCTTGGACCATCACAATGGATAGCTCGATCTTTGGCTTAAGTTTTTCTTTATGAATTGAGAACATCAAAGCATGCATTAATTGAATAGTTATATATATTATTTGTTGTTGAGGAGGTTGTTTCTTTCATTTGTTATGCATTTTGTTTTGAATTAATCTACCATCTCTTTCTATATTCTCCTTTCTACTTCACCCTTCCTCTTATGCCTAGTTGCATCATGGATTTTACTAACTTTTGAAAGTAAAACTTCATAATATGAGAAAGAAAAAGTAAACTTTTTTCATATTTTATATTCACCCTTGATAAATTTTTTAAAGAAGTTTACCAATTTTACATTATTTAGCTGATAAAAAATTTCATGCGAATTGTGAGTTTATTATTAATTAAATAATTATTAATAATTTGTATAGTGATTAGCCAAAGGCCCAAAGCCTCCAAAAAGTCGTGAGTTTGAATCAAAATCCAAAATATATATATATATATATATAAGAGTTTTGTTTGTCTTCAAGCCCCACTCGGGGGGTTTAAAATTCAATTTGTTTGTCCTATTTGATGTCGTTGGTTTTAGAATAGAGTGATTCCAAATCTAGGAATTTAGTTAACCAAAATGAGAAAACACTCAAGGCATCGTATTCCACCATTATTAATTTCATAATTTCCTAATTACTTATTTATTAATTATCTAGTTTAGAGTAGTAATCTTGAAATCATTTTACTGCTTTCTCAAGATTTATCTACAAAGCACACATAAAGTATTCAAAGATAGATTCTTCTTCGTTTCAGAATTATATACCCTAAGCAAAACATGTAATCAAACAAGGAAAATAAATCATAAACTTAATGTACAATAATCCTAAACCTAACACACAAGAAATAATCAACTAGGCTTATTAGAAAAGGAATCTTTGTCCAACAAGGTAGAAATGTCCGTATCAGAATTTACATGTCTATAAAGGAGTAATATTTGGCTGATTGTTTTCCTTTAATCAATTAAGAAATCAGTGATCCGTGGTCTTCTTTATCTCAATTCTTCCCCTTGTCGGCCCTCCATAACACCATAACTTGATAGAGTAGTCAAAGGAAGTACGGCGGGTCCGAGTAGGAAAAAATTAACTAATAAGAAGTGGGGCATACAACAATGGATCAATTCATTCAACAAGATCCGTGCAGATGTAAGACTCCCGCCGCCGACAGATGTCCCATATTTGAAGGAAGGTCGCTTGTTGATGATGAGGTTGTGTAGTACTTTATGTTTAGTGCTAATATGTAGAACTTAATTTTTAGTTTAATTTAATTGACATATATATATATATGGCACCTCTTTCATGTGATAATTGGTTTTTTTGGCCTGCAGTCTAAGAAAGAACTAGAGTTTCTTGAGCTGCTCAATGAAGACGAGATCCGATTGAGGGAGTCGGCGGAACGGGAATTTCATAAAGCGAAGGTCTCCTTGAGAATGGCCAGGAAAGATTTGAGTGACGCTAAACCTCAAGTTGTGGCTCTCAAAACCCAACTAGAGGCAACTCACAAGGAGAAGCAGGCAGCGCTCGACAGCCTCGCCTTGGCCAGAAAGAAACTAAATTCCACAAAAGCTGAAGTTGTGGATCTCAAAGCCCCGCTGGAGGCAGCTCGGAAGGAGCATTCAATGTTGATTGACCTTGTCTGTAAGGCATTGGGGTTGCGCAAAAGTTAAGTCTCAGACCATCACATTGGAGAGCTCTTTGGCATAAATTTGCACTCGATTTCTACTTTCGTCCCTATAATTAATTTCAAGTTTATCAATCCTACCACTGTATTAATCACAAATAAAAAATTGTATTGTCCCTGCACATTGTTGTCGATCATGCCAAATTTGGCTTTAATTGCAAAATAAAGTGTGTATATATATATATATAATAAAACATAACTGTTGTAAATATCATTAATGATGTGGCTGTCCATTATCATGTTCAATATTGATCTCATGTATTATCTAGAGCAATTATATAGATAATTATGAGGAGTCCAATTCATTGTAAAATACGAGACCTTAAGGGTCTATCTCAGGTCATCCAAGAGCCTATAAATAGAGGCCTTATATGAATGAGAAATATACTCTGATTCCTCCCTAATTCTTTCTTATGTTTTCTCTATATTTCTCTTTATTTCATAACACGTTATCAGCACGATAGTCTCTTCTATATTTTATTTTCTTATAAACTCTTTTAGATTTAAGAGTCATATGGTGCAACCTTGTTGCTTTTAACCAATACTCTTAATCTTAGAGTTGTTCTATTATGTTTTTTGCATCGAAACAGTACCTAGATGACTAACTTTGTGCTTTATTTATATTATTATATATATCTTAATTCTTTTAACTTTCTGATTCAAGCAATAGTACGTATTCTATGAATATTGGCTTCTACATATTATTCCTTTCAAGATGCTTTATATCTCTATCCTAACCAATATGTATATATGTATTGATTGATACCTGCGATGTTATATTACCACCTATATCGTTTACTTGCTTTAAATATGGTTGTTATATATATACTTGCTGTTAGATACACTAAATGATTATTATTATCGGCTACCTTATTATGTTATTTAACAACCATATCAGAATTAATTGTTGCTTGATCCTTAATTATCACAAAAGTGATCAAGACCATAAGTTCTTTGATCATCAAATTAAATTGAGGGCCTGAAGTTCCTCAATTGCATGTTATACAATTAAATAAGATAAAGACCTGAAGTTTCTTATTACTTAACATACAAGGACCTGAAGTTCCTTGATCCATACAAAAGTCTTAAATTTCCAATACCTAGTTTGAGAACCGTAGTTCTAATGGATACCAAAATTTCGAACCCGAAGTTTCGAATATATCAAAATTGATGACCTACAGTTTATGGATCATAATATTATGAACCTGAAGTTTCATAATTAATATGATTATATTATATAAATTTTCTTATGCGATTTTAATGTCAGTATTATTTTAATTATATTTATGTTCCACTACTCGTTGTATATTATTATACATTGTAATATGTGATTATTCATACATAAATGAGATAAGGGCCTGAAGTTTCTTATTCTCAACATTATAAGGACTTGAAGTTCCTTGACCTTAATTATTATAAGGGCCTGAAGTTCCTTATTCTCAACATTATAAGGACTTGAAGTTCTTTGACCTTAATTATTATAAGGGCCCGAAGTTCCTTATCAAACGATCCAATCGAAATCTGAAGTTTCGCGATCCAATCGAAACCTGAAGTTTCGTGACTCAATCGAAACCTAAAGTTTCATGATCATTGGTCAATATTGGAACAATATGCAATGAAGAACACGTTCGATGATAGTGCATATACTACATATTCGATCATTGATGTCTTGATATTGTTATACACTCGGTTTTGCTTTATATATGATATACACAATGATTATCATATATTATATTAGGACCTGAAGCTCCTTGATTTTGATTAATCATATAATTATACGAAGATCTGAAGTTCTTCCATTTTTATGAGGACCATAAGTTCTTTGGTTCTTATCATGTGATCAAATTATAATCTTGAAGTGTCTTGTTTTTATTATATATAATAAAGACTCGAAGTTCTTCAATCTTTATCCAATCGTGTAACTAAATGAGAACCTGAAGTTTCTCAATCTCTATATACAAATCATGACCCGAAGTTTGTTGATTCATTTATTGGAACCAGAAGTTTTCATAGTTTATTTTAATGCAATGTTTTACAATTTCTGCTTTTGATCGCTCTGTTTATTTCCTTATTTTAATTCTTAGCGATGCATTATTATTTTTATGGACCTGTTGTCCTAAACATCGATCCTGAAGCTTCGAGTATAGACATCATTTTGAACTTGAAATTCTAATTAATGCAGCCTTAACCCTAAAGTTTTGAGCAATTTATTTTGGCCTGAAGTTCAAAATATATGAATCTTGTTAAGCACTAGAAGTTCTAACATAGTACAAACATTAGGAAAATAAGGACTTGAAGAAATTGACATGGATATGTGGATTGCAGTGGATATATTTTGAATATATGTAGAAATTGACTATTATGTTGGTTAATATGGTGTTATGTGCAATGGAAGATGGTTTTATTATATCTTTGCTATCTTTCTCATATATGCTATTAGGATTTTGCTTACTATTCATGTGTTCATGCATATATGGAATGAATGATCAGTAGATCTCTTTATTTTTCATTTGAATTACCATTACAAATTTGTAATTTCCATTATTGTACTCACAGTGACAATAGTAAGCTTTAATTATTTAAATAAAAGATATAAAATAACTCACACACCCATCAATTTAAATCATTTTCATTTTTTTTTAAATTATTAGTTGTCCAACACGTTTGTCAAGGAATGTGCTTCAATAAAATCGTACAAGTGCAATATTGAAACATTGATTAATAATCAATTGGTCAAAAAAAAAAACATTGATTAATAATTAAATATTTATTTAGTTTTTCAAAATAAATGATGTTGAAGAGAGCACATTTGAGTGGATTGTGCATGTTCAGAATGCTGGTTCATTGTCAGAACCAAGGCACCTATATAACCTCATTTGTGCCTACGTTTGTCTGACTCAAAACGGCTATTTGTGCCGTATTCACACTGGAAACGTCATTTGCAAAAACAAATACGACTTTAGTGGCTGCGTCGTTACCAATGTTAAAAGAGCAGATTTGTTTGTGCTCTAAATTGTCAGGGGGCACAAATATTGTACTATGCCAATTGCAGTTTTTTCTAATAGTGTCAGTAATACTTCCTATATTTGCAGCATTGGCTTAATGCAACCCCTCCATAATTAACCAGGCCGGTCCTTAGATATTTGGGCCTGAAGTGAAAACAAAATCGCAGTCTGATATCACAAGTCCACACACACAAAAAAGGTCCTTTGCTTTTAGTTTTTTTGTTCAATTGTTAGAAGACATATAAGTACGTACGTATAGAATATTAGAACAAAAAACAATCAAATGTTGGTTTGTCTCAATATGTTACCTAAACTTTTATTTGTCTCAATTGAGTATCTGAACTTTTATTTTGTCTCTATTAAGTACCTATTATAATTTTCTATTAGTTTATTAACAGAAGCCAAGGGTAAATATGTCCATTCAATACAAATTAGAACAAAAAAACTAAAAAATTAGAAAAAAAAAATTCTCCAATACCCAAACTCCCCACCCCCAATTGCAGACACCCACCCACCCACCCGTCCTCGATTCCAGCGTGAACAGTGTCTCCCTCTCCCCTGATGCTGGCGCCACCTCCTCCAACATCGGCGACCCCAATTTCGGAATATTTTAATCCCTCCCCTTATTGCCTAATTTTCAGTCTGTAATGATGCTATATTGCTATTTGCAAGGTGGATTTTTTGTCTTGAGATAATAATTGTTGGATAAAATTTTTAAAAGTGAGAATTTCTTTTTCATCATGAATTCCTAATCCTAGATTCAAGAATATATCAATAAAATGACCTTGATACATTTGATCATTGTCTAAATCCACTCCTTTAATTTGTTACATATTTAGTATTTTTCCTTTAGATTTATTGTATTTCTCTTTAGTTATATATTCTACCATATATCCAACATTTTAAAACTATGTTAGCTTTAAATCAATTAGATTCTAAACGGAAAATAGTCAAGAAAAAAAGATATTTTTAACATAAGAGTAAGACTAGACAAAATCAGGCAATCTGTAACAAAAATGAAAGTTTGGATGGCAAAGTGATAAGTTTTAAATTTGATGGCCAAAGTGAGAAAAAGTGCATGGGTGTGAATAAGCTTTCTTACTAATTAAAGATGATGTTGTAACCCGGTCATTTGGGTGAATAGTGAATGAATGCACGCTTTGCTTCTCAAAAGAAAAAAAAAGGAAAAAAACAAGGGATTATCAAAAATCACATTGAGTCTCTTTACATTCAAAAAATATATAGGATGTTATATATATTGACAGATAGTCCATGTTGCAGAGGTGAAAAGCTCAATGAAAATACAAAAATAATAGGCCACAAGTGGGAGTCCAACAACGACTTGCGTACACCAACTATCTTAGAGAAGTGGAAAACCTTTGCACCACTCCTCAACTTTTGGTTAATAACTGACTTTTATATTTTAAATATTAATTAGCTAAAGACATAAAAAAACAAAATTTGATCAATTACATTTTACGTATATTAACTATAGTAACACTTACGAGTTGGTACATTGAGAATTAAAATCATACAATAATTATGTTCACAAATTTTTTCTGTTATACAATTTTATACTTCTGTTAATCCAACAGTTAGTTTTGTTGTAAATTGCTTATCAGACATTAGTGGACCCCATATATTTGATGGCGCATACGCTCCGTGAATGCCATGTGAACAAACAAATAATTAAAAAAGCCTACCAAACTTTTAAAATAAATATTAAATTAGAAACAAATATAATAACATATAGAAAAAAAAAAAAAAAAAACAATGAAATTAAGAAAAGGCTCAGCTCTCGGCTCATTACAAGTAGGCCGACACTAAGTGCTCGACTTATTAAAAGTGGATAGGCCTAAAATTGCATATAGCGTGTGGGCCAGACTATCAAGCCAATTTTTGTTTTGGGCTTGAGAAAAAAAAAAAAAAACGCCGTTTTTTATTTGGTGTAATTGTGAATTTGTGATGGAGAATGTGTTGTATTCAATCACATCACTATAAATATATGAAAGCAACGCCGCCCCTCCCAATGTTTTCATTGAGGTTTTCAATCAAAACCCTTTTCTTTCTTTTTTTTGACCATATATCAATCAAAACCCTTTTCATTCTGATACAATTCATCAATTTGATCATGGGATCCTCTATGATCCCAGTTATTGAGGAGGTACGTAGTGTAGTACAATCAATTAATTATTAGAAGCTTTAAGTTTCTGTTTGCTTGTTCTGATATACAGCACGTACTTAACTATTTCCTTAATTTGTAAATTATATTGCAATTTTTGGTGGCTTTATAATGACGATGATGATGATTAATTAGTATGGATGAATATTAATATTTGGTCAAATTTGCATGCAGATGTTGGAAACACCTAGTCTTATGTGTCTGGATCCAGCAGGTAAAAAGAAATTGAAGGAGTTGTTTGTGTTGCCTGCAGAGTGTGATAATGAGGCAAAGGGCACGATGACACTCGAAGTCGATGAACAATGGGCTGTGAAGAGAGTAGTGGAGTATCTTTGTATTCTCAAGGATCGAGAAATGAAAGAGAGGGAGTGTGTGCAGCGGCAACTTAACGAAGCGATGGTTCAGAGAGATATGGCCACTAAAGATTTGACCAACGCTAAAGCTAAAAGGGAGGCTAAGCGTAGTGAGCGGAGGGCACTTGAAGAGGCCAGAAAGGAACTGAGTGGCGCAAATGCTCAAGTGAAGTCTCTGAAAGCCGAATTGAAGGCTGCACGGAGAGACAGAGAAGTTGATCAGAGAAAAGGTCATTTTTCTCATCAAGACATTCATCCACATTTTACTGCATGAATATATTCACGAAAAATGAAACCATTATATATATGAGGAGTTAAAGAGTAGGTTTCACATATAGGAAATGTGATCAGTCCCTCATAACTGTATCCAAATAAATGACACAAAAAAAAAATCTCAAACAAATTAACTAGCTGTACTAGGGTCACCCCAAGATGGAAGGGGCTACTCGATTAGCTATTCAGCTTCCTGACGAATGCCAAATTGCTGTCCTTAATTCAAGACGATGATATCTATTATCTACACAACCTTCTCAAAGCAAAGGAGGAATATTGAGCAAATCACCCGTCCCCAAAATCCCTGTCACCCACCTATCTTTTTTACACATGTCCTCCCTCTTAACAGAGGTTAAACGCTGTTAACTTCTATTAATTTTTTTTTACTCAATGAGCCTATGACCAGATGGTAAGCAAAGAACTGCAGTCAGATGATCTACCTATTGAAGAAGAAGTTGCCTGAGTCTCTACATGTGAATTCATAATCAGATTGACATCCATATGCAAGCTGTATAGTGTAGGATTTTGAAACTTGAGTTATATATATGTAAATCACTCGTATTCTATAATTGTATGAAGTGTATCAGGAAAAATCAAATAAACCAAGACTTAAAAGAATAACTAGTATATTATTGGTCTTATGTTGTACCAAAAAATATGGTCATATGAGCAATTTCAGCTTGCCCCTTCTTTGGGTGGCAAAAGATTTTCATGGTACTTCCTCTGTATTGTTATCTCATATTTCATTCTCTTATGAATGTTTTTTTCTGCCCTTTTTAATTGTGCTTGCAAATGTAGAGAATGGTGGTTGTCAACCCAATACAAATAAATAGCTAATTAAGGTGGCTGCCAGTGTCAGTATATGGCATTATAGAAAATGGATGCAGGCATTGCAATAAAAAGAGAAATAAAAACTAGCACAAGTACAAATTATCAAAACAGTATGTGAACAAGTACCCATTCTAGCTAGGAGCATACACATTAATAAATAAGATATAAAAGATCATTAACTAGAAAGAGAAGCTTCCAGACAAGCTAGCTTCTCATCGAAGCATTTCACCACATTCTTCTTAAATCAGGACAATTGTCTGGAACAAGGTCGATTTCTCTTGCCCGGCATGATACTGTGGAAGAAAATCAGGTACATAGCAGACTTTTGTATGGCTGCCATACAATACAATCTACCAAACAAGAACATGGACTGTGAAAAAAAAGTGAACCAACCAATAAACGGAACATAGTCAAGAAAAAAAGTACATTTACATGAATTAATTATCCTCCTCTAAACTCTCCAGAATGTGAAGAGTTTAGAGCCTGATATGCAGAACTTAATTTTTAGTTTCTTTCTAAACTATTTCATTTGTTCAATTTAATTGACCTATATATATAATTATATATGGCACCTCTTTCATGTGATATTTGGTTTTTTTGGCCCGCCGGCAATCTGAGAAAGAACTAGAGTTTCTTAAGCTGCTCAAGGAAGAAGAGATCCGTATGATCGAGGGAGTTGGCAGAACGGAAACTTCATGAAGAGAGGGTAGAATTGCGTATGACCAGGAAAGATTTGAGTGACGCTAAAGTTCAAGTTGTGGCTCTCAAAGCAGCTCTCAAGGAGAACCAGGCAGAGCCTGACTTAGCCAGAAATGAACTAATTTCAACAAAAGCCCATTTGGCCAGGAAGGCAATGGGGCATGGCAAGAGTTAAGTCTTGGACCATCACAATGGATAGCTCGATCTTTGGCTTAAGTTTTTCTTTATGAATTGAGAACATCAAAGCATGCATTAATTGAATAGTTATATATATTATTTGTTGTTGAGGAGGTTGTTTCTTTCATTTGTTATGCATTTTGTTTTGAATTAATCTACCATCTCTTTCTATATTCTCCTTTCTACTTCACCCTTCCTCTTATGCCTAGTTGCATCATGGATTTTACTAACTTTTGAAAGTAAAACTTCATAATATGAGAAAGAAAAAGTAAACTTTTTTCATATTTTATATTCACCCTTGATAAATTTTTTAAAGAAGTTTACCAATTTTACATTATTTAGCTGATAAAAAATTTCATGCGAATTGTGAGTTTATTATTAATTAAATAATTATTAATAATTTGTATAGTGATTAGCCAAAGGCCCAAAGCCTCCAAAAAGTCGTGAGTTTGAATCAAAATCCAAAATATATATATATATATAAGAGTTTTGTTTGTCTTCAAGCCCCACTCGGGGGGTTTAAAATTCAATTTGTTTGTCCTATTTGATGTCGTTGGTTTTAGAATAGAGTGATTCCAAATCTAGGAATTTAGTTAACCAAAATGAGAAAACACTCAAGGCATCGTATTCCACCATTATTAATTTCATAATTTCCTAATTACTTATTTATTAATTATCTAGTTTAGAGTAGTAATCTTGAAATCATTTTACTGCTTTCTCAAGATTTATCTACAAAGCACACATAAAGTATTCAAAGATAGATTCTTCTTCGTTTCAGAATTATATACCCTAAGCAAAACATGTAATCAAACAAGGAAAATAAATCATAAACTTAATGTACAATAATCCTAAACCTAACACACAAGAAATAATCAACTAGGCTTATTAGAAAAGGAATCTTTGTCCAACAAGGTAGAAATGTCCGTATCAGAATTTACATGTCTATAAAGGAGTAATATTTGGCTGATTGTTTTCCTTTAATCAATTAAGAAATCAGTGATCCGTGGTCTTCTTTATCTCAATTCTTCCCCTTGTCGGCCCTCCATAACACCATAACTTGATAGAGTAGTCAAAGGAAGTACGGCGGGTCCGAGTAGGAAAAAATTAACTAATAAGAAGTGGGGCATACAACAATGGATCAATTCATTCAACAAGATCCGTGCAGATGTAAGACTCCCGCCGCCGACAGATGTCCCATATTTGAAGGAAGGTCGCTTGTTGATGATGAGGTTGTGTAGTACTTTATGTTTAGTGCTAATATGTAGAACTTAATTTTTAGTTTAATTTAATTGACATATATATATATATGGCACCTCTTTCATGTGATAATTGGTTTTTTTGGCCTGCAGTCTAAGAAAGAACTAGAGTTTCTTGAGCTGCTCAATGAAGACGAGATCCGATTGAGGGAGTCGGCGGAACGGGAATTTCATAAAGCGAAGGTCTCCTTGAGAATGGCCAGGAAAGATTTGAGTGACGCTAAACCTCAAGTTGTGGCTCTCAAAACCCAACTGGAGGCAACTCACAAGGAGAAGCAGGCAGCGCTCGACAGCCTCGCCTTGGCCAGAAAGAAACTAAATTCCACAAAAGCTGAAGTTGTGGATCTCAAAGCCCCGCTGGAGGCAGCTCGGAAGGAGCATTCAATGTTGATTGACCTTGTCTGTAAGGCATTGGGGTTGCGCAAAAGTTAAGTCTCAGACCATCACATTGGAGAGCTCTTTGGCATAAATTTGCACTCGATTTCTACTTTCGTCCCTATAATTAATTTCAAGTTTATCAATCCTACCACTGTATTAATCACAAATAAAAAATTGTATTGTCCCTGCACATTGTTGTCGATCATGCCAAATTTGGCTTTAATTGCAAAATAAAGTGTGTATATATATATATAATAAAACATAACTGTTGTAAATATCATTAATGATGTGGCTGTCCATTATCATGTTCAATATTGATCTCATGTATTATCTAGAGCAATTATATAGATAATTATGAGGAGTTCAATTCATTGTAAAATACGAGACCTTAAGGGTCTATCTCAGGTCATCCAAGAGCCTATAAATAGAGGCCTTATATGAATGAGAAATATACTCTGATTCCTCCCTAATTCTTTCTTATGTTTTCTCTATATTTCTCTTTATTTCATAACACGTTATCAGCACGATAGTCTCTTCTATATTTTATTTTCTTATAAACTCTTTTAGATTTAAGAGTCATATGGTGCAACCTTGTTGCTTTTAACCAATACTCTTAATCTTAGAGTTGTTCTATTATGTTTTTTGCATCGAAACAGTACCTAGATGACTAACTTTATTGAACCAAAATTCAATAAAGTGGGCTGTAGGAAGAAGACGATGAACAGTAACCAATTTATGTGAAATGGCAATTTTATCCCTAAAACTAACGTACTTTTTAACAAAAGTAACGGTATGTCCTTATTTGAGTTAAAAAGAATGTTAAAGCTAGTCCTCATTTGGGTCACTTTGAAAGTGGTATCCTTATTTAGAACTGGCATATAAGTTGGAGTCCTTTTGCTACAATTTTTCCTTTTTTTTTTTTTTTAATAAATTTTAGTCCCTTGGTTAATTATTAAGAATGTTAAAGCTAGTCCTCATTTGGGTCACTTTGAAAGTGGTATCCTTATTTAGAACTGGCATATAAGTTGGAGTCCTTTTGCTACAATTTTTCCTTTTTTTTTTTATAATAAATTTTAGTCCCTTGGTTAATTATTGGGTTTTTTAAAAAAAAAAAAAAAAAAAAAACACAGATCTAGACCCCAATGTACAACCCGGCCCGGATGCAAAAAACGGGTACCAAGCCAGTCCTTTGGCGTCGGGATTTCCAGATTTGAGCTTGAGCACATGCTTGAGCTAAGCCAAGGCCTTTCTGGAGAAGACGCCCCACATGCCTCCGTCGTTGATGCTGAGAATGCAGATTTTGCCCCTTTGGTTCTTGCTGGAGGAGACGACGGCGTTGTTCTGATCGGGTTGGGGGACTGGGAATCGTGTTTGTGAGAAGAAGAGGAAGAAGAAGAAGCAGACAAATAGAATACTAAGTTTAGTATCGCACAGTGGCAATTATTGCTAGCGGCATGGCCGGATAGTATGACAGTGGCAATTTGCTTAGTTTTCAAACAAAAACAAAAAATTCATGGAAAAATACAGAACATGAACTTTATTTGTACAAAGTGTGGACTTTATTTATACAAAGTGGACTTATTATCCTTCCAACTTTTAGGTGATTTTTTTTTTTTTTTTTTTTTTTGTACAAAGGGCTCTAAAATGGACTTTTTAATAATTTACTTTTAATTATTAGACTATAATTAAATTGAATTAATTAATTAGCTGGTAACATACAGTTTTCATTTTCTTAATTAGTACATCCTGGCTAAGTTAGATTTCATATTTTGGACTCGACTCTAAGTGTTCTTAAGTTATTTTCACCGTAATTAGCATCAGTAACATGACAAAGTCTAGTAATGTAAAAGTCCATGTATTGTTTTTCTTACTATTAATTGCTCTATTATTCTTCTATGATTGCTCTTTTTTAATTTCTTCTCATGTTTCAGTTATGTTTTCTTCTATAGAAATAACATTGCATTTCTTATTGTCTTACCATTTGTTAGACTTTACCAGATGATTTGTAATTATATCTCTAGTTGTAACTTTCTAAAACGATTGGTATTTTGTAATTAACTTAATTTCCATTGCTAATCTGTTCACTAGAAGCTATTTTCTGGGTCGGGATTGATCCTAGCTTCCGATGAGGATGTGGGTCTGGGACTCAAATTGGAGAGTATTTGTGTTACTGAATGGAAAGCTCTATTGTGTTTCTCAATTTTATTTTATTTTGTTGAGAGGATTGTGTTTCTCATTTGAGTTTCCAAATTAATTTAAGCATTTAACACATGGTGCAATATACAATTTTCTTGGATGGTTATGATTTAAAGTCAGCCCGGTATAATCAACTACGCAACAAATCAGTTCGAAGTTGAAGAATTCGATTTTGCTGCTGAGAAGCAAATCGATTTTCCAAAGACAACCAAGCTTCGCGAGCAGAAGTACATCGAGTCACACAGTAGCCAAAACGGTTAATTGGTTCGAGAGAACCGTTAATCCAAGATAGCATCATCTAATTAGTCTGAATCCATTCGTCATACTTGGGATCAACAACAGTAGTATTTTTTGCCAGTATTAGGATCCTTGACAAATTCATCAGGACACGTGTCTTTGCCATTAACAAAAGACAGAAGATTAAGGAAGTTACTAGAGGAGAAGAAAAGTACCAAGGTTTGGAAAGATGTACCATGAAAGATTTTAGGAATATATATAGTGGAATCTCAGACACACATGCAGAGGAGTGCGTTTATTGTACAAGGAAAATAAATCCTAAACTTAATGTACAAGAAATCCTAAACTTAATACCAAGAAATAATCAACTAGGCTTATTAGAAAAGGAATCTTTGTCCAACAAGGTAGAAAAATCTGCCTTATTAGTATTTACATGTCTATAAAGGAGTAATATTTGGCTGATTGTTTTCCTTTATCTCAATTCTTCCCCTTGCCAGCCCTCCATAACACCAGAACTTGATTTGAAGGAATGTCGCTTGTTGATGAGGTTGTGTAGTACTTTCTGTTTAGTGCTGATCATATGTAGCACTTAATTTTTAGTTTTTTTCTAAACTATTAATTGCATTTGCTTAATTTAATTGACGTACATATATAATTATATATGGCACCTCTTTGATGTGATATTTGGTTTTTCCCCTTGTCGGCCCTCCATAACACCATAACTTGATAGAGTAGTCAAAGGAAGTACGGCGGGTCCGAGTAGGAAAAAATTAACTAATAAGAAGTGGGGCATACAACAATGGATCAATTCATTCAACAAGATCCGTGTAGATGTAAGACTCCCGCCGCCGACAGATGTCCCATATTTGAAGGAAGGTCGCTTGTTGATGATGAGGTTGTGTAGTACTTTATTTTTAGTGCTAATATGTAGAACTTAATTTTTAGTTTAATTTAATTGACATATATATATATGGCACCTCTTTCATGTGATAATTGGTTTTTTTGGCCTGCAGTCTAAGAAAGAACTAGAGTTTCTTGAGCTGCTCAATGAAGACGAGATCCGATTGAGGGAGTCGGCGGAACGGGAATTTCATAAAGCGAAGGTCGGCTTGAGAATGGCCAGGAAAGATTTGAGTGACGCTAAAGCTCAAGTTGTAGCTCTCAAAATCCAACTGGAGGTAGCTCACAAGGAGAAGCAGGCAGCGCTCGACAGCCTCGACTTGGCCAGAAAGGAACTAAATTCCACAAAGCTGAAGTTGTCGATCTCAAAGCCCAGCTGGAGGCAGCTCGGAAGGAGAATTCAATGTTGTATGACTTTGTCTGTAAGGCATTGGGGTTGCGCAAAAGTTAAGTCTGTTGAAATTAAGGATTCTAATTGAATTCCATTCTTAAGTAGCTGCTTTAATACAAGATTATGTTAGTTAATTAGTTACAAATGGTTTGTATTAATTTCTGACAGTTGGCACTGCCTTATAGGACAGATGCATGAATGGTGATGATGTGATCACAGTCACTCCACCTCATTTGCTTTGTAACCGTTTTCTTGTCCTTACATGGACATGCTTTGATATAATGAAATTGTTAGTGGCTGGCTCATTCTGAGCATCACGCATATTTTGTGCTCCCTCCTTCCTCTCTTCTCTCCCTCTTTTCCTTTCTCTGTTTATCATTGCATCAGTGTTCAACATGGTATCAGAGCCAGGTTCGATCATCGAGCTGGGGCGTTGGTTCTGTGAAGGGCGAGTGAGAAATCCAACGAGAAATCTCAACATTCAGCTGCTATGGCTGGATCTGGAAATGGTGAGCTACGAGCTCCCATCTTTGATGGAACAGAGTATGAGTTCTGGAGAGTCAGAATGGTTACAATCTTCAAGTCCTATGGGATTTGGAAGCTTGTGGAATAGGGGATTAGCATTCCAGAATCAAAGAAGAAGAAAGAGAAAGTTAAGAAGGATGGAGAAGCACTCAGTGTAGATGACGAAGAGGAAGTAGATTCTTACCTTGAGGAGCAACAGATGAAGGATGCAAAGGCCTTAGGAATCATTCAAGGTGCTGTTTCAAGGGAGATCTTCCCTCGAATTGTCAATCAAGAAACTGCTAAAGGTGCATGGGACTTACTTAGAGATGAGTACCATGGAGATGAACAATCCAGGTCAGTGAAGCTCCAAGGATTGCGTAGAGAATTTGAATATATGAGGATGAGGGAAAATGAAACTTTGTCCTCATACTTTACCCGATTCTTTGACTTAACTAATCAAATGGAAAAGTTTGGTGAAACTCTTCCTCACCAACGAATGGTACAGAAAATTTTGATTAGTTTAACAAAGCTATATGATCCCATGTGTGTGATTATTGAGAGAACTGTTGATTTAAATACAGTATCAGTACATGAGGTTGTAGGGTCACTTAAGAGCTATGAACTCAGACTGGATAGGCATGAGGAAGATTCAGGCTATGCTGAGAAGGCTCTGGCTAGCATGAGTGTTTCATCAAACTCTCAAAATCCTCAAAACAAACCTTACAATCATAGTGGAGGAAAGAAAGGTGCCTGGAAAGGTAAACCCAAGAAGTGGGAAAATAAGTCAACTGCAAATTTGAAAGGAGTTGGAGCAGATGCAGGGAAGACCAAATGCAGAATCTGTGATAAGCTTCATTTTGGGGAATGTTGGTTCAAAGGGAAAATCAAATGTCACAATTGTGAGAAATTTGGACACATGATGAAGGACTGCCATCAACCAAATAAAAGGGGACAGGTTGTCAACTATGCTAATCAGGTACAAGAGACTGCTACTATGTTTTATGCATGTCATAAAGCATCTGTGGAGAATTGTAAAGATGTGTGGTACCTGGACAGTGGTTGTAGTAACCATATGACAGGGTGTGAGTCTCTACTTGTGGACATTGATCGAAGTGTGAGATGCAAGGTTAAAATGGGGACAGGTGATCTTGTTGAGTCAATTGGCAAAGGCACACTACCTGTTAAAACCAAGAATGGCACAAGATACATTACTGAAGTAATGGTTGTACCTGGGTTAGATGAGAACTTGTTGAGTGTTGGACAAATGGTCGAGCATGGCTATTGGTTGATCTTTGGAGATTTTTCTGCAAATATTTATGGAGATAGAGATTTTAAAAGTCTAGTTGTGAGTGTGCAGATGAAAGGGAACAGGTGTTTTCCCCTTGCTCTCGAGGACATTGGCTCTGAAATGGCAAACAAAGCCACTGTCATTGATTCCTCCTGGAAATGGCATAAGAGATATGGCCATTTAAACTTTGACAGCTTGTTACAATTGCAGGATAAGAATATGGTGTATGGACTACCTCAGATTGCTGGAAAGGATCATGTGTGTGAAGGATGTGCAGTAAGCAAGTCTCACAGAGAAGCCTTTGACAAAGGGAAGGTTAAGAAGGCATCTAACCTACTTGAATTGGTACACACAGATGTCTGTGGACCAATGACTGAAACTATTGGTGGGAATAGATATTTTCTCACATTTATTGATGATAAATCCAGGATGTGCTGGGTCTATTTTCTGAGATGCAAATCTGAGGTGCTAAATGTATTCAAGAAATTCAAGTCAATGGTGGAACTGCAAAGTGGATTCATGATCAAGAAATTGAGAAGTGATAGAGGTGGAGAATATACCTCTTTGGAATTTGATCAATTCTGTGAAAAATTTGGAATTGAAAGACAATTAACAGTCTCTTACTCACCTCAGCAAAATGGCACTGCAGAGAGCAAGAATAGAACTATTGTAGAGATGGCTAAGGCAATGTTACATGAAAAACAAATGCCTAAGCATTTTTGGGGAGAAGCAATCAATACTGCAGTCTATTTACTCAATAGATGTCCCACTAGAGCTTTGAAAAATGTGACTCCATTTGAGGAATTCAGTGGAAGGAAGCCTGGAATCAAACATTTGAGAATCTTTGGTTCCATTTGTTACACTCTTATTCCATCTCAACGAAGGCATAAGTTGGATGAATCTGGTCAGAAGGGAGTTTTTGTAGGCTATGGCATGAGGGAAAAGGGGTATAGAGTGTATGATCTAAGAACAGCCAGGGTTATTGTCTCTAGAAGTGTTGTGTTTGATGAGTCTGCTTTGTGGAATTGGGAAAAGGAAGAGATTATATATGCTACTGTGCCCTGGACAGATGGGGAAATTGAAGATGATATGTCTGCAAGCTCAGAATTGCCTAACCAAACTCAACACAGTGTGGAGGAATCCCCAAACAATGATCCTCCTGCTGCTGAAAATTCCTTGAGATCAGATTCACCTGAAGTCAACTCAAGAAATGAGATTGTGCTGACTGAAACTTATGACACTACTCCTTTAAAATGGAAGAACCTGAATGAAGTATTTGCTCATTGCAAACTTAGTGTCATTGAACCTGAAAGCTACTTTGATGCTGCAAAAGATCAAGCATGGCAAAAGGCTATGGAAGATGAGATCAATATGATAGAGAAAAATCATACCTGGGAACTTGTGTGTAGACCAGGAGATAAGCCTATTGTAGGAGTGAAATGGATTTTTAAAACAAAGCTTAATCTCGATGGCTCAATACAGAAACACAAAGCTAGACTGGTTGCAAAGGGGTACACTCAAAAGCCAGGAGTGGATTTCAACGAGACCTTTGCACCAGTAGCTAGATTGGATACAATCAGAACCTTAATTTCACTTGCAGCTCAGAAAGGGTGGAAGCTATATCAATTAGATGTGAAATCAGCTTTTCTCAATGGAGTATTAGAGGAAGAAGTTTATGTTGAACAGCCTGAGGGATTTGTGGTTTCAAATGCTGAAGACAAGGTGTACAAATTAAAAAAGGCTCTCTATGGACTTAAACAAGCTCCAAGAGCTTGGTATAGCAACATTGACTCATTTCTGCTGCATTGTGGTTTTGAAAAGAGCTCAAGTGAAGCAACTCTGTATGTGAGGCACAAAATGGGAAAAGGCACACTCATTGTATCCATTTATGTGGATGATATTGTATACACAGGGAGTGATAAGGAAATGATGGAGGAATTCAAACAAGAAATGATGAGAAGATATGAAATGACAGATTTGGGATTATTACATCACTTTCTTGGCATTGGTGTTGTTCAAAAGGAAGGATGTATATTCATTCATCAACGAAAATATGCCTCAAGTCTGTTGGAGAAGTTTGGCTTAAAAGATTGCAAGCCTGTTTCAATCTCACTTGCCACTACAGATAAGCTACGAAAGGAAGATGGAAGCAAGGCTGCAGATGAAGGGTTATATAGGAAAATGATTGGCAGTTTACTTTACCTAACAGCAACTAGACCAGACATAATGTTTGCTTCTAGTTTGCTGGCTAGGTTTATGCATTGTCCAACCTCCAAGCATCTTGGAACTGCCAAAAGGGTACTGAGGTACATCAGTGGTACAATTGACCATGGAATTCTATACAGAAAAGGGGAATCAGCACTTCTAATTGGCTACTGTGATAGTGATTGGAGTGGTGATGAAGATGACATGAAATCAACCTCTGGTTATGCATTCTCTTTTGGCAGTGGTGTTTTCTCTTGGGCATCTGTAAAGCAACAAAGTGTAGCATTATCCACTGCAGAAGCCGAGTACATGAGTGCAGCAGAAGCCACTACTCAAGCTATCTGGTTGAGGTTTGTTTTACAAGACTTTGGTGAAGAACAAGTGGATCCAACCACTATAATGTGTGATAACACCTCTGCTATTGCAATGACAAGGAACCCTGTGTTTCATCAACGATCAAAGCACATTAAAAGAAAGTTTCATTTTATCAGAGAGGCAATGCAGGAAGGGGAGATTGATCTTCTATACTGCAAGAGTGAAGATCAAATTGCAGATATATTCACCAAGGCTTTAGCAAAGGAAAGGTTCTGTTTGTTGAGAAGTATGCTTGGAGTGAATTCAATTAAAACCTTAGAAGGGAGTGTTGGAATTAAGGATTCTAATTGAATTCCATTCTTACGTAGCTGCTTTAATACAAGATTATGTTAGTTAATTAGTTACAAATGGTTTGTATTAATTTCTGACAGTTGGCACTGCCTTATAGGACAGATGCATGAATGGTGATGATGTGATCACAGTCACTCCACCTCATTTGCTTTGTAACCGTTTTCTTGTCCTTACATGGACATGCTTTGATATAATGAAATTGTTAGTGGCTGGCTCATTCTGAGCATCACGCATATTTTGTGCTTCCTCCTTCCTCTCTTCTCTCCCTCTTTTCCTTTCTCTGTTTATCATTGCATCAGTGTTCAACAAAGTCTCAGACCATCACAATGGATAGCTCTTTGGCATAAGTTTGCACTCGATTTCTATTTTCGTCCCTATAATTAATTTCAAGTTTATCAATCCTACCACTGTATTAATCACAAATAAAAAATTGTATTGTCCCTGCACATTGTTGTCGATCATGCCAAATTTGGCTTTAATTGCAAAATAAAGTGTGTGTATATATATATATATATAATAAAACATAACTTCTTTTTCTTTTTTTTCTTTTTTGAGAAAATTTTAGCAAAAAGACTTCAACTTAATTATATGCCAGTTCCAAATAGGAAGACCTTCAAAGTGTCCAAACGAGGACTTTAACATTCTTTTTTACTCAAATAAGGAAAAACCGTTATTTAAAAAAAAAAAAAAAGTCAGTCAATTTTAGGGGTAAAATTGTCATTCCACATAATTTGGTTACTGTTTATCATCTTCTTCAAACAGCCTAGTTTTCCATTTTTTTTTATTTTTTCTCAACTTTGTCTTAACGTTTGACTTAACAAATCACCACCAAAGTAAGCAAACTAATATTTGTTTTAAAGTTATGCACCTCCTCCTTACAATAAAAAACACTCAATTTTGAGGTTTTGTGTTATTGATTTCAATTTGGATTTTAGGTCTATTTGAGGTTGAGTGTTTGTTTTGGAAGCTTTAAACACATTTCTAGTAACCTAAGAAACCGATTTCAGGTGTTAGAATCTAAAGAAATTGAAGTTGGTTTGAAATTGGAAAATCTGAAAAAATCTGTAAATTTTGACAGTGTTCGGGTAGCCTACTTTGAGGTCAATTATCTAATAATTTAACTGTCCATATTTAATGTTATTTATATGGTTGTAAAGAAGAGGTGCATAGCTTTAAAATAAGTTTTAGTTTGCTTACTTTGGTGGTAATTTGTAAAGTCAAACATTAAGGCAAAGTTGAGAAAAAAAAAAAAAAAAAAAAAGCAAAATTTGGAAAACTGGGCTGTAGGAAGAAGACGATGAACAGTAACCAATTTATGTGAAATGAGAATTTTACCCCTAATAATATCCCAAAACCTCCAAAAAGTCGTGAGTTTATTAGGGGTAAAATGGTCATTCCACATAATTTGGTTACTGTTCATCGTCTTCTTCCTTCAGCCCAGTTTTCCAGATTTTTCTTATTTTTTCTCAACTTTCCCTTAATGTTTGACTTAACAAATCACCACCAAAATAAGCAAACTAATACTTGTTTTAAAGTTATGCACCTCCTCTTTACAATCGAGAACACCCAATCCTGAGGTTTTGTGTTATTGATTTCAATTTGGATTTTAGGTCAATTTGAGGTTGGGTGTTTGTTTTGTAAGGTTTAAACACATTTCTAATAACTTAAGAAACCGATTTCAGGTGTTAGAATCTAAAGAAATTGAAGTTGGTTTGAAATTGGAAAATCTGAAAAAATCTGTAAATTTTGACAGTGTTTGGGTAGCCTACTTTGAGGTCAATTATCTAATAATTTAACTGTCCATATTTAATGTTATTTATGTGGTTGTAAAGAAGAGGTGCATAGCTTTAAAACAAGTATTAGTTTGCTTACTTTGATGGTAATTTGTTAAGTCAAACATTAAGGCAAAGTTGAGAAAAAAAAAAAAAAAAAAAAGCAAAATCTGAAAAACTGGGCTGTAGGAAGAAGACGATGAACAGTAACCAATTTATGTGGGATGGTAATTTTACCCCTAAAACTAACCGACTTTTAACAAAAGTAACGGTATGTCCTTATTTGAGTAAAAAAGAATGTTAAGAGTCTTTGTTTGGGTCACTTTGAAAGTAGTATCCTTATTTAGAACTGGCATATAAGTTGGAGTCCTTTTATTACAATTTTTCCTTTTTTTTTTTCATAAATTTTAGTCCCTTGGTTAATTATTAGGTTTAAAAAAAAAAAAAAAAAAAAAAGACACACAGATCTAGACCCCAATGTACAACCTAGCCCGGTTGCAAAAAACAGTTACCAAGCCGGTCCTCTGGCGTCGGGATTGCCAGATTTGAGCTTGAGCACATGCTTGAGCTAAGCCAAGGCCTTTCAGGAGAAGACGCCCCTCATGCCTCCGTCGTCGATGCTGAGAATGAAGATTTTGCCCCTTTGTTTCTTGATGGCGGAGACGACAGCGTTGTTCTGATCGGGTTGGGGGGTTGGGAATCGTGTTTGTAAGAAGAAGAGGAAGAAGAAGAAGCAGACAAATACAATACTAGGTTTCTCTCAAAATTTGTGAATTTCTTTTTTTTTTTCTTGCTTTTTCTTGTTAATGGCAGACACAGCTAGTAGTAGTGGGAAAGGGAAATGTAGTGGTGTATTTGGTAGATTTTAACTGCAACTAAAAGCTAAAGCAAAGAAACTTAAAGAAATGCCTGAAATGAGTGAGTTTTGAAAGAAAACAAAGAAAGATTAACAAAGATAAGGCGAACGGAGCAAAGGCCAGAGCTTAAGCACAGTGCGAACGCACTCAAGTAAAAAATAGTCCAAAGAGAAAAATGCCAAGCGAGACGTCTCTGCTGTTTTATCGCACCCCGAAGACCAAACAATCCAAGCTGGAAGGAGAGTGTGCGTGAAGACCAGGGTTTGGGACAAGTCCAGGTGCTGAAAGAAAAAGTTGATTGGCAGTAGCAATTAATTCACTACAAGAAAAAACACTTTGGGCGATGAACCTAGTTTCTCTCCCAAAGTTGATTTTCGTCGAGTATTTGTTCGTCAAGTATTTGGTCGCCCAAACCATGACGCCCAAGAGTTTGGGCGACGAACTTATCAATTTCGTCGCCCAAAGTGAGTTCGTCGCCCAAAGTAAGTTCGTCGCCCAAAGTATGTTTAGGTAACGAATTATCATTTTCTTGAACCAAACATCAAGAAAATGGTAACCAAATCAGTGGGGGCAAAAAACGTTACCATTTTCTTGATTTTTTTTCTCAAGAAATTGTAACATTTTCTCAAGAAAAGGTAAGTTACTACATTCTTGATCGAAGTTACCATTTTCTTGAACCAACCATCAAGAAAATGGTAACCAAATCAGCCAAGCAAAACACGCTACCACTTTCTTGATCGTTCGATCAAGAAAATGGTAACTTGGTTCAAGAATGTGATAACCAAGCCCAATCTTGACCAAAGTTACAATTTTCTTGATTTTTTTCCTCAAGAAATGGTAACATTTTCTCAAGAAATGGTAAGTTACCACATTCTTGATCAAAGTTACCATTTTCTTGAACCAAACATCAAGAAAATAGTAACCAAATCAGCCAAGCAAAACACGTTACCACTTTCTTGATCAATCGATCAAGAAAATGATAATTTGGTTCAAGAATGTGGTAACCCAGCCCAAGCTTGACCAAACTTACCATTTTCTTGATTTTTTTTCTCAAGAAATGGTAACATTTCCTCAATAAATGGTAAGTTACCACATTCTTGATCGAAGTTACCATTTTCTTGAACCAAACATCAAGAAAATAGTAACGTGTTCAGCCAAGCAAAACACGTTACCACTTTCTTGATCGATCGATCAAGAAAATAGTAATTTGGTTCAAGAATGTGGTAGCCCAGCCTAAGCTTGACCAAACTTACCATTTTCTTGATTTTTTTCTCAAGAAATGGTAAGTTACCACATTCTTGATCGAAGTTACCAGTTTCTTGAACCAAACCTCAAGAAAATGGTAACGAAATCAGCCAAGCAAAACACGTTACCACTTTCTTGATCGATCGATCAAGAAAATGGTAACTTGGTTCAAGAATGTGGTAACTCAGCCCAAGCTTGACCAAATTTACCATTTTTTTGATGTTTTCCCTCAAGAAATGGTAACATTTTCTCAAGAAATGGTAAGTTACCATTTTCTTGATCCAAGTTACCATTTTCTTGAACCAATCCTCAAGAAACTGGTAAGCAAATTAGTGGGGCAAAAAAAGTTTCCACTTACTTGATCGTTCGATCAAGAAAATGGTAACTTCGATCAAGAAAGTGGTAACCAAGCCCAAGCTTGACCAAAGTTACCATTTTCTTTATTTTTTTTCTCAAGAAATGGTAACTTTTTGTCAAAAAATGGTAAGTTATCATTTTATTGATCCAAGTTACCATTTTCTTGAACCAAACATCAAGAAAATAGTAACTTTATCAGTGGGCAAAAAATTGTTTCACACTGCAACTGTGTATAGACGAAAGGACAAATGCATTCTCAGACTATTAAATATAAGCTCCTGTTGGACAATCAGGTTTTGACATGCAATCCCAAATTCTCAACAAAATTGCTTCTATAGTTATATACCAAGTTACCAACTATGAATTATAGTCTTAAGGTATAGTGTATTGGGTAAGTTATAGGATTTAAAATTTTAAAAAAACACAATAGGATTTAGGATATAGAATATAGGGTTTAAGTTTAAGTTTCTAATTTGACCGAAACCCAAACCAAGTGACTAAAGCCTATTAGTGAGGAACAAAAAATATTCATCACTAAAACCTATACTTTTTAGTGACCAAAGTCTTTCCTCACTAAAAAAATTGATTTAGTGATGAACTATTCCATCCCTAAAAACCAAAATTTTGGTCACTAAAGGCCTATGTTTCATCACTATAGATGATGGTTTAGTGAGGAACATAAATATATTCATCACTAAAATATGATGGTTAGATATGGTGGTTACATGAAATGGTGACCAAAATCTTCATCACTAAAACCTATCATTTCTTCACTAAAATATTGTAGATACATTTAGTGATAGAATTTGGTCACAAATTGGATTTTAATTACTATTTTAAACTCATTTTTTCAAAATTACTACATTAAATACATCCTTCTTTGTTTTCAATATAAGTAGCAACAGTAGATGTTAATACATTTCATTTCAAAATGACAAGTGACTAGTATTCGGATATCAAAGTCTAGCCATCAAAACATGTACATCTCTCTCACAAATTAATTTAAACATAAAACCCAAAAATGCAAATCTCTAGATACAAGATGTCCATTCCGATGGCTTGTAATCTGTCCTTGAAATCTCAACAGCCTGCACAGAAGACAAATTTCAAATTGAATAACAAGGGTATATTATACAGATACATATCATCCATGTCACCAGAAATAAGTCCTAAAGTCAAAGATTATTTCTGAAGCTTACCTGCATTCCTTCCATGCCATTGATTCCTACTCCAATATCAGCCTCTTGAATCATGCCAACATCATTTGCCCCATCTCCAATTGCCAAGGTTGTCCTTCCTGTATGTTTTTTTTTTTTTTACCAAACGAGTAATCTTCAAAAATATAAGATTGATTTCAGGACACTAGTAGGTATTTTGAAATGAAAAGATGGAATCGGCTTGTTTTTCTTAATTACAGAAGTTGGTAAGATGATAAAATTCACTACAGAATATAAAAGAAGAAGAAGCCTTCTGTTTGCCTAACTTCTAAAATGAAGATTATATATAATAGACCTACCAAATCCTTCTGTTTTGGAGAGACCCTGCAGCATATAACAGAGGCACAATTAACAGCCAAAGGTAAGAACTGGTCCTTCACATCACTTCTCAGAGCAATTTCAAGGCCAGGGGTGCATCTTTACTGCCTTCTTCAAACTTGAATTTGTGAAAACTTTCGAGTTGGTTTAAATGTCTTCTTTCATCGCCTGGAAACTAGAATAAACAAAATATGTGATTACTAACTCAAGTTCTGTTGAAGTTGGATGTTTAAGAAAATTGAAACTTACTATAGTCTCCTTAAAACTCAAAGTCAATTAATCCCATAACACATCTAAGTTTAAATGTTAAGTGTCTTAGAAACAAGTTCAAAAGGCCATTGCAAAACAGGTTTTACTTGTGTGCAAGTTAGTTACTGGGATGCATGTGAAAGGAAACAAGAATCCATAGAGCATATTTGCACAACAGAACATGATTATGTTTCTTTGTTCCATTGAAACCTATGGGTATTCTCAAGCACACAACAGTAGAACGAAAACAAACCAAGAAACTAGAAGAGTACCATCGATAACTACTGATTTGAGCATGTTCTTTCTACTTTTCTCTGTTGTGCAAAAGAGATGACCACTAAAATGACATTAGATGTGGATTGCCTCTTACAAGGTGAGAATCAATGAGAAGGAAACAGCGAAAGAGATCGAGCAGGAAATTAAGGGAGAAAGAGATTCAGTGAGAGTTTCGGACTGGGGATCTATACAATAAATTTGAATATTTGAGTTTCTGAAACAATAATATATTAATTCATTTTCCTGCTCTCAACAAACAAACTAATTGTTGGCCAAAAACCAATAACAAAAGGAACTAAACAAAACTTTATGGACTTCTACAAAGCACAAAGGCCCAGCTATATTAAACTGATTCAGTCTCCCTGCTGCAAAATAGATATATTTTTAAGTAAGCAATTCATGAACTGTCCATTCGATCACATGCAATTCTATACAGACGAAAGTGCAATTGCATTCTCAGACAAGTCAATACAAGCTACTGTTTGCCAATCATGTTTTGCCATGCAATCACAAATAACATTTTGCACAACTAACAATCTAAAAAATTTAAATTCCAGTTTCAAGCCAATTATTCAGACAAAATACTACCCATAATTGTAAACCCTACTAAATTCTACCCAACTCACTCAATCGAACCAATTTGAAGCCAAATTGTCAAACTCAATGGGAAACGTCAAGAGTAATTTTAACCCAAATTCTGAAATCCCTAAATATATCCATACCTTGAAATCGAACAATTATCAAAACTATATATCCACATGAACCCATACCCCAATAACAATTTTAAGCCAAATCCTCAAATTAAATGGGAAAACGTCAAGACCATACCAAACCCATAGTGCAAAATACCTTAAATTAACAGAGCACAACAGAGGAAGGAGTGAGCAATTTGTGTGATGGATGTGCAATTCGTGGTTGAGCTCTGTCCCTTTACATTGATTCTTTGTGAAGTGAGCTCTGTCCCATTGCATTGATTCTCGTTTGTGAAGTGAGCTTTGTCCCTCTGGATTAATTCGTTTGTGAAGTGAGCTACGTCCTTGTTCTGAAACTAAACTTCAACATGTGGTGGCTTAAGGTTAAATTATTGCAAATGCCTGTTTCTGAGCCTGCATAAAGGAGGACGATGTTCAATCGGTTCGTCGATTTTGACATGGTAACTGGTAGATGAATATTTAGGGTCGATTTTGCCAACGTTGCCGCCGGACGGCTGGGTTTTGATTGGAGAAAGGGTGCGGGAGAGAGAGGGTAAAGATTAAGAAGCAGATGAGATCTGCTGTTCAGATGATTTATGGTGGTTGTCAACCCAATACAAATAAATAGCTAATTAAGGTGGCTGCCAGTGTCAGTATATGGCATTATAGAAAATGGATGCAGGCATTGCAATAAAAAGAGAAATAAAAACTAGCACAAGTACAAATTATCAAAACAGTATGTGAACAAGTACCCATTCTAGCTAGGAGCATACACATTAATAAATAAGATATAAAAGATCATTAACTAGAAAGAGAAGCTTCCAGACAAGCTAGCTTCTCATCGAAGCATTTCACCACATTCTTCTTAAATCAGGACAATTGTCTGGAACAAGGTCGATTTCTCTTGCCCGGCATGATACTGTGGAAGAAAATCAGGTACATAGCAGACTTTTGTATGGCTGCCATACAATACAATCTACCAAACAAGAACATGGACTGTGAAAATAAAGTGAACCAACCAATAAACGGAACATAGTCAAGAAAAAAAGTACATTTACATGAATTAATTATCCTCCTCTAAACTCTCCAGAATGTGAAGAGTTTAGAGCCTGATATGCAGAACTTAATTTTTAGTTTCTTTCTAAACTATTTCATTTGCTCAATTTAATTGACCTATATATATAATTATATATGGCACCTCTTTCATGTGATATTTGGTTTTTTTGGCCCGCCGGCAATCTGAGAAAGAACTAGAGTTTCTTAAGCTGCTCAAGGAAGAAGAGATCCGTATTATCGAGGGAGTTGGCAGAACGGAAACTTCATGAAGAGAGGGTAGAATTGCGTATGACCAGGAAAGATTTGAGTGACGCTAAAGTTCAAGTTGTGGCTCTCAAAGCAGCTCTCAAGGAGAACCAGGCAGAGCCTGACTTAGCCAGAAATGAACTAATTTCAACAAAAGCCCATTTGGCCAGGAAGGCAATGGGGCATGGCAAGAGTTAAGTCTTGGACCATCACAATGGATAGCTCGATCTTTGGCTTAAGTTTTTCTTTATGAATTGAGAACATCAAAGCATGCATTAATTGAATAGTTATATATATTATTTGTTGTTGAGGAGGTTGTTTCTTTCATTTGTTATGCATTTTGTTTTGAATTAATCTACCATCTCTTTCTATATTCTCCTTTCTACTTCACCCTTCCTCTTATGCCTAGTTGCATCATGGATTTTACTAACTTTTGAAAGTAAAACTTCATAATATGAGAAAGAAAAAGTAAACTTTTTTCATATTTTATATTCACCCTTGATAAATTTTTTAAAGAAGTTTACCAATTTTACATTATTTAGCTGATAAAAAATTTCATGCGAATTGTGAGTTTATTATTAATTAAATAATTATTAATAATTTGTATAGTGATTAGCCAAAGGCCCAAAACCTCCAAAAAGTCGTGAGTTTGAATAAAAATCCAAAATATATATATATATAAGAGTTTTGTTTGTCTTCAAGCCCCACTCGGGGGGTTTAAAATTCAATTTGTTTGTCCTATTTGATGTCGTTGGTTTTAGAATAGAGTGATTCCAAATCTAGGAATTTAGTTAACCAAAATGAGAAAACACTCAAGGCATCGTATTCCACCATTATTAATTTCATAATTTCCTAATTACTTATTTATTAATTATCTAGTTTAGAGTAGTAATCTTGAAATCATTTTACTGCTTTCTCAAGATTTATCTACAAAGCACACATAAAGTATTCAAAGATAGATTCTTCTTCGTTTCAGAATTATATACCCTAAGCAAAACATGTAATCAAACAAGGAAAATAAATCATAAACTTAATGTACAAGAATCCTAAACCTAACACACAAGAAATAATCAACTAGGCTTATTAGAAAAGGAATCTTTGTCCAACAAGGTAGAAATGTCCGTATCAGAATTTACATGTCTATAAAGGAGTAATATTTGGCTGATTGTTATCCTTTAATCAATTAAGAAATCAGTGATCCGTGGTCTTCTTTATCTCAATTCTTCCCCTTGTCGGCCCTCCATAACACCATAACTTGATAGAGTAGTCAAAGGAAGTACGGCGGGTCCGAGTAGGAAAAAATTAACTAATAAGAAGTGGGGCATACAACAATGGATCAATTCATTCAACAAGATCCGTGCAGATGTAAGACTCCCGCCGCCGACAGATGTCCCATATTTGAAGGAAGGTCGCTTGTTGATGATGAGGTTGTGTAGTACTTTATGTTTAGTGCTAATATGTAGAACTTAATTTTTAGTTTAATTTAATTGACATATATATATATATGGCACCTCTTTCATGTGATAATTGGTTTTTTTGGCCTGCAGTCTAAGAAAGAACTAGAGTTTCTTGAGCTGCTCAATGAAGACGAGATCCGATTGAGGGAGTCGGCGGAACGGGAATTTCATAAAGTGAAGGTCTACTTGGGAATGGCCAGGAAAGATTTGAGTGACGCTAAAGCTCAAGTTGTGGCTCTCAAAACCCAACTGGAGGCAGCTCACAAGGAGAAGCAGGCAGCGCTCGACAGCCTCGCCTTGGCCAGAAAGGAACTAAATTCCACAAAAGCTGAAGTTGTGGATCTCAAAGCCCAGCTGGAGGCAGCTCGGAAGGAGAATTCAATGTTGTATGACTTTGTCTGTAAGGCATTGGAGTTGCGCAAAAGTTAAGTCTCAGACCATCACAATGGATACCTCTTTGGCATAAGTTTGCACTCGATTTCTACTTTCGTCTCTATAATTAATTTCAAGTTCATCAATCCTACCACTGTATTATTCACAAATAAAAAATTGTATTGTCCCTGCACATTGTTGTCGATCATGCCAAATTTGGCTTTAATTGCAAGATAAAGTGTGTATATATATATAATAAAACATAACTTCTTTTTCTTTTTTTTTTTTAGAAAATTTTAGCAAAAAGACTTCAACTTAATTATATGCCAGTTCCAAATAGGAAGACCTTCAAAGTGTCCAAACGAGGACTTTAACATTCTTTTTTACTCAAATAAGGAAAAACCGTTATATATTTCTTTTAAAAAAAGTCAGTTAGTTTTAGGGGTAAAATTGTCATTCCACATAATTTGGTTACTGTTCATCGTCTTCTTCCTACAGCCTAGTTTTCCAGATTTTTCTTATTTTTTCTCAACTTTGCCTTAACGTTTGACTTAACAAATCACCACCAAAGTAAGCAAACTAATACTTGTTTTAAAGTTATGCACCTCCTCTTTACAATCGAGAACACCCAATCTTGAGGTTTTGTGTTATTGATTTCAATTTGGATTTTAGGTCGATTTGAGGTTGGGTGTTTATTTTGGAAGCTTTAAACACATTTCTAGTAACCTAAGAAACCGATTTCAGGTGTTAGAATCTAAAGAAATTGAAGTTGGTTTGAAATTGGAAAATCTGAAAAAATTTGGAAATTTTGACAGTGTTCGGGTAGCCTACTTTGAGGTCAATTATCTAATAATTTAATTGTCCATATTTAATGTTATTTATATAGTTGTAAAGAAGAGATGCATAGCTTTAAAACAAATATTAGTTTGCTTACTTTGGTGGTAATTTGTTAAGTCAAACGTTAAGGCAAAGTTGAGAAAAAAAAAAAAAAAGCAGAATCTGGAAAATTGGGCTGTAGGAAGAAGATGATGAACAATAACCAATTTATGTGGAATGGTAATTTTACCCCTAAAACTAATGGGCCTTTTAACAAAAGTAACGATATGTCCTTATTTGAGTAAAAAAGAATGTTAAAGTCCTCGTTTGGGTCACTTTGAAAGTAGTATCCTTATTTAGAATTGGCATATAAGTTGGAGTCCTTTTACTACAATTTTTCGCTTTTTTTTTTTTTCTAAATTTTAGTCCCTTGGTTAATTATTGGGTCTTAAAAAAAAAAAAACACAGATCTAGACCCCAATATACAACCCGGCCCGATTGCGAAAAACGGGTACCAAGCCGGTCCTCTGGCGTCGAGATTGCCAGATTTGAGCTTGAGGGCATGCTTGAGCTAAGCCAAGGCCTTTCCGGAGAAGACGCCCCGCATGCCTCCGTCGTCAATGTTGAGAATGCAGATTTTGCCCCTCTGGTTCTTGATGGCGAAGACGACGGCGTTGTTCTGATCGGGTTGGGGGGCTGGGAATCGTGTTTGTGAGAAAGAAGAGGAAGAAGAAGAAGCAAACAAATACAATACTAGGTTTCTCTCAAAATTTGTGAATTTCTTTTTTTTTTTGTTCTTCTTGCTTTTTCTTGTTAATAGCAGACACAACTATCAGTAGTGGGAAAGGGAAATGTAGTGGTGTATTTGGTAGTCTTAACTGCAACTAAAAGCTAAAGCAAAGAAACTTAAAGAAATGCCTGAAATGAGTGAGTTTTGAAAGAAAACAGAGAGAGATTAACAGAGAGAAGGTGAAGGGAGAAAGGCCAGAGCCTAAGCACAGTGCGAACGCACTCAAGTAAAAAATAGTCCAAAGAGAAAAATGTCAAGCGAGATGTCTCTGCCGTTTTATCGCACCCCGAAGACCAAACAGTCCAAGCTGGAAGGAGAGTGTGCGTGAAGACCAGGGTTTGGGACAAGTCCCGGTGCTGGAAGAAGAAGTTGATTGGTAATAGCAATTAATTGTTATTGTTTGACAGTGGCAATTATTGTTACTGTAGGACACAGTAACTATTTAAATTGTAAAAATACTTTATTAATTACTACTATTTGACAGTGACAATCATTGTTAGTATCGCACAGTGGCAATTATTGCTGGCGGCATGGCCGGACAGTATGACAATGGCAATTTGCTTAGTTTTCCAAAAAAAAAAAAAAATTCATGAAAAAATACATAACGTGAACTTTATTTGTACAAAGTGTGGACTTTATTTATTCAAAGTGGACCTATTTATCCTTCCAACTTTTAGGTGAATTTTTTTTTTTGTACAAAGGACTCTAAAATGAACTTTTTAATAATTTACTTTTAATTATTAGACTCTATAATTAAATTTAATTAATTAATTAGCTGGTAACATACAGTTTTCATTTTCTTAATTAGTACATCCTAGCTAAGTTAGATTTCATATTATGGACTCGACTCTAAGTGTTCTTAAGTTATTTTCACCGTAATTAGCATCAATAACATGACAAAGTCTAGTAATGTAAAAGTCCAAGAAGTATTGTTTTTCTTACTATTAATTGCTCTATTATTCTTCTATGATTGCTCTATTTTAATTTCTTCTCATGTTTCAGTTATGTTTTCTTTTATAGAAATAACATTGCGCATTTTTTATTGTCTTACCATTTGTTAGACTTTACCAGATGATTTGTAATTATATCTCTAGTTTTAACTTTCTAAAACGATTGGTATTTTGTAACTTAATTTCCATTGCTAATCTTTTCACTAGAAGCTATTTTCCTCTGGGTCGGGATTGATCCTAGCTTCCAATGAGGATGTGGGTCTGGGACTTAAACTGGAGAGTATTTGTGGTACTGAATGGAAAGCTCTATTGTGTTTCTCAATTTTATTTTATTTTGTTGAGAGGATTGTGTTTCTCATTTGAGTTTCAAAATTAATTTAAGCATTTAACACATGGTGCAACATACAATTTTTTTGGATAGTTATGATTTAAAGTCAGCCCGGTATAATCAACTACGCAATAAATCAGTTCGAAGTTGAAGAATTCGATTTTCCAAAGACAACCAAGCTTCGCGAGCAGAAGTACATCGAGTCACAGTAGCCAAAACGGTTAATTGGTTCGAGAGAACCGTTAGTCCAAGATAGCATCATCTAATCAGTCTGAATCCATTCGTCATACTTGGGATCAACAACAGTAGTATTTTTTGCCAGTATTAGGATCCTTGACAAATTCATCAGGACACGTGTCCTTGGCCATTAACAAAAGACAGAAGATTGTGACTTCTTAAGAGAGGAGTAATTTGATCAAGCCATAGATGATAATTGTTGCGATCAAGCTTAATACTGACAACATTAGGAACACCAAATTGAGAGACAATAGTACCAGAAGAAGAAGCCATAACTAGATGAGAGAAAAATTAAGGAAGTTACTAGAGGAGAAGAAAAGTACCAAGGATTGGAAAGATGTACCATGAAAGATTTTAGGAATATATATAGTGGAATCTCAGACACACATGCAGAGGAGTGCGTTTATTGTACAAGGAAAATAAATCCTAAACTTAATGTACAAGAAATCCTAAACTTACTACCAAGAAATAATCAACTAGGCTTATTAGAAAAGGAATCTTTGTCCAACAAGGTAGAAAAGTCTGCCTTAGTAGAATTTACATGTCTATAAAGGAGTAATGGCTGATTGTTTTCCTTTAATCAATTAAGAAATCAGTGGTCCGTGCTCTTCTTTATCTCAATTCTTCCCCTTGTCGTACCTCCATAACACCAGAATTTGATTTGAAGGAATGTCGCTTGTTGATGAGGTTGTGTAGTACTTTCTGTTTAGTGCTGATATGTAGCACTTAATTTTTAGTTTCTTTCTAAACTATTAATTGCATTTGCTTAATTTAATTGACATACATATATAATTATATATGGCACCTCTTTGATGTGATATTTGGATTTTTTGGCCGCCAGTATAAGAAAGAACTAAAGTTTCTCAAGCTGCTCAAGGAAGAAGAGATCCGATTGAGGGAGTTGGCGGAACGGGAACTTCATGAAGCGAGGGTACGCTTGAGTATGGCCAGGGAAGATTTGAGTGACGTGAAAGCTCAAGTTGTGGCAGCTCACAGAGAGAAGCAGACACAACTTGACTTGGCCAGAAAGGAACTAAATTCCACAAAAGCTCAAGTTGTGGCTCTCAAAGCCCAACATGAGGCAGCTCACAAGGAGAAGCAGACAGAGCTTGACTTGGCCAAAAAGGAACTAAATTCCACAAAAGCTGAAGTTGTGGATCTCAAAGCCCAGCTGGAGGAAGCGGAGAAAGATCTGAAGGAGAATATGGTGGCGCCTGACTTGGCCCGGAAGCAGTGGCAGAGTCACATCACTGCAATGGAGGAGCCACAGCACTACTATGGCAACTACGCTAGTGCCTGCACAAAAGTTGCTGACATTCCAAAAGCCGCAGCTGCTGACTTTTGGAATGCCTAGGGGCGAAAATCTAAATTAGGCCCCTAAATTTAGTTGTACAAAAAAAAAATTGTAAAACAATTGTCAATTGACAATTTGGAATCGATGCATTATAATACTTTCATTAACAAAATGTCTTCTTCTAACATTTCTAGAAATAAAATCATCAATAATAGTTTCTAATTTGCTATGACAAAAGAAAAATAGCAGCAATATCATTACATCACACTTTTTCCATTAGCCTCAATAATATCCAACTATCCAAGTTATGAGCATCAACATGAGCTATGACTACCTACAAAAGCAAAATAGCAGCAAACATCACTAAAAATGTCTTCGACTAACATTTCGAGAAGCAAAATCATCAATAATAGTTTCACATTCAAGTTTTTCCAACATATCTCTTTCAATACATAAGATTGCCAATCCATTCAACCTTTCCTGTGACATAGACGACCGCAAGTAAGACTTTAGCATTTTTAATTTCGAAAAATGAGAGACAATAGTACCAGAAGAAGAAGCCATAACTAGATGAGAGAAAAATTAAGGAAGTTACTAGAGGAGAAGAAAAGTACCAAGGATTGGAAAGATGTACCATGAAAGATTTTAGGAATATATATAGTGGAATCTCAGACACACATGCAGAGGAGTGCGTTTATTGTACAAGGAAAATAAATCCTAAACTTAATGTACAAGAAATCCTAAACTTAATACCAAGAAACAATCAACTAGGCTTATTAGAAAAGGAATCTTTGTCCAACAAGCTAGAAAAGTCTGCCTTATTAGAATTTACATGTCTATATAAAGGAGTAATATTTAGCTGATTGTTTTCCTTTATCTCAATTCTTCCCCTTGTCAGCCCTCCATAACACCAGAACTTGATTTGAAGGAATGTCGCTTGTTGATGAGGTTGTGTAGTACTTTCTGTTTAGTGCTGATCATATGTAGCGCTTAATTTTTATTTTCCTTCTAAACTATTAATTGCATTTGCTTAATTTAATTGACGTACATATATAATTATATATGGCCCCTCTTTCATGTGGTATTTGGTTTTTTTGGCCGGCAGTCTGAGAAAGAAGTAGAGTTTCTTAAGCTACTCAAGGAAGAAGAGATCCGATTGAGGGAGTTGGCGGAACGGGAACTTCATGAAGCGAAGGTACGCTTGAGTATGGCCAGGAAAGATTTGAGTGACGCGAAAGCTCAATTTGTGGCAGCTCACAAAGAGAAGCAGACAGAGCTTGACTTGGCCAGAAAGGAACTAAATTCCACAAAAGCTCAAGCTGTGAAAGATTTGAGTGACGCTAAAGCTCAAGTTGTGGCTCTCAAAGCCCAACATGAGGCAGCTCACAAGGAGAAGCAGGCAGAGCTTGACTTGGCCAGAAAGGAACTAAATTCCACAAAAGCTGAAGTTGTGGATCTCAAAGCCAAGCTGGAGGAAGCGGAGGAAGATCTGAAGGAGAATATGGTGGCGCTTGACTTGGCCCGGAAGGCAATAGCGTCGCGCAAGCGTTATTGACAGCTCTTTAATTGGCTAGCTCAAGTTATTCTTTATGAATTGAGAACATCAAAGCATTAATTGAATAGTTATCTTATCTAACCATTGTGTTTTGTAATTATATCGATCTCTAGTTTTAACTTTCTGAAAACGATTGTGCTTTGTAACTTTCCATTGCTAATCTATTCACTAGAAGCTATTTTCATCTGTGTTGGGATTGATCCTAGCTTCCGGTGAGGAAATGGGTCTGGGACTTGGACTTAAATTGGAGAGTATTTGTGGTACTGAATAGAAAGCTCTATTGTGTCTCTCAATTTTTTTTAATTTTTATTTTTTTGTTGAGAGGATTGTGTTTCTCATTTGAGTTTCAAAGAGAAATTAATTTAAGCATTTTAACACATGGTGCAATACACAATTCTTTTGGATGGTTATGATTTAAAGTTACCCCGGTATAATCAAGTACATAACAATTTAACATCCCTAATCAAGGTTCTGATCCCATAGTTTTAATTAGGATGCTGTGGCAACATCGTTAGATGTTCTCACTAGCTCTCTAAACATTAAAAGTACACTGGAAGTGAACATTTCTGTTTTCTGGCTATTTCACATCGAGAATAATGTAAAGTCTTGTGTAGTAGTTTATAAAGTTTTAAGCTATTTTATTTGAAATTTTTCAATCACAAGTACCATAAAGGACTTTAATTTTAGCCCAAAATTGTTCAATCACTTGCCGTGGATATCTTCTTATATACCATTGGAGCTATATAAAAGACCCATGCCATTTCCTAAATGGTACCCTAAGTACCATTTCCATTCTGTATTTATGTGTACCTATACATTGGAAATAAAACCCTGGATTTGGAACTCATTGAGGAAATTAAAGCCTCGCACGTTTTCTTCAATATTATAAGGGAAAAATGCCTCAGTTCCACACGTATATGTGTGTGTTTGCTTGGCTGGCCTGAGAAGTTGAAAAGTCTTGATAATGTATAGCAGTTGGACCCTTTTGAGGCTGAGCACTGTTGGGATTCCAAAAGATAAATGCATAACAGTTGGTATTCCCTAGCAATGGTCATTAATTATGAGGCTATATATACCTACCAAAAGACCTTACATGCATATATATATATATATATATATAGATTAGGAAACCAAGAAATCAGTGATCTCGGAAACTCGTCATTGTAGAATTTGATTTGAAGGAATCATCAACAATGCCGCTTAGTATTGAACTATTGATCAGGTTATGTAGTAGTAGTTTGATTAGAATTAGAATAAAGCTCAAGTAGTCTCTGTTTTGTGCTGATATTGCCTAATGGCACCTGTTTAATGTGATAGCACATACCAATTGGTTTTTTGTTTTTGGGTTTTGCTTTAGAGTGACACGCTAAAGCACAAGTTGCGGCTCTCACAGTCACAGCCCAACTAGAGGCGGCTCAGAAGAATAAGCCACTATAAATACCAAGCTCACAATGGAAAAAATGGATCTCCAGACACATCATTAACAACACACGAAAACCAAAAATGCGGCCAAATGTACATCTGAAACGCTTTTGTGATAAGTTTTGCTAGGTTTCCATTTTTAGTCCTAACATCGATTAAGATCCTTAATTGCAGTAGCGATGATTCATTTTTATGTTTATGGGTAGATTTGTGGTAAGAACTACCATCTTATATCATCCTACCATTAATGAAATCAAGTTGCCTTTCTCTTAACTTAGTTGCTAACAAAATTTGAAGATTATTTTATGTACTTCTACATCTGCTAAAGTATATAATTAATGAAATCCTAATATGCGTCTACTTTTTGTGGATTATTAGTGCTAGTTTTTATAACGAATGTGTCTCTGAAATTGTTGTTTTTGATTACTATATAGGGTATGGTACAACAAATATAGAATATTGAATGCAGCACCTCAGAATATAAATGGTGTTCGAAACTAGGCACCCGCAGACTTAAGATCTTTCTTACAATGACAATATTAACACACTCTAATTTGGAAGGCCCCCAAAATATCTATCCATATATATATGTACTTTTTTTTTTAATTCTAATTAAGCCAATAAGTCAGTCAATGCCCATATTACAATTTTTAGATGAAACTGTGATCCATGCTAGTTAATTCTTTTGGGCCATGTTGTTGTTTGAAGTTGGATGGTTGCTGGTTGTTTGATTTCTTATAAGTATTTTGAACTAATTCTGTTTTTGTTTTTGTGTGTTTTATATTTAAGTGAAACTGTGAAATATGCTAAATAATTTTATTTTGTTTGTTTTGTTCTAAGGTGTGTATACCAACAAATATTGAAACTTTTGTGGAGATTTTGAATTTGATGGCTATATTTCCATATCTAGAAGATTACAAGACATCTTGGTTTGTATATTTATAACTTTGTAGTTAGCATCAATTGTTTTGTAGACAAATTATTTATTAGCAATTAATTGATGTTCTTGTTCAGTTAACATTGAATTGCTTGACTATTTTTTGAAGTACAATTAAATTCATATGTAAGGGCCTAACTTTCTTAATTGGTACAAAACCTCCTAAATTTTTTAGACAGCCCTGAGAATAGCACGCGAGAGTTGTTCTTCTCGGGCCGTGTTTTTTCAAAATGACAAAGTCTCTTATATATACATCTTGAACTTGAAGCATCCTACATTACAAAGCCAAAAGGAATCTTTGCTGTGCATGATTTTACAAATGGACATTCAAGATAAGGACTCTACTTTTTGGAAATAAAAATGCATTGATGTATATGTGTTGCTGTGGAGGTTCTTTCAGTTTTGCTATATTGTCTTTGTTGTGCTAAGAAGCTATCTTATATATCTTTATGTGCTATTGCTTCATAAGGAGTGTGTTTGCCCTTTTTGTCATTTTGAAAACTTTTTTATAGTGATTCCTAAACTCCTCATCCATTGATATTTATTCTAAACTTTCCCCAAAAAATAGAGAAAAAAGGCAAAAAGAAATTTCCCTCCATTTCTTTTTTAAGTTAAACACAAGGGTATCTCAGTAGTTTCAATCCAAAAAATCAAAACACGTTACGGAAGGAGGAAGCGACCACGTAGCGTCAGTGTCACGCCACGTGGTGATCCAACTGCTCGTAGAGTCGGTCGTAATATAAAACCCTATTACAATGCAGCACGAGATCCGTACAGTCGTTTCGAAGAAGACTTTAGAGACTTCCTTTCTTTTCTTCTCTTCTCTTTTCTGCTACAACTGCTTAACTTTCCTTTTTCTTTTAGCTTCAGACATTAAAAACCGAACGGTTCTTATTCAGGGCTTAGTTAGGGTTTTCGTTTTCCAATTTGATTTTGATTTTGATGGAGTCGGCAGCGACGTCGTCCGGTGAGGCGGAGTTCGATTACTTGTTCAAGCTGTTGATGATTGGGGACTCAGGGGTTGGGAAGAGCACGCTGCTCTTGAGTTTCACTTCCAATACCTTCGAGGATCTCTCTCCTACTATCGGTGACTTTATCACTCCCGCAATCTTCTTTTTTCACTATTATTTGCAAACAAATAAAGTAATAAATTTGTTTTCTTTTTGTAATTTTTCGGTTTTATATTTTGTAGGGGTGGATTTTAAGATAAAACATGTTACTCTTGGGGGTAAAAAGTTGAAGCTTGCAATTTGGGACACAGGTAATGAGTTGTGTTAACTTGTTCTAACTTATTATTGCACCCTTTTGTATGGAGATTAAATTGATTGTACGACATTGTGAAGTTCAAGTAAGAGGTGTATGAAATTGTTGATCATATGCCGTTTTTGGGATTTCCAAACTCATTGTCCAAGTAGATAATGAATTCTTACAACTTTGGTTATGTAGGTTCTATAACTTATGATTTTTGGTTATGGATTATTGGGTTGGCCTCTGATTTTGTTTCAAAGTTCACATAGATACATTGAAATAAAATTTGTGCATATTGCAGCTGGACAGGAAAGATTTAGAACTCTTACTAGTTCATACTACAGAGGAGCTCAAGGGATAATAATGGGTATGTTTGTTTCTTTCATCTTTATCCACTGATTAACCATTCTTTCTACAGTTAATATGGTATTTATATCTTAGCTGTGGTTTAAGAATCAATGGAATTCTGTAATTGCTTTTTTATTCATCTGGTACAGTGTATGATGTAACACGGCGAGACACCTTTACAAATTTATCTGATATATGGGCTAAAGAAATTGACCTGTACTCCACAAGTCAAGATTGCATCAAGATGCTTGTTGGAAACAAAGTTGATAAGGTATGTCCTCTAGGACATTGTGTTATTAATTATTCCATTTTGGTATTTACCAGGGGATTGCGGGTAGTTGGTGTTGATCCAGTGTATAAACACTGATCTGCTTATGAAGTTACTTTAGATTGGATTTTGATTTTGCATTCTCTCTTAAGCTTATTAGACACCAGACAGTTAGAAGTTTTGATGTAGGGAGAGAATCTGAGAGAGGGAGAGAGAGAGAGAGAGAGAGAGAGAGAGAGAGAGAGAGTATATTCTACCAAGGGATCTTTTTTGGGAGAAAAGAGGGGGGGGGGGGGGGGGTTGTTGGTGCTGATCCAGTGTACAAGCATTGATCTGCTTCTGAAGTTACTTAAGAATAAATTTTGCATCCTCTCTTAGGCTTATTTAGACAATAGAGTGATAGACACTTAGAAGTGTTGATATAGGTAGAGAATTAGAGAGAAAGAGAAACATAGAGTGAGAAAGGGGCTTAAAATTATATATTAGGATTAAACTTTTTGAATTCTTAACAGTATGAACAAATAAAAACCTCAATTATTATAAATAAGCTATAGAAATAATTAATTCCCAAGTTGTAAGTGTAATACATGAAAACTAAATAAGATGAACCTAATTTTAAGTTGGTAATTCTACCTAAACTGAATACAAACTTTATTCTTGCATCTTTCATCAAGCATTATCCATGTTCAAGTTATCTTGTTTTCCAGGAAAGTGAAAGGGTTGTCAGTAAAAAAGAAGGGATGGAGTTTGCAAGGGAATATGGATGCCTTTTTCTTGAATGTAGTGCAAAAACTCGAGTGAATGTAGAGCAATGTTTTGAGGAGCTTGTCTTAAAGGTATGCAAAATGTTAGCTCATATGTTTCTTCTCTACATTACTCATGGTTATCAAATGTGTTGCATCTGTGTTCCCTAGGATGGGTACTGGTTCAGCTATTGGTTTGTTTTCTAGCTGCGTGCTTAGCCCTTTCTTCATGGGTGCTTTGAGATGGGTGTTGCTACCATAATAATTTTATAATGCTTCATTTTCTTTTAATGCCTTTGAAAGTGCAGATGCTGTCTATACTAAAATAATGCTTTATAATGTCTTTTCCAGGCTTCCAGCCACTGTCTATACTAAAATTTATATTTATAGGATCAACATCAACTTGGATATTTGTTCATAGCAATATGATATCTGGCCATAGGATAAATATCATTAGATATCAAATACAAGTACGTAGTTTTTAGATTAAACTGAGCACTTGAGAGTTGAGATGTCTTTTGTACATCAGCCCTTATAAGTTGGGATTGCAGTGACAATAACTACTCATTGAGTTGTATTCAGGTGTTCAAATGGGTGCAAAGAACATTTGTTGTGGTTGTCTGGTTGAGAGATTTTATGGCTTCAGTATTAGTTGAACTTGAGTGTAAATGTGGTTGTGATGATGTTTGTGCTATTTGATTGGCAGATCTTGGAAACACCAAGTCTCCTGGCTGAAGGCTCAGCAGGCGTGAAAAAGAACATTTTCAAACAAAAACCTCCCGAATCTGATGTGCCAACAAGTGGTTGTTGCTCATGGTGATTGAACTTTGAAAGTTTAATATTTCTTCGCTTGATGTAGCTTTTGCTTTCTTTTACCACAAGTTGATTCAAAATGCTCGTTTGTAATCAAATTTAATCGAACTGTGGGTTTTACTCATATATGGTAATGTTCGGTGTGTTTTAAATCCCCCATCTGGGTATGTGTGTATCAGGGTTCCGAATTGCTGATTGATTGTTGCCCTGTTATTCTTTTCCTTCTTTCTTTACTTCTGATGCTAAATGTGAAGTTTTGATTTCGTCAAACAAATAGTTTAATGTGACAATCGTGGTGTCCGATTCTCGTATTTTTGGCCACCTTTACTTCCCAAGGAATGGGAGTGTTCTACTCCACCTTTACTTCCCAAGGAATGGGAGTGTTCTACTCTAATTATGTGGTTACTTACATTAGAGAGTCAAAAAATGAGGGCGGCCCACTCTAAAATTACTAAAATTATCTTAAATTTTTTGTAATAATCCTAAAATGTCCATTAAGAAAATAATTTTTTTTAACAACTTACAAACTGTGTAGAAATACACTAGTTTTTATTTCGATTTATTTTTTTATTTTGATTCATAATTATTAATAAATTCAGAAGTGTGAATTATTTTTTTTCATTCGGATTTTAGATGTTTAGTAAATAATTTAAGGGTGTTGCTATTCAAACTCAATTTTTTTGTTAGTAGTCCCTATACATGTTAATTTTTAATTTTATTCTAATATAAATTAATTGTTGAGGACATTAAATGTTAAAAATAATTAACTTAAATGATATCCAACACCATGACTATACACAAGTACACAACAACTTTGTATACTCAACATTTCTACTCATCTCTCTAACATCTATCTATACACACCTCTTCTCTTTAACAAAACCTTAAATCCCACTGCAACATCCAGAAACAAAACACAAACAGAGTTATCCTGAAATGTTGCGAATAGTGAAATTAGATAGGCTGGAAGACATGCTATTTGTGACAGATGTCTTCCAAGAAGCCGTGGCTGCAAGGGCCGCTGGTACTATGTTGCTAATGGTTGTAAAAACTGCTTTCTATTCACTGAAGTGATGCTTGTTCATGATATGATTGCTTTGCAATTACTAAGAACAACTACTTCTTTTATGGACGACACCATGACCATGATCTCATTGTGTAAAACCAATAGTCATTAATTTTCTGATTTCGGAGACCCAGTTCTCAGTTCAATTGCTTCCCAATTACTAAAGTATAAATTCTGTAGTGGGTAATAATGTTGACGTCATCACCATAATCTCATTTAGTAAAACCAATTATATTTTCCTGATTTGGGAGATGGCCCAGTCCTCAGTACAATAGCTTTCGAATTATTAAGCACAATTTCTCTGGTGGATGACGCCATGACCATAATACCAGGGTGTAAAAGCAGTAATATTTTTCTGATTTGGGAGATGGCCTAGTTCTAGTTCAATTGCTTCCTAATTACTAAGAACAGGATGGACGATACTCATTTTAAAAACTAAGGGATGGAAATTGACACTCTAAAATTTGACATTTTCCCTTTCTATTATGTATATTAATGTACTTTATGTTCCTTAAGAATGTTGTGATATTGAACCAGTGGAATTGGGTTTGGTTATGATGATTTCATGTGTACTGCAAACAACGAGTCCGTCGAGTCAGAAAGGGTGTTTTAATGAGATTGCTTATGTCATTGAACTTGAACAAGACAATAACAAGAGGAAAGGGAGGGGGTGAAGGGAAGAAGCTTATATGATTGATATCATATGGAAATGTTTTTCCAAACATCTCTGCTAAGCACTTCTTTTATTGGTTGTGTTTGTTGGGTATAGACTGTATAGTAAGTAGAATTATTGGGTGTGATGTTGAGTTTAGTTGTTGGGTTTTAGTAAGGGTAGTTTAAGAAAACATATTGGGTGTACCGTGTATTAATAAGTTTTAACATTTTTTAAAATCAAGATGGATGTAAAGAGTATGTTGGGGCTACTGATAAAAAAAAATAGGTCCGAATAGCAGCCCCCATAATTTTAATGGGAATGACTTATCCTCAGTCCAATTCCTTCCCTCCTCCATCACTCTGATTCATTTTCTCTCATTTCATGTAATAATCCTCCTTACACCTGGTATATAGTTTAGCCCTTATACAACAAGTATGTCTTTTTTTTTTCTTTTTTTTGCAATAAAAACACCGGATCGCTAGCCCCCGATGGAGATTCACCTTTACATTTTGTATATAGCAAAGATCCAAAACCTTTGCAAGTCACGCCGCTGTATGATGATTGATGAACATGCATCTGTGGTTCAATACCATATTTGCATTAGCCACTTGCTCCTATTGAGTGATAATTTGATACTCCTATGTCGTTGGCGACCAACAATCTCTTTTGAGCACAATTACACAAAACTCAGCTACTGCCACTGCACCACCACCTTGGGTCTCACTGGGATGTCCTTGATATTATATCTTTGGATGTTGAATAAATATGATATTATAATCAAAAGACAATAAACGATTGAAACCCAGAACCGTCAATTTTTATCTTATCAAAAAAAGAAAAGAAAACAGAAAATAATCCTCAATCTGCAAAGAAAAAAGTTGCCAATCAAGCATACCTCTGTATAATTGGGGAAAGCAAAATACCATTATACTAGGCAGGGGTCCAACCATTGAAAGATAAAAGGGAACAAACTGGTTTAAAGAAACTAGATTGAATGTTCAATGGTAACAGAAATGATCCTGGTTTTAAGCATTTCCATCTGCAGGTGAGGTTCCACCACAATGATACTAGGCCATGGATTTCTTCTTCTCTTCCTCCATCTTCTGCAGCTCGGCCAGTCTTTGAGCCCAAGCTCTTTCCCTTGCCACAGCAGCCATTTTACTCTCAATTCTCTTAATATTCTTCTTCCTTTTAGCCTCCTGCAACTGAGCTTTCCTTTTCTTTTTTTCTGCCTGCACAAGCACATTTAAACGTAGTCAATGTGAAAGGAAAAACATCATCCACAAAGCTTGTGCCCCCACTGGTTAAGGAACATATAGAAAGGTGATATATATGGTTTTTATACAGCTTGTATTTTATGCCCCAGAGGCCAGGCCAATCGGACTCCACTCCTGTTGCAATGGTTTCTCAACAGGAATGGCAAAGGATGTAAGATTCTTTAACCCCATGTCCTTGGCAAAACATCCTATAATCAGTTACCAACTTCCTAATCAATGTAAACATTATCAAAACTATGGAAAGAAATTTATGCTGCTCCATCTAAATTCCAACTACTTTTATGTTCTCAAGCTAAATCATTTTGTTTTTTCATTCCCTTCAACCATTTAATTGTTGTTAAGCTATAACAGAAAAATTGAGGAGTAAACACTCATGTTTCCAAAACCATGATAGACAAGAAAATCCACACCAATATAAATGCACGGCGCTGCCTCATGCGTTTCTTCTCATTCCTCCTCTTCACACTTCCTTCATTGGGTCTACTAAGAACAATTGGTTCACCAGGAACATACTCAACACAAGCATATGGTCCTGCATTTAATCCCATAATATTAACATCAACCCCAAATCTCGCAAATGTAAATTTTATGTCAAATTTGCACCTACCTGGAGGTTTTACGCTGGCCCTTTTTCGACGAGGGTTGTCCATGGGTCGTCGTTTTGGGAAACGAGTGTCCGTCAAGCTGTGAAAATGATTCCAAATCGGTAAAAACCATGGAGCTTGGCCACCAGAAACGAACCGGAGCTCGGGTTTCACGTACGCAGAAGAGGAAGTCCAGGTGCGGGATATTAGGGCACGGGTTAGGGGTCGCACAAAGGACCTTAGGGCTCCAAATCCCATCTCTCGAAATCAAACAGAAAAAAATAAAAGCTTCAGCTTTCTACTATGAGAGCAGATCTCTCTCATTTGCGTTGCCTGTGCTTTCTAAACCCAGGCCATACGACGTCGTGGGGGCCTAGTACAATTTCTTTATCTTTTCTTTTTTCGAGGAAAAAGTATATTTAAAAAATAATAATAATTGCTTCAAAGGGGTGAACCTCTTGGGCCTTTGCACCTTTGTATCGCCAGTCGTACACATCCAGATAAAGGCTCGGCCCACCCTTATTCCAACCCTTAAGGCCTTAGGGCAAAAAGGTCTCTAGGCTTAGTAGGGGTTTGACCTTTCTTTTCTAGGCCAAATTGGAAAACCCACAAACACAAAACTCGGATTATAACCAAAAAAAAAAAAAATGAACCTCTTAATTCAAGTGAAATTTTACAATCTATTTTCAGCCCGGTTGGAAATTAAACCAGTCTCACCTAACTGTTATTTTGTAACTTTACCCACCAGTTATTTGAGTTCCTATTCTAGACTCTTCTAGATTAGCGACTTCGTTTGTTTTCTTTAGTTTATTGGGATTGCTGCAACTTTATAATATTGGGGAATGCTATCCACATTTTCTAATCTACAATCTCTACCGACCTTCTCCTTTATTATTCTCATTCTGCAGTATAAATTCATGGTCGGAACCATTTATTTTTTAGATATAACTATAAAGATCATTTCTGCAAAAAATCAACCAAATCGGAAAGCATTTGGTTATGTAACTGTGATATCCAATAAATATGTGGTTTTGGTAAGGCCTACCACTATGCTCCCTGAAAATGTGACCTAAAACTCATTGAGGGTCACAAATGGGTCACACCCAAGCACTATGGGCCAAAAAATGTGACCCAAAAACTGGTGTAACCCAAAGTGTAACCCAATTTCGGGTCTTACTGTAAGTCAAAATGTGTGTGACCTAAATGCAACAAAATGCAGCCCACATGATGCATTAAAGGAGGAGAGAGAGTGAAGCTTTGTTGAAAAGCAAGTGGGCCCCATCTTCACACATTGAAAGCTTTGCTGATGGTCTTGTCGGCTGCTACATGGAGTGATGCGCCATCTTCACGTGTTGGTCACCAATGATCTAAATTAAATGACCATTGGTGATCAGTGGTTGCCATTAATTGTCCTTTATGTTTTTTTTTTTTTTAAATGGGCCGGTTTGAAATAAAAGGCTTGGATTAATGGACCATTGATAATCAACGGTCCAGATCGCCTATGCTTTTTTTTAAAACAAATAATTAATAAATCATTTAAATTGAAATAGTACCCAAAAAATTTTAGAAAAATTAATGAAAATTTCTCAAACCCTCCAACAGCTATATTCTCAAATGAGTCTATATATATATCATACAACACCCATAGTTTTTCATCACAAACTACAATCTTTGTTTACCAAATTTGCACAAAATTTTTTTTTCTTTGTCATGGCTCCTAGAGGAAATGCTTGGGAGGTAGCTGAAGATGAAGCCCTAGTGATGGCATACCAAGAGAGGTCTCCCGACGGTTGTTTTGGTGCCCAAAATAGAGTCACCGTGCTTTGGGAACAAATTTACCAAATTTTGAAGCATAACATAGGGGGTGAAACCATTCATAAAGTTGGCGACGTTAAGCACGATTCAAAGATATTGCGCGTGATTGCAACAAATTTTATGCTTGTCTATTGGAGGCCGAGCGAATGTGCGCAAGCGGTACAAATGATGCCAATATGGTAAGTTTTTATGCATTTATAAATTTGTATGATTATTTTTTGTTTTATCAAATTATCAAGCATATTTATATATTTGTATGATTATTATTTGTTTTGTTTATAAATGAAGCATATTTATATAATGGTATTATTATTTTTTGTTTTATTTATGTATCGAGCATATTTATATATTTGTATGATTATTTTTTGTTTTGTTTATAAATGAAGCATATTTATATAATGATATTATTATTTTTTGTTTTGTTTATGTATCAAGCATATTTATATATTTGTATGATTATTTTTTGTTTTGTTTATAAATGAAGCATATTTATATAATGATATTATTATTTTTTGTTTTTTTATTTATCAAGCATATTTATATATATATATTTTTTTTTATTGTAGTTTATGCAAGCACTTGAAGGCTTTCGAAACAAGACTGAATTCAAGTTTCCATGGGTGCACATTTGGGAACAAATAAAGGAAAGTGCAAAGTACAGTGCGGCTCATGCTCCTGTCCGGTTTAGTGAGCCCTCGCCCTCGCCACCGACAATGCCGACACTCCTGTCGATGATGATCCCGAGGATGCCGATCCAATCATACCACTTGGTGAGGACGAAAACCTACCACTATTCCAACCAATAGGTTCATATCAGCTAAGGCCACCAGAGAGAAACCATGCAAAACCAAAATATCTTGTGGTGAGAGAAAGAGTCAGTAATGGAGAATTGCAAGTTATTCATATTTCCACAACATCACAGTTGGCAGTTCCTTTTACCAAGGCTTTACCTGTCAAAGTTTACTGGAATTTTGTTCCAAAAATGGGTTTAGCTGAGAATTTTGAATCTGTTGATCAATGGGAGTAATTTGTTTTTGTCTTTTGTTTTTATTTCAATTGCGTATGTATTTGGATTGTTTTATTTTATACACATATCAAGTTCTTTTGGAATTCTTTAGTATCATTGCAGTATTTTACTCATACTTATCAAGATTATAAGTACTGTCAACAAGTTATTAGACAATGCGTATAGAAACCACATGTTTTATCTTGTGGAAAAGCTTCAGAATTGAAGCACCAATAAGATTTCTTTTCGAATTCTTTAAGAGGACTGTGTATATGACTCATGGTTTCTGATTTTACAATCAAAGTTCATTGCATTTAGATTTTATCTCATATCTTTGATGGTGACTTATGTAGTTTTGATCTTAGCTTCAGTAATTGCAGAGTGCTTATTCTTAGATAAGTATATGTTTTTCTGCAGTTCTAGGTTGATGGTTAAAACTGACCAAGTCTTGAAGTAAGTTTTGGCTTAGTGTAGCTCACATGATCACTAAGGATCTTTTGTTCAATGATGTTCTTGTTGAGTAAACTGGTATTGTCCAAGTGAGAGAATGTAAGAATTATTTATGGACAAACCTAGTTTACTTAGGAAACAAAACAACTCATCATGTCTAAGAACAAAGGAATTAAGCTCTCCATAGTCTATCCGGATTCACCTTATATGACAGCTGTGTTAATAAGTTTTAAGGGATGAGGGACTTATAGAAGTTGTAGGACTTCACCTAGATATGAACTAGGACTCTTAACCTTAGAGGGGCATGATTGTATCTCGGCACAAAGTCTACTATAGGAAGGACTTGTTGAGACATCCTCTATAAAATAGAGCTAGTTCCTGCTCTCATACATACTGCAGAATATTAAGCCTCATAGAATCAATTGCTTCAAGTTGTAGAGAGAGTAGAAGGCTAGCTTGTTGATTCCACCATGTCTTCCTCGTCTAATGGTAAGTTTGGATTTGCAGGTAGTAATGATTTTGTGTTCTTTATACATGTATGTCTCAAGTATATATAACTTAATGTTTTATATATAGTTTACAGTGCCTCTGTCTCATATCCAGGGTTCGGAGTGTGATAGTACTATTTTAGAAATAGTGGATCGAGTCACTAATTTTAATTTTTCAGATTATCTAGTGGATTGTTTTCTTTGAACTTAGTCTCGTGGTTTTACCTTGTATAGAATTTTCCACGTCAACGAATCTCATGTATACTTTATGATTGATTGTTGATATGGTTGCTTAAGTTGATTTTTTTTTTTTTTGGTAATTTAATCTGCTGAATATTTAATCAACTTGATAATTTAAAATTGGAATAATTTTTTTATTAAACCTATTCACCCTTAGTAATCACTTAAGAATTTCAATGTCCAATTGTTTACCCACCTCAACTTGTAAGTAGGGAGGTTTCTTAAATTTTTTTTCTTTTATATTATTATTTTACTGTTGTATATTTTTTATAGTTTTTGTCTTTTCTTAGCCAACATTGCACGGTCAATGATTAGCCATATAAATATATTTATTAATTAATATCCTGTATAAATGTTCTAGTCTTTCTAAAATCTGTCCTTCTTTATGTAAAAGTCGAACAAAATCAAACCAATCTCTCTTTATATACAACAAAACGAGCAAAACAAACTAAAACCAATGGCACCATGAACACAACTACACAAGACTCTGCCACCACCACAAGCACCACTGCCTCCTCCTCCTCAGCCACTTCTGGGGCTTCCCTTAAAGTAGAGGCCCCACGAAGACCACCACCACTTGCAGCAGAGACCGTAATGGTATCCAACAATCCAGATCCACTGGACAGCGGTGGCGGGATCAGGTTCGTTCCTTCTCATTTTCCCAAACCCATTTCTTACTATTTTGATTCTTTATTGTTTTTGAAATTATTGCCTTGTTGGGTAGCTCTTTGTTTTTATTGGGTTCTTTCACTGTCTCTGAAACCATATATATCGTTGCCTTTTGTTGAATTGTTGGTTTAATTTGTCCGAAATCTTTTTCTTCTATAAATTCTTGGAATTCATCCATTTAATTATTTTTTATTAGTTTCCCAATTCTCTGGAACCCAAGAGGGGGTAATTTTCAATTGGGTTTTCATTTTTATTTAAATACTCTTTTGAATGATTGAATCCCATTTGTGTTCCCTAATGACCTGTTAATGTTTGATAATTCCTCTACAAACATTGCCAACTGGCGAAGAAAAATGAAGATTAAGAACAGAAGTGTGGAGAAATTGACCAATATCTACATAGTAAACAAATTCAAATGACAAGATCATTGCATGCATTAAAATTGAGTTTTTGTCATACACTTTGAAACTCGGTGCAATCGTTGAGGTTGTTTCTGACCGCTAAATTAAACCTGGACCAATCCCATATAAGGAAAAATCTGAGGTTTCTATATATTTTGTTCAGGGTTGAGTTATATGATATTATGATCTTTGACTTTGAAAATGTAATCCTGCTTTCATTATGTCTGTGAGGCTTTTAGAGTATTAAAGCATTGTTTTTAATGACTTTAAGTATGAATCGGATGGGTAATTTTTTTGGTTTCTCAAAATATTTCTTCAGCCTTTGTAAAAGGAACAGATATGTAGTGTATTCGGTACAGAATTCTGATAGTTGTAAAGTTATGTGTACGACCTAATTGTTTTTTTTTTTTTTTTCTCTTGTATCTGGAATTAGCTTTCTCTCTGGTAGCCGCATTGCAAAGTTCAGCTATGGATATTCCAGTTTCAAGGGTAAAAGACCTTCGATGGAGGATTATTTTGAGGCAGATATATCAGACATTGATGGTCAGATGGTTGCCTTTTTTGGTGTTTTTGATGGTACAGTACAAGTTTCTATCACCTATCCCTTGTAGCATGTTTTCTTTTAGGTTTATTCTCATCAGATACAGAAAGTCAGAATAAGCTGATAGTGTTTTATTCCTGCTTCTGCACATGTTCCCTTTCTTTAAGGGTTCTATCTTAATGATTAATGTATTCTAGTGATGAAAGAATTCTTTCTAAGAGTTAGGAAGAGTCTAGATGTTTGCATAACCTCCCTCCCCCCTTCTCTTTTCTGCTTATACTGTGCTCCTTTCTTCAGGTCATGGAGGTTCAAGGACTGCGGAATATCTCAAAAAGAACCTTTTCAAAAATTTGAGTAGCCACCCAGATTTTTTCAAAGACACAAAGGCAGCTATTGGTGTGTAGTCAACTGATTTCTTTTTTTTCTTTTTTTGTTCTTCATTTATGCCTATTGAATTCATTATTTCATGTTAATCTTTCTTCCGTGTGGATCACAAGACAGTGATGTGTTTATGACTGCAGTTGAAGTATTTAAACAGACAGATGCTGATTACCTTAATGAGGAGAAAGGCCATCATAGAGATGCTGGCTCAACTGCATCAACCGCTTTGCTGTTAGGGGATAGAATTTTTGTTGCAAATGTCGGTGATTCAAGAGTCGTCGCCGGCAGAGCTGGTTCAGGTTGCTGTCTTCTCTGCTAAGGGTGGGACTCATTGTGGGTCTCATTTGGGTGATAACAGCTATATAATTTATCTTGTAACAAATTTCGGGACAAAATATAACTAAAAATGGGGAAATTATATGAGAATTTTACTTTTTAATTTCTTATTCAACTTGGCTTAGTTGATTAATGTCTTTGTCATATGTTCGCTGCTTTTTTTAAATGACCAGTAAGTTAAGGATGACCTTTATTGGCATTAAGTAACTTAAAATATGAACATTTTTCAATCAAAATACATGTGCATACAACACAACCGTTCTTGAACAATATAACTTTTTTTTCCACTCGTTAATTGTGACATGATAATTATTGTGTTGTACTGTAGCTATCCCCTTGTCCATTGATCATAAACCTGATAGATCTGATGAACGCCAAAGAATTGAAGAGGCTGGAGGTTTCATTCTTTGGGCAGGTAAGCTGCTCTATTTCGATTGTGTAGTTCGCAAATTTGATGTATGCTTATAGTGGGAAGGTGGTGTTTTCTTAATATTTGTGCCACCTGTTGATCATGGCCTTAATATGGTGACTGACGCTTCCATATTTGCTTACATATTTGTAGATATTTTTTTTATTGATCAACATAAATTAAGCTCAATTTGTAATTTTAAACCATTTGAGACTCATGTTTATCACCTGAAAGAGTAATAACACATACATGTTTCATGAATGTTGCAAAAGAATTATATAAAAAGAATATTTAATATAATTAAAGTTTCCAAAATCAAGTCACTCATGTGGGGGGAGGGGGGAATTGCCTTATATGGACAGGGGTTATTATTCATTCCCATCCTCTGCTCCCTAATTGGGATTACCTCACTGACCATCTTTCCTGTAGTACTATCAGCAAAATTTCTATGATCAAATGCGCTTATGGCCTTGTTATCTTGTTTAGGTGGTCAGGAAAATATATTGTCCAGCTGTGGCACTGTAGGCTTATCATGCACCTTCTAGTTCTTAGTCCCCAAACCTCTCCTAATTGTATTAATATCAAAAAAGCCCAACAGTAGCCTGACTAATTTGTCCAACTGTAATCTTTTGCTGCATGTTGCTCCCCCCTTCCATGTGTGCAAGATTATACTATGTGATTACTTTCCCCCTTTCCATACTAAGACGTTAGCTATTATCATTTATTAAATGAAAAATAGCAGTGAGTAAAAGCTTTAGTTGAGTTACATTTAATGTGGATTGGAGGCTTTCTGCTTCAGATGTACTGGTCTTCGGTTACAGCAGAAAACAGGGACTACCTGCATTACACACACTGATGAATACATAACCATGTTATCTATATTTGTTCAGATGGTTTTTGAGTTCTTTAATATCACAGTAATCCCAGATGGCCTGAGTGCAGGCTGGAAACAATTTCAATTCCAAACTTGTTCTTTTTTATTTATCTATTTTTTTTGCGTCATTAAACTTGCCAGGAACATGGCGGGTTGGTGGTGTTCTTGCTGTTTCCCGTGCATTTGGAGACAAAGTACTTAAACCATTTGTTGTCGCAGAGCCAGAAATTCAGGTAATCTGAAATCTTAAGCTAACTACTCATTTATTTACACATATACCTGTGTGTATTTGTTCATATGCTTGTCTTTTATACTCATGCGTAGGAAGAAGAAATTGAGGGCGTAGATTTTATAATTATCGCAAGCGATGGACTTTGGAATGTCATATCAAATAAGGCGAGTGCATGTATTGAATTACTTTACTCATAGATAATGATTTTCTTGGATTTGTCATCTTGAATTTTTGGAAGAGATACAGTGGGTCTTTTTATACGTAGCATGTGAAACTGTCTCTCTCTATCATTTGTCTTAATCTTTACTAGATATAGAATTTTTCTCTTTTATCTTTTGGGATATTAAGTGCAAGTGAATCAGTCAAGTTCCCGAGAGCAGCCATTTTATGCAATGCCAACCTAACCATATTTAGATTTCACCTCTTCAGACCTTGCTTTGATGGAACCAATACTGATTAATGGCTTATTTTCTTCTCTTTTTTTTTTTTTTTTTTTGGCCATTGGGCTTATTTTCTATTAAATTGCCTTTAAAAGGTGGTATTATTTGGTGGTTGAGGTCTTACTACCTAGGGAGCCTTATTGGTCACTGAGATTCAAACTCTAGGCTTCTTGTGATGATGGCTGATGATCTAGCAGCCCAGTTGCGATGGCACAGAACTATGAAATCATCATATAGTGAGTGGTTTTCTCATAATTACTTGTACAAATGCAAGGTGTGTGTAAGTAAAAGCTTGCATCAAATCAATTTGATTTGATTAGCACTTAAAGATGGAAAAAGGAACTTATCTTAGCAATGAATTTGTGATTTGAAAATATTTTTGTTTAAGAAACTCTTTCCTACATCTTTCTTTTTTGTTAATTGAGCATTTGAAGTTGATGTACTATATGATCATGCTTTAGTATCCAACTCCAAACTAAACCCTAATTTAAAATCAGAACCACTATTTTGTTCTTCCTTTGCTCTCTCTCTCTCTCTCTCTCTCTCTCTCTCTCTCTCTCTCTCTCTCTCTCTCTCTCTCTCTCTCTCTCTCTCTCTCTCAAATGGTAACTTTACAATTATTTTTTTATAAATCCCGAAATACCCTTTTCTAATACAACTATTAGGTAAAAAGCCATTTAAATAAAACTAAAAATAAAAAAATCTAAAAAATCCACTAACAATAGTTATTGCCCACCAACTAATTAGGAACTTCTCTCTCCCCCTCTCCTCGTTCCTCTCTCTCTCTCTCTCTCTCTCTCTCTCTCTCTCTCTCTCTCTCTCTATCTCTCCACCTTTCTCTTTTCTCTTCTATAAACAAAAGTTTGATTTCAAATAGCATAAATTTCTTATTTCCTTTATAATAGATAAGTTAGGGATTGTGGCATAAAAAGAAACGTAAAATAAATCATTTAATTTAAGAGTAAAACAATAAATATTTATTGTGAGTTAAAATTAAACAAAAGATTCGCAATTTTTAGGAGTGTGTGAAGGGGCTAGTAGCCCTAATAATAGATAGGACATATATACAGATAAGGAAATGTTCTCTTGTCCAAAAATCTGGCATGTTATATTATCAATCTCTGGACCATTGATCTATACTCTTGTTTGAGTGAGTGATTTCTGATTGAGAGTCTAGCAACATAACATGTTAGATATCTGGTAAGAGAACATTACCCTAATCGCAAACACATATTTAGAACTATCCGTCTAGAATAAAAAGTAAGTCTATTAGTTTTTTTTGGAGAATTCTTCTTTTTAGATAATGAATGCACGTCTTATATTATCTTGGAAACTAATATATTGTACTTAATACTTAAATGGTTGGCCAATGAGCCCTTCCATTGCAAATCCACCATTCTAGAGAAAGATGTAATCGTTTCAAGTTGTGGACATTATGCTTGGATGGGAACCTATTTTGAGGGACTAGTATTAATTGCTACCTTGATTTGTTCACCATTCTAGATGTATGTCTCACACATTTTAGCATTACAAACATAATTCTTACAACAATAGTTAAACTTATATCTAGGTTCACTGGGATCACCATCTTCAACTTTAGTGATTCTAAATAGTTAATGGTTGGTTGCCTAGTGGGGCTTCCTCTTCTTATCACCCGCGCTCTGTGGAAGTGACACATAAGGTGTGTACCTGTTGTGGGGGGTTTCAACAGAGTTATTTATGAAACATTGAATTCTCATCCATTAAACTATGCATACTGAATATTACACTAGAAGATGCAAGAATTTGTGTGCAAGAGCCTTCAGATCAACCGTTGGAACAAATGTCGAAATCTGAGAAAATAAAAAAGTGAAAACAAAAATAATAAATCAAATTTGTGTGCATGACCCTTCAACTTTGTTGTTGAATGATGTATGTTTTACTACATAAAACTTTGAGTTTCGCTGGCATTTTAGAACTCAACAAATACAGGTATTTTGATGTTAAATCGAATGGTTAAAAATTTTTAATCCAGTTGATCTGCTTCTATTGACCGTAAGTTGAAGGTTGATTATCTTCTCTGTATCTCGTGCATGGCAAATGCTTTGCTCTGTTCGTCAGATTTTTATGGAACTCTTTCTTAACATCTTAAAAGTGCTGTCTCTTCATTTTCAGGATGCTGTGGCTATAGTGCAGGACATAACAGATGCAGAAGAAGCATCTAAAAAACTCATCCAAGAAGCTTATGCAAGAGGGAGCTCAGACAACATAACTAGTGTTGTTGTCCGATTTGATATTTCAGAGCAAACACATGAATAGTTCAAGGTAACTGTTGAGTTAATGCTATCAGTATACACATGCATGCATACTTACATACATACCTACATACATATACACGCACTCAACATGGAATTTCGTTACTAGTTGGCAATTGTTTTGATGTTGCAGGTTCAGCTTACTTACAAAGAATCCAAGCACGGTGGAAAGACTTTTTTGATGCATTATTTTCCCGAAATTCTGTCTTTAATTAATTAGTGTATTGGGCTGACTGCTCAGTTTTCAAGTTGTTAATCCTGAACTCCTGATTGCCACCCGAACCCAGTCAATTGTCATTTGTTGCTTCAATGTAGTGTTGAATTTGTATTCCTGTATTCCTTCTTTGTGTTCTGAAAATGTAAGCACCAACCCAGATTGAAATGTTGATTTTGTTCTCGTCAATAACCCAAATTGAAGTACTAAACCAATGGCATTTTGCTAAAATCATTTTATTGATTCAATTAAGTACTCAAAAGAGCCTTAAGCTGATGAGATGGTCTCATAAGCCTCCTAGGTTCGGATAGGAAAACTCATCCTAGAGGTATGAATCGGTGGCTGGACTGGAGCACAATACAACTATAGACTTGAGGGCCAACACGAGTTGATACAAGTAAATGGGGTCGAAGTATCTGGTCATAGACATGGCATATCACGATTTCATGCACCAGCCATATGAGCACGAGCACAAAATGGTCTCATATTAAGCACATCTCATTTATCATTGTTTTTTTTCTTCTTTTTAAATAGAATTCTTCAAACTAAACAATTTTAAAAAATTAATAATAATCAAGAAAAATAATCTAAAATAAATTTTAAATTCATAAAATCAAAAGAACAATAGCTATGTGCTAAGGCATGTGTTCAACTGGTTTAAGGTTTGGGCTCATAACGATTATAAAGGGTCGCCACGAGTATCAGGGTCGCCATGAGTATGATACGAATAAGGCGAACCTAGGATTTAGGAGGCCCTAGACGAGACTAAAAGTTGAGGTCCTTTGTAGAACCCCATTCAATAACTAAACTAATTAGAAATAATAAATCAATAAATTTTTGGGTTATCTATTTTTTTTTAGTCCAATTGAAAAATAAGGCTGATAATCCAGCACAGGCGCTACAATGCACTCCCAGCCCAATTCACTCGACATTGTTCACCGAGTACTCGATAATTGCCACTGTGCAACAGCAACTATTTGAACTGCATACAAATAATACTTATCAATATACCTTATGTCTTTTCTTACATAAACATGTAAAAAACTAGTGAAACAAACATAAAACACAAAATTAAAACTTATGAAGTCACATCCACTCATGTTATAACGTAAACATGATTGTTACTAATAATGGCAATTTGCCCAATTTCAAAAAAAAAAAAAAAAAAAAGACATTCCGAGTGCTCGGCACCAAAAACAAGGAGAAAGTTATAACGTATGCTTATTTGTCAAAAAGTGAACATATTTGTCCTCGCAACCTTTTAGGTACGTTTATTTATCATTAAAAACTATAAAATGAGCTTTAAAATAATTTACTATAAATTTTTGTAGTTTATTACAAATTTACAAATAAATAAAAATATATAGAGGCCTATTTTTTTTTTTGGCAAGGAACAATAAGTCCAAATTTACTTGAATACTATAAAAAAAAAAAAAAAAAAAAAAAAAAGGCTTCTATTTTTTCATTGAACTAGTGGGCCAATATTCTGTAAGTGACCTTATTTTCGAACAAGCCATAGGCGGTTGCCTAACCCACCTAGCCTCAGGGGCGGGCCTAAATATGAAGCATGAACATGCTAATTTAAAATGGTTGAGTCATAATTATATGACCCGTTTGACTCTTCTAATAGAGGCATTGTCGCTTAATATTTTATGTAATTTTATTTATTTCAATCTTAAGCATTTCTAAGTAGTTTCACAATAGGATAAAGTTGTAAATTGTGGGTAAATAAAAATAATCGGTGATATCTTTTTTCATTTTTTATTAATGAATGACTTTTGTTGTCCATGATATTTAAACTTGAAACTTCATCCCACGAGGCGGAGACTGACTACCACCACTAGTGACTAGACCGAATGGTAATTGAAATAGCCCTCTAACATTTTTATTTTCTTACTAGATTACGTAACAACATAAATGGAAAGAGCCACATATAAGAGTGGAAAAATTATTCTATATAACCGATATATTAACACGTGGTATAACCAGTCTATTTATTATAATATGAGTGGATTTTATTAATACTATACCCTACTAATATAAACACATCGTCCAATAATACCCTTACACGTTAGATTGTTTATACCACGTAGCGGTATATTGGTTATATTCTATAATTTTTCGCAAGAGTGGGTGGCTATAAACCTATAATAACCTAATTGGAGGTGTCAAACGGGTGTGCCATGCCAGTCTAACCCATTTAAGTTGAGCCTATTCGTGCTTTTGTGTCATGCTCGTATTAGTCCATATAGCTAAAATCTAAGTTCAGCACAGCCTACAGCCTAGGGCCATTTCGAGCTCATGCCTTGTCTTAAACGGGTCAACCCACATGCTTTTTTTTATAGTTATTTTAGGGTGAGAAAACTTACTTTATGAATTTTTTTATAATTAAATATTACCATTTTTTTCTTGATTGAGAATTTTTTTACGAAGGTGAAAAACCAATGTTCAACGAGTTGTGCATAGTTTGAGCCTATTTCTACTCATTTTCTTGCGGTATTTAGTTTATATATATAGTGTTTGTACCGTGCTTTATGGCAGAGGTGGGTTTAAAAACCGAAAGACCGACCAAACCAACTCAAACCAAATTGAAAAAAGTCGGTCGAACCGGTTGACCGAAAACAGAATTGAACCGACCATCCCTTAGGTTTAGTTCGGTTTTGATCTTCAAAAAATCGTAAGAACTGAACCAAACCAAACCAAACCGATGGCCTCCATTTACTCATGTCGTGCCTTGTGGCTTTTAATGGGCCGGTTTGACACTAAGCCCAATCAATAAAAAATGTACTTCTTCTTCTATAAACGCTAGGCCGCTAGGGTTTAAGAAAAACTAAAACTCAGTGGTAATTGATAAAGAGAGCTGCTATTTGCACATCCCTAAATTTCTTTTTGCACACCCCTAACAACTTAATTTGTGAATTTACCTAATTGACACAAAGAGAAATGACCAAAAAGGACAACCTTTATTATTATTTTTTTAAAAAACTCTCCTTACACACCCAACCCAACACTTTTACACACCCTACCCAACACTCTTAAACCTCAGCCAAAATAATCCTAAAACTTTCATTGCACACCCTCTCCTCTCATAACCTCATCTCTTCATCTTTCCTCCATTAAACCCTAAGTTTTCTCTCTTGGTCACCTATAGGGAATAATATTGTAGAAATATATATTAGTTTTCATGAATATAGCCTTCACTCGTCCCTTATTCGCCTTCAGACGAGGTATGATAGTAATTTTTTGTGTTTTTTTTTTCATGTTTTTCATTTTCTGTTCGTGGTTCGTTCGGCGAACCAGTACCGAACTTTTCTCAATTGTTCGACAGATGGGTACCGAACAAAACTAATATATTCGGTGGTTACCTGCCGACTTAAAATTACAAAAAAAGTTTAAAAAATCCATTCGGTGACTGTTCGCCGAATAAACTTACAAATTTCGACAGTAATCTACCGAAAGTTTTACATATGTTCAGAAGACATCTGTCGAATGAAGTATTTTGTTTACGTAAAATCGATCTTGTTCGGTAGTCAACTGTCGAACGAAGGTTATTGGTTTGGCAGATTACTACCAAACAGATTCATTTTGTTCAATAACCTTCTACCAAACACATTGTTTTAACAATATTTTCATGTTTTATGTGTAGGACGATGAACAATATGAGCAATATGGTGGTGCTTCTACTCGAAACAGCAAGGTTGATGACTACATTGCGGCCAAGATCGAGGTCGAGGCCGAGGTTTTAACCGAATACTTATATGACTATAGTAATGAATTCACAACAAATGATGTATGAATTTGTTATTTGTGAAATATATGTTGTAAATGTAGTTGAAATGTGAATAATGTAAATTATATATGTGTAGATATTTCATTCGAGGGATGCATTGGTTAACTAGGCACGTGCACAAGGAAGGACGAACAACATAGTCATTGTCATTATGAGGTCTAATATAGCAGGGGTGGGGAAGAAGAAAGCTAGAGTGTTCCTTGGTTGCGAACGAAGTGGTCGCCATAGGCCATCCAAGTATGATGCCGATAGTTGTGTAGTAAAACGTCTTAAGGATGGTAGAGACTCTACTACAAAAAGATGTGGATTCCCCTTCTCATTAAAGGGTGTGCAAACTGGTAATGAGGATGAATGGAAGCTAAGTATGGTATGTGGAATGCATAACCATAGAGTTTTAGTTACTGGTGAAGGACATTCATTTGTGGGGAGATTATCTGAAACAGAGAGTTCTTTATTGGTGGATATGTTTAAGAGTTTAGTGAAACCGAAGCAGATTTTGACCATCTTAAAGGAAAGGGATTATTTGAATACAACAACAATTAAAACAATATACAATGTCAGACACCACAATAGGGTGAAAGAGAAGGCTGGAAAAACCAAAATGCAGTGTTTGCTAAGTAAGTTATCTGAACACAAATACTTTAAGTGGCATAGATGTTCTGGTGGTGATGATATTGTGACTGATTTGTTTTGGAGCCACCCTGGGTCTGTTGATCTCTTACGTGCATTTCCACATGTATTGTTTATGGATTGCACGTATAAGACTAATAGATATCATTTGCCACTCTTTGAGATTGTTGGGGTCACATTCACAAACATGACTTTCTCAGTTGCATTTGCTTACATTAGTTATGAGAAGGAAGACAATTACATTTGGCCTTTGACTAGATTGAGGTCGTTACTCAGCGATGATTGTCTTCCTGGTATGATTGTCACAGACCGAGATCTAACACTCATGAATGCAATCTCTACTGTTTTTCCTAATGCTAGACATTTATTGTGTAGGTGGCACATTAGTAAAAATGTGATGGCAAATTGCAAGAAAAAGTTTGGAACCAAGGATGATTGGGATAAGTTTTATAGTTCGTGGTATTCCTTGGTAAATTCAATGTCAGAAGATGTGTATTTAAGAGATTTACAAGAGATTGAATCTAAGTTTGGTTGGGTTCCTGGAATTATTGACTATTTGAAGGACACTTGGTTGATACCTTTCAAGAAGAAGTTTGTGGCTGTATGGACAGACACATGTATGCATTTTGGTAATACAACTTCCAATAGGTAAACACTTTCACATATTTGGCATTACTGGTTAATTATTATATTGTGTTGCATATAAACTAACTTGACTCTATTAATAAGGCGGAAAGTGCACACGCGAAGCTAAAAAGGGAACTTGGCTCTAGCCAACTTCCCTTTGATACCTCTTGGGCACATATTCACTCATTATTAGTATTGCAGCATACACACATTAAGGCATTATTTGAGAAGAGTCGAACGTTTGTCCAAGTCAAAATGAGATAGCCGGAATTGAAAGATTTGATTGGTTATATATCTATAGCGGCATTGACTATAATTGCTTGTGAGATTGGCCGGTAATTTGGATACTAATTAATTAGCATTACTACCTTGAACACTTCATTAATGTGATGCTCACTGACTAATATAATTTTTTTCTTTTTGTAGGGCCGATTCGAATCCGACCGAAACATTACCATGTGATTGCACCATTCGCCATACACACTGTTTGCCATGTGCACATTAGATTTTGTCTTATAGACGACGTAAGATGCATATTCCACTTGATTCAGTGCATCCCCGTTGGAGAAAGTTGGATATGCTTCACGAACCACAAGTCATTGTGTCAAATCCACCGGTTCAGTCAACACTTGATAGACTAGCAATATGGATGGAAGGACAAAATGAAGACACTAAGAGGATGATAAGTTTGAAAATAGAAGAGCTTATGAATCCAGAGATAACAAGGCTAAAAGAACCACGTGCGAAGGTTAAGACTATAGGGCGCCCTAGTAAAGCCGAAAATTCTACCCGCCGTTTGCCATTTGCCTTTGAGTATGCACTTTCGGGTCAAGATAGACACTCACCATCATCTACAATATGTACAGTTGGCACCAATTCGCCAAAGAAGATGCCAAAGGCACGAGTATCCAAATTGAAGGTATATAATTCATTCTAACCATATGATCTTACTTTATTTTACTAATACTCATTGCATAATCGAATTTATTTATATTTTTCTACAGGCATATAAGACATCACTCACGTCATCTGTTCCGACCCACCGGTATACACAGCAATTCAAAGCTAGCATTAGGTCATTCATTACCGGTGCCACTGATGTGAAATCTGACGTTCATTGTAGCTATAGAGTCGTAGTTTTGGCTTTGAGGTTGGGTGAAGATGCGTGGCGGAAAGTGCGCATAGATTTATTCCACTCGTTACAGTCATTGTCCATTCTATATGAGTCCATATTTGGTCGATCTCGAATTGCTGAGTTAAAGCATTCGATTGAGTATTTTGAAGAACCTCTTCTTGCACCAAAGGATTATTGGATGGACATGCCGGAGATGAGATATGTTATCGCGATATGCTATGGTGTAGTGGTGACCCATGTATTTAGGTCGTTATGCCTAACGTGCCTAACATTTAGCGTACACCCAGATACACTAGAGAGATCCGAGATTCGTGAGATTGATATCGGTTTTGTCAATGACGATCATGTCGTACATGTACACATTGAACTATATGGTTTGTTTTATTGGATATTTAAATTATCTTTAAGACTTATGTGTAATGCTATTTAATAGGTACACTTGGTACCGGATCACCCCATGCCACCTATTCCAATCGTGTGGATCTTGTATGCCACCAAGTATTTCACATAAATAAAACCTTTGTCTAGATACACAAACTACAAAACCATCAATGCCTAATCATTGGCGGGGACGCCGTCTCGAACCGCGTTGGTACGTCATAGTGTCCTGCAAGTGTGTCCCCTGTAAAATATGTTGCAAACTCTGAACCGACTGATAGAGGTAAGTAGGACGTATGATAGCAACTTCTTCACCCATGTCAATAATCGGCTGGGTAATCCGTAGCATACGAGGCTCGCGCTCCTAAAAGCCAAAATATGCAAACATTAGCATATGCAGTCGGACAATAAGAAAATTTGTTGTGTAAATTTACGTACCCGATAGTATGCAATATCCGATGTGCCGTGTGGGTCAAATGCACCTCTACAAGTAGGGTTGTGGACAATTGGATGTGATATAGCGGTGAACCAATCGATATACCCTCTCACAGTATATGATGGCCGCCTCACCGGTATACTGCGCGCCTCCTCAGATAACACGTGATTCCCCATGCCTCCCACATAGCAGCTAAATAATTATACATGGGTTTGTACAAGTGCGCATTCAAACCTCGAACCCCCTGAAAAATTGCGCGTGGTGCAGAAGGGATCGTCTGTACCCTCCCAAACTGTCTAAGTACTCTCTCGGGACAATAAGGCTTAACAACATCAAAACACCTTATCATCCCTGTGAAGAATGCTATAACTGGCAATAGGTGTGCTTGTCTTTGGGATTTGTATGGTTCCCAAATAACCTGAAAACAAAAACATAATATAGTTGAAACAATAACATAATAATATAATCCTAAATTTATAAAAGGAATTCTAAATTACAAATATACCTCGTCAGCCGACAGAACATCAAGTTGTTGCCGTATTCTTTGCACCACTTCAAGATCACTCCCATTATCCCACCTTGGAGTCCAGCAGAGCGCACGAGGTGAATTCTCGGAATAATTCATATCATATGATGGCCCGAAAATGGTGTGCATGTGCTCGTACACCCAAGCCTCTAACAGTGTCATATAAAAAAATAAAAAAAAACCTTACTCTAAAACCCGAAAATCCTCGCTACAAATCATCTCAAACAGACGAAAACGGTATTTGGGATAGATTAACTAATTGAAATTAGATAAAAAAAGTATTATATTTACATTTAAATAAACAAAAATGTAGGTTATGGGAAAACTCACTTCCAGTGGCTGTGAAGTTGACGATGGCGGCGCTGACGACGGCAGAAATTTGATGAGGCCACTAATGGAGTTCACGGCGGAGCTGACGACGGCGATAACAACGGTGATGAAGCCGGAGGTGGGTGTCGGCAATGGTGGGTTTAAGAACTGGTGGGGTGTGAAGTTGGGTGTGTGCAATGTGGTTGGTTGGTTGTGAGGTGGGGTAGGAAAGGTGTGTAGTGTTTGGGTTGAGAGGGTGTGTAAGGAGAAATTAAGACATATTAGTGAGATTGGGGTATTTTGGTCATAAGAGGGGTGTGTCAAAAAGAAATTTTATATTTGAAACATTGGTAAGGGGTGTGTAGGAGAGAAGTGTGTGCAAAAAGAAATTTAGGGGTGCGCAAATAACAGCTCTCTTGATAAATGCTTCAAAGTTTGACACTGAATTCTGTGTTGCCTTCTTCAATTTAAGTTCTTGGTTGTAGAATCTGAACAAAATCTTGAACAATTTTTGGCTTGAAAAATCCCCAGAAACCCAGAAAAAAAGAGAAATCCAATGAGTCATCCATCGTGAGCTCGAAAGCGAAGCTGAAACACAGGGAGATTCAAAAGAAGAAAGCCAAGTCTGGAGGGTTCGAGTCTCTGAACCTGAGCCCCAATGTCTTCAGAGGAATCAAGCAGAAAGGCTACAAAGTCCCCACTCTCATCCAGGGCAAGACCATGCCCCTTATTCTTGCTGGAAACAACTTCGTTGCCATGGCCAGCACTGGTTCGGGCAAGATTGCGGCATTTCTGGTCCCCATGCTTGAGCGCTTGAAGGAGCACGTGCCTCGGGGTGGTGTTAGGGCTCTCATTCTGTCTCCCACTAGAGACTTGGCGCTTCAAACGCTCAAGTTCGCCAAAGAGCTCAACCATTCCATGGGTACGTACCCATATTGTTTTGAATTAGTATTTTTGTTTTTTCTGAAAGAGAGTTGAGGAAACTGGAAGAATTTTAAGTATCCAGTTGATGAGAACTGTTGGTTTTACAAAGTATTGAATTTTATGTTATGCATAAAGGTCATAGATTCATGGTAACTTGGTAAGTATGAACCAATATTGTTTGAAAGTAGTACTTTTTTTTTTAATGAAAATTGAGGAAAATGAAAGATTTTGAAGTACCCAGTTGATGAAAACTGTTTAAGGTCCACGAGAAAACTTATCATTAAGTAGTACTTTTTCTTTTAGTTATTTTAAGACGAGAAAACTTATCTTATAATTTTTTTTATAATTATATATTAACATTTTTTGCTTGGTTGTGAATTTCTCTACATAGGTGAAAAAACAATGGTCCACGAGTCGTGCATAGTTCGAACCTATTTCATGCTCTTTTTCTTGCGATATTTAGCTCATGGTATGTTTGATGGGCTAAAAACTTCGGCCCGAATAAGCTATTTACTCATGCCGTGCCTTGCTGGTTTTAATGGGCCGGCTTGACACTAGTTTAATAAGCCCAATCAATAAAAAATGTACTTCTTCTTCTAGAAATGCTAGAGTTTAAGAAAAACGAAAACTCAGTGGTAAATGCTTCAAAGTTTGACACTGAATTCTGTTTTGTCTTCTTCAATTCAAGTTCTTGGTTGTAGAATCTGAACAAAATCTTGATCAATTTTTAGCATTGCAAAAAAAACCTGAAACCCATAAAACAGAGAAATCCAATGAGTCATCCATACGTGAGCTCGAAAGCGGAGCTGAAACGCAGGGAGATTCAGAAGAAAAAAGCCAAGTCCAGAGGGTTCGAGTCTCTGAACCTGAGCCCCAATGTCTTCAGAGGAATCAAGCGCAAGGGCTACAAAGTCCCCACTCCCATCCAGCGCAAGACCATGCCCCTTATTCTTGCTGGAAACGACGTCGTTGCCATGGCCAGAACTGGTTCGGGCAAGACTGCGGCGTTTCTGGTTCCCATGCTTGAGCGCTTGAAGGAGCACGTACCTCAGGGTGATGTTAGAGCTCTCATCATGTCTCCCACTAGAGACTTGGCGCTTCAGACGCTCAAGTTCGCCAAAAAGCTTAGCCATTTCATAGGTACATACCCATATTGTTTTGAATTAGTAATTTTTTTTTCAAAAAGAAAGTTGAGGAAACTGGAAGAATTTTAAGTACCCAGTTCCACTACAAGAAAACTTATTTTTCCCGACAAAGATATTTTTGTCGGTAAAAGTTTTCGCCGACAAAATAATTTCGTCGCCCACTTTGTCTCCCAAAGCTCGTCGAGCAAACCTTTTGCCGACAAAATATTTTACTTTGTCGGTATATGTCAACGCCGACAAAGTTATTTAGTCGGGAAATTAGTCGGTAAAGGCCATCGGGCAATTAGATTTAGAGTTTTTGCCGACAAAGATTTTGTCGGGAAATATAGTTTTACCGACCAAATGGTTTTGTCGGGAGAGTTTAAATCTTTTGCCGACAAACTCTTTGTCGGGAAAAGTCCTTTTTTGCGACAAAACTATTTTGTCGGCCAAGATGTATATGTTTATGCTGACCAATATTTGGTCAGGAAAAATCTCTGCCGACAAAATAACTTTTTCGTTAGAAATTTTATCAATGATAATTCATGCACAAATTATTTTAATTAAATTAATTACATATTTAAAACTTTTTACAATTAACAAAACTGCAATTAGTGAAAGATACCTTTTTAATTCATATATCAAAAAACATACAATAAGTGAGTTCATGTCCATATAAAATAATACATACCCAACAAATTCCAAACATATAAATAGTACCCTAATTAACCATGCATGTGGCAACCTAATTCCTATCCAAAAAATTTACCCTGCAGTGGCAGCCTAATTCCTATCCAAAAAAATACCCTGCAATGGCAGCCTAATTCACATCAAAATATACAACATAGCTGCATGCAGTGGCAACCTAGCTAATTCACATCCAAAATATACACCCTGCAGTGGCTGCCTAATTAACATTCAAGATATGTTTGATGCATGTCAAATTTATCAAAAAATATAAAGTCTAGATAACTCTAAAGAGGTGTATGATCATCCTCGTCGTCATGAGCACCATCATCTTGTTCAGGCTGTACCTGAGTATGTGTTGGGGGTAGTACTAACCCAGGGATAAGAGTCTGAAGCTGTGGTAGAAGAAATTGAATCTGTTGCATTAAACCCTCCCTTGCAGCCTTCTCTTCTTGAAGCTGAGCTCGCAGCTGCTCCAATTCTTTAGTAGTGGAATTTGATGGGGGAGTAGAAGATGATGCAAGATCGCGAAACCTCCCATAACCCAATCCACGGATTGCCCATCCTGGTTTAGTACCCATTACATCCATAACAATTTGAGTCCCAACCTGAACAGGAACTGAAATATCTTCTACTGTTGTACCCTCAGGATACTCCTTCATGATATCATCAAGTATGGCATTTTGCTTCTCCATCATCTTATCCTAGAAACAAGTAAAAAATTTGGATAACATTAATAATCTGTTAGGCAAAATCAATAAGTAAAACTTGGAAAATATAACATACAAGAAGTCTTTGTAAATTTAAAGGCTTTGAGATAAAGAAACCAAATTCTTAGTATAATGGAAAACCAAATATAACATACAAGTAAAACTTGGAAAATATAACATACAAGAAGTCTTTGAGATAAAGAAACCAAATTCTTAGTATAATGACAGCATAAAGAGGATGCATTTGGATTGAGACAACAAAGGCTTCTTTTTTATTGACCAAGACAAAATATTGGCTTCCTTCAATTTACCAAACAAAAAAGAAAAATATAGGCTTCTTTGTCATGCTTTTACCGTTTTGATTCACATGTCCTTTACTCTTTTAAAAATGCCTAACAGTATAGGCCACTAAGGTCTAGAACTCTACCACTAGTGAAATCTTAAATGCCTTTTCTTTTGAAAACTTCTAAAATTTTTCTGGTGAATTGTTCCTGTGTGACCTGCACTTTGGTTCTAGATTCAAGTTCAGATAGCATGCTAATTAGTCAAGTATGATGCTATTGTCATCCCTCATCAATCTTTATTTGCTTGCGAAAATGTGAATGTGATGAAACATAACCATTAATGGAGACAATAGAAGTGAATATATATAGCATACAATCTTCATAAGACAGAACACAATCTAGAGAAGATAAGATATTGAAAAAGTGTTATGGTTGACTGGAGTGTGAAACAAAACTTGCAGTCCATTTATAAACCAGTCAATCCAAATCATAAATAAACCCCCTTTGCACCCCTTAATTTATGATCATTAACCTTTTTAAAAAAATTAACAAAACTTAGCTCCTCAAGCTAGGCCCAGATATTATAAGCATAATGGCCATCTTATATATTACAAAAACTGAGAATATTAACAACTGAGAAAATAAGACATTATAAGCATGATGGCCATCTTACATATATTAAAAAACTTACATATTTCTCCTTTGCTAGCTCATTGGTCCATGTTTTACCATCCTTCTTGTGGTGGACCTTCTTGAAGGTGACAACATCTGGAAACTTCTCCCCAGCCTGTAATTAAAACATGATTTTAATTTTACCTTATAAAGAAATCAACATCATTATTCTTATATCACATGAAAATTTTACCTCATAAGCCTCTTGAAATGTCACATCGAACGGACACGACCCAGCACAATGGTTAATAGGCTTCTTGGTCCGGTTAACCTTGTTGGCCTCGGATCGCTTCTGCAATAATTGAAAAGGTTGGAGCATTACATATAGCCAAATGTTTACAAGTTGAATATTATAGCATAAATTTGTATATGTAATATTAATTTGTACAAGTGACTGGAATTAATACCAAAAATGCAGGGCTAGAAAAAATATCACACAACTTCTGCCATTGTTCAACATCTCGATCTGCCATCTCATCAGGAGGAGCTGCCCGTGCATCCTCATCCTTCTCAAAGGAAAGGTAGTAATCATGCAGCTCGTACTTGAACTCATTGTATGCCTTATTCATCACCTTATTAACATATTTATAACACCGGTCATCTTCCAAAGGTATATCAAAGTTTACCTACAATCCACGATTTAAAAAATTTGTAATTATGGCTAAAAAAAATTAGTAATAATATAACATATGAAATTGAAAAGGTTAATAGGAAACTCACTGTCAACTCCTCCATAAGGTCAACTCTAACATCTTGTGGAATGTGCCTCCAAAATTCATAATTCATTGGTGCTTCACTTCGTACAATGGCCCCTATGTCATTAGATAACAAGCTTCGTGTGGCTCTGTCAGGTAGATTACTAACGTTATGAAGAGTGACGTGAATCTTCTTCTTCATGGTTCGTGTGAGGGTGGAAGACTTAATTTGTCTACTTGGCCCTCTCACACCCCTTTTAGAAGCAGGCAAAGAACCCTCTGTGGGTGCTGAAAAGAGATAAATCAACATAAATCAAATTACCATACAAAATCAAATTGACTAAAATTAAATAATTGATTTTCAACCATTAACTTCTTACCATGGGAGCATTGTTCATTACTGGTCTGGGGCATTGCAGAAGAGTCTGCATCCTCACCCAATGAGGGTCCTATATTAACAACAAACATATACAAGTATGAGAAAAATTATGAGAATTTAAAGTCAAATATTATGTACAAAAAAAGACTTACAATCAGCTTAATTGGTCTTGCTGAAAACAAACACTAGACTTAGACAAATTACTTAGAAGATATCCCAAATTCAACTCAACTCCACACCATTTCGAAAATAAAAAAATTTAATCAGATTTTAAGTGGGCTAATGAAGGTCATACCATTAGCAGATGTTCTGGCAGCAGTGCTTTGAGAACAAGACTTGTGACGACGACGTGCACTGGTAGACCGAGTCTGACTGGTAGTTTGGGGCATCGTAGTTTGTGGTGCCATAGTCTGTGGTGGTGAAGTCTGCTGAACTAAAGTCTGGGGAACAGAATTTTGGGGTGGTGAAGTTTGGCGAACTGAATTCTCAGGTGCTGAAGTGCAGCGAGATGAAGTCTCAGGTGGTGAAGTACGGCGAGATGAAGTCTGGAGGACAGAATTTTGGTGTGGTGAAGTACGACGAACTGAAGTCTCAGGTGGTGAACTGAAAGCTGTAAAAAGTCGCTTCCTTGGAGGCCTAACAGGTGGTGGAAGAGGGGTAGACAAGATGGTATCGTTCTTGCTCCTATTGGCTGTACGGCTCCTCTTTGCAGTACAAATAAGATCCATCGTTTGTCCATGGAACTGCAATATTCTTGCTGGCTATGTAGAACTTATGAACATTAATATAGCACTAAAAATATAAACAAAACTTATACATAGCACCAAAAAAAAAAAAAACTTAATATATAACAAAAATTAACTCCTAGCAGTACATTATACAAAAGCAATTAACTAATACGGAACAAAAAATAAAAATGATCAAATGATTACATATTAGCAATTAACTCATAGCATGAAATAGGTAATACATAGTAGCAAAAAAAATAACTAATACATATCAGCAACTTAACTCGTAAGAGCATCATATAGTTTAGTATACTCATCACTTAAAAAAGCATGCATTTTCTAGCAGCCAATCCCAAGGCTCATTATGTTTAGTTATAATGTATTTAAAAAAAAAAAAAATAAGAGTCCTCTAGAAATCATATTGAATTTGGATTAAAGTAATGGAAGATGCAAAAGATGTAAAGGAAGCAATTTGGAATATTGAAGGTGCTAGATTTCCTATATATCTTGACACCTAATCTTAAAGTTTTTCTTGTCTAGTGAAAAATTTAAAATTATAAATCATAAGAAAATGGCTGGATTTATTCATATTGTGTAGAGCTTTTCCCTATGTCTTCTAGTTCCCGTTTTAGTTTTTTGTTGGGGGGGGGGAGAGAAAGGTAGACAGGGGACATGTAACTCTCACTAGTTAGAACTAATTACTTTCTTTGAAAACAATATTTTCCCTTAATATTTTGAAACACAAGAAATAAGCACAAAAAATATTCGTAAAATCCATCGCCTGTACTTTTCTATTACATTTAAAGTTGCTTCTTAAGGGACTAAAGAAGAGACTTCTAGCCTTAGAAAGTGGCTTCTTTTAAGTTTGTTTTTTTCTTTGTTTTCCTATGACAACTTGTATGAACAGATAACAATATTTAAAAGGGCAAACAAGCATAATTTATCTTTCCCCTAATATGTCAACAACAATTAAACAGGCAAGAACTTTACTTATAATTTGTCATTCACAAACTGGGTGACTATCTTATGGTTACTATATTACTCTAAGAGTGCAAGCTTATTTCTCATCTCATGACAAAATTAGATGCATATATAAACTTAAAATCAAACAGAACAACAAGCAGAAAATTAAACAAACAAAAAACCTTAAAATATAAACCTAATAAAAATTAATACAATAACAAATTTACAAAATCAAATCCAGAAAAAAAAAAAAAATAGCGGATTTTTACCTCAAATAAGCCCTTGGAGCAAATCAACCTGCAAGCACAATACATTCAGAAACCAAATGATTAAATTGGAATGAGAAACCCATAATCCATTTAGAAACCATATCATTAAACTGAAATTTGAAAACCAAAACAAACAAGAAAAAGAAGAAAAAAGAAAACCTTTTCTCGCAGGAATAAGGAATGGTTTTCTGAAGTTTGGGTTTTGGGTTTGAGTTTGGATTAAAGGGTTTAGGGTTTGGGTTTATAAGGTCACAGAGTGTGAGAAAGGGGCTTGGGGTTTATAAGATCAGAGAGTGGTGGCGATCGAAATGGCAGAACAAATGAAACCCATAGATAGAGTGAGGTGGACTGTGAGAAAGGCGACGGCTGAGCTGGGTTTGTGGCGACGACGACGGAGGCGACGACGATGGAGGCGACGATGATGGAGGCAACGACGACGGAGGCGACGACGATGGAGGCGAGACTCGTGGGTGGAGAAGAGGCTGAGTTGGGTGGGTGAGAGCGTTCTGTGTTGATGGTAAACTGAGAGACAGAGTGGGGTGTGAGAGACTAAGAGCGTTCTTTGAATGCTCTGTTAATTTTGTTGAGAGGGCTTTTGGTTTTTTTTATTTTTATGTTTCTCTACTTGGCCCGACTAATTTCTGTCGGCCATTGAAACCTAAGTCTTCACTACGCGGGAAAAATGCGCGCTATTTTTTTTGTCTAAATAGTTTCATTGTTTTTCCGACAAAACTAAGTTTTTCGCCAAAACTTGTTTTCGCGACAAACTATTTGTCGCCCAAAGTCATTACTTTGTCGGCCCATTTGGCTTAACTATTCTGTCCTTTTTTACCGACAAAACTATTACTTTGTCGTTAGAAACCATTTTGCCCGACAAACCTTGTCTTTGTCGGCTAAACTATTGTCGGGAAAAATAAGTTTTCTTGTAGTGTTCATGAAAATTGTTGGTTTTACAAATGAGTGAATTTTATGTTCTGCATAAAGGTCATAGACTCATGTTAACTTGGTAAGTATGAACCAATATTGTTTAAGTAGTACTTTTATTTATTTTTTATCGAAAAATGTAGAAAATGGAAGATTTTAAAGTACCTAGTTGATGAAAACTGTTGGTTTTACAAAATAGCGAATTTTAAGTTCTGCATAAAGGTCATAAACTCATGGTAAGAATAAACCAATATTGTTTTCTTTGTTGCAGATATTCGTATTAGTTTATTAGTTGGTGGTGATAGCATGGAAACTCAGTTTGAGGAATTATCCATTAATTTATCCCAAAACCCTAATATTATAATTGCAACTCCCGGTAGACTCGTGCACCATTTATCTGAGGTTGATGATATGTCACTGTGCACTGCGGAGTATGTTGTTTTTGATGAAGCAGATTGTCTCTTAGGCATGGGTTTTGCTGAGCAGTTGCATAAGATCCTTGCGTAGCTCAGCGAGAATCGCCAGACCTTGCTTATTAGTGCAACATTACCCAGTGCTCTTGCAAAGTTTGCCAAGGCTGGTCTGCAAGACCCTCGGCTTGTGCGTCTTGATTTGCATATTAAAATTAGCCCCAACTTGAAGCTTATGTTTTTCACCTTGCATATTACAATCTCTTTAGATTTCTGTAAAGAGTTTTTTGATTTGCTATTTCTTGATTGAATTTGGAATTTCTTGTTGGCATACCGTATAGAGGTTTTGAAGGAAACATTTAATAATTATTTGTGAGTAAATGCTGATTACTTCCTTTTTATGAAGATTCCTTTTGTTTCCCTTTGTTTTGTTTTTCTTTTTGTTTTTTGTTTTTTTTTTTATATAAGAAACACAAATTTATTAGAGTTATTATGAGGTTTCCTTTGATTGAGAGTAATTCAACAAGAAAGCTAATTGGTGAGAAAGTATCAAAGAGTTAAACCCTAAGAGCTGAGCTTTAAATACTAAGAATGGTCAAATAGTAGTTGAAGAAGCATATTCTTAGTAATTGTTTGTTTGTATCTTGCATCCCTTTTCCCAGCCCATTTTTCCAATTACTGGAAATTTTCTCAGCTTACCTGAATTCATTGTTTCAATTTAATATTTCACCTTTATATATTGCATTCACATTTGGAATCACACATCTTAGCATTACAAACATAATCCTTACAACAATTTATAGTTAGATATCTAGGTTCATTGGGATCACCATCTTCAACTTAGTGATTCTATATAGTTAATGGTTAGTTGTCTGGTGGAAGTGACATTAAGGTGTACCTATTGTGGGGGGTTTCAACAAATTTATTTATGAAACATTGAATTCTCATCCATTAAACTATGCATACTGAATATTACACTTATAGAAGATGCAAGAAATTTGTGTGCAAGAGCCCTCAAGTCAAACAATGGAACAAATGTCGAAATCTGAGAAAATAAAAAAACTAAACAGAAATTATAAATCAAATTTGTATACAAGACCCTTCAACTTTGTTGTTGAATGATGTAGATTTTACTACATAAAACTTTGAGTTTCGCTGGCATTTTAGAACTCAACAAATACAGGTATTTGATGTTAAATCAAATGGTTAAAAATTTTAAATCCAGTTGATCTACTTCTATTGACCGTAACTTGAAGGTTGATTATCTTCTTTGTGTTCTGAAATGCAAGCTTGGATGTCTTTCAAATGCTCACATCCAAGAGCCACTGTTCATTTGTGTATTTTATAATCCAGTCTCCTTTTTGAGGATTGGTTTGAGGATTGAGAGATTAACAGAGTTTAGTGTCGCTTAACCTAAAAGGAATATATAAATTGTGTTCCTTATAATTTTTCAAATGATTTTAATGTGAATTACATATTGGAGGAAAGCATTAAGAAAGAAGATAAGGATACTCAATTTTGATAATAATTAATCTTTGGAACCTTAAGTCCATCGAGTAGGGCATTGGATAGAGTAGTTTAAGCTTGTGTCTTGTGATGCTTGTGCCATAAAGATATGAAAATTATTTTACAAATAGATGTCTTTTGATGCTTAATCCATTTGTATATAAATATGATCTACTGATTGTTTTCCCACTTCCCCCACCAACCCTTCCACCGCATACCCAACTAAAGCACCAATCCATGATTGAAATGTTGATTTTGTTCTAGTCAAAAACCCAAATTGAAGTACTAAACCAATGGCATTTTGCTAAAATCATTATATTAACTTAATTAAGCACTCAAAAGAGCCTAAAGTTCATGAGATGGTCTCATAAGCCTCCTAAGTTTGGATAGGAAAACTCATCCTAATTTGTTGTTCAAACCCTAACCAATTGAGGTTCTGCTATGGGTTACAAGTATGAATCGATCGGTGGTTGGACTGGAGCACAATACAATTATAGACTTGAGGGCCAACACAAGTTGATACGAAGTATTTATACACGGTGGGGTCCAAGTATCTGGTCATAGACGTTGCATATCACGATTTCATGCACCAGTCGATCATATGAGCACCAGCACAAAATGGTCTCATACTAAGCACATCCCATTTATCATTGTTCTTTTTTCTTCTTTTTAAGTACAATTCATCAAACTAAACAATTTTACAAATTTAATAATAAACAAGAAAAAATAATCTAAAATAAATTTTAAATCCATAAAATCGAAGGAACAATAACTATGTGCAAGGCATGTGTTCGATTGGTTAAAAGGTTCAGCATGAGTACGGCACGGACATGAGGTGGATCTAGGCCTAGATGTCTGCTATTTGGGTTCATCACGATTATAAAGGGTCACCACGAGTATGATACAAATAGGACCGGTTCTAGGATTTATGAGGCCCTAAGGCCATCCACAATGAGGCATTGATTTTGATTTTGATTCCAATTTATTGGACTCAAAACTAGAAATCATTACTCATAATGGGCTGGAGAGTGATTCTTATTTGGCCTGATACCAATTAGTGATGCCCATATATAAACATCACTAATTCCGATTCATATTCATTGTGGGTCGGCCCACGTGAAGAGAGAGAAGAGACAAATAGTGTCAGATAGCTGATGTTGACGCGGAGCCCATGTGTTTGGCCCATCATTAATTCATCCTTTTGTTTTTTTGGCCAATCAGAATTCATCATTTCTTTAATTATTTGTTTAAATTAATTAAACTACTGGAAAAATAAAATTTGAAAAAATCCAGAAAAATTTGAAAAAATATTCTAAAAATTATGATATTGAATCCAACAGCTATTTTCTCATTTTTTTTTTCTATAAATACCTCCTTTACTTCATTAACCTTTGAAATGAAATAAATTTGTGTGTGAAATTTTGGTTTATTAATCTTTATTAAATGGTACATTTGATCAAGATAATTTATTTGTAAATATATGTAAAATTGGACTCTTTTTAAAGATTTTATTAAAATAATGACATTGGTATCATTTTCATAAATAATTACCTTATAAATTAAAAATTAATGATCAATTAATCAAGATTAGGCCTAATTTAATTTGGTACAATAATATTATTCTCAGCCCCACTGCGAATACAACAAATATAAAAATCACTCTCAACACTATTCAGATAGGAATCAGGTCACTTTTCAGACAGAAATCAAAATCAAAATCACTTCATCACTGTGAAAGGACTTGGCAATGAGTGTATTCAGCATAATATTCTATCGACTTTTATAAACCGTTTTTAAGTGATAGACTTTTGTGAAGTTAATAAATTTCTATTGACTTTATAGACTCCATCAAATTATTAGAATTCTAAAAAGATAGAATTTTGTAGAATTTTATTGACTCTTGTAGAGTTTGGCAGACTTTTTTTATGAAATTATATAATTAAATTTTTTTTATAAAACAATGTATGTAAGATCAAATTGACGTCAAAGGTTGAACTTCAAAAGAAAAACCCATTTTCTTTCTCGTGAGCCCTAGCTATCAACCTTTATTGCTGATGCTTCTTCCACGTTTACTGATGCATGATCCATTGCAAGTTTCTTGTGGGTCTCTACTAATGTCTTTTCTTTCAAGTTTCTTCCTCATCTATCTATTTCAATTTTTTTTCTTTCTAGTGTTATCTCTCTATTTTATTTGTTCTAAAGAACTTGTGGCTCTTTATTCTTAATAACAACTTTTGATTTAACTCACGTCTCTATTCAACTATTTTCATGTTTGTAGTTCTACACAAACAGACATCAAGCCACCAACTAATAGAAAATCCTCAAAGAGAAGATCAAATTATTAAATTAAGGGCAATAGAGTGCTCAAATTTCAAAGTCATGAAAACAAAGATTTTTGACGTCAACAAACAGGCTTAGGGTTAAGTAGAATAAGGGGAAAGGAAAGGAGAAAAGGGAGGCTGCAAAGAGAGAAAAAAAAAATGGCTGCTATTTGCACACCCTTTTTCTTCTCATTACACACCATAAACCACTTTTTAATTTTTTTAATTTCTTTCTACACACCCTCAATTTTACCACATAACCTCACCTAAAAATAAAAAACCCTAACAGCCACCAAACCCAACCCATCCCTTGTACACAGCCACCCACTGTCGGATTCGTCGCTGGAGATGGCAGCTCACCTCTTCCTCCCCCTCCCTCTTTCGCTCATCTCTCACCTTTCTCTTTTTCACTCTCTCCCTTTCTATCGGCGACCACCCATTTTCTCACCATCGTCGACGTCTGCCTATCTGGAGTCTGCAGCAGATCAGAGAGAATGAGAGAAACAAAGGAGAGAAGAGTAAGAAAGGAAGAGAGGAGAAAGATAGGGAATTAGAGAGAGAGAGGGAAAGAGAGAGAAAGGGAGAGATAAAGGATTAAAGAAAGGGAATGGAGGCCTGCAAGGTTGCCGGGAATAGAAGCGGTGCACGGTGGGGTCAAGTTGGAGGTGGGAGGGGACCTAAAGAGAGAGAGTGGCTAAGGTAGAAATGAAGAGAGGAAAAAGAGAGAGAGAGAGAGAGAGAGAGAGAGAGAGAGAGAGAGGGGAAGGAGATAGGAGAGAGAAATAGAGGGAGGTGGCGGGCCAGCCGGCCAAAGGGGTTGCCGACAGTGTCTGGGTGGGGCGAGGGCGATGGTCGGTGGGGCTGGGCAATGGCCATGGGACTGGGGCAAGTGGCTGGGATGGGTGGGCTGGGGTTTGGGTTTTTTTTTTTATTAAAATAAAATTTGTCCTTATGGTAATTTTGCATTGGGTGAGTTTTGTCATTTCTTAAAAGAAAGCTACTATTTGCATACTATTTTCTCACTTTTTTTCTTTTCACGCCTCCACACTCCTCTTACAATTGAATTTTCTCATACACACACCCTCCCAATTACCATAATATCCCTATTTTATCCATTTCAAAAAAAATTTCACCACAACACACCCTATCAACTCAAAAAAAAAAAAAAACACACTCAGTCCCTCCCCCTTCCTCACTGACCACCTCCTCCTTTCACCTAGCCCCTCTCTCTCTCTCTCTCTCTCTCTCTCTCTCTCACATTCCCTCTACCCTCTGAATATCCACTTAAAAAAAAAAAGTTAAAGGTTCGGCAGACTAGTGCCGAAACTAGTCGTTTTGTTTGGCATTGGTTCACCGAAACTTGTATTTTCATTCGACAATTGTTTGCCGAATAAAACATGATTGTTCGGCGGATACCTACCGAACGTATCCTGGATGTTCGGCGGATCAGTGCCAAACCAACTGCATTTTTTTTAAGGTGGATGTTCAAACAGAGAGAGAGGGAAATTGAAAGGGATTTTTTTTAAGGTGGATGTTCAAACAGAAAGGGAAAGGGAAAGGGAAAGGAGAGAGAAGTCGAAGAAAAGAGAGATGAAATGTGTTAGGGGAGGGCTTTAGGGTCTTTTCACAATAAGGAAAATATGTAAAATCACTAATTAAGTGATGAGGGGTGTGCAAAGAGACGAAAAGTGCAAATAGCAGCTTTCTTCTTAAAATAGGCAAAAAGGGTGTGTAATGAGAGAAAGAGAGGTGTGCAAATAGCAGCTCTAAAAAAAATATTTTAGTATGAACTTCTAATAGAGGCATTGTCGCTTAAGATTTTCATTAATTTTATTTATTATTAATCTTAAGCATTTCTAAGTAGTTTTACAAAAGGATAAAGTTGTAATATCATGGGTAAATAAGAATAATCACTGATATCTTTTTTTAATTTTTATTAATGAATGATTGTTGGTCATTAGATTTAAACTTAGAATCTCATTTCAAGAGTTGGAGATTAACTACCACTGCTAGTGACTATATTGAGTGGTCATTGAAATAGCCCCCTAGCTTTTTTATTTACTTACTAGATTACGTAACAATATAAACGGACAAAACCACTTGCAAGAGTAGGTGGTTGTAAGCCTATAATAGCCTAATTAAACAGGTTATGCCAGGTTCAACCTGTTTAAGTTGGGCTCATTCGTGCTTTCGTGCCTTCGTGCCATGCACATGTTGCCTATATAGCTAAGATCTAGGTTTGTCACAGCCTACAACCTAGGGCCATTTCACGCTCGTGCCATAACTTAAACGAGTCGACCCACAAGCTTTTATTTTTCTTTTAGTTATTTTAAGACGAGAAAACTTATCTTATAATTTTTTTTATAATTGTATATTAACATTTTTTGCTTGGTTGTGAATTTCTTTACATAGGTGAAAAAACAATGGTCCACGAGTCGTGCATAGTTCGAACCTATTTCATGCTCTTTTTCTTGCGATATTTAGCTCATGGTATGTTTGATGGGCTAAAAACTTTGGCCCGAATAGGCTATTTACTCATGTCGTGCCTTGCTGGTTTTAATAGGCCAGCTTGACACTAGTTTTAATAAGAAGCAAGGAAGACGAGGTCGCTCTGCTTCGTAGACAAGGCTCCTTCCGTACTTTACTTACGAGCTCGCGTAGTACTCGCCCCTATCTCTAAAGGGGCTTATGTGGGGTTGAGTAAAAATATCGATACTGTACCGGTTTTGATACCGAAAAGTACCGATACCGAAAATACCGATGAATTCGGTAACGGTACCAGTTTACAAAATCCGATACCGACAGTATACCGATACCGACCGTATATTGAAAAAATATAATTATAATGATTCATTTTTATACATTTCTATACTATACTGGTATACCCTAAATATAAAATACTTAGTATTACTTTTCTGTATAATTTATAATTTTATATAATACATTTCTAATTTTCTATAATTTATCAAACATATATAAATTTATAAACCCTAACCCTACCCTAAAAGCCTAAACCCCATAAACCCTAAACCCCAAACTTATTAATCTTAAACCCTATATTTATACACAATTTAGATAATAAAATTAATAACCTAAACCCTAAATTTACCCTAAAGGCCTAAACCCCATAAACCCTAAACTTATTCTTCTAATTTATATATTTATACACAATTTAGATAATAAAATTAATAACCTAAACCATAAACCCTAACCTTATTCTTCTAATTTATATATTTATACACAATTTAGATCATAAAATTAATAACCTAAAACCCTAAACCCTAAGCTTTATATAAATGAAAAAACATATATTTGTTAGATTATATTTTAAGTAAATTAACAAATATATATGTTTAGGGTATTAATATGTATTTTTGTTAAATGTATTAACATATATAAATGTATGTTTGTTAAATTATATATTTATATATATGTTTTAAAACTTCAAACTTCCAAACCCCAATACACCAAACCCTAAACACGAAAAAAAAAAAAAAAAAACACTGTGATCTAAATTATCTAATCTCTCACTCTCACTCTCTATCTCTCTCAGTCACTGGGTCTCTCTCGCAGTCTCGCGCAGTCGCGCCGCCCTCTCGCCAAGTCGCCAGTCGCCACCATCTCGCCAGTCTCCACCATCGAGCCGCTCTTGGAGATTTCGCCAGTCGTCCCTCTGTCTCGCACTCTCTGTCTCGCCCTCTCGCCACCATCTCTGTCTCGCCGCTCTCTCGCCACCATCTCTGTCTCGCCGCTCTCTTGCCACCATCTCGCCCCTCTGTCTCGGGGTTCGCCTCTCTGTCTCTCCCTCTCTCTGTCTTATCTCTCCCCCTTTCTCTGTGATTTTTTTAATTTGGTGTTGTAGTCGGCACCCCCACTCTCCGACCGATACCGCCACTCTCTTCGGTATGGGTGTTTCGGTACGGTACTTCTTCTTCTAGAAATGCTAGGGTTTAAGAAAAACGAAAACTCAGTGGTAAATGCTTCAAAGTTTGACACTGAATTCTGTTTTGTTTCTTCAATTGAAGTTCTTGGTTGTAGAATCTGAACAAAATCTTGATCAATTTTTGGCATTGCAAAAAAAACCTGAAACCCAGAAAACAGAGAAATCCAATGAGTCATCCATACGTGAGCTCGAAAGCGGAGCTGAAACGCAGGGAGATTCAGAAGAAGAAAGCCAAGTCCGGAGGGTTCGAGTCTCTGAACCTGAGCCCCAATGTCTTCAGAGGAATCAAGCGCAAGGGCTACAAAGTCCCCACTCCCATCCAGCGCAAGACCATGCCCCTTATTCTTGCTGGAAACGACGTCGTTGCCATGGCCAGAACTGGTTCGGGCAAGACTGCGGCGTTTCTGGTTCCCATGCTTGAGCGCTTGAAGGAGCACGTACCTCAGGGTGGTGTTAGGGCTCTCATCCTGTCTCCCACTAGAGACTTGGCGCTTCAGACGCTCAAGTTCGCCAAAGAGCTCAGCCATTTCATGGGTACGTACCCATATTGTTTTGAATTAGTAATTTTTTTTTTTTCTGAAAGAAAGTTGAGGAAACTAGAAGAATTTTAAGTACCCAGTTCATGAAAACTGTTGGTTTTACAAAGGAGTGAATTTTATGTTCTGCATTTAAGGTCATAGACTCATGTTAACTTGGTAAGTATGAACCAATATTGTTTAAGTAGTACTTTTATTTATTTTTTATCGAAAAGTGTAGAAAATGGAAGATTTTGAAGTACCTAGTTGATGAAAACTGTTGGTTTTACAAAATAGCGAATTTTAAGTTCTGCATAAAGGTCATAAACTCATGGTAAGAATGAACCAATATTGTTTTCTTTGTTGCAGATATTCGTATTAGTTTATTAGTTGGTGGTGATAGCATGGAAACTCAGTTTGAGGAATTATCCCAAAACCCTGATATTATAATTGCAACTCCCGGTAGGCTGGTGCACCATTTATCTGAGGTTGATGACATGTCATTGCGCACTGTGGAGTATGTTGTTTTTGATGAAGCGGATAGTCTCTTTGGCATGGGTTTTGCTGAGCAGTTGCATACGATCCTTGCGCAGCTCAGTGAGAATCGCCAGACCTTGCTTTTTAGTGCAACATTGCCCAGTGCTCTTGCAGAGTTTGCAAAGGCTGGTCTGCAAGACCCTCGGCTTGTGCGTCTTGATTTGGATACTAAGATTAGCCCCGACTTGAAGCTTATGTTTTTCACCTTGCGACAGGAAGAAAAGCATGCGGCAATACTTTATTTGATACGGGAGCATGTTAGGTCTGATGAGCAGACTTTGATATTTGTGTCCACAAAACACCATGTGGAGTTCCTCAATATCTTGTTTAGAGAAGAGGGCATTGAGCCTTCTGTATGTTATGGTGACATGGATAGTGATGCTCGCAAGATTCATATATCAAGGTTTAGGTCGAGAAAGACTATGCTATTAATTGTCACTGATATTGCAGCTAGGGGAATTGACATTCCATTGCTTGACAATGTTATCAATTGGGACTTCCCCCCAAAACCTAAACTTTTTGTCCATCGAGTAGGCCGTGCTGCTAGGGCTGGTCGGACTGGTACTGCATTCTCTCTTGTGACATCTGAAGATATGCCTAACCTTTTAGATCTTCATTTGTTTCTTTCAAAGCCGATTAAGCCTGCACCCACAGAGGAGGAGGTATTACAGAATATGGATGGAGTAATGGCCAAGATCGATCAAGCAGTTGCAAATGGAGAAACTGTCTATGGGCGTTTCCCCCAGACAGTTATTGATCTTGTTTCTGATAGGGTTAGAGAGATAATTGACTCTTCTGCAGAACTCAGTCTTATGCAGAAAACCTGTGCAAATGCATTCCGCTTGTATTCAAAGACAAAACCCCCACCTTCAAAGGAATCTGTTAGAAGAGCAAAAGATTTACCATGCGAAGGGTTGCATCCAATTTTCAAAAATGTACTGGATGGTGGAGAGTTAAAGGCTTTGGCATTTTCTGAGCGGTTGAAGACATTCAGGTTCCACATTAAAAGCATTGGCCTTTTTTTGTTATTTTTTATTATTTTTTTAATTTTTTTTTTTTTCTGTGTATTTCAAATAACATTTCCTGATATCCTTCTATACTGTTTCTTCTTATGGGATTTGAAGTTTAAAATTTTAACCATTCAATGGCTGATTTATTCTAGACCCAAGCAGACTATTCTAGAAGCTGAAGGTGAAGCTGCTAAATCAAAGAATCTGCAGGTAACTCTCCACTTTTTCTGCAGAATTCAATTAATTGGAAACTGCATGGTCTCTACTTTAGAGAATTTTCTTTATATTTTTGATTTGCTATTTCTTTATTGAATTTGGGAATTTCCTGTTGGCATACCGTATAGAGGATCTGAAGGAAACTGTCATAATTGTCTGTGAGGAAATGCTGATTTTACTTCCTTTTTATGAAGATTCCTTTTGTTTTGTTTTGTCCTTTTTTTTTTTTTTTAATTTATGTAAGAAACACAAATTTATTAGAGTAATTATGAGGATTACTTTCATTGAGAGTAATTCAACAGGTAAGCTGAGTGGTGAGAAGGTATCAAATAGTTAAACCCTAAGAGCTGAACTTTAAATACTAAGAATGGTCAAATAGTTGAAGAAGCATATTCTTAGTAATTGTTTGTTTGCATCTTGCATCTCTTTCCCAGCCTGTTTTTCCAATTACTAGGAACTTAATTTCTGGAAATTTTCTCTGCTTGCCTGAATTCATTGTTTCAATTTAATATTTCACCTTTATATATTGCATTCACATTTGGAATCACCCCCCTCCCTTTTTCTCCCCCAACCAGTCCACAATGTATGTTTGTGCTCCTGTCTGTAGATGTATGTTTTTTCTTTGAGCAGAATATGTGTGCTTGAAATAACTTATGTTCTGTTCAATATGATATCAACTATTTTCTCCCTAGATGTGTATTGCTTACCTGAATATGTGCTATTACTTGTGTCTTCTTTTCACAATATTCAGATGTGGTCGTATATGGTTTTATATCAAGTATATGGCTTATTTGCAGGGTTCTTCTCGTCAATGGGTTGATGTAATGAAGAAAAAAAGAGCTATTCATGAAGAGATCATTAATTTAGTTCATCAACAACGTTCTAATAATCCTGTGGAAGAGGTAAAGCTTTCAATATAATAATTTATGGTTTTCCTGTTTTTGAAATGCTACCTTGACTACAGTTTTTTTTAATCATAATCGCTAAATTTTGTTGCAAACAACTATGTTGATGGCATCATGAAATGTTTATAGCACATGTAGGAATGACTTTCTATTGCCTGCTGCCTAGTTATTAACATGAAGTAGCTTTTGGTAACAAGTTCTATGATGTGCATCACTTTTGAGACTGCTGCAAGAAGTGATCTCATTCTATGGGAATTAATTTGAAAATCAAATATTGGCCTTGTATTTCTGTTTTCTCTACAAACCAAGGGTGAAATGTATAGGGAGTTTTACTACTATGGATTATCATTTATAGTGAGGTCAATTTGGAATAAAGACTATCTTTTCAATAAACTACTTCTCCCGTATATTTTTAGAGGGTTCTCTTACGTTTGAGTGAACATTGATTTCACTATAATTTAAGAGAAATAATACTGATAAACGATGAGGAAGTGAGATTTCACTTAGAGTACTCATTGATTCTAGCAAATGTGAAAAGATTATCTTCTCTTGTTTAATTTTGGAGGCTTGTATAATAAGTTTCTATGGGTTTCTCTACTCATTACGGTGATATCTTCGTGAGTCACAGAGAGAGAGAGAGAGAGAGAGAGAGAGAGAGAGAGAGAGAGAGAGAGAGAGAGCTGGGGTTGCAGTGTAATATTAATTAATGTGGAAAATAAGAGTTAGTTTTCAATGAATTATTTATGTTAGATTTCCACTTGGTCAAGTTTTGTAGGTGATTGAATCAGTGATGAATCATAAAATCACCATCGCTGGGATTGGCTGGGGTTGAATGTTCACTGTCCAGCTTGGTCGAAGCTAAGTAGGACAGCGAAGCACCTCTGCCATGCAGCTTTCTTTCTATTCTTGCTTTATACTAATTGATGACGGTAATTTCCGAATAGTGTAATTCAAGGTTTGCTCTCAATAATCAATTAAATATGATGCTTTCCAGGAGTATTTTATTTTGAATTGTTTGTATTGCCCATTGGCTAAAATGAATTTTGGGTACTCACAGGAAGTCGAAGATGAGATTATATCTTTAAAGGGAAAGGAGAAAAAAGGTATTCCTTAGTCCAGTTTTACCATTGAATTAGATCTCTCTCTCTTTCTCTCTCTCTGTATTACATATTTTTTGCTCACTTTTAAACTAAGAACTGATAAACAGTATGGGATATTTGTTCCACGCATGAGCTGTTATTCTAATACTTAGAGAGGAACTTATCATCCTGATTGCGGAACTATTCTATACTCATTTTAATGAGTAAAGTTGTGAGTTATCTACTAAAATAACTTGGTCAAAGGTGTGTGGCAACTGCCAATTTAATTCTGCAGTTTTTGTCATCATAAGTTTGTCCCATTGTTCTGCTTCGTTAGGAGTTGTTTAATTGAAATTGTTACTGAAACCTGGTATTGTTATGAGTATATTTTATGATACCTTTTGCTCTCTCTCTCTCTGGAAAGATATGCTACTTTTTGCTTATTTATAATTGGAAAAATTTATTTATAATTATTTTTAGAATCTTAGTGCATTTCAGATATAAAATGTTTTAGAATTAATTGTTCTAGAATTCTAGTAATTGAACTGTTTTAGTGGAAAGTTATATTACCTTGTAATCTCAAATGAAAAAGGAACTTACATTGAAGGAAAATAATTTTAAGAACAATGTGAAAGGTCTATTATCTTCCCTCCTTCTGAAGTCTTTTCTGTAGTGCAGTAAATGAACTTATCTAAAGAGGGAAGATAGGATCATAGGAAATAGGACAGGGTCAAGGGCAAAAAGAAACCTACAACCTTCGAAAAACAAGACATACTCATTTAATTGTCTTTTTAACATGCTCCTTAATTGTCTTGCTACCCTCACTTTTAAACATGATGGGAGTGATCCAGCTCCTTTTTTTTTTTTTTTTTTCTTTTCTGTTACACATTTATGCATGTTTATGATTGGTTTTTGGGATTGTTAATACTTTTTTTTGTTTTCTCTTGGATTTTAGAATCTTCAGGCTCCAAAAGAAAGGCAAAAAGCTTCAAGGATGAGGAATACTTTATAAGTTCAGTACCAACAAATCATGTAGGTCATATAACTTTTATAATTTCTCAAGTTATGCTGGTATATTGCAATATAAAATTCTTCACCTTGATTTTAAATTCAATAATTGTTACATCAAATAGTTGTGTGTTTTAAGTTGTGCTGTGGATTTGGATCACAAAAATTGGAACCTGGCTGACCTTCTGGACTTATATCCTGGTATTGTTGTGCAGCATACAGAAGCAGGACTCTCAGTAAGAGCGAAGGATGATTTTGACTCAAATAGGTAATATTCGATTCTACTTTAGCTTAATGGAAATTGATTTAACTAATTTTTAACTCATCTTATGGTATTGGTCTTCAAGTGTTGCTATAAATAAATGAAATCATTTGGTTGGGGGGGGGGGGGGGGGTGGGGTATTTGCGCGGTTTCTAGTGTATTGTCTGGAAGTTCTTTGACAATTCAATGTCTCATGTATGCCCAGTTTTTCTGGCAGTATGCAATTCCAATATCTCTATGCTTTTATCTCTCTCTCTCTCTCTCTCTCTCTCTCTCTCTTGCTCGTTGGTGAGTGTGCTTATTTGGGGGTTGGGTGGGAGGACAGTAATATCTTCCAGCTGTACCCCCAAATCAGTGTGGAAGAGTCCTCACTTTCAACCCTAAGTTTTATTAGCTGAGGGGGCTTAATTATCTGAATATTTTTGTCAAGTTTAGATATATGCAGCATTGTCTTCTCTTATGGTCTGGGCACCAGTTGACCCCATTTTTCTTTATAGGTTGGATGGTGCTGTTTTAGATCTAGTTGCAGATGATAATGTGGGCATGAAGAGACAGAAATCTGTTTATCATTGGGATAAGGTACTTTTAACTGTATTATTATTTTCTTGTTATTTTGTTTAAACTATTTTTCTCTTAACCTCACGAAACTGATGGGTGGCAGAGGGGGAAAAAGTACATAAAGTTGAATAATGGAGATCGTGTGACTGCCAGTGGCAAGGTAATTTTTTTATTGCCTATTTTGACATCCATAAGTAATTGTACTTGTGCTTTCTTTTGACAATTTGATGCAGTAAGTTGTATGAGAAAATTTTGGATTTTGATGGGTATGGGGCTATTGAGTTAAAGGAGAAAGAAAATTAAAGAATTGATGATGTTAGGCAATCACACCTAGGTTTTGTAGAAGCCATTGGAACTCATAATAATCCGTGTGATCATTTTCAGATTACATATAGGCCTTATATATAGGCAATATTCCAAATTCTTTCCTGTTTTTCATTATGGACTAGAATTCCTAAGTAAAAAGAAAAGGAACTGCTAAACTAACTAGGAAGCTACTATAACAAATTGGAAGGTACTAAAAAATTTAGACTCACGGACCCATGGTACAGATAATTCAAGCAAATATGAAATTTACTGGAATACCTGGATTAATAGAACTTGAGAGAAGTTAGATTGAAATAAATAGCATGAAATATTATACAAAGGCTTAAACCAACCCAAGACTAAGTCCCTGAGAAGATCCTAAACCGTCAGACGCATCCTAAATCAATGCTTAGGCCTTTTTTCAAATAAAAAACAAATTTTATTACTATCAAGATCCAATACAAAACTTAGTGAATGAGATGTCCGCTACAATCATGGAAAACAAAAGCTACCTCAAACTGTACATCTATAGAAATCTCAATTTCAAGCTGACCCAAAATTTCCTAACAAGAAAATGTAAAAACTAGCGCCAAGCCACAGCTCCTTTCCAGTCAATAAGAATAGCCGAAGAAGATACCTCCCGAAATTCAGAGGATCCTGAAGTCCAAAGAGAAGACCAAAATCTTTCTTTCTCCCTGTAGTGAATTAACACCCCCTGTGATCTTGTCCTTGATGTATTCTAGAGTTAAAACAGATATAGCAAACAACACACAATATGGCAGCAAAAGTAAACACAAAGAACACCAAGATTTGTTATCGAGGTTCGGCTAACTTTGCCTACGTCCCCGTGTGATCCTTAGAGAATCACAGCTGCACTATGTATAGAATAAGAGTACAAGAACTTATTGAAACCCTATACTACCCAACTCGCAGCCGCTCTCTTCTCTCTTGCACAAATAGCTCTCTTGTGTTTTTCCCTCTTGAAAAACCCTTCCCTTGAAGTCACTCACCCTTGAGTCTCTAACCCGAGTCTCCCTTTGAGTTTCTTCCCTAGAAGTCTCTAGCTATATATATTTTTTTTTATGAGACTTGCAGCAGCCTATTTATAGAGCATAGACTTACCTCTTACAATATGGATTCCTAATCCTAATAGAATTAGGTAATCTACTTATTAGCTAATTCTATTCCCTTGTACACAAGGAAAACCCTTTAGAACTCCTTCCCACACTAAGAAAGTCTTGTGCAAGTCCTATTTGTCTTCCAAAATCGTACCCCACTAGGAAAACAACAAACTACCTCACTGCCCAGTCTCCCTACTGCTCTTGGCCAGAACTGTAGCTTCCTCCAGAAATTTCCGACGAGACAAAACCACAACAATCTCCACCTTGGCGAGTCGGAACCAAAGCCATGAATGTTGTACCTTCGAGATATTCTCTAGTCTTGAAGTAACCTCGAACAAACCTCCAAAACCCCTTCACATTGGCAAAAAACCTATTGCCTCAATGCACCTTAAGTGAGAAGGTGCTCCACCTCAATCAACTAACTTTGAAGATTGAGCAAGCTCAACCCGAGCTTGTACCTTCGAATCTTAATTGCAGCCTCAAGATTCTCTTCGCCTTTTGTTCCATAAACCCATTCATAGCCAACGTTCTCCTTGGATTTAGGAACTAACTTCCAACTGAAGTTCCTTTGTAGAGACAACCTAGCACACCTCCGACGTTCCCATTCCTTACTCTCACAAGCCCCCTTGAATGTAGCCGGATTTCCCTTACTAACACTATAGTAACCTCTGTCCTTTTCCCACCAAAACTTATGAGTTAGCTTGATGGTACTTTTGGGCTTGGACTGCCTTGTGCTCTTTTTCTCCACCTGTTCTTGAACCTTTGTTGATTGTTGTTGCTGCCCAAACTCTTCAACCCTTGTGTTATGCTCCACCAGCTCAGAGTTGGCCTTCTCTTGAACTGGATTTACCTTCATAACCACCTTGATTGCCTTTATGGTTGCATCTTCCTTAACAACAATCAAACCTTCCTCATCTTTATTGACTTCCCTTGCTGCATCCTTGAAGTCAATCTTTGATGAATAACTAACCAAGCAACAATCATGATTTGTTGCTTCTTCTTCCTTAGCCGTAGCACTTATTTGATGAGACTCTTCCTTTGTGAGATGATGCCCTTGCTCTCCCTTGTTACAATGCTCCATGAGCTCAACATCCAAGCTCTCTTTGGTAGACGCAGCTGCTCCACCTATCACTGTAACCCCGGAAAGCTTGTAGAGATTATTAGATTGCACAACTCCCTTCAGGATCACACTTAATCCTTTTGAGACTTGGAGCTTCCCTGCTCTAGACTTGAATGCATACCCATTCTTCTCTAGAGTTCCAAGAGAGATAAGATTTCTTTTCAATGTAGGAATATATTGCACATTCCCAAGCAACCTAACAATTCCATCTTGCATCTTCACCTTGACTGTGCCGACGCCATGAATCTTGCACACAGAGTTATCCCCCAACAAAACTTTGCCCTTACTAGATTCCTCATATGTATGAAACCACTCCTTGTTTGCACACATATGAAAACTACATCCGGAGTCCAAATACCAAGCATGTGGAGTAGAATTACCTGAAGATACCACCAAAAGCTCCCCATCGTCGACCACGACGTTACTTGAGTTTTCATCCCTTTTCTTCTTCTTCTCCAGCCATATCTGGCAATCCCTTTTCCAGTGGTCTAGTAAACCACACTCGAAGCAACCACCTTCTTCATCGGAATCATTGGACTTCCCCTTTTTGCTAGATCTGCCCCTCCTTTCCTTCCCTCGACTCTTCTCCTTGCCCTTAGCGTAAAGGCCTTGTGATGACTGAGTGCCTTCAGTTAAATCATCTAACTTTGCATATGACTGGAGCGCTTGCACCACGTCATCAAGCTTTAGAGTCTCCTTTCCAAACATCAAAGTTGTTCGGAAGTGCTTGAAAGAAGATGGCAGGGATCTCAGCAAGATGATAGTCTTATCATCATCCTTGTAAACTTCTTCGACCTTGTCGAGATTAGCTATGCAATGCTGAAATTTGCATACATGATCCGCTACATCTCCACCTTCTTCTAGTCGAAGCCCGAAGAGTTCATCCTTCAAGAAGAGTTTATTGGACACCGTCTTGCCCATATAAACACTCTCTAACTTGTCCCATGCTTCTTTTGCTGTCATCGCCTCTGTGATGTGAGACCTCACAGATCTTGTGAGGTGGATCTCTATTGAACTCTTGGCCTTCTTGAGAACCTTGTTCCATGTTCCTTCTGACGTGGTTGTCGGCTTCTCACCAAGAAGTGCATCATCCAGATCCTGCTGCACCAGCACGTTCTTCATCATCCGTTGCCAATCTGTAAAATCATCCTTGCCATCATATGGCTTCAAAGCAGGCCTTAAATCCCCTAAGTCCATGCTTCGACCTCCTCTAGACATCACGGACACCTATTACCAACCTGGCTCTGATACCAATTGTAGTGAATTAACACCCCCTGTGATCTTGTCCTTGATGTATTCTAGAGTTAAAACAGATATAGCAAACAACACACAATATGGCAGCAAAAGTAAACACAAAGAACACCAAGATTTGTTATCGAGGTTCGGCTAACTTTGCCTACGTCCCCGTGTGATCCTTAGAGAATCACAGCTGCACTATGTATAGAATAAGAGTACAAGAACTTATTGAAACCCTATACTACCCAACTCGCAGCCGCTCTCTTCTCTCTTGCACAAATAGCTCTCTTGTGTTTTTCCCTCTTGAAAAACCCTTCCCTTGAAGTCACTCACCCTTGAGTCTCTAACCCGAGTCTCCCTTTGAGTTTCTTCCCTAGAAGTCTCTAGCTATATATTTTTTTTTTTATGAGACTTGCAGCAGCCTATTTATAGAGCATAGACTTACCTCTTACAATATGGATTCCTAATCCTAATAGAATTAGGTAATCTACTTATTAGCTAATTCTATTCCCTTGTACACAAGGAAAACCCTTTAGAACTCCTTCCCACACTAGGAAAGTCTTGTGCAAGTCCTATTTGTCTTCCAAAATCGTACCCCACTAGGAAAACAACAAACTACCTCACTGCCCAGTCTCCCTACTGCTCTTGGCCAGAACTGTAGCTTCCTCCAGAAATTTCCGACGAGACAAAACCACAACACTCCCATGGTTCCTTAAGTCCAGTTTCAGCATGATCTTCAAAAATCCTCTCACTCCTCTCCCACCAAACTACCCAAAAAATTGCTAACAAACTACATTTCCCTAAATTTTTGCCTCCTACTCTTCCCAAAAAGCTTGTCTTTCACAGAATTAGCATGCACATCTTACATTGCCTCTAACAATCTCAGCCACAACTTTAAAGCTACTGGACAGTGAAGGAACAGATGATCTACACTTTCACTATGAGCTTTACCCATTATATACCACTGAGGGAACATACATACCTTTGGTATTCTTCTTTGAATCAAAGGGCATGTTTACTAACCAGGAATGAGAATGGATAAGGGGCCCACATGAAATCAGGAATGAGATTCCATATTTTTGGAGGAATTGGATTTTTTTTTGGGGGGGGGGGGGGGTTTCGAATTGGGAGAGGGGCAATCGGAATGGAAATCTTATGTCCAAAATACCCTCACCTATTTTTTGATAATCCAAAAATACCCTCTATAGATAAAATCCAAAAACATAAGATGACACCATGTTCAATTTAGATGAGGTTAATATTTATTTTTTTGTATAATCAGGGTCTTTTTTTTTCTTGCAAAATGAATGCCTCTATTATTAGCATTTTAATAGAGGTGTTACAAAGAAATATATCAAATTTCTATTTGTTATATATTACTATAAAAAAAAAAAAGTTTAGAGAATATAGGAAATCTATTTTTTCTTTTTACACCACAGCAATATTTCCAAAATATTATAACTTATAATTAAAAGTATAAGAATTAATAAATTTTTTTTTCAAAATGTTGTGGTAGGATTTATTTTTAGTAAAATGAATTTTTTTCATTTAAAAAATTGTGATTATTTAATAGTTGACATAAATATAATTAAGGCCAAAGTTCACTTTTAGTTAGTTATTCAATGACTTATTTAACAAATTAATTGACAAAAATGTTAATGTGTCCTTGAATTGCAATGATTTGTAAACTACAGGACTAAAGTGGAACCTAACTCAAACTACAAGGACCAAAAGTGAAATTAAGCCTGTAATTAATTTGTATGAGGGCATTTTAGTAATCAAACTGGTTTTGATTCCGATACCTGCCAACTAGTAAACACGTCATCAATTCTGGTTCATGCTGATTCCGATTTTTACTCATTCTTATTCCTACTCATTCCGATTCATGTTTTTTTTTTTTTTTTTATTCCTGCTCATTCCGATTCCAGTTTAGTAAACATACCCTAAGATGTATTAACTCTGCCTTGGGTGATTAGTCAACTCAAAAGGTAAAACTTTGGGGGGACCTTAGCTTTCCATAATGAATGTCATTTAGAAAGGTAAATCCATGGTTCTATGCAGATTTACATGTTATGTTGGGCTGTTAAAGAACAGTTTCATGTCAGCATGGAAGTATTATAAAATGACATAGTGTGGAGGGTAGAGATTGAGTAGTGAATGAGGGGGAAAAAAGAGAACGTAAATTTGTGTTGAAGGTTTTGACAAAAGGGGCAAAAGAAATAAAGGGGGATGCAAATGACATTGTTTCTACGGATGTGCCATATTTGTTCTTTGTTATAGAAACATGGAATTTTCCAAGATTGAGACCATATGCTTATTTTTGGTGAATCTTATTTTTGAGTTAATACACTAAAATTCCCTATGTTAGCGTGTTGACGACTTAAAACGGTAAACCTTACATTTTCAGAAATTACAAAAGGACTACTTGAGGTTTGGTTTTGGTTTCGCAACACTCTCTCCATTGGTTCACCATCAGTCAAATGTTGACATCAGTTTTAGAAAACATTTTTTAATACCAAAATTGACCTTAAACAACAATAATAACCAAGATTAAGATATCTTACACCCAAAATAACATCTAAACACACTCTAAGAGGGTGGTGGCTCTTAGCTTTGTGAACAATTCTGTTTTTGACTAAAAAATTAGTTTGCGAAGAATGTTTTACATCGTAAGGGTATTTTAGGCTTCTACCGATTATGTCATATTTGTCAATTGACTGTTATTGGGGGTGTCTGTAATTAAGTGCGTGTAAGTCATAATTACACTAAACCTGAGGGGTGTTTGTGTAATTAAGCCTCTAGTTCCTTTAGGTGATTTCATTGTATTTTCTAGATGCTAGCCTGCAATAACTATTGTTTGCTTATTGGGTAGTTCAGAACTTTTGATGCTATATTTTTATGGTGTATAGATAAAGACAGAGAGTGGTGCGAAAGCAAAACTTGAGAAAACTGGGATATACAAGAAGTGGAAAGAACGTTCACACAATAGAGTATCTCTCAAAGGAACAACTAGTGAAGGGAATGCTGAGGAAGCCACAGGTAATGCTCTCTTTTGCAAATTTATATTCTTTGCTCTTCTTTCTCTTAAATTTGATTGATTTTTATTTTCATAATTGTGTTGTGGTATTACACTATCCAACATTGGGTGGTGCCCAGATGTAAGGACTGCTCAAAGGATTTCTTCCAGTACTTGTGAAAGATATCAAATGCATTATTTTATTCATAATCCTCCTCCCCCAAGTTTCTGTTTTTCTTTCTATATAAAAGAATCTCTTACTATAATAGCCTTAACACTTCATCTGATTAAAAGTTGGAGAATAGGGTCATCATGAAAAAACTTCTTTGATGTATATTTCTGAGTTATTAGTTACCTATAATGATTGGGTAAGTGCTGTTAGTGGCCTAAGCCACAGTAACTGATCATATTGCCTAGTTTTGAAAGAGAATGATGTTTCAGATAAGATATTCTTACTGAGGAAATGTCATTGGTTGCAAATTAAACCATGTTTTATTTGGTAATTGTTTGATATAATTAATAATTCCGCATTGCATTTTTCCACAAATGTTTTGCTGATTTTATACTGGGTAAAAGGATCAGTTCTGCACCATCCTGCTTATCATAGTCCTGTTATTTATTTTCTGATAGCCTTACACCCATCTTCTTCAGTTCCCATTTTGGTTTTTTTTTTTTGGTGTTTGTTTGATGCAATCAGATTTTTTTGTGCGGGTTTTAATCTTTGGTGCCTTTCCATGTTTGCTAGCTGCTAAAATGGGACAGGCCTTCCTGTCATAAACTTAACTGTTCAATGAGATAAAGCTACGCACTCAATGTATAGCAAGTAGGACAGTCGATGTAAACTGTGCACTTGCTAATTTTCTGGTAATGTTGAAATATAAAAGAAATTTGTACACATCATCCTAGTTGGTGCACTGGTGAAGGTCTATCGTCGTGCTTCCATTTTGTTATTTTTTTGTTGTTGGTTGTATTAAAGGGTACTGCAATAAAAGCTGGTTGTCTCTTTGGATGAGCTAAGAAGTCTTGATTAGATGGATGTATTATATAACTGAGCATGCATGTCTCTTTTGCAGGTAACCGTCGGTGGCAGGGGCAAAAGGGCAAATTTCGGGGAGGCGGAGGCAAGAAGCAGCACTCTGTGCCTAATGCTCATGTGCGTTCTGAAATCAAAGACTTAGAACAAGTTCGGAAGGAGAGGCAGAAGAAGGCAGACAGAATATCTTATATGAAGAGCAAAAATACTAAGGGTAAAAATTCTGGTAAAAATGGAAAAAGAGGAAAGCCAAGGAGGTAAAGAATTGCCCGATATGAGTCTTGTGAGTTTTTCCTTTGTTCCTTCAGTAAAAACAATTTTTAGAGCACCATATATGGGTGGGAATGGAAGTTTAGTGTAATCACTAAGAAGGAGAAAAAGAAAAAAAGAAAAGATGAAGTATTGTTATCAAGTCACTGTACTTACAAATTCAGCCAATTTTGTGCTTCTCTCAAAGGATGGATGCTGTTGTGAATTAATTTGTTGTGTAGAAAAGTTCATTTATTTGCTTTTCAGTATTATTCTTGATCAAACTCTCAAAACTACTTGCAGTCCCAAGCTATACATGTGTCATTTTGGATGGTAACCAAACTTCACGTCGAGGGTAGTGGTTGGGTGATGGACTATAACTCGGACAAAAACTAGCTACTTAGTGGAAACATGTTTGCAATTGCATGTATACCAGAAGGTGCAATAACATTTTTTCAAAACCAATTATCTGTAGGAAATTTTACTAGAACCAGGACCAAGTGGCTAATTAGGCACATAATAGCCTGGCCAGTGACAAATGCGTTGCGCATCAAGCTTTAGGGTTTTACAGGACAAAGTATCCCTAATGTGGTTTAGATATCCCGCAATCAATGAGGAATTCTCCTATAAACATGAAAAATGTATGGTTTAGATATCCCGTAATGAATGAGGAACTCTCCTATAAATATGTATACTCACATTCTTCCATGTTACTCCTGGTAGCAAATTTCTACTAAAAGAAGCATCATATGTGGTGCTATGAGGGAAATAGAATGTTCTTGTTTTCTATGCTGATATTATAACAAAAAAGACATTTGAGTTTTCGGTTAAGTGTTTTGGATTTAGAATTTAGTGTTTAAGATTATATTAGAAAAATAATTCAATAGAAACTTAAAACAATATAATTTTAGATATCTTGGCACACAAAATTTAAGCAAAGCATCATCCAGACCTGAGCACTTTGCAATCATCTTAATCATTGACATTTCTTGAAAATAATTACACTGATGAATCATTTTTAAACATGGTAACAGATACGTACTAACATTCCTCGGTTTTTAGGTGGCTGACCAATGTTTTAAATCTGTTAAACAATGAATTCCTTGTTGGAAATAAGGCAGACTAAAGAGATCAGGTCTATTGTACTTTTTTTTTTTTTTGGCCAGGGATCAGGTCTATTGTAATTAATTACTCAGAAACCAGATCTTTAAGTTAAATCAGCTTAATCAAATACCCTAACATATACATCGGTGGTATACCTGCGTTTGTCTCAATAAAATAACAATACAAGACAATACACAGTTTTCTCTTTTCACTTTGGAAAATAATCCAAAAATATAATCCAATTGTATTTAAACAATCAATTACTCTAATCCCTGAAGGAATTCGGCAGCTAAGAGCCCAACCCAGTGACAGCTCCCTGGAAGGCTGGAACCTTGAAAAGCAGTTGAGAATATAAAAAGCTATCTATTGCCGAATGCCTATCATAAGCGCCACTATGGGGACAGTTAAAAAAACTGTTGTGCTCCCGCGAAAAAGTGGTTTCGAGCATTTCTTTATTTCTGTGCAAACTGGAAAGGCAAGTGCAAAGTGCAAATCAGTCAGTCTGACCATCTCTCGCCCCCACTACTCTTTCTTTCTTTCTCTCTCTTTTTCTGAGCCTTAACTTTTCACATTCTGAGCTCTGTGAGAGTTAGTGAGTCCTTTGGCAATAAGCAACTTAGCAAGAAACAATGGTGAAAGAAACTGAGTACTACGATGTCCTCAGCGTCAGCCCCTCGGCTTCCGAAGAGGAAATTCGCAAGGCCTATTATCTCAAGGTTCATTATTTCATATATATTCCTCCATTTTTCTGAATTTGATCAGATTGAAGTTTGATATGCTGTACATTTCAATATTTCATAATAGTTTTGCATTTATTTTTTAACTTCTTTTTAACCCTTTTCTCAGTTAATTTTGGTGCATTGGTATGATTCATATGCAAGAATGAATAAATGAATTTCAACCATTAATTCTAAATTTATAATAGATATATTTTGTTTAATGTTCTTACCTTTCTTATGACCTTAGAATGGAATTATTTGGTGGTAGATCCCGCTTGACTGATAATGGGCTGCCTTCTTTTTGTCTATTTTGAAACATTAAGGACTGAGTGAAATGGGAATCTGATCGAGCTTCAGAAGAATATGAATATTTTGATTGCTAAATTATTAAGAGACCTTAATCACTTTATTGATCTTTGATTACTCATACTAACACATTTTTTGAAACTTACATGTCATTTATGGGTTTATGCTTTCTTTTGTTCAAATCTTGGTGAACTATTTAACTTTGTTTAATGAGCGTTTTTATGAACTGGGAATCTTTTTCTGTATTGAAAACTCAAGAATCTAATAGGGAGAAGCTATATGTATTGGTGCAGGCAAGGCAAGTTCATCCAGATAAAAATCCAAACGATCCACAAGCGGCTGAAAGATTTCAGGCAAGTCCACTGCTTCTAATTCTTCTTGGTATGGTTTGTAATCAGCCCTTTTATGAATCAAAAGGAGGCTAAATAATTATTGGTTTCCACCCTTTTAATAGAATCGGAGCCATTTTTCTTTTTCTTAAGCAATAAAATCAACTCTGATTCATTGCAGCGTTGCTCTGTCATTTGTTTGCTCTGAAAATGGGTTGCTGCATTTAAGTTTCTGTGAAGACACAGGCGCTATTATATTGTCTTATTAACTTGAGCCGTTTTATGTTGTATCACATATTTGTATGGTCTGTTACCCTTCTTTTTTTTCTTTTTTTTCTTTTTTTTCTTTTTTTTTTTGTGGGTATAAAAATCTTAATATTTGCAGGTACTAGGTGAAGCTTATCAAGTTTTGAGTGATCCAGTGCAAAGAGATGCATATGATCGAAATGGAAAGTATTGCATATCTAGGTAGAATACTTACATTTGCTTGTGCTCGTACACACACACACACACACACACTATATTGTCCTATCACAGAATTGTCACTTGAGCTCTTTATTGTGTAAAGGAAATGAAAATGTTACAGTTGGTTATAAAATTATACTTGCTTACAATCTTTGTGTCTTGCCTTTACTCATCTACACATTCTTGACATAAATTATGGCTTCATTTGGTGTAGTTGCTTCTGACATCAGACTGAATCAACTTAACTTTGTTAAATGTAAACAGTCCAGTCCATATATGTACAGGAAAAAAAAAATTCCATAGTTGTGATTGCACAATAATAGTTAAAACAATTTGTTGTTCACAGAACTTTCTCTACATTATTTGATGTTTGCTATGTGCAACACATTTTAAAATATTGTCGTTTGTTATGTCGTTATGAAGTCTTAATTTGTTGTGCATTAATGTTTTTACTGTGTTTTCTTGATATCCTAACAAGTCAATGTCTTTCTTTCAAGGGAAACCATGCTTGACCCCACAGCCGTCTTTGCTTTTCTTTTTGGAAGTGAATTATTTGAGGACTACATAGGACATCTAGCTGTAGCATCAATGGCTTCTTCTCAGTTAGCTGGTGAAGGTGAAAACCCTGAGAAAGTGCATGATAAATTGAAGGCAAGTAAACTCCAGAATTCATTTAAGTACCTGAGTCTTTCTCTTTACCAAAGCATGCTGTTCACTGTGCTCATGTGAATAAAATGACAAATAAATGTCTTGCTAGTTATACACAACCACAAACACACATACATATACATATATGGGGTGGTAGAATCGTAGCATTCTGCTCCCGTAAGGAAGCTCAAGATGAATTGATTCTACCACTCGTTGACCACTTCTCTTCTGTTTTAACTAAATTTAGTATCTTCAGACAATCTTAAGGCGTGGTGGTAGAGCACATTTGCTGGTTTTCAGATTTTCCCCCTATATGCATGATGTGTCACTAAATGACCGGACTATCAGAACTATTCCTTATCATGGTTATGAATATTGGTGGTACTCATTTGTGAATCCTATCTAGCATGACATTCAATCATGACTCAACTTATGCTTCCTTTCAAAGTATCACAATGGTTATGCTGGGTGTAACTTTAACTTAATGTTATCATTTCCTCAATTTTTCATCCTTTTATGCAACTGTAATTCTATACGTTCTATACTTCTACTTGGTCCATTTCTTTCAACCTATAACAGCATCCTTGTATGCATATCTTTAATGCAGGCTGTCCAGAAAGAAAGAGAAGAAAAGCTAGCAAAATCACTCAAAGGTTTTCTAAATCAATATGTTCAAGGTGACAAAGAGGGATTCTTACAGCATGCTGAATCTGAAGCTAGACGACTTTCTGATGCAGGTCAACTAAGTTGCATGTGGCCTATTTAAAATTCCCTTTATTTCTTACTTCATTAGTGAGCATATGAAAATGTTGCACTTATAAAGTCTACTTGTTCTTAAATTCAGAACACAGCTTTATACCACGCCAACTGCAGTGTTTAATCTTTTCTGTAGTTCATAGCTCAAAACTTTATACCTCGTAAAATAAAAGATTCCTCGTGGTTTGAAACTTCACTTACACTTCACTTATTGACTGTATTTACCAAAGTTCCAAAAATAAAAAAAGAAGACTAAAAGAAAAAGTATATCACATTAAATAAATAAAAAATGGGGCACGAATAGTATGGGTATTTCTTGAAATTCTGTCCTGTCTTTTCTTTACAGTAATCTGTAAAAATTATTTGGCTTCATGCTTGATATAAGCATAATGTATAAGAACTAGAGACTATTGATGTATCTTCATATGTCATTTTTAAAGTGATGCACTTACCTGCTTTTTTGGCTTTCTAAATCCTATCACTCTGGCTTTTATTAGGTACTGATTTCTATGCCTGTAGGTATCCACATTATTGAACCTAAAAATTTTATGATAGCAACTATGGGATGAGTTGCTGAAAATGACAGAACTCAAACATTTGTATGCTTTGTTAAATGCAACAGACTTTGATCCTTGTAGGCATAAATTTATATAATTGTGATATGATAATATAGTAGTGCAGACTTTATTAATTTCATCGAAAAAATGAAAAATTACTAAATGCATTACCCTGGCACTACTTGTGCATGCTACACTGTCTCAATTTTCGCACTTGCAGCCTTTGGAGTTGATATGCTACACACTATTGGCTACGTATATTCGAGGCAAGCAGCACAAGAGCTTGGAAAGAAAACCATATACCTAGGAGTACCATTTTTGGCTGAGTGGGTACGGAATAAGGGACATTTTTGGAAGTCACAGATGACTGCTGCAAAAGGTTTGCACATACATAATCGTTTAAATGAGCAGGGACTGTTCCCCTCATTCAGTGTGTCAATATCATGTTTTCTACTTGGAAATTTAATTCCTACTTCCACCTAATTATATTTGAACAAAAAAAATTCAGGTGCTTTTCAGTTGCTGCAGCTTCAAGAAGAAATCCGTCGGCAATTCAAAATGGATGGCAGTGGCCCTGATAATGATGCTGAATCACATATACGCTCAAACAAAGGCACACTGTTGAACTCGTTGTGGAAATTGAATGTGGTTGACATTGAAATAACGCTCATGCATGTTTGTCAAATGGTTGTGGTTTCTTTAACATCAACAATTAAGATTTCAATATTTTGTTCACTAGAAGCTGTGCCTTCTGTTGTGAAGAATTCTGTACAATTACTGGTGATCCTTCTCATGATTCAAAATATGCTTTCAGGTGCTACACGAAAATCATGTTAGGAAAGATGAACTTAAAGCTCGTGCCCTGGCGCTAAAACTTCTTGGGAAGATATTTCAGGTGCAATGTATTACAAGTTTCTGCAAATTAGTGAGCAGAAACTGCTTGCTCTTTTCATTAAAGGATACATATATAATATGGTTTTTGTTTTTTTTGATATATCAGTAGTAGAATGATGCTCAAATATATATGAAGTTAGAAAGGATGCTGAAAGACATGTACAATGTTAAATCAATGATATGTTCTTACATATTATGTAACTTCTAGATTTTTTTTTTTCAAAAAAATTAACGATAGCAGTAATTTGGTGCTGAACAGATAGTTCACTCTTCAGACAAAAAGGGAAAAAAAACAAAAAAAGATATTTCACTCTGATGACCTGCTGATCACACTACAACTTTTTCTGGTTTCAGGAGAGAAAGCAGACACGGAATGGTGGAACTTCAAGAAGGAAAAGTGCTGCTGACACAGATGATGATGATGGAAGCAGTTCTGATAGCAGTAGTGGAGAGGATTCACCACGAGCACTTTCATATAGAACTCCTTTTCTCACTCAGGCATGTTATAAGATTGAGTAATGCTAGATATACCACATTGTTACCGCATCTCTAATATAGATGATTATTAGAGATGTTGTACCAACATGGGACAATTAGTTTAATTTTATAAGATTCTATATACCCAATGAAGTATATTTTGAAAACATACACTAATGCCTATACTTACTTTTAAGTCTCCAAGCACATGCCTGCATGTAAATACACATAGGAAAGAAGATAATCATATGTAGCTGATGTGTTCCTTTCTTTTCTTCACTGGCAGGGTATTGGCAGACTCTTCAGATGCCTTTGCAATCCAGCGTTTGATGTTGATGACGAAGAGATTGTGTACAAAAGCAAATGATATGCATGATATATGTATGTACAATAGCCAGAGTTTACGGTGTGAGATGGCAAAGGATGCAAATGATGTACCAGTTATGGTTAATTAGCTTACGAAGGGTTTTGTATTCATGCCAGGGAATGGCGCAAGCCAGTGTTGTGTGTCACTGTCAATGTATCTATCCATTATTCCATTGCCATCATAATTGTGGAACAACTCCAATTTAAAATATGTTGAAGCACATTATATATAGTTAATCACAAACATTATATCGTTCACAATAATGAATTTTTCTGTGGTTTGTTATGGCCAATTGCTCTAAGAAAACAAACTAGCAATTGCTATGTATCTGATGGTGAGTGTTACCCAACAGTCAAAATGGAGGCGTCCTTCTTTGGTTGGAGTGCAAGGGCGTGCCACTAGCCGGCCACAATATGAAAATGTGTTTTTGTTTTTGACTTAGGTGCAAGGAATTAACTTTCGGATTTCGAGAAAATTTTGAGGGTTAAAAATATGGAAATTTCAAAGGAGTTAATACTATCCTTACCTGTGAGCAAATTGTTTTCATTAATCTACAAAAGTGATTTACAAGAGGTATTTATAATACAAGAAAAATTAGGGTTTTAGTTGTGATTAGACTAGATGGCTCTGGGCTAGGAACCTAAAGCACCAGATTTTCACTAACACTACCAAATAAATTAACTTCAATAAGAATCCAAGTGAAGAACAACATTTTTATTGAAATTAAAGACATATAAGCTTGATTTAAAATAAATGAAAAAATAAAACAATAAACATAAAAATAAAATCGATCACCAAGTCTTGAAATTTACACTCTAAAGTTCATAAAAGTCTTTTCATTTAACAATTTACTTTATACAGACAATGACCATAACAATCAAACCCTAGCCGCCACCCCAAAAGAAAAAACTCTCTCCTCTCCTCAACCACTCCATGGGGAAGGGTGGCCCTTGTGTTCTCACATATTGCTCCTCCCCTCTCTCCTTTGTTTTTTTTTTCTTCTTTTTTTCTGTTTTTTTTTTTGTCCTTTGGGATACTCTCCTCTCAATAAGTGAGAGCGTTTCCATTTCTTCTTGCAAGAGAGTCTCCACCTCTCTTTGTGAGAGTTTTTCCGATTCATTGTCGTGTTGGCAGTGCGATTTGGTTTGTTTTGTGTTTTAATGCTTTCAGGTTTTCTTTGGCGCTTATCACAGGTGTTAGGAAGTCACTATTTTCGCCGATATCGGTTATGTTTTCATCGATTACTACTATCTGCTCCGCCACTTTGAGTTACTGTCAGCCTCGATTTCGAGATGTTGGTAGGATCGTGAATCTAAACGCGACTAATTCACTAATTCCTACGATGCCTCTCTGGCTTCGTTTGGTGGCATGTCGATGTTATGAGATCTTGAAATTTCTGTGAGCTTTTCTACTCCACTTCTGTGTGTTTTTGTTTCTTATAAGCCTTTGGACTCATATTTTTGTATTATCTATCTTTTTGGCTGTTTTAATGTAATGATATATTTTGCGCTAAAAAAAAATAAAATCAATGACCTTTTGAAATTTGAATACCACACAATTTTTATACTCTCTCCAAATCTTGATTGAATACAAAAGACTCTTATAGATTTTTTAAAAGTCTTAGATTGAATAGCACTAGACTTTCATAAACTCTTTAAAAATCATGATTAAATACTACCATACTTTCAATTCCACCGAAATAAAATTCTAATTGAATACACCTCCTAAATGAGTAATTGAAGCCTTTGAGAAAAAATTCATCTTAATTATTACCCTTTAATTCCAAGCCACGTGACTCGTAAGTAGTAAAACCGAAGACGGACTCTGAGTTGCCTGGGCTTGACTATACCCCATAGCCCACAAAAAGCCCATAGCAGCCCAGCCCAGGCAGCCTATAAGACCCATCCCCTCCCTCTTCCTCTTCTTCTTCTATACCGTGCCGCGCGCAGCTCTCTCGTTTATTCCTTCTTTCAGTTCTTCACTTCTTCTTCGGTCTCTCACTCGCTTCCCAGTTCACAAGTCCTCACTCAAGCTTGGAGCCCTTTTTGAGTTCTGGGCTCTCTGCTCTTTCCCATATACTTTTCAGGTATCTCTACTTTTCCTCAAACCCAAAACACCCTATAGCCTATAGGTAGTTTCGGAGAGGTTTTTTTTTTTTTTTTCAATTTTTATTTTCGCAGCTATAAGCACTATCTGCTCTTGCCCTTGCTGTTTCCTTTGGTTCGTTTTTTTTTTTTTTTTTTCTGGGTTATGCTTGGCCCTGTTTGAGTGGTTTTTATTCGCTCTTTGTTTTTGTCTTTTATTTATTTTTGTTGTTTGCTTCAGTTTTGAAATTTGTAAGTACTTTTTAACCAAAAAGAGCCCCTTTGTTTTTTGTGGCCACCCTGCGTATCTATGTTGCTGGCTGTTTCTTGTAGGTCTCTTTGGCCTTTGTTTTTTTTTTCTCTCTCTCTCTCTCTCTCTCTCTCTCTCTCTCTCTCGCTCGCTCGCTCTCTTTTTGGGTTTATAAAATAAATAAACTTCATTTCAAAAGAAGAAGTAAAACAAAAAACTTATTATACAGAAATAAGAGTAATCAAGATTGGAACTAGTAGAGATGAGATTTTGTGAAATTAGTATGAAGGTTTAGCCCACCCCATATTTAAAAACGTTGGTCTGCAAATATGTGTGTATATATGTGTCTACATATGCATTTATATATATGTTCAATCTGTGCTCACTGCTCAGAGTAATGTGTGGAATCTGTAGGAAGCTTGTGAGGTATAGCATTTGGAAGCCAAGATGCAGGCTTGTGGTGGAGCTGCAATGATGGGTTCTCTTCAACAGCCGATTTGGACCAAAGGAACAACTTTCCCAAACAAAGGGCTTAACGGCAGTGGATTTTCACATCAAACAAAGCTCAATTGTGTGAAGCCTGGTAGATCTTATTCTTACATTGAAGGAAGCTTGGTTGCTGGGAGGCCATCCTCTTCTGTCTCTGTGCCTGTGCCTGAAATTGGAGGTAACTATACTACACCATTGAACTGATATCAATTGCTTTTATTTATGTACACCCTTTGTAAATCGTATTGAAATGTGAAATTCCTAATGGTCCTAAAATGCATTTTAAGCATTCTGGGATTTCCTGGGTAACTTCTGATATTGCAAACGTTATGGTGTTATATTAGAACTTTTAATGTCGATTTCACTTTTTTTAAAAGCGGAAAAAGATGATTGCCTTTTTTCTCCATCTGCCAGAATGGTATCTCATTATCTTCCTCTGCATATTCATCTTTGGAGGTTTTGTAATCACTACTGTCAGTATAACTGCAAAACCATTCATCTTTGGAGGTTTTAAATATTCGGCCTATATTTTCCTCACATCTGATGATGAAGTATCAGAGGTATCATTTGCTAGTAGCAGGACTTATGTCTGACTTGTTCACGGATTGAATTATTTGATGTACAGGTAGCGGAAGCAGTTTCGTAGACAATGGCTTAAGTGAGGCTGACCCTGAGGTGCATTCTATTATTCAAAAGGAAAAGGAACGACAGTTCAAGAGCCTTGAGCTTATTGCCTCCGAGAATTTTACCTATCGGGCAGTGATGGAGGCAGTTGGCTCATGTCTCACCAACAAGTATTCAGAAGGGTTACCTGGTAAAAGGTACACATACTCTGAGTTATGTGAGTGCAATTGATACCTTATATTAAAATAATTATGCTTGATATAACTTAGAGTTTGATTATACATTTCAGGTATTATGGTGGCAATGAGCACATTGATGAGCTGGAGACACTATGCCAACAAAGGGCTCTAGATGCATTTCACTTAGATGGAAAGAAGTGGGGTGTTAATGTTCAACCATTATCTGGTTCTCCTGCTAATTTCGAGGTTTATACTGCAGTTCTTAATCCGCATGACCGTATCATGGTAAGTTGTCTCCTTGGCTTTGTTTTATCCTTTCTTGTTGGTGCCCTTGCAAGCATGAATGTACTAAAATGTGCATGTAACTTAGGGTTTGGACTTGCCTCATGGGGGACATTTGTCTCATGGTTTTATGACTCCTAAAAGACGAGTATCAGGCACATCCATTTATTTTGAGTCCATGCCTTATCGACTTGATGAATCAACAGGTGCTGCATTTTGTTTTTCGATAAGAAAGATGCTGTCTTTCTAATTTACTTAGTACAAAATGGTTATTCACTTGGAATGATGGTGGTTCTTTTTTCTCAAACACAGGTCTGGTTGATTATGACATGCTTGAGAAAACAGCCAACCTATTTCGACCAAAACTCATTATTGCTGGGGCTAGTGCTTATCCTCGAGATTTTGACTATCCTCGCATGAGGAAGGTTAGTATTTATGTGTTTATTCCTATTAAGATAATTTTCGTTCACAGCAAATAATATGAAGTTAATTCTTCTCTTAAAAAATATATACGAAATTCATTATTATTTATAAGTACTATGTTCTTCTTTGGCAACTGATCAATTACATCTCATTTGCATCGGAAGATTGCAAACGATGTTGGTGCTTTTCTCATGATGGATATGGCTCACATAAGTGGGCTTGTTGCTACTTCTGTTGTTGCCAATCCTTTTGACTACTGTGATATTGTGACCACAACAACACACAAGGTAATTTTAAAACTTGTGTATTTATATTTCACTAAATGTTATCAAATCCAAGAGGTTCATATAAGTGTACTTGTTGTATATATTTACAAGTGTCACTTTGTTCTCCTAGATTCAGTATACTTCATAAATAGCCTTAGAGTTTAAACATAGAAAATCATGTGCCTTCTTTGTTGTAATCCACATTTGGATTGTTCGAGTAATTTTAGACATTTCTCTTCAGTCTCTAAGGGGTCCACGAGGTGGAATGATCTTCTTCAAGAAGGATCCTGTCCTTGGGGTTGATTTAGAATCTGCCATCAACAATGCTGTTTTTCCAGGTTTACAGGTCAGTTGAACTTGTTGCATGATATGGCCAAAAAAAAAAAAAAAAAGAACTTGTTCATGATAACAAATCTGAACTTTAGCTAATTGTTTATTTATTTCTGTAAGTTTGAATTTAGATATAAAAATAATAAAAGGCTTGAGTACTTTATGCAGGGTGGTCCTCATAACCACACTATTGCGGGCCTTACAGTTTGTTTATACTTTGCACAATCCCCAGAATATAAGGTTTACCAGAACAAGGTACCGCAATTATCCTATGTTCTCATGTAAAAATGGTAAAAGGCATGTCCTAAGTTAGTGTGCCTACTCTACCTTGTAGGTGCTCTCTAATTGTAGGGCTCTTGCAAGCCGATTGATCGAACTTGGATACAAACTGGTTTCTGGTGGAACTGATAACCACCTGGTTCTTGTGGATCTGCGGCCTTTGGTAAGTTTCAAGCTTATTTATTAATTTATTTGTTTCAATTTTTTGGTACGGATTTCTTGTTGCTGCTTATATGAGAATTTGTCCTGAAATGTGGACATTTAGCTATTGTTTCTATTTCGACATATATTTTTTTTAAAAGGTTAGCATTCCAAGGTTATGAAAAAAAATATCATCAGTGAGGTGACTTATGACTCCACTAATTTTATTGCATGGGGTTTGTTTTGGCTAGACAAGTTTTTTTTTTTTTTTAAAGGAATGTTCCTGTGTCCTATTCCTTGCCTGAGCTTAGGCTTTCTTGTTTTGTGGATGAAAATGTAAGATTGTGACATCATAGATCATAATTATTCTCTTATGCTATGTTATCAAATATAGAGTTTATCTGCCAATTAGATAAGCATCCAAATTAAGGTTGAATCCTTTATAATAATTCATAAGCATATATATATATATATATTTAACAATGTTATTTGGCATTTCCTACAGGGTATTGATGGAGCTCGAGTGGAGAAAATTCTTGACATGGCTTCTATCACCCTTAACAAAAATTCAGTACCAGGTGAGTCTAAGAGCAACTCCAATCCCCCCTCAAACCTTTCCCTAAATTTAAATTTGAGGAAAAATAAATCAAAACTCACCTCCAACCCTTCCCCAAACTTTCCCCAAATCAAGTTGGATGGATAGGGAGCCCCAAATCAAGTTGTGAGATTTGAAGGAAAAAATATGGAGGGAAGTGTTTTGGAGGGAATAAATAAATAAATGATATTTTTGGGATTTTAAAAAATATTTGGGAGAAAATTTAACATTACCATTGGAGTACTCTTCCCTAAATTTAACTTTTACTTTAATTTATCAACAAATTTGAGGAATATATAGGGAAATGATTGGAGATGCTCAGGGTCCATTTAGACGAAAATAAAAAGAAAGGTTTGGAGCTGAGAATAGGCTAAAATTAGTTAAGGAAATTATAAAGCATGTATTTGAAATGGATCAGGTTCATGAGCCATACCATTTTACATACCATTTTTACACCCGTTCGGCAAGGCGACGACACGGTGCTGATACGATGTTGCAGTCGACATTTACTGCAGCCAGTTGGAGTCTACACAGTGCCAGCACGATGATTGGAATTGACATTTGCTGGAATTTTGTTTGCCAACATCGTGCCGGCACCGTGTCGACTCCTTGCCGAAGGGGTGTAAAAATGGTATGTAAAATGGTGTGGCTCATGAACCTGACCTGACCCATTTGAAATAACTAAATACAATTATTTGAAATGGATTTGAAGAACTACGTACCAGGAATCATTTGAAATGCATGTGTTTTCTTTTTCTTCTAATTCAAATATGTGTTTATATAGATTGCCATCCAACCAATTTAACTATACAACATTAACTATATTCCTAGATTCATATATAAGAAAGGGTTTTAGGCTATTATTTTGGTTTAAGAGCTACTTGCCTATCTTTGATGGTCAATCTTATTCTGTATGTGTAGTTCTGTATTTATTTGTTTTTCACCCTTTTTTGTTGAACTTACACCTGTAATGTTTAATGCAAAAGGCGATAAAAGCGCCCTAATGCCAGGTGGCATTCGCATTGGAACACCTGCTATGACGACGAGAGGATTCACTGAAAAAGAGTTCATAGCAACTGCAGACTATATTCACGAGGGTGTCCAGATAACAATTGATGCTAAACGTGCTGTCTCAGGATCTAAGCTCCAAGATTTTATGAAGTTTGTAGCTTCCCCTGAATTCTCACTAATGGATCGAGTGTCAGATTTGCGAACCAGAGTTGAAGCTCTTACCACCCAGTTCCCTATGCCTGGAGTATAAAAAGTAGTATACATAGTTAGACACAGATCAACCTTCTCATGAGGATGGAAATGCAACTTTAATTACTTATGTTGTTGCTTTTTATGTATGCACAACTATCTTAAAAGGTAGCACTCCGCCTGGATTACAACTTTCTGGTTTGGCATGGCAAATTGAAAAATTACAAGCTGTTTTTGTTTATGCTAAATATTCAACTTCGATTTTGTTCTCGTTTGAAGATGAGTACGTCAAGTGTATGAACTACTATATAAATATTTAATGCGATGAGGCAGTTATCTTAGAGTTAATGCTCACCTTATAATTCCATGCAGGATAGGGCCTATAGTTGCACGTTCTGAAGCACTTGAATTGGGCTGCAAGAAATCTTTTTAATGGGTTTCTCCTAACAAATGCTCAGCCTCTGCGTTTGTTGCTGGAATATTATTTGGGTTTTCCAAAGGAAACTTCTTATATGGTGTTTAAGTGAATGATTTCGACATAGTACAAAACAAGACTGAAGAAAAAAGGTGTCAAGGCAATTTAACTATAGTTGTATGTTTGTTTGGATGGAAAAAGCCCCGACTATTTTCTCAAAAACTGTATGGCTCGTCTCTTCCACACACGGTAATCAAATATGGTGGTTTCCAGTAACCCAAGCACTGCATAATTTCATAAATCAAAAGCTGTAACATAAGTTAAAGGTATTTCTCAAAGTCCTTGGGTTCCAACAAATGGCTGTCCATTTGCAGCCAATCTTTTACATCTCAACACAAACATATGTACTGTGGCTTAGTGTTCTCAGCCTTTCAAACACAGTTTAGATCGTTGCCCAAATCCTCATTTTTAGTGAGCCGAATGAGGAATAGCGTTGGCTGTACGGTGAGCTTGGACAGCACAGGCACAATGCACAGATGTCAAGTTCAAACAGCCACTCATGATGAGGGAATGCCTTCCAGAGCAGGTATGAAGTGCCGGAAATGAGTCGCACACTGCCTGAACAGCCGAAGGGGTGAGTGCCGTGCATTGGCTTATGTTGAGAGTCCTAAGCCCTTCCTCATCATTCCTGCCTTTCCTGGATTCCCACATTTCTGCAGGCTTGTTTTTCACCAGACTCTGGGCCAAGGAATACATTGCTCTGTCTGTAATGTTCTGACAGTAGTAGAGGCCAAGGGACCTCAGATGAGGACACCTGTTTGCCAAAGCTATTACACTGTCATCTGCAACAAAAGAATAAAGACATCAACAGTGGTTCACTGTAAAATAAACCAGATAATTTACAATAGAAGCAGGAAACTTAATACAACATGTTCAATTGCTTATCATTCAAGTATAATGGCTCCTCTTCGACCCAAAAAACAAAAAGAAAACCCCTTTTTAGTTCAATACTACCAAAGTTCACATCATTTTTATTCATGCTGTTACATCTAGATGAATACAGGTTGATTATTTCGATTGGTAGTAACTTACAAGCATAAAAAGAAATCCTTCAAAAGTTGGTAAAAATGAGAGAAATTTGTATAATATACCACTTTAAATATTTTTTGATTGTTTATACTGACAACTCATTCTCTAGTATCTTGTTGGCACATTTAATTAGATATACACATCAAATTTTATAGGACCCTCCATTTGGAGGCCATGAAAGGTCAGCCTAAGCATCTAATAAATGTTGTGATCAACTCATAAGGCATTTAACTCGAGACAAAAAGAAATGGCTACCATAGGATAACACTGGATAGTAATACTCAGAAACAGTATGGCAGAGACTTAACTCTAAGCAACTTGTCATAATAGCAGCATCTATTCCTTTGCAATGTACAAGATCAATGATTACATGTGCAATATGAAATTGGAGGAATATGAGCACCAAAAACAACTATAGCAGGCAAATTTTCTTATCTCTACTGTATGAAAAATACCTGTTATCTGAACACAGCCACACAAGTCCACAATTCTGAGATCTGGGCATCCATATGCCAAACTCATAACTCCAACATCACTTACATCCTCACACCAACCAAGATTCAGACACTGCAACTGATTGCAGTAACGTCCAATAGCCTGCAGATAATTTTAAAATATTGATAAAACCATCTTAGTTAAGACACATGAAAAACAATCAATATCTCATCTTTACCTGCAATGCCTTGTCTGATGCAGCTCTGACACATCCACAAAGATTTAGAACTTTCAATTTTCGGCAAAAACCAACCAGATATTCAACAGCAATGTCACTGAATGCTGAACACCCGCTGATGTTGAGTTTTGTAAGATTAGGACACCCATGAGCTAAGGCATACAGGGAGCGGTCACTGAGCTTGAAGCTTTTACTGAGGTCCAGGACCTGCAGATCATGACAGAAGTTTGCAATGCTCTGAACAGCATTATCCTCAAGTTGGGGCTTATCCTGACGTAGTTTTAGAGTTTGTAATCTCGTCAACTTAGGAGCAAGAGATAGGACCAAGTTGTTCATGTCCTTGGTGCACCTGAAAAAATAGTTGATAAGCAAGTTATCATTAGATTGGTATTCAGGACCTTACATAAAAACAGTGCACAAACCTTAAACCAATTCATAAAAATCCTCTAGAATTCTTTCATGTCACTCATTTCCTTTCTGGAAACAAAGACAGAGGATTAGTATCTGGGGAAAGTCAACCCCCTACCCAAAGGCCAAAGCATAGTCATATGCTTTTAATACTCTAAATTTCCTAAGATTTTTTAGTTCCCTTCTGAAACATCTTTAATTCAGCATCCTAAAAGAGGTTTTCCTTCGCTTCCTTCCATCAAAGTGTTAGACAACCACTGGCTAGCATGGTATCACGGAGGAAGATCCTGAGTTCGAATCCTAGCAATTGCAAAACCTTCCAATATAAGTTGAATTTCACATGTTGGGTTTTAATGGTGGAAAGAGACCCACATGTGAGGGTGAATGTTAGAATATAAAATACTTTTTGGCCCACATCCTAATAGCTTGACCTTTTGGGAATAGTGGTAAACCAACGAACTTTACCACTAAGAAACTTGTGCTTTAAAATAATTGAACCCATTTTCACCTTAGCAAGCAAGCTTACAACTCTGTCAGTTAAGCATCGTAATTCTACATACGTATCCCCCTTTTGTGTTGGGTTGGTAATGGTAAGGGAAGAGGGAAGGAGGAGGAAACTGAGAAAAAAAAATTGACCCATGATAACCAGAAAATACCTTGTGAGTTCAGTCTACACACATAATTGCCAACAAGTTGGATCTCAAAATACCTTGTGAGTTCACAATAAGATAATGTAGCAACACTTGTAAGAATCTATTTCTTCCAATTAAATCAATTTCCATGTAAGATATTAATGATGAATTTCCTCTATATAGAAGGCACTGACTTTATAGCGGGAAAAAAAGAAAAACAAAGTGAGATCAGTGACCACAAATTCGGGGATATAAATAAAACTCCATGATAATATAGAAGGCTAACTTAAAATTTGGATACGATTGTGTTTAGATAAAAAATGAACTCCAAATAACTTCATTAAAAGCATTTCACCAACTCGAAGAAGTGAGACTAGACTTAATATTTCTTTGTATCATCAAACACAATTTTTCACGAATTTGTATGCCACTGCAACAACAATTCAAGCTTACTTCTTGATGTTATAGGTTATAAATTAACAAACACAAGCAGCAAACTACAATAAAAACAAACAAACAAATTAACAGCAGAAAAGAGATAGAGAGTATTTTTTGGGTACAAACAGAGAGCAAAACATCTACCATGAGAGGGAGAGACGAGTAAGGCCCAAGCAAACAGCATCTCTCCAACCACGACAGACTCCGGAAGCAACGATGACCGTCTGATCATCCACAAGTGCAAGGATTTGCAGAAGGAGCTCCATGGGAATATCCTTCCAATTAGTGATCACCCTTCCTTCCATTTTCACTTTCCCACCACCAATACCAATACCAATACCACCAACCATCATAAGCTTCTCAAAGCACAAGTTCAAGTCCTCAGTCTTGAAGTTTTCTTTTCCAACCATTTCAAACCCTCCTCAGTCCAAAACCCACCACCGCCTTTCACAAAAGAACAGAGAATTCTTCCTCGTTTGTGTCACCAGCTAAAGAGAGAGAAACATGGATAAGTAATTGCAAATTCCAATACACCTTCTTCTATTAAGACTTCAGAGAAAAAAGGTGTGTGTGGTCACTAGTAAAACGACAATAAACTAAAAAACCAACGCAAAGCCCATGTGTCAACACCTTAGGAACTTGCAGAGATGTAGCAGAGTACACTAATCACAATCAAAAACCATCATTGCTTTTTAAATATATATTTAAATAAATAAAACCCACAAAGTTATTTTTAAGTACAAATTAACAATCAAATATACATAGTTTTTTTTTTTTTGCCAATCAAATATACATACTTACATACATAAATTTTTTTCACCATGTGCTTCAGTGCTTGTACAAATTACACCTGAGCTACACAGCAGAGAAACTACAATTACAAACAAAAAGGACATTTCAACAATCAAAGAGACCTGTTTGCATTTATTTTTTAACTTTTGATTAAAAAAACCCATTTCAGTCCAAGAAAGCTCAAATTGAAATCCCTTTTTTTTTTTTAATAAAAAGTTTGGCACAAATAATGAAATGAAATATGGAACCTCAACTTCCAAGAGTTAAAATTTGTGACAAAAAAACAAAGATTAAATTTGAACTTAGAACATATAAAGGTACAGATTTTGAGAGGAAAACAAAACAATATCCCTCAAAATGACACCAATTTGCTAAATTTAGAAAGAAAAAAAACAGATACTGAGAAATGAAACCAATTGATTATCAGAAACAAATTTGACATAGATAATGAAATGAAATATGGAACCTCAACTTTCCAAGAACTAAAATTTGAAGGGAAAAAAGATTAAATTTGAACTTGGAACATAAAAAAGCTTCAAACTTTCAGAGGAAAACAAAGAATAGCTCTTAAAATGGACACCAATTTGCTAAATTTAGAAAGAAAAAAAGAAAAACAGATACTGAAAAAATTATACGAATTGATAATCAGAAACAAATATCTATAACAAAGCAGAGAAAACTACAAGAATTTTTAGTTAAAAAAATGTTTTGATCATATACCTGAACAAGGTTCTTGATCAAAATACTATGTGGGCTTGTTTTTCTTTGGTCTCTCTCTCTCTCCGAGATGTTTCGTGTAGCAGAGAAATATAGAAGGAAAAAGAGAGCCTTTAAACAAATTATAAAACATTTTATAACAGTGAGTCAGAGACAGAGTAAAGAGCGGAAGAAGTGTACCGGCAGAAAATTGGCGACGCGTATGAAGCCACGTGGCGGTATCTAATGAATATTGATTGAATTGATGGTGGGACCCAACAGTGGGGCCCAAAGAAGTGGTCATGATTTGTTTGATTTGATCAAAATTCCTTGGCCAAAGAGAAGATGACCCATCATGAGTTGGGAGGGAGGAATTTTAAAAATGGAAAATGTTGTACTGAAAATTTTCTTTTTCATAAGGATTTTTAAGGCTTTAATTTAGAAAGAAAAAGATATAAGATATATGGTGAGTTGGTGACAAAGAAAGAATATGAAAAAAATGCAAGGATGGAGTTTTCTAGAGCAGAAGTGGAAATAGAAAAACTAGGAGGTTCCATTTGTTTAGAACCGAAGCCGCACCCAAAAGCAATCCCACCCGAGAATGAATTATGTGATCATGTACATGGTTGGCTTTTGATGGTACCCTCTTTTTGGGCTTTTACAACTAGTGCCCTTTGCTATTTATCCTTTTTATTATTGCTCATCATTTTGGAGTAAAAAAAAAGTTACTCATCATTTAACTTGTCTCAACCCACCTGGTCATTCAGAGTGAGTCTTCGGTGGGGCTTGCCCATTGGGGCATCTCTCACATGAGGTGGGACCCACAATCATGTGGGTCCCACCTCATGTGAGAGATGTCCCAATGGGGCTTGTTGTGGGTCCCATCTCATGTGAGAGATGTCCCAATGGGACAAGCTCCATACAAGATTTATCCGGTCATTCATAATTTCGTAGTAAAAAGTAACTGTACTGCCATGCATCAACAGTTTCTCATGCATTTTTAATTTTTTTTTTTTTTTTTTTGAGTTGGAAAAGAGAATTAAATTTGAGTACATCATGAATAATTTTATAATTCTTCAAACTGGATTATCCAATAACGTGACAAAAAAATAGGCAACAAAAGCTAAAGGTCTATATTTGGGGAGGTCATATCCAATTAATGGCTTGTTTTCTGGCTTCATCACCTCAAACAAATCAAATAACGTGAAAAATAGGGAAGTATTTGATATGTATTGACGTTGGCATCACCAATGATATATGCTGGCCATTTTATCAGTTAAGAAGGCAGCTATTATTATGAGACCGTACTATAATATAATTATAATGTGTACTAATATCATGACAATTTTTATGAGCGAAAAAATAAATTTAAAAAATACATAATTGATCATTAAATTTAAGTCAAAATGATCTCAGCTATTCGAATTTGGAAATAATTTAAAAATCATTTTGTTTTATTATATAAATTATAGTTAAAATTTCATAATTTCATACTTTCATTTAATATTTATGCAATATAGGTCTTAATTACCCCTCAAATTAAAACAAGTATAGATCTTAATTAATGTTAAATGCACTAATGCCCTATGAATGTTAAAAACTTGATCGAATAAGGATACTTTATCCATTTAGCTAGGTTATACATAATTAATCCTCATATAACTCCCCATTCCTAAATCCTACAGTTTTTCGTTGTTCCATTTCCCTTCCCAACCTTTTCTTCCTTCGTGCTAATACTCAGAGCTAAGTGAATCATTTACTTAAGATATAGTCTTATAGATAATATGCTCAAAAATCTAGAAGTTGAGCACTTGAATGGATCGACGCAATTGTCTTTATTCTGTCAAGTTTTTAAACAATTTTGTTCTTATTGAACACCCACCAATATTTAAGGACTCAATTGAAAAATTTAAAATTCATAAACTACATAGGAAACCGCTCAAAATTCAGAAGACATTAATGTATTTCTAAATCTTATATCCTATACATATAATTTTAAATTCTAAAATCACCTCATTTTGACTATAAGCACAACATTAGTACATAAATATATCTAAAACGATTATGATTATCCTACTTTATATAGAAGATGTGATTGCTCGAAAATGGTTGTAGACGCGACAAAACGATCAATGTTAATATATAATCGAATACTTGTAACAAGTTAACTTAAGTCCATAATTGCTAGACAAAAGTGACACAAGCATTCTTATCTCCTTTCACTTCACCTTTCAAAACATGCATGAGTGGTACAATTAGTAGTGGGGGGTGCATGTGCATCACGTATCTTTTAGGTTTTGACACTTTCACCCTCTATTTTGTTTCTTTTGTTTTGCTTTTCTTCAGTTTTTCATGCCTAGCTAGCAAGTAGCAAGTAGCAAGTAGCAAGGCTACTATTTTCTATCATATCTTTGTGTAGAGTAGACTTCCTTTTGATAACTCAAAAGGACTTATCTCCTCGATCTCTAACTTGCTCATGAATTCTGCACTGCTTTTCGTCTTGATACATTGTCATCATCTCTACCCCATGGAAAAGTTATTGCATGATTGATCCCATGAAAATTAAATTAATTTTACTTTTTTTTTTTGGGAATTAATTCAGTCACAATAATGGAGCACTTGGCTATTTGCCCATGGTACATATCCACACATCGTACCAATACTTATAAATTTATAATAACTTGCCGGCTACGGCTTGTCTTTTGCTTCAATATCCTATCATATATACAGAATTTGGTCAGACAAAATATAAACATACAGAATTTTGTTTGCTTGTGAAAATTTAATTAACTTAGTGTTATTTTGTTCTTGAAAGTCATCAGCCCTCGGTAATAATGCGTAAAATTCAATGTGCAACAAACAACTAATAAATGGTTATGTAGTCAAGTGCTCTAGTTTATTTATTTATTTAGTATTTTTTTTTTCATTTTTATATATTCTAATAGTTTAATGTATGGAGCATAATGTACTTAATTAATATCTTGAGGAAATAAATCAAACCCTTTTATTTTCTGTTATTAAAAATTCAAATTTGTTGTATTTTATGTAAAAAACAATTTTTGGCTTTCTTGAATATGACACTAAAAATTGGTCCTTCATTTCCATCAATGATATCCTAGTATCCTACCGGGTCTAGTAATTAACGTGAACTTGTAACAAACAGAATATTAAAATAATAAATTATCTCCTATACCAATAAAATTGATGTAAACGACTTTAACTTAATAAGTTAGTGTAGAAGATAGTTTTTGAATTTTTTGCAAATGTATTTGTTATATTTTCATAAATGCACTGATTTTTGCATATACACTTGTTGTAATTTACAAATACATTGACTTTTTTTTTTTCAAATATACTAAGTTGGCCCTTATTTAAAATTTTAACCTTCAGCACTTAACGTTAAAATAATTAGTTGTATAATGAAAGCCTAGCCAGGTTGGGTGCGAAATTATTGAAATCACACTAAACATATCCCTAAATCGTCAATTTAGTTGGGTCGTCCCCGTTCATTACCTATGAGTGTTTGAAGCATTATTTTCTTTTTCTGCATTCACTGACTAATTTTTCATGACAATGATTCTTGTCAAAATTGTTGATGTGCCATTTCGCCAACGCTTCCACTAAATGTTTTGATTAATATGTAGGGGTCATCAATGCAGGTACAAGTCTATGCAATTCAATTGTGATGTTATGCACGTTTACATAAACTGCAATAGTGGGAAAGATGACTCCATAATTTTCATTACAATTACAATTTTTCATTCCATTTAGGGTTAAATTTGTCACATCATTTGCCAAAGAGATGGATGTGATTTAATTCTATCTTATTGCATCTTTTAAACTAGTATTATTTGTGGGACCCACATAAGCGGTTTTGTATAGATTTAAATTGTTTATTTTTTACATTTTTATTGATAAATTATTTCTATAAAAAATCAGGTAAATCAGAAACATGTTTTCTGAACTAAAACATATTTTCTTGTTTTTGAAAAAAAAAAAAAAATTGAATAAGATATCAAACAGGTAAATTTGGCATTTTAATATAAACATAATATTGGTTGCTGTTGCGTGCGCGGTCAAGCTATTATATCAAAAATTGATTTCTCGTGGCTTATCGGTGCTTGCGTTACACACCAGGGTTGGAAATTGCATGTGATAAATACATAAAATAAAAGAATAATTCCAACGGCAAGCAAACCTTTTCTCTTCCTTGCTTGGAGGATTGTTTTCAACATGTCCTAATTACAAGGTAATCATATTCTTGGACAACTCACATGTTTAAGGTGTTACTTGATATGCATTCTTGGCTTTTTTTTTTTTTTTTTTTTTTTTTTTTTTTTTTTTTTTTACACCTTGTAGTTTTGGTACATGATTGCTTGATATGATATCAAAACTCTAGTAAAATTTTCAATTATCATTCTTTATGTATTTGTAAGGTGAGCAGAGCCGTCTCAAACTTTTAAGAGGCCCTGTGCCAATTAAGAAATTAGATCCTTTCTTATATATTGTACTAAAAAAAAAATGGCCATTCTATGTTACCTGAATAAGAACATCAATTAATTGCTTATAAACAATTTATTTACAAAATAATCATTCATTAAACTGTCATAATTAATTTTCTCAAAAAGATCATTTTCAGTGTAACCCACCCTGCCCCCCCAATAGACCCGTACGCCAAAAGCTACAAGACTGATCCAATAGGCTTTCTTTTCTATGTAAAATCAATTTGAGATCAAGATAATCTACTTTTAAAATCCAATTAGGCATCAAAGAACTAAATCCATTCCAATAAAGATCCATCCAGAAAAATATAAATTATTTAACAACAAATAGATAAGGAGACCTAAGCTTTAAGTTCTTCAAATCTTTCCCAACCATAGCATTTTGTTGTATGATTTCATCTTTCTCACTTTCCAACTGCAATTAGGATGATAAAATAGTGATTATTTAATGTATTTTGCACAACTCTAAAATAAATAAACAGAAACCAAAATCAAAGAATGAAAAGATTCATAAGTTAGTAACGAAAATAAATACCTGCAACAGATTTGAGGGTTTTAAATTTTGATCTTCAAGAGTTGAAGGCAATTAGAACTTTAGAAGAAACACAGAAAAATTAGTCCAGAGGGGATGGCACCCAGCTCAGGATTTGAAAATCTGTCTCATGGTTGAGGATATTATGGAATTATCCATACAAAAAAATTGAATATGGGCATCACTGCATCAGATTCAGGGCATGGGTTGGGCTTTTGGCTTAATTAGAATTAAAAAATAAAAAATAAAAAAAGAGGAGTACATGTATGGGCCTGATAATTTGGGGGTCTGTACGATCGCACAGGTCCACCCCCTAATATATGTTTCTCTATATGCATTCATTTGCCTCTCCAAGTATGTGTAGGATGAAGCTGCACTTGAAAACATATAATAGTTAAATATATATTGTCAACTTCATTTCCTAACAACTTAAATTTTTAGATAGAAATTTAACACAGTAAATTATGTATGGAAATATATAGTGGTTTGTTGCCACATTAAGCATTATATAGAAGAATCTATAATATTTAGTTTCCTTCTCTGTTAATTGGTTTGTTCGGTGACTTTTCCCAGAATGAAATTATGTGAAAGTAGTAAGGAAAAAGAGTAAGGTGTTGTGCAAAGTCCAATCTTTAGCGAGAAGAGAATGGTGTGGCCGCCTGGCCGGCAATTAATATTTCACTAAATTTTGTGTTGCAAATCCCAAGAGCCTAAGGGGAGGATCCTTCCAATGCTTGCAATCGAAGAATCTAAAATCCGACCTAAGGTTCAAGTAAAAGTAATCGGTTTCCTACCTCATAGAAAGTGTAAGCTTAATAATGATCAAGCGAACAATCAAAAGCAAAAAATATAAGTAAAAAGAGAGGTGTTGTGCAAAGTCCAAATTAAAGTTACAGGTTACAAGCATACATAGTATACAATTGCAGAAACTCTGTCCAGATAATTTCCTGAACATGTTTATTATTCTGTACATTCTCAATGTGTCTTGTAGCTAGATTCATATATGCACACCTTGTTAAGCCAAGAACTTCTCTAACAAGTTCCCAAGGAAGAAGTTTGTCTTGGCCCATCCACTAGTCTCAGGTGCCTTAGAACTTGTTGGGACTTTGTTCACATTGAACATCATTGTTTGTCCAATTTCTTTGCGAAGTGCTTCTATTGTGTTTATGTCCACTGAGTTCCCTGAAGAATCTCTAACATAAAACACATTCATTGCTTGCTCCCCAATAGTTGTGACACCTGCTCTTGTTACTGACAACCCATTCTCCCTCAGGATCCTTGTTACTTCTGATAGCAACCCTACTCTATCCTTTGCACACAGCTCTAGCCTTAGACCCTGAATTTCATGGATCAACAAAGCATGTTCTTCTTGTATTCAGTATCAAAGAAACTTTACAAATATAAATTAACATTAAATGGAGGCAAGTCAATAGCACAATGTGGTACGTTTGCTTATGAAAGATATATCATTGCTTTCAACTTTGAAATAGAAAATGGTAGCTCTTCTGTTGCAATCACATTCACAGACCTTTTATTGCAGAATTCCAATAGGAATATTGTTTATATTGAATTAAAAGCAGAAGATCCATACTTTTAAGAGGACACTTTAATTGGCAAGAAACAATTTAAGAGGAATTTAGGCATTTCATCTCCTGTGTGCTATTATTGCATGGAATGCATACAACCAGCTTCAGCCCCCCAAAAAAATACAACTAGCTAGATGCATGAAGATCTATTATTCTGCCATGCTCAGTGACATTTTAGTAAAATAAAAGTGTAACTACTAAGTCATCATTGAGCTGTTCATATAACTGCTATTTATTTTTCCATTCTGTTAGGGACTGGAAAACATATTATTATTTGTAAATTGTGATTATCCTATTAATAATGCTAATTAAAATGAGCATTTCCTGTTGGATAGACTTTTCACTAACCTCGCTTACTCTTCTTCGAATTGCAGCATCAATACATTTGATGACCCTTTCCTTCTCTCCTTCAGTATCAAGGGTGCAACCATCCATGTGACGAATAAAATACTCCTTCAATTAATTATATGCATCATTGATCAGTTAGTTTAATCAAATCTTCAAGGGGTTTCAAGACATCTGAATTAAATGGAATAATGGTTTCTGTATCTCATATCTTTTGAAAGAAACCATAACTACTGCTTCAAACAGAAAATTAATTAACTAGATACTTAGCATACATAGTTCAGTCAAGAAATTTATTAGATACCAGATTACATTGGTGAACAGACTTCATTGATCATCAGGGTATCACTTTCTGGCACATTATAGTAAAAGTTATGAGCTTCTGCATTATCCATGCAAATATATTATATATACATTCAGGTCTTAATTAGCATATTATGGAATTTGAAGCCCTTCAAAATCTATGATAGGTTATTTTCCTTTTGTAATCTGGAGAAAGAATTTCAAGGAAATAGAAAAGCAATCACTTAAAATGATTTGCAGGAGAAATTTAAATTGGAGAAGCTGCAAATTGGCCATCAAATGAGCATGAGATGCATGTACCTGTGATGCGTATGGGCCATCAGATGAGATGGTGGCATGGAAAACAACGTATTGCATATCCGTGAGAGTGCACACAATGTCAAACATGAGCTTTGCCCGATCTTTGCAGCTGACACTAACCACGGAGTATCCCTTTTCTTCACAACGCTCGATGGTGATCTTTGGTTGGAAGCAGACCGGATAATCAACCTCATTTGCTAGTCCACCACCGCCCTCATAATCCCTATCTGCAAACAACATTTGGTGGAGTCGCCTATCAACATGAGTGAACCCCATAGAGAAACTGGTGCAACCCACTTTCTCATCATCCTCACACCCTCTTAGGATGTTTTTGAGCTGCTCTTCCATAATAGATAATCTGACTGGATCGTCCACAGGCTGGCACGTAGTATCATCATTCACATACACAACGCAGGCTATTCTTCTATTATGTGTCCAAACTTCTGCAGCAACTACATTGAAGTGAAGGTTGGCAAGGACAGCAGAAATCTCAGATAAGAGACCTGGCCGGTCTCTGCCAATGAGCTCAATGGCTGTGTGATCACCTACGGAGTGCACTCCCACCTGTTTTCCTGGCCAAGTCTTCACTACATCTTTGATATGGCTCTTCGGTCCTAAAGCCTATGCATATGCCACAAATCATAGACAACATTGCTGTTAAATCTTAATATGATCACATGAAACAACCCCTTTAACAGGCTTCTTGGGACAATTAATAGTCAGGCTTGGATAAATTTTCAAGCTGCATTTTGCTAGTAAAGTAAATTATTAAATCCAATTTTGCATGAAGGGACATTTACAGATACAGGTGACGGCTGTCAATTTTAAGTAATGGTGCCAGTGCCACTTATATGGGTCAATTTTGTTCTACCAATTGAATTGAATTGAATGTCCTGTTTTGACTTTTATATAAAAGCAAAGAAAATCATGTGGCAATAGAAGAACACCTAGGGGCTTACCTTGTCTATGTAGTCAATGGTTTTGCTGTCTGTAATCTTTTTTCCTTGTTGATCAGTAACGTGAAATACTGTTTATCAAAGAATACAGAAAATGTCATATATTAATTTGATTCACATTGTGTGTGTGTGTGTGTGTGAGAGAGAGAGAGAGAGAGATTTGGTGCAGGCCCTCTTATTATTACAAACTTATTCCCCACAATGACTAGTTGTAATATATATTTTAAAAAAAAGAACAGAAAGTTCCCATGCACAGGACTTATCTAAGTTCCTACATAGACAGTCCAGATAAACTTCAGGGAATCTGATATTCTGACTATGAGAAGGCCAAATGCATTATCATTTCACATAAGATTTGCTCGTAGTTCCTTTACCTACAGATTTCTCTATCACCTTTTGTGTGCAGCCAATCTAGGCTGCAAGACTTTGACATGCATGGGTGGATAATCAAATTCTAATGTGTTCAAGAGTTTAAATCAAGAACTGTAGATTTGACATAGATATTACATTCTTGCCAAAGAGGAGACTGTCTAAAAAAATGTAAAATCAGACTCTGTAGTCAGCAGGACTAGGACTATCCTACAGTGGATAAACCATCCAAATAGACTAAGAATCATGGAAAGATTAACCCAAAAATCCACATACCGTCCATGAACCATCCGCCATCAGAGGAGATATAGGCTTTGGTGATTATGAGGTCAAGGTCTGTCAAGATTTGCACAACTTCAAGCAGAATTCCCGGTTTGTTGACACTATCGACCTACACATACATTTCATACCCCCCACACTAACTTCAACACGATGGCTAGAATATATGTGCAATGAATGAAAGATAAAAATGAAGCAAATTTGAAGACATGTTTTGGTTCAGAGTTAAGTTTGCCTCTAAATTGCATTTGATAACAACCTATCAATTGGAAGCAAGGCTTTAGAGAAAGCAATTTTTCATACATTGCAGGCACATAGCTAGTGGCTTGTATAAAATGCTTCTAGCTAAGTACGTATTGTGTGAAAACCAGAAAAGGAATTCATGGTACCATGCCATGAGTCATTGCAAGGACATGGTGTCAACAGAAAGCATATTTCTTATGATTATAAGGAAAAATCACCTTGACTAGAGTGCAGTCACTGCAGCTAGAGTTGTCTACGGAGACCCTGCAAACACAATTCATATAGAGATAGGAAATTATTAGAAGAGCTAGTTCATGATGATATATATATATATATATGCACAAATGCTAGTTAGTCTCAGCTGTTAAACACATGGATATAACTTATCCTTGCAAAACCGGCTTACAAAGGTAACATGTGCTTATATACTATATATTCTGAAGATATCCATGCGATGTGGACTTTGTTAACACTCCCCCATGCAAGGATAGAGATACAAACTTAATCCATCCCTGTGGTACACCTATTCTGATACCATTTTAAACGCATGAGTAGAATTTATCCTTGCAAAACCCGCGTACAATGAAAGGGTAATGGATCAATTTTACACATAGATGAATTGTTTTCTCTAATACCATGTTATCAAATTAGAACATCAATCCAACACAAAATCAAAGGGTAATGGGTGGAAAGGCCAATGTTTAAAATGCAAAGCCGACATAAGATATGTTATTCTCAACACATACTGATCAATTAACACTGTCATTCCCACTAAAATGATGGCAATGCGACCACTAGCTCACTGAAACTGTGAAAAAACAACTAGAATTGTGATTAAATAGTTGATAGAGAGACAGAAAAACCTTGGGGGATTGATCCTTGTGCTAAGGTTCTCATACTCAGGATCAAAGTATGGCCAACAAATTCTTGCCATTTTCTCCAATCAACCTCAAGTGCCTTCCTGTGACACAGGAGAATTCAGACTATGAAGTTAATTAATGAATTAATATGAGAATCAGTAGCACCAAAATATATATATAGGTGAAGGCAGCCAGCATAATCAATTTTAGGTCTTCTGTATATATGATGGTACTTAGTTTAACAGTCTTTGACTCTGCAGGATGTCTGTTGCATATATTTTATAGCTTTTTTTCACATCACCTTTTGATCTTATTCTTAATACTTTAGGTATAAATTATCAATTGAGACCCATTATTCAGTTTTAACTCCCATTTGAGCTCCCATTCTTGAGTTAGATTTTAGGTTTTAACTCTCGAGTTGGCTACCCAAAACTCAAGAGTTAAATAACTAGACATCTTGTTATGACAGTAGAAATATAACTGACCACATGCAAGAAAAAAATAAAAACAAACTCCAAACAAACAAATTATAAACACAACCAACCTTTGGAGCAAAAACAAAGAGAAAGGCAGAGAGATGATCAAAAAGAAAAAAAATCCCAAATGAAGATCTAATTTATATAAAGAAACTCAACCAACCTTCATGTAATAGACGAAGAATCACCTCCTACGGCTAAAGCTTGCAAATCTTTAAGGACATCTGCATATAAAACATATTTATATTAGAAGTTGTAACATAAAATAAAAGTAATGATGAGTCTATTTAAAACAAAATCTTAACAATAACAGGCAGCAACCAGGTATAGCAAGCAATAACAATGTAATTTACTAAATTACTCACAAGTTAGCAACCATGTATCAACCTGCCAGAAATCAAATCCATAAAATTAAGCAACCAAACTCACAACTTAGTTTACTAAATTCGTTTAGAAACAATTAGCTTTCTAACAGGCTTATGTAGGTAATTTCTTTATTATTTGTTTTTTAAATCCCAAAAACAAATATAAGCATATCTGCATATATGATATATCGAAATCTTACATTGCTTCTGTTCTGAAACCAAACTTCAACGTGTCTTGGCTTCAGGTTAAATTGCTGCAAGTGCCTGTATATGAGCCTGCGTAAATTAGTCCAAAATCCAAATATAAAGTTCATGAAAGAGAGAAAGAGTTTGACATATATATATATATGAATAAAACTACAAAATCAAATGTAAACAAATTGAAGCCCTAACCTGGGTGAGAGAGAGAGACAGAGTCTATGGTTTCTGGGAGATCGAAACTCGGTGAGAAAGAGAGTCTGAGTAAGTTTTCTGGGTTTCTAGGTTTCGAAACTCAGTGAGAGAGGGTCTGAGTTTTCTGGGATGATGGGCAATGGACGTGCTAGGATGGGTTTCTGAGTTTTCTGCGTTTTTGGTGAGAGGATGGCGAAAAGGGTGGCGAGAGGGTGAGGATTCAGCGAGAGGGCGAGGACGGCGAGAGAGAGTCTGAACTTTCTGAGTTTCTGGGATGGGTTTCTGAGTTTGCGGTGAGAGGATGGTGAGATCGAGGGTGGCGAGAGGACGAGGATTCAGTGAGAGACTGAGAGGGCGAGGGCGGGTTTTGAATCGAGAGTGAGATGAGACTGTGATTTGTGTTTTAATTTTTTGTTTTAGTGATTTTCTGTTTTTTTTTTTTTGCCAAACTGATTTTCTGAGTAGGAAACGAGTGAGACCTAAAGACAGAGAAAATGACTAAGATTTGTGTTTGTAGGAAAGAAGTGAAACCTCATTCGTTTAATCTAATTTAAACATAATTTTTTTTTTGGTAATAATTTAAACATAATTCAATGATAGAGAAAAAATGTTTAAGAATTTTTTTTAGGAAAGGAGGAAAACAGAGAAAAAGGAAAATTATCCTCTTTCTATATACAATAAATGAGTAGACAATTTGAATTTTTGGTTTTATGTATAAAAGAGGTTCAGATCCTCTACTTGTTTTATCTCCTATTCAACCACTAGGGGTATACACAAGAATGGCTTTGCCTATTAGAAAAGTGTTGTGCTTAACATTTCTTGTGATGTTAAGAACTACATGTTATGCAGAGATTGTCAACCCCATAACCCATCTCAAGATCACTAATCGTTTGGAAGATCCAGTTTTCGACCTTACCCTTCACTGCAAATCAAAGGACGATGATCTTGGTGTTCATGTACTGCATTTTAATGAGACTAATGAGTTTAAGTTTCGACCAAATTTTTGGAATTCTACACAGTTTTTTTGCAAATTTGATTGGCAAGGTGAATCTCATTGGTTTGATATATACATACAACTGAGAGACAGAAGTCAATGCAAAAAGGAGTGTAGTTGGATCATAATAAAGAATGGTGCATGCAGATTAATAGAAGGCAACCCTCATGAGGTGGACATGTGCTATCCTTGGAATGATGTGCCTCCAGGCCCTCCATCAAGTGATTAACATATATATGATTATTATTATGTAGTTTTGTTTTATTGAATAAGAGCTTCTACCAGTTTTGTTCCTAGGAAGCAAGATTAATATTTAAAATTATTATTTCTCTTCTTAATTATATAGTTCAAGAATATATGTTTTATTTATTATTAGCCTCTTGACATGTACGCCTCTCACTTGTTTTATATTGTACATTCACAAAAAAAATATATATATATATAACTTACAAAAATGTAACAGATGTGTATACTCACTCTCTCATAACATGTCCTCATATGTTGGTCATGTGATAATTAATTGTGAGAAAATAGGTGTATACATATGTTACATTATTACATATGCAAGTTTTTCTCAACAATATTTAAGGAAGAAACTATGATTTCTTTAAAAAGAAACAATTATATAACAAATTTATTTTAGAGATAATTAGGTTTAAATTTTTTAGAAAAACAGTTTTTAAATGGAGATTGAAGGTGTTTTAAAATTTATAAGAAAATCGTTTTAATTCATAATAATTTATAAAAAAAATCATTTTAATTCATAATAAAGTCATTCTCCGATTTGAAGGGTATTTCCCCTCCTATGGTGTATAGTAGGTTTTATAGAGGCTGCATGTTAGGTTTTAACTCCGAGATTTTAGGCGGAGCCTAAAATTTTGGAGTTAAATCTAACATAATGCCGTAAAAAATAAAAGGAAAAATAAAAGAATTTAATTAAAATCTCTAAATCACTACCGGTTTTAGTTTAAGAAAGACTCATAAAATGAATTGAACTCTAAGTCTCCTTTTATTTTATTATATTATCCTTCTTAAATTGGTTTTTCAAACAAAAAGAAAATTAAATGGTTTTGTAACTTTTGTTTCACTTCTTTTTTCTTTTTCTTTTTTTTCAATAAAGGCCATATTTGGGTTTTCACCAAACAAATTAAGGGCATATCTTAGAATTTTGTCCTTCCGTACGTGGATGGTTGGGGTTGAATGAGGTAACTCGAAATGACAAAAATGTTCTCACACACATGCTTCACAATATACCGTCCAATAATACCCTTATACGTTGAATTGGTTACACCACGTAATGATGTATCAGATACACTTAATAATTTTTCTTTCACATGACTCTTTGTTTACTAATATAATGAAAGATTGATTTGTTCTAGCAAACAATAATGATATAATTGTTGAAATCAAAACTATAGGTAAGAAAGTGAAAAGTATATTACAAAAATGGAAAGGATCGGCCTATTTTTTTTTTTTTGTCCTTGGTCTCTCGAAAGCTCATCATAGACCTAATCAAGGCTATTAAACAAGAATTGAGAGACAATAATTATCCTTATTATGTAATCAACCTTAGATGTATCTGATTTTTCCTTACCATAAAAGGTCGGTGGCTTTAATGTTATGCCATAAATATACCCTTCAACGTACCAACATTCAATGTACCAAAAAATATTTCATTCAACGTACCCAAAAAAAAATACCATTTGAAATACCCAAAAAGAATACCATTTAATGTACAAATTAAAGACAAGTAAATTAATGATTGAAACTATCATAGAAACAATTGGACAATTTCAATATAGCCCTAGAAACTCTCCAACGATTTCTATATGTCAAGCACTTAGAGCCAGTACTGATCATTTGTCTCATTGAAAAGTGGTTCAGGTTGTATTAGCAACTTTCGTGGGTCCGTTTTATGCAGAGTGGCCTTCATCTGACCATTTTTTTGGCCACTCATTTGCTCTTTTGAAAAAACCAAAAAACCAAAAAACATACCATATATGATCATATATGCGATGCCCATATTTTGATTTGTCTTTGGTATATACGAAAAGCGTTTAACACCAAGACTCATCCAATAAGAAAAAATCACAGACAAGCATAACTGCACGCATAAGAAATAATGTTGTTAACATTTCTTGTAATTAAAGGTGTCAAATAGGTCAGATCAAGATGGTCTGACCCAAGTAAGTTGGTCTCATTCGTACTTTGTATTGTGGTAATTCTAATTTATTTAATAATCATGTAATGCTCATGCCAGCCTAGATAGCTAAGACCTAGCCTAGCATGACTCGCTGACCATTCCTCCTCATGTCGCCCCTTCAAATATTATTACTTTTATTTCCTTCATAATTAAAAAAAAAAAAACAAACAAAAATTAATATGAAAAAAAAGGAAAATGAAAAAGAAGTCAAAGCTATTTTAAAATCAAGGGCAGCTCTTTTAAAAAGCAACTAGGAGGGTATTTTGCAAGTTGATGCCACCAAAAGGAGTTCATTTTTCTTAGCAAAAAACAAAGCAGTTCTTTTTTAATGAAAATTTGATTATGAGTTGTTCTGTAGTTGTTGGATAACCCAGTTAGAAGAGCTGTAAAATTATCCACAGTGCACCCAAGTTCGATTCTCCCTTCCCCCAACTAAAAAAAAAAAAAAAGAGGTAAATGCTTTCATATAATTTCTCCTTCTCTACTCTTCTCTTTCTGAAACTGACTTTAGAAGCCCTAAAAATAAATCAAAGGAATAATTTCTTGGACTTGAAACCTCACCTGAAATGAATTAGGCTTTGTATGGGATGGACTCTCTAAGTATTTCCAATTTTGGATGATTTTAAGTAAGGGTATTCATCAGTTCTAAACGGATAAGTTTTAGTAAATTCGCATTTGATTTAGTATAGATTTAATTTTATACAATCCAATCCAGTCCAATCTAAGATTAGAATCTAATCTGATTCTATCCAATTGACATTGAATTGGATGATCGATTTTTTAAAGAAGTGAAAAAAAATTGAAATATAAAAAAAAACTTGGGTTAAATATATTTTTTGTCCACAAACTTTGGGCGGTTTCTCAATTTGGTCCACCAATTTTAAAACGTGACAAAAATAACCCCGAATTATCCAATTTGTGTCAATTCAAGATCTTCCGTTCAAATATCTAACGGAGGCTGATGTGGCCGTTAAACGCTGACGTGGCGCACATTCAGTGCGCCACATCAGCTTCCGTTAGATATTTGGACGGAAGATCCTGGATTGACACAAATTGGATAATTCGAAGTAATTTTTGTCACGTTTTAAAATTGGTGGACCAAATTGAGAAACCGCCCAAAGTTCATGGACCAAAAACGTATTTAACCCAAAAAACTTTCATCAATCAAATGTAATGACAAAATTTTAATAGAATTATATGTGATTGAAGCTTGAATACTAAAGAGAAGTTTTTGATATATATATATATTTTTTATTAATCAACTGTCGCCTATGAGATTCGAACTCATGATCTACTTTGAAAAAAGAGAGAATGAGTGTCATTTACTAGACCAAATGAATATTGGCAAGTGTTGTGCTATTTAATATTACCAAACAAAATTTTGTCAAATGATAAAAATTACTCATTATTTTCATAACCGTTAATGACTATAAGACCATAAAAGTAAAAACCAAACTACATTGGATTTCATTGAATTTTTATGGATAATTTGTCATCCGATCCAATTTTGTCAATTTTTGAATTTAAAAATTTAATCCAATCTGCCAAAATCATCAAAACCAATCAACTTGGATCGGTCATTTTGGACCAATTAGATTGGATCTTGAACATCCCTAATTTTAAACAATATGGAGATATTTTTGTCGAGCAATTGTCTTAGCATTAACTTATGTAATATAAGCCGTTGAGCTTAACCTAAATAGTGAGAGTGGGTAAAGTAAAAAGTTGATTAAGATAAGTCAAAGATTGAATTCCCTCCAATGTAACAGGAAAAAAAAATTATGGAATCCAATTAAAAGAGAGAATCTTCTCTAAAGTCAAAATGGGATTATATTTGTTAATGTGAGTGGATGAGGAATGTTTCTCAATTTTGTAATTTAACGGTCCACTAGATATGTTGGGCATTCAAGATGGGTTGAATCACAATGATGGGAATTGAGAGTAAAACCATGACATTAAGTGGGCGACCAATTATGTTGGGTATTCAAGATGGGTTGGCCCACAATGGTGTGCGTTGAGCATTACACCTTGTCCTAACATTCTTTGTCTTATTTTCTTTTTTTCTTTTTTTCTTATTTCTGGGTGGATAGGAAGCAATGACAAAGAAGCTCAGACCCAAAAAAAATTAACAAAGAAACTAAATTATCGAATAGCCAAAAGTCCAACTTCATTTTATTAGAGAGAGAGAGAGAGAGAGAGAGAGAGAGAGAGAGAGAGAGTACCTTGCTGTGCAAAAGAGATTAATAGGGATGTGTAATCAAATCAGCCCAACAAGAATGTTTCGTTTATAAGCAGTACTCTCACATTGTGGTCGCACATCCTGAAAACAACAAAATGACAAAGAATCAACACTGCAGGCTAAGATCTCAGCTGGATATAATGGACTATTGCTACATATTAATTAAGCATATCAGATCATTAGTTAGAATAAAGTTTTATGTATGAGTTGGTGTCTTGGTGATAGTTTAACGATATAACATTTTACTGTAACAAATAAAATGTTCTAATTATGATTCGTACAGTCTTCTAAAAGAGTGCAAATAACATTATTTGCAATCCTCCAGAAGATCGCAAGAGTTTACTATTGAAGTGTAAAACTATTCAAATTACATTGTTTGCTAATATTAATGCTTTAAACAATTGAAGTACCTCAATTGCAGATCATTTCAAATAGAAATTATATAAATTATAGAAATCTTAAATGAAATATATATATTATTACATCAAGACTCGGATCTAAAACCTAAATTTGTATTATATTCATCAAATGTCACTTGTGATAAAGTAGTGTGGTTCGATATAAGTCATGCACGTGAAATAAATCCGACATAAAAAAATTTGACACAACAATTTACAATATATAAGTGGGTGATCTACTACTAATAGCAATTAGGGCTTTTAAATAAAACTTTACATCTAAATAGATCCACTGAATCGATATTTAATTTTTTTGTTTTTGAAAGATCTAAAAGAAATTAAAGAACACTAGAGAATATTTGAAAAACTACACAAATACCTAAAGATTTCTTAGAACACTCAAGAATATATAGTAATGGGTTCAGGTTAGATAAATGTTGGGCAATAAAGAAAATTTTGACATTATATTTATTAAAACTGAACCAAACTGTTTTAATTCTAAATTGAACCAATCAATACGTTAACTAACATTCGAATTGGACTAATTTTGAAAAGCAAACTTGATGGTTTACAAAAAGCAATCTGTTTGAATTTTTAAGACTATGTCAAATGTAGTGGTAAAAAAAAAAAAAAAAAAGACTATATCAAATATAACAACAGCTTGATTTTAAGAAAATACAAAGCAGTAGTTGATGGGACATAGGACGATAGACTAGTTGGACGGACTATATAATTGCCCTGGAAAAAAAATATTATATAAAGTATAAACCAACAACTGACATTTAACAACCATTTCAATGCTTGTAAAGAAACGGCTCCACTATTTAATTACATGGCTTCACTAAATTAACTTAAAAATATGTATTTTAAACATAATCAGAGGGAAAAAAAAAAAGAAAAAGAAAAAGAAAAAGAAGAGAGGCTATAATTTTTGCTTTTAGAAAATGAGGGAAGCATAAAAAGTAGATGATCCTCTTCCTATATATATCAATAAACATGTCAACATATTTGAATGGGTTCAAATCCTTTCCTTGTTTGACCACTAAAAACACACATAAGCATGGCTTTGCCTATTAGAAATGTGTTAGAATTTTTTGTGATGCTAAGAACTACATATAAGTAGCAATTGTCAATCTCATAACTCATGTCAAATCACCAATTTATACGGGAGACTCAAGTCTTAGTCTTACTATACATTGTAAATCCAAAGACAATTTGAGACCCAAATTTCACAATGTATAACGGATAATGCATAACGTGTAACAACTTTGCACATAGGACCGTTCATCAGCTGCCTTTTAACTTTGACCAGGCAATTGAACAACTAAAGTAAGTTAACCTCAAAGGCAAAGGAACAACTAAAGTTGAGACGACAAATGCTAGCATGATCATGGAGATCAGCCAACAATTGAGAAGTGGAGGGTGATCCCTGAAAGAGTGCCACCACTTCCTGAAGTTGGGAAAGAACGCGCCCACTAACCCACCATGGAGATCATGGTACTTGGACATAAAGGCTGAGCCAACAATAAATAGAGGAATCAGACTCCAGATTGAGGTACACAATCATATCCATAAACTTCAGATATTTACAAAAACATCTTTGTTGACTTAAGCATCAGAGTGCCTTTAATTTGCAGGTACACCACCTCTTTTTTCCTGGAGTGTGGAGTTTGAAGGTTCATCGTTGTCGTCCAACTTTCTAGAGTATCTTGGTGTTAGAAAATTTCTTCAAAGTGAGAAATTTTGATCAAACAGATGATCTTGTTGTTCATGTACTTCCTCTTAATGGACCCTTTGTGTCTGAGTTTTGAGCAAACTTTTGGAACAAAACTCATTGGTTTGATAGATATATGCAATCGAGAGATAAAACACCGCATAGTATCTGTGGAATATATGATGTGCCTTCGTAATCAAGTGATTAACATATTAGTATGTAGTTATTTTAATTTTTCTGAATTAGAACTTCTACATGTTGGGAGGGCTTAGAAGTAAATTTACTAACTAGCCCGTCAAATCCAATCTGGAAAATCTCTTTTCTCAAGTTAAGGTGCAAGTCACATCTTAATATAACCAAAGACTTAATTGTGGTGTGATTCGCACTTGGGAAAGAGGGTTTTCTCGGGTCGGGGCATGACATTTTTAAAATTTAGGCTTGACCCCAAATGCTTTAGGCTTTCTATGGGCTGGACTCCTCAAGTATTTGCATAAGTTTATAAAGACAATTGCTTGACCAAAAATACATAATTGTGGCATCAACTTATGCAATCCAATTAAAAGTTCTCAAAACTCACAATGGGGTTATATATGTCAAGTTTGATAATGCGAGTGGATGAAGATATTGTCAAGTTTGTTATCAAATGGGCCACTAAATATGTTGGTTATTCAAGATGGGTTGGCCTACAATGGTGGCCACCAACTATGTTGGGTATTTGGGTTGTCCCACAAAGGTGGGCTTTGAGCCTTAGACCTTGTGCTGTCATTCTCTGGCCTGTTTTTTTTTTTTTTTTTTTGGTGTTCAAATCCCACTTCTTTTATTAGAGAGAGAGAGGGAGAGAGAGGGAGAACCTTGCTTGTGCAAAAGAGATTAATAGGGATGCGTGTAGATAGCAACCAAATCACCCCAAAGAGGTTTCTAGTTGTTCTCACATTGTGGTAGCACTGTCCTGAAAACAAAATCACAAAGAATCAACATCTGCAACTCAAGATTTCAACTGGGAACAATGGGCTATTGTTAGTTTCACACAAGAGGAAATTACAGATTTAGTCCAGTTATTTTATACCTAGTTCAATTTTGGTCCATAATCTTTTTTAAGTTCTGTTTTGGTCCACTAATTGTTTCACTTGTTCAATAAAGGTCCAGATTTGTTTTCTCAAATTTGGCCTGCTTTTTACCCTATCAAATCTCACCCAAATTCAGCAAATATATACTTGTTTTAAAGCTATGCATTTCTTCTTTACAACCATATAAAGATCATTCAAATTGGAGTTCTAAAACTCAAGATAATTGACCCTAAAGTAGGGTACCCAAAACTGCCAATTTTTCAAATTTCACCAAATCTCAATTCTCTTAGATTATAATACTCCAAATTTGTTTTTATGACTAAGAAATGATGAAATATAACTTATACTTAAATTATAATTGAAGAAAACACAACCCAAAAAATTTAAAGTCACAAATCTGGACCTTTATTGAACAAATGAAACAATTAGTGGACCAAAACAGAACTTAAAAAAGATCGTGGACCAAAATTGAACTAGGTATAAAATAAGTGCACCAAATCTGTAATTTCCTCTTTCACACAAATAGTTTATTTTGTTTGCAATTTTGGTTCATAACGTTAAGCATTCAATATTCTGTTTATTTTTTTGCATGTGGCCCTCACCTGCGAGGGCACTTCAGTCATTTCAAATTCTTATAATTAGTTTAGATAAGTTATTTGATGATTGAAATGATGGTGCTACCCTCACATTAGATGTTCACATGGAAAAAAAATTGGACGGAATTGAATCAATCTAACGTTTTGAACCAAAACTACAAATAAAAGTATACTACATGTAAGAAGATGAATGTGAAAATAAAGGCAAACTACATGGATGAAAGGCGAAAATAAAGATAAACTACAGGGATAAAAAGTATATTTGTCCAAAAAATAAAGACAATGTTATTTGCATTTTTTCATGCCAAAAGGGCACAAGAGAGTTCTAGAGAATTGAACCACTTTCCTTGTATTAATGCCTTAAAAAATTGAAATACCTCAATTGCATATCATTTTAGCTAAAAATTATAAATTTTTTTAATGAAATATATCCTCTTTTAATTACACTAAGAATATAAGACCTAAATTTTTACTCATCTATTTCAGTGTTATTTTAATTTCAATCTTTTAGAACTAACTATCGATTGATATAACTCTCTACTTTGTTATAAAAAGTCTCAAAATTATAATCCTCCTCTTCAAAATGAATGAAAAAAAAAAACACTTAGGCTTCTAGGCTTAATGAAATATATTATGAGAAAAAGGGAAAAAGAACACTGATCAAGTAAACACAACCAAAAACGTTTTTTGGCAAAAAAAAAAAACAACAAACACAACCAAAAATGTTTTGAGGTGACATAAAGATCTTGATTCCAAGCTTTGTCCCCCACCGTCCAAGAATGCTCACTCCACCAATCAAGATGTCAATGGATCAGAAGTTCAGAACATCCATTCCAATTTTCTTAAAAATAATAAAAAAAGTTTTTTCTTCTCAAAAAGAAAAAGAATCAATAAATTTTTGCAAGACAAATTCCACTTGTCCATATTCCTTTTTTCAACAGACTGTGAGGCTGTGAAGGAGTCCGCTCTCTGCACCCTAACTTATAATCAATCCAAACTCATTGACTCAAAGGCTGAAACAACAAATTCAGAGAAAAAACCACATACCAAATACCATATATACATTTGTATTCACTCCTCCAACTTAATCAAAAATGGCCTCTAGATCTTGAAGCAATTGAACCTGAAAATCAAAGAACACAAAAAGTTTAACAATTCTAGAAAGAGTAGAAAGAACCCACTTGATTAAACAACTATTTTGGTTGTAAAACATTAAAACTTCTTTGGATTATACTTGGAAACTAAAAGAGTATACAAAGTACTCATGCAACAAGTCTTGGAATTCTCAATTGACCCATAAACAAAAGGACGTAGGAGGTGCCATGAGGCCCATGAAGCTAAAGATTGATCAAATTCATGAAAGAAAAGTTGCAATAAAATTACCTTGATTTGAAAAGGTTGGTCTTGAATTAGTCCAAGATTGGCAGTAGAGGAGCAAAAGCCTTTTTTCTCAGAACATGAAACACACAGAGAGAGAAAAAGAGAGAGAGAGAGAGAGAGAGAGAGAGAGCTGAGGAGGAGGAGGGTATGTATAAGAAGAAGGTGGGTGCAGAGAGTGCAGAGTGCATAGTGTGTTGTTTGTTTTAAAGCAATGTCTGTTTGTTGTGGTGGCTCTGCTTTGCCTTTGCTTTGCTTTTCTACGTTGGAATACCACACACACTCTCTCTCTCTCTCTCACTTGGGCATGGCGTGTCAAAGCTGATTTAAATATTAATTATTCAATCGTGCACTTTCTTGGAGTTTTATTTGTCGAAATGACGCGGTGACCAAACAGCTGCTTCTCAGTTCTGCTATGCCTAGTGCCTACCAATTTTGTTCACACTAGAAGCACAGTTTTTTTTTTTCTTCCCACTCTTTAACACTTGCGCGCGTGGGGTAGTTGGCTAATGGGTTTCTTGGATTTTGCAAGAGAAATTCTTTTTTTTAGTTGAAATAGAAATAACAACTGACAACCTCTTGTATAATTAGTCCCAAATTGGAAACCATTTACCATACAAACACCTTATATTATACATTCATACTTAATAGTACAAAATTATAACTCTATCAATATCTTATGATCAAGATATATATACGTCTATCACATAGTGTTTGCATGATAAATTTTTCCCAAACATCATACCATAGTGAAAATAGCATTTGGCAGTCCTTGCAAAAAAAAAAAAAATCCATTAATTTCATTGTTATCCCAAAAGAAATTCTTTCGTATGCATTAGAGGCTACTTTTTGTAGTCCAGTTAGTGATTAATAAAGAATAAAGAAATTTTTTTATGTGTTCTTTTTGTTATGTCAAAGTGATAAGTTCGAACACAAATATTTTTGAATTCACAAACATAAAACATATTGATAGTTTTTCTAATTTAGTTATCCAGAATTCTAGATTACTAAATGGGTGTAAGGTACGTTTTACCAAAATATCTTAGGTTGTGTAATCTAATTCTTTATATACTAATTAATGACACATTATAAAACCAATCGACGTGAGATTATAAATATGGCTATACTCTAAGTTACTTTTTCTAACACTTTTTGATTAAATTAGATACAATACAATGCTTAATATCAGATCTTCCCTATTGATATAATTTTGGATGTCGGTATGGCAAGTACTAATGATACTAATAGAGTAATGCAAATACATGAAGATTTGTAGCGGGTAGAGATGGAGCTTGAAGAGCAGTATGAAATTCTGTGTGTAAGATACTAGATAGTGTTGTCAATCCATCGACCAGTCCACAACGAAAAAGAGATTAATTATATTAGGTTGTGGAACTGAAAAGTTAAAATTTTATTTCTCAAATTTTGAGCTATACCCAATAACTATTGACTAAAAGTACTTAAAATTTAACCAATAAATGAGCTAAATGACAATGGATGGGCGAGATTTGTAGGTGAGATTTGTAAACTATTTATATCAATACACCAGATACATACTATAGGCATATATGAATAAGAACACAAAACCGCCATTGCACTAAAGGCTCGGCTTGCCTGAGGTTGATGGAATTCTAGAACTAGGGTTCTACTCTCTCTACAACTTGGTGCAACTGATGTATGGGGCTCAGATGTTTGCAGTATGTATAAGAGTAAGGATTATCTCTATTTATAAGGGCTAGCTCGACAAGGCCTACCCACAATGGACTAAGTGTTATGCTTGAATACTGCCCCCTTATGATCAAAGTCCTAATTCTAATCCAAGTGAGCTATTACATCTCCTAACAAGTCCCTCAATCCTTATGCATTACTGACAGCATAGGTGGCACAAGATGTTTGTGGGAAAATCCACATCTATCCGAACAGCCAATCACGGCTCGACACGTGGTTAGTCAAAACCAACCTCGGTGTTGACTCTCAGTGGTCAAACTTTGACCTCCACATCATCGTTGACCAGCACTTCCTCCGCTAGCTCAGACCGGATCTCCACGCCGGGCCCACCACCCCTGGTCCGAGCCGAACCTATGATCTTCCAGGGAATTGAGTGCCCATCTTTCCACGATCATTCCGGTTCGGCTCGGTTCGACTCGGCATCAAAGTGACCTCCTTTCGAGCTCTGGCGTCGTCCAGTCAGAACTCGGAGGGACCCCTATCTTTTGGATCGGCTCGGTCTGTAATCCCATGCCCGATCCGATCACATATGGACTTCATGCACACGCATAAGAACATCTGTTCGGCTCGGCTCGACTCTCCGCCACCATTCCCAGGAAGATCACGTCGGGATGAACCGCCACACATAAATGCACCTGGCACAAATCTTCTGACAGAGGGAATGTCAGGCCTGCATTCATGACTACTGGGGCAGTTTGCCTGAACCTTCCAACCTTGCATTTAATAGGGCATTCAATGCAGCACTGAATGCTGAGGAAGCAAGCAGCTGAACATGCAACTAGGTCTGGCCAGATGCGTGGGTCTCTGGCAACCATTCATTCACATGCAGGTAACTTAATCATTAAGTCTTCCTTTGCCTATATAAAGGGATCATGTATGCACAAAAGGGGGATCTTGCAATCTACGCATCTACCCACAAACACTTACACAAAATTTCCACTCACCAAGGAGCTTACCCAACTTGCTGAGAATAACCCAGAACATTTGCCTTGTTCTTCCTATTCTCACAAGTTCATCCTCTGTTCTTCCTCACCCACCATCAAACATCATCACTGATTTCATCATCGGAGTGTGTTTGGCTGGTACCACACCGGTCCATCTCCTTTGATCTTGTTTCTTTTGCAGGAGGATCTCAACCAACATCCACTTCATCATCCAGCAAAGCACCTGATCAGCCAGATCAGCTATTCTAAGTTGTTGCATCTATCTCACGGAAATTTGCATCAACAGATTGGCGCCGTCTGTGGGAAGCTGACTTCAGCCGTTGTGTTCATCACCACAAGTGCTAAGCTCTTCCTTCACACAAGTCATCATGGCTACCGTCTATCGGGACACCGGCTCTTCTTCGGGGGCGTCTCAGAATGATGAACAACATCAACCTAAGACACCTGAGAAGAGGAGGGGAGCACAACTCCCCAGGACATCTAAGTCCAAAGGTCCCTCAAAAATCCGAGCTGCTCACAAGCTCCTTAAGGAGAGCCAGCGACATCTAGCCGCTGAAAATGCACTCCTGAAACAGAACAATGAGCTGCTTGCAAAACAGGCCGAGCTGGCCGGGGAGCTTGCGCGCCACCGTGCTCAGCTTGAGAATAGTGGGGGATCGGGTTTCCGATCGCGCCGGACCCGAACCGAGCAGGAGGTCCTTTCACCGTCTCCTTCTCGGCAAAGCACTCCTGCCGAGCCGAACGACCAGACCGATCGACAGGAAATGGATCACATCTTCCCGGGCTTCGAGGACATGACCCCGGCCGAACAGGCCGAGTGCCTGAGCGCCCATCGTCTTCTTCAGCAAAAACAGGCGGCTTTCGGGAAACGTGTCCCCAGGAATTCAGGCGGAGACCGTGCCGACCTGAATACAAACCGGCGACCCCCGGCCCAATCCAGGTTGGGGGCCAACAGTCCAGCCGATTCAGCCGAAACCAGGGTCCCGATTGGGGATAGGCTCGGCCCCATCACCGGCCATGACCCTTCCCCATCAGGGGCTCACTCAGGGAGACGATCGGTGAGCGACCGACTGGGATCGACTATGATCATGTCGGATCGACGACCGGTGAGCGAGAGAATCACTCGCCAGCCGGTGAGTGAGAGACTCGGTAACCAGGCCGAGCGCTCAGGGGAAAATGCGGGTGAGCCGACCCCGCCCAACGTGGAAAATCTTGTCCGGACTCTGGTCCAGGACCAAATCCGGAGCGTCCACGATCGGCTCGGCCACGTCGAGGTCTCCAGGGGGTACACCGGTAGAGCCGACCACGGAGAGGAACTCCCCCTCCCGTACACCAGCAGAATCATGGATGCTGAGGTCTCCCGCGACACCAAGCCCCCCAAAATGGATCAGTACGATGGGGCCAAGGATCCCTACGACCATCTTGACAGCTTCAGATACGCCATGGAGGCCCGCCAGGCGTCTGAAGCCACAAGGTGCAGAATCTTCCCTTCGACCTTGAAGGGCTCGGCTCGGGGATGGTTCCGAACTCTCCAACCAAACTCCATCGACTCCTTCTCCGACCTCCGGAGGGCCTTCCTGGCGAGATATCGGGTTGTATCCGAACGACTCTACAACTTGAACGATATGTCGCTCATTAAGCAGCAGGAAGGGGAGAGCCTCAAGGCCTATCTGATCCGCTTCAACATCGAATATACGAAGTGCGACGATTGCGACGATAGGTCAGCTAAGAACGCCCTCATGCAAGGTCTGCACGCCGGGGGACTCCGCTCCCACCTAATGAGGAATCCTCCCTCCACTTACGATGAGCTCTCTGCCGAAGCCACTAAGTGGGCGCGGGCTGAGGAGTGGGATGCTCAAGTGGAGGCCCTGAATCCCAGGCCGACCTCGGCCAAGAGGAAGGAGGGAGAGGTTGCAAGTCCCAAACCCCAGGTCCAATCCAAGAAGACCAGGACCGAGGAGCCACGCCAACTTCTGGGCAAGGGGCCCAAGTTTGTCTAGTACACGGAATACACTCCCCTCAATGCCGGTCTGGAGGCGATCTTTTCCAAGATCAAGGACCAACTCCCAGCTGCCAGGGAGATCAAGGGACCACCCTCGGACAAAATCAGGGAGGGCGTCTTCTGCAAATACCACTCCAATCACGGCCACGTCACGGGTGATTGCTACGCTCTCCGCGACGGGATTGAGACTCTTGCCCGGGCGGGTAAGATCAATCAATTCCTGGCCGGTGGGCCTAGGGTACCCAAGGCCGCGCCGAAGAAGCCCACCAACACCATCGAGGTCCAGGATGCTGCCATCGGATCAATCGGCGGGGGACCAACCTTCGTGGGAAGCTCTAACCGATCCCAGAAGGAGTATGTCAGACAGGCGGCTCAAGCTCACGAGTCCCTGTCGATCCAAGCGGGTCAGCCTAGCACTTCCAAAAGACAACGGAAAGACTGGGCATCGGTCACCTTCGAGCCTAACGAAGCAAATGAGATCATCTTCCCCCACTATGATCCGGTCGTCATAGTGGCTGAGGTGGCCGGAACTACCATTGCACGCTCCTTCGTCGACGGAGGGAGCTCAGTCAACATCCTCTACCACTCTGCGTTCGCGCAGATGGGAATCGGCGAGGATAAGCTGGAGACCGATACACCTGCCTTGGTCGGATTCGGGGGAGAAGTGGTTCAGCCCCTCGGACACATTTACCTTCCCCTTTCGCTCGGGAAGGGACCGATCAAGAAGACCTGCATGACGTACTTCATCGTCGTCAAGCGGCCGTCAGCCTACAACATCATTCTGGGCAGACCGACTCTGGTCGACCTTGACTGCATCGTCCATTATGCCAACCTCCTCATCAAATGTCCGGTGGGCGACGACTGCATTGTCATCCAGGGAGATCAGTGCTCGGCTCGGTCTTGCTACGCCGCTTCGATCAAACAGAAGGGTCAGCTGCCGAACTCACAGAAACTCGACTCCATCGCTGATTCGGGCAGGTGGCCGAGGGCGGAAACATTCGACTTCACTTCCGAGCCGAACCCAGATACTCGGCCCCTTCCCGCCGAGGCCTGGGAGGAAGTGCCGATCTCGGCCGAGACACCGGATCGGCTCGTCCGAGTGGGGACTCAGATCAGCCCCGAACAACGTTCTGCCGTAATCGACTTCCTCCGCGCCAATGCGGAGGTGTTCGCCTGGTCTTACGATGACATGCCAGGCATATCGTCTGACGTGATCACCCACAGGCTGAACACCGACCCGGGATGCAAACCGGTCCGTCAGAAGAGGAGGTCTTACGATCCGGTCCGATACGCCGCCATGGCTGACGAGGTAACCAAGTTGCAAAACAACGGGTTCATCCGGGAGGTCAATTATCCCGACTGGCTTGCCAACGTGGTCATGGTGAAAAAGAACAACGGGAAGTGGAGGATGTGCGTGGACTTCACCGATCTGAACAGGGCTTGCCCCAAGGATAGCTTTCCCTTGCCCAGAATAGATCAGCTCGTCGATGCGACAGCAGGGCATCAGCTCCTCAGCTTCATGGACGCTTATTCTGGATATAACCAGATCCTCATGCACAAGTCCGACCAGGAGGGCACATCTTTCATAACGGACCGCGGCATGTACTGCTACAAGGTCATGCTCTTCGGACTCAAAAACGCCGGAGCCACCTACCAAAGGCTGGTCAACCACATGTTCAGATCTTCCATCGGCAAATCCGTAGAGGTTTACGTGGATGACATGCTGGTCAAAAGCATCAAGGCGGGCGATCACGTCAGGGACCTCTCAGACATGTTCGGAGTCCTGAAGGAGTATCAGATGCGGCTGAACCCGGCCAAATGTGTCTTTGGGGTTCAGTCAGGAAAGTTCCTTGGCTACCTGGTCAGCCAACGGGGGATCGAGGCCAATCCAGAGAAGATTCAGGCTTTGATCGACATGAAGTCTCCAAGGACACGCAAGGAAATCCAGAGTCTGACTGGAAGAGTCTCCGCCCTGAACCGGTTCATCTCGAAGTCCACTGACCGGTGCCTCCCTTTCTTCAAGGCCTTAAGGGGAGCAGGGAAGGGCATAGAATGGACCCCCCAATGCGAGCAGGCCTTTCAAGATCTGAAAAGGCACATGGGGGAACCTCCCATATTATCCAAACCAGAGGAAGGTGAAGAACTTTTTCTCTACCTCTCTGTCTCTGACTTGGCTCTCAGCTCAGTTCTAGTGAGAGAGGTCGGTGGTGTACAACACCCCGTCTTCTATACGAGCCGAGCCCTCGCCGATGCCGAGACCAGATATCCAAGGTTCGAGAAGATGGCTCTCGCCCTGGTCAGCTCGGCTCGGAAGTTGAGGCCCTACTTCCAGGCTCATTCAATCGTTGTCTTGACGGATCAGCCGCTCAGACAAATCCTGGCAAAACCCGAGACTTCGGGTCGGCTCATCAAGTGGTCAATCGAGCTTGGCGAGTTTGACATCGTCTACCGTCCCAGGACGGCCATCAAGGGTCAGGCTATGTCGGACTTCATCTGTGAGTCGACCACCTCTACGGAGGACCCACCGCGCACCGACGCTATGCCAACGGCGTCCGATCCGAACACAATCAACGAACGCGGCCAGGTTGATCTCCTCACCTGGACCCTCCATGTGGACGGATCTTCCAACGCCATAGGAAGCGGAGCCGGGCTTGTTCTGATCTCCTCAGAACAAGTTGTGATGGAGTATGCTCTTCGCTTCAAATTTCAAGCATCCAACAATGAAGCAGAGTATGAGGCACTCATCGCCGGGCTCAGATTGGCAAAGGAGCTCGGCGCGACCAAACTGAACATCTTCAGCGACTCCCAACTAATCGTCAATCAGATATTGGGAGAGTATGAGACTCGGGAGCCCAGTATGACTGCCTATCTCGAGAAGACCCGTTTGCTGCTCGGGAACTTCCACGAATACAAAATATCCCAAATCCCGAGGGCAGAAAACTGCAGAGCCGACGCCTTGGCGCGCCTGGCTTCGGCCACGAATACTGGGTCCGCCAGGCACGTTCCGGTTGAAATCCTGGACAGACCTAGCACCGCCGAAAACGAAGTCACTGTCATGCAGACCGAGGCCGAGCCGAACTGGATGACGCCGATCATCACCTACTTGGTCTCCGGGATCCTCCCCCCGGAGAGGGACAAGACACGTCTCATCAAAACGAGGTCGGCTCGGTTTAGCATGATCGATGGTCAGCTCTACAAGAGGAGTTTCTCCCTGCCTTACTTGCGGTGTGTCACTCCCCAAGAAGGCCAGGATGTGCTGAGAGAAATCCACGAAGGGATATGCGGCAACCACTCTGGAGGAAGAGCCCTAGCCTACAAGACGATCAGACAGGGTTACTTCTGGCCAATGCTGAACAAGGACGCAGATCATCTGTCCCGCGCTTGTATCAAATGCCAGCAGTTCGCCGCAGTCCCTCATCAACCTCCCCAGTTGCTGACCTCCATATCCAGTCCCTGGCCGTTCGCGCAGTGGGGACTCGATCTAATCGGCCCTATGCCGAAGGCGAAAGGGCAGGTCACCATGGCGGTAGTAGCAGTCGACTACTTCACCAAGTGGGCCGAGGCCGAGCCCCTAGCCACAACCACAGCCGAACGGATGGAGACCTTCGTCTGGAAGAACATCATATGCCGGTTCGGCATGCCGCACACCATCATTGCGGACAATGGCAAACAGTTCGACTGCAAGAAGTTCAGGAGTTTTTGTTCACGTCTGAACATCAACTTGCGCTTCGCCGCGCCTTACCATCCGCAGTCGAACGGACAGGTCGAAGCCGTCAACAAGATCATCAAGAAGACCCTCAAGACTAAACTGGATAATGCTAAGGGGAATTGGCCTGAACTCTTGCCAGAGGTACTTTGGTCTTACCGAACTTCCTATCGCAACTCGACGAAGGAAACACCCTACGCCTTGGCATTCGGAACTGACGCTGTCGTCCCGGTCGAAATGGGGACTCCTTCATTCCGGACCGGCACGTACAATCCCAAGACCAATGACACCGGTCTTCGGCTCGGCCTGGACATAATCGAGGAGAGGCGAACCGACGCCAATCTCTGCCGAGCCGCTTACCAACAGAGGGTAGCCAAATACTACAATCAAAGGGTCAGACCCAGGAGCTTCGGATTGGGTAGCCTCGTCATGAAAAAGAATCCCCTCGCTGTCAAGGAGAGCTCATTCGATCCGAACTGGACCGGACCATACAGAATCACAGGCATAGTCAAGCCTGGCACTTACAACTTGGCCACTCTGGCTGGGAAGCCTCTCAAGCATAGCTGGAACGCTGAACACTTGAAGACTTGTTACCAGTAAAATGTAGTTAGGATCGGGGACTGTCCGACCTAACACCCATTCCGATCAATGAAGAGATGAACACATTTTGACTCATTTCTTCTTATTTTTCGAAACAAACACTGGGGACTCTACTCCTATACACTTTCAACAAAGGGGAAAGATCTAAGTGTTTCCTTCGAAAAAATAGTAAACCTATGTGCCGAGCCGAAGTGCCATTTTCGGCCCGACGCTCGGTACATTACAGACTCATCAGGTCTATAAACTCATGTGTCGAGCGGGCGCGCCATTTCCGGCCCGATGCTCGGCATATTACAGACTCATCAGGTCTATAAACTCATGTGTCGAGCGGGCGCGCCATTTCCGGCCCGATGCTCGGCATATTACAGACTCATCAGGTCTATAAACTCATGTGTCGAGCTGGCGCGCCATTTCCGGCTCGATGCTCGGCATATTACAGACTCATCAGGTCTATAAACTCCCGTGCCGAGCTGGCGCGCCGCTTTCGGCCCAATGCTCGCAATGGTACAGACTTATCAGGTCTATAAAAATCCCTGTCCGAGCCGAAGCGACTTCCTACAGTCCTAACGTTCAACAGGATATTTCTAAAAGAAAAATATACATTCCAACCAATACTTTCATCGTGCATACCGAGCCGATCTGAAAGTAGGTTTGAATATTTTTCTCAAAAAAACAAAATTCCTAAATATCTCAATGGGTATGCCGAGCCCATCTGGGATCACTAGGGTTTTTAAATTTTTACTTATCTTGGTTATGCTTATCAAGCTGATCCTAAGACAAGTTCTAATTTATCATTACCATTCATTCTCATTACGATCGGCATGCCGGGCCGATCTCAAAATGACTTGGTTTTTATTATGTTTTTCACTTTTATCATTTTCTTATCCATGTGTTGTTAGTTATGTCTTTAGCTTAATTTCCGAGCTGAACTAACAGCAACTTGTATCATAAAAAGAAATTACTGATAAATTAACAAACATAAAATCCAAACAACATATTGTTCAAAAATCAAATCAAACCCGAGCCACACCTCGGCTCGGGGAGAAAAATAAAAACATAACATGACAATTAAACAAAATAAGCCATCATGCAGATCGCTCGGCAGGGCCCTCCTGGATCGGCTCAGTTGACTCCTCGGGCGTCTCCTCGCCGAGCTGCACCACCTCAACCCCGCCGATCTGCATCTCAGCATTGGGATCGGATTCAGGGACTGGGGGGATCGGGGTCGGCTCGCAGTCAGGCAGCGGAGGATCCTCCGGAGTCGGCTCGGCTTCGGTGGGGACTTGGCGATCAGGGGGAGGAAGCTCATCCTGCTGACTCCCCTGGGTATCCTCCTCACCATCGGACTCGCCGAGGAACGAGACATCCCAGTCCGGCCTCTTCGACCGGATCTCCTCTAGCAGCTCCTTGTACCCCTCGAACTGGGCATTGGCAAGTGCCTGCACGCTCGGTAATCCGGCCTGACGCCGAGACTCGACAGCCCTCCGCTCGGCAGCCTCGACGTCCCGCTGAAGGTCGTCAGCGAACTGGCCCAGCTCGGCCACCTTCTGCTCGGATGCAAGGAGCTCCTTACCGAGCCGAGCGACTTCCACCTCTTTCTCGGCCAGTCTGGACCGCAGACCCGCCGACCGATCGCGCTCGGCCTTCACCACCCGCTCGGCCTCAGCCAGCTTCTCCTTAAGCTCCTGGCTCCGTTCCCGAAGCCTTCCCATTGTCGCCTCAGCCTCCACGGCGGCATGGGCGGCTTCAAACTGTCTCATTGCGAGCTGCAAGAACAAAAGAGAAGGGTCATTACTAATCCGAACCGAACGGATAGACGAAATCCGAAGTGAAAAAGACTTACCAACATGGCTTGCCGGGATGTAGTCAGAGCTTGGTAGCTGAAGCTCGGCTCGTCCTGACCGGCCCAGAGCCCCTCCTGCGCCTTCGCCGTCATCACGCGCTTGAGGCCCGAGACGAACGGCTCGATACAGGGGTCGACCTCCACCGTTTTCAGGGGCACCGAGCCCGAGGCTTCGGCATCCCCACCACCGGGTTTGGCCCGAGTTCTCTTCTCAGGACGAGGCTCGGTCGCCGGGCCCTTCCTTTTCTCCCCCTGCCGAGCTGGTCTCGTCACGGAAGGCCCAGGTCGGGCTGCGGCGGCGGCAGGCGCTGGTACCGGGATCGGCTCGACGGGCACCCGACCCGCAGCTTTCTTTTGGGCGCTCCTCTCCGCTTTCCTCCTGAGCCGAGCCTCCAGATCCGCCGAACTCATACCTCTCTCCGCTCTTGGATTCCACCTGGGCATAAACCAGGATATTCCGCTCGACCTGATCTGGGTCTGCCCGAGCAAGAATTTGGTGGATAGGTATTCGGTCGGCGAGTCTCTGATCACGGCGATCTGATCCTTCAGCTCGCCTCGGAGTTTATATTTGCCCCAGCTTACTAAAGACGAACCCAAAAGGAGTTAGACAAAAAACAAAATATATATACAATTGTTACAAAAACATATACAAATTGCCCTCGGATCGGCCCCAGCCCTCCAATGCCCACCTGGGATCCTAAAGGCTCTGGGAACCCGAGCCGGGGTGGGTCTGCTCGGATCGGCGAATTCCCAATCCCCGGAGACGAAGAAGTATCTCCTCTTCCAAGTCTTCTGGGAAGAAGGATTCCCAGTGAACAGCGGCCCCGAGTAGGCCTGCAGATTGTAGAAGCCGAGCTCGGTCTGCTTCGACCTCAGCGCATAAGAACAAAACAGGATATCCTTGTCCGGCACACACTTGTGCACTTTGTGCCACAAGATGTGCAGGGATAGGATGATCCTGTACACATTCGGGTTGAGCTGGTGCGGCGCCGCGCCGATCATGGCCAGCCAATCCTGAAGGAATGGGTGTAGGGGGAGCCGAACCCCGTTCTCAAACATCTCCGGGTACATGGTCACCCATCCCTTGGGGGGTCGGCTCGGCTTCTCCCCTTCCATCGGCAACCTCATCATTATGGCCTCGGGAACGGAGTACCGAGCCCTCAGATCCTCGAGATGAAACTCGGTCATCTCGTTTGGGATCTGATCGGCTTTCCACGCCAACTCTTCATAAAAGTCCGGATCGATCGGACTCCCCATCACGGATCCGAGCCGATCCGAGGTCGACGCCTCGTGACCCCTGTCCCTTTCCTCCGAACCCGAGATAAGTCTTCCCGGAATTCTTGGGCTCGGCTCGGCTTGGGCCTTCTTTTCATCGTCTCGGGGTTGCCGCACTCTACCTGGGTTCCGATCTAAGGTCGAGATGACCTCATTCAGCTCCTCGGACAGGCTATCCCAGCCTGCCTCCCCTCCTGGTGGGCTTCGGCTCATCTCGGCCTCGCTGTCCCCTTCGAAAGCATCCCCCGAGCCGAGCCGATCACTCGAATCGGATTCAGACATTGCTAAAACACCTTTTTTCTGTTTTTCTCTCACTTTTTGGATCGAAAAGTGGTTTTTCTCAAGAACACCAAGAACAAACCCAGAAAAACCCGAAAAACACAAAAACTCAGAAATGGACAGAGTCACTTACTGGTTTTTGTCCGGCCAATCTCTCCACCCCCTACACACTCGGAATCACCCCACCTATGAACGGAACTGGTCGGAGTCAAGGTCGGGCCACCACACGATCGACGGGGAGAGAGGGAAGTTCACGGTGAGAGAGAGAATTTCGCAGGAGAGAGAGTGAACTTCTGAAAATGAAGAGGAAGAGAGAGAAACAGCCAATTTATACCCCATGCAAATCAGATCTCAGCCCTCCATTTCTGGCGCTTCAAATGCCAGATCTTGACACCTGTCAAGCATTCAAAAACACCCATAAGTGAGGTGACCCTTACGTTCCCCCATGCAGAAATCAAGCGTCCCTTCACCTGTCCCCGAGATATTTTGACCAATCACAAGTCGCCTTGTGTTCGGATCTTCGGGAACATGGGTTTGTAGGGTTCGGCTCGGATCAAGTGACATGCCATCTTTGGGATTGTCTTTGCACTCCAACTTCCAATCCACCACTGCTCGCTCGGATCGGAAGCTGGGGGACTCCTGTTTGTGGGAAAATCCACATCTATCCGAACAGCCAATCACGGCTCGACACGTGGTTAGTCAAAACCAACCTCGGTGTTGACTCTCAGTGGTCAAACTTTGACCTCCACATCATCGTTGACCAGCACTTCCTCCGCTAGCTCAGACCGGATCTCCACGCCGGGCCCACCACCCCTGGTCCGAGCCGAACCTATGATCTTCCAGGGGATTGAGTGCCCATCTTTCCACGATCATTCCGGTTCGGCTCGGTTCGACTCGGCATCAAAGTGACCTCCTTTCGAGCTCTGGCGTCGTCCAGTCAGAACTCGGAGGGACCCCTATCTTTTGGATCGGCTCGGTCTGTAATCCCATGCCCGATCCGATCACATATGGACTTCATGCACACGCATAAGAACATCTGTTCGGCTCGGCTCGACTCTCCGCCACCATTCCCAGGAAGATCACGTCGGGATGAACCGCCACACATAAATGCACCTGGCACAAATCTTCTGACAGAGGGAATGTCAGGCCTGCATTCATGACTACTGGGGCAGTTTGCCTGAACCTTCCAACCTTGCATTTAATAGGGCATTCAATGCAGCACTGAATGCTGAGGAAGCAAGCAGCTGAACATGCAACTAGGTCTGGCCAGATGCGTGGGTCTCTGGCAACCATTCATTCACATGCAGGTAACTTAATCATTAAGTCTTCCTTTGCCTATATAAAGGGATCATGTATGCACAAAAGGGGGATCTTGCAATCTACGCATCTACCCACAAACACTTACACAAAATTTCCACTCACCAAGGAGCTTACCCAACTTGCTGAGAATAACCCAGAACATTTGCCTTGTTCTTCCTATTCTCACAAGTTCATCCTCTGTTCTTCCTCACCCACCATCAAACATCATCATTGATTTCATCATCGGAGTGTGTTTGGCTGGTACCACACCGGTCCATCTCCTTTGATCTTGTTTCTTTTGCAGGAGGATCTCAACCAACATCCACTTCATCATCCAGCAAAGCACCTGATCAGCCAGATCAGCTATTCTAAGTTGTTGCATCTATCTCACGGAAATTTGCATCAACACAAGACTGAATCCAGATTGGCATAGGAGTGTTCAATTCCTTGTTCCTTAAGACTTGGTGAGTTGTTGTGTTTATTTAGTGAACTAGCAGTGGTGTTCATATATATAGAATTCTTACAAGATTAACTCAACTATGCCTTTTGGCACGACCTTTGGGCCTAAATCATCCTCTGTAGATGAACCTTTTAGATGAACTTTTAGGTCTCGTTTGGTGCATATAAAGAATAAAATTTTGGCTTCGATGAAATTTTTGATGGAAATTTTAATGAAAATTTTTGATGGAAATTTCAATTAAAATTTCGATTTCGACAAAATTAGATAAAAACGAAGGAAATTGCTATCAAAATACAAAAATTTTGAATAAAACTTGACCATATGTTTATTTAACATATTATTTACTACATTGATAAAAAATATTGAAGAAACTAAATTATATAGTAAGTTTTATGTGATATAAGGTGAATATAATGCGCGCTGGAGGCAAATATTGTTAAATGAAATTAGTATATTATTTATACTCTATAATCTATAGTCTAAATCCTAATACTAAATGGAAAATACTTGGGTACTTAACTTTGAGTACCAACTTTGAGTACCATCAATCACATGAGCCCATGATAGGGTCTACCATCTTCTCTCTCATGGTGGACCCCATCATAGATTCCATTGTGGAAGACACAATTTTTTCTGAAGAATTCGCCATGATATATCTGATCCATGCATAATATCATGAAAAATGGATACAAATTTTTGGCTGCTACTTAATATCGGCAATAGGTCTGAAAAAGTATCTAAAAATATAAAATTTAGATATTTGTATCCTGTCAAAGTAAGGAACCATGGCATATATGTTTGGAATATATTCCATTTTGAGAGAGTTGAAAAAGCACTATCTCGTTGAAAGGTTCTATACATCATCTTCTCTCTCATGGTGGACCCCATCATGAGCTTATGTGATTGGTGATGAGTACAAGGTGTTACTCAAAGTTGAGTACCCAAGCAGTGTTCATACTAAACCTTATATACTCTATATACCTTAATACATTTTATCACTAAACCCTATATACTATATATTGTTTAGGATATGATATTGGATATTAGTGTTTAGGCCCTTTAGGGTATTTTTAATTATTTTTTATATAGAAATATATTAAGGTTTAAAAACAACTAAACAAAACACCAAAATGACCAAATGAAACCCCAAACGTTTTTTTGTTTCTTTCCAATTGCCCAAAGGCCCCAAACCCCAAACCCCAATCAACCCTAAACCTTTTTTTTTTGTCTCTTTTTTTTTTTCTCTTTTTTTTTTCTTTCCTTCCTTTTCCCCTGTGACCTCTCCAATCTTCCCTCTCATTTCGATGTTCTCACCTTCTCTTTCTCTCTCCCAGTGCCTCACTCCCTCCTCCCTCCTTAATCTCTTCTCTCTCCTCCTTCTCCCACTCAGATCTCCCTCTTTGATCTCTTATCTCCCTCTGGCGACGAGCGGCTCTACCTCTTCCTCCCCTCTCTCCCTTCGGTCTCTACCTCCTCTCTCTTCCTCCGGCCTTTGCCTCCGATATTTTCGCCGAAATTTCTGAAATCTTGACGAAAGTATTTTGGTATCGGGATAAAATCTCCCCCTCCCCAAAAAATGAAATTTTCCTCCTTGGGTGCATAAGATTGGATATGATAGAATAAATGGCAAAATCATGTGTAACTAACGAAGAAAATGAAGAGTGTTTTCTAACTTGAAGGAAGAAAATTGGAAGAAGATTGATTAGCTATGAGGGGATTGGAAGGAATAAGTTTTCCCATATGATTAGTCTATCTCTTTTCCATTTTTTTCCTTAAAGTTAGAAGCTTTTTCCTTAAATACACATGATTTTGCTATTTATCCTATCATATTCAATCCTATGCACCAAACGATGCCTTAGGTTTTCGAGACATTATATTCTCACCAATGTTTTTGCATTACTAAAGCTGACATTCTCGTATCCGCTTAGTTCATTGCCGCTCGTGTGGGGGCTTTTCCCTAGACGAATTGCTCCCATACCGATGCACTTTTACATCCTATAGCTTTGGTAGATCGTTTTTAGCCATGTTCATCTTCGGGGCAAGAGCGCTCGATCAATGAGCTATTACGCCATCTTTGAAGAGTGGCTGCAGATATGGTTAACTATAACAAAGAAATGATAAGTCATGGCATGTGAGACCCCGTATTTTTCAAAGATTTATTTTAAATATTTTGAAAATTTATTTTAAGGATTTTGAGAATTTATTTGGAAATTAAAATGGTTTTAAGTTAATTTTAATTTTCGTTTTAGTTTTAAATTGGACTTGACCCAAGTTGACTTTTAAAGCTAGTGGGTTTTCGGCTTTGACTTTGGGCACGTTGGATAGGTCTCGAGTCAACGAGTTTGTAGACACATAGCACACGTCGATCCAAGTTACGGGCGTTTGAAGTGAGAGGTAATTTTGTAAATTTATAGAGATGGGTTTTAAAAAACCTAAAATCACTTTGTCTCTCCTCATTTTCTCTCCCCAGACGCCGACCACCTTCTCCGGCCTCTCTCTCTCTCTCCTCGCGATACACACTCTCTCTCTCTCTCCGTGATCTCTCTCTCTCTTCGATCCTCGGTCGTCCGGCGTCGGATTTCAGCAATCTGACCGGTGTTGGACTCGTCTCCACGCTGCCGACCTCCTTGTGGGGTGCGATCAGCCAACCAAGCTGCGATGACGACGCAGCAATGCGGTTTCTAAACGAAACTCTCCGGCGGCAACTCGACTTTTTCGGCGAGTTCGAGGGCGGTGACCACTTGGATCTTCTTCCCCAGTCCACGACTAGTTCTGCCGTGCCACTCCCTTGCTCTGACAACCCCTGACGACGGCAGATCGTGGCTGAGATGGCCGGCGGCTTCCACCACCGATTTCGGCGTTTCCGGCGATAATTGGCCGTCGATCCAGTTAAGAGAATTGATCCTTGAGGTTCGTGCCGCCGCTGCCACCATCAGGACCACCACAGGTCCCACAGCGTTTGGCAGTGTCGATGACTTGAATTGTTGGTTTGGCCTCTGGCCAGTCATCTGAAGCTCTTGGGTGAGTTTCTGTGTGATTTGTTTGCTGTTCTAAGTCGGGCAGCCACTGTGTGTGGTGGTGATCGCCCGTTTCGGTCGCTTAGTGGCCGTTTGTGTTTTTGAATTGTGTTTTAAGTTGGTTGTCTGGTGTTAATAGGTACACAGGCTCGGGAAATCTTATTCTCGATGCCGTTATGCTGCCGAATTTGATATCTGAGCAATGGCACCGTCAAAGGGCATTTCGGTCATTTCAAGTGGTTGCATAGTGAGTAAAGCTTATATGGTTATTTTTGAGTACTGTTAATGATTTGTCTGTTTTGTGTGTTTGTTGTTATATGTTAGAGAAGGCTAAGTGTAGGAATTGGATCATGAGAGTGAATTGACGAGGATTTGAGGCTAAATAATTAATTGGGAATTATAGAGTTGCTTTGAGGATAATCGCTGAATTAGAGAAGGAATGTCTATTTTCGAGGATCAATGAATGATGATTAGGCAATTATTTTACAGTATCAAGTTACTTATTGAGAAAATATTGGTATGATTGAAGTGGTAAACAAGTAAGGGGTCGTGAGCAGGAATCAATTTTCGAAAGGGATTCGACATAGCTCGGAGTAAATTGAGAGTAAACTTTGAGTGATAATTAAGTGGCTGAAAATCTTATAACTGATTTCTCATGTCGAATGGTTTTGTGGGTGGAGAGTAAATGTTTAAATTAGATTTTAATAATTATACTTTGGAAGCTATAACGTTAGATATGGGTGTAGCTTCTTGTTTATTAAATTAAGTGGTGATTTGAACCTATGATTTAGGTATAAATCTTCTCACAAGCATGTGTTGATGATGTTGCGTACATGGTGATGAATTTGAATTTGCAAGAGGCATTATATTGTGAAACAAGGATAGTTATGAGATAGTTTTGAGAATGTTGTGATTGAGGTTGTGCGAGAATACCTGCCTGCCCGTGCATCGATTCGCTCTGCACGGGAAGTGGTGAGCCTAATTACCTTCCTGCTCGTGCACTGATTCGCTCTGTACGAGAAGTGGCGAGCATCCTGCCTGCTCGTGCATTGATTCGCTCTGCACGAGAAGTGGCGAGCATCTTTCCTGCTCGTGCATTGATTCGCTCTGCACAATAAGTGGCGAATATCCTGTCTGCTCGTGCATCGATTCGCTCTGCACGAGAATTGTCGAGCATTCCTGCCTGCCCGTGCATCGATTCGCTCTGCACGGGAAGTGGCGAGCATACCTGCCTGCCCGTGCATCGATTCGCTCTGAATGAGAAGTATGTGGCGAGCTTATCTGCCTGCTCGTGCCTATGCACATGATGTGGCGAGCTTACTTACCTCAATATATGACCAGCAGTTCTCCGGGTACTAGAGTGGCGTGAGATTTCAGTTGTGGAGTATTTTGAGAGTATTAATTGTTCTTCAGAGGTCGATTTACAGTTTTGAGATGATTTAAAAATGGATTTGAGAAAAGGTTTTAAAACTGGGGGATTTCAAAGAGCGATGTGAGTGAAATTAGATAGTTTGATTGTTTGCTTTGTTTGTTTGTATTACATTTGTTTGTTAGGATTTGGTTTGACTAGGATTTGGTAAGACTAGCCTTGAATTTTGAGAATGGGAATGTTGATGATTTGCCATGAGATTATGGAATATGATGTGTGGATTGGATTATCGTGAATCAGAGGGAGATATGGTATAGGCACATAAATTATGTTTGAGGTTATTATTTAAGTTGGGGATGATTGAGGTTGAGCTTATTAGTTGACGATTAGATAATTGATTTTCCGGAATGATTATTATTATCAGTGAGATTTTATGTGAATTGAGAAATTTTGATTTATCTTGATGCTTGGATGATTGGTGATGAAATAATTATGTGATTGAGTAAATATTGGATTTTATTGTGGATTATTTTTTAGTGTGAAAATTGAAGAATTATTGAGGATAATTGTTTAAGCTATTTCACTCATACGAACTCTAGTGAGCTTACCGGGTTGTTTGTTTGAATGACCCGGTGTACCATGAATATGGTGCAGTGTGGTTGATGTTTTATAGGTTAAGCATGCTGAGGAAGCAGTGAGACTCAGAGAGATTTAATTAATTGTTTTTACAAATGGTTTTGTTTAAATGTTTTTGGTAAAATTGTATTTACTTATGTTGTTGTACGTGCATGTCTCAAAGGAAAGAGAAAACAAATTTAAAAGGTTTGATGTTTAGTGTTTTTATGGGTCCAAGGTTCGGGGCATTACATGACATTTGTAAGTAGAGTTTGGTTCCTATGAATGATTGAATTGTAAAAGCTCATAGATTAAACAAATGACACTTAGTTTGTCGACTTTATGCTAGATATTAATTCTCCGTCCAAAATGCAGACTTAAAACCTAATTTGCAGCTTTCACAAACCTCATTTTACACCCTAGGTGGGTATGAGATGAACCCCATTAGTAAATGAGGTCAAAAAAGGGACAAGAAATAAAATGGGTTTGGGTGAGGTTTTTTTTTTTTTTTTTTTTTTTTTTTTTTTTTTTTTTTTTTCTTAAGGGTTATTGGTAGGGATGGCAAAAATCCCCGCGGGGACCCGATCCGATTAAAACCCTAATGGGGGAAATAAATGGGGCCGGGTTCGGGTTTGGGGATTTAGGCGGGGCCCCGTGTCGGGGGTGGGGCGGGGATGGTTTTAGGTCCCCCGACCCCGAACCCGCCCCGTTTACACTAAATATATATATAACCAAAATTTAAACGTTGAAAGTGCTATGCTGGGAATCGAACTTGGCACCTCAAACTCCCTCCCTCAGCTCCTTACCATCAGACCACCAACTTCTTATGAGTACACTATCCCAATTTATATATTTATACACAATTTAGATAATAAAACCCTAAACCCTAAACCCTAAACCCTATACCCTATACCCTATACCCTATACCCTAAACCCTAAACCCTAAACCCTATACCCTATACCCTATACCCTAAACCCTATACCCTATACCCTAACCCCAAACCCTAACCCCAAACCCTAAACCCTATACCCTAACCCCAAACCCTAAACCCTAAACCCTAAACCCAATTTATATATTTATACACAATTTAGATAATAAAACCCTAAACCCTATATATACCCTAACCCTATACCCTATACCCTATACCCTAAACCCTATACCCTATACCCTAACCCCAAACCCTAAACCCTAAACCCTAAACCCTATACCCTAAACCCTATACCCTAACCCTAAACCCTATACCCTAAACGCTAAATTCTATTAATTACTCTATACACTAAATTTATATATAGTAGTATGTATGGTATATGGTATATGGTATATAGTATACTAGTATAGAATATAGGGTATAGGGTATAGGGTATAGGGTATAGGGTATATGGTATAAAGTATAGGGTATAAGGTTTAGAGGGTTTAGGATATTTTTAATTAGTTTTTATATGAAATTTATTATATAAATTATAAGGATATATATCTAATTATCTATTAAATTAGTATCAAACTTATTTGTATTAAAGTTATAACCAATTTGGGTTTAGGGTTTATTAGTTTAAATTAGTTTATTAGTATGTTTACATGTTTATAAAGTTACAAATATGTTTATATAGTATCAATATATGTTTATATATATATTAAAAAAAGCATGTAATTATAGTATATATTTATTAGTATATATTTGTTTCCTTAGTTTATGTATTATTTTTTATTAGTTAAAACTTAAAAGAACCAAACCCTAAATCACAAATCACAATTTTTCCTTCGTTCATAACTTCATACCATGCCGCCTCTCTCTCTCTTCTCCCTCTTCTCAGCTCTCCCTCACTGCGATCTCTCTCTTCTTCTTCTCACTCTCCTCTCTCTCTCTTCTCCCTCTTCTCAGCTCTCCCTCACTGCGATCTCTCACTCTTCTCCCTCTCTCTGCCATCTCCTTCAACGACGGCGATGAGGAGAAGCAGCTGTGCAATAGAGCCATATTCAGCGGCGAGCAACTCGGCATCGGGGTCCACTCCAGCCTCTATCTCGCCGCCCTCTCGCCCACTCTCTTTCAGCGGCGAGCAACTCGGCATCGCCGCCCTCTCGCCCTTCTATTTCGCCCCTCTGTCTCGCCGCCCTCTCGCGGTCTCGCCCACTCTTAATTTTTTTTTTTTTTGAACTTGAGAATATTTGGTGATTGAGAAATGTTGTGTGTTCAGTAGATCTACTGTGATTTTTCTTTAGTTCTTTTTTATCCGTTTGGTTGCTGGGAAAATTGAGGAAAGTAGCTAGAAAGGGAGAGAATTGAATTGTGATTGGGTTAGTTAGAAAAACTTAGAATTCAACATAGGCCGGGGATTCGGGGCGGGTTCGGGGAAGACACTCCCCGGCGGGGTCGGGGGCGGGGAATCCCCGTTTAAGCACCCGGGGATATGGGGCGGATTCGGGGATTAAAAACATTTCGGGGGCGGGGGATGGGGGTGGCACCCCCGGCCCCGACCCGCCCCGTTGCCATCCCTAGTTATTGGGTAATAAAATGGGTATGAGTGAGATTTTAAGTTAATAAAAACACGTGTCATTAGATTAATCTAAGGGCTCTTATAAAACAGTCCCTCCTCATAGGAGCCGTTTATGCTTGTAAGTATATGTTTGAAGATATTATTTTCCTTTTCTTTGATCATTTAAATTTGATAAAAAATAAAAAATCGTTTAAATTTGGAGCAAAAAATGGCGGCCTCCTGAGGATAGTGAGTTTAAGTTTAACACTGATTGTGCTTTCTTGCTTGCGATTGGCCGGAGCTAGTGGTGATGGTGCTGTTATTCGAAACAATAGGGGAGAAGTTGAGGTAGCAATTTCCCTTAATGGCATTTCTATTCCTCAGCATGCCAAGGGTCAGCATTAATATATTTTCTTCTACTGTAGGTCATCTTGACATGGATCACCCATAAGATCGAATCCATGAGAACCCAAAGAAGAGGTCTTACGTATATTTTCTTCTACAAAGGGAGTGCTGATGTACTGCTGAAGCCTTATGGGCCTTTCTAATTCAGTCATTTGATTATGTATTTACTCTATCTCCAATACTGATCACATTATATGCGTACGTTCAAACTTAATTATCAATTATGATATTATTTATTTGGAATTACCTTCATTTATACTATGTAAAACAATGGTATTAATTTGATCCACAATTCTTAATAACACGGCTTAGAAATTAATGAGACAAAAATATCATTAATTAAATTGTTACTAAAATGTTTGATTAGTGCACAAGGGAACTATGCATTAAATTTTGGTATAGATTACAATATCATTCTTTTGACGGTTAAAAATTCTGGTGCAGATATTCAAAGTTTGCAAGTTGATCTGCACCATGAGTTAATAGCTAGAATCAAATTCCCATAGCTAGCTAGACCTAGCTACCTAGTATTTCATCAAAACGAAAACCTATGCAGCAACGTTTGCAATTTCATAGGTTCTTAAAGTTTGCTTTTGTCTATTCAAATAAGAATCGGGATCACATGCTTGATAACTTTTGCATATATATAGTTCATCACTATGATTTATATACTTGTCCATTTATATATATACTTTAAACTAGTATACTAGCTTTGGAATAAAATATCGTGTTTGATTCGTTAAATGCTTCACTAGTTCATGATTACTGTTGTACTTAATTAATATATTCTTTAATCCTAATCGAGGACCCATGAGAATCTATCGAGAAAAAAGGAGAAAAAAGGAAAAAGAAAAGAAAAAGAAAAATAGATGAAAGACAAGGAAACAAAGAATATTCTTGAGGATGAGCAGCCTAAGACTACACTAATTAACCTATTATTACGGTGGCAATAATTTAAAGAGAAATTATATTCATACGCTCCAATTTGCTAACTATACCCCTTTTTTGTGATGTTTAAAATGTAATTTTACCCTTGGAACAATTTTTAAAAAATAGAAAAGGAAAAAATATATAAACATGCATTAAATCTTGAATTAATTACCCTAAACTACCTTTTACTTATTGTTTTTACTCTCTAGTGCACCAATTAATTTTATTTAATAATAAGGTAAGATGCATCTAGCTATTTTTTGTCTTTCTCTTTCTTCTCTCTTCACTTTCATCTTCTCTCTTTCTCTCCCACTGTCTCTCTTCTCTTTCCTCTTCATCATCTTCTTGTTCTTCTTCTTCGCAGAGCAAACACCTTCGGGACGAACACCACCACCACGAGCAACACTGTTGTCAATGGCCTTGAAAATCTCAGCGCCGACCAAGAAGCAATGGATCTGCTCCGAGCTTGATCGAAGCCTTTTAGATCTACTCCGACCACTCCGGCTTCTCCTCGATTGGGCATGGTCACAACTCGTGGTAGACTCCTACTTTGATTTTTTATTAGTAGTAGGTTCTTGATTTTTTTTGTTTAGTTCAGTTTCTGAAACTGCAAGTAAACTGAAACTGCAGAAACTGTAGTTTCTGGAACTACAAGTGAACTGAAACTACAAAACCTGTAATTTCTGGAACTGAACTAAAACTACAGCTTCTTTATCAGTAGTCGGTTGTTGATTTTTTTTTGTTTAGTTCAGTTTCTGAAACTGCAAGTGAACTGAAACTGCAGAAACTGTAATTTCTAGAACTGCAAATGAACTGAAACTGCAGTTTATTGGAGTTGCAGTTTATCGATGATGCGTTGATGCTGGTATTTTGGAAGATGTCTGCATGTTTTGTTTTTGTTATGACTTTTTTCGAATGGTATTTTGGGATCTAGTGGTGGTGGTGTGGTGTCTGCATGATATTTTAGGATCTAGTGGTGGTGTGGTGTCCGCAAATGAAGAATGAGTTTGTGATAGTTGGTTCGCAAAGGAAGAATGAGACTTTAGGTGGTTTTGGTTAATAAAATTAGATGTCAGTACCTATATATTAATGGACTCTTAAATCTTTGGCATCCCTCGCTGGCTTTGATGGCAGTCGACCTTCCCTTGTGGCCTTGCCAGCCCTCCCTAACTCTTCCTCCCTCCCCCTACAGCTACAATAAAGGCAAAATCGATTTTTCCTTACCATGCTTGATAAAGAGCCTTCTCTTTAATAGTATACATATAAATAAATAAATATTATATATTGTCACATCACATGCATGGCCTACAATGATAAAATGATTCACAAATTTTAATTTCATTTCGCTCCACTTTTAGATTGAGTGTTCGAACATTTTTGTAATAGTTTATTTTTAAATTTTTAAGGTTTTTTTTTTTTTTACTAAAAAAATTGTGTTTTAGTTTCTTACAATGATATAATAACATTCTATAAGTAATATATAATAAAAAATCATATAAATAACGTAATTATCTAATATAACTAATCAACAATTAGAATGAGTTTTCAAATAGTACTTTCCTTAAAAGTCGCTCAATAAAAATTAGAGTCCATTAATAAACAGGTACTAACAACTTTTTTTCTTAATCAAACACACCCAAAGCTCCATTATTTCTTTGCGGGCCATATTCTATAAAAATCTAACAGCTCATTCTTCTTTTGCGAGCCACATGCTACAAACTTGCTAGATCCCTGCGCAACCTTGTTTCTCCTGCATCTACACTTAATCTGCAGTTTCACATGCATCTACACATAATCTGCAGTTTCACCTGCATCTACACATGATCTGCAGTTGCAACTTCAATAAACTGCAGTTTCAGTTCATTTACAGCGTTCCAGAAATTGCAGTTTCAGAACTGAGCTTTAAAAAAAAAAAACTATAGTTTCAAAAACTGCAGTTAGTAACTGCAACTGCAAGCTTGCAACTCTAATAAACTGTAATTTCTGAAATAGCAGTTAGTAGCGTTCCAGAAATTGCAGTTTCAGAACTAAGCTTAAAAAAAAAAACTGCAATTTCAGAAACTGCAGTTAGTAACTACAACTGCAAGTCTGCAATAAACTGCAGTTTCACTTGCAATTAGTAACTGCAACTGCAAGCTTGCAACTCTAATAAACTGCAGTTTCAGAAACTGCAGTTAGTAACTGCAACTTTAATAAACTGCAGTTTCAGTCGACATACAACGTTCCAGATATTGAGCGTAAAAAAAAAAAAAATCAAGAACTTTCTACTGATAAGAAATCAAAGTAGAAGTCTCCCACAAGCTGTGATCATGCCCAATCGAGGAGAAGCAGGAGTGGTCATAGCACATCCAAAAGGCTTCGATCGAGCTCGGAGCAGATCCATTGCTTCTTGGTCAGCGTTGAGATTTTCAAGGCCGTTGATAGCAGCGCTACTCGTGGTGGTGGTGTTCGTCCTAGAGGTGCTTGCTCTGCGAAGAAGAAGAACAAGAATATGGTGAAGAGGAAAGAGAAGAGAGACATAGCGAGGGGAGAGATAGAGAAGAAAGAGTAAGACAAAAAGAAAATAAAATGACAATTGATCAGATTTCAAAATAAGTTACCTAAGCTACAACTTACCTTGTTGTTAAATAAAATTAATTGGTGTATTGGAGAGTAAAAATAATAAGTAAAAGGTAGCTTAGGATAATTAATTCTAAAAATTAAGGTCTGTTAACTAACAGATACTGACAAGAGCTCAACGACTAGTCTTCCTTTGCGCCACTTTATGACGAAAACAAACACTGGATAAATCGAAAATACCAGTTGTGAGGACACAGCTGTAACAAGCCAAAAAAGAAATAAAAATACAAGGCCCAACATATTATAAACAAGGTCCATTAATAAACATGTATTGACAACATTACAAAATTCTGCAACTCTTATAGCAAGGAATACACAAACAATTTGAGATCTTTACACTTTCATCTAAAATGTTACTATTCCTAAACCAAGAATCATCTATTTCAAGTTTTTTCTTTGGTTTCTTTTTTGATGTTCTTCTCTGCAACATAATATTACTGCGACTACAGTTCCAGAAAACACCAATATCGAATTCTATAGTTTGGAAATCATAATAAAAAATAAAAAACTATACTTGTTACTCCAACTAAAAGATCAACCAAAACTCAACATATTTCAAGGAAAAACCTAATATAATAGGCTAATCATGCAAGCAAACAATAATAGATGCAAACCCGAGACAAATTAAGCTTAATGAAGTTAAATGTATCAAATATAAACCTTCTCCAGCACAAAGAGACAAAAAAAATACTCGGCCAATAAAGCCAAGTATGTTAAACAAGTATCTAAATAATCGTTCTTCACAACTAAAATTGCATGTGAAACTGCACGTGCATATTAAACTCAAATGAAAATAATAGCAATATAAAGGCAACAACAAGCCAAGCATAACACTATCTTCACCTTATGAGCATCGAGCAAACTTCAACACTTTCATTCCTATAACCTAAGCAAAAGAGAGCAAATGAATCAATTTTTGAACATGAAAAGTAACTAAAAGTGAACCAAAATAACTTATTAAGCATGTATAATACAACTGCAACTACATAACCATTCTTATAACCTAAACAAAAACAGAGCAAATCAATCCATCAATTTCTAAACAACAAAAGCAACTAAAAGTGAATAAAAGTAAGCTATTAAACATGTATACCACTACTATAACTACATAATACTGTAATTCGTACAAATGGAAAGAAAAACATGAATAATATTTACTAAATTCAAAAAGTACTCAAAACAGTACATCATACCTAAACAACAAGAATGAAAATTAAATCAAATGCACAAAATACTCAACAAAAATTCAAATCCAAAACTACATCAAAACAGAAAATCAATATGCAAATGAATTAGATGATATTACAAGTTAAAAACAATAAGTTCAATAACTAGTATGCAGCCTAGCTGCCTAGGGTAATTAATTCTAAAATTAATATGTATCCACTCGTACTTAAAATGAACTACAGTTTTTTCAGAGGGCTGACATGGTTTATTCATGGTCTCTTTCTCATTGGGCCTTTTATATTATATTGACCGTATAATTTCAAACTGATCTCAATATTTATTTTCATGAGAAATTTAAAGTTTTTTTGATCAGAAAGCAATTTGAAGTAGTTTATATATAAATTAATGAAACGGGTTGATTTCACATTAAATATCCATCATCCAAGTTGGATAGGTTAGATTCAATTTCAAACTTAATTTTCCTTCTCTTTTAACCTGAAGTGCGCATGTAATCATGCTTCTCGATCACCTCTCAGTGGTAGCCCGTTTTTCTTGCTCCCCATTTGTGGGTGCTTTTGAGTCCACTAGTTCTGATATATACCAATTCAGACTTAGCTTGCTGGCAATCACCACCATAACCTCCCCGTGACTGTCTTTAAGTTCTACACACGGAAGTATTATATATTAGTTACATATTGGTCTTGTCATTGTCTTGAATTTGCAGTAGCCTATATAGACAGAGAGAGGAGACAAATGAAAAGCTATATACACTTTAAACGGTTCATGTCATGGTCTTGGATATAATATATCCTTCCAAAATTGAGGTCTCCATCTTCTAAATTCTTGAAATCTTATACATATTCTTGCAATTTCAAGTGGAGAAATGTCTAGCTACCTTATTTAATCTATCTAGTTCTCATTCTACAGTGTAGTTTTATGAACATAACCATTCATTTTTTTAATCATTATTTAAGATCCTTTGTGCTAAAAAAAAAAATCAAATTAAAAACAATTTGATTATATAGCTCTTATAAAATAAACAAAAGGTTTTAGTAACAGTTAGATTCACCGTCTGTTTATTTAATAATAGTTATATAACTAAAAAATTTCATATTTTCTTGATTTTTTTATATGTAATCTTTAAAAATTGATCCAAAAAATGAACAATTTTGTAAAATGAAAATAATAAAAGAAAAAGTCAGAAAGAAAAGATTGATGGGTAAAGGTAGCTAATGGATTCATCCAAATCCATAACGATAGAATATTTCATTTCCACCTCACTACAGTTTGTGTTTGTGGTGAACCCTGTTTCTTGGTCCAACCTAGACACTATATATTATTGCTGGTGGATCCCTAATACCCCTATATACGGATGAAGGATCGATGCCAAGCATTCTAAAACAAACAGCAAAAATCTTCCCCTGGAGTCTGGAGAGGAAGATCAGGTCCACATGCAAATCACAGAAGCACACACGACATGTCATTATTGTACTGATATCACCATCCATGCATGTCGTCCACCTGAAACATGAAGTGACTACACGCACAATCTCCAAATTTAGTGACTACACAATAATGGTGACTCCTAAATTCCTAATCAGTCACTGTGCTGCTCATAATCTTCAAACCGTTATTACCAACTAACCCATGTTGTCTATCTCTCCCTGAGCCTTATCCATAAATTATTAATCGAGTAAATCTATCTTTACCAAAAGAAATAAAGAAATTATGTCAACAAAAAAAAAAAATATTATGGAGTTGGGTTATGCATAGCCTTCCTGATCAGCCAAAGTTAGACAAAAAGGAAATGATAAAAAGATCCATTTTGGAGGCCTCTATAATAAATAACTCATTAAAGTATTAATGTTGAAATGTCTATTCAAAATCTTTTAAATATGCGATATAAACATTTACCCGTTTGGTAACGTTTTACAAACAATTTTCTAAAAACTGTATTGTAAAATGAAAATGACAAATTAAATTTTGTATTCTCAAAATATGAGAAGGTGTCTGGTAGCGTAATTGAAAAACAATTATATAAAACAAAAATAATAAAAACACATTTGATATTAACTAATTATTACAACTAAATAATTATATTCACAAAAGATATTAATTATAAATTATTATTAACCAATTTCATAAAATATATAATTAAAAAAGAGAGACGTTTCATAAAACCCAACCCACCTCGGCCGGTGCGACTACCTTGAAGGTGGAAGAGTTGTTGGTGACTGTATTATTAATGGAGACAAGATTGTAATTAGCACCTATGATCTAATTGAACAGATGTATTTTCTCTATATAAGGATTGTTAAGGCTCGTGAGCTTCCTGTCATGAATGTTACGAGGAGTCTTGATCCGTTTATTGAAGCGAGAATTGGAAACTATAGAGAGATTACAAAGTATATATTTTGAGAAATGGGTAAAGAGAGAGAAAAAAAAATAGAGGAATAGAGGAGAGATGAAGAGAGATGGGTGAGGTGAGCAGCGGCGGAGGGTAGGGCTGCTGCCGGAGGTGAGTTTGGCTAGGTGGGGAGGAGGTGCAGATCACATGTTTTTCCATTTTTTCATTTTTTTTTTTCAGTTGTAAATTTTTTTTTATTTGTATCTGTGTTCTTTATGTTTTCTAAATTCACTGAAAACGTCATTTAGTCGTTTTCTAAATTTACATTGTAAACTAAAAATTCTATTTTGTGTTTTTCAAAAACTATTTTCTCAATATGGCAACCAAACGCATTTTTGTCATTTTTTGAATTTGTAAAATGAAAAGCAGTTTTGTAAAACGTTACCAAATGCACTACTTTGTGAATTGTTTCAACTAGGTTTTATTAAAACTATTCAAATTTATAAAAAATTAATAATAATAATAAAGGCATGGAGCCGCGTGGCTTATTAAAGTGGGCTAGCTTAATTTTTTTTCTCTTTTTCTAGATGTGGGCTGTTTTTTCCTTAGTAAATTATTCAAAACCCCCTATTTAGCGCTTGATTATTTCAAAACTCTCACCCTTAATAAAACTAATTTAAAACCCTCCTATTAGTCACTTAAAATTTCTCAAAAACTCCCTGGTCAACTAACACCCATCTAAGTTTGACCCCGTTTTATTTTAATTTTCGGATTATAGCCCTAGGGTCACTTTCATTTCTCTCTCTCTCTCTCTCTCTCTCTCTCTCTCTCTCTCTCTCTCTCTCTCTCTCTCTCTCTCTCTCTCTCTCTCTCTCTCCGCGCGGCTGTCATCTGCGCGTGCTCCGTCGTCCGGCGATGGTCGCCGGCGAGACCGGTCTTGATCTTCTCATCTCTCCTCCCTCTTCCTCCCCCTGCCCTCCACGTGCCGTGAAACCAAACGTCGATGCTGGATCGGGTCTAGGCAGACCTGAGTTCCCTCACCGGCAATCCGCCGATTTCGGCAAGGATGAGTGCGCTAGTGCCATCAGAACTCCAACCCAACCCGTACGTAATGCAGCCTCCGATGCCGTACGTTGAGCATCTGACGGCAGTGACGATACACAATTGTTTGATGCCACTGTTTATGGCAGGTACATACAAAGCTTCAAGCTTTTACTTTTTGCAAATTTAGTTGCATTGGGTACAATCATCATCTGCCACATTCCTTAATTTGCTGGATTTGCAAGTTATGTAATTTGGATTACTAGTAACTGCGATGGGTTTGGGTTTTGAGCAAGTATGAAATGAATTGATTTGGTGTATCTGTGGGTTTGTTGAAGCTTGAGAAACAATTTTAATGGGAATCAAAGTTTTATTGAAAAGTACATGAGGTCATTCCCATTATGAAGTGATTGTCATTATAGCTGATCAAGTTTTATTGCTCATTAATAATGCAAGATGGAATAGCGAGACTACAGTAGGCTGATGGATAAATGATTTTTGGTTTACTGTTGATAAATTTTGTTGCTTTACCAATTGTCATTGTTTGGAAAAGATTAATATGTGTTAGGTTGTGAGCTAACTATTGTTGTAGCAATATAGGATGATGATGTGAGGAATTTAGGCTGTATATGGTTTTGGTGGAAATGAGATATAAGAAAATGTTTTTTCATATGTGCCACTTGATCTTTGAGCTTGGTATATTCTTTTGGTAGTTACATTCCCCGGTATAATATATTGCCCTTGATTGAGGTGCACAAGGAATGATATTTTATTCATCACAAATCAAACTCAAAGACCATGTTCATGATATTGACATTTGCTTCAGCGTAACTGCATCAAATTATTGTTTCCATATTCTTATCATATTTTCCATCTAGTATGTAGGAATAATATTTTGTTTCTATGTTAAATATTCATTCATTTACATGCATAACTATTGGAGGGCATGCCTTTATGTAATTAAATTTTGTCTCTCTAGCAGAATATTTGATCATCAAATAGAAACACATGGCAGCACTATGAGTTTTAGATTCTTTGTTCCTTTGCCCCTTTTTTTTTTTTTTTTTTAAATCTCTGATTATATGCTTTAATTTATTGAGATTAAATAGTTTCAGTTCGTGAAACAGTTTCAGTTCTTGAAACACGTGGCAACATTGTGAGTTTTAGATAAATTTTGAATAAAATTGTGGTCATGATATATAATGAATCAAATTTGCAGGTGAAAACATATAGGCAGCCACCAGAGGCAGCGGCGGCTGTTGTGTACTCGGCGCGCGTGAAGTGGTCGGAGATTCGAGATCTGGACGGTGACGATGTTGTTTAGGGTTTGAGTTTGAGATAAGAGATCTTGACGACAACGACATAGCATAGGGTTTGAGTTTCAGTGAATTCAATTTCAGTGCATTTAGTGAACTGAATTTGAATTCACTGAAATTGAATTTAATGAATGCACTGAAATTGAATTCAGTTTCAGTACATTCAATGAACTGAATTTGAATTTACTCAAATTTAATTTAATTTCAATAAATTCAGTTTTATGGTTTAAGGTTATTAAATTCAGTATCAGTGATTAAGTTTTTAATGAAACTGAATTGATGTAATTTTTTTTTTGTCAAGTAAAGGTGTAATTATTATTTTTTTTCCGTTGAAAATAACGGTGTAATTATTTTTTTATTTTAGTTAATAATAATGTAAATTTGAATTTTTTTTAGTGCAACTGAATTTCTGAAATACAATTTCACTGATCCACGTCATAGCATGTCACAGCGCACGTCAGCGCGAGCATCAAAACGTGTCAGCGTACGTCATAAGGGTAAAAATGGTATTATAAGTTTTTGGGGGATTTTGGGAGAGTTTCTTGATGGGTGGGGGTTTAGAAAAACTTTTAGGGTGATTAGGGGGTTTAAAATTACAGACTATTTTTTCCTTGGAAGCCATAGTTTGTGCTAAAGCCCTTAAAAACACGGCTTAATTGCATGTTTAGTGGTGTTATTTAGACTAATTGTTAATGTGTTTCTGTTTTTTCAATTTTTTTTAATGTTCTTACAATTTATTAATAGCCATATACAAACCACTCTAAGTGCGAAAATTCACATTTGAGAGATTGTTCGAACACTCATCACCTGAAGTTTTCCATATTAATTATAAGAAAATTTTAGCTATAGTATCTGAACTTTGACCATTGTCCTTGTTCATGATATAAATTTTACTTTGTATCATTATGCTACCTTAACTTTCATTTCGTGTCAAACCGATACTTTTTGTCATTCAAACTTTCCGTCCAAATTGATCACGTGCCACAAACCTAAAATGCAATTTTGAACGGAATGACAAAACTGATATATGGAAAATACAAGTTTGACATGCACGAAATGGAAGTTGAGGTAGCAAAATGACACAAAATAAAATTCATATCCTAAATTGGCACAACGGTCAAAATTTAGGTAATATAACTAAAAATTTTAATAAACTACTCTCAAGTCTTGTTTTTGAAAGATTTTTAACTGGAAACCCAACCAAATAAAAAATTAAGTGCAAGCCCAATCTGTCCGTGTATGCCCGCACGGAGTGAAAAAATGGACTACCGAGCTTTCGGTGGATGCAAATGGGTGCATCTGCACAGTTTTAGGTTGCAAATGCATCTTTTTAGATTGCAGATGCATCTTTGTAGGTTGCAGATGCAGGTTTTAGGTTGTAGATGGAGCTTTCAGATGCAGGTTAGGTCGCAGATAATGCATCTGCCAAGCGCTCGGCTAGAACCACCGATGGCTCAGTAGACAGTTTGAGCTTCTACTTAATTTTTTGGCCGGCTAGGGTTTGAGTTAAATTTCTTTCTCATTTTGGATTTCTAATTAAAGCACCCTAAAAATTTTCCTATTATATATGTAATATCATTCTCTTATCTGGAGACCAAATTTTTTATGTCTGGATATTAATAAGCTAAATATTCATCAACAATATATATATATATATATAATTTTTCTCTAAACCGAATGCGTTCGTATTTTTTTTTTTGGCAAATAACCATTGCCGAGTAAGGTACTAAATTGATATATATATATATATCGACATATTGATATTGAGGTACTAAATTGTACTTTGCTCATAAAAGAAATATATATGCAATGTAGTTTTTGAGAAATTTGCACATTTACCACCCATACTATAGGGCGTGTGTGCAGTTGTTGGGTAGCCCAATTGGAAGGGCCGTAGAATTACCCATAATGCACCAAGTTCGATCCCTCTCCCCCCAACTCAAAAAAAAAAAAAAACTTTGCTCTGTGTAGCAATATCACACCTATCATCAATTTTTTCTATTTTTCTGTTAAATTGAAGAGTAATTTCGTCAGATCATAGAGAAATAAGCACATTTACCACCTAGACTATAGGGGTGTGTGGATTTACAACCCAATTTTTTTTTTTTTTACTAATTGCCATATAGGCTTTGCTCCGTGTAGCAATGTCACATCTACCGTCAATTCCATCTATTTTTTTGTTAAATTAAAGAGTGATTTCGTCAAATCATATATAGGACTTTTAAAAAACAAAAAAATAATAATAATAAAAAAAACATTTTATCTCATAAAAATATTTAACATTAAATAAGATATTAGCTCATCTGACGTCGCTCTCCGCCACATCATCTTCGACCTATCCCAGACCTTCCCCTCCACCACCCATGACACCTTAGACTACCACTGTGGTGGCCCACGACACCAAATCTTCTTCGAGCAGTTGACCACTAAGGCGACGATTGTGACCTGTGGTGGGGTGCAATCGGATGGGGGAGGGATTAAGTTGGGTTTTTTATTTTTTCTAATTTGATTATGATAAAATAAATAAGTTTATTAAAGCAATTTTAAATTTTTTAAATTCAAGGGTAAAATAGAAAATTTGGTAAAAATATATTATGATTTTACAAAAAAATGTCACGTAGATGCCACATTGCTTCATGGCACAAAGTGTGGGTGACAAATAGTAAATTTTGTTTTGTTTGGGTGGTAATTGCACACACCCCTTATATTTTGGGTGGTAAATGTGCGAATTTTTCAATGATATGACGAAATCACCCTTTAATTTAACAGACAAATAGATGGAATTGACGTAGATTTGACATTGCAATACGGAACAAAGTATGTATGACAATTAGTAAATTTTTTTTTTTTTGTGGTAAATGCACACACCCCCTATAGTCTAGGTGGTAAATGTGCAAATTATACTCTGTAGTTTTTTACAAAATTGGAGGAAAGTATACTGATAAGCATCCATTATTTAGATCAAAAGGATTATTCTTAGATAAGGCATAAAAAAGACAAACTTATAATTTGTCTAAGCCATGTTTTACTATATTCAAATTTTCAAAGCCTTGTAAGCAATGCCTCCTTTGACCGAAGCCAAGAAAACCCAAATCACATGGCCCATTTAAGGGAGAATAACAAACATGAGAACCTACAAGCATCATCAAGAAAAACATAAAAGGTAATACCATCATCTGTCAAATGAAAGTAAATTAAGTGTGCCATTGTCTTCTTAACTGCTGTAATGATAGGTACAATTGCTACCCTGAGATGTAGAAATTGTCACTTTCCCCTTCAAGAAGGTATTGAACCTGGGACAGAACCCAAGTGAAGCATTAGTTAAAATGAACACGGGTTTTTGTTCACAAAGCTATATTTCAATGAGTACAACATAAGTTTATAAAAATGAAAAGGTACATGAGAAGCTGAAAACAGCATATAGAACAATAGAATAAGCAATACCATCTTCCAAATGAAAACTAAGTGTGCCTTTGTACCCTTCACTTCATATGATGAGGCACAAAGTGCTCTCCCAGGTGGTGGAAATGGTCATTTTCGCCTTCAAGAATGCGGACGACCTGTGGTAAAAAACTACTATTTATATTTCAATGCAGTATAGAGATAAAGAACCTTGATGAGACATTTGTAGTTTGAATGCAAAAGGATCTCTGTTTACACAGTCCATCACCACAACATATATTTATATATGCGTTTCTTCAGCATGTGATTGCATGCATTTTTTTCCCAACAAAGTGCAGCCGATGAGCTCACATGTTTCAGAAAGGTTTTTGTCACGTTGTCATACCAGGTAAGAGAGTATATAAGTGCATAATATGCATTATAGCTTAAAAAAAGATGGTTTGGGAAATAAGTTGATCTTAGTTGCAAACTTCTTACACTAACAGTTTCCATAAAACAATAAACATCCAACGGATAGCGTTAATTACCTCTCCCATTGATGGACGCATTTCAGGGCTTCTTTGCACACATAGGTATGCGGCTTTAGCCATAAGGTACACTTCATATGTGTCATATGAATCTCCAATACGACGGTCAATGAGTTCATGTAGTGCAAGCCTCTGGATTATTGGTTCTGCCTACGATTTCCATTTAATGGATAGAGATTAATCAGATTGGAACAGAGAAAATAAGCAGAGTTGTTTTTGGTGATTGAGTAGAAAATAAGCTGAAAATTTACATCCTCAAGTCCAACATACCCACTGCCGTAGGGATTGATCTGGTTCTTTCGAATCAACAATCTTGCGCCCGGATATTAGTTGTAAGAGAATCATGCCAAATGAATATACATCTGTTCTCACAGAAACAATACCATTCTCTGCATACTCTGGAGCAAGGTAGCTACAAGGACCAAAAGTTTACTTGCACTTGGTTAGTTAAAGTGACCAAGAATAGAGAATGTAGAATGTCATAATCAGATGTAACAAAAAGCTTTTAGAAGTCCTCACCCTAACGTGCCAAGTATCCTTGTATGCACAGGATCATCGCTTGTCTTCCATTTGGCTAGGCCAAAATCACCTAACTGAGTGTACAAGATCATTCCGTTAGCTGCTATAGTTTTTCTTGTCTTCAATTTCTTGTATAATAACTACTCTGATATTACAATCAAAACCTTTTTATTTTCAAAGGAAACAGAAATATTAAACTCCACAAAAAAAAAAACAAAAGGAGAAGCCCAATAAAGAGCAAAGAAAATGATAGTAAAAAAATTCTTTATTGTATAAAGAAAAAAAAAACACTATATGGTGATTCAGTTGTTGCATTAAAATACTATGCTGAAGATAGTGAAATGGACCCCCACAAATCAGAGTGAGAAAGGGCACAATTGACGGTTACCAACGTAATTACTATGCGTGAAATTCATTTAGATACTAGGCCTGTTTGATAACGTTTTGCAGAATTATTTTCAAAAAACAAATTTATAAAATGAAAACGAGAAATTGAATTTTATACCAAACTTGAAAATGTCAAAAATAAATTCAAACTAATATTAAATTATTCCTAAAAAGGATTAAAAATAAATAACATCATTGAAAGATTCTATATTAAATTATATTAATCCTAAACCCACTCATTTTTATAAAATATATAAAAATCCTAAAGAACAATAACAAAAGAAAAAATGAAAAGGATGCTTCTAGATCTCCTCAACCTTCTTCTTTGTTTCATTGTTCTCCTTTTTGCCTCCATTGGACTGGTAATTCAGCAAATTAAGAGGTACAACAAAAACAAAATCCACAAATTGAGAGAGCATGTAGTTAGCGTGTATTAGCTGTAATTAGTTGTCAATTAGCAATAAGTTAGCAGTTTTAATTGTATAGTTGACTTACCATCTTTGGTATTTGTATCCTGTATAAATACACACAGTATAATGAAGATTATTCATTCAGCCTAATTATAATTCTCAATTTGGTATCAGAGCTGATGGCTAAAGATTTTTCTTCCGCTGCCTAATCTCTATTCTTGCTGAAAGCAAACCCTAAATTCTACAAAATACTTAGAAAATACAAATACTAGTATTTTCTGTACCTACATTCATCTGCCCAGAAGACGACGACAACCAGCAGACGCCGACGCCGACGCCACCCAGAAGTTGGCGACGCTGCTGCCCAGAAGACGACGACCAGCTGACGACGACGCCGCCCAGACGACGACGACGCTGCCCAGATAACGACGCCGCCGCCATCCAGGAACGCCGTCGATCCCTTCTGCTTGCAGCGCCGTCGTTCCTTCCTGCTTGCAGCGCCGTCGATCCTTCCTGCCTGCAGCGCCGCCGATCCTTCCACGATTCTTTCTGACGCCGATCCTTTGTTCCAACAAGTGGTTTCTGTTCTCTGCTTATAACAGAACCCAGATTGCACAGGGTCCAGAAGTTGTTTCTGCGTGGCTGGTTTTGTGATTTCTGTTTTTTAAATCAGTGACTTTTATAACTTCTGTTTTTCACCCTTCTGGTTAACAGAATTAAGCATATCTGATATGTCTGACGGAAAAATGACTCCTGACAGCAAGATGCCAACTGCTGTGACCATTCAGGATAATTCCTCTCAAATCCATATGAAATTGGATGGTACAAATTATCGTGTTTGGTCAAAAATTCTAGAGATGCATATTGCAGGTAGAAAAAAGAAAGGCTATATTACTGGAAGGAAAGTTGCGCCTGCTGTTGATGATTCGGCCTATGATGAATGGGAAGCTGAGGATACTATGGTAAAATCATGGCTTATTAATTCCATGACACCTAACCTTATGTCTCATTTTGTTCAGTGTGGAACATCAAAGGAGGTTTGGGATGCTGTTAAGAGGAGCTATTTGGATGTCTCTGATTCTTCTCAAGTTTATGAACTGATGAAGAAAACTTTTCAGCTACGTCAAGATGGTCGGACTCTCACAGAATACTACAATGAGATGAACTCCATTTTTATGGAGTTAGATTATCGGAGGCCTAATGACATGGAGTGTACGGCTGATATTGAAAAGCAAAGGAAGCGCATCGCCGAAGATAGAGTTTATATGTTCCTTGCAGGTCTTGATCACAGTTTGGATCAAGTTAGCAGTCGGGTTTTGGCGACTTCTCCTTTGCCCAGCCTGGAAGAGACATACTCACTGGTTCGTCGTGAAGCACAACGACGGGTTACAATGGGAACTGAAGTTTCTTCTGAGGCATCAGCCCTGGTAGTCCAGAAGGGTAGCCTTCGGTCAGCCTCACCTCCTGCTCCTACTTATGGTCCATCTGACCCTCTTACTCGTCGCTGCACTCACTGCAATGGTACCAGACATACCGTCGACGTTTGCTGGAAGAAGCATGGCTACCCGGAGTGGTATAAGCTGAAGCAAGCTGAGAGGAAGAACAAGAAATCTTCTCAGGCTGCCCTTGTTGACACATCTCTTTCTTCTGCTTCTCATGTCTCACGAGTGTCTTCTCAAGGAGGTAATTTTGGTTTAGCCTTTATTTCTTCTGCTAATAACACTTGGGTTATTGATTCAGGGGCTACTGATCATATGACTAGTAATTCTTCCTTGTTTGATTCTCTAATATCTCCACCTGTTAAGTCTGTTCAGGTTGCTGATGGGACTCCCATGCCAGTTACAGGGGCCGGGAATGTCTCACTTTCTCCCACGTTCTCCATGTCTTCTGTCTTACTTGCACCTACTCTCTCTAATAACCTTCTTTCTATTAGCCAGCTTACCAAGCGTCTCAACTGTTCTGTAACCTTTCATTCTACTCATTGTGTGTTTCAGGACAATCTCACGAAGACGACGATTGGCATTGGTAAGGAGAGAGGAGGTCTGTACTACTTGGAGGGGGCCACGGCATTGCAATCCGAATCTAGTCGCGGCTTTCACGTAGAGAGAGAGAGGTCTGATAGGGAAAAAATTCTTTTATGGCATTGTCGTTTAGGTCATTCTTCATTTGCCTACTTAGAACGTTTATTTCCTAAGTTGTTTTGCAATGTTTCTATTTCTAGCTTAAGATGTGAACAATGCATTTATGCTAAAAATCATCGTGTTCCTTTCAAACTCAGTTCCAATAAAAGTTTGAAACCTTTTTCTTGTGTTTATACTGATGTTTGGGGTCCTTTTTCTACCCCGTCTGCTTCGGGTCATAAATACTTTGTTTCATTTATTGATGACTGCACTAGGGTAAGCTGGGTGTATTTGCTAAAGTCTAAGAGTGACGTTATCCATGTTATTCCTCAATTTTACAAAATGATTGTCACACAGTTTCATACTCAGGTTCAGGTTTTTCATTCTGATAATGGTCGTGAATTTGTGAATCAGTCTCTTGCTGATTTCTTCAAACTCCATGGCATCCTTCACCAGACAACGTGTGCCTACACACCACAACAGAACGGTATAGCAGAACGTAAGAACCGGCATCTCCTAGAGGTAGCTAGGGCCTTATGTTTTACTATGCATGTTCCTAAACGTTTCTGGGCAGATGCTGTCATGACTGCTGTTTTTCTTATCAATCGAATGCCTGCCCGTATCATTGACTACCAAACTCCTTTGAGGATGTTATCACGGTTCCACTCTATTCCTTCTACCCTTAATCTTTGTCCTAAGATTTTTGGTTGTGTGTGTTATGTTCATGTTCATTCTCTTCATAGGGATAAGCTTGATCCACGTGCTATTCGGTGTGTCTTTCTTGGATACTCTAATTCCCAAAAGGGATATAAGTGTTTTCTAATACCCCAAATCTTATGGAGACTGAATCCGAACCTGAAGAAGGTAGGGGTGAAAGGCCAGCACAGTTGTTCCAAAAACACTATACAAGAAGGAACAAAGATGCTACTGCCGTGCCTCCTTTTGATTCCAGTACTTCTCTTGATGATACTACCATGCCATCGAATGACTCTTCCAAGATTAATTCTGAGGTACATGTCTCTTCTCCTATAACCTTTGATAATGATTTGGACTCTAATCCTATAGTTTCAGATTCTTCTTATTTGGATCCTACCACTGTAGCTTCAGATTCTGCTGACTTGAATTTACAAGTCGGTGGTCAGGGTAGGAAATATCCTTTTCGTGATCGTAAAGAACCTGATAGGTTTGGTTTTTCCAAGTCATCTTCTAATGTCATTTATCCAATGTCTGATTTCATCTCATATCATCGGTTGTCTAAATCTCATCTAGCTTTTGCCCTTCAGTTGTCTTCTGTGTCTGTTCCTAGTCATTTTCAGGAAGCCCTTGGAGACCCCAAGTGGAAGAATGCTATGGTAGAGGAGATGGAGGCTCTCCAGAAGAACTCTACTTGGGAGATGGTCGAGTTACCTCGAGAAAAGAAGACAGTAGGGTGTAAGTGGGTATTTACGGTGAAGTATAAGTCAGATGGGACAGTGGACAGGTACAAGGCTAGACTAGTAGCCAAGGGTTACACCCAGACTTATGGGATTGACTATCAAGAGACCTTTGCCCCTGTAGCCAAGATGAACACTGTTAGGGTCATACTCTCTCTTGCAGTTAATCTGGACTGGCCGCTACGACAGTTTGATGTGAAGAATGCATTTCTTCATGGTGATCTGGTAGAGGAGGTGTATATGGATCCTCCTCCAGGATTTACACCAAAAGGAGGTAAAGTATGCAAGCTGAAGAAGGCGTTGTATGGATTGAAGCAGTCGCCGAGGGCTTGGTTTGGCAGGTTTAGCTACTCAATGAGAAAGTATGGCTTTAGGCAAGCTTTGGCAGATCACACTCTGTTCTATAAAAGGGATGGTGATAACATTACCTTGCTTATTGTTTATGTTGATGATATGATTGTTACAGGCAGTGACATACGTGAGATAGAGAAGCTTCGGAGCTATCTGGCCAGGGAGTTTGAAATGAAAGACTTGGGAGTTCTAAAATACTTCTTGGGCATTGAAGTATCTCGATCCAAGCAAGGAATTTTTCTCTCTCAACGGAAGTATGTGTTAGATCTCTTGGCCGAAACTGGTAACTCTGCCTGCGAACCTGTGGATACTCCTATTGAGGTGAACCATGGTCTAGCTGTTTACGCTCATCAGGTTCCAACGAACAAGGAGAGGTATCAGAGGTTAGTAGGGAAGTTGATCTATCTAGCTCATACTAGACCTGACATATCATATGCAGTTAGTGTTGTGAGTCAATTTATGCATAATCCGAGTGATAGACATATGGATGCAGTGAATCGTGTTTTGGCTTATCTGAAATCCTCTCGAGGTAAAGGTGTTATGTTCTCCAGGCATGGTCACCTAGATATTGTGGGATATACTGATTCTGACTTTGCTGGATCCAAATTGGATAGAAAGTCTACTTCTGGGTATGTGTCATTTGTTGGGGGCAACTTGGTAACTTGGAGGAGTAAGAAACAGAAGGTGGTATCTTTATCTAGTGCAGAAGCGGAATACCGTGCCCTTCATCATGCGACTACTGAGCTTGCTTGGCTCAAAATTCTCTTGGATGAACTCGGGTATGGTCCCCAAAAATCGATGGTGCTCTTTTGTGATAACACAGCGGCTATTGAAATTGCTAATAATCCGGTGCAGCATGATCGAACCAAGCACATTGAGCTTGACAGAAACTACATCAAGGATAATTTAGATTCTGGTGTGATTGAGGTTCCTTATATTAGGAGTGCGGATCAGCTGGCTGATATGATGACTCATGCCGTGACTAGTGGTTCTTTCCATACATCGCTATCCAAGTTGGGCATGTGCGATATTTATGCACCAACTTGAGGGGGAGAGTTAGCGTGTATTAGCTGTAATTAGTTGTCAATTAGCAATAAGTTAGCAGTTTTAATTGTATAGTTGACTTACCATCTTTGGTATTTGTATCCTGTATAAATACACACAGTATAATGAAGATTATTCATTCAGCCTAATTATAATTCTCAATTCATGTCAACTTTCGCCTCCTCCTCCCAAAAGTTTTTAACTGCAACTTCCATGGTTGCTTCTTTGAGATAAACTTGTAAGACCATCAGGAACCAATTCCATTGTGCAGATGCACTTTCCATTCAATTTATTTTTAAGATCTAAAGCAGTTTTGAAGAATTCTGAGAATGGGCACTTTAGCAGCAAGGTATATTGTCAAAGTAACAAATTTATAATGCTCAAGAGTTAGAAGAATGCAAAAGATAGAAAAAACTGTATGAGTACTGAAATCTCCTGTTTTGCAAAAGGTGTCTCAGTATTCTTCAAAAACACGGAGAACATATAAAAGTCATTCTCATTTTTTATGCTGTGTTTTAATTTCGCATCCGAAAAACGATATTCTGTGTTTTCCAAAGACGCCCCACCAAACGCATATTAGGTAAGATTTTGATTTTGTAAAACAGAAAACAGAATCGCAAAACATTACCAAACGGGCCCTAAATGTGTAGAGCTGCTTCTTGAGATACAATCAGTGGTTTAGAGACCTTGTCATGTGATGGCTCTCCAACTTAGGCCAGATAGTAGTTTCTGAGTTCTCATACATCATATGATGCATGGCCTCCTTTGGCAGACATAATTGGATTGTACTGCAAATCTTCTAATTGGACTTAATCCACTTTGCTTCTGACATATCTTATGGTTTTGCTTCTACAGCTGTGTCTAGATCTCATTGTAATAACAGAACCCTTACTTGGACTTTCCATAGTCCAACATTGATCTTCCATCAAATTACTCCACATCGAATCATGTACTCAACCCTTTCACTTGCTATGATGGCATTCCTCACTTACCTCTGGGCTTTGCCAATCTATTGTAAAATGAATTCCCAAGGATAAGTTATGTGACTGGATGGACAAACAAACAAGGGAGAAATTGCAACTGGCAATGTCAACGGAGAAATTGCACTAGTGTTGTTCGCTAAGAAAATCAAAGGAATCCTCGTACTATAATCTCTCTCTACAATGATTTCTCTCCTTCTAGGCCAGTAGGCCCAGGCACCTATTATGTTTTGTATATCTCATTATTTTTCTTCCTAGAGATGTAGTGTATAAGACCTAGTTACCTTGGGTCTACACATCTAATTATTCGGGTCCAACAAGGAAAAGAAAGGTCCTAGTCATACAAGGAAGAGAAAATTAAGAACTAAACCTGTTATACTAGACCTCAGTCCTACCTAAAATGGTCTTGTCAAGAATGATATTCCATTTGAAAGAAGAGAGATGTTTCATGCAATCACAAACTACACGACATATAGAAAGAAATACAAAGATACACGATTCCTAGAAGTCCTACTCATAGATCATTAGCATAGAGCTATTCATAGGTGGCACTAGATTTTTATCACAAATTTGGAGGACATCACACGCACCCACCAAAAGGAACTTTGAAATTACATTCTACTAACCAAATCTCAAGCATATTAATTAACCAAAACTTGAAATGGAAAACATATTATGAATTTCCTCTAAGAACTTCATAGAAAGACAAACATAAAGAATCACATATTAATTTACCATGGGAACATAATCGAGTGTGAGCAGTATATTGCTTGGTCGCATGTCTCGATGAATTATAGGACCTCCACGACATTCTTCATGTTGGAAACGCAATCCTTTTGCAGTTCCAAGGGCAATAGCATGCCTTTGGTGCCACTCGAGAACTGCTGCTTTATCATCTATGAAAATAACAACAAAGAATTAAGTTAATTAACAACAGAAGATGCACTAATCATGTTCATATGGTATCAGCACAAGAGCTAAAAATGATAAGAAAGAAGTGTACTGGGACAGAATTTAACAGAAGTTTACCAAATAGGTGCCATTCAAGAGATTTGTTGCAAATATATTCATACACCAAGATATTAAGGTTCTCCTTGCAACAATAACCCAACAGCATGACAATGTTCTTGTGGCGTGCAAAACCTAAGACATAGACCTCGGAGTGGAATTCTGTAAATCCCTGTTTACTTGCTTCTTTCCGCACCTTTGCTGCAATTTGCTGTCCATCCTTAAAGTCACCTTTATATACATGACCATATCCACCTTCTCCTAATAAGTTTTCCTTTGAAAAATCATTTGTTGCAATCTGTATCTCTAAGTAATTGAATGTCATTGAATCTTTGATATACATTTCAGTCCTTGTTCCACAAATGGAACAAAGAATTGGTGCCTCTGAGGATCTCTGTCGGAAGACATTTTTATTTTGCTTCTGGACAATTTGATGCACATTGGAAGTTTTATTGTCCCCTTTGGTTTGTATGCCTGGAAGACAGAAAATATATGCTTAATCCCTACACTAGTGGTTAGAGTGCTCTATATATAAGCCAAAATATTGAAAAATTTGGAGTGATCTATAACCCTGGTCACTGCTAAAATCATATTTGCCATTGCAGATACCTTTATGCAATGAGTTATTTTAAGCTAAGATGCCCCTGAAAGAAGGCATCAAGCACTTCTTTGTTATAATAGCATAATGTTCGTATGTCCTGTGGTCCTTTCAGTAGATTATGCAAAAGTTCCATTTCAGGCTTTCACCTTCTTCTGATTTGAAACTGAATGATGTGGATCTTCTAGCGTTTAGACAATCAACTTTGTTCTAGCAACTGTATGGATCCATGTCATATAAGTGATGAAATTGTAATTTCATTTTTCTTAGTATAAGACATATTATCATTCTTGTTCATTTTAATGAGAAACTTATACAAGGCGAAATTCCAAGTAAGAGAGATATTAAAGAAAAACATATTTGCTTTGCTACTTATTGATAAAGTTTGTTGGTTCACCACTATTCCTAAAATCTTAAGATATTAGGATGTGGGCCAACAATTATTTTATATTCCAACACAATCCCTCACCTCACATTAAGGTCTCTCTCCACCATTAGAGCCCAACATGTGGAGTTCAACTTATATTGGGAGGATCAATTGCAGGGATTCAAATTCAAGATGCTCTGATACAATAAAATTTGTTGATTTACCACAAATCCAAAAAGTCTAAGCTATTAGGATGTGGGAAAACAATTATTTTATATTCTGACACTTACAAAGTCTGTACTCCAAGAAGAGACACTATACATTAATATTCAGAGAAGAAAAATAAAATATTTGACTTGATAATTCAATATTTTGGAACTACATAAAATATAGAGAATTTTCCTCGCTTGAGGTTTTTATTGTGAGATGAAACTTTCTATATTATGTTCTAAGAGAAGCTCAGATTTTATGCATAATGAATTGATATTAAAGCTGAAGATGGAACACTTATTTCAGAAAGAACAAGATATCTTTCTTAAATTAATAAAGCGTTATGTATAAGGGAATATGACAAGCTTCTAACCTGACTTTTCTTGCTTAGAGGAAGACCCTAGATCCAATGAAGAACTATAGTCTTGTAACTTAAATGTAGATGAAGGCGTCCAGTTGGTCTTAAGAATATCAGAGCTTTCCAGTGAACCATTGGATACAGAGTAACTTCTACAAGAGATGACTGAGTGCTCGTTGTGTCCATTACCTTGGCAATTCAATAGTGGAACAGGCTTGGACAAGGAAAAAAACAATTTGTGTTCTATAGTATCCGTGTCATCTGTTGTATGAGGTCTCACAACTTCCACAGCCAAGCTATCTTGGATTATTGCAACCTTGCAAGGTATCTGCTTAAGGTAGAACCTCAAATCCCGTCGAAGGTGCCTGTTTAGCTTTTCAAGTTATTATTGAAGCCAAAGCTAAACAGAAAATATAATTTAACAGAGGGCTGCACACAAATGCACACGTAGGGAATATAGGAACAAATGGAAAGTTGGATGTTACAAAGATAACTGGGAAGCTTTCTTTGACAAATTGGAGTTGTTATTTTGTTTCAATGCATCAAATATTATATATGCATAGGGTAACCTTCTCTTACTAGATATGTGGCATGTTATGTAACTTATGCTTCTAGACAATGAATTTGGACTGCACATTCTAACTAGAGTCAACTTGATCAATTCTGAAAATACCTATTCATATTCTTGTGACTGTACAATGACCATTAAAACTAAATTGCACTACCTTCTAAACCATGAACAAGAAATCAAAAGAATAGAGATGTTTTTAGTATCCATATTCTAATGATATTTCACATATCATTCACATGCAAAATAACAGGACCATCAAAACACAGATTCCTTTTCAATTTATAGTACAGGATATCAGGATATGTGATATACACTGTAAAGATCCATCATAAAATAGTTTTATATATGAATTTAATATGTCAACCACTTCTCAAATCATGTAAAGGGTGGTGAATAGAATTTAAGGGTAAAAGGAAATCATTTCTGAATGAATAGTTTCCATAAGTCATGAATCTTGACCTATGGAAACTCTTATAAAAATAAATAAATAAATAAATAAATAAATAAATAAATAAGCCATGAATCAACACAAATAAATTAGATATCAAGTGTTAACCCTGGTGAAGTCTGATATAAATAAGCAGAGAAATAGAATTACCTATCAAGTACAACCCAAGCTGCATTACAGGCCATAATCTCTTGCAAAATAACCTGCTTAATGGGAAAACCAGCAGTAACTTTGACTTCAATGCTGACCTGAATATAGCAAGGAAACTAGTGTGGTGAACAAAAAAGCAACTAATGAGGAGAGAAAGCAGTATTCTTGCATAAAATATAGAAGTGACACTGTGGAAACTCTGCATAAAATAAAAAACAGAAGCAGCAATCCAGCATCATCGTAAATTTTTTTTCTTTTTTTTCAATAGTGATTCACATTACTAACCATCTGAAAGAGGCTAAAAACAAGAACTGGACACCTTCACAGCCACTATGTTGATTACAATCTTATAAGTAATAAAATATATATAATAAGATACCCCGATTTTTCAGACGCTGATACATTATTTATCACAATTCATGAGATATATCGTCCTCTTTATGTATTGCAAGATTTGATGCTATTATGATAGGTAAAAAAACTAAAAAGAACTTTCTGAATTTTCTAAAAAAGCTATGTCAAGACTCAAGACACATCTGATTGAGAGAGAGTTATGCACTCTATCAACCCAGGAACATGCTGAAAGCACAAATGCACAAATCTGTTAAGTAGTAATGATTAGCTTCAGAGAATATATTACTCCTTGATCTTCACACTGTTCTGCGTTTTGAAGAAGCATGCCAACATATATGTCAACTTTCTTTGTAACTTCTTCCTCCACTGCACGAATGCTTGAGCCAAAAAAATCTGGGCATGGTTTTGCTTGATATCCCACTGTTCCAAGGAAGGAAAGAAAAGCATAGGGACTAATATCAGTAAGAAGAACACTTATAGTATTAGTCATATCTGCAGTCAATTACAGTCTGCTATTATGCACCAAATAATAGTAAGACGTGCATCTATGTTAACCTTCCACATAATGGAAGCACTATATCTACATGTTTTAATCACAATGCGTTATCGTCGTTTTAAGCAAGCTACGCATAAATGAGAAACCATAACTTTCAGAATATTTAAGACACAGATGAATTTTTTAGAATGAACCATAATAATAAAGATGAGATTTGAAGATGCATGTAGGATCGATGGTGACAATGTTCTCTGGCCTATTGACCTGCTTACTGCCTATGATAAACAATTGCTAGTAGGTGGCTATGCCTCTGATACTTCATCAACAATATAGAGAAGTCTACAGAACTAGAGAAGTGAGCACCATCAGAAGAATGCAGGCGTAGTTCTTCCAACTTTTATTAAGGGAATTCACAAAGGACAACGTTTGCCATGCCTCATCTTAAATACGAGGTATAGAAATGAAGCGTTCAGTCATTAGTACTAGGAAACTAAGTCACAAGGCGAAGGATTCCAACTCCACATCATTAATCAGCTTTATCAAAAAACAATTTCAAGGACATAACCAACCAAGGATAATGCATTCATTAAATTAGACATTCTTATTCACTAGCATCTATAAGATAAGATTCTTCCAAAACCCAATAAAGATTTCATCATATTAAGACTATGTAAGCTCCTGTTGAGAGAAACCCAATAAAGAATAACTGTAATACTTTAAGACATTCCATCAAACACTTACTGGAGTGAATGACCCTGTGCAAGACCCCAAGCACAATGATGGTATCGCCTCCACGTAAAATGTCACCCCTCATTCGGACACCATCGAGAGTGATTTTAAGCTCCTGCAGACCGCGGTCCTTGGTTGCATCATAGGCAATAACAACATGAGATGGCGTCATAGGACTCGCCATGGACACTCACTCACACTGTTATCAATATACCACCACAACTGGGTCTTGGATTTAGAACTTGTTTTTAATGTTTTGGTGGCGAAAATGGTATTTAAAAGAAGATTACTGAAATTGGTTTGCATGAAATACCATGGAAGAGAGATTAAACCCATTAAAGATTATGACTGGTCGCCCAATGATATGTTGGGATTAGAATTCTGGAAATTTTTTTTTTTTTTTTTCTTCCAAAGTCTCTCTCTGCAACTGCATTGGAACCCAAGAATATATGCCATGAATATTCTTACTTAGTACCAGAAAAATGGCGCCTTCAATGTGGCCAATCAGATGATTGCAAGGGAATTGAGAGCTACGTTGGTTTGTGCTTTAACTGCTAGTGTTTGGTCTGCTTAATCAATGATACCCAAAACATTAGAGACTCTCTATCTTTCTGTATTGCGATTTCTGACTCAGTCCTGTCCTGCTGTCTAAAACATTTTCTTGTTAAATGCATGCAATTGTTCTCGCGCATGCAATTAAAGAGAACTGCAATACAACACCAAAACCAATTGGTCATGGCTACATGGGAAATTTTGAAAAGTAAACTGTTTTTTTTTTTGTCTTCATAGTCTTACTCGAATGTCCCTTGATTACTACTAGAGGGTGGTTTGAGCGTTATTCCACATGATTCAAGTGTTTTTATAAAATTGTAGAAAGTAAATAAGGACAGTTCTAATATTCAAATTTTTACTAATATTTCAATCTTCATATCTAATGAGTAATGACAACCCCTCAAAATCTATTGGCTTAAAATTTTCAATGTGGGATTTTCATTCTCTTAATAGGCCCCTATCATGTTATATTGAGTGAAACACATGTAATCAAACACGTAGATTAATTATTATGATTTCATTAAAAAGTTAGAACATTTAATCCAAAATTAATTAGTATTAAATTATACATGTTAATAATTGTACATGAATTGTGGGGGCTTATAGCTTCAATCCTTGAGCACTTATTCCACATCTTTTGTTAGAATGTTAGACGACTCGATCTTGACCTCCTTCTTTCTTGAAATAGAAGATGATAATTGTATAGGAATCTAGGAGCATGCTAATGAATGTTCTTGAGAATGTTCTGTGTGTATGTACCTTATAAAGATAAAAGATACATAAAATTAATCAATCCGTATAACACTGATTTTTTAAAGAAAAGATGCGAAAGGATCATTATTGAAGCTTTTTTGTATCATTCCAATTTTATCGATGTGCCCTATTAATTGGAGCATCAGACTGTTTTGATACTTTGATGATCCTCTGAGGTCTTTTGATTTGATCATGGTGTGGTCACTCTTACTAGTGAAAATACTAGTATGACCCCATATCTCATATAACTAGAGGGAAGCGATTTTCGCACTCTCTTTTCTCCGTTTGCACTCTATCTCTGTTTTTAATGTATTTTGTATATTTTTATTATATATTTTTCCAAATCTACCATTTTATGGCTGTTGAATTTTGATTTTAATTATCTTTCAATAATAATTATTTTTTCATAAATTCTCTCATCATTATTAAAAAAATAAAAATAAGTAATTTTCTCTCTCTCTCTGTATCTTCTTCATATTGCATCTCTTTGCCTTCTAAGCCATTTTTTTTTCTTTTGTGAACCAGTTTTGTTCGTGCTTTTAATCATCATTCTATACTTTCATTAGGAAAATATTTAGCCTATCATATTTTTTTTTTTCGTTTTCTTCATGAGGGTCATGATTTATGTAAATCAGTCTTGTACGTGCTTTCAATCATTATTCTATACTTTCATTAGGAAAATATTTAGCCCGTCATATTTTCTTTTCATTTTCTTCATGAAGGTCATGATTTATGTATCTTCTTCTTCTTCTTTTGATGGTGGGTTTTGTGTTATGAAATTAATTGGGGTTTTCAATTAGTCCACTTCCTCATTTTTGGGTCTTTTGACACTGCATAGCAACCACTAATAATTTGTAGCATATTTGATTTTAAAAAAAATGAATGTCACATGATAGCTTAATAAGAAAAGAGAGCTAGGTGTACTATATATCAAGAAGACGAATAGAAGTGTAGAGAATTACATAAGTTTTTCTTCCTTTTTAAAAAGAGAGTTATAGAAATAGATATATTATTATTATAATTTTAAAAAATTAAATGTGTAGGATTTAATGTTGCATAGGTGACATTTTATAATTAAAAGCTAAAGGGTATATGTGGAAAATAAATAATAAAAATATATACAAACATTTAAAAAAAATAAGAAGGAGTGCAAATGGAGAAAAGATGAGTTCGAAAATCACCTCCCTAACTAGATTTTCTATTAAAAGCATGAAATACATGAGCATATAAGAGTAAATCTAATCTTGCAGCCAAATTACTTAAATCTCAATGTTTATTATGTATCTCGTGCTGAAAAGAAATTCTCCTCATATAACTAATACACATAATATCTATCTAGTTATTATCACATGCACACCACACGTGTAAATGTGCAAAATCTGATAAGTTTTTTCTAACTTATACAGGAGTTGATTTTCGCAATCCAAAATTGACTTCATACATGCCTCTACAGTCTACAGACTCTACACTCTAAATAGCAGTGTATATAGTTTGTTTTAGAGTGCCGAATTAAGTCATCTCCCTTTACTTATTAAAAAGTTAATATCAGTCTTGTTAATGTATTGCTGATCGAGTACTAAATGAATCAGAAAAACTAATCATCATAAACCTAAAGGCAGCTGCTTCTAAAGTAGGGGTTTTAAGAAAAATGTGGATGTTCATGTTCTCACACTGCAATGCAATTCAATGATTTAAACTATCCATTTTTTAGGCTTATATTTAAAGATTATCCTTGTAAAAATCAACTAAATCAAAAATTATATAGTCAATCACTTAATTATTATGATCATTCTTGTTGGAATTTTTGTGTTTATTAAAAAAAAAAAAATTCAGTTTGTTTTCAAAGTTGTTTGACTTGGTTAGTCGGAGACCTAGTCTTTCTCAACAACTTGGAACTATCCCCAAGTTTTTAGCCCTCAACGTTACTTTTTGTTAGTCACAACGTCTTTTTTTGTTTTGAGGAAATAATATATATAGAAGCAGCAGTAGTCTAATGCATAGCGCTCGATACTTATATAAACATATCAAAAACTAATGAAATATATCAAACTTATGGAGTCACATCCACTTGCGTTATAATGTAAAAATAACTATTACTAATGGTCACTATTCGACAATGGCAATCTCCTCAGTTAAGAAAAATAATAATAAATAAAAAAAACCTAATCGCTTTGCGTAAAAAATACGGGACTTGTTATAATATGGGTTTATTTATTAAACTTTTTAATTGAGTTTATTTATAATTAAAGACTGTAAAATAAATTTTATAATTAATTTTGACATTCAAATCCATTATGTTATAGTTGAAGAGACTTACTTATATTAGAGCCATATTTGTTACCCCACAACAGTTTTGTAGAAATTATCAATTAATAAGGAATTAAATGATACAAACAAAAAAGTTCTCTTATTTACCACATATTTTCTACTTTTATATCCTTAGATCCATGCACGAATATGACAGACCAATTTTGGCCCATTATTGACAAAGTCAAAGGCCAACTTCTTGGGTAGATGCAATTGATTGCTTTACTAGGATGGCCATTATTCAAAGATGGCTCTAAGATCTAACATAACTATTCAGTAAATAACCAAAAACCCGATTTTAATTCGATTGGCTCTAACATAACTATTCAGTAAATAACCAGAGACCCAATTCAATTATTAAGTGTTATTAACTATAAGTGTTAATACGATTATAAGGAGGGATTCATTTTGCTTCCACAATGTACGTACGACAGGATGGCATACTGGTGTTGACATATTTTGTGTTGCATGTGGTTCAATTGTGGGGTGGAAATACGTATGATCTTATCATTAAAGTTATGGTTTGTGATATTTGTAGACTTGTAGTACTCATCAGCAAAATGATGGTTGTGTGGAACATGAGAAACCCCAGGAGCTCATTTGGTACGCTTCACTGTTAAGGACCTCACTATTTCTTGAGACTGTACTGGACTCTCTCGAACAGGCTTAAACTGGACTAATATTATCCTACGTTTAGTGGTGCATTAGGTCTTCACTATTTACGTTTAGTAGTGGGGTGGCCAATTGACCAAAATGTAATTAATCAAACTATCTCATTAACTAAAATGGGATAATACATTTGGTATTAACTTATTTGTAATTATAAAATGTTTTATTGACTTATTTGTAATTTGTTATTTTGTATATCGTAAACTAGCTGAAGCTCTAGCTAGGGTTGGGCAACAAACCGACGAGCCCACCTAACTCGCTTGAGCCAATTGGTCGGATCGGGTTGGGCCGGGTCCACGTCATCACGGCTCAAGCTATTATTTCAAGGCGGCCCAAATCGATATAAATGGGCTAGTTTCGATTTTGGGCCTCTACCGACTGAAATCCACTGACCTGCCTGTTTTCTTTGGGCCTCTTATTTTTTTATTTTAATTTTTGATGTTAGACCCAAACCAAAGGTCCAAAACCACCCACTCACCCAATCTTTTTTGAGTGCTTATATTCTCTAATTATTGTCCTATTTTCCCTCTCACTTTTTAATGAATATATTAATGACAAGTTATATTCTTTGCAAAATGACTGTAAGGACTTAATTAAAAAGAAAAAGAAAGTAGTCCTACTCTACCCACCCACTCTTAACTCACTCACCTCCCTACAACCACTTAAACTCTACCAACCTTAGAAGGGTGCTTAATTCATTTATTAATATTGTTTTTGGGTGATATAACAGTTAAATAAGAGTGGAAGATAACTTTTCTAGTGGAAAGGTAAGCAGAAATCAATTGCTGCAACGATGCTTGTATATATCATCCTCCCTAGCCAATGGGCGTTGAAGATCACTCTCCCCAACAACTTTCTTGAATGTTTATGCTATTCAACATTGCTGCAAATGCATAAAGAATTTTCTATAGTTTCATGCATTTAAATGTCAATTTAAACTAACAAAAGCACCACACAGCCAAACACATATTCAACATCAAACACTAAAAACTAAAAACATGCATTTGATTAATTTTCACTGTTCAATTAATATAATTGACTATTTGGGAAGCAATTGTACATCAAATGCATAAAAAAAGAATAATTATACATTTCAATTGGCATAAGCCCAATAGTATTATCGATTGTAAGTTTTAGTGATAATGTAAAATTAGGGTTTATGAAAGATGATTGTGGGTGGGTGGAAATAGTGCTTAGCGGGTGGGTATTTGAGTTGTTATACTAAAGTGTAATATATAAATAATGAGAGGTGGAAAAAGTGATTTAATATATTTTTCAAATTTAATAGGGGTGTATGAATAAGATATGTGGGAAAATTGTGGGTGAGAAGATTGCACATTTCCTAAATGGGCGGCTTTGGGCTTTCAGCAATCGAATACCAGAAACTCCCAACATGATTCAAACAATATGTACCCAAAACTTTTTCATTTTTCAGAAATGAAATCCACAGTTCTGGCACCTTTATGCAACCGCAAAACATTTTTTTTTTTTTTGGTACAAAAAACATTTTATTTTCAAATGGACAGCATAGATATTTCAACAATGCTATAACATAAGTACAGCATGGTACAAGCAATTCATTACTCATTAGCCAAGCCACTTTAGCTGCCAAAAACAATTACAACAAAGAACCAGACATTTTGTTAGCATTTTGGTTCAGACAGATATCAGCACAACTCTAGCAGTACAGAATGATCTTTTTCCAAACTTGGTGTTCCAGAATAATCAATATACACCATGGTTAAATCGAACAAACTATATCCATCAACTATATAAATTATAGATTCATGATGAACTCTTACTCTTCTTCTTTTCTTCACTCGTTTTCTTCTTACCTTCACTTAGGTACATTAGCGATATAACCTTCAGCCTCCATTTCCCAAAACAGTAACCTCAATATCAGATAAATATCTTTGCCTCTGTGAGGCTGTAATTGGTCTGCGTTAAAAGTATATACATGGTTTTGTATCCCAATCCAACTACATCCAATCACATTCCTCACACCTTTATGTTTCATAGCTTTCCTGACTTGAATCATGCTTTCCCATCTTCCTCTCATTTCATATGCCCGAGCCAGCACCAAATACGGTAGAGATGACTGTGGTTCTGACTTCATCATCCTTTGTGCAACTCTTTCAGTGAGTTTAAAGTCTCCATGGATCACACAAGCACGAAGAATCGATTCCCATATCATAGAACTAGGTTCATAAGGCATTGCTGCTACTGTATCCATTGCTTCTTCAAGTTTACCAGCACGACTCAACAAGTCCACAATGGGCGTATAATGCTCTTCCCCAGGTATGATTCCATATTCCTTCTCCATTGATGAAAATATTGTCATTCCCTCATCAACTAAACTCCCAAAGTTGCAAGCTAATAAAACTCCAGCTAGTGTTAAATTATCTGGTGGGGTACCTTCACTAACTAATTCCTTGAGCATGTTCAGGGTCTCGAATACCTTACCATTGTGAGCCAAACCCAATATCATGGTGTTCCAAGATATCAAATCTTTCTCACCCATATTTGCAAAGATTTTCATGGCATAATCTATTATTCCAACTTTGGTGTACGAATCAACAAGTGAACTAGCAACAATTGCATCCGACTCGAAACCTAACTTAAGAACCAAAGAATGGATCTGGCTACCCAGCTCTGCTGGAAGAAAAATGGATGCAGAGCTTAGTATACTGCTAAGTGTAAATTCTGTTGGCCTTAGGTTCTCCCTCAAGGTGAGCACAAAAAGTCGCACCGCATTCTCCACATACCCATGCCTTGCAAAGCTTGAAATCATGGAATTGCAAACGGCTGAATCCCACCAATAAAGTTCTTCAAAGAGCCTGACTGCATCCTCCAATCTGTTGCATTTGGAAAACAGGTCAATAGCAGCACTTGATACAATGCTATTCGAAAAAAATCCCACCTTGAAGCATAAAGCAAAAATTTGCTTACCCTTTTCCAAATCAAACAAGTTACAACAAACATTGATCACCGTAGATATTGTAAACTCATCAGGTGAATGCTCGGTGGTTCTCATCAAATAGAATTGATCTATGGCCAACTCTTCATACCCTGATCTATGACAACCCCAAATCAAAGAGTTCCATGAGATAATATCCACCTCCTCCATAGTGAAAAACACGCCAAAAGCATAATCCAGAAACCCAAGCTTTCCGTACATGTCAATCAAAGAATTCCCAAGTACCACATTGGATAAATTCATACTATTCCTAATCATACCACCATGAATTTGCTTACCATAACAAGCACACGACACATGCGACATCATAATTGAGAATGTGTACTCACTGGGTCTCACACCCGCAATTTGCATTTGTAAAAACAGCCCCAATGAAGTATCAATAAACCCACATGAAACATAACCCGAAATCATCGTGTTCCAACTAACCACATCTCTCACAGGCATTTCGTCGAACGTACCGTGTGCCCTTTCGAGCTCACCAAACCAACAGAACCCCTTTAAGCAAATGTTCCAAGACACAGTATTCTTGTCAGTAATCTCGTCAAACACTCTCAGTGCATCGTAAAGGGTACCAAACCGAAAGTAAACATCGAGACAACGATTACCCAGAAAAGTATGGCTGTTAAACCCCACTTTTATTAACTGGGCATGTATAATTTCAACAAAATTCAAAGATTTTAGAGATAAACAGTGGTCTAGGAGACGTGAGTAATAGGAGAGCGAGGTTTTATGAAGCCCACAAACTTGCTTAAAAAATGAGTGCATGCAAACTTAGTGCTACTACGAAATACAGAGCTTGTAATATACATGCAGTGCCTAAGCAGTCATACGGTACCGTTCTGCGCGTGATTTTGCTGCTGGGTCTGCTTCTTCTTGTTCCATCTACGTAGATACCAATTGAGAAAAACGAAAACTTTGTATGTGAAAAGCAGTTGGTGCTAAACAATTTTAACGGTAAGTTTCCCTCCGGCGCAAGCAAAGCACAGTTTTGCCCCCACCTAATTTTTGTAAAGGTGGGTCTTACGCATTTAGTTGATTTTCAAATACTACTTATTTTAATTTTATTATAGGGAAAAATAAAAAAATAAGACACATACTTTGATGATTGTTTCATTTTAGAATGTTAATTTTGTTTTATGTTAATGAATGATACATACTTTCATTTTGTGTCAATTAAGGACCATATTTTTTTTTCATTTTTTATTTCAATTTTGGCTTGACGTTGGACCTATTAAAATTCCACCAAATTTAGAAAAATTATACTGGATTTAAATATATGCATCTCCTCTTAACAACCATATAAAGATCACCCAAATCGGATCTCTACAACTCCAGATAATCGGCCCCAAAGTAGGGTACCCGAAACTGTCCAATTTTTTAAATTTTTTTTTCAGAAGTCCGATTGGACAATTTCAGATACCCTACTTTTGGGCCAATTATTTGGAGTTGTAGATGTCCGATTTGAGTGATCTTTATATGCTTGTAAAGAGGAAATACATAACTTTAAACCAAGTATAAGTTTGTTAAATTTGGTTGAGTTTTGATGGATTCAATGTCGGGCCAAAGTTGAGATAAAACAGGGTCCTTAATTGACACAAAATAAAAGTATGTGTCATTCATTAACACGAATCAAAATTAATGTCCTAAAAATAAAAAACTATCAAAGTATGTGTCATATTTGTAAATTTTTCCCTTTATTATAATACCATTATTAAAAAATTATATTTAAATCAATAAAACATTTTAATATTACATAATGGTCAATGTGAAGTTTTTTTTCCCATAAATGTAAATAAGTTTGAAATTTTATTTCAATTTAGTCACTAAGCCCAATTCATTTGTTGATATCATGCATTTTGGTGCATTGAAAAATATCAATTTGTCTATTTCGTTTTTTTCATTACTTATGGGTGTAAAATTACGACATTGCCCTTGATTTGGTTTAAGGTATAGAAATGAGATTTATGGTATATAAATAAAGTTTAGGGTTGAGAAATGCGTTATAGGGTTTAAAATTAGGGTTATGGAGCTTATGACTTAAAGTTTAACTCCCGAGTTTTGAAAGTCATTTTGCTAGGTAGCAGTCAAACAAAAACTCAATACAAATCTAAATTTACATAATAATGTATATTTATTGATTTATTATAAATTATCTTTTTCATTTTGGTCAATGGTGACTAAAATGAAATTATGAAAAAGTTTATTGACTAATTTATAATATTAAAAATATTTATTAATTTATTTTTAATTGGTCCTTTAAATTAAAAGTAAATGATTTTAACACTCACTTTTGAAATCTAATTCACTTTCTCATCCACTAGTTTAAATTAAATTCTAAATAGGTCTACTAACTACATACCCGGTCCACTTCTCCATGTACTTCCTTATTCTCCCTCTCCCTCTCTCTCTCTCTCTCTCTCTCTCTCTCTCTCTCTCTCTCTCTCTCTCTCTATTTCTCTCTGTCTTCCTCCTCCGTCTCTCTCTGTTTCTTTCTCTAAAAATGGGTGCTCTTGATTATCTTTCCAACTTTTGCAGTGTGACCAGCACAAGGAGCAAGCGCAAACCATTGCAGGTACGTACTCATCATTATCACCAAGTAACCAAGTCAAAATGGATTTTGATGGCATTGAAAGAAGAGTCAAGAACGCTGTTACCTCTAAGAGAGGTTCTCTCTCTCTCTCTGCCTCCCTCCTTCTCTGTTGGAAGTATTCATTAATGTGTGTTATTATCATTAATGTAATTTGTCTTAGTTGGATTAGTTGTATCCTTGGGTATTTCAACAGGCTAATTCTAGTTGTTGTGTTTATAGCCGTTGTTGGCTTTATGGGTGTGGTTGGCAGTTGTGTTACCCTTCTATTTGTATCTGTGAAGCTATCTCTCCAAATTATGATAAATGTGAGTAGTCTTCTATGTGGATGTAAGAGCCTCGGGTATCTCCCAGCTGAACCACCAAAATCCTCTTCTCCTCTGTATCATCTTGTAGTTATATTTTACCATATGGTATCAAAGCAATTAAGTCCTAAGTTCTTTTAGTGACTTATCTTTCTAGCAAGATCAATGGGAGAAAACAAAAAGAAGAATGCTTCATCTTCTTCAGTTGTTCCTGAAGTAGAAACTAATCCAAACATGCAACTTTGCTCAGTCCTTTTGAACGGACTTAATTACATCCCTTGGTCCAGAGCAATTACGTTGGCTCTTGGAGGGAAATCCAAACTCGGCTTCATCAATGGAAAACAGCGTGCTCCAGAGATTGAAGATTCTAAATTTGAAGAATGGCTTTGCAAAGATCAACTAGTTATGTCATGGATATTAAACTCCATGGAATCACAGATTGCTGAAATTTTCAGCTACTCTGACTCAGCCTATGAGTTGTGGGAATCAGTCAAAGAAATGTATGCACATCAAAATAATGCAGCCAGTATCTTCTAGTTGAAGAAGGACACTGCAAGTACTACACAAGATGAGAAATCTTTTGTTGAACATCTGGGGAAGTTGAAAAGCATGTGGAATGAGCTTGGCCTCTATCGACCCCACACCATAGATACAAATATCCTTCTGAAAAGCATGTTGAACCCTTAGGGGAAACTTCTAGCTGAACCTTCTGAACCACGAGCCTTTGTGGCTGACAAACGAAGACCTGAAGGCAAGTCTTTCAAAGGAAAAAGAAACCCAGTATCTTGTGAGCATTGTGGGCAGGCACGTCATACCAAAGATAGGTGTTGGATTCTTTATCCACATCTAAAGCCGAAATTTGGAAAAGATCTCACCATTTTACAGCAGATCTACAAAGGTTTGGGAGACTTCGATCTACTGTTCTCTCTCTCTAGTTCTCTCCTTTTGGATGGCAACCAGATCACCGCGACCACCACTAGGCTTGGGGGACTTCGATCTACCGTTCCCCCAAGGTTTCGAGTCGTGCCGCCACCAGACTACGGCAAACGCGCACCACGCCGAATTTTGGTTTTGTTGCGATTGTTTCACACTAGAATTGAAATGGGCTTATATTTGTTACTACTTCTCCGTATTCTCAGTACCAATATATAAGTAAAGACTATATAAGCAATAACAATATATAAGTGAGACTATAATTATTACTAGATGTCAGTAACAATATATAATTGAAGATTATGAATGTTATTATATGTTAGTAATAATACATAAGTGAGAGTTATGGTTGTTACTACTTGTTAGTAACAATATATAAGTGGGGGTTATGGTTGTTATTACTTTTCAGTAACAATATATAAGTGGGGGTTATGGTTGTTATTACTTTTCAGTAACAATATATAACTGAGGGCTATGGTTGTGTCGGTAACAATATGTAAGTGAGCCTATGGTTGTTACTGACAAGCAGTAACTCTATGTAAGTGAGATTATAGTTGTTACTACTTGTCAGTAATAATATATAAATAGGGGTAATGGTTGTTAATGTTTTTCAATAACAATATATAAATGGAGGCTATGGTTGTTCAGTAATAATATGTAAATGAGGCTATAGTTGTTACTATTTATCAGTAACAATATGTAAGTGAGACTATAATTGTATATTTGTATATATAAGTAGGACTATGATTTGTATAAATTGTTTTATTTCTGAATTTTTTTGCATAGTGAAAAATTGAAAATAGCTACTGTTTGACAGTAGCAATAAATAATAATTATCACTGTTGATTTTTTTTAAATGTGGAAAAGGAAAAAAAAAATAGTGTTTTAAAAAAACAACCGACAAAAAGTTACTGTATCACGCTACAGTGCTCTGCTACAGTAATACACAACCGTACATTGCTACAATAACACCGTTTCTGTAATTGTTGCACTGTTAAAACGTGGGCCTCACTGTAGCGGTTGGGCCTTAAAACAACTGTATTTTATGAAATGGACTTAAAAAAAAAAAAAAATCCTTAACTTAATGTACTTTTTTTTATTGAAATATTTTTGTAGTTTTCTTTCAACGTGCAATAATTTAGACAACCCAAGAAACCCGAAGAACTAATTTGGACAAACCTTCTATGGGTTCCTTGGTTTATAAGGACAAATAAATGTAACTTAGACAAGCATGGGTTGACTCTCTAAAACTACCCAAACCCAACTCAACAGTTTCGTCGCCCACAATGATCCTAAAACTGCGCAGATAGCCTTGGGTTCTGCAATTTTGCTTGTTCAAATCAGTGTTTTTAACTGCGAGGAATTGCCATTCCTGTGTCCCCTTCTCACAAGATTGCAGATGGAACATCACTCTACACATTTGTCAGTACATGGGGCAGCCATACAGTGTGATGATGATCAAGATCAATATCATATTCATGGCCTGGAGCGTCGTTTTTGCCGGCCAAAGACTTGTCCATGCCCATCACCAATACCTGCCAACTCAAAATTTAACTACAAGGAGGTTTGTCTTTGATGTGTCAAAGATGGCCAGTCTCAAGCCAGAAATTGAGGGTTCATTAGTCCAAAAGTTCAGCATCACAAACTTCACAAACGTACAACTAGTTTTGGCAATCATCTTGAGATGTGCTATTGCTGCTTCTCATGATCCACCAAGGCCAATGGTACTATCCCGATTCCCAAATGGTCAACCTGCGCCAGAGAATGGTCTCGGCGATACCGGAAAATGCCATGGGGAATTGGTTTTGGTCACTTCCATTGGTATTCAAAGAAAATGAGACAGCATTACATGAGCTGGCGGGGAATGAGGAAAGGATTAACCGACTTTTGCAATGACAAAGTGGACAGATTTAAAGGTGAGGGTGGATTCTTGGTGGTGTCTGAGTCTCTTAAGAGAGACGGGTGATCTTTTAAGACCAGCAGCAAGGGCATCAATCTTTATAGGAGCACAAGTTTGTGTAAGTTCCCTTTATATGAAATGAATTTCGGGTGGAGGAGACCTTTGTGGGTGACTAGCCATAGTGTCACCGTCCGCACTTAGAGTTGTGCTTCCGTGACATTAATATGAAGTATGGAGGGTCAAATGGCAAGAGAATGGCATCCGGTTGGCGAAAAGTGGCCGGGTTGTGCGCGTAGAAGGGTAATTTCGTAATTTGGCTGTTTCGGGGTCTACCGGTTGGAATTTGGGAAATCTAAAAATACCGGTAAATCCAGGAGGTCGAAACGAGTCCAACGCAACTGACGGTTCATCATTCGGAGTTCGGATGAATTAATTATGGCCAATTATGACTCATCGCGCAAGTTGATGTTTCATCTTGCTTTGTGAAGAAAGTCATAAAATGCTCTTTAGGGGGAGACATGGTGTCAAGCTTTCCACCACCCCCGACGCCCACACCCATGGAGCGTTAAGCGAGCTACTCTAGGAACCTGTGGGGACCTAGGGGGCGGGCACATGACTTCCAGAGGGCGATCATGTGTCTCCGTGGGATAGGAGGTCCCACGGACAGTACAAGCGAGCGGGAGTGCTTGTATTGCGCTGGGCACGTGCACACGAGGCTACGAGGGGAATTCCTTTATACCGCGCCGTATGCACAACACGCCAACTACATGTGAACTCCCAGAGACTTCATGGTGCACATTGGCCATGTAGTACTCAACGAGGGCATCGGCTTGGGTTCGGCCATGCACAATATATGATGCAAGCAGGCACGGGAAGGGGCGACTCCGTGCCAACGAGAGAAAGCTAATGTGGGGCATCGGAGAAGAGTTGCTCACTCGAGTGGCATGCTTGCAAGTTGGCTTGCATGTTCAACTCGAGGAAAGGACTATGGGCGCGAGCTAGCCCTTAGTGCCATGACGGTCAATATGTGAAACAAAGTAAGACCTGACATGTGAGAATGGAATGCCGGCATCATAAGAACCTATCGATCGGGCGAGTGTCTTGACTGAGAACCTTGACACAAGGAAGCAATCGTATAGTCGCTACGAGCGAGACTCGAGATGAGTAGTTCTTGTTGGCAAACATCGAGAAGGTAACGAATGGGTCTATATCTTGAAAAGAGTAAAGAGAAAGGATGGCTGGCCTTGATTCAGAGGAATCTTGGCGCTGCACGGGCGAATTCCGCTGCGTAAAAAGTGAGCCCGTGACACATAGCAAGCACAAGAACTTAATTGTGTTAATGGTAACAAAAGGGGTGATGGTATTGAAGCCTGGGTAACACTTGATCAACAACAAATGGCCATATTTGAGTGTGATGAGGAGTTCCTTGCATTTGGTTCCCTCAACCCCAGCACATGATCATGCACATCTCTAGCCTTAATTTGTTTCGTGCATATGGTACACATGCAAGGGCAGGGTTAGTTACGTAATGAATGGTAGGATTAAATATTCTGATAAATAACACTCTTAATTCCCTTGGATCATCCAGAATATTCTTGAGAATTACAAAGTACTTTAAGAGGTGGCACCACCATAATATATCAATTTGAATAGGCATTACTTTGGGCTCCAATGTCCATTTTGAGCTCATAATATATCAATTCGAAAATAACTTTGAAAAGCATATAAACAACCATCTAGGACTTTGATATTTGAATTGGGTCGTGCAGCCTTTTAACAAGGATTGTTAGCAAAAACTATTTGGAAAACATTGAATTTCGAATTTAACTATTACTGGATGCTTTCCAAATAATTTTAAAAAACAAGAGCTAACAATTTGGATAATTTGGTTCATTGGTTGCATCAAACACTCATTGTTCTCCCAGTGTACTTAAAACAAAAACTATATTAATTAATTCCTCTTTTATGAAAAACTATATTAATTAATAAACTAATTGCAGCTTCCCAAAAGTTGCAACAATGCAAACAGTATACAGGTAATGAGCATGCCATAGATAGTTATCACTACCTCAGAGCCGGTGGAGCCTTCTCTTCTTCGGTGATAACAAGCTTACCCTCTGTAAAATCACAAAGTGTAATTGGAACGCCAAGCTGCTTCTGCAGCTTCTTCACAACAAAAACTTCTCGCTCTTCACACATTGTTACAACGGTGCCCTTCCTGCCAAGCCGACCAGTCCGACCAGCTCGATGTGCGTAATGAATTGAGTCGGTGGGTAAGTCAAGATTGACTACAAGATCACATTCTGCCACATCCAAACCCCTTGCTGAAAGTTCATTTGTCACCAGAATTCTCACCTCCCCCTTCTTGAATTTTTTCAAAGTTGTTGACCTACCAAGTTTACCAAGATCCCCATGTAGCTCTGCTGCTACCATTCCACGAGCCTCCAGCTTGAAGACGGTATCTTTTAGCTGCTTGGTGTGGTTCATGAAGGCTATAACAGACTTGGCATCAAGAGCATGAACACACCTCCTCAACGCATCAACCTTGTGTTGTAACTTTGAGACACAGTAGTAGTGTTTAAGAGATGGAGGTAGGCTCTCTGTTGTAGCCTGACCTTGCGAATTTGAGGTTGAATCCGAACTGGTTGAATTTCCTGACAATTTGGGGGGTGCAGATGGAGAGATGGATTCAAGGGAAATGACTTTTTTGGCTTGGACGAGAAGTGGATCATGCCCCCAGCTCCTGGCTGCCCTTACCACTGAAAATGGTACTGTAGCAGAAACCAAAATAGTCTGACGCTCAGCCCGCTTGGTAAGTGAGCCTTTTGGTCCACCTGAGTCTGCACTAGATTTCCTCCCAACATGTTCCAATATCCGGTGCATGTCCTCCCGAAAATTAAATGAGAGCAGTTCATCAACCTCATCTAAGACCAAGAAACGACAGCCATGGGTGTGAAGCTTCCCAGCTGCACTGATCTCTGCAATCCTACCTGGTGTCCCAACAACAATGGCAGGTTTATTTTTCCTAAGTGCTTCTTCCTGTCTTGATCGATTTGCACCTCCTACAAGCTGCTGAACCGCTCTTTTGTTTTCAGGTCCTAATATCTTCTCAAACTCCCTCACAATTTGCATACCCAGCTCCCTAGAAGGCGCCACAATAACTGCTTCTATGTCTGTTTTCTTCCCTGGTCTGCCATCATCATCAGATGGTCTCTTCCTCAGGGGGCCTACTTCAGAGAGGATGGGAAGAAGATAAGCCAGTGTTTTTCCTGAACCCGTGTAAGACTGAATCACAACATCATGATCTTTGAGAATTGTTGGAATGGCAGTGGATTGAACATCAGTTGGAGTCTTGAAGCCTTCACTCTCCAACCTCTCTATCAACAGAGGTGGGAGTCCAAGCTCAAAAAATGATTCCGCAGTAAAGAGGGTCGAGTCTATTTCAAGCAATCTCTGCACCGCAGCTGCCTTCACTACATTCCTTCCAGCCGGCTTTGCTTTACTTTTAGGGACCTCTTTAAGAGAATTCAGCGGTGTAACTTCATTGGGTTTCCTTTTCTCTAATGTTTCAAGATCACTTTTGAACCCAATGCTAGCAAGACTCAGACTACATACACTTCTATGGAACCAAGCATTCCTAGAAACATTTGAAAACTTATGGAAAGATAGAGCTCCTCCGAAAAAGAGCAACCTTGGCGAGATTAATGCTGGCATATTTAGGAGGCCCCAAGTCCCAACCAGTACTTAATAAATTAAATAGCCATGTGATGTAACTTGAAACTTTCAACTAACGCTGCAAATTCAGATTTGGGAAGAAACAAGGATTAGATTATAGGAATGTAAACAAAAAGGACTTTTCTATCTTCATCATATGCAAGAACCCATGAATGAAGCATGCCACTATTTTACTATAAATGAAGAATGCAAAATCCCATTACAAGTACAACATGCAACTATATAGTCCCTCAAAAAATAGATTTAAATGACAATATAAAAAAGAAAAAAAAATTGATCCTAGTTGTTGTGAAAGAACCAAAATCCTTTCAAGTTCGTTGAGGCATTTTGTCAAACAGCGTGAGACGATGAGCAGTAAACCCATAAACACCACATTTTCTACGTTATCAAGCAAAAACTATACAGTCTACGATTAATTCGTTTGCCTTATTTTCTTTCTGGCGCAACGACGGAACACCCAGTTCCAATTCCTCATCGGACTCCCCTGTGTAGGTCGGTTGCGACATTTTCTCATAAACCAAACAGTGGACTAGTGTAGTAAATAAAAGTTAAAACCACCCTTCACAGAACAAATCTAAAAACCCACAAAGCAACAGTAGGCGCATGAAGAGAGGGAGAGAGAGAGTACCTGAGAGGCTGAGACTGAGTGTATGGGAAAGCAGAGCTTGAAGGATGAGTAGGAGAGGAGAAGAATTTCAGGTTTCAACTTTAAACGGTCAATTTTTAGTTTATTATCAGATGATGAGAGACGCTAATAGGAGGCTTTTGCCGCCTCTCAATTTTATCAATCTCCTCTCCGTGATTTTGCAATCTGATCCCCCACCATTTGCTGTTTTTCATCAAATGTCCCGCCTCTTTGGCTTTTTACATTTTAATGCCAGAAATTATAAGCTGCAGCTTCTGGCCATACTCTAGCAATATATTATATATCTACACGACTAGTGCTACACAGTCTACACCTGTAAAATGGATCCGATTTTAATTTAGAGGGCTGCTATTTACACACCATTTTTTTTTTTCTTTTTGCACACCCTTCCTTAAAAAAAAAAAAAAAAAAAAAACACACACACACACACCCATCCCCGACCACCTCCCTTTCCACCTCTCCTCTCTCCGGCACACACCCCATTCCCGACCACGCCGAGCAGCCTACCACCACCGGCGACCACCCCACCCCTCCCTGCCCGTCTCTCCTCTCTCATCTATCCTTTCTCTCTCTCTTTCTCTCTCTTTCCCCACCCCCACTCTAGCTTTCTCTTCTTTTTCTTCCCCCTACCCCGACCACCTCCCTCCCTCCCTCCCTCCCCCACCCCTTCTCTCATGCCCACTCCACAACTGCTCCTCAAGCTAGCTCACCATCGCCGGAGAGAAGAAAACTTAAAAAAAAAAAATTGCAGGTGGTTCGGCGGACCAGTGCCGAAACCACCAGTTTCGTTCGACAGGTACTCACCGAACAATCCTATTCTATTATGCGGGTACCTGTTGAACGAAACCACCGGGTTTGGCACTGGTCCAAAGAACCGCTGCAATGTTTTTTTTTTTTATATTTTGGACCTTTGGCTGTCTGCTTGGGTGAGAGGAGAGAGAGAAGGAGAGATAGAGAGAGAGAGAGAGAGAGAGAGAGAGAGAGAGAGAGAGAGAAAGAGGGAGGGGGAAGAAGTGGCTGGTGGCTGGTGCATGCGGGGAGGAGAGGGAGGAGGGATTGGGAGGTGGCAAGGAGAGAGGAGTCGGAGAGGAGAGGAGGGGAAGGCTCGGGGGGAGGTGGTTGGGTGGGGGGAAGAAGAAGTAGAGAAAGGGTGGGGGTGGGCTTCGACGGTGAAGAAAAAAAAAAGATGGAGATGGGGATGAGGATGAGGTGAGAATGGGGTGTGTACGGGGGGGGGGGGGGAGATGGGGATGGGGTGTGTGGGTGAGGGAAGGTGAAAGAGAGGCAAAGAGGGGAAGGCCAAAGTGGTTTTTTTCCTTAAGTTTTTTTTTTTTTTGTTTTTTCAGAAAGGGTTGCAAAAAGAAAAAAAAAAAAAGTGTGCAAATAGCAGGCCTCTTAATTTATACTATGAAATCGGTAATCCAATTATAATATAAATTTGATAATCTTTTAACTTACAAAATTAAATACGAATTGGAGATAATCATTTATGATAATAATATGATTTTGCTTAATATAATATTTTTAATATTTTTTTATATTTTTAATAAACATTGCATTTGAGGTTCTTTATACATGATAGCACACTACAAGTTCAAAGTTCACAATGAAAAATAGATACATACAAAAAAAGAATGACATTATACCTCTTAAAACCTCTTAATCCCTTCTAGATCACTAAATGAATCTTATTAAAATTTGATTCGATCCAAATCCGAAACTAATCGAATATGAATTAATATGTTGAATCTACTGAATATGATCCAAATCCGATTATGGACAATTTCAAGTGCATGCATTAATCAAATCTTAAACTGTAGATCGATCCATTGCTCGACAACTGTAGCTACAGCTCCAGTTGTAGCTACAGTTTCCAATTGATTTTTTTCTTTATTTTCTGCTTGAATCTTAATATAGGTAAGATTGATTATGATTTTTATTTTCTTACTTTTTGTTGATGCAAATTTCCGTAAGAGAGATGCAACAACTTAGAGGGGTTGATCTGGCTGATCAGAAGTCCTGCTGGATGATGAAGTGGATGTTGATTGGAGGTCTTCCTGCACGAACACAAGATCAAAGGAGATGGACCGATGTGGTACCAGCCAAACACGCTCCGATGATGAAGTCAGTGATGTGTGTTTGGAGGTGTTTGTATAAGAACAAGGAAGAACAGATGATGAACTTGGGAGAATGAGGAAGAACAAGGTAAGATTTCCTGGGTTTATTCTCAGCAAGTGGGGGATATTTTGATAGGCTTTTTTTGTGAGTGAAGTTGTGTCTTAGATCCCCTTTTTGTGCACATAAGGCAGCTTATATAGGCAAAAGAAATGTTGAAAGGTAAGTTACCTGCATGAGGGTGAATGGTTGAGAAGAGGCCACGCGTCCGGTCATGAATAGCGGCATGCACAGCTACCCACCTTCTTTACATTCAATGTTGCATTGAATGCAAGGATGGAAGATAAACTGGGATGCCCTAATAGTCATGACTGTGAGCTGGGAAGTCTCATCTATCAGAGGATCCTGTCAGGTGCACTTGAGTATGGCGGTTTGTCCCATTGTGATCTTCCTTAAAATGGCGGTGGGAAGCCGAGCCGAGCCGAGCCGACCCGAACGCATGTTCTCATGTGCAGACACGAAACCTATGTGTGATCGGATCGGACATGGACAGGCCGACCGAGCCGATCCGGTAGGTAGTGATCCCCTCAAGTCGTAATTGGTTGTGACTAGAGTTCGAAAGGATGTTCGCCCAAGGCCGAGCCGAACCGAACTGGGATAACCGAGGAAAGATGAACACTCAATCCTTTGGATGATCCTCAGATCGGGTTGGACCGGGCGCAAGAGATTCGCCATGATGAGCCGATCCGAGCTGGCAAGTAGGGTGCCGAGTTGATATGGTGACGTGGAGACCCGAGTTTTGACCATTGAAAAGTCAAACCTGAAGATGGATTTGATCAGCCACGTGTCGAGCCATGATTGGCTATTGGATCGGTGTGGATTTATCCACAAACACTTTTTATATTATCGAAAGAGCTTTCATTGTATGAAACTAAGAAGCATTACTATTTTGTGCATCTGACTCAAGAAAAATATAACCGAAACCACCTGCTAATATAACCTCCAACCCACGCAAAATAGCCATATATCAACTTGTTAAGGGAAAGAAATGTCAAAAAGAGGAAGGATCATAGCCACCTCAACCTCCCCATGATCATTGCGAACAATAACGCCAAAACCTCCCGCTTTCATGACGGGATTGAATGCACCATCTACATTGACCTTAACACTACCAATAGGCAGAGCTTGCGAAGAACATAAAGGAGGTGTACTTGACCTCTATAGCGGCTTGATTATGATTTTTATAGCGTGCTTAAGTATGTTAAGTATATCTTGGAGAATGTTGATTTAAGATTTGAAGTTAGTATTTATAGAAGATATATAATGCAACTACAATGTTGTAACTGCAATTAATTGTAGCTGCAATTGCAATTGTGATCAACATGATCCGCTAAGCATTTGACGCTTCCCTGTAGAGCGCTTAGTGTTGCATTTTTTTTTTCATCCAAATGAAAATATTTGAATTTGGAACATTTCGCAATAAAATAGGCAAAAATATCACTAGACAAATAGTTTATTGGTTAGTATGTATCATCCCAATTTCAATATCCTTTTATTATTACATTTTGATAATATGCATATACAAGAAAATATTTTTCTACTGTGACTTTCTTTTTAGGGAAAAAGGTTGCAATAACAATTATCCATATTGGCAAAAAAGAGGGGCGCTTTAATTAGAAACCCAAAATGAGAAAGAAATTTAGCCCAAACCCCAGCCAGCCCAAAAATTAAGTAGAAGCTCAAATTGTCCATCGAGCGCACAGCAGATGCATGTGTGCATTTGAAAACCGCATCTGCAACCTAAAACCTAAAACATGTCAATTACAATCTAAAAAGATGCATCTGCAACCTAAATAAGATATCTGCAAGCTAAAAAAAGGCATCTGCAACCTAAAATTTGCACCTACATTCACCAAGCGCTTGGTAGTGTATTTTTTCAACTCTGCTCGCTTACACAGACATATTAGGCTAAAACTTACTTTTTTATTTGGCTGGGTTTAGAGTTAAAAATCTTTCAAAAACAGGACCTGCAAGTAATTTATTAAAAAAAAAAGAACAATTATCCACAATATATATTTTTATTTATAAATTAACAATATCGCAGGCTAAAAGGGATTAGAGACAAACAAGGCCCAAGCCTAAAATTTCAGGGCCTAACAAACAAACACTCGAGAAAGACAAACCCAGACAACAATCAGGGCCCAAAGCATAATACACAGCCTAACTCTAGAACAAAACCAATTCCGTAGCTTAGTATTGTTGAGATTCGTCAAGTAATTTGTGTTTTGGTCAAGTGAATTTTTAGCATACATATAGAAATTGATTAAATAATAAGAGATTATGGTGACAAAGATGCTTCTAGAACTCCAAATTTCCCGTTATTTTCATTGTGTTTATAATCAATATCAATCTACATTTTTTAGCAATAATTTTAACGCATGTCATACACATTATATTTTTTTCTTTTGCTAATCAAACCTGGTTGGTCTGCCACACTACAGGTATGTTGAAAGTAATATAAATTTTAGATTAAAAAAAAGGGTCTTAATCTGATTGACTTTTTGATAATACCACAGCCGTATAAACTAAAACATTCTGATTAAGAGATTAAATTTAGAGATTGCTTTCCAATGTAATTTTTGTCCTGCTGACATTTCATTTCCTAATATTTTGTAGTTCTTCTTTTCCCATTCCTTTCCAGAGTTTCTGGGAATGGTAGGATTATTTATTCCCATGCCATCCTCCTCCAATCGATATCTATCACATCCCAAATTCACAGTCCAATTGGTTGTGAGTTTTGACCTCTTGTTTTTATCTATTATATTGGGCACCGTACTTTTTACTTTTCCTTGTCACCTACCAGTTATGTTTGATTTCTATTCATGAAAATTCTGACAAATGCATGACAAACCATTATTTTTTTAATTAATTATCAATAAAACTCTGATAACTTTTCAAATTACCTAAAATGATGAGGGATTGATTTTTTTTTTTTTTTTTGTGGAAGAGAAAATGATCTCAGAACTTAAAGGAATATATTACAGCAAATTTTAAATTTTTATTGGACGTTTGAGTGTTCGAATACGTGACAAATGCATTGTTTTTTTTTTTTTTGGTAATTGAAGCAGCTAAAAAGTATATTTACAATGATATTTTTTGAATAATTATAAGCGCTTCTGATGTCTGATGGTGTGTTTTAGTATAGTTTAGGAGATTTCTTGGTTTATGATTTATAGTTTTTCCAAAAGTTTTTTATTTCTCTCTTTTGTACAATTGTAGTTGTTCAATTATAGTTGAAGGTGCAGTTGCACAACTTGCACCATAATTTTTTGTAGCGTTTGAACACCTGACATTGAACGTTAATAACCAACCCCTTACCCTTTTGTGTACTTATGAAGGTTGTGACTTGTGAGTAACAGACACTTACTTTTCCACTAAGGCATAGGTAATACACTTACTTTTCCACTAAGGCATAGGTAATCTACCATTAAATGTGATTATAGATTGTACAGTTATTATAGCAAAGACCAACTATTGTATTTCATTTCTTTGATTCTATCGGGAGATATGAAACTGAAATAGAAATACAAGAGCTCAATAAACCCCCTTGCCCCTGCTACCAAGCCAACCATCTACTCTTTAGCATTAGAACTCTCATGTGGGCTATTAATTATTGCATTAAGAGACTAGTACTTTTATGAATGTATTCTTGATAGGGCATCAAACAGTGATTATGAAAGCCAATTAATAAGTACTTCATATACATGCATGACAAATGGTGCATGTAAATTATTGAAGGTTTCTTGATTTTAGGTATCAAATTCAATGAATTACCATTTTTTTCTTTTCATTTTATGTACCAATGCAAATTTTAGTTTTAAGTCCTAACTTTCAAAAATGTCGTTTTATTAATCAATCAGTAGTTTCACCAATTGATTGGCCAAATAAATTTTTTTATTTACAAACTTAATTGAGTGTGACTGTATAACAGTTACAACTTTTTGACTAAGTCATAGTCATAACTTATTTTATTTGTTCTTTGTTTTTTTATAATAAATACTCTCATGTCTTGTTTTTGAAAGATTTTTAACTAGAAATCCAGCCAAATAAAAAATTAAGTTCAAGTTCAAATTGTCCATGTGCATGTAGGCGAAGTTGAAAAAATACATTATCGAGTGCTCGGTAGGGTACCGAGGGCTCAGCGTCGAGCGCTTGGTAAATGTAGGATGCATATGCATTTGCACAATTTTAGGTTGTAGATACCTTTTTTAGGTTGCAGATGCGTCTTTTTAGGTTGCAGATGACATGTTTTAGGTTGTTGATGCAGTTTTCAAATGCAGGTTAAGTTACGCAGATGCATTTGCCGAGCGCTCGGTGGATAGTTTGGTCTTGTACTTATTTTTTGGGCTTGCTGGGGTTTGAGCTAAATTTTTTTCTCATTTTGGGTTTCTAATTAAAGCACTCTTTTCTTTACTGGTTTACGACTTAAACTTTAGTGTTTAGTCTTTAGGTTGTAAGACTTCACCCCCGAACCTACATTTAAAGTGCTAAACCCTTATAATCTATAAACTTTTATGAACTCCAGACAGTCACAACTGTGACTACATAATTATTGGTAGTCACAACTATGACTGTGAGATAGTCACAGTCTCTATAAAGCCCACTCCATACCCTAGAAGGGGAAATACCCTTTAATTCAGAAAAGAACTTTATTATAAATTAAAATAATTTTCTTATAAATTATTATAAATTAAAAGAATTTTTTTATAAATTTTAAAACACCTCCGATCTCCATCTAAAAACTATTTTTTTAAAAAATCTAAGCCTAATTATCTCTTATTATAATATCAAATCAATGGGTCAAAAGAATAAGAAAAACAGTTGATACCTCTAGTGTGTAAGGAGAAGTTCGGTAATTAATTAGTGGTTCAAATGATACATATAACACTTTTGATATGCATTTGCAGCATCAAAATATTAAGCTGGTAGTCTCTACTGTCACTTTGCAGCTCTTTTGGATTGAGTAAATAGTTTCATTGGCTATAATAAAATAAACAAATGTGCTGAAAGTTACTTAAATATGCTGCATATATTCAAGGGGCAAGATTAGTAACAATAGGCGTGTAACTCAGGTGCAAAGTGGATCTGAAATAGCTTGTAGCTAATTAACTTAATTTGGTCATTCAGACTTCAGAGACTCCAAAAGCAGCTTTTTCGAAAAGTTGGGTTGGATAAGCTGGATGTATATACTTTGGGGCCACGAGGCCAATAGCAACAGTCCTAAGTCCTACACATACTTTAATCACATATAAGTATGAGATCTGTATCTTGCAAAAGCATCTGATAAAGCAAAAACAATACTCCCAAAAGTAAAATATTACTTTTCTTGGTACGTTTGGTCATTGGTGTGTATTTTAAGCATGAAATGATTAGCCAATATCAAAGGCTAGCTCAAAGCCACATTGAATTATTGATGATTTGTCATTTCATCTTAATTGATAAGTTTGTCTCTTTCACCAGTAAACTGACACGTGGAATTCAACTTATATGTAATAAAAAGAATAAATTAGTGTAGGATGCATGACAAGCATCCTACTTAACCTCTAGTACACTTATCGTTAAAATATAACACTAAGATAACGTTTGTAATTTCTAGGTCACTTAGCTTATTTAGTTTAGTTTCAGTTCGTTTTTTTTTTTTTAGTTTTGTTTGTTTTGAATTTTCTTCTCTTAAATTCTTTTAATTTCTTTGGTATATAAAACTTATATTGGTCTAAAGTGTAGTAAAAATATGTCTGCAATTGCTGTTTCAATTTTCTAACACAATTTTAGTTCGCAATTTTAGTTCGTAGTTTCGACGTAGTTTCAATTTGGCACTTGGTGAAACTATTTAGATGGATTAGACTTGTGTTAGTTTTAGTTTTTAATTTTGAGTAATTTTGGCTTGTGTTAGTTTCAGTTTTTATTTTGGATGGATTGAGTTTGTTTTAGGGTTGATATTTTAGAAGGTTACTTACAAAGTAAATTTGTGTGTTAGGATAATTTTGATTAAGTTTTTAATTTATTAGTACCTTGAAATTAAGGCACTAAAAAAACAGGTTATTACAATAACACTAACAAATATAAATTTAATCGAATAAAGTCCGATGGTTGATCTAATCAGACAATATAATTACATGGCAGATAGCTGGAGCTTTTCTGCTCTCTTTTTTTTTTTTGGTTTTGCCTTCTTTCTTTAACAGATGCAAGAGAAAATAAAGTATAATCAATTAAACAATAATCACTCTCACTTTAGAACATACATGCGTTAGGTAAATGATCAGTGGTTACAGGTTAGATAGACGACTTATTTCTTTATATTATCAAATTATAATTTTGACACTATGTTGTTTTATTTTTATTTGACACTATGTTGTGGAGAGAAATCTCAAATCGGAAACGTATAAAGTTTTGTCATACCATATAGGGTTAAATATAAAAATGGTCCACGAACTTTACAGTGAATCTCAATTGAGTCCACTAATCATAAAAAGTGTCAATTTGGTCCACAAACTTTTCAATTTGTATCAAAACAGTACAAACGCTAACTTTCATCCAAAAATTAATGGAATTGGTCATATGAAAATGTGATGAACGGACTGAAATACCTCTGAAAATGTGGTCACTTGTTGTGCACATGATCACTTTTCGTTACATTTTTTCGATAGAAGTTAACGTTTGTACTGGTTTGATACAACTTGAAAAGTTCGTGGACCAAACTGACACTTTTTATAGTTAATGGACTAAATTGAGATTCACTGTAAAGTTTGTGGACCATTTTTGTATTTAACTCTACCATATAATATCATTGGTTTCTTTATTCATTTCCAATTGATTTTAGAATAGATGCTCCAACTTATTTATTGTACATATTAAAGCAAACAATTCACGTGTTACTGCAATACATATTCCCACGTCACCTAGATTAATAACTAATTTGTGATATTTCACATATTGAAACAATAAACACTTCATATAATAATCCATTTTAAAACATAAATGAAAATTGCAAGCAACTCATTATAATGTGTCATGATGTTTTCTTAAAATAAAAATTTATTTGATGATGGCCATTTAATAAAAAACACTCCTTACAAAATACGTTGCGGAATGACATAAGGTCAGATACCTTCACTCGAAAGTAGTCCAGTTGAAGGGTGTCCCAAATCGGATTGAAACTACTCTATCAAAGGAAGGACAATGACTCACCATACGGAAACCAGGCAACGAAGCCAGACACCAAAATCCGGAAAGGTCGCACAATCAATCTTCCTTTTCGGATTACAACTTTGACAAGTCAAAGCCACTCACAGGTTCATCACTGACGCGGCAGAGCACGACAATCCAACTAGATTACAGTTATGATCCACCGTCATAACCGCCTAAAATCATTTATAAATAGAGCTAGCCACCCTTAGATCGGTAATGGAGATTCATTATCATCAACTTTGCTCATTTTAAGAACTTTGTTCATTTCTCACTCTGTCTTGATACTTAGAATTCTCTCTAGGGTTTTTCCCAGATAAGCCTTATTGACTTAAGGGTCAGAGTGTTTTCTTGCAAGTTTTCCCAACATCTTCAAAAACCTCCAATAATCGTCGATGAAGAAGCACCGAGTGCGATTCGACCACTATCTTTTCTTTCTTTTTGGTTGATGATATCATGAATTAGCTCCCAAGCAATTTTTGCTACCATCATTTGTTAAATTATTTAAATTGGCCTTCTCACAATATAACATACTAAACTATTATGCTAATAGAACCTTCTTCTCATGTATCCGTTACAACATATTATATGGCAGCATAGCAAAATTAAAGTCAAGAAATATAAATAAAGGGCAATGAGGAATGAATGGGACATGCAAGTCTTTGGAGGCCCTCTATCTATAAAGAAAACAAAAGCCTACTAAGCAGCTCCTCAAAAGACAAAAAAAAAACAGAAAAAATACAGCAAGAGATGAGATAGGCCCTACTCCCACATAAATCACCCCATCTATGCATCTAGAACCCCTTGACTTTAATCTTTTGAAGAGCCTAACGGCTCTCATTTAAAACTTAGTTGTCAAGAAAATGAAAAAGACACGAAAGGAAGAGAAAAATGGGTCGGTGATGATAACGCCTAGCACCCACCCACCTGGACCCCTCTGCTTGAAACACACCACTCCTCCTCCACCTCCTCCTCCCACAACCTCACAACACAACAACACCACCCCATTTTCTCTCCCATATTTTCCCCTCAAATTTTCCCAGAAACCAAACATGCTCGACCCTGACCACACAACTAGCCCACATCACGAACACCCTTTTCTATTCAACAGTAGTGGGCTGGCACAACAAAGAAGTGACACTTATGCTTCCCGGGCTCAAAAAACAGCTAAAAACTACAGGAGTTGGAATAGCATGGGAGCTCGGATAACAAACGATGACGATGATAAATATGCCTCCGGTGTTTGCTCGCCGCCTTTGTGGAAGACCACGAGTCCACCCAGAACCCCACAACGTCCTATAAACAATTACCGCAATCTGTCCCCTGTTTCTCGAACCCGAGCCATTGCCAGAGGGCAGAGGGAGATGATGGAGATGGTGCGGAACATGCCCGAATCGTGTTACGAGCTTTCTCTGAAGGACCTTGTCGAGAAGCAGCCAATGACAATTGGGATTGAGGTTGAGGATCAAGAAGAGGAAGAAGAAGATGCGAGTACTGAAACTTTTGTAAAAGGGAAAGATGGGTTGAAGAAGAAGAAGAACGAGAGGAAGCCATTTGTATTGAGAAGTACGAGCATGGATAGTGGGGGGTTTCTGTTGAAGATGGTTTTGCCAATTTCATTTGGGTCAAAGAAGAAGATGAATTACAAGAAGAAGAGTGAGAATTGTGTGGTGGGAAATAGTATTACAAGTACTGCAAAGGTGTCCCCAAAGCCTCAAGTGTTTGATGGATCTCATGTGAAAGGTGGTGTGGTAGAGAATGAGTGGTGGAGGAAGAGAGTTTCTGGGTCTGGAAAGAGTGAAAGTGGGGTTTCGAGTCTTAATAGTGGAAGCATGAAAAGCAGTGGAAGCAGCAGTACTAGCAGTTGCAGCAGCAGAAGCAATAGCAGGTATTTTCTGATTTTACTAGGAATATAATTGGTGTTTGTGTTTCAATATTGAATCTTATATTGTAGTCATAGATGTTTGCAATTTAGCTTCTCTTTTTCTTGGGGATTTTTGAGACAGGCTTTTAGAAACATTGTTTTTCCAATTGGGGCAAAAAAACACTTTCATTAATTTTTAGGTTGATTCTTAAGTTTTGTTTTTAGACAAGGCTCGTAAGTAAATGTGTGATTCAGATTCACAATTATGGCACCAGACTTTTTGGTAAGAGAACTGTAGCAATTGCCTTAATAAAATCTCAGAGCAGATCTTTTTTGCCTAAAACAGGGGAATTTTTGGTAATATAGATTTCATGAAAAAATTAAAAGGAAGTCTTTCCTAAATAGTGACAAAACAAAACACCAATTTATATTGAAGAGCAAAAAAAGTCTTCAAGATTTGGAAAATTTAGGTACAGCTGGAAATTTCATTTGATGTTCTAGATGCACCTTGTTATAGTCATGACTCATGTATGGAGAGACTTTTGAAAAGTCTGTTAAAGGAACAGAGAAACGTGAAGAACAAAAAGATGGAAACGTGTGAAACTGGTGAGTCTAGGACTGATTTGGCAAATTTCGTGACTAATAAGTCAGTAGTCATAGAAAGTTTAAAATAATGTGGTGCAAAAGCACTGCAAGTGTGGGGGACAGTTACAGAAAATTGTTGGGAAATTTCCAAAACATTCATGGCCAGATATTTGTGAACAAAAACTCCAAGATGGGACTTCAAAATACAAGTTTTAGGGTGATTGTAAGATCCTCTAAAAATGCTAATCAAGTTGACAGTTGAAAATTCTTAAGTCTTGCTCAAGTACTTTAGATGTTATCGATTCATAGACGATGTGGGATTTAGGGTATAACAGTGATGTATGGACCACATAATAGCCATGGACAACATAATTAATGATTCATAGACGATGTGAATTAGGATATAACGTTATCGATTCATAGACGATGTGAATTAATGATTTAAATTCACCGTTTAACAACATAATTTCCAAACTGTTTGATAAGAAAATATTTCCATTATAAAATTAAATTTAGTAGCAGCAATGGACAACACGTATAAATATAATGGAATCAGTGACAAAATGTGTAGCTTACTTTCTGTACTTAGTCCAGCACAGAATAGTACATGTTTTGTTAGTCCAACAGAGAATAGTACTTGTTTTGTGTCTTTAATTTAATAACTTAACAGTTTTAATAATTAGTTTCTGGTTGTTTTGATATTGCAGGCGCAAGAGTGGTAGCTGCTGGTCCTTCATCCTGCTCAAGAAGAAGAAGAGGCAGGATTAAATGAGTACTTGCATGCCTTCTAGCTAAGAGCTGGAGAGAATGTTAATTAGTTAAATGTTTGTGTAATTACCTCTCAAATGAAATAATGCTTATTAGGTTTATATACATATATAGTAGAATATTGCAGCAGGAATTTGCAGTGTTGCTTGTGTATATATTTTTGCAGTTTTTGAAAAAAGTTTCTAGCTGCTTCTTTTATTGAGCATTCATTCAATATCTGTTTTCTGAGAGATGAGTGTGTTGCTCTGTCTTCTCTCTATATATGCTTCAACGGTCTGTAATATTCAGTTATAATAGTTTACAACTCAGTGCTATAATGTGGAAAATTGACTACATGAATTAAATTTGTACCTTGAAATACTTGTATTGGTGATTTAAACTAGATTCCAGATAAATTGATTCTCTTGTACTCCCCATAGAATAGTTTTGTTATCAGTGAGTTGTTGGTGTTAGTGTTTGTGTGATGACCTAATGCCTTACAATTACATAGTACACATTGGCGCAAATATAAAGGGGAGGACCCTTAATTCCCTATAAAAGGGACCCTTTATGTCACCCTTCATTATTCACTTTCATTTTCAATGCAAAATGTAACATTTTCTCCATCATAATGAAAATCGACAACAATGTGATCATAGTCTAAAAACTCTAGATTATGAATTAGATGAATCATGATAAATTTTTTTGTTGTTGTGTGAGTCAAGATAAATCTTTTTGTTTTTGTGTGTGATTGTGATTTATGATTTACTATCGTTGATATCATATTTGACATTAAACAGTTAGAATATATTGGAGAATGATTCTCTACGGTGTTTAATTTTTTATATTTTAGAGGAGTTTATTGAATCTTTGAATGCACAAAACTAGGAACCACTTTCAAAGGAATCAACCTTAATTACAATCAATCAGCTTATCAAAATAGTATGCTTGCTGCATGTCTTTTTATGTTGTTTTACAATATTTGGACCTAAACATAGTTAAAAGATTTTACAAGTTTTATATATTTTCTTTTCCACTTAATCCTCTGAAGTCTGAAGTCTTATCAGAAAATTGTTGGTTTTAACAGAAAATCCATTGTGACCTGAATTAGTTAAATGGAAGGACTTGAAGTGAGCTTGGCTTAAGTTTGTTGAAGTTGTTTTTAAGTAACATGAAAGAAAAGAATGATTATTTCTCAGGTAGCTAGACACTTCTTTTTTCCTGGGCATGCCACATGCCAGCTTTGTAAGCAAGGAAGAAAGAATGTGTATGATGAAATCATTATGGTCTGACACTCTGACCAAACATAAATTTATATACAAAGCAATCTATATATATATATATATATATATATATGGGGTTGTTCCTCAACTACATTACACAAGTTGATCTTTATCAGAAAAATTCTTGCCGCCAGCAATATAGATGATAAAATTATTCCGTTAAGGAGGAATAATTATATATATATATATATATATAAAGAATGCTATAGCGACAATTGAATAATAATTTGATCATCCATAATGCAGCAGGTGGCATTAATTTGGCACTGGAGATCAATTTGTTCTAGAATCTTGAGTCCTTCATCCAGAAATGCTAATAGCCTTTTCTTTCTTATTTTTTTTTCTTTAATAAACGAATTTATTTATTTTAAAAAAAGGATAACATTTTTTTTTTTTGGTATGAAGAAAAGGGATAACATTAAAGAAAGAAAATAATTAAGAAAAATCATAATTATAGAATGATTTGGGGGTATCTGTCAAATGTTAAATTATGATGTTCTAGAAGATTTTTCAATCAACAGTCTTGGACTCATTATTAAAAGAATGGTTATATTCCCACTGCTGTCATATTTTTCCATCCGTATTTTAATAAAAAATATAATAACAAATTTATCATTTTGTAAAATAACTTCTAAGGAGTTGACTAAAAAACAAAGAAAATAAATCAACTCTATCCACCTCTTCTTACTCACCCACCTCCTTACAATGACATAAACTCCATAAATCTTAAAATATTTTTCTTTTATTTTTTTAATATTATTATTCCTTTGATTATACTGTTTTTAGGTGATGGACAATCAAATCGACGTTAGAGAGAATTCATCTAGTGAAAAGGTAAGCAAAAAAATTCATTTTGTGTGATGCTTTCAATTTTTTTTTTTTTTTTGGTAGGACAATGTTGGACATAAAACATACCATTTTTTTGCACACTAACTCCTAAATGTAGCTCGCAAGAAATCAAGTATTTTAAAGGTTTTTGATTTTTGATTTTTTCTTTTGTTTTTTTTTTTTTGTTTTTTGTTTTTTGTTTTTTTCCGTTTTTCTGTTTTTTAGGTTTTAGAAGCAAAAATGAGGAATTGAGCTAAATGGGCATAATTTGGAAAAGAAATGGGTTAAGAGAGAAAAGGATGGAGCACATTGGGCCTAGGCAGCAACACAAGCATCAAATACAAGTCCATTTCGCTACCTAAGCTTCACACAAGGCCACGGGAAGGTGCAGCCCATCACAATAGGCGCAAGCCCATTCGAGGACCGCACCCATGAAGCACACCAAACCCCTTTTTCAGCCCATCACATGCGCAAAAGCCAAAAAGCCCAGAGGAGGAAGCGCATGGAGGCTTGTGCCCTAGCTTTGCAGCAAGCCCATAAGGAAACTTGGTTTTCTTGTTACCGTTGGTTTCAAGGAGATTTCCTTGGTGCGCAAGGAAAGCTCAAAGTCCCACATCGGAAATTGAGCACATCTTTCCACCTCCTTAACCTCTATAAATAGACCCCTCTACCTCTCAATTCATTCATTCACGATTCCAGAGTTTAGAGGTAGAAAGTTGAGAGAGAGAAAAGGAAGGAGATGAGAGAGCCTTAGCCGCAGGCCTCCCCAGGAAGTCCAAGCCACTACTGCTGTCGGCCATCCATCTTGGTTCTTCTTGTTCTTCTTTTATCTTAGTTGTTCCTTGTAGTTTTCTCATTCCATTTTGTGAACATGATTTATTTCAATCTAGTTTTCCTTTTGGTTATTAATCCTTTCATGTTTTTCATTTATGCATTAGTTAAATTGGCATGTTAGAGTAAGAATGAAACTTTAATCAAATTTAAACCATAATAGAGTACTTAGTGGCTAGTCAAAGATCATGCATGCATAACAGTATATTGCTTGATATTAAATTCTTAATCTCTGCATAAACACCATGTTAGTTGTTTGCCTTTCAGGATTGATCACCCTATGTTGTATGCATCTAGCAACATTTGAAGATTGGTGTGAAATAGACAAAGACATCCATCTCACAAGCTCTACATGATCTTCTTGCAAGATCATGGGATTAAGTTTTGTGGACTCATAGGGGACATGATCGCCTATGGTTTGCATGTTTTGTCATTTCATGAAACTTAATGACTCTATACATGGTTAATAGCTTCGGGATAGTCGACTATAGCTGAAGGAGAACATGTATAGTTAAATGCTTAGGGAAACCGGCCAGAGATCTATGTTCATGCATAAGGAAACACAATCTATTAATAACAGTTGCCACTAGTAACTAGCGAAGCCTAGCTGGTAGGTAAAAACTTTAATATTAGGTAATTGGAGTGTAGAGCATGGCGCCCCTAATGGTGGTATTTCTGAGATTATGGTGGATTCTAAACTCTAGCGTGTCAACCCATTTACTTTTCACGCACGTAGATTAGGTTCACTTCTCAACCCCCTTCTATTTACTGCTTTCAATAAATGTTAGTCAAGTAATGTGTGCCTCATCAATTCTATTCCTCGTGGGATTGACCTCGTACTTATACGCTATTACTGCACTCAACGATTTATATACTTGCGAGCTACAACTTGATATTCATTTCATATTCCAAGTAAAACAAGTTGTACAAAAAGTGGCAATAGACAACCACGTGATGTTCCACTCTTGGGTGGAACCACCATGAAAGATCTCAAGCAATCTTTCAATTCAATTCAAATTTGGGATCCATGTGGATTCAATTCAATCGCGCAATAATTACAAACAGTTCACAAAAAAAAAAGCCTTAAAAAAGAGTTATTTACATTTTTTGAGGCAAGCGGCAAGGTATGCACAAGCGGAGCCGCGACTCTTCTGCAGGTGGAAGCTTCAACGGCTGCATCGCACGCATAGCGTGTGGGTCTTGTTCCTCCTCTTCCCAAAGCTCCATGTTCCTTTTCCCTAGAACCCTAAACCCTATATTCATATTCCATGTTCACACCGTTATAAACTCTGTAAGCTCTTCCCCTGCTTGACTTAGATATTGATCACATGTGTTCGATGAATTGTCCAAAACAAAGTCACAATATTGGTGAATTCCTGCATTGGTCTCGTTGGAGTTCAAATCATGCATCCATAATTAATCATCCATGCCTAGTTCACTAGTAATATCATCAATCCAAGCATTCCAAATCTGCACATTAAATAATACTCTCTACTAATTAATTAGTTAACACATAATCTAATTAAGTTGAACTCAATCAAGAAAAAAATGGGTGGATAGATAATAGTTAAGGGGGTGAAAAGTGTGTTTATTGAGTGAGTGTTTGAGTTAGTATATCAAATAGTATGATAGGAATAATGAGGGGTGTGAAGAATGTTTTTATATTCTTTTCAAATTTAATGGGGGTATAAAAATAATGTAGGTGGGAAAATAAGATAATAGGGTGGGAATATAAACACTCTTATTAAAATAAACTAGTTAAAAGAACTCACTTTGTTAATCATTATATAGAAAATCTCAAATCTACCTTTATTATTTAAATGAAAAATGCTATTTTTTTAAAAATATCTTTTTTATAATTTTTGTTTCCTAACTGTGTGGTAGATCAATTTATTCGATATTATTTATTTTTGTTTTTGTTTTCTTTAAAGTCCAAAATGGAAAAGCTTATGATCGAACGACCCACCTGCAAAAACACGATGACATGCCGGTTCACTTTAATGAGCTGAGTGCTCAGCACTGTTCACTGAAGACTCGGCAATTGCCACTGTGACTATTTGAAATTGCATAAAAATGATATTTATATTATATAACTCATGTTTTTTCTTACATAAACATGTAAAAAACTAATGAAATCAACATAAAATACAAAATTCAAACTTATGGAGTCACATCTATCCCCATTATAACGTAAAAATGACTGATACTAATTGCCACTTTTCGTCAGTGGCAATCTGCCTAGTTTTTTTTTTTTTTTAATTTTAAAAGGCACATTGAGCGCTCGGCACTAAAAACACGGGGCGTGTTATAACGTGAGTTTATTTGTCAAAAAAGTGGACCTATTTTTCATGACAACCTTTTAAGTGAGTTTATTTTATCATCAAGGGCAATGAAATAGACTTTAAAATCATTTACTTTTTGTCTTTTTCTTTGTTAGTTTTTTATTTTATTTTGTAAAATCTAATGTATAAATGCCATATGTAAGTTGGGACAAAAAGCATTTGGGTACGGTGCTGCTATTTAGCTCCAACTTTTTTATTTTTATCCTCAACACTTTAATAAAAATATAATTTCCAATTTTACCCTAATGTAAATTTGCTTTTAACGACATAACATTAAATAAAAAACAATTCACTTAAAACCATACCCAACATCAACTATCCATTCACCATCTCCACTCAACTCTCTATCATAACCCCAATACAACACTCTCCATATTGATGCAAATAAGTGTATATATTGGCGAATTGATGCTCAAACCACGGTTTGGGAGTCTTCAAATGAGTTATTAATTATCATTATTCCTATAAGTTTTAACATAAAAAATGCTTATTTTTAAAATTTAGAATCACGATGTCTTCGGCATTGGTGTGCCAAACATATTCTAAGTCATTCGGAAATAACCCACCAAACACAAAGCAATATGTTCAGTAGTTAGCTGTTCAATAGTTAGCTACTGAACAGTTTGCATTGAACCTCCCTACACATGTTCAGTCATGCAACACCGAATATTCTCATAGATTTTAGTAAACCAAAAGCCGAACAAAAGTCAATTTTTTTTTTTTTTTTTTTTTTTTCAAAATAGTTTTCATTTTGTTCAAATTCAACATTTTTTGTTTTTTGTTCCAAGGAATAACATCATTTCACTAAACAAGCCAAAATGCAAAGAACAAACTTACAAAGCAAATATCAGCAACTACTAAACAATCAAAGCATCAAAATAGTAGAAAACAGAAAGACAACACCAACACACTAAAGAGTCAGTGATCAAAAAAAGACCTTATGGATGTGTAGTGGATGTGGGCATGGGGTGGGGTTAGTTTTGGCTTTTCTTTTTATTTCTTCAATTTTCTTATGGGAAATACTTAGGTCCTCAGTTTTGAGAACCCTCTTGTCCTGAGCATTGATATGGCTCAATTTTATTGAGTCATGTGTTGCTCTTAAATATATAACCAAACATGCTTTTATCTTTCTTAAACATACAACCAAACACCCTAGCCACCCAGCCAACCCAGTAGCAGCCCCACCACCTCCCATCCTCACTGTGGAGGCTCCAACACCGACGACCTCCACGTACCCTCAGTGCCAGCGCCACATGTTATTGCTTATATATTAAAAATAAATTAATTAATGTGATTGCATTGATCATTATAATTTATTTATTTTTTGAGAAAGCATTCATCTTAATTAGAAATCATCAACATGTGAATTATATCTACTATGAGTAAGCAAATGGAAATAGAACAAAATTGAGAAAGCATTCATCTTAATTAGAAATCAGCAACATGTGAATTATATTCTACTATGAGTAAGCAAATGGAAATAAAACAAAATTTCACGGATCCATTGAAATAGATAAGGCCTGAGTGAGAGAGAAGGGATGGGAGGGTTTCAAGCAGTGGGCTTAGGTTGCCGGTGTTGGAGCCCCCATGGTAAGGATGTGAGGTGGTGGGTGGGGTGGGGTGGGGTTTCTAGGGTGTTTGGTTGTATGTTTAAAGAAAATTAAAGCATGTTTGGTTATATGTTAAGAGCAACACATGGCTCCATTTTATTGGGCCACATCAATGTTCAAGACCCAAGTATTTCCCCTTTTCTTATTATATTCAAGAGAGTATAATTGGAAATTTAAAAGAGATAAAAGGTGGTCAAGATAGTAGTTTCACGGAGCCAAAAGGCCCAAAACTAGTGGTAGGCATTAAAACCGATCAATCGACAAACCAATCTAAACTGAATCGATGGTTTGGTTTGAATCGGCTTTTTTAATTAAACGGTTTCAAAACCAAACCAAACCAAACCGTAAATTTTGGATCGGTTACGGTTTCATTATCTCAAACCGTCAGTTAAACCAAATCAAACCAAACCGACTACTTATAAGAATTAATAATATTATTTTTTACACATTGCCTTATATAATTGGAGCAAAACTAATTTATGTGGTGGTATGCACCATATACAATCATGTATAATGTCCTAAATTTATATTATATACTCAATTTTCAAAAAATAATCACTCTGTTTTGAAACTTTGGGCTTGAAAATTATTGTTGGGCTTATAAAATAATGTTGTGCCTTGAAAAACAAAACAAAACAAAACCAAACCAATCCAAACCGACATTTTCAGTACATCGCACCTTTGGTTTTAGGCTTTTACGATTTAGTGATGGTTTGAGAAAATCTCAAACCGACCATAGCAGTTTGGTGATGGTTTTCAGTCAAATCCAAACCAAACCAAAACCGTGCCCACCTCTAGTCTAAACAAAATTTCTCTTACTGTAAATGCTAAGCCAGGTATTTGAACTATTTTGATATAAGACCAAATAACACTTTCTAGTCTAAATCATAGCCCTTTAGTTTATATTGAGTTGCAATCAAAAACTTAAAAATCTAACGTGACCATCACGTGCTTGTTACAAGTAGGCTTACTTTTGTCCTTTTTCCTTTGCTTTTAGAATCCTCCAATCACCAATATGCTATAAACATGGATTTGAAAATACTTTTCATTTAGAAAATTTTGGAATCTAAGGATGAGAACTTTTCATTTATACATTGCCGTCACAAATTAGGGATTTGAGATGGGAGTACAAGCTAATATAAAAAAAGTTTTTTCTTTTCCTTGTTTGGTTTAAATGAAAAAACAAAAAACAGTGTATTTTAAAATAGGAATAGGGATCAGATTGGTACCGATGGGAGTGCCCAATTGTCGTAACCAGGCTTTGGGGCGGACACCCATCTCGCATAATTAATTATTGCGATTATTGACCACTCATCATATCCCGTTTCTGCCTGAAGGATCATGCCTTCCCAGCCTTCGTTTTGCACTTTTAAAGAGGCCACTTCGATCAAACTCTTCTCTCCGAGTCGATGTGGGATGCCCATGCACTTTGGACACCTCTATTTTGTTTAACAAGTTAAAAGAACATCCACTTTGTCATCGGTCCAACTCATTCGATTGGTCCAAAATGGTGACAATCAAAATCTTACACAACACAAGGTTTTGCATATGGAAAAGAATGAAGGCCCAAAAGGTTGATCCAATTTGTTTTCTTCGAACCATGCATGGATAAGTCCAATTTTATATCATACACAAATCCATACATAAGATGGTCTAGACCTGCCCGGGTCAAGGTTTAGTACTGGGCTCAGCACAATGTTTGACCCAATAGCTAGCTTCAAGACTTAGGCTCCTTCTATTGAGGTATACCTCAACTTATTTATGTTGAGGTATACCCTATTGGGGTCCACACGAGTCGTTTTGTGTCGATCCGAACCGTTCAATTTTTACATCTCCATTGATAGATCATCCATGCAAAAAATTAGCCAAATCGAAAATCATTTGTCTATCTAACTTTGATCAAACAAATGAACGGTTTCCTTCTATTGAGGTATACCTCAACTTATTTATGTTGAGGTATACCCTATTGGGGCCCACACGATTCGTTTGTGTCGATCCGAACCGTTCAATTTTTACATCTCCATTGATAGATCATCTATGCAAAAAATTAGTCAAATCGAAAATTATTTGCCTATCTAACTTTGATCAAACAAATGAACGGTTTCATCGAAAATATTTGATTCGTCTATTTGTTTGATTAAAGTTAGATAGGCAAATAATTTTCGATTTGACTAATTTTTTGCATGGATGATCTATCAATGAAGATGTAAAAATTGAATGGTTCGGATCGACACAAAACGAATCGTGTGGGCCCCAATAGGGTATACCTCAACATAAATAAGTTGAGGTATACCTCAATAGAAGGAGCCTATATATATATATATATATATATATATATATATATATATATATAAAAGCTGCCTCACCCCCACCACCCTCCACTTTGTAACAAAAAATTTAAGAGAAAAAAAAATTCAAATAATCAAAGAAGTTGGGTCACATAAGTAAATATGAGGAAGTAAGAACATCATCAAGTATTCAAGTTGAGGGTCCCATCCTTATTCCATGCTTACTACCACATTTCATGGCCACATTCCATCCTTCCCATGGGCCCTATCCTTAATCGGAAGATAGATCTCATCCATATTTCATAGGTCCTACCCTTATTTCTCCGAGGTCCACCTGAAGGTGAAATTATGGTCCCACAAGAGTAATTTTGTTATGAAACTATGGTCCCGGGTGAAATGAGAATCCATATCCAGTCCCCTCTTAAGGAGTGTGATTGGTGAAAGATCAAGAGAGATGTGTTTTGGCTCATCGATTTCTTTGCGTTGGGCTGGGTTAAAGATCTGAATAGAAGAAATAGGCACGTAAAGAGATGAATTAGAAACATATAGTGCATTAGAGGAAGTACATAAGTGAAAAGATTCTCAAGGGAACAACGTAGTATTATTCTCAACAAATTTAAAATAAGTAAATCAAACACAGTTGAAAGGGTAGAAATAAATAAAATAGTGACTGAGTTGAAAATATTTCTTTCAAGATAGCTAGTATGTTTGATTGGAGTAGATCAGTAGATGTTAGGGTTCAACGATTTTGGTGTTGGAATTTTTTTGGGATGAAATTTTAATTTTTCTTTGCATAATTTAAGTTTTGTAGGGTTTCAAGAAAGGTCAAAATAGTTTTTATAAAAATTTATGTGACAATGTCATGTTAGTAAAACACCATTAGAACACCAATTATTAGGACAGTATTAGAATACTAATTATTAAGGTACTCGATCTAATACCCCAAGAATATAATGTTAGAACTTTATCATTGCTGATCAGCGATGACCATAAATGCAGAGTCGTGCATATATGGAGTGCTTACGAGGCTTGCGTAGTTGAAATATATTAATATATGACTTCATCTGTACTGTTTATCCATCTATGCTATGCATGTGGCCGAAAATATTGACTGTCCCACTCTGCGAACTTATAAATTAATATATTTTTAATTTAAAAATGAAAACCATAAAAACTATGTGCAAGAACATAGTTTTTGCCAGTAACCAACTACTATAACTTTGTCCAAAAGTGAAAATTAGAAATCTAGAAACACGGAAAATTAAGACAGATCGAACCTCTATGGTTGTTTGCCGCTAATTTAATTAGTGAGGCAAGTTGGGGTTATGGGTGTTTATACAATGACTAATGCATAAAGTGCCAATTTAAGTAAGAAGTCATACATTTTAATATTTTATTCCTGCAAAAATTTTAGTATGCACAAACAAACAATTTTGCTTACTACAGTACTGCTTACCTCACCAGCATGACTCAAACATAGTGCAAGCAAATGTTCCCCTTACAACATTAAACTAACATTACTATCATACAATTACCGTTTTTTAATTGTTAATTGTCACACATATATGTATTTTTTTTTCTGTTTTTTAATTAGTAATTGTCACACAAGTACTCTTTTTTAATTGATAACTATTACACAGTTACTAATTTTAATTGGAAACTGTCACACATTTATTATTTTTAAACTTGATGACTGTGTGACACTCATTATTTTTAAAATTGAATCAAATTATTTTTGAAAGGCACATAGTAATTTAATTAACACAAGGAATGGTATAGGGCTGCCTGACCAAATTGGGCTGGGCCCATTGACTATTAATTAGGTAATTAGCTAGTAAATATGTGTAAGTGACCATTATGAGAAACCAAATTGTATTTTTGACTATTATGAAATATTCAAATGTTTTATGGAGTTATTTGTAATTTGCTATTTTAAAATCCAGTCTTTGTAGACAATCAAGTCTTAAATTTAAATTTTGTCCAAATTTAGACGGTGAAATCCTCTCTTTTATCATACGCAAGCTAGGCTAATTATATGAATTTTATGACTATTTAAAAAAAAAAAATTGCAAAGGCTAATATTGCGTGTGATTTCTGCATAAAAATTATGTCTAATTTGAATGAAATTTTAATTTTGGAGAGAATTTTAAAAAAATTTAAACTATAAGCTAGGGCTTAATTTTGGAGATAATTGCAAAGGCTAATATTGCGTGTGATTTTTGCATGAAAATTATGTCAACTTTGAATGAAATTTTAATTTTGAGGAGAATTGTAACAAAATTTAAACTATAAAGACTTAATTAATTGAAAAAAATCAAACAATAAAAATAAGAACCAAACTAGAAAGACTGGTCATTTGGCCTAACTTAAAATATGAGTCTCTGAGTGGCTGCTAATACATATAGTTGGTGCCTACGCGTTGAAGGCACCAACTTTCAGTTTGTCCTTAATTAACTAGACCTGTTTAAGTAATGTTGAACATAACCAAAAACAATCTAATATGCCAAGTTGATAATCAAGTCTTAAGCTAGGAACGAAATAGATTAATATGTTCACATGCATCTGGATCTATTGCTCAATATAATGATTTATTTTAGTAAATAACTCAATTAAATAGTCTAAGATCGCCATCAAGAAAACAAGTAAGATCGAGATGATTAGTTTATATGTATATGTATAATATATCTTTCTAGCTAGGGCGGGCCCCATGCATATTCGATCCCGCTTATAAATTGGATGGAACTCATGAACGTAGTCATGCACTTCAATCCATGCAAACCTCATCTACTTGTCTCCATAATTAAGAGCAACTAATCTCTCTCTTCTTCTCTCTCTCCCACACACACACACACACACAAATGGCTAACACAGCTGCTCCAGTGCTTGTTAATCAAAAGCCTTTTCAACCCAACACTAATATCATCTCCCTTCACTCCACAAACTCATCCATCATTAAACCTAATGATTCCAATGGGGCTGTTGATGATGTTGAAATCCCCACAATTAATTACTCAATGCTATTCTCTGATGATCGTGATAAACGGTCCAAAGCCCTTGAACATATTGGCCATGCCTGCAAGGACTTTGGCTTCTTCTACGTATGTTTGTTAATTTGCTTTCGTTTGGGTAGAATTTTTCCATGTATATATGTTTGCTAGCTAATTTGTTTTCGTTATGCTTTCGTACCTTTAATCAGGTACGTAATTAATTTCTAAATCTTGTTTGTAATTTGTCAGCACTCCTCTCTTATAAATTTTTACGTTATCTTATAATTTTTCATACTCACAGAATGCAGGGGAGGGAGTTAGAATGGATTGTCAATAGCGCTAGCCATACTTTACATATAGAAGTGTAAATTTGAAATCTTTCTTGATCCGGCCTTAGCCTGAAATCAGTTATATCTCTTCTGTAATTTTAGACAGACTGTCCATCAGCCTTATTTCAAGTGGCATGGGATGGATGGTGTGCTGCTATATAGCCTATATGCACACCTTTCATACGTACTCGATCTCACTACACACCCATTTCTCACCTTACACATTTTTTTTATTTTATAAATTTCTCAATTTCACACCCCAAAAATCTATACCCTATATTGCGGTTTTCTCTTTTTATTTGTATTTGACTTTTAATGCTAATCGTATTATAAATCTTAGACTTTGTAAGTAAAGTAACCGTGGATTCTTAACACTTTTTTTTAGTGTGTCACATCCATGAATGTATATATATATATATATATATACAGAGAAGTGCTCTAAAGCTAATCAGTTAGCAAGTTAATACGAAGCTAACCATGCTTTTGGGCTCACCACATAACTAATCTCATAATCCGAACCATCAATTATTTATGCTCTATTTCAAAGATCATCACTGTAAAAAATCAACTAAATCGAAAATCATGTAGTCATCTAATTGAGATCAAATAAATAGACGATCAGTATTTTCGATAAAAGCATAGAAATAGTTGTTATTATAATCAAATGACTAAATGACTTTCTATTTTGAAGATTTTTTTACAAGAATGATCTTTGAAGTAGGGCCTAAAAAGTAAACGGTTCGGATTTTGAGATTACATTGTGCAGTGGGCCCAACATGGTGGTTAGCTTTGTATTAACTTACTAACCAGTTAGTTTTAGAGCATTCTTATATATATACATGGCTAAGATTGAAATAATAAATATAAGTACATCATAGAATTATTTTAATTTCTTATAATAACACCCTGAACACAAAGCGCAAGCGATGAATAAATTAGTATTGGGTAGATGTTTGGTTTCTAGAAATTAATCTATTTGGTACATTAATCTGTTTGGTATCCTACTCAAAAAAAAGTTTTAAAAAATTAAGATTTTTTTTTTTTTAAATGAGGGTTTTCAAAATCAATTTTTAAAATTTGAAAACTTGTTTGATATAAAATTTTAAAACAAATTTTAAATTTTAAAAACGATGGCAACTAAAGAAGAGGAAGTCTGCAAAAGAAAAGAGGAGAAAAACAATGTTTTATCGTTTTTAAAAAGAGACATGTTTGTTAATTTTGTTTTTTCTAGAAACTGATTTTGAAAATGGTTTGCTAAACATGTTTTCTTGACTAAAATACGTTTTCTTGTTTTTGGAAAAAAAAAAAAAAAAAGGTTTTTGAATAGGATACCAAACATGCACTAAAGTTTTCGTTTAATGTCTTCCATTACTATATGGATGAAATATGTTTTAAGATAACGATTAATTAATATTAATTAGTATGCTTATATGCACAAGTATTGATCGAACTCGTACATGTTTTCAGTTGGTAAATCATGGTGTATCCGATTCTGTATTTGAGGGTGTTTTCAAGGGAATTTCTGACTTTTTTAACCCAGTGGAGATAGAAGATCGAAAGCAGTACGAGAAAAGAAATCCAACTGACAAAATCCGATGGGGTCTTCGCTCTTCTCCTGGGGAGAACAGGGAATATCTCAAGATCATTGCACATCCCCAGTATCACTGCCCTACTAAACCAACTGGTTTCAGGTATATATATGTCAAATTAATGACTCAAATCTTTACAACATGATTCACATGTAGTTTGTCAACTATAATTTTCTTTTTCTATTACATTATATGAATATATGAAAACAATAATATTAGATGGATGCACCAATTATTATCTTAACATTTAGTTACCAAATATAATATGTGGTTTTTACTATTGTAAATAAATGAGGTCTAAAGTGAGTCCAAATATGAACAAATGTTATACTATCACATTGACCGCCTGGAGTTAAAAACAGTTGCATAATAATTGGTACTTCTAGAATATATCAAAATGCAACATACAATGATTTGCGGTTTTTGGTTCATTTTTAACTAAATGACACGAATGGGCATATATTGATGATATGAGGTGGATTTTGTATGTGGTTTCCCAATAGTGAGGCTATGGAAGAGTATTCGAAAAGAATGCGAGAGGTCGTACACGGTTTGGCAAAGGCAGTGTCAAAAGCCTTGGGATTTGAAGAATGCTACATAGAGAAAGCATTTATGCTTGAATCAGGCTTTGATATGTCTGCCATGAACCTATACCCACCAAATTTCAGATCAAAAGGTTCGATTGGTGTGCCTGATCATACTGACCCTGGCTTCTTTGTTTCGCTCATACAAGATGTGAATGGTGGCCTACAAATACTATCTCATGATGGACAATGGATCAATGTTAATATGCCCCCTAATGCCATTTTTATTAACCTTGGGGATCATCTTGAGGTATATTTCTATTCCCATTATATACTATTGTTTGTGTATGGAGCTTCAAAAGAAAGATCCCTATTTTTTTAAGAAATAAATTGATGCATGTGGGACTGATCACCTCCTCAATGTGTTTCAATGATCTAAACCGTTTATATTCTTTTAATTAGACAAAATTAACTAAATCGAAAATCATCTAGTTTCTTTTATTATATAAAGTTCATCTAACTATTAACAAATATAAACAAAATTAACTCTGAGATGTCTCCTGCAGCAAAAGAGAAAGAATAGCCCAAGCCATTGCTGAGAGTGGAACCAGCTCTCTTGTCATATAAATAAATAGGCAAATTGATCATGGTGTTTTCGATAAAGACTAAAAGAATGATAATAATCAAACAACTAAAGAACTTTCAATAATTAGGTTGATTTTTTTGTGAAGTTGATTTTCAAAAGCAAACCCAAAAATTAAATAAACAGTTCAGATTACTAATCTACATTTGGTACCTTAACAATTTGAATCCTTCTTTTCTTGAAAGGAGGGATCCTCTTAATTTATATCAAGGTACTAAATATTTGTGTTGCTATAGATTTTAACAAATGGGAAGTACAAGAGTCATGTTCATCGTGTGGTTGTGGACAACAACAAAGTGAAGAGGATCTCAGTGGCCACCCTTCATGGACCTTCACTGGACTCATTTGTGGCTCCAGCACCAGAGTTTGTGGATGAGTCTCACCCACCTGCATACCATGGAATGACCTACAAGCAATCCATAGAAGCCAATGGAGGCGATGAGATCGATGTCCAGTCCAGCCTTCAGCTAATTCGGCTCGAAACGGTGGGAAGTGCATGTGTGAAAGTAGCCATTCCAAGTCGTTGATCTGTAGTCAAATATTTGTGTTTTAGTTAATAAAGTTGAGTACAACTATACGTAATTGGGTCGACTTCCTACGTAGTAACAAGAAACTAGTGTATGCATGTCTTCTATTTCAAAGAATATTTTAAAAGAGTAGTATAGGTGTGTTTGGTTTATCATTTTGTTAATTGGATTTGTCTTATTAATGTTTTAGTGATGCATTATAAGAATAATAAAATTAGCTTATTGGAGTTTTCATGATGATTGGCTTAGACCCTGTATATTAGTCTGAAAAGTCTCTCTTTGATGGAAGGCTTCTTGCCAGGCACCGAGAAGTAACAATTGTTGAAGCATATATAAAATTGTCACATTGTTGATTGACCAATACATTCTGCAAAAAAGACATGGGAAAACCCTAGAAGGTGATGGGGCACCGGTGTGTGTAGGCCAAGGCCCTCTAACGATTAAGTCAGTAAGGTATTTGGATAAAACCCAAGTAAATAAGCTTGGAGCTATATATGACATTACCTTGATCTTGTGTATATGCACTACAAGAAATGTGAGCAAAGGCCACCTTCATTGGTTGCACAAAAATGAGTGGCAATTGGGCAATAGGGACTAAAGTTTCCAAATGCCACCCCTTTCTGTGCAACCAATGAATGTGGCTTTTGTTCACATTTCTTGTAGTGATGAAGGAATATTTATAGAGGTTTGGAGGAAACCCCATGGATATAGGATTGTAAGTTTAATAAACTTGTAGTCACCGGGAAGTATACTCTTTGTGGAAGTGAACTCCTATACTTGAATCCTTCCCAAACAAAGATATATTCAAGCCACTTGTACTTCATGGGAGTTGGAATCCTAGTAGAACAAGAAGTTCTTAGGTCTTTTAGATCGCGAGTTGCATCACTACAAGAAATATTAGTGATGAATTTCACATTCGTCACTAAACATCACTTCTGGTCAACTTGCAAGTCACAACACCTCACAGCAGCACACAACCAGCTGCTGAGCTCACGAGACTTCTCAATAGTGCACAATCGGACCATGGTATTTATAGGGGAAAACATCATGGCTTGCCCATTGGATACTTTACTAAATTCAAAAATACTCAAATCCCACATGTGAAGCAACAGTGCTATGCATGGGGTGGAGTGTGCTGCCGCTTTCTTTGCACTTTCCTTTAATTGGTTCCAAACATGTAAAAATGCAAACTTTCTTCTAGTCTTGCCCTAAAAAAAACAAGTGCTTGCGCAAACTATAATCATAAAATTAAATAAATATGCTTGATAAATAAACAACTGCATAAACATAGCTCCTCACAATTAACAACCAAACTTTTTTGTGTAAATTTGGTATCAAATATTGATGTTTGTGAAGAAAACCATGGAGGATTCATAATATATATAGGATTTTTAGGAAAATGGCCATTGGGGGGTTTGGGGGATTTTTTGGATTTTTTTTTTTGAATTTTTAATGATTTTTTTATTATTTAAAAAAAATAAAAAAAGAGGGATCTGAGCCGTTCACCCCCCACGATCCACGCATTTGGGCCGTTGGTTTCAAAAGGCATGTCAAAAAAAAAAAAAAATTGGACCAACGATCCTTTAATTTGGATCGCACATCCACCAATGGGCCTTCAATCCTGGCCTTTGGTGGTTTGCACGAGCGCCAGGGGAGACTCACACAGACCGGCCCGACATGCGGGGCCCACCTCTGAGGAGTGCGTCAATTGCTGCTCCACTCTCTCTCTCCTTCACGTGGGTTCTCCAATTGGATTTGGGTTTGGGTCACTATAAAGACCTAAGTTTTTGAAAGGGTTTATTTTTATTTTTTATGTTATTTTAAATTGTTAATTATTATTTTTTAATCTGTATTAGTTGGGTAATTTGTTTTTTGGTTAGATTTTTTTTTTAACAAAGGGTTATATTTATTTTCTTTGGGTTAATTAGTTAAAGTAGAAGCACTAGTTTGTGTTGTGTGAGAGACGAAGCAGGATGTGTTAAACCACTATTGCACCACTTCTTAAACCACTAATTGGGTTCATTTTAGACTAGTAAGTAGTAAACTTAGGGATGACTTGTGTTGGTGTGTGTGAGTTTTAAGGTTGGCTTATGCTAGAATGTGGAAGACGTGAGTGCGAGGGAGCAACTGGTCTGCATGCTAGGAAGCAGCTGTTGGTGGTCTAGGAACCAGATGGTGGAAGCAGGGGGTGAAAGGCTAGGTGAAGAGGAGAAAGACAGCAGGTGTGGAAAAACCCATAACATGATGCAGTTGTCATGCTATTAGAAGAGATGACATAGTATAAAACTAGCAGTAGGAAGAACAGAAAACGAAGGAAGAAACCAAAGAGAGAGAGGAAGAGAGAAGGAAAGAAGGATGGAGGGGGAGAAGGAGAAAGAAAAGAAAAGGTAAGCTCTATGTTCTCGCACCTTCTGTTTTTCTTTAGAATTTAATTTATTGGTCATTTCCGATTTTGGTGAGTTTCACTTAGTAATTAGAGAGGTTTTTGTGACCAAAGAAACCTAGACACTAAGTGGAGAATTAAAGTGATTTTTGGATGGGATGTAGAGAGTAATTTTTAGATTTTTGGTTTTTGATTTTAAATCCTTTTGGTTGTATTTTTTCTTCGATTTTAATTGAAGTACATTTTATATTTCTTCATTTATTAGTCTTAAAAACTGTTTTATAGTGTTAGAATAAAAGAGATTTGAATTTGGGTGAAGTTTGAAAAATTTGCAAATTTTCTAGAAAAAATGGCAGTTTTTGGGTACCCTACTTTGGGGTCGATTATCTGGAGTTTTACCCGTCCGATTTCAGTGATCTTTTTCTGTTTGTAAAGAGGAGTTGCAGAGCTTTAAAATGAGTATAAGTTTGCTCAATTTAGTGGAATTTTGATAGGTGAAATGCTAAGGCAAAGTTGAGAAAAAAATAAGGAAGTTCTGGAAATTTGGAGAAGATGATGAACAGTGCCGCGACCACCACCACTCACACCATCGGTGTGTGGCAGTGCGTGCGGCGGCTTCGATTGTCTGGGAAAGTCCCTCCCCACTGCATTTTCAATTTTGAGTTCGATGGTGACCTTCGTTTTGCCATCTGAGACCCCTAACTTAGTGTTTTCACTACACACACTAGAATTAGAGAGAGCGACTTTATTCCATAACTTTTTTTTTTTTTGTTGAGAAAGTGAGTTAGTTTAAAGTGTTTTATTTATTTTCTAAATTATATTCTGTTTTGTTTGGACATTTGTATATCTGGATTTAGGTTCGAGTGTGGTGTTAAAGATCCTGAAATAGTGACTTGAGAAAGCTAAGTTGGAATCAAGGTAAGGAGTCTTGGGAAAATCATTACGGCAATTGATTATATTAAATTTTGTGATCTTTAATTACATTAGTGATTGTGTTATGTGATTTTATATGAGTGATATAATTAGATGGTTTGTTTGCATAATAATCAGGAGATAAATGTTGAATTGTTTATGCATTATTTTCTGATTAATGCAAGTTTATGCTTTGAATTCCATGAGTTATTATTTTATATATTATGAAATGAGGAAGGGTAATGACTTGAGAAGATATCAGAAAGATTCATGTTGAGACGAGAATGATGGGAAACATGGGAAATAAATAAATACTTTTGTGTAGTTGAGTCTAGTCTTTGGGGTTCCAGGCTTCAGGTCAGCCCACCTGTGCACATATGGGGAGTGAAGCCCCTTCGATGAAAGGTCAATAAAATTATCATATTGGGTTTCGGAGCTGGAGACCGACATATAGACGAGATAACTAACAAAAAGGAAGTTTTGGGGTTATTGAGAATACGAGAAGGATTGACGTCATATTCATGCATCTGTTGTAAATATATTGTTATATGTGGCTATTCCTGTAATTAGTTGTAGGGGCATACTAGTAAATATTCTAAACCTAGTAAACCCTACCTCTATATAAGGATATTTATAAGATGAATAAGATGACAACTGATATATTTTCTCTCTGCCTCCTTTTCCACAAACCCTAATCTCTACATACTTTTACAACACGTTATCAGCACGAGAAGCTCTTTGGATTGTGGATCGCTAAACGAAAGAGGATCATCATTCAATTTGTTCTTCAACCAAGTAGGTTTTATAAAATAATTTTATGTTTATGATTATTTAACCTTGATTGATTGAAAAATCCCTATGAAGCATGAACCCTAAATTTATGTGATTGATTTATTTGGGTTTACATATTTTATACATGCTTCCTTGAATTGAATGATTAAATAATAATAAATAAAAAAAAGAAGAATTTTTGGGTGATCGGAAAACCACCCCGAGCAGCAGCCCTGCGCTGCCAACCCTAGCTGCCTGCAGTAGCCCCGCTGCCTTGCGCTGCCAGCAGCAACGTCTCCTCACTAGGCAGCCATGCAGGCCCATGCAGCCCAGGCCAGCAGCCCAGGCCCAAGGCGCCAGCCCAGGCCCACCAGGCCCACGCAGCCAGCCCAGTAGGCCCAAGGCCTACCTCACAACCGCTGCCACGTGGACGCCACGCGAGCTGCCACGCAGGCAGCCCAGGCCCGCCACGTTAGCTGCCACGTGTCTGCCACGCAGGCAGCCAAGCCGCTGCCACGTCAGCGCCATGCAGGCGCCACGTCAGTGCCACATCGCTGCCACTCCCACGCTGACACATGGCGAACCTCCTGAAACTTTGTAAAAAGGAGATGTTAATTCTTGTCATGCCTGAGATTTGAACCCAGGACCTCTTGGGTACCAAGAGTGCACCTTAACCACTGTGCTGCTGATAGTTTATTGTTAGTATGCAAACCAATTAATATATATACTCTAAATGTCAGAAACTTTTATTCAAATAATTTTGTGATATTTTTCTGTTCTACTTGGGTATATAAATATTTTACTTGTTTAAATTTTTGCACTAGAGTATATGTGTAGAAATTGCAGGTAATTAATGAACCAGTAGTTCATACATAAATATTGAACCTGTAGCTTCAATAATGCCATATAAGGGACCTGAAGTTTCCTTCATAAATTCATCATACATGATAAAACCAGTAGATTTTACATGTCTATACCATGTTATAGAACTTGAAGTTCTTATTTATTGCTTATGGATGTTATTGCTCAAAACATTAATTATAATTATTTGTTCCTTTCAACCAAAGAATATCAAATCTCAACAAGCTTAATTTTATCGCTTTGGAAGTTTCCGGAAGAAACTATCTAAAGTAGACTCAAGATGTTAAGCTTCATTTGACTGCCAAGAAGATGAGATCGACAATCAATGCAGACAATGTTGTCGCAGAATCTCTTAAGGCAAGTGCCATGATCTTCATTAGGAAGCATATGGAGGAAGCACTTCAAGTTGAGTACCTCGCTGAAGAGGATCCACGAGCTCTTTGGGTTGCTCTGGAAGAGCGGTTTGACCATCAAAAGACCATTTTCTTGCCTGAAGCAAGACATGATTGGCAGAACATTCGTTTCCAGGATTTCAAATCCATGAATGAGTATAATTTGGAAATCTGCCGGATCCGGTCGCTCCTCAAATTTTGTGGGGAGGAGCTCACCGAAGCTGACCTATTGGAGAAGACTTTCTCCACCTTTCCTGCCTCCTGTTTGGTCCTGCAGCAACAATACAGGGAGATGAATTTTACCAAGTTCTCGGCATTGATCACTACTCTGTTGCTTGTTGAAAAGAACAACAACTTATTAATGAGAAATGATCAAGCTCGACCTGTCGGTACTAAAGCAGCACCATTGCCTGAAGCAAACGCTGTTGCCTATCGCGATTCAAACCGCGAGAGAGGATACCGAGGTCATGGAAAGGGCACAAAGTCCGACCGCCCGAGATATGGAAGGAAAGGTTCTCAGAGGAATGTCCCGTATGACCGAGGCCAAGGCCCACGTGGTAGGAACCACGGTCCCTCGGCCCTAAGAACTCGAAATGAGAGGAACACTGGTCCGGCCCGTCGCCACCAGAATCAGAATCAGAATGATCTCTGTTACCGATGTGGAGGAACTGATCACTGGTCCCGCACCTGCCGTGCATCAGCGCAAGCTGTAAATGAGTATCACGCCAGTCGCGGAACTCGAGAGACCAACCTCGTTGAGGAATCATTTCCTATGGATACCACCTTAGAAATCACTGATTTTCAGGCTGAATCTGGACACTTCGAGAACTAAAAACTCGATGACGTGGATATGATCAGCACTTGTGTCGTATTTATTTTTTGAATAATGTTTTTCTTATTCAGATTATTTTGGTGATTTATGATTTGGATTATTTGGATTATTTGTTTTGGAAATTTGGTTATGCTCGAATATTATTTAATTCAATCAAGTTATTTTCATACATGTGATCTATTGAATTAAATTTATGAATAAGCATGTTTAGTGGGGAAGTTTGTTGTCTGGCAGACAGTGCTACTACGCATACCATACTTCAAGATCGGAAGTATTTTTCAAGCTTATTGCTTACTCATACCTCTGTGACAACCATATCAGGCCAATCCAACCTGATAGAGGGCCATGGCAAAGCTCATTTTTATGTTGTCCAATGGTACTGAATTACCATTAATGAGGCCTTATATTCTCCAAGTTCCAGAAGAACGTTGTTGAGTTATAAGGAAATTCGAGCCAACGGTTATCACGTTGAAACCACTGAGGAAAATGGAGTGGAATATCTTTGCATAACCTCCAATTTGTATGGCCAGAAGCGTACATTGGAGAAATTGAAATGTCTATCGAGCGGTCTTTATATGACCACCATTAGATCGATTGAGGCCAATCACATAGTTAACCAGAAGTTAACCAATTCGAGCAGTTTCTTTCTATGGCATGACCGGTTGGGATACCCAGGTCAAAGTATGATACGCCGTATCCTCAATTCATCACACGGGCATCCCCTTACTAATAAGGATCTTGTGTTTAGTGACACACTATGCCAAACTTGCTCACTCAGAAAGTTGAATACTAGACCATCATATGCAAAGACTAGTAAAGACTCCATCCTTTTCCTGCAAAGGATACAAGGGAATATTTGTGGACTTATCCAACCACCATGCGGACCATTTAAATATTTTATGGTTTTGGTTGATGCATCGACAAAGTGATCACATGTTACACTATTGTCCACAAGAAACGCTGTTTTTGCTAAACTTCTCGCCCAGAAGGCTCACCACATGGATTATCCTATAAAGTCCAGAAGATTTGATAATGCCGGAGAGTTTACATCGAAAACTTTCGATGATTATTGCATGTCCCTTGGGATTAATGTTGAATATCGAGTTCCCCATGTTCACACCCAGAATGGTCTCGCAGAAGCGTTCATTAAAAGATTACAAATGATCGCACGAACCTTGGTTATGCGCACCAAGCTTCCAATTTCTGCGTGGGGCTATGCAATCTTTCATGCAGCCATGTTGGTCCGGTTGAGGCCCACTGCTACCCAACCTTACTCCGCGTTACAGCTGGTGACTGGGTACGAACCTGACGTTTCGTACTTACGCGTATTTGGGTATGCAGTTTACGTGCCAGTTGCACCGCTACAACGTACCAAAATGGGTCCTCAACGAAGGATGGGCATATATGTCGGTTATGAATCCCCATCTATTATACGCTTTTTAGAGCCCTTGACAGGCGATCTCTTTACCGCCAGATTTGCGGATTGTCACTTTGATGAGACAGTCTTCCCGTCGTTAGGGGGAGATAAGAACGTCACCGTTCCTGAAGAACGACGTGAATTGACGTGGAATGTCCCCACTATGTCTCATCTCGATCCCCGAACCGAACAATGTGATAGTGATGTGCGGAGAATTCTAGATCTACAGAGTATAACTCATAATATGCCAGACGCATTCTCTGATCTAGCTAAAGTGACGAGATCACATATACCTGCTGCAAACGTGCCTGCAAGGATATCCGTCCTCGAAGGACGTGTCGTCCCAGATGGACGAGGTACAACAATAGTGGCTAACCAGTCATATGTCCCTGCCCAGAAGTGAGGTTGACCACTAGGTTCGATGGACTCTTATCCCTGGAAGAGGATACATTTGGCACAAATGAGTCCCCTTGACATCGTGATCTCAATCGATCTATCTCACGAAATAGTTCCGGATTATGGGTCCGTCCCAGAAGGGACGACGTTGGGGGACGCTCCAACGTTAGAACTCACTCCCGAGAACATAGAGATCTCTATAAATTATGCATGCTCAAGTGAGCTCTGGAATCGAAACGAGATTATCATCGATGATATATTTGTATTCGCGGTAGCTACCGAAATCATAACTAGCGATGACATCAAAACTCACTCAGTTGATGAATGTCAATGTCGAGACGACTGGCTAAAATGGAAAGAAGCAATCCAGGTCGAATTAGATTCCTTGACAAAGAGAAAGGTGTTTGGGCCTGTCGTTCCTACACCTTCCCCATGTTAAACCTGTAGAATTTAAATGGGTATTTGTAAGGAAGCGTAATGAGAAAAACGAGATTGTGAGATACAAGGCTCGTCTAGTGGCGCAAGGATTTTCTCAACGCCCTGGGATTGATTACGAGGAAGAGTATTCCCCCGTAATGGACGTCATAACGTTCCACTACCTTATCAGTTTGGTAGTTTCCGAAAAAATGAGTATGCAGCTTATGGATGTGGTCACTGCTTATCTCTATGGGGATCTTGATACAGAGATATATATGAAAGTTCCCGAAGGACTTAAGACACCTGATGCAAATAGTTCCAGACCACGGAACACGCTCTCCATTAGTTTGAGGCGTTCACTTTATGGATTGAAACAATCCGGACGAAGGTGGTATAACCGTCTAAAGTGAGTATTTGATCGGGATGAGATATGTGAATAATGTTTTATGCCCTTGCGTGTTTATTAAGAACAAGTTCTGGTTTTGCTATTGTAGTTGTTTATGTCGATGACATGAATCTAATTGGTACTCTTGAAGAGATCAAGGAAACAACTAAACACCTGAAGTTGAAATTCGAGATGAAAGATCTTGGGAGAACGAATTTATGTCTCGGCCTGGAGCTCGAGCATCGTGCAAATGGAATTCTAGTCCATCAATCGAATTACATCCAGAAGATGTTAAGGCGCTTTAATGAGGATAAAGCGAAGCCTTTTTGCACGTCCATGATCGTCCGTAGTCTAGATCTTAAGAAAGATCCGTTTCATCCCGCAGATGATAACGAAGAGATATTGGCACCAGAAGTCCCATATCTAAGTGTAATAGGCGCATTATTGTACTTGTCTCAATGTACTAGACTGGACATCTCATTCGTTGTGAACTTGTTAGCTAGATATAGCTTTGCGCCAACACGCCGCCACTGGAATGGCATAAAAGACATTTTCCGCTACCTTAGAGGTACGGCGGATATGGGCTTATTCTATCCCTAGCTATGCATCAAGGAATGGATCGAACCCCCTCGATCCTCGGAATGATGCTCGCCTTTTGGATATGCTGACGCAGGGTATCTATCAGACCCGCATAAGGCGCGTTCTCAAACTGGTTATGTCTTTACCATTGGGAATATAGCAATATCTTGGAGGTCTACGAAACAAACCCTTGTTGCTACCTCTTCGAATCATGCTGAGATTATAGCCCTTCACGAAGCAGTTCGTGAATGTATATGGCTGAGAGCAGTTTCCAAACATGTTCGAAGTACATGTGGGCTGAATTCCACCACTGATGAACCAACGATTATCTATGAGGATAATGCCGCTTGCATCGAGCAGATGAAGACAGATTTCATCAAAGGAGACAACACCAAGCATATTGTACCGAAGTTCTTCTTCGATCAACAGCAACAAGAGCATCAGATGATTGAAGTCAAGCAGATCCGATCTCAAGACAACCATGCAGACCTCTTCACCAAGTCACTGCCAAAGTCCACGTTCTTGATGCATGTTCGAGGTATTAGTTTGCGCAGATTGGCTGATTTACCTAGTATGTAGTCTTCAGAGGGAGTCGACATCAGGGGGAGTATCCCGAAGCATACTCGCTTGACCATCGTGTACTCTTTTGTCCTTCGTCCAGGGTTATTTTGTCCCACTGGGTTTTGTTACCTGGCAAGGTTTTAATGAGGCACATCTTGGCATGGTCACCCTACTCATACTACATCCTGAAGATGTGTTGATCTGATATATATGCATTTGCTTATCTTTTCCCTTCGACCACGGGTTTTTCCCATTGGGTTTACCGGGCAAGGTTTTGGTGTAGTAACTCTAATGCACCCCGCTCCCATAGACATATTATCTGCTCATGATCCAGAAGATATGACTTCACCTACTTTCGAGGTTCTGATGCGACTACTCCACACTCACGCGCGTTGCACTCTTTTTCCTTCGACCAGGGTTGTTTTTGTTCCCACAGATTTTTTATTACTTGGCAAGGTTTTAACGAGGCAACTTAGAAGCGCATAGCAGAGACAACACTAATGACATGGAATATCCAAGGGGGAGTGTTGTAAATATATTGTTATATGTGGCTATTCCTGTAATTAGTTGTAGGGGCATACTAGTAAATATTCTAAACCTAGTAAACCCTACCTCTATATAAGGATATTTATAAGATGAATAAGATGACGACTGATATATTTTCTCTCTGCCTCCTTTTCCACAAACCCTAATCTCTACATACTTTTACAACAGCATCAACATTATTTTTATATTATGTTATAATTTAATTTGTTTAAATTTGTGACACTTAATTTAATTTAGTCAATTAAATGTTGTAAGGTTCATGTACCTACTGAGCCGTTGATGCTCACCCCTAAACAGATCTTGCAGGTGTTGAAGACGATACCTAAACCTGTTTGGCATTCATGATGTTTTGAAAATCTTTATGCTTACAAGTTTGTGTGGTTTATTATTATTTTGTTTAAATAAAGAACGAGGAGCTTGATGCTTGTAGTGATTTTTGTAGAACTTAAGAAAGAACCAAGGTTATGAAATATTTGTTACTGTTTGAACTTATTAATAAGAATTCGACTTTATTTTTACTATTTTATCATTTATTAATTATGTAAGTTTTTATTTATATAATTAGGACGTGATTCACATTTTAATTCGAGTTTAAAGTTAAATCCCGGGTTAGGACGTGACAGTCACATTGATACCCATATATTGGTATCACTTTGGGTCTCAGGTTATATTGGGTCACAAATTCCGGCCCATAATGTGCATGTGTGACCCATTTTTGACGCAAAATGGGTTTTGGGTCCGCAATATCGATGCTGTAGTGTAAGGTCTAACAGAGAGATCGCTGGAGGGAAAGGGGGAAGGGGAAGAGTGAGAGAAAAAAAAGTCAAGTGACTAATTTTGAGTGTATTTTTTGAAGGGCATTTATGACTTTTCAAGTGGCACAAGGGTTATAGAAGTAAGTTTCAAAAAGTTGGGTTATAAAAATAAGGCTTATTCGTGGATTTGCTCCCTAAAACTAACTTTTTTTTTCACTTTGCCTCCTAAAAGTAAAATCTTCTCATTTTACTCCCTGAATTTTACACTTTTATCTACACCCTCAACTCCATCCATTAGTTGGAGTTCTAGAGCTCTGTTTTAAGTGATCTTTATATGGTTGTAAAAGGAGATGCATAGCTTCAAAACGAGTAAAAAAAATTGTTAATTTTGGTAGAGGTTTAATAGGTCAAAAGTTGGGCCAAAATTGAGATAAAAACTGGATTAATTAATGAGGTTGACGAAACTTGGCTATTAAAAGTTATTTGTAAAGTTCAAAGGACAAAGTTGAAGGATTTAACATTCAGAAGGCTAAGTGAAAAAAAGTATTAATTTCCGAGGGCAAATCCATAAATAAGCTTAAAAATAATTTGGGTGGATAAGCAAGTCATTAGGTTCAATTTCCCAATTTCATTTTATTTATTCCTATGATTCTCTGCAGATCAACATTAAAGGATTGGGCTTTGAAGAGGCACTATAGGTAAAGTTTCATACACTTTAACTATTGGGGTTTTTTGATCTCCACAATAAAGTTAATACCTATGGTTGATTTCTATAACAAATTTTTTGAATCATGCCTTTGTTCCATGCATTTAAGAGTACAGTGATGCTTGGGTTTTGATATATGACAGAAAGGAGGCTTTGCTTCAAGCGGATTAGTTTCAGACATTATTATTTGTTTGTATTTTTTGGTCGAATGTTTGTATTTTTAGTAAAAATTGCTTTTATATGATTACATTCTGTTTATATTTAATTTTTTTCAAGTGTTTGAAGAAGAAGATAGGGGTGTTTTGGTGTGAATTAATGTGCCATGTGAAATGGGTTTGTTAACAATGGTGGGTGTAGAATCAAAAAAACATTGCATGTAAGCACAAATTCCATAGTGGGTGTATTCTACCATAGCCGGAGTTTCATACTTCCTCCTTGTTTGATATCTTTTTACCCATTTTTATACTGATATTTCATTCTTTGGTTGTTTTTTCCTTTACTTGTCAAAAAAAAAAAAAAAAGATTTGGCTTTTGTTTTTTTGGTCTATTTGTCAATTAGTGTGGTTATTTGTTATTCTCAAAGATTTTTCTTTTTAGGAAATTAAAGAAAGAGAGTGGTGTTTTTTTGTCCTGTCATTGATAAGTAACTACCCATATTTAATAATTACATTCTTTTCTTTTTGCTTCAATTAGTTAAAGTGTCATTTACGTTATGGTTGCTTAGATACAATAATAAAAACAAGAATAAAAACAGTTTCATAGCTGTGGTCAGTAAGCAAATGGTAATATATTTGCTATAAATGGTTAGCCGGCAAACTGCTAAGAAATTCAGACTGAATTGTTAACTTAGGAGCAAACAATGAAAGGGCGGAAGTCTGAAATCATAACCTTCAGAACCTCTACATACTTTGTTCTTCATGTCACTGCATGTGTTCTTCATTTTCTTTATGCTTTCTTACTGTTCAGCATTTATTACTGTATTTTTCTTCTCCTCTGCATTTTTGTTTTTGTTCATAGACCTATACTCTGTTTTTTCTTCCCGTTTTGCATTAATAATATTTCAAAAGATTAATTAGCACTGACTGTTTGCCTTTTTCATTGATTATAACTTATATGGATGCAGGTTTGGAACCAAAAACACGCTAAATGGAGAAGTACTAGTCCGCCAGGTTGGATATTGAACTGTGAAAATAAGTTTACCAATTCTCCTCCACAGGGGTTGGAGGCAAGTATTGTTCATTAATTTATGTTCATCTGCATTTCTTTCTTTAAAAACAAATGTTAGACTCTCTCTTTAAGCTGTACAATTATTGTGTCCTAACATATCACTCATGTGATAAACTTAATTTGGTTCCAAATTCAATTATCTTTTTCTGTTTTAATTTTAGTACCCTCACATACACTCTCACAACCTATCCCTCATTATTGTCATCACTTTTTTGATTAGTCAAATTGGCTTATGCCAGTAAGGTTTGTTGTGTCTTCTTTATTTATTTATTATATAAAATCAACACAAAGTACAGATTTATGTGAAGTTGGCAGTTCAAGTGCATGAGTTATCTTATTTGTTCATTTTTCAATTCTTCCATATTTTCTAATGTAATTAAATTTTGATATTGTTGCATATCCTTTTGTTTCTGTCATCTCATTTGGTTTATGTGAATTTGAAATTGTGTGTTAGTAATGTTTCTTAAAAAGATACTTTTGAATACGTAATTTATGCAGAAGCGAATTGCGTAGATGGTATAGTATTTTGGTGTTCTAGGTTCTTTTGGCTTGGTGTACATGTATAATTTTTTTTTTTAATATGTTCTTTTTGGTTCTATATATTTATTAACCTTTTTTTGTTTCTATATATTTTTAACCTTTTATTCTTTTATAAATTAATATGCATGACTATAAATTTTAGATTGAAATTCTTAATAATTTGTATTCTAGTTTTCTATCTTTTTCTCAATAACCAAACAGAGATCTGCAAAAGGATAGACCTGTACATAAAATGTACTACGAAAATCAGTCAAATAACACAGTACCCCCAAACTATGAAAGAAAGAACAGTATCAAACCAAAAGGCTAAAAAAGATATTAGAAGCAATATCACAAAGCTGTTCAAGGAGTACTTACCTTATACTATGATCTTTGCATATCCACCATCCAATCAATTTTCTAAAAATCGCTAGGCGGTAGGCGGGCGGCGGGAGGGGCCCTACAAGACAGAAATTGTTACTTGTTGAGATGGATATTATAAGAAATTGGTACTTGTTATTAGTACTTTGTGCTTAAAAATAATTAAAAAATAATTAAAAAACACCTAGGTGTTAATCGGGGCGGCTGGCCAACGCCTAGCGCCTAGGCACCGCCTAGAGCGATTTTTAGAACACTGCATCCAATCCTACAAAACAAGCAACAAATCCCAAGCAAAGGATCCTGTAGCCATCGTGGTCCAAAAAGCATTAGCAAATGCCATAGCCACCTCACCTTGAACCAAACAAAGTGGGGGATGACAGAGTGAGATGTGTCCAGGAGAGTACATGAAGGTTGGTGAATGACTTGGCAAATGGTCAGTCCCACTCAAGTTTAGAAGTGGGGTTCTGAACCTTGGCCTCTCTAACTGCTGAGTTAACATTTTCATTCTTCGGGATCTTGGTCTCTACCTGTCTGTTCCACCAACACTTTAATGTGATGTCTCTGCTTTATACATGACCGTTAACCCTGTTTTTCATGGTCACCCAAAACATGTGGCCATCGACTATCATTTTGTTCATGAGAGAGTGGCTCTTGGCAGCCTTGTTACAGAGTATGTACCTTATTTGGAGCAAGTTGTTGATATATCTTCATTGAGCCCCTGTCCTGTCGTTTTTGAGTCTCTTCGAAGCAAACTTGGTCTTTCATCGTATCCCAGTGTAACGACCCGACCCAAAGTTGACTTTTAAAATAAATGGGCTTTCGATTTTGACTTTGGGTCCGTTAGATAGGTTTCGATCCCACGATTTTATAGACACGTAGCACGCGTCGATCCGAGTTACAGTTTGAAAGATATGGGCGTTTGAAGCGAGGGGCGATTTCGTAAAATTGGACAAATTGGGTTTAAAAATCAGATCTTTCTAGAATTTTCTCTCTCTCTAGAAGGTTCTCTCTCTCTTCTTTTTATTCCTCTCTCCCCGTGCTCTCACTCGGGCTCGCGCGCACCTCTCTCTCGCTGCAACTGTGCAGCCGCCACTGTCACCGGCGCGTGGCGGCGCGTCCGGCCGTGGCTGACGACGGGACCGGCCCAGATCTCCTCGCCGTCCCTCCCTCTTCCTTTCCCTGGCATCGGTTCAGCCTATGCATTCCCCAAACCAGAAACCCAGTTTAGGCCGGTTGTAGCTCCGGTGGTGACGCGGTGATTCCGGCGGTTTCGCAACCCAGCTCTGGCCCAGAAAGCTCCCTCTCGTCGAACCCGTCACGATGGTACCCTCCGATCGTCCATCGGAGTTCGCACGACGGCGAATCGACCACTCAAGGCCGGCGGCTTCCGCCGCCGATTCCGGCGTTTCCGGTGAGATTTGGCCCTCGATCCAGTTATGAGAAATGATCCTCTAGGTATGGGCTTTCTTTCCCCTTGCTCTTGCGTGTCAATTTTGAGAATTTGGAGATCGAAATTTTTAGGGCTTGAATCCATTTCGGGTTACCTTGAATTGAGCATAGTTAAATGAATTCTGAGTTGTTTTTGGTCCAATTGAAGTGCCTAGGTTGATTGGGGTTGATTTTAGTTGAAAAACCAAATTTTTTAGGACTTGTCGCCGCTGCCACCACTGCCTCCGCCACTTGTTGCGGCGGGTCAGCGGTTATTTGTCCCTTTTTGCCCAAATTGAACTCCTAGGAGACCCTCGGAGGTTGTTTAGAGAATTCTGTGAAATTTCTGTATATATTGAAGTTGGTTGTCTGGTCCTAACAGGTACACGGGCTCGAGAAATCTCATTCCCGATGTCGTTATGCTGCCGGATTTGGTATCCGAGCAGTGGAACTGTGATTGATGCTTATTGGATTGTATTGTAGAGTACTGTTATTGAATGGTCTGTTTTGTGTGATTGTTGCTTTATGTTAGGAAGACTAAGGGTAGGATTGGATCATGAGAGTGAATTGATGAGGATCTGAGGTTAAGGAAATAAATTTGGAATTTTAGAGTTTGTCCTAAGGATAATTGTTGAATTAGGAAAGAAATGTTTATTGTCGAAGTAAATAAATGATGATTAGGCGATTATTATATCGATTTGATCGAATTGAGTATGGAGAAAGTATTGGTATGATTTGAGTGACAAACAAGTGAAGAGTCGTGAGTAGGAGTCAACTTCGGAAAAGATTCGATGTATTTCAGACAAATAGTAAGGGTTGTTGATGATGATGCTTATGTAGATGTGAGTCTGAAAAGAAATACAAGAGGCGTTATATTGTAAAACAAGGATAGTTATGAGATGGTTTGGGAATGTTGTGATTGAGGTTGCGCGGGAAATCCTGCCTGCCCGTGCATTGATACGCTCTGTACGGGAAGTGGCGAGCCTAGTTACCTGCCTGCTCGTGCATTGATACGCTCTGCACGAGAAGTGGCGAGCATCCTGCCTGCTCGTGCATTGATACGCTCTGCACGAGAAGTGGCGAGCATCCTGCCTGCTCGTGCATTGATACGCTCTGCACGAGAAGTGGCGAGTATCCTGCCTGCTCGTGCATTGATCCGCTCTGCACGAGAAGTGGCGAGCATTCCTGCCTGCTCGTGCATCGATACGCTCTGCACGAGAAGTGGCGAGCACACCTGCCTGCCTGTGCATCGATTCGCTCTGCACGGGAAGTGGCGAGCTTATCTGCCTGCTCGTGCCTATGCACGAGATGTGGCGAGTTTAGTTACCGCAGTATTATGACCGACAGTTCTCCGGGTATTAGTGTGGTGTGAGATTTCAGTTTGTGGAGCATTTTGCGAAATGAAATTACATCAGTAAATGTTTTAAATGATAGTTTCAGAAAGGCATTGCGTACTGTTTAAGATATTTTAATAGTTTTACAGCTTCAGAGTATTATTTGCTTTTCATAGTTTGATTTACAGTTTGAGATGATTTAAAAAAAAAAAAAAAAAAAAAAAAAAAAAACGAGTTTGTGAAAAGATATTAAAGCTGGGGGATTTCAAGGAGCGACGTGAGTGAAATTAGATAGTCTGTATTGTTGCTGTGTGCTCGCATGCTTTTGTTTGCTAGGACTTGATTTGACTAGGACAGGGTAAGTCTAGGCTTGAATCTTGAGGAATTATGTTTATTTTGGATACTGTTGTGGATTATTGTTGAGCATGGAACGTGAAGGATTATTTGAGGATTATAGTTTAAGTCCTTTTACTCATACGAGCTCTAGTGTACACCATGGATGTGGTGTAGGATTTGTGTTTTGCAAGTTAAGCAGACTGAGGAAGCAGGGGGAAGAAGACGAGGCAGTGGGACCCAGAAAGATTTATTTAATTGTTTTTACTCAGCGGTTTGTTAAAATGTTTTTGACAGAATTATTTTTACTTATGTTGTTGTGTATGGCTCAAAAATAAGAGAAAGCAGATTTAACAGTTTGATGTTCAGTATTTTTCATGGGCCCGAGGTTTGGGGTGTTTCACCCAGCCAAGTTTGAGGGGGTGTATTGGAGACCCAAGTATATTTGAATTCAAAACTATTTTCTTTGGAGTCAAATATATCCTTATTGGATGAGTTGTTTAAATTCAAATTCGTTATTGGAGTCAAATATATTCTGAGTGGATGAGTTGTTTAAATTCAAACTCGTTATTGGAGTCAAATATATTCTGATTGGATGAGTTGTTTAAATTCAAACTTTTTATCTGTGGTGACTTTGAACTTCAGATTGGAGATAGCATTGTAGTTTTTGCATAGGAGTAGGGATGGTCATCTGCCTCTCCTATAAATACCTCTATAACACGTTGATTTATTCAAGCAATCACAGCCTTCTTTAGACTGTACTAATTTCCGTTCATTCGTTGGTTGTTCGAATTGTACTAGTTTTAGTAGTATTCGGGTATAATTACTGTTGATGCAAATTTCCGTAAGAGAGATGCAACAACTTAGAGATAGTGACCTGGCTGATCCGAAGTCTTGCTGGATGATGATGTGAGATCTTCCTGTAAGAGAAACAAGATCAAAGGAGATGGACCGGTGTGGTACCAGCCAAACACGCTCCGATGATGAAGTCAGTGATAGTGTATTTGATGGTAGGTGAGAAAGAGCAAATGATGAACTTGGGAGAATAGGAAGAACAGAAATGTTCTGGGCTTATTCCCAGCAAGTTGGGTATGCTCTTGGGTGAGTGAAGGCTTTTTGTAAGTGTTTGTCTGGTGAGAGGTTGATAGATAGATCCCCCATTTTGCACATATAAGTTGGTATATATAGGCAAAGGAGGTTGTGATGAGTAAGTTACCTGCATGTGACTGGCTGGTTGAGAAAGATCCACGCGTTCGGTCGTGAACAGTGGCATGCACAGCTACCCACCTCCTTTGCATTTAATGCTGCATTGAATGCAAGTATGGAAGATCCAGGTGAACTGCCTCAGTAGTCATGAATGTAGGCTGGGTTGTCTCTTTTGTCAGAAGACCTTTGTCAGGTGCATTTAAGTGTGGCGGTTCATCCCAACGTGATCTTCCTTGGAATGGCGGCGGAGAGCCGAGCCGACCTGAACACATGTTCTTATGTGTACACATGAAGTCCATGTGTGATCAGATCGGACACGGGATTCCGGACCGAACCGATCTAGTAGATAGGGGTCCTTCAGAGTCATAACTGGCTGACGCTAGAACTCGAAACGAGATTCCTCCCGCGCCGAGCCGAGCTGAACTGGGATGACCGCGGAAAGATGAACACTCAATCCCATGGAAGATCATCGGTTCGGGTCGGACCGGGCATGGAGGACTCGGCATGGAGATCCGGTCTGAGCTGGCAGAGGAGGTGCCGAGCTGTGACGATGTGGAGGTCAAAGTTTGACCACTGAGAAGTCAAACACTGGAGTTGGGTCTGACCAGCCACGTGTCCAGCCATGATTGGCTGTTGGATCGGTGTGGGTTTATCCACAAACAATTCCCTTATCTTCCACTTTTCTTTCCCTTTGAATACCTCTCCCCCCATTGAACGTCCATATCTGGGACATGAAAAAACAAAGTGAGACAATTATTAGTGATTCCAGCCTAAAGTTACTGTGGAGTGATTGTTGCATGCATTTTTTATAGAACTGTGACCTTCTAATTCAGTAAAATTATCACTTTTCTAATGTCTTATGAGCACCTTTTGATGGTTCATGTGCTGCCTTGAACAACTGATTGTTTAAAACAAACCCTTCAAAGTTCCTAAAAAATATTTATCAGTGGAAAAAGTTCTCAATTGTCATTTAAAGGATTTTAATTTCTTATAGCACTAATACAATCAGTGCTCATTAGTTAAATCAATAAAACACTCTTTACTATTCTTTTCCATTACTAGCAAGGTTTCAGCCTTTGTGTACATCCACGGAACATCCCAGTAGGTACTTTTGTGATGCCACACTCATTTTCGTATAGTGCGCACATGCAGTAGTAGTTGAAATCATTGGACAATGTGGTTGTGTATGTGTTCTTAGACTTGTCTGTGGTTGTGTATGTGTTCTTAGACATGTCTGCATCTATGCAAAAGGTAATTCTTTATCATTTCTAGTCTAACAAGTTATACAATATGCATAGTAAATTTTGTGAATAGAGTGCTGATACTTAAGAGAATCTTAGCTCTTCTATATTCACGGCAAATATATTTTTCCTTGCCTGTATGTGCACCAATTTTAATGTGAGAATAAACAATTCTGCAGGTTAAGATCACTGAGTCTGCAAAGTTAATGGAATCTCCAGAAGCTGTCAAATTGGATTAGACTAAACCTCTTCCATTCAGAGGTATACTTTTAAATTCGTATGATAAAATATTTTAGTACTGCTAGGTAAGAGCAATTTTTCACGTTTGTGTACATTGAGTGACATTTGATTCCAAGTCCAAGGTAGTGCTTAATCCATAACTAAGATTCAGAGGATAAGGTAATTTGCAGCTATCAAAAGAGAAATATATTTGTTTAATTTGTCTTCTTTTACTTGTTTAAAGGAGAATCATGTTCAATGCATAATATGGATGTGGAAATTCTCCTTTTCAATGGACTCCCTTCAAAACAGGCCACAAATTTTTGTGGAAACAGAATCCACTCAAGAGACTCAAAAACCAATCTAATCCTTACAACTCTTACCTTCATATGAATTAATGTATACTTTATATATATAATGCATGTAGCTTCTATTTCCTTGGATATTGAAACAAAAATGAAATATTTGAATATCATAGAATAATCACTGAAGATTATAACATGGCAAACAACCACTGTTCATTGACTTTAATTAAATTAGTGCATAAAATTCAAAAATCAAGAGAGAAGAGACCCTACGGTTTGAAACCAAAGAAAATAAATCACACAAAGACACTAGAGAAACAAACAAACACTAAATTGTTCAAAGGGAAAAGGCATTATTAGCCCTCTTAGCATGGCAGCTGTGATCCCCAAATGGCAGAATTATCTCATCACCACCAAACCCCATATGCTCTTATGGGTTCACAAAGTCCATCAAGCATGGAGGCCTTTGCATGGTCTCCATATTGTTCAGCTCAAAAGCCTGCCTCTCCATTGCTGCTTGCATTTTTGTGCACTAGGGTTTTGTGTGCGTTCGTGTTGATTCATCACCTACGCTGCGTCATGGTGCTACTTGGACTTGGTTCTTATTCTGAGCCTCCTCCTTGAGAGTCCTCATCATGCTTGGAATCTCCCTCAGGTTCTGGTCAATCAGCCATCGGAGATCATTCAAATCAACCATGCTCAATCCCTGCAAGGGCTTTTCGGTCAGACTCTTGAACATGATGAGAGTCATGGCGGTTGTCCCTTCTCTGTTTCATCAACTGGCCCGTGGCTTTTTCGGTTCTCGGCCTCAAAAAACCCTCCTGGTTCACTATCTTCTTCGACTACCCCATTTCCAACATGGTATTGAATTGAGCAAGAACTCATTGGACACCCAATTGGGAAGGCCAACCGCAGGTGCAAAATAATGTGGACTATATAATAATAGCACATGCTTGAATATCACAAAGAATGCTAATTTCTTTTACCTTCTTTTACCTTCTTTATCGTACCCTTCTTCCATTTCTTGAATGTTTGTTTTCTAGTTGGATCATGAGTGATGTAGCTCAGTTTCTCCTTCTTTTTAGAGTTCTCTAAAATAAGAAAATGCAAACTAGGGAAGATAAGATTATAAGCCATAGTGGCTTTGGTTACGCTGAACAACCTGTATATGATATGTATATATATATATATATACCAAATGAATACTAGAAGATACGTCCATGATGGGAATTAAAGACTGATAACAATTAAATTATGCAAGATTAGAAGTCCCAAATGGGTCGGGCCGGCACAATCACAACACAAGTAAATGGATCGAGCTAAGCCAAAGTTTTTAGCCCATCAAGCAGGAGTAGGGGCACGAGCACAACATGGATGGGAAGTGAATTAGTAAAAAAATTATATATATAAATATACAAAAGAAAGAATAACATAAGTTAAGTTTCTAACCCTAAAAACCCAAAAGGAAAAAAGGGGTTGTGGGCGGGCCTGTTTAAGGCACGACACAAACATGGCATGAGCACAAATGGGCAACGGGTCGTGGGCTGTGCCGGTCCTAAGTCCTTGCTATTGTGGCCCGCACGAGCACAACACGATTATTAAATGTTCTTGCACAGCACGACCCATTTAATACCTCTATTGTTAGATGCAAATTTAATGACAGCTTACAATGCAAGAGAATTGGCCTAATCAATACAGTAATGCTATATGTATTACAGTTTTTATACTACATATGTACAGTGAACTACATCTCTAATAGAGGTAAGGCCCACTTGTTTAGCCTCGCCCCACCTCCATTAGAGATGTGGTACACGTGTAGAACAAAAACTACAGTATAAATAATTAGATATTAGATGACTATGGTTTGTAATGTTGTATACCTAATCATAAACACTGAAACTCTTGTTGATTTTCTCTATGATTTGGGCATTATCTAATATGTTTGGCCATAAAACCCAAGGGTCTAAGGTAGTCGAGGTGGTGAGTGGGGTGAAATGATTAAGATTAGAATAACTCATTAAAGCATGTGCAATGAGAAAGAGCTAAAAGTTATGCTAAATGCTATTTTTAGCATGATTTTTAGGTTTTTGTTATAGCTTTTGTGGCTTTTGCTCCAATGGTACAAAAGCTATAACCTTGTGTTCAACAAATAAGGTCAAGCCACGTGTGTAGAACATTGACTCCAACACCCACTTGAAGCATCATTTATCTCTCTTGCGGGACCCGCATCTTCAACAACCTCTCTTCTCTCTCCTCCCAACCAAACAGCTCCCACAAACCAACATCAATTCTCTCTTTTTTCACATGCTTTTTATGATGTAGGGCCACAAGTTTCTTGGCATCCACAATTGCATTTGCTATATTTGCCACTATACATAATGCAAAATATAGCTTTAGCATAGCAAATGCTAAATGTAGGCATGCCATTGTCGTGGGTTTTTTTTTATGAATTCCACTATATATGGCTTTGAGCATAGCATTTAGCTATGCCATTGTACATGCTCTTAGTTCGGTCTCATTTAATGTAACAAAAAAATCATACCGTATTTATTGTCCATGGGTTAGGGAAATGAGATTTTCACATAAATGGTAATTATAAGTGAGTTATTTTGATTAAAATATGAAATTTTGGAAAGGGGATTCTATTAGCAAAATCAAACTTGGAATATGATTTAGATAACTTATTAATTAATGTGACTTGGTTGATGTCACGCCCCAAACGTAATAGCGGCGCTGGCCCTAAGTATTATACTCCTAAGTTTTTTAACACGAGTTATGCCTTTTTTTTCGATGGAACATGGGTTGGATCAGAGTAACGTTACAAGCATTATCTAAATATGAAAATACATCTAAAACATTTTATACAAAAGCCAACCCGCAGTCACAAGACTCACAACATCTATATATATCACCATTTGTTGTTTCAGTGTTGTGAATTACTAAATTATGTTTTCGGTGTACTAATTTGAGGTTTTTGTTACATGCTTGAGATAAGGGACGTGTAATTGGTCTGTTCTCTGGTCGCAGGAGGATTAGAAGGAAGTTTTTGTTCTTGTGCTTCCCTATTTTGAGTGGCTGAATGAAAAAATTTAGAGATAAATGATAATAAATGGTTTACTTTGAGGGAACCAACCTCCAAGAGTTCCAATTGGATTTAACTTCATTAATTAAAGCACTACTAATATATATACAAATAACATCACTAGAAAATAGGAAAACCAAAAAACACGTTAAAACTACCCCTCAAACATAGAGACCCACTAGCATACTCAACAACTACATATTAACATGGATTTAAACCACATAGACCACTATGACTCCTTACCCATGCAAAACACCATGATGCCCACATAAGATCCATTATGCACATAACAATCTTATATTAAATACAGTGAAGTTCGTACTGATTTTCGTTCATTGGTTGTTCGTTCGGGGATAACCCTTGTCTTCCACTTTTCTTTCCCTATGAATGCATCCCCCACCATTCTTATATGCCACTATGGTTTCGTAAGTGTGCTTAGATATATCTACATCTATGCAAAAGGTACTTATTTTTTACATTGTTAGTCTAACAAGTTATACAAGACACAAAGTAAATTTCGTGAATATAGTAATGATTAAGAGAAGCTTTGCTCTTCTATATTCATGGCGAATATATTTTTTTCAGACTGTATGTGCACCAATTTTAATGCAAGAATAAATTAACAATTTTGCAGTTTTTAAGATCACTGAGTCTGCAAAGTTAATGGGATCTCGAGAAGCTATCAAATAGGCTTAGACTAAACCTCCTCCATTCAAAGGTACGCATCTGAACTAGTATGTTAAAATATTTGGGTACGCATCTGTGGCATTTGAAGTCCAAGGTAGTGTTAAATCTATAACTATGATTCAGCAGATAAAGTGAATCTGCAGCTATCAAAAGTTAGCTTTCAGCAAAATATTGTGAAACTTGCCTTCTTTTAATTCTTTCAGTGTGAATTATGTTGAATGCATAATATGGATGTGGAAATTCTCCTTTTGAATTGACTACAAACCTTTGTAGAAACAGAATCCTCTCAAGAGACTCCAAAACCAACTAATCCTTACAACTCTTCCATTCAAATAAATTAATGCATGTATGCTTATACATAATGCATGTAAATATATATATTATATTTGAATGGATATTGACACACAAATAAAATATTCGGATATCATAGAATAATTACTGAAGATTACAACATGTCAAACAACCAGTGTGTAATTACTTTAACTAAATTAGTGCATGAAATTGAAAAAATTAAGAGAGAAGACTCCCTGTGGTTTGAAGCTAAATACATTATATCACACAAAGACACTAGAGAAACAAACAAACCCAACATAGTTCAAGGAAAAAAGGCACTATTAGACCTAGGGGTGCAACTAACTTAATCTAACCCGGTCTTTAAATCCATGTGGGCGGGTTTGAAAATGTTAAAGCCCGTCCGAATCCGAACCTGAAGTCAACCCAATATTTTTGGGTTGGGCTTGTGTATAGGTCATGCCTGCCGAGCCCTAACCCGAACCCGAGCTCGAATTCCAACTCAAGTTGTATTTAGTATAATACTTAATCTATATATTAATTTATACATAGTTTATATTACTTTATATTTTGTTAATATTACTTTAAAAAAAAAAAAAGGATTTGCTTCCTCTCCTTCAACCTCTTCTTCTTCTTATTCTTCTAATTATGGGTATAAATTAATCCTCTTTGTTATGTTATGTTGGAAAGAAAATCAAGCTTACACTTGTTTGCTCAAAATCCCCTATGTTATTGTCACTTTTTTTCCTCGGGTTGAGCTCAACCCGTGCCTTGATTCGTGGGTTGAGCCCAACCCAATGAAATTGGACAACCCGAACCCAACCCAAGTTTAGAATGGGTTGGGTTGGGTTCACTTATTTGGAACCCGACTAAACCCGAACCCGAATTATAAAGCATGGGTTGACCTTCCAACCTGCCTAATCCACCCGAGTTGTAATTAGACCACATAGCTTGGTTGTTGTGACTCCTCAAATGGCAGAATCACAATATGCTCTTGTGGGTTCACAAAGTCCAGGAACCATGGAAGCCTCTACATGGCCTCTCCATCGTTGTTCTCTCCTAACTCGATCAACCCGAACACTCCTCCAATGTATATATAGATTATATATCTATGGATATTGAAAGACTAATTAAATATTCGAATATTAGAGACTAAGGATTGAAGACCATGAACATACCAAACAACCAGTGTGTAAATATTACATTGATTAGTTTAGTACATAAATGCTTAATTACTAATTTGCACCCAAACTTTTTAATCTTTTTTGTCTCACTTAACTTTACACAGTTTCATCTCTTGATTTTAAATGATGCGTAGAGCTATCTTTGTTGGATAGTGCTCCACTAATTTATACCAAGAGTTTTTGTTCATTGATTTATGATCTTTGATTTATGTTAGAGAAAACTAGGTTTATTTCATTTTTATGTTTAATATATGGATTTTCCAAGTCAGCTTAGGTTTGTATTTTTAAGGGTATTTTTGGTATTTTAGCCTACATAGCTTGGTGGTTGTGGCCCCCAAATGGCGTAATCACCTCATCCCCACCAAATCCCATATGCTCTTGTGGGTTCACAAAGTCCATAAACCATGAAGGCCTTTGCATGGGCTCCATATTGTTCATCTCAAAAGCCTGCCTCTCCACTGCTTTCTGCAGGCTATTTTCTCCAATACTCCTCCACAACATACCATGACTTGTTGCTGCTACTGATCCCGTGCTGGTGCTATTTGCTCCTCGAGAGTCATCATCCTACTGTAAATCTCTTTCAGAATCCGGTTAATCAGCCACTTGAGGTCATTCAAATCAACCATAATCAATCCCTACAGGGACGTTCTAGTCAAATGATGAGGGTAATCTCTTTTTCGCTGTTGCCGTTTCTCTCTTTCTTCAATTGGCCATTGGCCTTCTCGATTCTTTGCCTTAGAAAACTTTTCTGATTCATCATCTTCTTCAACTGCTCCATTTCGAGCATGTTCTTGAATTGAGAAAGAACTCGTTGGACTCCCAAAGGGAAAGGCCAAACCTTTGGTTTAGAATCATATGGACTATAAATAATAGCACATGCTTGAATATCTTGAAGAATGCTAAGTTCATTAACCTTCTTCATTAGACTCTTCTTCCTTTTCTTGAATGCTGCACTTCTAGCAAGTCATCAGTGATGTAGCTCAGTTTCTCCTTGTTTCTTTGCACTTAGAAATAGAGACAATGCAAACTAGGGAAGATAGGATTATAAGCCTTAGTGGCTTTACAACCTATATACGATATATATATATTATACACATATAGAGCTGCAGAATATACCTAATGAATACTAGAAGAAACGTTCAGGATGGCAATTAAAGACTTCTTACAATTAAATAATGCAAAATTAGAGGTGTCAAACGGACTGGGATGACACAAGCACGACATAAGTAAATGGATTGGGCCAAGCCAAATTTTTTAGTCTATTAAGCACGGACACAATTGAATGGGCCGGGCCGGCACGAGCACAACATAAGTAAGTGGATCGGGTCAAGCTAAAGTTTTCAGCCCATCAAGCATGGGCATGAGCACAACATGGACGAAGCACAGCACGAGCACAAAATCGTAATTATAAGTGTGCTATTTTGATTGTAGTGTGAAATTTAGGCTAGGGGATTCTGTTAGAAAAATCAAAATTGCAGTATGATTTAGAGAACTTATTAGTGTGAGTTGGTTGGATGTCTATGCAATTTTTTTTTTTCATGGGAATGCTTGTTTTTTTTTCCTTTCTCTGAGATGTTACTCAGGACACTGCTTGTCCAGTATCAAATGTTGGTTTTACATTGATGCTTGTTGATTTTCATTCGTATATCCATTAAACCATAGATTTTGTCATATCATTAAAAGAGGGTTAATTTTTCTTTGCTAATCCTCAGCCTATTTTTGTTTAGTTCTTTGAAGCTGTTGTTTTTGTTTTTGTTTGTCTGTCAATTTTCTGTCCTTCATTTATTTTGTAAACATGTATTGTCATAATTAACGCACTATATCTTCACAGTTTGTATTTCTATTTTTATCCTAAGGTATATTAGCTGAGTTTTCCACTATATAAGCATTTTAGCTTAAGCAATGCCACACGTGCAAGAGGCGTATGGGAGTCTGTTGTCTCACATTGAAAAATTATAGGCTTGTGTAAGTGCTTATAAGGGTTTTGGGTTAGAAGCTCCGATTTTGTTTGTATTTAAGGCGTGCTGTCATCTTCTATTGACCTCATGAGAATATATGAATATGTGAGATAATATTTGGATTTTAGCCCACATATCTTGGTGGTTGTGACCCTAAATGGCATAATCACCTCTTCCCCACCAAGCCCCATATGCTCTTGTGGGTTCACAAATTCCATGAATCATGAAGACCTCTGCATGGCCTCCATATTATTCTTCTCAAAAGCCTGCCTCTTACAAGCTATTCTCCCTAGTACTCTTCCCCAACATTCAACGAGATCATTCAAATCAACCGTGCTCAATCCCTGCAGGGACTTTCCGGGAAAATGATTCGGGTAATCTCTTTTTTGCGGTTGTACTTTCTCTCTTTCTTTAACTGGCCTTGGGCATCTCAATTGTCTGCCTCATAAAACTCTCCTAATTCCCATCTTCTTCGACTGTTCCATTTCCCACATGGTTTGCAAGAACTCGTTGGCCTCCAAAGGCCAAACCTCATATGGACTAGAAATAATAGCACATGCTTGAATATCACAAAGAATGCTAGGTTCCTTAACCTTCTTTCTTTTCTTCACACAAAATTCATGATAATGCAAACTGGGGAAAATAGGATTATAAGCCTTAGTGGCTTTGGTTAAGCTGAACAATCTATATACCATATATGTACATAGGATATATATAGAGTAGTAGGTTATACCTAATGAATACTAGAAGATACGTTTAGGATGAGAATTAAATTTTGCAAGATTAGAGAAGTCAAATGGGCCAGGCCAACACGAGTACTACAAAAGTAAATGGGATAGGCTGGGCCAAAGTTTTCAGCCCATCAAGCATAAGCATGAGCACAACACAGACGAAGCACAACACAAGCACAAAATGAACCCAAACTACGCATGATTCATTTAAATTATTTTTTCCCCTTTTAGAAAACTTCTCAAGAGTAAAATTAAATTTTTAAAGAAAAATATTAATATTTAATTATACAAAAGAAAAAATAACATAAGTTAAGTTTCTAACCCTAAAAAGCCAAAAAGAAAAAAGTGCTCATGGGCTAGCCTGTTTAAGGCACGATAAGAAAATGGCAGGAGAATCATGTTGAATGCATAATATGGATCTGGAAATTCTCCTTTTGAGTAGACTTCCTTCAAAATAGGCTACAAAAATTTGTGGAAATAGAATCCACTCAAAAGATTCCAAAACCGACTCTTCCTTTCTTATGAATTAAAGTATGCTTATAAATACATATATATTGCATCTATATAGAGTCTATTTCCATGGATATTGAAACATAAATGAAATATTTGAATATCGTATAATAATGATTGAAAATAGAGAAACTAAGAGAGAAGATACCCTACAGTTTGAATCTAAAGTGAATAAATCACACCAAAGACAATAGAGAAACAAACAAACACTAAATGGTTCAAGGTGAAAAGCCATTTGTAGCCCACATAGCATGGTAGTTGTGATCCCCAAATGGTCGAGTCATCTTATCGCCACCAAACCCCATATGCTCTTGGGTTCCCAAAGTCCGTGAACCAGGGAGGCCTCTGCAATTTGTTCTCTCTACTCCTCAGCACTCCATGATTTTTTGCTGCTTGTGCTACTTGGACTTGGTTCTTATTATTAACCTCCTCCCTGATATTCCTTGTGAATATCCTTCAGATTCTGGTCAATCCGGCACCAGAGATAATTCAAATCAACCATGCTCAATCCCCTAAAGGGGCTTTCTGATCATACTCTGGAACATGACGCAAGTCATCTCTTTCTCGTGGCTGTCCCTTCTCTGTTTCATCAGCTATCCATTAGCCTTCTCGATTCTCTGCCTTAGAAAACTCTCCTGGTTCACCATCTTCTTCGACTGCTCCATTTATATAATGGTATTGAATTGAGCAAGAAATCATTGGATTCCCAAATGGGAAGGTCAAACCGTAGATTGGGAATCATATTGACTATAAATAATAGCACATGTTTCAATACCACAAAGAATGCTAATGATGTAGAAAGGGGTTGGGCAGCAAGGTTTAAATAAACTAGAGGAAACAAAACACAGCAAACAGAAACAAAAGATATATAACTGGAATCACTCCAGCTCTTGTGCAACTTGATAAGCCCTCTCTAAAGAATTGATATCATGAGGAATTAACTCTCTTTGAAGTTCAGAACGAAGGCCTGATCTAAAACGTGAAAGAGTCACCAATCGATCTTCTCTTACTTCACATCATAGCATAAATTCTTCAAATTTTGAAATATACTGAGCGACTGACATGTTGTCTTGACGAAGAGTCTGTCATTCATCTATTTTGTTGACACGTGCCCTAACAATTAATACACTATATCTCCAAAATTTATATTTCTATTTTCATACTTACACATTTAAAAAGAAAAAAAAAATAAGAGTGGCTCTATTGACACCCACCACTTTCTCTGTCAAACTAAGATCTCAAGCTCTTTCCCTTCATTCAACCTGACTTTTCATTCCTCTTTGATGGCAATGCATGAGGGATAATTAGGGCTTTGCTGGTGACTTTCACACGGTCAAACCTTTTAACAACATAAGTTACACAATATACCCGCATCTTGTTTAAGGGGTTTTAAAAAAGTGCATTGAACTTTATTAATAACACCATTTTTAATTTGTTACATATGTAGGGTGTATGGATGTCAAGTACTATTGAAAAATGAACTAATTGTACACGTATTATAATTTGAGTCTTTTGCAACACCAAATTGTGTTACCGGTCACGTAGAAATCTTTCCCCAGATGCCACACACATGTTTCGAGGAAAAACACGAACACAAGAGGTACTTTTTTTTTAAGCTACACAAGAGGTACTCTTCTTAATTAATCTTAAAAACTGAAATCTATAATTTGTCCAATTATATATTAATTATGGGAACAAGATATCACATATAGCTACCATCCACACAAAAGGATCTTGGGGTAGATCAATAGGTTTAAAAAGAAATGAGGCCTTGTACACAGTTTACTATAAGAATGAAGGACCATTATATCTCATACAGAGCTACTTGGATCTAGGGGTTGATGATCTTTTAGAGTTACTTGTATGTGTTGTATGAATGGGGAAGAGTGTAGGGATTTTTACACCCCTAATCCCAGCTCTATAACAAGTAAGACCAACAAGAGATAACAACCAAATCCAAATAGAGTCACAAATTTCAGAAATATTCTAGGTCACAACACAAGCAAAACCCAAAACAATAACAATCAAACACAAAGACACAAGATATATAGTGGTCACTCAATGTGAGCTACATCCACTTGGTCTAGGGGTTTCACTATATGAAGAAGAAGAGTACAAGATTACACAAGAGTTCTCACTCTCAATCTCAAGCTATTAATACCACAATATCACAATCTCACCTTGAGAATTACAAAATAGGAAGAACACCCAAGCTCTTTCTAATTTTTTCTGAAAGATTACAGCGGCAGCACCAACTTCTTCCTCTCTCACGTGAGGGAGTTGCCTGAATCCTAATACAAATTATATTGAATTGGCATTTTATCATTATTTAAACCTTTTTCGAAAGTCAAACACAATTTAACACAAACATACACATATGCACTAGAAAGTATGGGGATTATAATTTACAAGCTCTACTATGGAAAAATTCGTTATGGCCACAATCTTGCCACAATCTCTGCCACAAGCTTTTATTGGCAAACATTTGTTGAGTTGGGGAGTCTGCCCCCTATAGGTCTCAGGCTAATTCGTCCCTGCTAATGACTTTTATGTCCCAGGTGTTTGGTTTTTAGGAGTCTTTGGACCATCTCTTTAAAGGTTGTAGATCCTCCTTGCAGATTATTGATATTAAGGATAATAACTGATTTATTAGTTGTCTTAATTAGACTAGTTTTGTTAATTAATCAGTTGTAACAAAACTAAAAGATTGACAGGTGGCACCATCTAGAGGATGTTGTTGAATGGTTGAGATGAGATATAGGCTTTCTCTCTCTTATTATGTCTTTTCTGTTGTATCGGCTAGTAGCCTCTTTTTCTTTGAGGGCATAACAGAAAAAAAAGTAAGATATAGATATTGGGTGTAACCACAACGTGTGCTACACAATTTTGATCCATCTTCTTCCTTCCTTTCATTCTCTGTATTTTCTAGATTATTGAGCTTAAAATTCAACATGGTATCAGAGCCCTAGGTTCAAATTGTGGACTGGGCGTTGATTACTATGAGAATTACGAGAGAAATCCAACGAGAAAGCTCTTGTTTCAGTCATGGCAGGATCTGGGAATGGTGAGCTAAGGGCTCCCATTTTTTATGGAACTGAGTTCGATTACTGGAAAGTAAGGATGGTCACAATCTTCAAATCACAAGGTCTCTGGAAATTTGTTGACAAAGGGATCATAATCCCAGCATCAAAGAAGAACAAAGTTGGAGAATCGATCAGTGTTGATGGAGATGAAGAAATTGATCCTTACCTTGAGGGTCAACTCATGAAAGATGCTAAAGCACTCGGTATTATCCAAGGTGCTGTGTCTAAAGAAATTTTCCCTCGTAATGTGAACCAGGAGACATCAAAGGGAGCTTGGGATCTGCTCCAAGGAGAGTACCATGATGATGAACAAGCAAGGTCGGTGAAGCTACAGGGTCTGCGACGAGAATTCGAATATATGAGGATGAAGGTGAATGAATCTCTTGCTGACTATTTTAGCAGATTTTTTGACTTAACGAACCAAATGGAAAAATATGGTGAAATTCTATCTCACCAAAGAATGGTACAGAAGGTTTTGATAAGTTTATCTAAGATATATGACCCAATGTGCGTTGTAATTGAAAGGACAGTAGATTTAAACACTGTTTCTGTGCATGAAGTTGTGAGATCTTTGAAGAGTTATGAATTGAGGCTTAACAGAGATGATGAGGATTCCATGAACTATGAAGCATGAGTATCTCTCCAAATACCCAGAATATACAGAACAAATTTTTTGGGTATGATGGCCGGTGGAAGAAAGGGTCAACGAAATTGGAAGGGAAAACCCAGAAAATGGGAGAACAAGAATCAAGTAAACACAAAACAAGGTAATGTTGTTAATGGTGAGAAGCCAAAGTGTAAGATTTGTGATAAATCACATTTTGGAAAATGCTGGTTCAAAGGGAAGATTAAGTGTCACAATTGTGACAAGTTTGGTCATGTAATGGAGTGTCATCAACCCAGAAAGAAAGGTCAGGTTGTGAATTATGCCAACCAATTGCAAGACATTGCCACTATGTTCTATGCTTGTCACAAGGCCTCTGTGCAAAAGGACAGTAACATGTGGTACCTGGACAGTGGCTGTAGCAACCACATGACCAGTTGTGAATTCTTATTGATCAATATAGATCGAAATGTAAGGTGCAAAGTTAAAATGGGCACTAGTGATCTTGTTGAATCGACTGGCAAAGGAACTCTGGTTGTTGAAACTAAGAATGGCACCAGAAGCATTCCTGAAGTCATGATAGTGCCAGGACTTGATGAGAATCTGTTGAGTGTAGGGCAAATGATTGAACATGGCTATTGGGTGATGTTTGGGGATTTCATGACCTGCATATATGGAGATAGGAGTATGCAGGAACCAATTGTCACCCTTCAAATGAAGGGAAATCGATGCTTCCCCCTTTCATTTGAAAGTGTCAATCCCATTGTGGCAAACAAAGCCACAATTGTTGACTCATCCTGGAAATGGCACAGGAGGTTTGGTCACTTGAATTTTGAAAGTCTAAGATTGTTGCAAGACAAAGAAATGGTGAAAGGGCTGCCAAAGCTAGCAGATAGAGATCATGTTTGTGAAGGCTGTGCAATTGGAAAAGCACATAGAGAACCTTTTGATAGGGACAAGGTTGGACGAGCCACAGAAACACTAGAATTGGTACACTCAGATGTGTGTGGACCTATTACTGAAACCATTGGTGGAAATAGGTACTTTATCACTTTCATTGATGATAAGACAAGAATGTGTTGGGTTTACTTTCTAAAATACAAGTCAAATGTATTCTCAGTATTTAAAAAATTTAGAGTAATGGTAGAACTGCAATGTGGTTGCAAACTGAAGAAGTTGAGGAGTGACAGAGGTGGAAAGTACACTTCAAGATTTTAAGAAATTCTATGAAGATATTGGGGTTGAGAAACAATTGACTATAGCCTATTCCCCTCAACAAAATGGAATTGCTGAGAGAAAAAATAGAACTGTTGTGGAAATGGCCAGAACCATGTTACATGAGAAGAAAATGCCACTTATGTTCTGGGGAGAAGCAGTGAATATATATTGTTGTCTACATCCTAAACAGATGCCCTACGCGTGCCTTAGAGCATAGAACACATTTTGAAGAGTTTAGTGGAAGAAAGCCAGGAGTGAAGCACTTAAAGGTCTTTGGATGTGTCTACTATACTCACATTCCATCACAACAAAGGCAAAAGCTGGATGAAATTGGACAGAAAGGGGTATTTGTTGGTTATGGGACTAGGGAGAAAGGTTATAGGATTTTTTATCTGAAGAGCAACAAAATTATAGTTTCAAGGAGTGTTATCTTTGATGAAAATGCATTGTGGAATTGGGAAATTGAAGAAACTCAATATGTCAATGTACCATGGGACAAAGAAGTTCAACCTGTTGGCAATAAGATCGAAGGTTACACTGCAGTATCTGTGCAATCTCCTCAGACTCACTCTGAGACTCAAGACTCATCTTCAAGCACTCCATTAGATGTTGGACAAGGGCCTAATTCATCAGATTTTGGAAATGGGAATGGAATCATACTGTCAGAGACATATGACTGCACTCCTTTAAAATGGAAGGATTTAAATGAAGTTTTTGCTCAATGTAAGCTAAGTGTAATTGAACCTGAAAACTATATTGAGGCTGCAAAAGACCATGCATGGCAAAAGGCAATGGATGATGAAATTGCCATGATTGAAAAGAATCAGACTTGGGAGTTGACAGACAGACCAAGTAATAAACCTATTGTAGGAGTGAAGTGGATATTCAAAACAAAACTCAACCCGGATAGGACTATACAGAAGCACAAAGCAAGGCTTGTGGCTAAAGGCTACACACAGAAGCCAGGGGTTGATTTCAATGAAACTTTTGCTCCTGTAGCACGGTTGGACACAATCAGAACTCTGATTGCATTGGCAGCCAAGAGAGGATGGAAATTGTACCAACTCGATGTTAAATTAGCTTTTCTAAATGGTGTTCTTGAGGAAGAGGTTTATGTGGATCAACCAAATGGTTTTGTTGTCGAGGGAGCTGAACACAAGGTGTACAGATTGAGAAAGGCATTATATGGCCTTAAACAAGCTCTAAGAGCTTGGTATGGAAACATTGATGCTCATTTGCAGCAGTGTGGGTTTGAAAGGAGTCCAAGTGAGGCTACTCTCTATGTCAAAAAGGATCTATTCTCTTGATTTTGTGCACGCGATGAGACTAGGATCCTTACTCAATCGCAACCCTCCTCCAATGTATATATGTATACATAGATTACATCTATTTTCATGGGGATTAAAAGACTAATTCAATATTTAAAGATAAGAGAATGAGCCCGGATGAGTCATGACCATGAGCATGCCAAACAACTTTAATTCACTCAATACTTAAAATTCAAGAAATTAAAAGAAAAGAAAGCATGTGATTGGAAGATAAATCACTCAGACACTAAAGAAACAAACAAACTCAGTTCGTGAACCATGGAAGCCTCTGCAAGGCCTCCATATTGTTCAGCTCAAAAGCCTGCCTCTCCATTACCATCTGCCTCTCCATTGCTGCCTGCCTCTCCATTTTTATCTGCCTCTCCATTGCAACCTCCCTCTCCATTGCTTCCTGCACACTGTTCTCTCCAATACTCCTCGGCACTCCATGATCTGCTGCTCTTGTAGAAGCCCCTGCTGGTGCTACATGGACTTGGTTTTTTTTTTCTGAGCCTCCTCCTTGAGAGTTGACATCTTGCTATGGATCTCCTTCAGGTTCTTGTCAATCACCCACCCGAGATCTCTCAAATCAATCTTGCTCAATCCCTGCAGGGACTTTCCGGTCAGACTTTGGAACATGGTAAGGATCATCTCTTTTTCGCGGTTCTCCTTTCTCTCTTTCTTCAATTGGCCATTACCCTTCTCCAGCCGATGCCACAGGAAACTCTCCTGGTTCATCATTTTCTTCGACTGCTCCATTTCCGGCATAATATTGAATTGAGCAAGAACATGTTGGACTCCCAAAGGGGAAGGCCAAACCGCAGGCTCAAAATCATATGGACTATAAATAATAACACATGCTTGAATTCCACAAAGAATGCTAAGTTCCTCTACCTTCTTCATGAGACCCTTCTTCCTTTTGTTGAATGTTTGTCTTCTTTTTGAGTCGTTAGTGATGTAGCTCAGCTTAACCTTCTTTCTAGCCATGGCCCGGCACTTTGGAATCAAGAAAATGCAATCGAGAGGGAAGATGGAATTATATGTCTTAGTGGCTTCGCTGAACCTGAACATCCTATATATATACACACACACACAGAAATGCAGTAGTAGGGTATACCTAATGAATACTAGAAGATTACGCCAGGATGGAAATTAAAGACTGCTGACAAATATTATGCAAATGCTAGATTTACTACAGCTTTCATACCATATGTATACTATCTCTAACAGAGGTGAGGGCCTGAGGCCCATCTTTATTAGAGATGTGGTACACATGTGAAACAAAAAATGTGATACAAATACTTCCATATTTGATGATTATGGTGTTAATGCCTAATAATTCTTTTTGATTTTATCTAAGAATTGGACATTATCTGATATGATTGGCCATTAAAAAAAAAATCAAGGTCTAAAGTAGTCTAGGTGGTGAGTGGATTGAAAAAAAGGGTTACATTTAGGTTAAGTTATTAGTTCGGGAAATGGGATTTTCACATAAATGGTAATTATAAGTGAGTTATTTTGATGATAATATGAAATCTAGGGTAGGGACAAAGTTGCAATATGATTTAGAGATTTTCTTAATCTGAATTGGTTGGATGTTGTGTGATCTTTTTTACATTGGACTATTTTTTTTTTTTTTTTGACTGAGATGTTATCCATGGGAATGCTTGTCCATTATCCACCATTGGTTCTATCTAGACGCTTATCTGTTAATTTTCATTCATACAGGCATTAATGCATATATTTTTCTTTTTGCACACCCCCACTATCTTATTTTGTGAAATTACTTAATTGACACAAAGAGAAATTACCTTAAAGGACCACCCACATCATTTGAAAACAAAAAAAAAAAAAAACCTCTCCTTACACACTCCAAACCCAACACTCCTAAACCGCAACTACACACCCCACCCTCAACCTCACCTCAAACCACAACCAAAACACACCCCACCCGTGACCCCACCTTCATCCCAAAATTGTCGACACCCACCTCCTGCCATCAACCCACCTTCATCGCCGCCTATGCATCCTCTCCCCACCATAGCCATTGGAAGTTGGAGGCATGCCCTAACCTAAAATTTTTGGATTTGAATGTAAATCTAATGCTTTCTTATCTAATTTCAATTGGTTAATCAGTCCTAATACCTTTTTCGTCTGTTTGCGATGATTTGAAGTGAAGTTTTTTAGAGTGCAAGAATGAATTTTCTGTTTACTCATTTTCGGATTCGCATATCGTTCGGCACTAGTCTGCTGAACATTTCGGTTTCATTTGGTAGTAAGCTGTCGAATCTTTCAGTTTCGTTCAGTAATAAGCTGCCGAACGAAACTGAAAAGTTCGACAGCTTACTACCGAACGAAACCGAAATACTTGGTAGACCAATGCCGAACGACCTGCGAAACCCTATAACTCAAACTCGAAATTTCAATCTTGAAACCCAAAAAATCTGCACTCCAAATTATCTCAAACAGAAAAAAATAAGTCTTGGGATGGATTAACTAATTTAAATTTGATAAAAAAACCTAGATTTGCATATGAATTAAAATAATTTAGCTTAAGGCATAATTATGAGTTGACAACAATGACTATGGTGTTGTTGTAGTAAGGTGGTGAGACCACCAACGGCGGATTGACAGTAATTAGTTGACGACGACTTCGACGGTTGAGTTGACGGCGGTGGTGACGGCTCCGATGATGATGTTGGTATACAGGGGTGTGTTCTTGGCTAGGATTGGGTGGGCGTGAGGTTGGGGGTGGGAGTGTGTATTGTCTGAAAGGGTTGAGTAGGTGTGTATATATTGTTTAAATAGATTGGGTGGGGTATGTAAGAGAAATTTAGTAAGATTAATAAAATTGGGGGTATTTTGGTAATGAGAGGGGTGTATTAAAGAGAAATTTTACATTTTAAAAAATGATAGGCGGTGTGTAAGTGAAAAGTGTGTGCAAAATGAAAAAAAAGGGTATGCAAATAGAAAAAAAAATGGTGTGCAAATAGCAGCTCTCTTCTAAATTTATCCTCAGACATTTAAAAGTGACTGCTGCTACACGCCTACACACACATTTCTTCGGGGTTGGACCGCCAGCGACTGGCTGTAGAGGCAGGGGGTGGGTCGGTCCTTGGGGTTTAAATACTCTTTCTTTTTTGATTGTGTGATAAGGAGATTTTTAAATGTGTTTGGGTATTGAAAAAAATTAAAAAATTAAAAGCAATAGGGCACAAGCTGAGAAATTTGAGGATGTGAGAATACAAGTGGTCTTAAAATAATAAGAGTGGCATTATAGGAAAATTTTAGTGTCCCACTTTAAAGAGAAATTATTATGTATGACCGATATACTGGAACGTGGTATAACCAATTCACATGTTGTAATATGGGTATACATTATTAATATTATACCCTATAAGTATAAACTCATTTTCCACCCATATTATAACACATGAATGAATTACACCACATGACAGTATATTCATTATACTTAATAATTTTTTCACTTTGCACTGATAAAATAAAATTTTGAAATACTATGAGACTTAAATTTTCAAAAAGTTGTAATGTGAGGCATGTCGTCAAAAATTTTGGTTAATTTAAGTTCAATGCCACACCCATGAGGTGTGTGCCACTTTGCGCTCTAAATATAAAAAAAAATTATATTCTTTGGTACGTACTTGAGGATCAGGGCTTTTATGGTGTTTTATATGATGTTCAATGTGTCGAAACCTTTTAACAACATCAGGTTGCACAATATACACGCGTCTTACAACGTGCACTGAACTTTATTAATAACCTCTAATTTGTTATATATAGTGCATGTGTATGAATGTACGGTACCTGAAATCCTCACATGAACTAACTGATATCTAATATGATTCGGAATTATCACTGAACACTTACATATAGGAAAACATAAATAAAAAATGTACTTTTAACTTATAAAGTAATCTTAATAACTGAAATCTATATAATTAAAAGTAAATGATTCATATTTAATAAGTCTACTTTCAACTTCACTGCATCATTAACCTACTTAATGGTTCCTATGTAAAAAAAGGTTCACCTAAAACTTTACAAATGATAAAGAAGTCCTAAATTTGGAGGAGGTAAACTAAAAGGTTGACCGATCAGTGTGTTATACTGCTATTTGTATATATTTTTTAACCCCTTACCTAATAAGGTGATATATAGTAGCGTGTAAATTTGTCTCTGTTGAGCCTAGAATTTAGGATTTAGCTTTGAAATTTTGGGCTTTTGTGCCAAACGACCCTAGATCGATTGGCATACCTTTGTTATTATTATTTGTAATTGTCACTCGAAGTTATTATTAATTACTATCAAATAGTAGTAATGGTTGTTTATTGTAAACTGACTAATGGTAGGTCACAAAATTAGGGTGTATGTGACTCCATAAGCTTTAAGTTTTATATTTTATGTTGATTTATTTATTTTTTCACATGTTCATGTAACAAAAACACAACAATTATATTTATAAGTATCATTTCATGTGGTCTTTGGGTTGTCACTGAAAAAAAGTGACAATGGTTGTGATTGATGGACACTAACAACATTTTAGGACACTGATCCAAGGATTTTTCTCAAGTTCCTAGTAGAAGAGGGCTATGGAGTCAATATTCATGAGTCTCTTACTCATTTTTATTAGAAATAATTACTCTAAGATGCATGATAGTCATACCATTTACCCTATAATACACCTATTTTGAAAATGTAACAATAATCTTAAATTTTTAACAATTAAGTTAGTCACCTAACCTACTTGCCACGTACATTCAACACGGATTTCAGACTCCTGTGCCTTCCAGAACCATGGGTTTTCAAGCTTGTTGCGATCTTCTTCTCTCTTCTCCATTTCTCTTCGATGATTTCGCACAACGATTTTCTTTGATTTTGCAGATCGATCTTCTTCTCTCTTCTCAATTTCTCTTCGGTGATTTCGCACATCGATCTTCTTCAATTTTGCTGTTCGATCTTCTTCGATTCGTGAGTCAATCTTGTTCCTCATCAATTGTTGAGTTTTAAGGTATGTTTGGCTTTAAATTTATGATTAATTTCTGTTTCTATTATCGTTTTTTATTTTAATTGTTTCTTTTATTTCGATTTTGATTTCCAAATTTGTAGATTAATATTTACCCTTATTTCACGCTCAAATTTATAGTTGATTGCATTGAAATTGATTTTGTACATTTATTTTTGTTGTAGCTACAATTTCAGTTTGCAATTTCAGTTTCAATTTGATTTCCAAGTTTACAAATCAATACTTACCTCTATTTCATGTTCAGATGTGTAGTTGATTGCATTGTAATTAATCTCCATAATCGATTTTGCATATTTATTTTTGTTGTAGCTACAGTTTCAATTTGATTTCGATGTTTGATTTCCAATTTTGCATATTGATATTTGCCAACATTTCATGCTCCAATTTGTAGCTTATTACATTGAAATCAATATCTATAATTGATTTTGCATATATATTTTTGATGTAGCTACAGTTTCAGTTGTAGCTTCAAGTTCAATTTCATTTTTTGTTTCTGTTGTAATTTCAATTGTAGAAATTTTTAAATTTGATGTACTAATTTGAATATGAAGTCACAGGAATTCTTAAAATTCTTTGTTACCGTAATAGTTTCAGAAAAACTTTCTCTTATTTTGTGTTTTTTCGTCCTTTTATTGGTGTGCATATCTAATGCTTTTTTGGAAGGTGGTCCGAGCAAATGAAAAGGAAAATAAGGGTGGTTGTTAAATTTAAATCTTGTCAGTACCTTATAATTAAGGCACTTTTTTTATTATGGAGACTTAGAGTCCAGTCCATTTTATGAGTCTTTATTAGACTAAGACCGATGTCCGAAGTTAAAACCTGCAACTTTTACAAAGCTCACTATATACCCTAGGAGGGAAAATATGCTTTAAATCGGAGGACTGTATTATGAATTAAAATGATTTTCTTATGAATTAAAATGATTTTCTTATAAATTAAAAGGACTTTATTATGAATTAAAAAGATTTTCTTATAAATTAAAAGGACTTTATTATGAAAAGATTTTCTTATAAATTAAAATGTCTTTATTATGAATTAAAAATGATTTTTTTATAAATTTTAAAACACCTCCGATCTCTATCTATAAATTATTTTTCTAAAAGACTAAAGTCTAATTATCTCTTTTTATTATGACTAGAGAGAAGTGTTAGGCCTATAGAAGGATCGATTGTTTCATCGTCCAATAACTTCTTCTTTTTCCTTTTCTTTTTTAATGGAAAATTCTCCTTTTTCCCAAGAGCTACAATTCAATATTTTTTTAAAACTTATCTCCTATAATGCTGTCATTTTGAGGGAGCACACTTAAAAAGATGACTGCCCTCCTCTTCTTACTACACACCCATATTACTTTTGTTTCTATACAATTTCTCATTACACACCTTTAGATTTACAAATTATCCAAGATTAAAAAATAATAATAATAAAAAATAAAAAATAAAACCTAAACCCAAGCTACCCATCCAACCACCCGCCCTTGCCCCATCTACTCCACCGTAGGCCACCTCCTCTCTGTCTCTGTCTCTCTCTGTCTCTCTCTCTCTCTCTCTCCCTCCTTCACTTTCCTCTTTTTTTTTTTCCTTACCCACTCTCTCTCATTAAGTGCCCTCCGTGCCCGACTTAAGGGAGGTCGGTGACCATGATGTTAGCGTTTCCGCCCTCCCTTAAGTCTAGCAAGTAGGGGATTCGAAGGAAGAAGGTGGGTAAGGAAAAAAGAAAGAGAGGGAAAGAGAGAAAAAGAATGAGAAAGAGAAAGGTGGCAGGATGAGTGGGTTGAGATTTTTTTAATAATAATTGTCCTTCATGGTCATTTGATATTAGGTTAAAACCAGGGACGGATGCACATACAAGGTTGGGGGGTCGGGCGACCCCCCGGACGGCGGAGCAAGAAGGCTGCGACATCTGGACGGCGACACGGGCGACCCCCCAAAGAGAAGAACGACGACCCCCCAGGCTGAACGACGACCCCCCAAAGAAAAGCTTATCATCCTCCTGGGTGTGTGGCTGCAAGGACACATCCTCCTGTACCTTTTGGGATAACTTCCAATATTCCATTGCTCTTTCACATCCAGAGTCACAGTGTCACGTTTCTAATCTATGTAACTTCCTAAAACTCCTTCATAGCTTTGCATTCGAAACAGGATAAGATTTCAGAATTCCAACCACGAAAAATATTTCATTCAATGGTTCAGAATAGGTGGACTGATTACTGCTTGAGAAAAACATACCTATGACGTCCAGTAAGTATATTGACTGATTTAAGATCCATGCCTTAAATGCAGTGTTGCACATTGTTGGTGAGTTTCTCACCTCCACTCAAGAGGTCTTAACTCTTAACCAGCATCTCAGCCAGAGAGCTCAGGATTGATTTTCAATGATCTGCAAAGCTTCTCATACTTCTTATTACTACTCAACAAGCAGCAAAAAGGCGCCACAAAATACAAGTAGATATAAACCTACGTAACAGACTACCACCGGAGCCGGTCACCTGCCCGGTCCCCAAAAAATTTTGCCGCCGCTTCGCGGCGTCAAGCTCTACCTAACCATGACCCCCCAAGTTGAGGATCCTGGATCCGTCCCTGGTTAAAACAGTCATTTTATAAATTAAATGGGAGGAGTATGCAATGAAAAGGGAGTGTTCAAATAGCGGTCTTTCTTAAAAAAATTATTGCTTGGCTCCCATGCAGATCACTCGACCAATTTTTGAAAAAGGTTGAAACACAGCCAAATAAAAAATTAAGTTAAAACTCAATCTATTTCGCACGCGTGGGCCTGGACGCTGAAAACAAGCTATCGAGTGCTTGGTAGCTTGCTGAGAGATCGGAAGATGCAGATGCACCCTGCCACCAGATATGCACAGAGATCTCCTCTCCTTCTTCCTTCTCTCCTTCTCTCCTTTTCTCCTTCCTCCTTCCCAAGCCACCAGATCTGCACAGAGATCTCCTTATCTCTTTTCTCCTTCCTCCTTTCCCAGCCACCAAATTTGCACCCACCCATCGCCCGTGCCGCTCAGATATGCGCCCACCCACCGCTTGCGCTAGTCGGATTTGCGCCCAACTTAAATGCATAAAGTATTTATGTTGTGATTTTGTGATTGTTGTTGGAGATCACCTTGGAATGTATGTTGTATGCTCGGATCTGCGCCCACTTTAGATTTGCGCGCACCTTGGAGTGTATGTTGAAGGCATTTCTGCGCTCACTTGTGATTGTATGTTGTATGCTCGGATTTGCGCCCACTTTATATCCCAATCAAGTCAAATATTTATCTATACTAATAGTGTTAGATAATTATGTTGTGATTTTGTGATTGTTGTTGGAGATCTTGTTGGTGGTAAAATCTTGTGATAAATGTGATTATCATAAGATTTTTTCATTATCTAATTAGATTTTCATTAGTAAAATCTTGTTGTTGGTGGTAAATGTTGTGTTAGATAATCAAATTTTCTTCTAATAATTATGTGTTAATTTAAGATCTTGTTGGATTTGTTGTTGTTTAATGGAGATCTTGTTTTGCTTTTGTTTTTTCACGATTAATTAATTTGGATTTTGATCCCACATTTACCAGAAAGTTGCAGCAGATCTTTATTCAATCCAGATCTTGTGCTCAGATCTTAATTCAATCCAGACACAAATCAACCATGTGTCTGGCGACCACAAATTCAACAACATGTGTCTGGCGACTACAAATTCCACAACATTTGTTTGGCGACCACAAAATCTACAACAATCAGATATGAGTTTCTCCTTAAATTCCACAACAATTAGATTTGAGTTTCTTCAACAATTTGATGTGGTTGTCGGTGTTCATGGTGCAGATCTGGGTTTAGAGATGACTTTCTCCCTCTCTCCCTTCTTCCCCCTTCAAAACCAGATTTGGATTCAATAGAGATTCAATTCTAAATCTGGATTCATTGTATAGATGGAGTAATGAGGTAATGGATTCAATGGATTAGTTCAAGCTTCTTGTTTGGGTTGTCGCTCTCCATGACTGCTGCAAGAAGAAGATGGAAGAGGATTTGGCAGCTGCAAGAACAAGGTTGAGGAGCTGGTGGAATTTTTTGTGGATTATATGGTAGACTGTGGCGACTAGAAATTCCACACAAGGAATATTTTGGTCTCAAAAAAAGTGAAAGGATTAGAAAAGTAAGTGTTTGAGAATTTGGTCAAAATAACTTAAGTTTGATGAAAAGATATTATTTAATTAAATTACCCAAACTAAGCTATAAGCCTATAATCACTGTGGATGCAGTGGTTTTTTTTTTTTGATAAAAAGTCACTAGGGTCCTATTGTGTTTGGAGAAAAACCACTGTCATGCCACATCACACTCAACAATGGACTTTGCTACTGTAGCAAAATGTAAAAACCCACTGTATAATGTGTCAATGGCTAAGTTTGGTCTGGGTCCCACGCTTTTTTCCGAAGGCCCTTGTCTCACAATGCATTGTCAATCGGCAAGTCTTGTCGCCCTCAATGCTTAACATTGATATCTGGTTTTGCATAGCCACACCTAGGGTTGCCCATTGGTTTGGTATTTACCGAATCGACCGACTACCGATCGAAATTTTTTGGTTTGGTAAATCGATTTTAACAAGCCGAAAATCGAAAATCCGAAACTAAAAAATTACCGAAAAAGTTGGTTTGGTTTTGGTAAAAACCGAAAGAAGTTGGTAAACCGACAGATTACCGAAAATTATGACCGAAAGCAACCGAATCGATTATTACCGAAAAAATCGAAATATATACCGAAAAATCCGAAACAATTACCGAAATTTAGTTATATATATTTATATGTAATATTATTACATTAATAATTTAATATGGTTAGTATATGGTTATATATATTTATATGTATTATTATTACATTAATATGCTTAGTATATAGTTTATAGTTTATAATTTATATAGTATATAGTTTATAATACCATATAGTTTATATAAATATATAGTTTATAACTTTACTAACTTTATATAGTATATAATTTATAACTCTATATAGTATATAGTACAAAGTATAAACTACTTATATAATAATGTTTTAATATATAATTTTAGTTATACTTATACCCTATATAAAAAAATTACTAATTAGTATATAGTTTTAGACTTTTAGTTATAACTTATAGTTTTAGACACTTTACCTTATATATTATATATTCTCTATAGTCTATACACTTTATCTTATATCCTAAACTTAAAACTTAAAAGTTAAATACACTAAACTCTATTAATATCCTATACACTATAATTAAAACTTAAAACTTAAAACTTAAAACCCAATTAAGCATACAATTTTAATTTCTAAACACTAAACTCTATACACTAAGTCTATTATTATTTATTAATTACTCTATAATGTTATATATACCTAACATTGTATATGTATATAATATATAGTTATATATATAAAGTTATAAACTAATTATTGCTTAGTAGTTACTATAATTTGATAGTATTTAGTTTATAATACTATAAGACTATAGTTTATATAATTAATAGTATATAATATAGTATATAGTCTATAATACTATAAGACTATAATTTATATATTTGATAGTATATAGTTTATATAATTTATAGTATATAGTTTATAATACTATAAGACTATAGTTTATATATTTGATAGTATATACTACATAGTTTATAATACTATAATTTATATATGTAACATATATAACATATAACATATAGTATTATAGTCTTATATTAGAGTTTAGTATTATGGTATTATAGTCTTATACTATAGTTTATATTAGGGTTTAGGATATTTTTAATTATTTATTTATATAGAAATGTATTACATAAATTAAAACAACTAAAAAACCCCAATCGAAACCCCAATCGAAACCCCAAACAAAACCTCAATCGAAACCCCAATTACCCAAACCCCAATCTTTGTTTTCTTTCCTTTCTTTTTTTTTGCGCCCACCCACCCCTATTCCCCCCCCCCCCGTGACTCTCTCTTCCTCACTTTCTTAGTTTTTCTTTTCATTTTTTTTTTCTTCTTCTCTCTCTTCCCTCTCCTTGCGCCAATCACGTACCTTCTTCGATGAGAACTCTCTCGTCCAGTGGTCGATGGCGACAAGACTAGTCCCAAAAGCTTCCTCTCTCCCTCCTCTCTCTTCGCATGAGCGTTGATTGCCTAAAATCCAGCCGAAAACCCAGAACCCGAACCCATAATCCGGCACTGTTGCAGGCGTTGACTTCCCTTCCAGGCGGCGTCGAGGCTTCCCACCACCCAAGTCTTCTTCCTCTCGACGTCCTGAGCACGATGGTGTGCTCGGATTCTCCATCCGATCAACCATGGCGGCGGATCGAAGCCAGAGATGTCGGAGGCTCCCTCTCTCTTTCTCTCTCTCTGCCTCTCTCAGACTCTCACTCTTCCATCTCTCATCTCTCTAACCCTCGATCTACCCCATAGTCCTCACCTAACTCAGTCGCCGATTTGGAATTGCAGGTAAATCTTGTTTTGATTAATGGTTTTCTGTTGTCTACTTGTGTAGATTTGGCACTGCAGGACTGATTGTATTTTGTGATGAATACCGAAAATAACGAAAAATGCCGAAAATCGAAGGATCCAAAAAATACCGAATACCGAAAAAATCAATTCGGAAATCGGCATCAAAATTGAATTACCGAAAGTTTTGGTAATCGAATCGGTAAGGCCATTTACCGATTCGATCCGACCGATGGGCAGCCCTAGCCACACCAAAGTGCAGTGGCATTTGCTTATATAAATGATCTGTTTCTTATTCCACCCACGTGGGATCCATTTTTATGTTTTTGAAATTTATAACCATTTTTCTTCAATTGTCTTGCTATGTGAAACCCAAATAATCATATATGAAACACTATGTTTGATCCTTATTTACTGGGTAGATGGTTGTAAGTGGCAAAGCTTGGGGATTATATGGTTGAATCCATCTCAAATTCACCTACACAAAATCAAAACTAACTGTAGAAATTCGCCTACACAAAATCAAAACTAACTGTAGGATGATTGATGTATCCAGAAGATGGATGAATAGCATCAATTGGTATGCAATCTTTAGTCCATAATCACTATAAAGATTATAAAAAGCCAAAAAAAAAAAATCAAAGACTATCAAGAAAATCCCAAAGCGTAACCATAGAATACCTAATTTTGAAGAGAAATAGAAAACAATAGTCTACCTTAAAATTGTAGACAGAGGGAGAGATGAGTTATAAGGAATACCTGGGTTCTTACTTCTTAAGCTCCTGGAGAGTGGAAAAACTCCACTGAAAAGCAAGACAAGCAAAAGAGAACTACGCGCGCTGTTGAAAGAAAAGAAAAATAATATATATGATGTAATTGTAAATTGTTTAAATTAGTAAGGATATTATAGGAATTCTAAAAGATTCATTAAACCAAGGAACCAGTTTCGCACTGCTTATTTTGAAAGTGAGTTTTGAAAGCTGCCTCTTAGCAGCTTATTGAAATCTCTACCAATGACTTGAATTTTCCTAAAAAGCTGATATTTATTTTTTTACCAAACGGGCCTGTTGAATAGCTAAATATTGTCACCTTGATTGATATGAATTAAAGTTGCTCAACCAAGGCCTCATTTGTTGTGCTAATTTCTTTGTTTACCAAATTATGCATTTGGTGAACTAGTTTAAGGTCTCATATTAAATACAGACTATACAGTGAAGATTAATGTACAAAGTTTCGTTCATTTGTTGTTGGTTTGGATTGTACTAATGTTAACAATATTCAGGATAATTCCCTTGTCTTCCCTTTTTTCCATTCAGACTGGCTCAACTCCGACTCCCCCCAACCTTGTCCATATTCAGGACACATAAAAACAAAGTGAGACAAGTCACTAGTGATTCCAGCCTAAAGTTACTGGTGCAGTGAGTGTTGCATGCACTTCTGTATTCTAAATCAGTAAAAGTTTCCCTTTTCAAAGATCCCTTAAGAGTACCTTTTGATAGTTACAAAAAATTTCTCACTTGTCATTTTGATAGTTACTGTTTTGTTTGATACTGTGATTTTTGTATAATTGCGTACTCTTCTCATTAATCACAAAGGTATTTATACAAGTACAAGTTACATAAAGCTCGAGCCTCAAGTAATTATGTACATATAAAACTATATATAATTGGTCTAGACCCAAATATAAATATCATCTAACACCCCTTCTCCACAAACTTGGCAGTCCTAGACGGACGAGTTTGGATCGTAACAACAAATAACGTTGGTTGAAAAGAGCTTTGAATTTGGCAGATTTTTTTTAATAAAATTATATAATAAAATTGTTAATAAAACAATTTATTGCCTTTTAGATCAATTTAGCATAATCCATTTTCTTTCTTGTGAGCCCTAGCTATCAACGTGCTGCTCCTTCTTGAAAGTTTATTTGGCTTAGGTCTCCACTAATTTCTCTTTTTTCAACTTTCTTCCATCATCTATCTATTTTTTGTTAAAAAGAACTTGTGGCTCCTTATTCTTAACAACTACTTTTGATTTATTAAACTATTTTTATATTTGTAGTTGTACACAACCAGACATCAAGCCAATATATTTTCTATAAAATATATGGCACACATTAATTATAACTAATATACAATACATATTAAATTGATGACAACGTTTAATATAGGATAATTGATAATAATGAACAAAAGTAGGCCAATTAGACAAATGTAATGAACGTGGAGAATGAATGAAGCAGACCCAGTCAACCACGGTGTGGGTTGTATGCTTGTAGTCTTGTATATATCATATATAACTATATAAGCCCCTACCTTAGGTTGGGTTGAAATTGACTTTATTTTATTCCACATCCAAAAGGACCAAAACACCAAATGCTCAAAGAAGAGAATTCAACGCCAAATGCCGACTTCAGCCGTTTTCACACGGACCACCTTCATGTGGGCCCAGTCGCCACTTCCAAAACGCGTTCACGGTTCAGATCATTTCGCAATCAAGAAAAGTCAAAATAGAAATAGAAACTCTGAAAAAACAAAGCAAATTTATAAACTCAGAGAAACAAAATTAAAGAGAAAAAAAAAATTACCAATATAATAAAAACAGTGACTTTTTTTGTTCTAATCTTGATTTAATTTACTTATGCATTTAAATGCAAGGAAGGACTGTTCCCTATGAAAAAGATTTTTTTTTTAATTTTTTATAACACTACAGGATTCATATGTAAGTCATAAACTTAATGCCTTTTTTAAAGTACTATATACAATTAATTGACTATGTGATGAATGAGATTGTTAATAAATGTGGTTCAAATAATATTATTTTGTGAAATTATGGTACATAAAATCTTATTTCTTACTAGTGAATAATGAAATGGTGTACATAACATTGTTTGAACATAACCAAATGCTTATATATTATTTTTTTGGGATCTGATTAAATTTCTTATTACCATGAATGATGTACGTCTTCCCTTTAGTAACAAGGAATTTTTCTTTTGTCTTCAAATAGAATATAGATATACTCTATAAATTTGTGTGCTAAATTAGTTTTGTTTAACAAATAAATTTAAAAATGTGATAGTATTTAATTTATTTAATTATTGACTCGTTTTGCATATTATTTATTTTTTAATAAGTAAGATATTGACATGTGTTCTTAACATTATTTGTGGCTAAACTTAATTAATAAATTTGGTAACTCTAGTCTGGCTAATATGAAGGATAAAATATGACGGTATTGATTTTACAATCGTGTTAAATTCAACATGTTGTCTCTTATATTTTGTCCCTCATATTAATCATACTCTTTTAGTAACTCTAGTTTGTTGTAAAATAATAAACCATAAAATAAATACAATCTATTTATTATCTTAATTATTTAAAAAAATTGTGATATAGATATATTCAACAATAAAACAAAATAATAATATAGATTGTTTAGAAAAAACGAATTTCTCCATGGTAAAATACAACATTCCAGTTCTAGAAAATTAATCAAATTCCAATTTCGTTGCTGCAGTAAACTATTCATACTTTTGTCTTAGTAATCTCATTTTTGCTTCTTTCTAAATCTTGTTACATTAGTGTGAGATACTGTTCATATTAATACTTTTATGATTTATAAATTAATTTCTAATTTTTTATTTTTGATTAATCAACTATTGTTCGTGACATTTGAATTTATGAGCTTTTTATATGATAAAGAGAAGCGGGTAGCATCTAATAGATTAAATAATCATTGATGTTAATTTCCAACTTTTGGGTGAGCCTTTAAAAGTTCAACTGTATTTTCAAATTAATATTTCAAAACAAAAATTTAAAATGACAGAAAAGTATTTCATTCAAAATGGCCTTTTTTTTTTTCTGAATTTCTGTACATTAATTGAAATTAGAATTATTTTCTGTTCTAAGTGACCAGCCTTTAGAGCAAAATGTTAACTATTGAAAAAGAAATTTACCCATGGCCAAAAAAACAGAAAGAAATTTACCAAAAAACAAATGGAAAAGAAATTTCTTTATCCTTTTTCAACTTTTTATTATTTTTCTACATCCTTCTTTTTATAAAAAAGAAAGGGTTAAATACATTTTTGGTCCACGAACTTTGGGCGGTTTCTCAATTTGGTCCACAAATTTTAAAACGTGACAAAAATAACCCCAAATTATCTAATTTTTGTCAATTCAGGATTTTCCGTCCAAATATCTAACGGAAGCTAACGTGGCCGTTAAACGCTGACGTGGCGCACTGAATGTGCGCCACGTGTCACCTCTTTTATTTATTTTCGGATTTTTTCTATTTTTCTATTTTTATAAACTTTAAAAATTAATTAAAAATAGCTCCGGACTTATAAAAATACACGGAAAATTCCTACAACCTCGTCTTAACTAGTACTAATTTATTCTGGGGCCAAATTACCAATTTGCCCTCTGAGAGTTTCTAGAAAATTTGGGAAGTCCAAATTTATTTTATAGAGGAAAATTTATTTTCCTCTAAGACCTAGAGGTCTTTTGGGTAGAAAGTGTTCACGAGAAATGTAGTGTTAGTTTTTAGAAGACCAAAGGTGCAAACCTCGTATTTTTTTGGAGCTCGGGAGATTATTCTATGAATTTCTAAAGAGTTTAGAGTATTTTAATTTTTTAGAAATAAATTTGGACTTCCCAAATTTTCTGGAAAGTCTTAGAGGGTAAATTGGTAATTTGGCCCCATAATAAATTAGTACTAGTCAAGACGAGGTCGTAGAAATTTTCCGTGTATTTTTATGAATCCGGAGTTATTTTTAATTAATTTTTAAAGTTTATAAAAATAGAAAAATAGAAAAAATCTGAAAATAAAATAAAAGATGTGACACGTGGTGCACATTCAGTGCGCCACGTCAGCGTTTAATGGCCACGTTAGCTTCCGTTAGATATTTGGACGGAAAATCCTAAATTGACACAAATTGGATAATTCAGGGTTATTTTTGTCACATTTTAAAATTGATGGACCAAATTGAAAAATCGCTCAAAATTCGTGGATCAAAAATGTATTTAACCCAAAAAGAAATAAAAGTCCAAGTTTATTTCTAATTTCTAAACAGCAAAAGCTGACGCAAAGAAACATTAGCACCAAACAAGCAAGCTAACCCCGGACAAGAAAGAAAAGCGAGAATAATAAATTATCTTTCTTTCTCTCTCTCTCTGTCTCTGTCTCTCTCTCTCTCCCCTCAAATACTCAAAATTTGCATTGCCTGGGCTTCGATTCTCTCTTGATACTGGGTTCTCACAGGTAGCCTCTTCTTTTTCCCTGAGATCCTGACCAATCTTCAAAGATTCATCGTTCTGATCGCATTCTCTACGTTTTGACCGTTTTGTTAAACCGGGGGTTTTAAGGTTGTGTGTGGGTCTATCAGGTGTATGGCATATGACCATTATCTGGCTAATTCAAGTTTTAATTTTCAATTGTAGTTACTGATAGTTCTTGGGTTTTGTTTTTTCTGTTCAATTTTTGTGGGATTTTATTTTGGAGTTGATTTTAAAGTGTGTTTGGTGGTAATTGTACTTTTTGATGATGATCTGATTGCTAATTCTATTGATTTGGGGTGTATACTTTTATGGGGTTCTTGCTGATGAGCAGATATATGAATTTGTTCAAACCCCTTTTGTTTATTGATTTTGGAATTTCAATATATCTGGATTAAATTCAAAGTAGAAAATCTAGTTGGGTTGGTTTCATTTTAATAATAGGTTATTCCTTTTACATTATTTTCTTATTTGAATTCTCATAGAATGGATGTTATATTTTTGAATTGTGATTTTCATAAGTTTTATCTTGATGGGTTCATAAACTAATTACAGCGTTATAGGAATGAAAGACAAATGATTACTGATAACCAGCTAATTAGTGATCGGTGTCTTATTATCTCCTGTGCATTAATTAGGTTGTCTTGCATTCATCAATTTTAGGACTGTAAATAATTGAACTTGTGTTTGGTTATCTTAGGAAACTTTAAGGATAGAGGACTTGAGTGAAGGGGCATTTGGACATCAAAAATGGCTGGTAATGCAGTGGCCTGTGCCGAGAGGGCAACAAGTGATATGCTGATTGGTCCAGACTGGGCAATAAACATTGAATTATGCGATATTATCAATATGGAGCCTGGGTATCAATACTTTGATTTCCTACATTTCTCTTGCTATTTTTATTTTTTATTTTTTATTTTTTTAATATCTTGCAGTGAATTTTGTATATTGGTCTATCTTAAAATTGTTGAGCACTTATTTTTAAATTTATGCGATGGAGTACTTGTTGGTTGTTTGAGACCTATGCAAATTTTTATTTTTGTACTTTGTTGTTTTTTATAAATTACTTTGGATTCCAATTCAAATTTAAATTCCAATGTATAAAATCAGATCATATTCAGATCTTGCCAAATGCTCACCCATTTTGACTTGTTAACTTTTCTACTTTGAGTGCTTTTAGTTCCATGATACAGATACCCCTTTTCTTTATGCCTGATTCTCTTTTGCATCTTTGTGATGATGTTTTCATGAATTTAACAACGTACTAGCAAGTATTTGGGGTAAATTGGAAACTTAATCAAAAGGAGGCACTTCTTTTTCACTAGATTCTATTAGCATCCTGGTGGATCGGGTTCTTTAGGCATTTTGAACATCTCTTAGCTGAACTATGTGGAAGACTGTTTTTTTTTTTTAATAATTAATTTTATAGATAAATTATAGATTTTATAAATCATGATTATGTTGCCCAAATAATTCCTTACCCATTTTATTATTCATAATGCAAGTATATTGACTTTGCCACTGAATTGGATTGAAATTTGCAGGCAAGCCAAAGATGCCTTGAAGATACTCAAGAAGCGCCTGGGCAATAAAAATCCTAAAATACAACTTCTGGCCCTTTTTGTTAGTATTATTTCTTTTTATTTACAGACTTTCTTGATATGTATTGTGTTCTTATACATTTATTTCTCTTCATAAATTTTGCAAGAACAAAATATTATTTTCCTTTAATTTAATGTTTCATGACCTAAACATTCTGGTGGCCTTCCCATGCCATAAGTTTGCTATCTATGATAGCTCAGTTGTGGTCCCATAGTTACCTTGCTATGTCATCAACAAAAAAGCAGCCATTTCTGAATAATGATTTTTTTTTCCTCTATTACCTATTGGAATATTTGATCCAGGCATTGGAGACTGTCAGCAAAAATTGTGGTGAGCATGTTTTTCAGCAGATCGTTGAGCGTGATATCTTGCATGAAATGGTCAAAATAGTAAAGAAGAAGGTCCTAAATTTTTCTCCTGACCATTTTTTTTTTGTCCTTTTTACTTGTTGCTTCCTCCCCCCTTTTTTGATTTGTGCATCGATAGGATACTAATTTATTTTCTGCTTTGTTATTCTAATTCGATTCTGCAGCCAGACTTGAATGTTAGGGAAAAGATACTAATTTTGATTGATACATGGCAAGAAGCATTTGGGGGGCCAAGGGGACGATATCCTCAATACTATGCAGCATATAATGAACTGAGGGTAATTGGTTTGTCACATATTTGTTAAGCTTATGTTTGTATTATGGCAGCATTTCTAATTTTCCTTTTTGTCCAACTCCATTCTTCCTCTGTAAAGTAGCATGTAGTGGCATGGTTTGGAGAAGTTTTACTTATGTGGTCAGCATCTGTAGAAGTAGCATAACTATTATAATGTTAACAGCCTAAGCCCTTATCAAATTTAGTCTGTACTTTGTATACTGCATATGTACTTCAGCTGTGTCCCTTGGCACTATATTAATAATTTTTTTAACCAACAGAAGGAAGTGTTCCAGCCGCTTGACATTTATCCTCTTTTAATTTTGCCTCATATTTTTCGATCATCTGGGAAAGAATGTGTATAGAGAGAAACTTTTTGGGTTCAAATGGAATCATCTTTGTAGTTATATATTTATGAGATCACCCGTTCGACCCTGCTTGGCCCACTGGTCCAATCACTGACTCTTTACCTTGCCATTTTTCTGGGTTGCTTAATGTATCATATTCTTAAACATTGCTGTTCACATTAAGACCTAATCAAATTAGACTTGCCTTTCTATGATTAACGAGTATCAAACTTGTCCAGCTCAAGTGCCTTTAAGTTTTGATGGGTGGGGGTAAATTGTGTTGTGCGAACAATGAAATTATCAGAAAATTTATGGAGGAGAAAAAGTTGTCTACTTATGTCACTATGTATGTGATTTAGATCATTGGTTTTCAATTTTGGTTGGTTTTGTTGTTGTTGCTGCTGTTTGTGCAGTGTGTGATATATATATATGTATATATATATATATAGAGAGAGAGAGAGAGAGAGAGAGAGAGAGAGAGAGAGAAATAATTTATCCTTAATACTTTACTAATGACTTTAATTCAGTTCAAATTAACATTTCCTTCTGTTTGGCTAATGGAAATTTTAATTGGGAAGGGTAGTATGGGAAGAGAGTAGGCTAAATGAATTTATACATCAGGTTTTGTTATGGGTGCTGGATGGGACTGCCTTATTTTGCACTGAACAGGATTTCGATTAGTCTGGATTGATAGAGTAGCGTCTGCGTTTGGTGTAGAATGGATTGGACTAGTGGCCAATTAAATGGTAATAATCCAGCTATTGGGATAAGTTGACCCATGTGTCTGTACTTGAGATTATTATCCCATGTTATGATGGACTACTCTCCAATTTAATTGTAATAGTCTAGCCATTTTTTTGGCCACTGAACGTGGGTCTTGGACTATTGGCCAATTTAATTGTAATAGTTCAGTCCTGCATCCCAAATGAGGCATGAGTCTCTAATATTCTCACAAATGTCAGGTCTTGATGGTTAAATGTAAGTTAGGGTTGTTCCAGCTACCCGTCGTTAGCCTTAGGTGTCTGCCACAGCTTGAACACTCGGTTTTCCTGTTGGAAAACTATAATAATTCACATGTTTTATACAACTTTGTTTTCTTTCATTGTTAAATCAGAATGGATTTTTGTATCATGAACTTTGGGGTTATTTTAAACTCATATTTCTGTTGAGTTTGCTCTTCAATGTTTTGAAAAATGATAAAGTTTATATGTTAATTATTTTCTTCGTATTTCGCTTCTTTTCCTCCCTAATTCTCTTAATTGATAATTTACAGTCTGCTGGAGTTGAATTTCCACCACGACAAGAGAACAGTGTACCAATCTTTACTCCGCCCCAGACCCAGCCAATAGTTTCCCCTGAAGTATTTGATGATGCTGCTATTCAGGCTTCTCTGCAGTCTGATGCTTCCGGCCTTAGGTACTAGCTGAACAATCTTGTTCCCTTTGGAAAAATACACTTTTCAGGCCTTTCAGTTTAATATTTACCTGTTACAAAGATTTTTCTTGCTTTCGTTTTACATGTGTGTTGACCACGATACCAAACATGCATGTTGATTGAATAGGAGAGATGATTAAAAATTTCCTAGTATTAGACCAGTCAATCTGGCTTGTTGCTCTACATATATTTTCTACTTCATACATATAATCACAGTTACCAAAAGAAAAAAATTATGCATCAATATCATTACAATTTTATCTGAATGTGTGTGTTGTGAACTCTATCAACCATACCTTGTTTTGCTTTATAGTATGCCCATACAAGCAGCTCTGCAGATGCAGTTGTATTATCATCAGAAAAGAGATTTTCTCCACTCTTCTATACCTTGAAGTCCTAAGAGATCAAAGGGGAAATCTGTATTATGAGTGTGATTGCCTCCATGAGCATTATTCTTGGGAACTTAACATCAATAGATTTAGTTTGTAAAGGATCGTAATGATTTATCATTGGACCATGTTTTGTTTATTAAATGTAAACTACACAAGTGAATGACTGTTATTATAATAGTTATGTTTTTTTAAATTAGTCAATTATTCGACAATTTTCCCCTGCCAATAGGCATATCTTTCCATACTTCTTATAATCAAATTCCCGTCTGTCCTAGGCCTTCTCTCATGAAAGATTTCAGTCTGCATTGAGTTTTCACTGTTACAGCACTGGTTCAGCTGCTGCTTGTGCTTGTCTGTAACTTGTTGTAGGTCTTGAACCATAATTATAATTTATAGAAGATTTATTTTTCTTGATTGAATTTGTGCTAATTCTGTTTGAACTCCATCTAACCAGTAACCACTAAACAAAAATGCTGTACATCTACAAATACAGCACCATAATCATCACCTTAACAACCATGCTGCCATCACATGTATTGCACTGATACCTGCATGAGTCCTAGTATCACAGCCTCCAGACCCTATTACCTCCTTTATGGTCACCACTGCTTCAATACTGTTGCATGTGTATAGCTACATTCTGATGGTATGGTTTTTAGTATGTATGCATTTTTTCTGTTGTACACAGCCATGGATTAGTGGTTTATTATATGTGCAATTCTGTGATGGGTATTGCTTTCCGGGAATGACTGACCGAAGAAAGAAAAGGAACTGGCAGTGATAGTTTGCTGCCAATTGGCCAGCAAAAAAACTATGATACGACCCATTGAACATGCTTTCTTGCTAAAGAGAATCGGCCATCACCTCAAAGAAATAAATGATCCATATTTAAATCTTTCTCTACTTGATTGAGAACCTATTTAGAATTCAGTACTCTCTGTCTTGTGTATGAGAAAAATGCTCTAACTCTATTTGAAGCTTATTGCATGATTGATTTCTTTTATTACTATTATTATATCATGCGTAGAGAACTACATGGCTGAAGCTGGTGTTCCAGTTTGAAGTGGCATGTAAGAAAATTCAAAAATAGACTTCAAAGCGTTTCTTTTCTTCTCTTTATATAGTTATGCCATCATTCCCACATAATTACCTTGAGTGTGAAAAATCCTCATAATTCAAACCACAATATTTGATATTGTAACAGATGCTATATTTTTTTTGTTATTTCTTTTACTTCTGTTTTAATTGGTCCGTGAATTATTAGTGAATATGTGATATATCCTTCCCGATTGGAATTGTCTATAATCAGCTTGCCAGAGATTCAAAATGCTCGAGGAGTTGCAGATGTGTTGATGGAAATGCTTAATGCCTTGGATCCTAAGAATCCGGAGGTAATATATCCTCTAACTGTCTTTAAGTTTTCATTACTTTTTTGTCTAAAAGGTGTTAGAAGGTATTCTAATTTAAATAGTGCATAACATATTGTTTAGAGGTGAAGCATTTTATGTTTGTTATTTTTGTGTGCATGGAGTAATCTGGGGGTGAAAGTTTTGATATGGTACTGTTACCACAGTAAAATTCAAAAGGTTGTAGGTGACCGGTTGTGGAGAATATCTATCATCCATTGTTAATAGTTTCCTTTACATATGTACTTGTGTCTGAATTGTTTGAAACTAGTTGTCTAGACTAGAGGTGAAGGATGCTAGTGATCTCTCTCGCTGGGTGTGAATTACTTTGATTGTGAACTTCTTGAGGTGGTTAATTACTTGAAACTTTGTACTTTTAAGGGCTGTAGCTGTGCTTGTACATATTTTCTTCCTTCTTACTGCTACTAAAAATCAGTAAGTCTGCCAATTTATGTGTCATCTTTGGGCTTTTACAATAGTCAATTCTGAATATTGTGGCAGGGTCTGAAGGAAGAAGTGATTATTGACCTTGTTGATCAGTGCCATTCATACCAAAAGCGTGTGATGCTTCTTGTGAATAACACTGTGTAAGTGATTGATCTAGAATATATTGATTTTTGCTCGTAGATTTGATGCTGTTGACAGTTGTGGTTGTTTTCTTTCAGAGATGAGGAGCTTCTATGTCAGGGATTGGCACTGAATGATAATCTGCAGCGAGTACTTTGTCGGCATGATGACCTTGTGAAAGGAACCACAGTAGGAGTAAGAGGACCAGAATCTTCAGTTGTGCCACTTGTGAATGTGAACCATGAGGATGATGAGTCAGAGGATGAATTTGCCCAACTAGCTCACAGGTAATCAATCATTAGAGGACCTCTTCTGAGTTGTATAGTATTATTATTGCTTCATTCCCCACCCGTTTTTGTTTCCACTAATTGGCCTCTATGAGTATGGTGTATAATTGGGGCTGTTTAACTCTTCACTGCATTTAGTTTTGATTCTGTGTTAAAAGTATGAAGATTGCAAAGTTCTGTTTATTTATTTATTTTCTCATTTTCCTTTATGAAAATTGTGATGAAATGCATTATTTGCAGGTCATCAAGAGATAATTCACAGGGACAGGGCCAGAAATCAGCCAATGCCAAGACTGAACCTTTGCGACTCAGCCCACTTCTTCCTCCTCCACCCTCTCCAAAAAGGCCAATCGCCACAGGTGCTGGCATGATTGATTATCTCAGTGGTGATGCCTACAAATCTGAAGGATCTGCTGCAAGATCAGAATCCACATCATTTTCAGTTCCAGTTCATTCCAGCACAAATTCTGCCTCACGATTGACTCCACTATCGCCCTCACACCCTTCTTCCCAAAACACAACTCCATCACCTCTTTTCAGCGGAAAGCCTATATATGATGAACCGGCTCCCAGAAGCAAATCTGTGGATGGGCTGCCTCCAGCTCCTTGGGATCAGTCTCCTGGCAGTGCTCAGTCGGCTGGTAGTGCTCAGTCGGCTGGCAGTGCTCAATCTCCTGTAAGCCTTCCACCTCCACCATCCAGGTATAATCAGAGACAACAATTTTTTGAGCAACAAGGCTTTCCAGGTAGTGGATCCAGTCCATCTTATGACAGCTTAGCGGGACAGACTCAGAATCTCTCTCTTAACTCGTCGTCCTCCCCAACAAAACAAGTAAAACAGGAAGATGCCCTTTTCAAGGATCTCGTTGATTTTGCAAAAGCTAAGTCGTCTTCATCTTCAAACCCCAATAGGTCATTTTGAGTTGTGCTTTCTGCATAGCAGTCAGTCCAGCTTCTGGGCATTGTTCCTCACATACATCTGATCATGAGATTACTTGTTGCTAAATAAATATTGGTAGGGACTTTCTGGGTTTTGGTTTGTGCATCCTGTTTAGCCAGTATATTTTTGAGATGACCTGCGCATTGCATATAATTTAATATATTGATGTTATTGTTTCGTTTTTTGATCTCAGTTTATCTTTTAAACGGTTGCCATTCTTCTTTTGTTTATGCTTTTCTTTCTTTCATAGTATCAATTCATTTTAACACACACCCACACATATTTATGTACGTGTGTATTACCAAATTCTGCCCTGCTACAGATCGTCACATTTATGGCTTATATAACCGACCATAGAAACAAGAAGCTTAAAATTCTAGATTAGGGGCTAGAATTTGACAATTTTGGAGTGCAAGCTGAATTGAGTATCTGAACTTTTATTTTGTCAATTTGTCAGTTAACGAATACAAGGGTAATTAAGTCTTTTTAAAATGCTTACGGAAACAAGGAAATATATAGAAAGAGGGCTGGTATATACACAGCTTTTTTTCTCTACACACCCTTTACTTTTATACACCCTATTTCACTTTTTAATTTTTTAAATCTCTCGACACACCCCCAAATATTACCAAAATCTCACATATACAAAAAAAAAAAAAAAAAAAAACAACCTAATAGAACCCTAAACCCAACCCACCCCACCCCCTCCACACAAAACCACTGCACTCGTTGGAGGTGGCCGGATTCGTCGCTGGAGGTGGTTGGATTCATTGCCGGCTCATTCTTCCTCCCCCCTCTCTGTTTCTCTTCCCTCTCTGTTTCGCAGGATCCTTGCCGGTCAACATTCAAGGGTTATAATTGTAACTGCTTGACATACGGTAACTGTCTCTGGACATTGTTCCTCACATACTTCAGATCATGAGATTGCATGTTACTAAATAAATATTGGTAGTAGCCAAAAAAAATAAAAATAAATATTGGTAGGAAGCTTTTGGGTTTTGGCTGGTGTATGTTGTTTAGGAAGTACATATATTTTGAGAAGACTTGCATTACTGTATATAATTTAATATATTGACGAACCTTATTGTTCTGTTTTTGTTTTATCTAAGTTCATAGTTTATGTTTTGAAAGATGTGTCTGTCTGTCTCTTTTCTTTTTTCTTTCTTCCTTCTATAATATTTCTCACCATTTTGCATTTTGATACACGAATAGATTTGTACATATCACCAAAATTTGTCCTACTAGACGATTGTCACATTAATGAGTTATAGAGAAACAGTATTTCCCTCATGCAAATCTGAGTCACGAGGTCGGATTTGGATATTATATGACTATACATGATGCTTCATTTTATGCCAGAACGTCCCTATTCATGATGCCTATCTTATACCAGAACATCTCATATATGACGATACATGGTGTCGTACTAACTCAATACCAATAAGTTTTCATGCATGAAGACATTAATTCTCATACACATGAATATCATGTATAGTTGTATAGATGAATAGTATCGGAATGCGAAGGCAAAAATTTTCGTATAGAGAAACGTTTGATACGTACTCTGATATGTACGTAATGTAATCATACTCTAAATTTGAACCATTGATTATATAATTTCTTGTTCGAATGCATAGTGCATCTTCTCTGACAACATTGAGAAACTTTTGTACTTTGCGAAAGATGGGTTTGGTGAGGTATCATGTGATGGTATCTATGTCCTTTACAATCAAATTTTGTTTAGAATTATAATAGCTCGTTTGTTAAGGAGAATTAGGCTGTACTTGACTAGAATTGAGTATACTAAGTGGGGTGTATTGTATATGAATTTTAAAAGACTTTTGTGGAGTTTAAAAGTCATGTGGTATTCAATTAAGACTTTTAGAAAAGTCCGTAAAAATCTAGGGTTTTTTTTCATATTTAGTACCTGAACTTTGACCATTGTCTTAATGTGGTACCTAAACTTTTATTTGTACCAATTGAGTACCTAAACTTTTATTTTGTGTCTAATATGTACCAAAATGAATTTCTATTAAAATTATCAACAAAAGTTAGGGGCAATATAGTCACTTCAAAAAATTTATTTTTTAATTTTAATTTTTAATTTTTTTTGTTTGTTGTGTGTTTTTTTTTTAATAATTTTAAACATATAAAGAAAATAATTAAAATATACTTTGACTATATTGCCCCTAATTTTTATTGACAATTTTAACAAAAATTCATTTTGGTACCTATTAGGCACAAAATAAAAGTTTAGGTACTCAATTGGGACAAATAAAAGTTTAGGTACCACATTAAAACAAGGGTCAAAGTTTAGGTACTAAATATGAAATAAACCCAAAAATCTATATGTATTCAATTAAGAATTTTAAGGAGTCTATAAAAGTCATGTGCTATTTAATTAAGACTTTTAAAAAGTCTGTAAAAATCTGTGTATTTAAAAAGTCATTGAGTTTTATGGAATTCATTTAATGATGGATTTTAATAGACTTTGAAAAACTTTTATGTGTATTTCAAAGTCATTATAAATCCGACCTCTCCCCTGCGGATTTCTAAGGATTTCTATAAACTCTATAGAACTTTGTGAAAATCTGTAAATTCTGTAAAAATCTGTCACTTAAAAAAAGTCTACAAAAGTCTTTATAAATCTATATACACTACACCCCCCAAATTTCTTTAAAGTGTCTAAATTTGGAATATTTTTCAAATTTCCATAACTGAAATTATAGTCATGTTTTGAAAGTTAATATTAGTAACTTTATATTCTCTTTCCTTAAAATGTATCAGCATCACTCTCCTGAGAAAAATCAACATCATATTTACATATATAATTAATTAATTATTCAAAAAGTCCAAACAATTTTACAAAATATCAAAAAATGACATATATTTGATATGAAACCTTTAAGGACACACCAAACTGAGTTTTGAAAATTGTAACTTTAAGGACGGAATCCCTTATGTCAAAAAAAAAAAAAAAAGACATAATCCTGCCTACGTCAGTGCATAATATAGATTTTGTAGGGTGGCCTTACCAATGTTGTCCAATTTTTTATAACTTAAAAAGTGTCATAATTAGGCACTCAGAATAGAATCCTAACCAAATTGATTTGATGTTCTTGTGCATCAAAATTCTTTTTTTTTTTTCTGTTAACTGATTTTGTATGGGCTTTGAATCTCATTAATACCTTTATACTTTCTAGAATGTTGTAATTTGAGGGCAATCTTAGGGTTTTGTCTACTTTCTAAGACTAATTGTTATTTTTACATCCTTTTGAATGATTAAATTAGTAAGGATTTTTTACAAATGACTCACCCGGATTATACCCCGATTTGCAAGTTATCACGTAAATTAAAGATTGTAACAAATTACTATCTGAATTAAAAAAAATTTGCAATGTCACTCCTCTGTTCAATTCCGTCTCATTTTCCGTCAAAAATGACCACATGCAAAGCACATGCCCCCTTTTCAGGGGTGTTTTCGCCATTTCATGCCCCAATCCCCATTGACCCAGCACGGGCACCAAGTCCCACCCCTAATCTACTATTCCCGCTAGTTGTGACTTATTTTCCCTCTAAACCCAACCATCCTCCTATAAATCCAGACTTAGACCTAAAAAAATAGGAGTTTGTTGAGGATTGAACCATGAGTATGAGTGCAACGGAGGATGAGCTATCTATCGTGCGTCGCTGCTTCTGTGGGAAGGCTGCTGTTCGGCAAACATTATGGACAGATTCAAACCTAGGAAGAAGGTTTGATAGATGTGTTCTAACCAGAGTAAGCTGTGGGTTATTACAGTGGGAGTATGCTTAAATTTGGGATTTTGTGGGAGTATGCTTAAATTTGGGATTTTGTGTGAGTTTGCTTAAATTTGAGATTTTTTATGTCTTGCAGCAAAATAGTGGTTGCAAATATTTCCGATGGTATGATCCTGAAATTTGTGTTTGTGGGAAGCAAATAATCCCTAGATTATTGAAAAAGGTTAACAATTTGGAAAAAGAAAAAAGAAAAGAAAAAAGGGAGAGAATGCTGTGGGTCTGCTTAATTTTCACTTGGGTTTGTGTATTTTGTTGGCTAGTGAAATGTGCAGACGAGAGTGAGAAGCCTCTCAACAGGGAGCTGTTGAAAACTTGTAATGGGTTGGGTGGGTTTGTGGAATTTAACTAGAATTTATGGCTTGGGTTGGTGGGTTTGTGGAATTTTTGGTTTTGGAAAATTTAAATTTCATGTAATTGACCAAAAGATGTATTTTGATGGTTTTGAGAAATTTCAATTCCAAAAACTTTGCCTGTGATGCTTTTGAATGTAATATGATAAGAAATGGGAATTGAATTGTTATTATATTTTGTGACTTGTTGTGTGACATGTAGAAGTGGGTTTATGGAATGATGGGGGATTTGTTTAAAGTATGTGGGGTTTGTGGGATAAAGAAAAAAAAAAAAAAAGAAATCAAAAAGAAGGTGGAGGTTGATTAAAGAAAGGAAAGGGAATGATGTTGTTGTTTAAAGAAAAGGTGGATGAGAAGGAAGGAGTGGGTGCACTAGCAGAAATGAAGAGGAGTTGCTGGAGGTTCGGTCCTCTGTGGAGAGGTCTAGTCCTCAAGCTTCATGGCTGGTTCGATGTGTTCCTGGAGGTCCGGTCCTCTGGGGAGAGGTCCGGTCCTCGAGCTTTATGGTTTGCTCGGTGGTCTCTAGAGGTCCGGTCCTCTTGAGGGAGGTTCGGTCCTCAAGCTCCAAAACCCATCCTTGTCCTACATCAAAATGTCTGAATAGTAAAATATCCCAGAAGGCAAATATTGACACAAATGTTGCCAAACTTGTAAAACTTGTAACTTTAATCAACAATGCAAGTGTTATGGCATGTCCTGTTAAATGGACCTCCATTTGGACAAAAAATTGACAGAAATGAGAAGGCAAATACTGCATATAATGGTACTATCAAATATTATAATCCCATCGCATAAAAAATACAATGCCATATGAAAATACAACCATAACATATTCAAGTTCAAAACACAATACAATGTCATCTTCAAGTTCAAATTAAACACAATACAATGCCATCTTCAACTTCAAAACATGAAAACCAGCCAACAAAACAAACAGAATCAATGCCTTACATGTCTTCAACTTCAAAACCTTAATTTACCAGCCAACAAAAACATCAAAATATCCTACTCCCATGTCTTGAACATCAAACCCAGCCAACAAACAGAATCAATGGGACTGTTCAAGACAAGTGGTGGGTCTTTTATGAGCTGCATGCCTTGTTCTTCTTGGCACTTGCCTCTTTGTAGGAGATTTGTACATTTGGTTATTGTTGCTCAATAGGACTTCAGACTGAGCTTGTGCAGTTTGAGACCCAACGGGCTGAGATGTAGTTTGAGACCCGACCTGTGATGAGCTTGCAGTTTGTTGAGGCAGAGGTTGGCTTGAGCTATATTGAACCTGTCATGAGCAAATGCCAACCACTTAGATAAGTCAATTGATTAATGAGATCAATTCATTATATTAATAAAACTAAAACTACAAAACTTTACCTGTGATGCAGATGAAGAGGCTTGTCCCTTGTTCTTGACACAAGTTCTGACATTGTGGTCTTCTTGTCCACATTTCTTGCATTTTATCTTGATGTAATGCCTTGGTAACCTTCCTTAGTTCTGTGTTGGTGGGGGTGGCTCATTAGCTTCTCTAATTCTAACTTTTTTTGGCCGGTCTGCCTGTTTTGTTTGTGATACAAGGGAGGCAGAATTGGAGAATACTCTGTAGCAGGCCATAATTCTTGACTAGCCATTGGGTGAATGAATGAGGTGTAAGCCTTCATAAATGCATCTTTCTTGTAGCAGGGGTCTACATAGTCAACTGGATCCTCCTTTCTCTTCCAAATAGCACTGATTGCATGCTCACATGGAAATCCAGTCAAGTCCCACCTTTGACAAGTGCATGTGTGTTTAGCCAAATCCACCTCATATCCTAACTGCGAAATGTGTATCACTTGATATTGCTTCTCCGCAACAAGATAAGGAAAATTTGATCCACTCCCTACCTTGTTATTCTCCAGGATCTTATGTATCCTGGGCCCAACTTGATTCCATGCATCTGCACCTTCTCTCATTCTTGCCATTCTAACCATGATGTATGTCCTAATCCTCTCCAACATAGTTAAAATTGGCTTATCTCTAGCAGGCATAATTGCCTTGTTGAAATACTCACATAGGTTGTTAAGCAACATGTCACACTTGCTTTGAACTTTAAAATGTGACCTACTCTAATGTGACCTTCTCTCACTTTCTGGCCTCACCATCTTCCTCTTGCATCTTCCTCATTTCAGTGTTGAACATTGGTACTGTGGTTGATCTGGCAGCTGCCCATAACCTGTTCTTCAAGCCAAGACCAAGATGCTTCAACTTAAAATTGCTGTACAAATGCCTAACACAATGTCTGTGTTCTGCGTTTGGGACAAGGTCCTTTAGGGCATTTTGCAGGCCTTTTTGCTTATTTGTTGTGAACACCCACCCATGGCTATTCTCAATCCCAACATCCTCAATGAACAGTCTCAAGAACCAAGTCCAAGTATTTCTATTCTCAATTTCCACCACCCCATAAGCTATTGGATACATGCCATTGTTGGCATCTATACCAATAGCATCAAGCAATTGCCCTGGATGGGGTTCTTTTATGTGGCATCCATCTAAACCCACAACAGGCCTACACCCTTCAACAAATCCCTTCCTTATGGCCTCAAAGCAAACATAGAACCTTTCAAATCTAGGCTGGCCTATCCTCATCCAAAATTGTCTTGATCAACACTGTGCTGTTTGGGTTAGTTCTTTTAATCTCTTCAGCATAATCCCTTGGCTTGACATATTGTTCCTTGTAGTTACCCTCGACTTGCGTGATGCCATTCTCCTTGCTCTGTAAATTTTGGCCAATGAGACATTAATGGACCATTCTTCCTCACTGTGTTTTAAACACACAGTTCATCCCAACTTGGATTGTTCAAAAGCTCATCACCATATATTTCACTCAACCATTTACATGTAGCTGATGGGTTACTTTCCTGCCTATTACAGAAAGCATGTTCATTCAAGTAAGTCTTCACCACCACTGACTATGTATCATCAATCCTAGATGCATACAAAGTCCATGGAGACAATGAATGGAATGGCTTCCTCCCCTTTTTCTTTTTCTTCCCTTTCTCCAAGTTTTTGTTTTTTTGTGTTTTTTGACTCTGCAGACAATACCTCACATTCTTCCCATTCTTGATTGCATATTCCCTCACTGTTTCTCTGAACTCCTTAGGATTTGCAAACATCAATCTCAATTTTAATTTTGGATCTTTCAAATATATCTCCCTCCTCCATTGTGTATATTTAATAGTCTTCTTCCCTTTTTTTTTTTTTTTTCCACATGGGAATCCTCATCAAAGCCTGAACCATCTAAGCTCCTTAATTCATTTGAATCTTCTGATACTGACTCAACATCACCAAACCCTAGATCGGGTCGTGCACCACTTCCAACTTGAGAAGCATCATGATTCTCTTCCACATCCTCCTCGATGTTCTCCTCAAACAAGACATTATCAGGTGGTTCAACTACCTTATCCTCTTCACCAGCACTTTGCTCATAATCAGAATCAATAAACTCATTATCAACTTCTTCTTCTTCTCCATCTTCTACATCTACTTCAACATCATACAAAGGCTCATGAAAAGGCTATGGTTGTTCTAAGTTGGTGGGGGGAGATTGTGGTGAGTTGGTTTAGGTGTAGGGAGGCTGTGGTTGTTCTGAGTGTGGGGGAGATGGTGGTGAGTTATTGTTGATGTGTGAAGGTTCTGTTGAGTCCTGGTTGGTTGGTATGTTTGTGTTAGCATGTGGAAGAAAGCCTAAGTTGTCTCCATCATCGAAATACAATGTTACCACATGATTATTGGGTAGGTCCTTAGAAATTATCAAATAAAATAATTCATCATTCACCACATGTACCCATCCATAGTTCTCATCACTACCTGGTAGCCTATACCAATATTTCACAAGGTCTTTATACCCTAGACATCTGGTTGTATCATCCAAGTCCAACAATGACATTTCATCTGGTCTTAATTAACCAGTTAGCCCATGTTACATATTCATCCACATAAAGCTTGGCGCCATTACTTAAGTGGAAAAACCTACCACCATGGTGAATCTCTATGGTGAAATAATCGTCTCCATCACCTAAGTGTAAATAAAAAACATATGAATCATATAGACAACAACCTAACATTTGCATTCCTAAAAACCTTTAGACAACAACCAATTAACTTTATTGAATACAACCAAACCAACAACCTCTTCCTACTTTATTGAATTGAATAAAAAAAACATAAATGGTTGTCCACTATTGAATAAAGCCAACAACCACAACAAAATATATTCAAAGCAAAGCAATTAAATCACATATGGAATCCAACTTGCAGAGACAGTACAAAATAAGTCAACAATTTGGTCACAAAGGGACAAAATATGATAATAAAGAACACACAAGTTGTAGTAATCACATGCACACAAAGCATCATCAAATCCACGACACACACCCACACATTCACATTGAATACCTTTATCTCCCCTAACCACGAAACTCATAAAAAGGGAGAAAGCTTTCAAAAGGGACCACAACCCACAACCCACAACCCTTGTATCCCCCACAAAAGCCCCCATCGAAAGCAGACATCAAAGGGACCACAAAAGACAGAGACAGAAAACAGAAACTCACCATAGTCTAGAGGGTCCCCAGAAGATCTCAACCTGTCCTTCATCTGCAAATCGACACCGAATCGAACCCTAGGATGATGAAATATTCACCTCAAACACACCAAAAGCCCAAGATTCCCTGTCACACCCACTGAGCACTGAAGAACAGTTGAGATTCCCTCTCAAAGTCGAGTTATGAATAAAGAAAAAACCAAAAGTCGTTTTCACAGATATTTTAAAAGGTTTGAGGCTTAGACCGAAAAGGAAAATGGGGATTGGGGCATGAAATGGCGAAAACACCCCTGAAAAAGGGGGCATGTGCTCTGCACGTGGTCATTTTTGACGGAATTGAACGGAGGCGTGACATTGCAATTTTTTTTTTTAATTCAGGTGTCAATTTGTTATAATCTTTAATTTAGGTGGCAACTTGCAAATCGAGGTATAATCCGGGTGAGTGATTTGTAAAAAAGCCAATTAGTAATTAGTTAAGATCGCACCATTATAAACAATAAAGAGAATATTTTTGAGTGATCAAAATGACGTAAAATTGTTTAAAGGCTTTTTAACACTTTACCCACTTGAAATTTGACCCGTTTTTCACTTCTCCACCTAAATTTTGTTTTGACTCAATGTGACATCTGAATTTAAAAAATTTGCAATGTCACACCTCGGTTACATTCTGTCAATGTTTCTGTTCAAAATAAGGGTATTTTAGTCTTTTTATATTAGTTTTTAATTGTTAGACGAAAAAAAATTGCAGCAATCCCACCTGACTTGGACCAATAAGGAGTTTACACATGTCTTTTTTATTTAAGAATTAACATATTAACATTCCCATTATTCCCATTATTATATGTAATTAATATATATACATTATTATTTTTGAAAGACAAAAAACAAATAAAAAAAAAAAAACCACCACTACTCTCAGTCCCTTACCCAGCCCTCAGCCTTGAGCCCACCCACGTACCCAACCATGAAACCTCCATCATTTCAAGAGATAACCCACACAAACTTCATCCTCAATGCCACCTCCACTCCACCACCAAACCCAAAAACTTAATTTCAATCCCACCTCCACTCCACGAAACCCAAACCCAAAAACTTAATCTCCAACAAAATCTCATCTTTCACTCACATGGCTCTAACTTTTACCCCCTCAATTTCAAACCCCTCTCAGACCCTCTCTCCCATTTCTTCATCACCCCCAGATCTCCACATAAAACTAGCTTGTGTTGGGGTTGCTGTTATTTACTTGTGCAGAAAAAAGAAAAGAGAAGGTGGATTTTCAGAAGAGAAAGAAAGAAAGAAAGAGAAAGAGAGGGAAAGAAGGGAGAGGGATGGTCAGGAGGAGGGGAGGGGGAATGAGGTGGTCGAAGTAAGGGACCGTCAACAGTGGTGGAGGAGGGGCGGTGGGTTGCTGCTGTATTCATCTTTTTTTTTTTTTTTTTTTTTTTTTAAACTTAGGTTTGTGGGTAAAATTAGAAATTTTTGGGTATGGAAAGTTTATTTTGAAGTATGAATAGAAGAACTCTTAAAGAACTCTCATTGGAACAAAAAAAGACCAAAATATCCCTTGAAAAGAGGTCACATGCATTGCACATGACTATTTTTGGACGAAAAATTGGATGGAATGTAACAGAGGTGTGACATTGCAAATTTTTTTGAATTCAGATTTCCCATTGAGTTAAAACAAAATTTAGATGGTAAAGAGAAAAATGGGTCAAATTTCAGGTGGGTAAAATGTTAAAAAGCCTTGTTTAATTAACAAAAAATTAGACGAAAAATTTATTCTCAAATTCCAACATTTACAAAAGTACATGGGTAATTGAAACTATTGGAACGGAAAAAGAAACTCGAGCAAACTAGAGGACCAAAGTTGCCATTTGATCAATTGGTTATGTTTGGTAAAATAAGCTATACACATATCAAATGCAAATTTTCTCTTGGGTCATGACTTACTATTACAAATTAAGTTTTCATACCAACAAGTAAAACGCTACTATAATCTTACACTACTTCTTACACTTGTTGTAGCAAATCTACATGAATATATAACCAGTAAACAGTAAACAGTAAATAGTAAAAAAATTTTCTATTTCAGCTAGTAAGATAGTGAATATGTGAGGCTATGTACAAATCAGACCCCCTAATATCGAATTATTTACCTAATGTAACGTCCCAATTTAGGATTGCCACAACGGCACACGCTTTAAGAATTCCTGAGAATATAATACTCGTACTTTGAGCGTCAGATTCCCAAGATTTTCTAAAACGAGTTAAGCCCTTTGTTTGATATAATACATGTTGGATTAGAGTTAAATTGCACACAGGATCTGATATAAACGCACTTCAAAATATTTTACATTAAAAGGCCAACCTGTTATGGTGATGAATTCACAAAATACCCTAAAAGATATTTTACAAAAGGACATCAATCACGAGTTCAAAATATATTACAACTTAGTGGAAAGAAAAGAACAACAAAAAAAGAGAAAACAAGGTTACAATGACAGAAACAAAAGGATATGGTAAAGAATCTAGAGACCTCGCGGATGCCAAACAAGATGAGAGAGTGCCACACCGAAACTGATGATCAATTGAGATCGTCAAACCAAGGAAAATCTACAAGAAAGCAGATATGGAGTAAGCATCACATACGTTCATAGCTTCCCTTCGGGGGACCTTGGCTAGATTTGAAAATAGTAGGTTTAAATTTTTAATATATATATATGGCTAGTAGAGGCAAACAATTGAAATGATTTCACCACAAAAACTAGCAACACTAATGATAATTAAATTTCCAAAATCTTTGAGTATGCGCATGCAATGTTCGCAACCTATTAGTGAGTACTCAATATTCAAAACTTACCTAATGATCGAACACACAAAGGAACAACTAAGCTTACCAAGCAAAAGTTGATATCATAGCTAGCCTCTTGACCGGACATTCGACTAGCTCGTTAGGAGCACTTACCCGATTGTAGACTTCCTTAGCTTAATCTCCAAACCAAAGGATTGATCAACTTAGAACTATCACAATATTAATGCATAATAAGTACATAACTTAAAAGAACTTAACCAAGCTTAGGGATCTAAGAACCTTACCAAACACCTACTTGGAGTGGATCGAGAAAACCGAAAAAACTTCCATACTTTTAGCCTAGTGTATGGTTGAGAACAACTTAAGGAAACCAGAAATGGGTATCAAAAACTAAGAAGAGAGGGAATAGATCGAAAATTTGAGAGAGAGTGATTCAAAATCAGAATGGGGTGAGAAAATGAGGAGGAGGGGCTTGATATTTATAGGCAGGATATGGCCTGCCAAGCCATCGGTGGCTTTTCCGAGCACTCGGCATGGCTATGGTGGCTACCTTCACAAGCTGCCATGTATCCTAGCTAAGCCACCCTCTGCCACCTGGCCGGGGGTTTGCTTGGGCGGCACTCCCTTAGCTTGGGGAGCATTCAGCCGTGTGATCTCTAATCGATGGCCGAGATCGCTATCCCCTAGAGATCATATGGCCGAGATCGCTATCCCCTTTTTCTTTTTTGATTTTTCTTTTGTCATTTCTATAATTTCTTCATAAATTCACCAGAATTTATCCCATGCTTCGGTACAAAATCTGAGGATACCGTGTCGTTCATGACGTTTGATATTATTTTTCCATATTTTTAGTTTCTCCAACGATTTACACGTTTTCTCTATACAATTGGAAATATCCGAAAAAGTGCCTGTTTACCTATTTTCTCCAATTTTCTAATTCCTCAAAAAGACAAACTATCTTCTGAAATTCCCTATAAATAATTCGGTCGTCAGATAATTATGATCTTAGTACCATTGGGTCAGTCTCATCGAGTACTACGACTTCAAGGTCTTCAAAGTGCTTTGATGGTTGTTGTTGTAGACAAACTCTGTTATCGACAAATACTCATTCACTTGGCACCAAAATCCAAAATACAGACTCTTTGCATATCCTCCAAAATCTGAATAATCCTTTCAAACTGTCCATCCGTTTAAGGATGATAGGCACTCAAGTCTAATTGAGTGCCTAACTTTGACTATAGTCTTTTCCAAAGTCGAGAGGTGAATCATGAGTCTCGATCTAATACAATGGTCTTTGGAATTCCATGTAGACGTACAATCTTGTTAATGTAGATTTGGCAAAATAGCTAATAGGTGAATCTATCTTAGTGGTGAGGAAATTTGCTAACTTGGTCAATCGAGCCACTACAACCCAGATTCCATTATGTCCTTTCACTGATCGAGGAAAATCAGTGATGAAATCCATAGTGATATTTTCCCATTTTCTCTAAGGTAATGGCAGCGATTGTAGTAATCTTGATGGCTTCTAGTGTTCTACCTTGACTTGCTGATAGACTTCATAGTTCTTGATGAAATCAATCACTTCTTGTTTCATTCCTCTCCACCAATATATTTTCTTCAGATCTCGGTACATCTTGTGAATACTGGGATGCATAGCGAAATGAGAGCGATGTACTTCATATAGTATTGAATATTAGAGGTCTTCATCCTTTGGTAGTACCAATCTTTGCTGTAACGCAATCCACCATTGACATGTAATGTCCATCCTTCCATTACTTCTCCTGAATTGATCTTTTTCTTAATTTCTTGGAGTTCAGGATCTTCAGCTTGCTTCTGAATTATCTCCTTCTCTAATGGTAACTCTAATCTTAATCCTGTGAGAGCACCATCTTATAACATACATCTTAATATCGAAATTATCTAGAGTCTGAAACAACTCCCTTTATGTCAATGGTAGCTTTGCCATCATTCCCTTCATCTTCCAACTTAATGCATCAGCTACCTTATTCCTGGGTAGTACTGTAAGTCGAAATCATAGTCTTTGATATATTCCGTCCATCTCCTTTGTCTCAAATTCAGATCACGTTGTGTGAATTTATACTTAAGACTCTTATGATTCGAAAATACAGTAAACTTGCTTCCATACAAGTAGCATCTCCAAATATTTAAGGCATGAATTATTGCTGCTAATTCGAGATCATGAACTAAATCATTTTTTTTGTGAATCTTAAGTTGTCTTGAAGTGTAAGCTACCACCTTTCCATTTTGCATCAATTCACAACCTAACCCTTGTGCAGAAGCATCTGTATATATTTCATACAGATCCTTATCATTTGGCAGAAATAGTATCGGTACAATCGTTAGTCTCTTCTTTAATTCTTCAAATACATGTTCACACATATCACTCCATTCAAACTTTACTCTTTTCCTTGTCAATCTGGTTAGTGGGGTTTGCAAGCTTCGAGAAATCTTGTACAAATCTTCTGTAGTATACAGCTAGTCTAAGAAGACTATGCATTTCCATGACAGTCTTTGGCTGTTCCCACTTTAGTACTGCTTCAATCTTACTAGGATCAACCTTAATTCCTTCTTCAGATATGACATGTCCTAGAAATTTAACTTTTGTCAACCAAAAATCACACTTTGACTTCTTAGCATATAGTTATTTCCCCAGTAGTATTTCCATAACAATCCTTAGGTGACCTTTGTGCTCTTCTTGTGACTTTGGGTAGATCAAAATGTCGTCAATAAATACGATTACACACTTGTAGAGAAATGGTCGGATATTCTATTCATCAGATCCATGAAGGTTGTGGGTACATTTGTCTATCCAAATGGCATAACCGTTGGGTGACCTTATTAACGAATAGAACTAGCGATCCCTATGGTGATGTACTTTCTCGAATTAATGAATCTCTTGCCTCGTAGCTCCTCCAATTGTTTCCTTAATTCTTCCATCTCATCAAGAGCCATTTTGTAAGGGTCTATCGATATTGGTTGAGTTCTAAGAACCAAATCAATTTAAAATTCTAATTCTCTTTATGGGGATATTCCAGGTAACTCATTTGGAAATACATCGAGGTATTCGTTCAAAACTAGTATGTCCTTACCGGCCAGTCTCTTCTTTTACTCTTGTCGATGCATTAATGAGAGCGAAACACTACAAAGTTCTTCTTCTCTTCTAACTAGCTCTCAACAATGGGTTAGGTGGAATAAGCTTTTCTTCCAAATGTATCACCACCTATATTCCACTTGGTGCAAAAACTTGAACCTTCCTCTTTTTGCAGTCAATTTGGGCTTGGTTCTCACGTAACCAATTCATTCCTAAGATTAGGTCGTAATCAAACAGACTTAAATCTGAAGCTACAGATTGACACTTGAAAAATAAAATACAAATTTTGTAGCCAACACAAATCAAACACACCCAAGGATTAAGTGACAACTTATACACTCAAAGGACCCATCACAGTATGCATCCCAGTGTTATCCACAACTACAGTAGTGTGTGATTAACTGAATAGTTCAATATGACATATAACAACAGTAAGTATAAATGATCAAGGCAAATTCGTGTTTAAATATTAAGTATGTTAGTAAATATCATAACACAGAATAGAGAAGAAGCACACAAGATGTTCACCCAGAAAAACCACAAAGGGTAAAAACTATGGGTCTTTTTCAGCTGACCGGGCAATCTACTATGTAGGAGGTTCAATACAAAGGCAGCATACAACATACAAGCTCAATCACTAAGTCCTAAACTAAGTGGCAGCTTCTTACCCCTTTGTGCAACTTTCATAAGCTAGGCAATCAGTCAATCATGAAGTAGGCAGCTCAATCTCCAAGCTCATCAACTCATGGCACCGATTCACACCAAGCACAGTGGATTCTTCAATGTATGAACATGAAATGCAGATTTGGATTCTATAGAAATCAGCTTCCTCAAGTTACAAAACTTAAAAAAGTTGATGAAGAATCCATATCTAAAATCTAAATGAGTGTATGATGAAGATAAAGAACACTCAAGACCCAGTCAGATTTTAGAAACTAAAACCCAGATTTAGAAAACAATTTTCATAAGAAAAATGATTTTTCCTCACTGGTATAACAAAAACACACTCTCTCTAGAAATGCCCAAGGCATAAACTCAGAAATGAAAGAGGTGAAGAAAAGTGTGTGCCGTACCCAATGTTTTGATCAAAACCAATCTCACTAACTCTTGGACACATGGAGGATTCCACTTGGTTTGAGCTAAAAATAGAATGACAACAAATGGAATATCCAAGAATAGAATCCTAGGTTAGTTGTTGATAAGAATGATGATGTGGAGAAAAGATAACATTGGGCAGCTAGAATTTCAGCTGTGAGAGTGTCTCCAGCTATGTGCGTGAGTGTGTGAAAAGGATGATGAATAGTGCATGTGAGATGTATTAAAAACATGTGAGTGAGAACATGTGCACATCACATGACTTATTAAAAAGAAGCTGGGCTTGCAGATATGACATTGTATGACTGGTCCAACTTCAGCACAATTTAACACATGTAATGGGCTGAAAAAGAAATGGGCTTTAAAAGGCCATTCACGAAATGGGCTTGGAACTATCAACAGTCATTTAAGTGATGAAAATGCATGTACAATGAACGTGTGAAAAAAACTGTCCTTATGATCAGTAAGTGACTAGTCAAACAGACACAAAACAAATTTCGTGAAATGCATGAAATGTATTATACCTTAGAGCCTTTTGCATTGCAACTTCAATCTTGATTTCTTCATCCAAAGTGTTCTTAACCTTAATTCTAGCTTAGAGCTTGTGAGTGAATAATTAAAAATAAATACATTGATTTTAACAAGAAAAAGCCAATTCAAAATTCAAAATCCTAAAAACTAACAACCACTAATTGACAGGTTTTGTAGATGTGATCTATCGGTTTCTTGTCCCCCAAAGGAACACTTAGATCTAAGGGTACGTAATGCTAATGTTTCAGAATGTAACTCTAAACGTTTAGCGAAACTAGCATATATAAATGAATGAGATGCTCCAATATCAAACAATATCTTAATTTGGGTGTTTGATAGAATTAGCGTACCGTCCAAGGCATCATCTTCCTTTGTTCCCTGAAGAGGAAAGGCTCGTCCATTCTAGTTCGGCAGAGGTCGATGTCCAACTCCTTTACCTTGTCCTTGTTGCTACGGGACTTGCCGCAGAGGTTGAGCCTTGATTGGAAAATTCACAGGTCAGGCTGCTGAGTTATTGGAGCTAAGAATTGCCCACTGATCGATATACCTCTGAGGACACATATTCTTGTCATGCCCTTCTTGTCCACACTAGAAACAGACTCCAGTTCGACGCTTCTGTGTATTCTTATTCTGAGACTTATCTCTTCCATGATTGAAACTTCTCTTCTTCTCAGATCTTTTCTCCATTGACTTCCCAGAAAATTTTATCTTCTACATAGTATTCAGATAATCATGTTCTTGGGTATAAGCTACATTTACCATTGCAGTGAAATCTCTATACTTATACCTCACCAAATGTTGTCGAATTCCATTCCTTAATGCTTGCAGGAATTGAGCCATCTTTGTCTCCTCATCCTCCATAATAGCTCGTGCAAACCTTTCGATCCAGTTTAGTGAACTTAGTCAAATACTTAGCAACAATCATATTTCCTTACTCCAATTCTAAAAATTTCTTAGTCTTACTCAATCATAGGGGTTTAGGAAAATAACGATTGTTGAAGTGGCACTTAAAGTCATCTCATCTCATTCCATCTCTTCAACATTTTCTGTGTGGGCCTAAGCATTAATAGAGTTTAGTTTCTTAGTAATATGCCGAAGCCAAGGATCAACATTTTCTACTTCAATACTTCCATTAAACTTTAGGGGCTTCATTCTCAGGAAATCATTTAGATATTCCCGTTTTCTCCTTTCTTCCCTTTCAGCAGGGGCGACTAGAGGTTGAGAGTTCAGAAAAGCCTACATGATAGTTGCCATCTATTGAGGATCAAACTGATTATTAGCGTTGTGGTGATTGAGATGGTTGACTCATCGGGGCGTCATCTTTTTGATAGAAATGAAAGAAAATTGCAGGTTTTAACAAGGAGTTTAAGTGAAATCAAGAACTTGAACAGGACTGGAATGAATGTGACTCATAAACAAAAGGTTTTCTAGGGTTGGTTTTTCCAAGAAAATAATTTTGTAAACCTTTTTCGAGAAATCATTTTGAAAAATAATTTCAGAAAAATAATTTCATTTTAAAACTTCTATGATACCATTTTTCTATAATGTCTCAATCGGGGATCGCCACATCGGCACTCGCTTTAAGAATTCTTGTGAATATAATACTCGTATGTTGAGCTTCATATTCCCAAGATTTCCTAAATTGAGTTAAGCCATCTGTTTGATAGAATACGGGTTAAATCAGAGTTAAATTGCACACATGATCTGATATAAACGCACTTCAAAATATTTTACATTAAAAGGCCCTGAAAGATATTTTACAAAATGACACCAACTACGAGTGCAAAATATTCTACAACTTAGCAGAAAAAAAAAAGAACAACAAAAGAAGAGAAAACAAGGTTCCAGTGACAAACAAAACGACATAGTAAAGGACCTAGAAACCTCGCGGATGCCAAACAAGATGAGCGAGTACCACGGCCAAAGACTGATCAATCGAGATCGTCAACCCACGGAAGATTTGCAAGAAAGCAGGTAGGGTGTAAGCATCACATACGTTCATAGCTTCCCCTTAGGGGACCCTGGCTAGGTTTGAAAATAATAAGTTTAAAATATTTAATAGATATAAATATATATATATATATGTATATATGACCAATAGAGGAAAACAGTTGAAAACATTTGACCACCAAAACTAGCAACAATAATGATAGTTGAATTTCCATAATCTTTGAGTATGAGCATGTAGTCTTTTGCAACCGATTTGTGAGTACTCAATAATCGAAACTTACCAGATGATAGAACACACAAAGGAACAATTACGCTTACCGTAGCGAGAGTAGCCATCTCTATATACCACCTAACAATGCAGTTCGATGATCGGAACCCTAAACCATAAACCCTAAATATAAATGACATATATATGTACAGGGGCAGGTTCTAATGAGGATGAACAGTAAATAAACATGAATGCGGGCGCGGAGATGGTGCCGACACGGTGTCGACACATCATCAACTGGTTGCAGCACATCTTGATTTCGTGTGCTATAGGCAGTTCATGATGTGTCGACACCGTGTCGGCACTATGTCGACGCCCACATTCATGTTTGTTTACTGTTTATCCGCATTAGATCCTTACCCTATACGTACATATGTATGCATGCATATGCGATTTTTTTTTTTGTCCATGAAGAAATAGAATACAGGTAAGAATGTAATTTACACTTAATCCCCAAAAATTGTTCTCACCAAATTTTGCATAGCATGAACTTTTTGAAGCGAGGTCCATCACAATATGATGTGAATTCTTGAATACACGACTGGAAAGAGACACAATGAAGTTCTTTATACTTTTTAAAACACATTGCAGTAATTTTACCGATGCAGAATATATACTTGGGATTCAGAAGATGATATTTTTTAAATCTATCTATTGAAGGGGGAGGGTGAGAGAGAAGTGAGTGAGGAAGAGAGGGATATGGAGCATCTTTTTCTTTTGCTTGCTCTACGACTATGATAAGACCCATCAATGCCAACATCATCAACATAATACCTCTCAAATTACTTTTCTTCATTACTTTTGCACCTCTATCTTTTGGAAATGCTTGTTGTAAAGTTGAATATATAATCATGTGGTTTAAACCGTGTGAAAACAATTAATATCAAATTTTTAATTTGAGGGGCACCGTAGAAGAGAGGAAAGTTTTATCTTTTGAGGCATTAATTAATTAGTCCGTATTAGTCTATGAATAGTTTACTATTAATTAATTTGAGTGGCGCCGTAGATGACAGAGAAATTTTGGTTGTTCTATTTATTGAGATTGATTAAAGATTTCAAATTAATACATCCAATATATGAAGAGAAAAACAAAGTGAAGGAGAAGAAGAAAACAGAGAGAAGGAACATCATTTGATTGCACCAAAACTTGGATAATGACCATCCAATTATAAAACATTAGTTTGATCCTTGGCTTTACACCTATCATGAAATGTACTTCTACAGTTGAATTTCTAAGAAGATTGATACAATTTATTAGTTGTTGATTTCAAATTAGTATATTTTTATTTTTATATTTAATTTAAGCTCATCTTGTTAAATGAGATTGATATATCACAAACTATTTGTTAGTTTAGTGGTATTTCTACCCACAAGATTTGGAGAGATCACAAGTTCTAATTTTCTTTCCAATTCAAACAAAAAACTGATTTGGCCAAATTACATTTTTAGGCAATGTAGTTTACATTCATTTCACTTTGATCCCTATAATTTCAATTGGATCCAAAATCATATTATCGTCAAAATAATTAATTTGACAAAAATGGCACATGTTGGTCACATAGATGGTTATATATGTAGTCATTTTATTAGGGAGGTAGGGATTTTCATTAATTTTAATAACCTTTCAAGTGATATTTAATTTTCATAAAGTGAAAATTTTAGCTACAGTACCTGTACTTTAACCATTGTGTCAGTTCAGAATATAAATTTTGTTTTGTGTCATTTTGCCCCCTTAATTTTAATTTTGTATCAAAATAGTCCATTCTTATTTATGTCAGATTTTTCGTCCAAAAGTAATCACTTTTGAGAATTGAAATTGTCAGGCCCAAATTAATTTTTTTGTTACAATACCTAAATTTTGACATTGTGCCAATTCATGATATGAATTTTATTTTTGTATTATTCTTCCTCAACTTTCATTTTGAGGTCAAAATGATCCATTCAATCAATCTGTCACATTATTCGTCCAAAAGTGATCACGTGCCAAGCACATGATCATATACCTATAATTGTAAGAGGTTGTTGATTTCTTGAAGAACCCATATAAGAATATGTTTCACAGAACTTCACAATCCCAAAACCAAAAGGGTACTGTCATTTGACCACCTAGTACTGGGAAGGACAAAGCCACATGCTGCAGGTGAGAGAGAGAGAGAGAGAGAGAGAGAGAGAGAGAGAGAGATGAGGGGATGGTCTGCCGATAAGGGAGGTGGGAAAATGGTGGTGGGAAGGGAGGGTTGTAAGTGAAAACTTTTGGACAAAAAATGTTAGAGAATTGACGAAATTGGTCATTTTTATATTAACTTCATCATATTATGAATTGACACAATGGTTAAAGTTAAGCTACTATAACTAAAATTTTTCCTCCATAAATTATTGGGAGGTGATTTTCCCACTCCTTTTTTATTTTCAATTTTTTATTATCTATTTATTTGTTGAATTTCCAAGTCTATCCTTATTTCTAAACATTTGTTCTCCCTAACATCTTTCATTCCGAACAACTACCGATGGTATTGCTAATTACACTAAAGGGGAATGCTAACTACCTTCTCCTCCGACTTTCTCTCTTATTATTCTCTTTATGTAGTGTATAGTCTCATAATTGGAACCATTCATTTTTTAGATCACTCTTTAAAGATCAATCTATAAAAAATCAACCAAACTGGAAATCATTTGGTTATGCAATTGTTATCAAATAAACAGACGGTTTTGGTAACAGTTAGACTCATCGTCTATTTATTTGATAACAATTACATGACCAAATTGTCACACCCTGAACTCCGGGTATACAACAGAGGCACCTTCCTTGAGTATCTAGAGGAATTAATACCAATGGACCGGTGTTAATCCCCCAAGACGCTCGAGGAATAAAATAAAATAAATCTTCATAAAGCATGCATCAGTTCTCTTAAGACTAATATAATCAAATTAAAAGTGATTTTATATTGTCAAATTTCTTATGTTCTAAAGAATCAAAAACGAAAAAAGATATGACATTTCAACCCTCTTAACATGAATATTTATCATTCACCTCTCCTAAACTCTACAAAAAAAAAAAAACTCTATTACCAAAAAAACCCCAAATTATCCCTGAATAAATGGTTAATGGTAATAAAGATTTCCAATCTCAAAATTTAGGTGATATGTTCCATTCTCTAGCAATATGACAGAATTTCCAATCTAATTAACAAAAAAAAAAAAAAAAAAGAAAGAAATGTAGAGACAAGTACCACTGCTAATGCATATAGCATTATGTTTAAGAACATTCAGGTACTAATCCAAGAGAGTTTCCCATATGCAAGAGCACATCAACCATAGTAAAGGTAAAAAATGTGAAATGAAGCAATGAACAATTCCAAGAAGCAAAGGCATAGATGATAACAAGTGCCAATACCAATAATGAAAAGCAGCTGAAATAAAGATAAATACTAGGTAGAAAGAGCAAACCATCCGTAGTAGCAAAAGAAAAAAAGGTCCCTTGGCTGATTAACCTAAAAAATGTCATCATCTAAAATGGACAAGCCAGCTTAATTTATAGCATTTTGACAACAAACAAAGAAGAAGAAACTCTGGATGCAAGGTAGTAATTTGTTTTATGAATATTTATTTTAGGGTAGCTTGGAGTTAGGGGAGCCAGTGACATAGATGTTAATTGTTTTGTGAATATTTATTTTAGGGTAGCTTGGAGTTAGGGGAGCCAGTGACATAGATGTTAAGGCCTAACTTTAGACTAACAAGCAAACAATTTGCCATTTAAAATAACGAAGTACAGAACTGTAAGAAAACACACGTTTGGCTGAGATCCAAGCTTCTGCCTCGAGAAGATGTCGTCCGACCTCCGAGAACAGACAATCGCAAAGTGCTGTTCGACCACCGAGACAGAGAGACTCGCAGAGTGAGATTGAGAGAGAGATGAAGCTCTTGACCTTGGCTCGACGAAGCTCATTCCAGTGACGACGACGAACGACGGTGCTGTAGACGAACGACAAGGCTCAATCATGCACTTGCAAGTTGAAAACCCCAAAAAAAACAATTAGCAAAACCTAAAACAAAAAAGATAAGAACCTGAACTGACCTAGGTTGCCGATGGAGTAGCTCAGTGTGATGGCGCATGTATTGGACCATCGCAGATGATGAATGATTTCGAGGTTGTTCAAAGGAAACACCAAAGGCTTCAAATTCTCCCAATACAGATCTAACCTAGGTTTGCAGAAAGAGAGATAAGAATTGAGAAAGAGAGAGAGAGAGAGAGAGAGAGAGTAGGAAGAATTGAGAACGATGATGGCGGGATGCAGATTGATGGAGTTTGTGTCTAAGTGTTGGGGGGTCTTCGAATGGGTTAGTGAGTCTAAGTCTTGGGAATTGTGTCTAGGATGTAGGTAGTACGCAAAAAAATTTTAAGTTGGGGGAAAATTCAGCGGCTAATCACTTAATGCAATTAAAAATATTAATTCATATTTTAGATTTCAGTTTTTAGGATTTTTTTGGTTTATGGGTAAAAGTTTAGATATCAATTTTAAAAACTACTGATATGTAATAGGTTATAGATATCACCAGAAAAATCAACTGATATCTAAACTTATACAATATCGGTTTTGTTACAAACCAATATCTTAGCAGTGATATCTATGGCCTTTTTTGTAGTAGTGAAGGTTGAGCCTTTTGGGTTTAAATCTGGGTTGGATTAGAGTACTCGTTATACAACATGATCTTTTAAAGAAATAATAAGATCAATATAAATATGTAAATATAAATTAACCAACCCTCTAGGGTGAAATAGTTAACTCAATACCCCATAAAGAGAATTACCAAAGTATTAGTAAAACTCACATAAATTTACAAAATGATTAAACCAAAATAAAATTGTTCAAAATAGGTTCCCAATAGAAAAACACTCATGGAAAAGCAAGAACTACTGCAAAGCAAAAAACATGAATACAGAGACATTAAGACACCCGACAAGAGAATCCAAGCTGCACACCCCTCAATAAAGATCTCCTCCAGGAGGCAAATCTGCATAAACAAGAGAAATGAATACAAAACAAAGAAAGTAGAGGGAAAGCATCTCATACGATCATAATTTCCCTCAGGGGACCCTGTTAGCTTTGAAAACCTTTAAAAACATTTTCCTGTGAAAGATTGATTTTCAAAATCCCAAAACATTTCCACAAAATTGATTTAACACCTCAGCTGTAGTAGTATATGGTAAACATGCATAAAAACTCATAATAATAATAATAATAATAATCAAGATGGTTGATACACATTAGGTACGACTATGGCCAGCTATTAAAAAAAATAGCATCCATAGCGAGAGAGCCATAGTAGACAGAAATAGGAACTCGCAATTGAGAATCCGTATTACTGCCACATGATCAATCATGGGTCCCTACTTCGCACAAGCACACGTACCCACGTGTTAGCTTGACTAAACTGCCCATAATGTACAGATCAATTCTTCTAGAAGGTTTAGGGACTTGAACCCAAGGTCACCGACAAGGCTACCTTAACTCTCAAACCAAATACAATAATCATAATAGCATGTTGTCACAGTTTAAAAACTACACATACACACACAAAGTCCATAGTCAGGAATGTAGGATAAATTCCCCTACCTGGAATCTAATGCTCTTCAAGTATTATCTTCTACAAGCCTTCCACGTTCGTGCACAGTCCTATCTTGACAAATCCTCCGTAACTAGACAATACGGCAACCTTAACCTCTTAAACAATTGGGCAACTGGGTAATCTGATAAAAGCAAAATCAACAAAAAAAAAAAAAAATTTTAAGTTATGGATGATTAACAATAAGGGAAGACGGTATGACCTTTCCATTAGTCATACATCGCTAGTTTCTAGTCCTAGGTGGACTAAACTCTACTCTTTAGAGTTTACTTAAGCATTTACAAGTTTCAAGTTTTATCTTGAAGTCAAAACAATTGACTATTTGCTTTACCTCAAAGCAAACTCTCAAAATAATTTAGATTAATCCACTTTAATCTCTACAATTGAAACTTGCTAATCCTAACATGCTAATAACCTTTAATTAAACAAATAAGTCTCCAAAATAAAGCTAGGCATGGTTAATTAATAAATAAATCATACTTAATTAATCTAAGCATGCATCCTAAAATTAAAGCCTAAAAATAAATAAATAAAGTAGAAATAATAAAATATTTACCCTGTTATAAACCTCCAAAACTATACTCCACTCTTAGGGACTCCTCCTTGCACTCCCAAAACTTTAAACTATGAGAAGTTTCTTCTCTTTTGGTATGTCTCTTCTTAGAGAGACTCTCAAAGAACCAAGGAGTGAGTAACTCTAACTTCACTTGGTGGTGCATGTGAAAATGAGGGACAATGTTCTCTATTTATAGGCACTAGAGGGTTGGAAAAAGTTTTAAATCTTCAATGTGGGGCAAATTGCACTAAAAATGCACAAAGGAAGGCTAAAATCCGAATTGGGTCAGAAATACCCGGTCGGACTACTCGTTTTGTCTCACAAAACGAATCTGGGTCAGCCCAGAAGAAGACACGCGGGTTGTGTGAGACCCAGCTTGGCTGACCGGTCTTCTGTCTCATCCAACGACTCAAAAATCTCCACTTTAATGAAGCCGGACGATTGTGATTAAAACGTTGGATCGGATCTGGTGCATCGCACTCACAGGAGCTCATGCGAGCTCGTCCGTCTCTCGCCTAGTCAGTGTCGCGTCAGTGCAAAGGGACTAATCGCGTCACGCCACGGATTGCGTGTCAGTCCAGTTGCTACAGCAACTTTTCTTTTTCTTTTCTTTTTCCTATTTTTCTATTTTCACCAAAAATAGCTCGGGACTCCGACTAATTCCCCGAAAATTTCTACGGACTCGTAGTAATTAATCATAATTTCCTATAATCTCAAAACAACAAATTGTTGTCCAGAAAAATTAAAGAAAATTCAACTCAAATGAATTTAATTCTAAAAAATTAATTTCAACTTGATAATCACCAAAATCATACCCAAAGGTACTAGAGCTCAACTCTAAACCTCTAATAATACAAGTTAGTTACTCAAAAGACAAAAGAAAACTTCATTTCCTTTAAGAAACCTTAAGTTTCTAAGTATAAAAAAAATTCTAAAACACATGTCAACACACGATAGGATTGGAAAAATCCAGGATGTTACACAAATGATTTTCAATTTGCTTGATTTTTATTGCAAAACTTATCATTAAATTGTGATATAAAAGATAAACGGTTTCGATCGTGAGAGTACATTTTAAAATGAGAATATAATAAGAGCTAGAGAATGTATAAAGTAGATCGGGAAAGGTAGCTAGCATTCCTCTACACTAAAAGCAAGAGCTAATATTGAAGTTCCTCTTTTTTTTTTTTTTTTTGGGCTAATTGAAATTCCTCTTTGATTCATTAAAAAAAAAAAAAAAATTTCCCCTTTGGTTATTCTAAACTGATGAAACCTATGTTAATTTAGATCTAAATTACAGTAGTCAGATATTTCAAATTGAAGTATTTAAATTAAGGGTCCATTAGATTCTAGGGCTAGACCACATTAGATTCTAGGGCTAGACCACTGCCATTGAGCGAATTATGAAATATTTACTTGGCATAAAGAATTAAGGATTATTTTATCAAAATATCCTAATGGGCTTGAAGGTTTTAGTGATGCCGACTAGAACACTTTGTCAGGTAATTCTCTTTGTACTACTAGTTATATTTTCAAATTAGGTGGTTGTGCTATTTGTTGGAAATCAAAGAAGCAAACAATTATTGCTAATTCAACCATGAAAGCTGAACTTATTGCTTTGGCTTCAGTTGGTGAAGAAGCAAGTTGGTTGAGAGATTTGTACGTTGTATGGAATCCCATTATGGGAAAAACCAATATCACCAATTCTCTAATTAATTGTGATAGCACAACTGCAATTGGCAGAGTGAATAATCATTATTACAACAGTAAATCTAGATCCATAAGAAGAAAGCATAGTACTGTGAAATCTTATTTGAAAAGTGGCATTATTACTGTGAATTATATTAGATCAAAGAGAAAAATGCACCATTGGTTTACGACTTACTTTCTCCTTTTTCCCAAATTGGTCTACGATCTTTTTTTTTTGTACCATTTATATATACTTTCTTTTTAACATTTACCTATTTGGTCTATTTCGTCAATTCTTTTAAAATGAAGGACAAATTGTCTTTTCATATTAAATAAATTTTTAATTCTATTTCTAATTTAAAAAATATTAAAACTAAAAAAGAAAAAATTATTTTCAAAATTTAAAAATTACCCCCTCCCCCAACCCAGTCCCTGTCCCACCCACTCCTCCCACCCAACCCAGCCTCTCTTTGACCACCCTCTTCCAACCCAGCCTCTCTCTCTCTTTCTCTCTCTCTCTTCCCTCTCTTCCCCCACCCCACCCCTCCCCGACCTCCTCTCTTCCCCCTCCCTAGCCTTTCTCTGACGCCGTTTCACAGCACAAGAACAAAGAGAAGCAACAGGGTGACGATGCTACGAGCGAGAAACCCGACGCAGCTGTTACGTCGTTGTCGCGTCGCCCACCGCAAGACCAAGACGCCATGCGAGCCATCACCGTCGCGCAACACTGCTGCACACTATCACACATTGTCACGTCACACACAAATGCAGGAGCTCTATCGGAGACATAGGTGCACGCCACCGCTGGGGAGGGGAGGGTGGTGGGGGTGGGCTGGGCACGGGTTGGGGAGTGGAAGGTGGTTGGGGTTGTGTGTAGAAGAAGAAAGAAAGAAGTAGAAAAAAGAAGGAAGAGAAAGAAGAAGAAAAGGAGAAAAATTAATGAAACGTCTATTATGGAAAATTTTTAAAAATCGACGGAATGGACCAAGTAGGTAAACTTTAAAAAGAAAGTGAATATAAATAGTACCCAAAAAAAATCATGGACCAATTTGGGAAAAATGTGAAAGTAAGTGGACCAACAGTGCATTTTTCTCTAGATCAAATTATAATCTTGCAAATCCATTAACCAAGGCCTTGGCAAGAGAAAGGGTTTGGAACACATCGAGGGGGATAGGATTAAAGCCCATACATTTATGAGCCATATATGAAGACACCCAACTTGGTGATTAGAGATCTTAAGAACTGGGTTCAATGGGAAAAACAAATCATAAGGTGGTTGTAAGAGATGCATTATTTTGCTCATCCCTATGGTGTAAGTGCATATATCCTATAATGTTATGGAGGTTGAGTTGATTTAAACTCTTAATATAATCTGTAGCTCATATGAGTGGGATGTAATAGTTACAGAAACATCCTTGACAGATTTTACATATGTGAGTGTGAGAGTGGGGACGATCTCTATGACAATTGGGTTTATTCTCAAATGCACTCATGAAAACCAGGATCAGCAAAAGGACATAATGTGCTAGCGAATAAAGCTCATAATTAACACCTGAATTATTATGTGCGAGTAGTTATTCTTAATTTCCCTAAAGTAGTGATAGTTCAAAGTCTGAGACCACTATCAACTCTGGAGTAGGAATTGTTGTTTCACTAATGAAGGTTCAATGTAGAGTCACACCTTCATGATGCATAATGATTCCTCTTTAGCCAGTAATATCTTTTCTTTAATTTATATATTAAAATGAGTGGGGGAATGTTATAACATTTTAATATTTGAACTGAATGTTCTAATTTTGTAATAAATTGATTGATTTATTTTGGAGGTTTTGTGTAACCGTCATCTTTAGTGTGTAACGATTTTTAATCTTTATTATGTAACCGTTGTAACGGTTTTCATCTTTATTGTATAACTGTTATCTTTAGTTTTTATTTCTTCCACCCTATTAACTTGAGGAGGGTCCTATAAGCTACTTTAAATATCTCTCTATCTTTTCTTTTCAAAATATATAGATACTAGAATTTTCACTCAAAAAACCCACTCAAATTACTTGAGTTTTTTCAGGCTAAAGAAGGGTGTTCTCTTGATGGAGCTTTGGGCTCATATATCCACTAGTGCAAGTCGTTGTTAGCTACACAACGTTTTGAGTTGGGCTGTTGTATACTAGAAGGGAATAGCCAACTGTTTAGTCTGCTAGCTGCACCAGTTCGTGGTCTTACCAAACCGCAGAGGGCTTGAATCTCCTTAAAGAGAGCGAGATTTTTGTGCCTCAGCCTAATTGTCAACGTGCTACTCGAAGACAAATTTATAATTTCTATTATTTATTTGTAATTTCTACAACACTTATTAATGGTCCCTATAGTTTTCTAGGGTTTTCTCATATATATTTTTTCAATTTTAACAATGATACCTTTGTACTTTCTTGAACGTTGTAATTTGAGGCAATCTTAGGGTTTTCGCTAATTTCTAGTTATTTACACCAATTGTATATTTTACATCATTTTGAATGATTAAATTAATTATTAGTTGACGTGGCACCATTATCAACTACAAGAAGAATATTTTTGTGTGATCAAAATGACGTAAAATTTGTTAAATAACCAAAAATTAGAGGAGAAAATAATTCTCAAATTGCAACATCTACAAAAGTACATGGCTAATTGAAACTATAGGAACGAAAAAAAGAAACTCGAGCAAACTAGAGGGACCAAAGTTGCCATTCGATCAATTGGTTTATGTTTGGTAAAATAAGCTAAACTCATATCAATGGCACAAGATTTGCTCTTGGGTCATAGCTTGTTGAGAACATATATAGCAACCATTGCAATAACATATAATGTCCGCAATAACATATAATGTCTAGAGTAATTGATATAATATTTCATGCATGTCCATCATCACCTTAATTAATTACTAACGTACTATTACAAATTAAGTTTTCATACCAACAAGTAAAACGCTACAATAATCTTACACCTTGTAGCAAATTCTACATGAATTGCATCTGCAAAAAAAATCCCATAAATAGTAAAAAAAAAATTATATTGCAGCTAGTAGGATATATAGTGGATTTTTACCTAATTTATGTAAAAAAAAAAAAAAACTACAAATAGGTGTAGTCACAATCATGAGTCTATACAATATGGAAAGAAATGAAAGATGAGGTAATTTCTATATCCTATTTGTTATTTTTAAATTAGGCTTAATTACACCCGTGACTCCAAGAACTAATAATGTGTCCCACATTGCCCATTATATTGCCCCTGTATTGCTCCTAGAACTCGCTTCTATGTTTTAAAATACCTCATACTGTCAACTTTATCCATTTTTCCGTCAAAAAAGTTGATATGGGATTCAGTTTTTTTGCCCAAAAATAAAAAAAGAGGCAGAGTTGATGGTATTGGATTCAGATCCTCTGGTAATCTTAGAGGGTAAGATAAATTATTTTAACTTCCAAGGGCAATATTCAGGTGGCACTGGTGTAATTGAGCGAAATAATTAATTCTAGGGGGCACTGGTGTAATTGAGCGAAATAATTTTGAGAAATATACTTGAGTCCTCACTTTTGAGGACATTCTTATACTCAGTACCAATAATTTTATAACATGTGTCAATACTTTGAAAAATAATAACAATTACTGAATTATGAAATAAGCTTAAACCAATAATTTTCATCTTAAACCAAAATGCTACAGCCACCATCTCACATATTTTAGAGAATACAGCAGTCAAAACAATACTTGTTTATATGAATAATAACTTAGTATCGCTGACTGCATGATTTCGATGTATAGGTAATAAATTTGGTAAATGGAGTTTTTCTTTTTAGGATCTTAATTTATGGTTTCGCAGATTGGTTTTTATGTATTAGTGTATTACACATATTATACTTGTATATATAATATATAGGCAAACAAGGTAGCTATAGTCATATTCCAGCTTCAAGAAAGGATGCCCTTACTTTAAGAAAAATAAGAACATTCTCTCTGTGTATCACCCGATAATCCAGTTCGATGTTTGAAGCCATTCAATTTTTAGGTCCCTCCTCAATTATCATCTCTGTAAAAAATCAATCAAATCAATAATTGTTTGGTTATCTAAACTTTGTAGATAAATACAATTTGTCAGATAAATTCAAAATGATGTTGATTGTAATAAACTAGCTATACAGTTTTCAATTTGGCAATTTTTTTCAAATGTGATTTGTGAATGATGTTCTAAAATATGAACAATTTCAATTATTGGATAGTAGGCCCAAAGAGGATATTCTTACTTTTCTTAAAGTAAAGACGTCTTTACTTAAAGGCAAATTATGTAATTAATAGTAATCACAGTAGCTATGAATTAGAAATAAAAAAATAAAAAAAATTGCGGTAGCTATGATACATAGTTTTGGAATAAGAAGTGAAAGTGTTCTATTATAGGAGAAAAAAGGTCAATTTATGTCAAAGTTTAAAACTCTTTTAAATTTAATATGTAATTCTACGAATGATATGCATATATATATATATATATGACATATATACGTACATATGTATGCATGCATATGTGTTTTTTTTTTTGTCCATGCTATGAAGAAACATAATACAGGTAAGAATATAATGTAATTTACTTTTAATCCCCAAAAATTGTTCTCACCAAATAATTTTGCATAGCATGATCTTTTTGAAGCGAGGTCCCTCACAATATGATGCTGTTCGTATGATTAATCATCTCGGCATAACGACAAGTCACATAAGGCTTAAACATCATGTCTTTTGGGCCTAACCCCAAAAGACTAAGCCCTTCCTGGGCTCCTAGCCCCTGACCTGCTAGGCTCCGGCCTCCTAGGCTCCGGCCTCATAGGCTCCGGCCCCATAGGCTCCGGCCTCCCAAGCTCAAGCCTCCTAGGCCCTCGACCTGTGTCAACTCACTCGGATCCTCGAGACCGGTGCCACGTGGCGCTCCTACAGTGCAAGTCACCACAAAGGATACGTGTCGTCACCGGATTGGTTGACACTCTTCCAAAGGTACTATAAAAGAGGTACCTTCGTGTCGTCACGTGACTGCTTTACCATTTTTGAGCATCAACAGTTTGGCGCCGTCTGTGGGAAAGTTACAACTTTTTCCCATTGAATTCTCTACCCTCAGTTGAGGTGCAAAAACCTTCCGAGCTTCCGAGCTTCCTAGCTTCCTAGCTTCCGAGCTTCCGAGCTCCCGAGCTCCCGAGCTTCCGAGCTTCCGAGCTTCATAGCTTCCTAGCTTCCGAGCTTCCGAGCTCCCGAGCTTCCGAGCTTCATAGCTTCCGAGCTTCCGAGCTTTCGAGCTTCCTAGCTCCCTCCGAGCTTCCGCCCCGCGCACTACCCAGGCTTCCGCGCCGCGTACCCACCCAGGCTTCCGCGCTGCTGACACCAGCTCCCTCCGAGCTTTCGCCCCACTCAGGCTGAATGGAAAGCTCCCTCCGAGCTTTCGTCCCGTGCACCACCAGCCCCGGCCCGAGCCCAGGCTTCCGCCTCGCGCACCACCCAGGCTTCCGCGCCTCGCACCCACTCAGGCTTCCTCGCCGCGCACCCACCCAGGCTTCCGCGCCACGCACCCACTTAGGCTCGCGCGCCGCGCACCCACCCAGGCTTCCACGCTGCAGACACCAGCTCCCTCCGAGCTTTCGCCCCGTGCACCGCTAGCCCCGGCCCGAGCCCAAGCTTCCGCCCCGCGCACCACCCAGGCTTCCGCGCCGCGCACCCACTTAGGCTTCCGCGCTGCGCACCCACCCAGGCTTCCGCGCCGCCGACACCAGCTCCCTCCGAGCTTCCGCCCCGCGCACTACCCAGGCTTCCGCGCCGCGTACCCACCCAGGCTTCCGCGCTGCTGACACCAGCTCCCTCCGAGCTTTCGCCCCGTGCACTGCTAGCCCCGGCCCGAGCCCAGGCTTCCGCCCCGCGCACCACCCAGGCTTCCGCACCGCGCACCCACTTAGGCTTCCGCCCGCACACCCACCCAGGCTTCCGCGCCGCCGACACCAGTTCCCTCCGAGCTTTCGCCCCGCGCACTACCCAGGCTTCCGCGCCGCGCACCCACCCAGGCTTCCGCACCGCCGATACCAGCTCCCTCCGAGCTTCCGCCCCGCGCACTGCCAGTTCCGGCCCGAGCCCAGGCTTCCGTACCGCCGACACCAGCTCTCTCCGAGCTTCCGCCTCGCGCACCACCAGCCCCGAATCCGAGCCCAGGCTTCCGCGCTGTCGATACCAGCTCCCCCCGAGCCCCTTCCCCGCGCACCCATATCAGTACCGTGCATTCAAGGGAAATCAAGTACCATGCATTCAAGGGAAAATCAGTATCATACATGCATTCAAGGGAAACTAAGTACCATGCATTCAAGAAAAATTCCACAATACCATGTATTAAAAGGAAAGGCATCTTACCCAATAACGGGTCGGACACCCTCAACATCATCCACATACTCAAGTACAAACTTAATACTCAAACGAGTTTGCAATTTGGTACGGGCGACATCCGGCCCGACCATATAACTCAAATAAAAATCTGGCGATAGTCCGCCCACCCCTGCCCCCGGGCCATGTTTGCTTCAACATTTATTTGGGATCATCTCCCATGTCATGCTCTCCACCTGTGGATGCTCCATCCTCGGGCTCTACCTCAAGGGTACCTCCCTCCGGGACGTTGGCATGCCCATCATTACTGCCAGTAGCAGACCACGCAAGCGGTCCCAGTCCAAATCAGGGCACATCTCCTCGAGCTCTAATTTGCAACCGTCAAAGCCCATTGCATAGCCGCTGTTATACTCGTTGTCCAACTCCTGCTTGGCTTGGCTCAACTCCTGCCCGCACTGCTCCACCTCTTGCCTAGCCTGGTCCGCCTCCTTCCTGACCTGCAGTAGCTCGGTCTGCAATGCATTGTTTTGCCCGACCACTTGCCCACCCCCATGTTTCCACACCCCATCTGGGGTCGGGGCACACTTGGCCTCGTCGGTGTCCCATCACTTGTAAACGCCTGGTCGGACCCTCCATCATCCATGAAATTGCCCTCCCTTGACGAATCGTATGAGGAAACCATGGAATGTCCGACCCCACCACACCTGCCCATCCAAAAAAAAAAAAAAAAATCAAGATGGGAAGTGCTCGGAATACCAAGACAACACCATGGACATATAAGATCGCTAATGGTTTCCCACCCCTCAGATGTGCTCTTCCACCCCCAATTCACAACATTCACCCTATCACTTTCCAATGTTCAGCTACCAATCATGCACTTCAATATTCACAAAATCAAATCAACAGGAAGAGCAATAACAACTCAAGCCTTACCCGTATTCCGCGGCTTCAACAATTCAGACGGGTTCCGACCCACTTATTTTGTTTCCATGTACCTGGCCAACACTAACACAACACCCAATAAATTACAAGTACAAAAGTGAAGGCTTGTCACCTACCCAGTGCTCGGCAAGGCTCATACCCGCCTGCCCCTACTCACAATTTTCATACTCAGAATTCCAAGGTCCGCCTCGGGCTGCACAACTACAATTTCTCACAGTTCTCAATTTTTTCAAGGCAAAGTCAATCATTCAGATGGTTAATAAGAATTTCAAAATATGCCCACTTCAAGTGCTCGAAACAACCTCAGCCCAAGCCGCTGCTGCCCAAGCCTAACGAGCAGACCCGCGCAGCAGCCCAGCCCTGCCGACCCGCGCTCACCACGCAGCTGCCCGAGCCGAGCAGCCAGCCCTCCGGCCCGACCAGCCCCCTCCAGCGGCGAACGCTTCCGCGCAGTCCGATCCGAGCAGCCCGTCGGCGCCGATCCAAGCAGCCCGCGCTGCTGCCAGCACACCTGCACAACCACCGAGCCAAGCAGCGCAGCCACCCCATTGCACAACCCGAGCCGAGCCGAGCCAGACCAACCCCTCCGCGCCGCGCGCCTCCGCGCCGTCCACCTGTCTCGAGTCTGGCCCGAGCAAGCACTCGACCCACCCCCTGCGCCGCCCGAGCCCAGTCGTCCGCGCACCACAACCTCACAGCCCGGGCTGAGCAGCCTTCAGAGCAGCTCCACCCCTTATGCGGCGCTTCCGAGCCGAGCACCTCACCCGAGCAGACCCGCGCTGCCAACAGCTCCGGTCCGAGCCGTCGCAAAACCCCTCCGACCTGCGATGATCCGACCAGCTCGAGCCCAACCTCCGCCCCGCGCAAACCGATCCGGCCCGAGCCCGATCCGAGCTCCTCTGCTCCGCGTCACCGACTTGAGATGACTCAACCCCTCCAAGTCGAGCCTCCACTATGCGCACCAGCTCCGGCCAGACCCAAGATCCCTTACCCAAGCCCGATCCGACCAGCTTAGCCTCCGCCCCGCGCTGAGCCTCCACCTCCGAGCTGGCCCGACGCCTCCGACCCGACCAGGTCCAGTCACTTCTCCACCAACCCGAGCAGCCCCCCCCTTTTTTTTTTTTCTTTTTGGATCCGCGCCCTGCCCTCCTTCCGCCCCTCAGAGTTTAAAAAAAAGAAGAAACAAAGCAGCTCTCCCTCTCTCCAAGATAGTCACGCACAAAAAAAAAAAAAGGGGGGGGGCAGCTCTCTCTCTCCTCCAATGGTCACAAAAAATCCAAAAGAACACAAAAAAAAAGGGAGATGTGGGTGTGGAAATCTTTATATTTGGGCTCTACCATTTCATGCAAGATTTTCATTTACAAAGGGCGACATCCCCCCATTAAAATCGGACGAGATTCACTGGGATTACACGAAGCGTCTACTGCTCGGAATACAGGTGATCAGAAATTCACAAAAAAAAAAAAAAAAAAACAAAGGCACTCTTTCATATGTACCCCCCAAGCTTTCCTCCAGTACAGCTTTCCTTGCTAGGGAACTTGGGGGACTTCTAAACAGTATCTTAAGCAGGAACAAGCATGTGGTTACTTGTCGTTCTGCTCGGACTTCTGTGTGTACAAAGTTCCCAACCAAGAAGTATCTTTTGCTCGGAAACTTGGGGGACTTCTGTTCGTATGATTAATCATCTCGGCATAACGACAAGTCACATAAGGCTTAAACATCATGTCGTTTGGGCCTAAGCCCAAAAGACTAAGCCCTTCCTGGGCTCCTAGCCCCTGACTTGCTAGGCTCCGGCCTCCTAGGCTCCGGCCTCATAGGCTCCGGCCTCCTAGGCTCCGGCCTCCCAAGCTCAAGCCTCCTAGGCCCTCGACCCGTGTCAACTCACTCGGATCCTCGAGACCGGTGCCACGTGGCGCTCCTACAGTGCAAGTCACCACAAAGGACACGTGTCGTCACCGGATTGGTTGACACTCTTCCAAAGGTACTATAAAAGAGGTACCTTCTTGTCACAAAAGGACAACTAAAATCATTATTATACTATTCATTCACTCTGCTCTCAGATCTCTCTGAACACTGACTTGAGCGTCGGAGGAGCTTTGGCCGGCACCACACCGATGCCCTTCCCGCTCACTTTTGTGTACCTGTGCAGGGTGCTTTGGATATCAGTCTCTCTCATTACTCACCAATCGGACCCAGCTACCCGTTCCTGCCCCACTTCGACGTGTCATCCACGCAGTGGTGGGTCAACGGGCCTACGTGGTTCGACTCGACGTTGACTGCTTTACCATTTTTAAGCATCAACAGATGCGAAGTCTCGAATACACGACTGGATAGAGACACAATGAAATTCTTTATACTTTTTAAAACACAGTGCAGTAAATTTACCGATGCAGAATATATACTTGGGATTCACAAGGAGTTTTTTATTAAATCTATCTATTGAAGGGGGAGGAGGGTGAGAGAGAAGTGAGTGAGGAAGAGAGGGAGATGGGGCATCTTTTTCTTTTGCTTGCTCTACGACTATGATAAGACTCATCAATGCCAACATCATCAACATAATACCTCTCAAATTACTTTTCTCCATTACTTTTGCACCTATTTCTTTTGGAAATATATGCTTGTAGTGAAGTACGTTGAAACCCTGTGAAAAGAATATTAAGTTTATAATTTGAGGGGCATGCACCGTAGAAGAGAGGAAAGTTTCAATCTTTTGCGGCATTAATTAATTTGAGAGGCGCCGTACGTAGATGACAAAGAAATTTTGGTGAGATTGATTAAAGATTTCAAATTAATACATCCAATATATGAAGAGAAACAAAAGTAAAGGAGAAGAAGAAAATAGAGAGAAGAAACATCATTTGATTGCACCAAAAACTTGGATAAAGACCATCCAATTTATAAAACATTAGTTTAATCCTTGGCTTTACACCTTTCTTGAAATGCATGTACTTCTAAAGTTGAATTTCTAAGAAGATTTATACAATATATTAGTTGTTGATTTCAAATTAATATATATTTATTTTTATATTTAATTTAAGCTTGAAAATGTATATTGTTAAAGAAGATTGATCACAAACTATTTGTTAGTTTAGTGGTATTTCTCTCCACAATATTTAGAGAGGTTGCAAGTTCAAATTTTCCTTCCCACAATTGTTTGGGCCTAATTTTGCATTTTTCAGTAAATTGGTCAGGATTGGGTAGAAAGTTGGGCCGTTGCCGGCTCGGCCCAATATAAGAAGCAACCTAAAGTAGCACGGGCCGAGCCCAATCACGAGGATCAGATCAAAAGAAGACAATTCCCATCAGAACAAGGAATCGAAGTATCCTCAGAAGATTAAGAGTCATTGTTGTATGTTTTCCTAGAGCAAATTATTTAACTTTTTACCAAGCTGTAGGTTAACTCGTAAGTGCACGAATCGCGGAGTAGAAAAGCTTGCAAATACGAGGTCGATCCCATAAGGAATTGTACTAGTGCTATGATTACTAACTCAATGAAATTCAATTAAATCTACACTAACTCACACACACAGATAGGGGGTTTCAAATTGGTTTTGAGACTAGACTAAACTAACAAATAAAGCAACAAAACTTAAAAATAACAAACTGAATTAATTTAGGTAAAAACAATAATAAAGAAACATTAGGGGTCAGAATCCACCACTAGCATATCATTCACCCTACTATGGATACCAACAATCAATATGCAAACATGTCAACAAAGTTTGTTTACCAAAATGTTTGGCTAGTTACTTTTAGTAATTACTCTCCTTACTTTGCATAACTAAGAGCTTCTTAGGCCTCCTTTAGTCAGTTAACTTGCATGTTTCCTAAACGTACTTAAGGCAACTGTTATCCATGCAAGAGTTATTATAATTTGTGAGAGTGACAAACATATAGAGCATAGACCCATCCGAATTGTAACCTATGACCATCTATAATCCCTTTAATTTCTCATGAATATTATCTTAGGATACTCACTTGTTGCCTACTGAAACTATCATCCTTTTGAGCTTGTTTAGTTTCACAACATTAATCTAGATGCATGCAACCTAAGGTGATCAGTCAAAGATGCGAAGCATATAGAATCAATTTAAACAGAGATCCAAGATTTGTCAACATGTAAACAAATGAGAAATCAATAATCCATAGTAGAAGTAAATAGCATCACTAGGGCTTCATTCTAGCCCTAGCTAAATATTTAGCTACGCATAATTAAATTAACAATTAAATAAAACAAGATTAAAACTAGGAAAATAAAAAGGAAGAAAAGAGAAGAAGCCACGGCATTAAGGTGGAGGTGGCTCCACCCTTGGACGACTTAAGGGGGCTGCTACTTGGCACTTAGGCTCCATGGCAAGGCTGCAGCAAGGTGGTGGGATGGCGGCACAAAGTAGCTGCAAGGTGGCAGCAGCGGCGTGGCAGCAAGGTGACGCAAAGCAGCCCTTCTTCTTCCCCTAGGGTTCGGCACAAACAAACAAAGAGAGAGAGAGAGAGAGAGAGAGATGGATGTGTGAGAAAAAGAAAGAAGAGAGAGATGGGAGGCTAGGGTATTGGCGGCTAGCTAGAAAAGAGAAAGAGAGGCTAGGGTTTTCAGAACTTTTCAAGCGCACTCCCTCTTTGTGTAGCAACATGTCTTATTTATAGAGAGTAGAGGGGCTGCGACTTCTATTTCTCTTCAATGTGGGATTGTTGTAGCTTAACCTAATGGACCAAGGCCACACTAACTTAAGCCCAATATGCACAACTCATAACCCCATGCGCTAGCCTCAAGACCCATCACCTAAGCCCATGCCACACACTCCTCTAGGGGTTGCGCCCAGCCCAGCCCAAGCCCAATGGCTTGCCAAAAAATGCTTCACATCATTGTGCTTTGGCCCAATGTCTTCCAGAAGCTTGTAGAACCTTTGATTTGTTGACTTTGACCACTTCTTCTTGTCCACCAAGGAATCCTTGTAGAAGTAGAATCTCTATCTCACTTGGATTTCACATTTACCATTTTGCCCCTCATGATTCCTATCTTCATTAGGACACCATTTCCTATCCAGATTAGGTTTCCTAGTTCAATTAGGATTTCTCATTTTTTTCCTCGGATCTTCATGATTTCTTTTTATTCAAGCTTGATCTTTCCTTGTGAGACTAGGAATCCTAGTTTGACTAAGATTCAGCTTTTCCTGGTTTGACTGGGATTTCTCATCTTTTCCTAGTTTGACTAGGAAATGTCCTAAAACAGCTCTTTTGGCTCCTTTTTTCTTCTTTGCTCATTTTATCCTATAAAAGCATAAACAAACTAACAAAACACAAAATACCGAGTTCTTACACTCTAGGTTAGAGAATTAGTATAATAAAATAGTGTAAAATGAGCACTCAACAGTCATAACCTTTGATTTTGCATCTATCACTCGCACTTTCACTTTTACTCACCGTATCATCGTCACACCAACCCCAGCCACACTACCCTAAGTCCTTGCAGTCAAGGCATCAGAACCTTTGCGACTGAGAGGTGCTCCTTCCTTGGTCTACGCTCACATGACCGGAAGTCAGTTTCGTGCAACATCATCATTTGTACACTCGACCTTCGGCCATGTACTAGCACGCCCAAACCAAATTTGAAAGACGTGGTTTCCTTCATTCGCGGCCTAGACGACATTTGGCCATTGAGATTTTGAGGCAAACAAAAATTCAAATAAAAAACTGATTTGGCCAAATTACCTTTTTAGGCAATGTAGTTTACATTCATTTCACTTTGATTCCTATAATTTCAATTTTAGCAACGATTTCAATTGGATCCAAAATCATATTATCATCAAAGTTATTAATTTGATAAAAATGGTACATGTTGGTCATAGGTAATTAGTATATGTAGTCATTTTATTAGGGAGGTTGAGATTTTCATTAATTTTAATAAACTTTCAAGTGCTATTTAATTTTTATAAAGTGAAAATTCAATGTAGCGTAGGTGATGAATCAAAATGAACACTAGACTCGTTGATCCTCTAGACTGAGAATACCAAGAATAGGGGCTTTATAGCCTTGTTGATCCCGTAGGCGTGAGAAATATGCCCTAATTGGTTGACCAAAGGTGTTTGGTTAAAGTGACTTAAGGAATATTTCAATTAATGTGTATTACACATTAATAGGGCATAAGCATTATTTACTGCATTGGAATTCTAGGATCATCGTGTAAGTGAATGAATGTGTCCATGAATATCTAAGAGAAGAAACATGATGAGCTCAGAGGCCATTGAGTCTCATATTATCAGATACTTAATTAGATTCCTAAACCTTCCTAGTCGATGAAGGAAATGCTAACTGGATATTATCATTCCAATAAGACAAGACTAGCACATACGCTTGCTTACGCTGGGTTTGTGAGTCTTAGGCCACAATGTAGAGACACTAGAGCTAGCAGGCATGTGGACGCGTGCTTGGAGACACGTCCACTTAATATGACCAAACAAAGAATCCTAGAAAGAGCTTTACAACAAGTCAAATAGGAACTCTATAGTTATGATAGATATTGATTAGTCCTTGATCAGACCTGAGACACAATACCGAGGTCTTGTGTGTGTGCTCAGTGTACTTTCACTGCAAAAAATGGACTAACGAAATCAAGCATGGGTTACATGTATATGTTGGGTGCATTGTCACACATGCATATGGAGGCATGTGAGTGTGCAATATGGAATCTTTCACCTTCCATAAAGAAGGAGATGTCACTAGAAAGAAAGACTTGCAAATTAAGTCTCTTGCCAAAGCATCATAATCACATATATAAGGCTTTTTATCACCAATAGTCCCCCTACTTTCATTCAAACATCAAATTAGTTGCTAAAGTGCATTTTCAATCAATTTCATCCCTCATCTTTGCCATTGAACATCAATTTGGTCCAAGACACACTTTAAAAATTCACCAAAAATAGTTCGAGATACAAGAAAATTCCTCGAAAATTTCTACAGACTCTTCTTGACTACTACTATTTTTATATGGAGTCAAATTATCAAATTGATTTTCTAGAAAATTTAGAATTCTCAAACTAATTTCCCAAATTTTCTAGAAAATACTAAACGTCAATTTGATAATTTGACCCCATATAAAAATAATAATAGTCAAGACGAGTCCATAGGAATTTTCGGAGAGTTTTTTCATATCCTGAGCTATATTTGGCAAATTTTCAAAGTGTGTCTAGGGACCAAATTGATATTCAGTGGCAAAGATGAAGGATGACATTGAGTGAAAATGCACTTTAGGGACCAAATTGATATTTTGGTGAAAGTTGAGGGACTATTTGTGATAAAAAGCCCATATATAATTATATCATGTAATGGGTTTTAACACGAATTCCATACCCAAGATTTAATCGAGATATAGTTGTGAGAAGGGACCGTACTGTATTGCAATTATAACTAAATATGTTCGAGCCTAAATTCTTTTTTGTTTAGGGCCATAAATTATGGCTAGGTATCAATGTGGTCTGTAGAATCTAAAGAGCAATTAATTAGAAAGAGTTCTAGATTAATTGTGATCCTACTGCCAAATCGAATAAGAGCCTAAAGGGACGTCACACACATACAAGTATGTGGGAGACCAAAAGAAAAGGATGATACGGAGGATCAATATGTTCGATTATTGATCGCAACTATCATGACAGTTGTTATTGCCTAAGACTGGGAGTTGACACTTCTCAGTGGGTCAACCATCCTAGTATTGCTCCAGTGTGAGCTCACTTAACTGTGAGATACTAATAGAGACCATTAAGCTCTAATAACTTGGTTACTAATTAATGAGGACAATTAATAAGTCTATAAGTCAAGAAATTAATTTGGGGTAGTGACTTGACATAATATTTTCTTAACTAAGATAAATTAACTCATTAATCTACTTAGAGAGTAAGATTAGAAAGTCAAACTTGAAGATTGACATGGATTGAAGGCATCCTTATGGATGTGGGCAAATCTTGGGTTCTACCTAAAATGGTCCTCAAGGGTACGTAATTTCTTAACTTGTAGCTATTTCTAGCTAGTTTTTCATGTCTTATCCAACCTAAGGATCCTAGGACTAAGGGAATAGGTGATTAAAATTGAAAATCCACCGGCCTTCCATACTTAGACTTGTTTTCATGTTTACCCACCATTCCCTTCAGTAGGATACCAAGTTGATAGAAGGGTTGAGACAAATCTCAATTTTCATTCACAAAAAAAATTCTCCTTAATACAATTCCAAAACATTGTTTAAATACCAACCAAATCCTAGAATAGGTAAACACACAAAATAAGAAAGGCTATAAATGAAAATTAAAAAATTGCCCAAAAACCTAGTTAAAATCGCAAAAGTTGAATGTCTCTATCAAAAACCGTTTGAGCTTATTATCCTTAGCAAAAATCAACTCGAACTTATTATTCTTTGTAAAAATTAGCTCGAGCCATTTTTCTCTGTCAAAATCAGCTTAAGCCATTTTTCCCAGATTTGTGTCGATCAAGTTGAAATAGGAAGTTCAACGCAATGTGGGCCGGTTCATTGATGAGGCACTAATTCTCCTGCATCTGACTCCCTTCATTGGAAAGAATTTGTCCTCGAATTTGAACCATTGACTGAAGAGGATACCAACATAATCTTCCATTGCATTAAATTAATTCTTGGCTCGGCATGCAATTGAAATATTCCTTTCCAAATAAACAAATATTTAGAATATTTGGTATTTCTTGAACTGAGAATTTTATGTTCGGCAATAAATCTCATCCTCCAAACTTTCCTTTCAACACGTTTCATTTGATTGACAAGATCAACCAAATGCTTTGGCATTTGCAAACTAAAAAAATATTGGTACCAAGAAAATCAATCGAATGAAAGTTGTCATTTTGTTGATTCTTCTCCACAATTTCTGCCACTTGAAAGTTATCATAGAAAATCTCGCACACACTATGTGCACAACAATCAAATTTCAGAGGTGTTCTAAATTCAATAAATCTGACTCACCAAAATTATTCAAGTAATATTGAAAAACATCACAACTAGAATATGTGTCATAAAAGCTAACCCTTTTTGTCTTCTCCTGAATCCTCCTCCTCAGATTCCTCTCGATGTCGATCTCGTTCAGCCATCAAAGCAGCAACTTGCTGAGTTAACAACTCAACCTGTTGTGGCAAGCGAGTGTTCTCCTGCTCATACACGTTTTCTAGTTAATTTGTCTTTGATCATGTGGTCTTATTTTGTTACGACCACGGTACCATAACCACATCTCTGCGGCATGACGGAAGCCGAGCTTTGATACCAACTGATGCAATGTAGGTGATTAATCAAAATTAATACACACGAAACCCTAGACTCATTGATCCTCTAGATTGAGAATACCAAGAATAAGGGCTCTATAGCCTTGTTGATCCCGTATGATACCAAATTGATTGAAGGGTTGAGAAAAATCTCAATTTTCATTCATAAAAAAAAAATAAAAAAAAATAAAAAAAACTTCTTAATACAATTCCAAATTAAACATTGTTTAAATACCAACCAAATCCTAGAATAGGTAAACGCACAAAATAAGGATAGCAATAAATGACAATTAGAAAATTGTCCAAAACCTAGTAAAAATGCAAAAGTTGAATGTCTCTGTCAAAAACCGCTCGAGCTTATTATCCTTAGAAAAATTGGCTCGAGCTTTTATTCTCCATAAAAATCAGCTAAAGCCATTTTTCTCTATCAAAATAAGCTCAAGCCATTTTTCCCAGATTTGTGTCGATCAAGCCAATGCAAAATAGGTAATTCAGCGCAATATGGACCAAATCATTGATGATCGAGACCCTAATGCTCCTAAATCAAAATTTTAGATACAATACTTGAACTTCAACCATTGTGTAAGTTCAAAATACAAATTTTGTTTTGTGTCATTTTGCTCCCTTAATTTTCATTTTGTGTCAAATTGATCCATATATTGTTAGTTATGTCAGATTTTTCGTCCAAAAGTGATCACCTTTGAGAATTGAAGTTGTCAAGCCAAAATGAATTTTTTAGTTACAGTAACTAAAGTTTGACCTTGTGCCAATTTAGGATATGAATTTTATTTTTGTATCATTTTTCCTCCTTAACTTTCATTTTAAAGTCAAAATGGCCCATTCAGTTAGTTCTGTCACATTTTTCGTTTAAAAGTGATCACGTGCCAAGTACATAATCATATACCAAAAGGGTGTCTTTTTATTTGACCACCTAGTACTAAGAAGGACAAAGCCACATATGTTGTTGCAAGTGGGAGAAAGGAAGAGAATGAGGGGAAAGAGAGACACAGAGGGAGAAAGGGAGAAAATGATGGAAGTAGGGATAGAGAGAGAGAGAGAGAGAGAGAGAGAGAGAGATGAGGGGATCGATGGTTAGCTGATAAGGGAGGTGGGGCGATGGTGGTGGGAAAGGAGGGTAGTAATTAAGTGATCGCTTTTGGACCGAAAATGTTAGAGATCGAATTAACGAAATAAGTCATTTTTATTTTGACACAAAATGGAAGTTAAGCACGCAAAATGATTAAAAACAAAACTGATATATAGAACTGACACAACGGTCAAAGTTTTTAAGTACTCTAGCAAAAAGATTAACTATGGCATGAAAATTTAATTTAGTCCTGAACAATGATTAGACGTATGACACGTGATCACTTTTAAATAGAAAATGTGACATTACTGACGAAATAGACTATTTTGACACAATTAAAATTAGGGGGAAGAATACATGACATAAAACAAAATTCATCATATTATGAATGGCTTTTTATCACAAATGGTCCCTCAACTTTCACCAAAACATCAATTTGGTCCCTAAAGTGCATTTTTACTCAATGTCATCCCTCATCTTTTCCACCGAACATTAATTTAGTCCCTAGACACACTTTGAAAATTTGCCAAAAATGGTTCGGGATACGAAAAAATTCTCCAAAAATTCCTAAGGACTCGTATTGACTACTACTATTTTTATATGGGGTCAAATTATGAAATTGAGGTTCAGTATTTTCCAAAAAAATTCAGGGAATTAGTGTGAAAATTTTGAATTTTCTGGAAAAACTAAACCTCAATTTGATAATTTGATCCCATTAAAAATAATATATAGTAGTCAATACAAGTCCGTAGGAATTTTGGGGGAATGTTTTCGTATCCCGATCTATTTTTGTCGAATTTTTCAAAGTGTCTAGGGACCAAATTGATGTAGGGCTGGGTTCGGTACAGTTAGCGAACCGACAGACCCCAACCGACGACCACCCCGACACCAATCGGAATGGCAAAATCCATCCCACCTCCGCCAAGATCGGTCAACCAACCTTTCAGTATACCGATATATTGATCGGAACGGTACGGTCTAGACCCATTCTGACCATGATTATTGGGCTTCATTTGGGCCAAAAATTTAGATGTGGTGGTGGTCTTACCTCTGGTGGTGGTGGTGTTTGGAACTTTAGAGTTTGGATGTTATGGTAGTTAGGGCTGGGTTTGACTTGTGGTGGTCTCAGATGAACAGAAAGAGAAGAGACAGAGGGAGATTGCAGAGAGAAAAGACAGAGAAGATAGTTGAGAGATGAGAGGTGAGTGGTGGCGTTGAGCGGTGGTGGTGTGGTCTATGGTGTTACTGGTGTAGGCTGAGATCGCAAAGACGAAGAGAGAGATAAGAGAATCACGAGAGTGAAGAGACAGAATGAGATGATTTAGGTTTTAGGTTTTTTTTTTTAAGGGTCTAGTGGTGTAGGGTGCATGATAAGGATCATGTACCCTACATCCAACAGTCAATTTTAAATCAAACAAGAAAAAAAAATAATAATAAATATATATATATATATACTGTTGGTATTCGTATATCGACAGTTTAGGAATTTCTCTACTGCCTTCACCACCGCCCCTCCACGATTCGGTTGGATTACCGAACTGATTAAGTGGTTAGCCCTCAAAACAGTTTGTCTCGGTTTAGTTACATCGGATTTTGGTGGCAGTTCAGTTTTTTCGGTGTACCGACCCAGCTCTAAATTGATGTTTGGTGGCAAAGATGAGGGATGTCTTTGAGTGAAAATGCACTTTAGGGACTAAATTGATGTTTTGGTGAAAGTTGAAGGATTATTTGTGATAAAAAGCTTATTAGTGAACTGACACAACTGTCAAAGTTAAGGTACTATAGCTAAAATTTTTCCTCCCTAAATAAGTGGGAGGTGATTTTCCCACTCCTTTTTTTATTTTCAATTTTTTTTTCTTATCTATTTATTTGTTGAATTTCCAAGTATATCCTTATTTCTAAACATTTCTTCTCCCTAACATCTTTCATTTCGTCCAGCTACCTATGGCAGTGCTAATTACAACAAAGGGGAATGCTAACTACCTTCTCCTTCGACCTTCTCTCTTATTATTCTCTTTATGCAGTGTATATAGCTTATATAGTCTCATAATTGGAAATGTTCATTTTTTAAATCACTCTTTAAAGATCAAATCTATAAAAAAATCAACTCAATATGAAATTATTTGGTTATGTAATTATTATTAAATAAACAGACAATTTTGGTAACAGTTAGACTCATCGTCTATTTATTTGATATATAACAGTTACATGACCAAATAATTGTCAATTTGATTGATTTTTATTGCTGAAATTAGTATTAAATTGTGATCTAAAAAATGAACGGTTCAAATCTTGTGAGTACATTGCAAAATGAGAATAATAAGCTAAGGAGACTGTCGAAGGAGAGGGTAGATTGGGAAATGTAGCTAGCATTCCTCTACACATACTGAAAGCAAGAGCTAACATTGAAGTTCCTCTATTTTTTATTATAAACAAATAAAAATTTCCCCTTTGGTTATTGTCAAAAGATGAAACCCATATTAATTTGGATCTAAATTACAGTAGTCAGATATTTCAAATTGGAGTATTTAAATTAATACACAAAACACATCATATACACAAGTTTTAAACAAAACCATTTGTGCACTTCTTATCCGATGTGTCAGCGACAACAACCAAATGAAAAATATTGAGTTTCATTCTACCATAATATACCCACAATCAACCTTCTGAGCATTAAAACTAGATCCAAAATAAAGAAAAGAACAAAAACCCATTAAAACCATTACCTTGGAAACCAGAATGGTAGACCCCAAGGTCGAGCCAACACGCATATGAATTCAGATTACCTTTGATTGGAGTAAGATCGTGCACATTAATTCAGATAAATTGACACTATCCCAGTTCCGATATGGCTTATTATAGAGTCTGAATTTGGAATTGTTGATCTATGTTAGGTCTTTGATTACACTTGATCTGTGCCTTGAGATTTTTCAGGTCGTGCTAGCAGGAGGTTGCTGAACAAGATGACATGATGAGGAGCATATATTGCCATGGCGAAGTTGACGCCACCATAGCTGTACAAGAAGCTAGGGGGATGTCATGGACAAGAAGGTTCAAGAATATTAAGGATAGATTTGGACATTCATCTAATAAAAATATAAGAAAAGCATAAAAACATAAAAGACGAGTGCAGAGGGATAAAATTAAAGTGTGAAAATCATCTCCCTTAAGAAATGGAAAAATTAGTCATTTTTTTCATAATAAAACTAGTTAATTTATTGTGTCAAACTCGGATTACTCGTATTTGACACTAATTTAACTTGGTTATTGTATATTTGTGAGTCCTGTCACATATGCCCTCAAAGTCCACAACGTGATGACACAAGATCGATCGACCATGCAATGTCTAGCTACAAGATCCATATGCTTAACGATATCCACCATATATGCAATGCCTCAATGTCTCCCTTAGGATGTCTCAAGCTCCGCCTTGCGAGTGTCAAGGTGTGATGAGTTTGGTTTTAAAATAAAAAGAGTTTACATTTTAAGTTTTGAGCTCACAATATATGTGGGTCAGTTAGAATATAAGTCACTTTGCATTCTTTTGCCAATTAGTCTGGAAATCTATTCAGCTAAGTGGCAATCTAATTAATCATCTAAATTCATACATTATATATATATAATAGAATTTCCGATATATATATATATATATCTCTTAGAACCGGAAACAACAATTTATAATGCAAGAAAACCGCTTAAATAACATTAATTATTGATAATGGGAGAATCTTTAGAAACATAAACCAATTTTCCAAAACTTCTTTAGCACCCTCTCTCTCTCTCTCTCTCTCTCTCTCTCTCTCTCTCTCTCTCTCTCTCTCTCTCTCTCTCTCTCTCTCTCTCTCTCTCTCTCTCTCTCGCTCTCTCTGGGCTGGATGAATATCACATACAAGATTGCATTATTTATTTACACATGAACTAGCTTATAGAAGAAGATGGCCAACTGCAGTTGCAGTTTGTAAGTAGGTCAGCCAGACAGGCAGTTATACATGAAGGACATGCTGGGTAATCGCCAACTTCAATCTTTTGTATAGAAGGGCAAAAATCTTGCGCTTGATGCTTCCTCTAACAGGAGGGAGTACGCAGTACCTCTTCTTGTAGCTGCTCCTTCCTCTCGACACTGTTCCCAACTCCATAGTCTTCACCATCATCTCCATGAGTTCTGCCACATACATGTGTACGTGTTGTTGTGTGTGAGAGAGTGAGAGAGAGTTGCATGAGATCGAAGCAAGTTAGTAAGATATATATGCAATATATTTTGGTGGAGACTGGGAGCTAGAGTAGGAACCTTCGTCCCACTTTCATACACTCTACTATAGCTTCGACGTTTAGTTCAAAATATTGGCAATACCATACGCTATTTTGTTGTTTAGTGATCATTCATAAATTATACCAGTACAATTGTGTGGCAGCACGCAGCATATAGAAGGCCACCAGCGCACTCTTATTTGATCGATTATCTAAGTCATCCTTATCATATATAGTTCACCATAGCTAGCTTTCATGTATGGATTACGAGGGTAATATTCTCTTCTTAGACAACTTTTGTTGTCAGACTGTGATTTAAACCACACATTAGGGCAAGAATCAATCTAATCACTTGTCTAACAGATTCACAATAGAACACTTGCGTACTTTGGCTGGTTGTGTTCTTATATATGGTGTTTTAGGAATAAGTTGATTTTTCAAGTTTTTGGGGTACAGTAGTTGTCTAATATCGTATCATAGCTCTAATTAATTCTAAAAGGTCATACATTGAAACCTTCATTTTCATCCCCCACTTCTGTAATGTTAGTAATTATTGTCTACCAGCTTAAACTTTTATTAGGATCGACCAAACTACCAATTTTGTCCCTATAATTTGGCCAAAATGTCAATTTGGTCTCTTAATTTCAATTGGCAATCATGCCCTTATAGTTGTTGGTGGAACAATCATGTGTTGGGATCGTGCATGGGCAACATAGCCATTTCGTGTTCATTTCTTACCAACCCAACCACCCAGCCCACCATATATTTTGCCCCTGCACGCTTGCGGCACATCATTGCTCAATAAATTTGACGAAAATTGAAATTTGTCCTTAAATTGTAAATGACTGAAACTATAAGGTCATAATTGTTAAAATTGAAACTACAGACGAAATTAACATTTTAGCCAAACTTGAAACTACAAGAATGAAATATGTAATTTGTCCTTTGGGATCCATTAGTTATGGTGAGAATGTGAAGTGTATTGTCCCACATTAGAAAATATATTATAAATCTTGTGTAAGTGCTTATAAGGAGTTTGGGCCTCTCTTCAAATGCTTTTCCTGGACTCTAGAAGTACTACTAATTGAGTTTAGGAATTAAACTGTATCAATTTTTTTTTGTATAGATCATTCAACAAAGATATTTTTTATTTAACTATTTCAATTTAAAAATTATTTTTAGGCCCAAGTGCTTTTTTGTTGAGGAGAAACTAATCCAGGACCATGGAAATACATACCACTCAGCCAAAGAAATTAAGATGATGGATAGTTGACCGAAATGGGCACTAAATACTTTTCAAGATATCTTCTCCACCCCGTAGGAACTACGAGATCACCACAAGGATGCCTTCGGCATCTAGGGGTCGCGGACAGCATTAACTATCCGCTCTCAAGTTAGGCAGTAAGGGTCGGAGAAGGGAAATCACTCATTCTTAAAACCAACATTCTTAAGCTTAAGAACAAAGAGTCGAGTGGAAAAGGGGGGAAAGCTCTCAATTCCTAGTTCTCCTGGGGTCGAGAAACTCAACGCCACTATTCTTGAACAACTCGGAGTCGGCCTTCTTTCTATTTCCCAGTTACCCAGTTGCCCAAATCATTAAGAGGTTAAGGTTTCTGTTTTGACTAGTTGTCGAGGTGTTGATTCCCAAGTTTCCAAGATAGGATCGTGCGCATACGTGGAAGGCTGTGGAAGAGAATATGTGAAGAGCACTAGATTTCAAGTAGGGGGATTTATCCTACATTCCTGAGTATGGACTCTTGTGTGTGTGTGTGAGATTTTTAAACTGTTATAACATATATATATGCTATTATGATTATGTTTATTATGATGGGTTTGAGAGTAAGGGTTACCAAAGTGACCTTGGGTTGAAATCCCTAAATCTTCTAAAAGGGGTATCATTCAAGTTGTGAAGGGCCTAGCTCCAATTCATTACGTTGCGACATGTGTTTGAACTAGCAGATGCTCATAACTTATAGGTGACAGGTAGTATGATTATTAAATTGAGAGTTCCTACCTCTGTTGACCATGTCATTCTCACTATGATAGCTGTTTCTTTTGATTATGGTTGGCCGTAGTAGTACCTAATGTGTATCGACCATCTGAGTATTGTTATTTGTGGGTTTTTATGCATGTTTCTCATATACTGCAGCAGTTGAGGTGTTCAAATGTTTTGTGGAAATATTTTGGTGTTTTCAAAAACAAGCTTTCACTGAAAAAGGTTTTAAATTAAAGGTTTCAAACCTAGCAGTGTCCCCTGAAGGAAGCTATGATCGTATGTGATGTTTACCCCCTACGTTCTTTGTCTTGTTTTCCTTCCTCTTGCTTATGTAGGTTTGCCCCTTGAAGGAGATCTTGATTGAGAGGTGTGCAGCTTTAGAATCTCTTGTTAAGTGTCTCAAGGTCTCTTTGCTCATGTCTTTTGATTTGTAGCCGTTCCTGGCTTCCATTGGTTATTTTATGTTTATTTCCATTGGAAACTCATTTAAGCAATGATCTTTATGTTTTATCGAATTTAATCAATTTATAAACTTAATTGAGTTTTGCCTATACTTTGGTAATTCCCTTTTAGGGTGTTGATTTAACTATTCCACCGTAGCGGGTTAATTAATTAATTTTATCTATCTATTTTGATCGTATTATTTTCTTAAAAAATCCTATTGTGTAATGTGTACTCTGATCCAACCTGATCTATTTAAACAAAAGGTTTAACCCACCAGTATATATTTTCGGGGATTAATATTGATCTATTGGTATTAATTTCTTAGAGCATTCAAGGTAGGTACCTCATACCTTGGGTTTGGGGTGCAATATCTCTCTTCCTATTACCTATTGATTTTGGTTGAATGCTTCAATTTTTTTCACTTATCTAACATGTACGTTAGATGTTATTACTCATTATAAAGGTTTTGGTGTGCTATGGCCATTTTGTTAACTCAAAATTAAAATGCCATGCACAAAATAGAGTATATAGAGAGTCTACAAAGGCTCATGGAGACATGGACTGAGCTCCATTGCTATGCTTGACCTCATGATCATCGTAACAAATCTTTAGCCTCAGTATGTGATGATTGTCACTGTCCTAGCCAAGGGAATTGGTGACTGACCATACACGGTGCCATTGGTGGCGAAAGAAAGTCGTCACCAATAAATTGTTGGCAACGAGTTTTCACCTTTAGAGACGAATTCAATTGTCGTTATTGTCTTTTTTCTTACAGTATATATAGATTGATGTAAAAAGAATAATTCCTTCCCATACCCTCTACATATGTAGTAGAAAAATAAAATTAAATGCAAATAAACCAGAAGCCAAAGACATGTAAAGCAACAAAGACATTAGCCATTGATTTGTTGGAACTTAATTTGATGATTTCAAATTAAAATTATTGTTAATGTTTATTATTTATTATGTCTTATCCTTTTATTTAATTATTTGGTGGTTTTATTATATTATTTATGTTATATTCTTTTATATTCTTATTTGTTTTGTGGTTACTTTATAATTTATTTATGGTTTTAAATATATGATTATTATTTATGATGGTGAAAAGGTAATGCCTATATAAAGGAGGTGAGATTAGAGTTGTATGGAAATGTGATGGAGAAGTGCAATCCATAGAATGATTGAATGACACTCTCTAATGCAACCACTCTAGTGTAACATATTCTGAGTGTACGAGTGATTAAGGTTCAAAGGGAGTTTTAGCTGCACCCGAAAGCCCCATGGGTTGTTGTATCCTGGGGGAATACTTCATGCAACCTTGTGTAGTAGGAGATGCCCCAACTCCGATAAGTTATCCTAATTACTTATATATTTTCTTATTATATATTTAATTGTATTTAATTTAACCTTATTTTATTATGGAAAAATTTTAGCAAAAGACTTCAACTATACTCCTACTTTCAGTTGAGGATCCTGTTTTCACTTTAATCTAATCAAATACTATAATTAATAAAGTGTTTCAATTAATGATATTTCATCAATTATGTCAAAAATTCCGTTAAAAATGATCACGTGAGACCAATTTGTAAGGGCAAAAAAGTCTTTTCTCCTAACAAAATTATAAAAAAATAATAAAACTAAAATAATTTTGAAAAGTTTAAAAATAAAAAAGGATATTCCCTCCATCTCCCACCACCGCCACCCCTGCACCATGCCGACCCACCATTCCCTCCACCACCCAGCCCTTCCCCTCCCCCCACCACCTAGCCCTGGCCCTCCCCCTTCCCCCACCCAGCCTCGCCCCTCTCCTCTCTCTCTCTGCCTCACTTTCTCTCTTATCAATCTCCCTCTACCTCTCCTCTGTTTCTCTCTGCCCCCTAGCTAGCTCCCACCCACCCCCTCCCCATCATAGGACCCAACCCAACCCAACCCCTGCCCCTGCCCCCTCCTCCCCCCTACACCACTGCCACTACCTCCCCCTCCCCCACCTAAACCTTTCCCCCACCCGTCCCATTCCCACCTAGTCCCAGCCCCTCTCTTTGAAATAAATGAGATACGCTAGTACACAAGCCCAAGACCACACACACGAAGCTGTGAAGATGAACAAACCATAAAAGGAAGTAGTAGAATAGGAAAAGCCACAAAAATAAACTCTACTGCTCTGAAAACTTCAGTACAAGGAAAATAAAACTAGTGAGGTCTTAGTTGATGAACACCTAAAAGCAATCACCAACAACTGGACCTATTAACTAGATAAAGGCTATAAAGTAAACTAATTAATAGCTGATAGGCCTTGAGCCACATAAACAAAACAGAACATGCAGTAAATGATGTTTTATGTTTCCAAAAGAAACTTTAAAGCTTAACACTCCCCCTTAAAAGTGATTTTTGGAAATGAGCCCAAGCTTTGCACAAAGAGCTTCAAAGGGCCCTTTGGAGAGAGCCTTAGTGAATATGTCTGCAACATTATCCTTACTCCTCACCTCCACATTGTTGACTGTACCATCAAGAACTTTCTCACAAATGAAATGATGCTCAATTTCAATATGCTTTGTTCTAGCATGACACACTGGATTTGAAGCGAGCTTGATAGCACTTTGATTGTCATGGCTTGTGAATAGGCAGATAGACATCCTTGATGAGTCTTCAAAGCCAAACACATTCTTGTGCAGCAAGTGTAGTAGCCGTATTCTCTGCTTCTGTTGTAGAAAGAGACACTGAGTCTTGCTTTTTAATGCACCAAGAAAATACTGCAGATTTGCACCAAAAAAAAAAAAAAAACATAACTAGATGTGGACTTTCTTTGGTCCAAGTCTCCACCCAAGTCAGCATCTGTGTATCCAATCAGCAAAAACTGACCACCTTTTTTTGTAGAAGAGTCCCAAATCAAGTGTAGAGTGTATATATTTTAGAATATCCTTTATAGCTTCTAAATGTGGCTTTCGAAGCTCCTTTAAGCATCTAATGACAAGTCCAATTGAGAATTCAATATCTGGTCTTCTTATAGTCAAATAGAGAAGATTACCAACAAGAGCACGATAGGTTTTAGAATCTGGAAGAAGTGATCCTTCCTTACTTCTCAATTTCTTATCTTTATTAAGTGGAGTAGAACGTTTCTGGGAGAGCTTCAACCCAAATCTTCGAACAAGCTTATCCCTCTTGTGACAAGAAAATTTCATTCCCCATATTTTTCACTTCTAAGCCAAGAAAATCACTTAACTCACCCAAATTCTTCATATCAAATCGAGTAGAAAGTTCTGCCCGTAGCTTTGCAATCTCATTTTCATCATTTCCAATCACAATCATATCATCCACATACAAAAGAACCACCATGTGCAGGTCTCCATGCTTCTTCACAAATAGACTAGAATCCAAACTTGAAATACAGTAACCACAAAATTGCAGGAACTCAGCAATTTTTCCATACCATGCACGTGGCGCTTGTTTAAGCCCATAAAGAGCCTTTTTTAGTTTGCAAATGAAGCCTGGGTTGGTTTCGGATATATAGCCTGCTGGTTGCTCCATATAAATATCTTTGTCAAGATCTCCATATTGAAACGCATTTTTTACGTCAAGTTGCCAAAGCTTCCATCCTTCAGATGCTGCCAAAGAAATCACCATACTAACATATGTCATTATTGCTACGGGACTATAGTGCGGCCTGAGCACTAGAATGCGGCCTAAATACATCTTAATCTATGAAGCACCGATACGGATACGGATACGGCGATATGATACAACACGACACGGCGGCAAATTTCTAAAAACTAGGATACGATACGTCATGGATACGGCAAATAAAAATATATATTAATATATAATAATAAAAATATGAATAATTTAAAACATACTTTAAATAACATAAAAATTCAAATTCATTTCACTCAAATTCTAAAGACTTAAAAAGATCATCCAAATTTAAAATATCCAAACTCTAGAAAATTAAAAAACATAAGTCTCAATCAACTTCAATATTCATAATGTCTTCCCTGGTAAATAAAGTAGCCTCCAATGATGGTTCATCAAGAGAAAGGCTAGCAATTTCAAATACCTTCTTCACCCAAGTTATCAAATATATCTCCTACAACATCCCACATTTGAGTAACACCTTCTTTGTAACTTGGGCTCTTCCTTGATAAAAGACGAAGGTTATTATGCACAAATACCAAATCTTCAGCTCTTTGTGGTGTTAACTTGTTTCTTCTTAAAGAGTGAATGAAACTATATGTACTCCAATTCCTTTCGCAACACGAGGAGGAACAAGGTTGTCCAAGTAGCTTCAAAGCTATGGATTGGAGAGTTGGTGTGGAAGCTCCATGGACAATCCACCACACCATTGGTTCCATGAGAAACCTATCATTCATAGCATCAATAGCTCCGAAGTCACCCAAGCACATTGAAAAAGAGGCATACTCCACATTGATATTTCTTCTAACTTGCTCATCCGAAAAGTATTTCTCAAAACACTTTTTTCTTTCCCTTGTAATCTCGACATCTTGGTGTGGAGCAACACGGCTAGGATCTTCTTGAAGCCATTCTGGACTATAATACCTATAAGTAAAGAATGATATCATTTTATAAAATTATAATAAAAAAAGTAAAAGTAAATTTTAAAGACTTTAAAAAGAAAGAAGCACATAATACTTACCTAGGATTTAAAGAATGAGCCAAACAATGAAGTGATGTGCTACTCTTAGTCCATCGCTCTACTAAAATGATATGCACCACATCAAAGAAGTCGCTATGTTCATGTAGTTGCCTTTGCTCATTCCTATAGATAGCTGTCTTCACCTTCTCTATCATGGTATCCCACCACTCATAAACTAAGTGAAGACATGGTTTATCTGTGTCAGCCATCCTAATCATCTCATATATAGGAGCTGTAAAGGAAAGTATATAATCAATCTCATCCCAAAAGTATTCATCCAATATCTTTTGCTTCACTGCTCTTGCTTTGCCCGGATCATCCTCTTTATATAAAGACCAATTTGGACTAATCACCATTTGTTGCAGACCTTCCTTTACTTCCTTAAATCTTCTAATCATCACAAGTGTTGAAGCAAACCTGAAATAGATACATATAGTCAAAATATCATTGCATTAAAATAAAGGGGGTTGACGTGAGGTGAAATCATGGCATATAAAATAATTGGCATATAAAATCATGGACATATAAAATAATTGCCCACAATGAAACATTTATATTATTAACTAATATTAGACATGGTACTGCGTAACATATATATTAAGTTATTAACTAATATTACACATTGTATTATTAACATATATTATATACATTGTACTGGGTAAGTGGGTAACATATATATTATTAACATATATCATTATATTATTGCACGGATGAGCTTAGAAAGTTAGAAACAAACCTTGTTTCAGCAATGGAGAGTAACTTCAATTTGCAGTGGTCCTTATACATAGCCAATCTCATACTATGGTTCATAATAAAAAAATTTTATGAACCAAACATCATCAGCTTTTTCTGAAATCCAACTACTTTCATCATGCCAATCATCATTTAGTTTTGATGAGCATATGCTCTTCAAAGCAAGATTAAGGGTGTGAACCACACATGGTGTCCATAAGATGTTGGGATATTTGGCCTCAATAAGCACTACTACAAAAGCAATTATTCCTGGCGGAACTAAATCGCTAGGAATAACAATTTGCTGGCGGACAAATAGCCAAATCCGCCAGGATTATATAACAGTGGCGGATAGGGTCTCCGCCAGGATTAAAACCGCAGGCAAAACACTTTTCCTGGCGGACATATGTCCAAATCCGCTAGGAATACCATTTAATGCTGACAAGGCATTCAACTTTTCCTAGAGGATATATCTGCCGGCATTAATTAATTCGTGGTGGATATATCCGCCGGGATTAATTAATTCGTGGCGGATATATTCGCCGGCATTGATAATAAAATATATTAGAAAAATTCTATCCTGGCGGATACAACCGCCAGGATTATTGAATATAAATAAATAAAATAAATAAAATTATATTTGAAATAATTAATATAAAATTAATTAATTAATATAAAACATTTCAAATAATAATTATATACTAATAAAGATAAAATCTTTCAACTAACAATATATGTCAAATAATATTGTTTCATCAATAGAGATAAGATAAAGTAGGCAAACAAAAATAATCTACTCAAGTCCAGCAGCAAAACCCGAACCAGAAGCTGAATGTGACCCTGATCCTCCCTGCAGACCAAACTGTCTCATAAATTCATCATCACCTAAATTGCTGGAAAGCAATCCGGAAAATCCGACACCCGTAGAATGATGTGACCCACCAGGAGATGGCTGAAAAGGTACCTCTGGCCGATACATAGGCATCTGCAAAGGTGACTGAGGCATAAATGGCATCTGGTACATAGGATGCATCGAGAACATTCCATAAGGAGAATGTGGAGGCTGACTCTGGCTAGAAGGCTGTTGTGGATGCGAGCTCTGCGGGTGTGTCTGTGGCTGCATCATCACTTGTTGTTGATGCTGCATAAACATCATCATCTGTTGCTGCTGCAATTGCTGTTGCTGCTGCTGCTGCTGTAGCTGAGTCTTTAACAGCTCAATTGCCTCATCTTGGGCATCCTGCTTAGCCTGCATAGCCTCCTGCTTCTTCTGCCATTCGAGGCACTGTGCCTCCAAAAGAGCTTATCTTGTCTTTGATGATCTCCGAGAAGAACTACTAGATTGAGCCCTAGCATAAGGCACCATTTCAGGTGTCACCTCATGTCCATAGAGCCGAACTCTATTTTTCCTCTCAGGACCCATCTCCTCAACATACACTTCTGTGCGAAGTTCAGAAGTGTCATCCGCTCCAGACTCAACCCGTGACTCAACAGAATTCTCCATGGACATATAATAAACAAATATTTAGATAAATTTGTAAGTAAAATTTAAGAACATATAATACACATTATAGAAAAAAAAAAAAAAAAAAACTAGTATAATACTTACTCCTCTCTCCTCCGATGGCACATCAATCCAACTATTGTCTTTGCGCATGTGGGTGACACGAAAGAAAGTAACAGGATCGGGTTCAACTCCATGCTTCTTCTTCTAAAAATTTAAACCATTAAAAAAAATAATTTATAATATATTTATGTGCCCTAATTAAATAAAATTGTAACTCAATAAGATGAAAAAAAAAAAAATTAACTATACTCACATAATCTTCACGAAGACGTTCAAATGTCCACGATCCTGATGTATGGCTCATCGTTTGTTGAGAACGATTAGCTTTATTTTTCTCAGCAATCTCCTAAAAGGTCAAACAGAATATAAATTAGTTATAATTGCACATACTAGTATTATTAAATATTTGATTAAAGGTTGTCACCTGAGTTTTTGGGTTATCCCAATGTTCCACCATCTTTGCCCACTGCACAGGATCTACATTATTGGGACATCTCAGCCGCCGCTGACCTGTCCTGCCAGTGTAGTATACTTCCCTTTCAAATATGCTCTGTACTCTTTATAAGCATGTTCAGCAATATGCAAAGTCATGGTCTTAATCACGGGCATTTTTACCAAATCCTCATAACGAAAAGTGATAGTGCCCTACATCCATAAAACAAACAATTATAAGTAAATATTTATAGACATTTTTACTTTTAATATCATTTTAAAAAAATAAATTGATACCCGTATTCTGTCCCACAAAGTGTTCTTTGTTTCTTCTTCAACCAATCTCCAATCATGCACTAGAGGAACATTATTGGGATCTTTTACTTCAGAAGATATAAACTTCGAAAACTCTATACTGTTTTGGGAAATACAATTCCCGCTCGAACTAAATTCACAATACTCTTTGCCCCTATGATCTTTACCAGCCCACTTAATCTTTCCGGGACCACGTCTTCTCCTTTGAGGCCTTGCTACATATTAATCCAAATTAATATACATGAATGACAAAAATATTGTAAATAATAGAATAAATAAAAACTTTATATAAACAAACTATAGCTTACCATTTGAACTAGTCTCAACTTGCTCATCGTGGTGCTCGTCCATATGTTCTTCATTATCACTCATCTAAATAAATTATAATTAACCATATATATATATATATATATATATATATATATATACACCACCAAATACATACTACATAAATATTAATTAATTAAATTAAATTAAATTGCTATAAAACCAATATATAAACACACAAATATATTTTAACGTGGAAAACCCTCGAAAGGTAAAAACCACGGGACCTAGTCCAGCACAAAAAAAATTCACTAATAAAAAAATATTACATAAGAGTTCTTAATTACAAAACAACACCAAAAAAAAAAAACAATTAATTTAAGCATCCATATCATCATCAAGCTCATTGTCAACAATTGAATTAACCAATTCAATGGGCAAAGGTAATGCTTCATCAAAAGGTGTCTCTTCCACGCCAACCCTTGTTTGCATATCTTCATTGTCAAGTACCCGATCATCCAGATTTGGTATGGCATAATCATCAATTGTATCTTTATCCTCTAATACATCAAAAAAATCCCTCGGATGCGTTCGGACCACTACATGCCAATCTGTTTCAATCAAATCTGCAACATAAAATACTTGCATTGCTTGTGAAGCTAGTATGAAAGGGTCATCTCTAAATCTCAATCGATTGAAGTTCACCAAGGTAAAACCATATTGATTTGTCTTCATACCCCTAGGACTTCCACTATCAACCCAATCACACTTAAACAACATCACACAACGACCCATATCTTCTGCCTCGGTAGGACCACAATATCTAACCAGAAACATATCTGTGACAACACCATAGCAATTAACTTTCCCAACACCACCCGAAATATTTGCAGGTACAAATACACCACAATTTTGATTCTTATGCTTATCATCCACCGATTTTATTCAAAATCTAAAACCATTAATAACGTGGCTTTTGTATTTCGTCACAAGTGTGCGAGGAGGATTAGCAAGCCAATGCAAGTCATCGGATATTAACGGATCATTAGCATAAAACCTTGCATTAATCTGTGAAAAAGATGATGTAGAAACATTAGGTAAAAACTAATATTAGCGACATGATGTAGAAACTTAGTAATTGAATTCTTACATGTTTCTTGAACCATTCAGGAAATTCCTTCTTGCTTATCTCCATGATTTGTCGCCTAGTGAACCTTTCCCTTCGATGTTTATCTCTCAAAAAGTCCTCATGTTGCCTTCTAAAAGGGATCACTTCATCACAATTATCAAGAATGTATCTGTGGCATCGATTCCTATCATTTAGATCAAGCTCCACATTTTCACCTGAACCTAAATATTGGCCTGTGGAGTCAAAAATTGATAACCCCCCACATATTCCACGTCCAATACCATCTGCATTTCAACCTTTACGATTACGACGAGTATCAACATCTCTAAGGTACATGGAACAGAAAGATAAACCCTCATCAACCAAATACCCTTCAGCAATAGAACCTTTAGGATGACTCTTATTTCGCACATACCGCTTCAATGATTGCAAATACCTTAAATATTCAACATGAAAAAAAAAATATTAGAGAATCAAAACTAAAATTAATGCAAATTAAGCATAAGGAAATGACCATTACCGTTCAATGGGATACATCCATCTATATTGAACTGATCCTGCAATAGCAACTTCAGTTGCCAAGTGAATTGGGAGATGCACCATGACATCAAAAAATGAAGTAGGGAAAATCTTCTCCATCTGACATAAGGTCAATGCAATTCTAGAGTTTAGTTGATTGAATGCTGCCTCAGTTTCCTTCTTGCTACACAACTGTCTAAAGATAGCACTCAACTCTAGTAAAACCATAATGACAGATTTGGGTAACACACCACGTATCGCAAGCGGGAGTAATTGTTGCATTAAAACATGACAATCGTGACTTTTCAACCCATTTATTTTCCTCTCATTCACATTCACACATCGAGACAAATTTGCTGAATATCCATCAAGAACTCGAATAGTAGACAACACTTTGCAAAATGAGGTTTTTTCTTCTTTGCTCAATGTGAATATTGCTGGGGGCAAAAATGTTTTATCTCCTTCTCTACGAGGGTGTTGACTATGTCTTATATTCAAAACTTCAAGATCTGCACGTGCAGCCAATCCATCCTTTGTCCTCTTCGCAATATCCAACAATGTTCCAACCACATTATCACATACATTCTTTTCAATATGCATGACATCGAGATTGTGTCTGATCAAAAGATGCCTCCAATAGGGTAGTTCAAAAAATATGCTTTTCTTTCTCCACTGACCGTTATTACTTCTAGAAATTGAAGGCCTTCATTTTCTTTGTCCAACAGGAGCATTTTGGTCATGCTTTCCAAAAGTAAACCTCAAACTAGATAGTTGTTCAAGACATTGTAACCCATTCAACTGTCTTGGTGCCTGACGATCTTCTCGATGACCATTAAATGCTGCTTGTTCCCTTCGAAACCTATGCCCAATTGGTAAAAATCTTCGATGCCCCAAATAACAAATCTTACGACTCACAGGCAAATGTTCAGATACATTATCATCCATGCAATGCGGACATGCTTTATATCCCTTCGTACTCCATCCAGACAACATTCCATAAGCTGGAAAATCACTAATGGTCCATAACACAGCAGCCTTCATTGTAAAAGTTTGGTTTGAAAATACATCATACGTGGTAGTGCCAACCTCCCACAACTCATTCAACTCATCAATTAATGGTCGCAAATACACATCGATGTCATTTCCAGGACTTCTCGGTCCTGGAATCAACAAGGACAATAATAAATTTGGTTGCTTCATACACATCCATGGAGGCAAATTGTAAACAGAAAGCACCACAGGCCATGTGCTATGGGCATTGCTCATATGGCCAAAAGGATTGAATCCATCACTTGCCAACCCTAAACGCACATTTCGAATTTCTGACGCAAAGTCAGGGTACAAATTATCTAAATGCTTCCATGCTGGAGAATCTGACAGATGTCTCATAAACCCATCCTTGGGACATTCAGTTGCATGCCACCTCATATGTTCAGCAATATGCTTCGACATATAAAACCTCTTCAATCTCGATTTTAAAGGGAAGTACCACATAACCTTAGCTGAGACTTTCTTTCTAGAAGTATCATCTCCTTTGTTATCTTTATATCTTGATTTGCCACAAACCGAACATGCAGTCAATTTTGACGTGTCTTTCCAATATATCATGCAATCATTGGGACATGCATCAATCTTCTCATATGTGAGACCCAACCCATTTATAAGTTTCTTTGCCTTATAACACGAGTCAGGCAAACAATCTCCATCAGGCAACATTCTTTTAACCAACTCTAGTAATGTAGTGAATAAACTGTCCGGCAAACTCTCTAAACACTTGATCTGGTACAATCTTACAACGGCCTCCAATTTCTTAAACTTTTTACAACCAGGATACAACTCTTGATCTGCCTCTTCAAGCAACTTGAAAAAACTTTCGGCCTCTGCTGGCCGCCCATCCACGATAGTAGGTTGTGTCGATGACCCAACCTCTTCTTCCATTACTGGTTGAAAAAATATGTCATTAAGAAAATCATGCATACCATCCATCTCTCCTCCTACGTCATCTTCTATCTCCCTTAAATTTGGCTCTCCAATATTAGGCTCCCATGATGCCGCCACCAAGCTTTTTTGTAATCTTTATCCATATCATGCCAAACAAGATGATCCACAATAGTTTGTCTTCCAAAAATATATCTATTGCAACATTTTTTACACGGACATTTGAATTTATCTGGCCCAACACCATTCGCAGCTGCTTGATCCAAAAACAAATTAATTTCATCTACGTATGCCTCTAACTGTTGCGGAATCGTCAACCAAGTCATATCCATGCTTTACCTCTTAGATGAAAACTCTAGACCCTAACGCCTACAATCTTTCAATCCCTATCATGTAGGCGTATCTATTCATACCTATTAGATTAAATTCAAAAAATATTCAATAATAATTTATGATTATTTATATATGTCAAACAAATAAATTAAATTCACAAAAATATTCACAAATAAGTTGTATGTTTGTTAATCTACTTAACCTTTTTTTTTATTTGAACTGTAACAAATAAATTATATCTACAAATAAGTTGTTCTATATTTATTTATCTAATTAACCCAAATTTTAAAAATTTTCAGTCAATTTTATTTTTAATTTGAAATAGAACAAATTAATAAATTAAGTTCACTAATATGTTATATTTTTATTTATCTATTTAACCAAAAATTTGAATTTTTTTATTTCTCCTATTATTTTTATTTTTAACATTGATACATGAACACTAACATAATACTAACATTTTTCATATATACTACCCTAATAATTGTATGTTAGCTAAATAATTAATATTATACTCCCTACCCTAATAATATATTAACACTAACATACAATGCAAAAAATGAACACAAATCTAACATATACATATATATATATCAATTAAATCAAGCATATATAATTTTTAACATATCTAACATATATTAACATATTTCAACACATCAACATATAAAAAAAAAAAAAAAGAATCCAAGCTAGTCATAGAAAAACCTTGTTGCAAAATCCAAATCAACACTTAAATCTTGCTACACCAAAATCACCACTTATCTGGCCTGCAAAAAAAAAACACAAAAAATCACATATATAACAATAATGAAAATGGATATACAAAACCCTAAATTAAATATAATCTAGTATATACAAAAATCAAATTCGGCATACCCCCAAAGAATTCAAGAATGAAGTGGATCTTGGCCTCTGAGACAAGAAATTTGAGAAGATTTGGATAAACCTAAAAAATTATAAAACAAAATAAAAAACAAACTTAACAAAATCTGAAAATAAAATCAGAAATAAGAGAGAGAGAGAGAGAGAGAGAGAGAGAGAGAGAGAGAGATTACCGGAGCTTGGTGGCGAGCGTGGACGTGGAGCTGGAGCCGAGCGCGGTGGTGGCAAATGAGGAGGAAGAAGAAAGATGGAGAAGATGGAGGAAAAAGAAGGAATCGGCGCGAGGAAGAAGAGAAGGGGAGGAAGAAGAAGAAGGAAGAAGATGCGGCGCGAAGAAGAAGAGAAAAGGAAAGAAAAGAAGAAAGAGGGTGCGGATTAGGTTAAGCACTCAATCTTGGCGGTTTGGTCCACCAGTATTAATCAATGCTGGCGGAATAGACCGCCAGGATTGATTAATCCTGGCGGATAATATCTTCCGCCAGGAATGCTTAAGCATTTGTGACGGACACCTCTAATCCGCCAGCATTGTCCGCCAAGATTAAACCTTTTTGTAGTAGTGAAGTAATCCAGCAGCTCTACAAACGGGTACATTGTCAGTGATTACTTGAACCACATTTTGATAACCAATTTCCTTAATGGATTCGATAAGGAAGTTGGCAATACAATGTTTGTCCTTGTACTCACCTTCACAATTAATTGCCTTCAAGAACATAGGCCCGCTTTCACAAGTTGCAATAACATTGATAAGTGGTCTTCTTTGCGAATATGTCCACCCATCACTACAGACACTTACACCTTTAGTGCTCCATGTACTTTTAATTGGTTATAAGCACCGCTCAATGTGGCTCTTCTCTTGTTGCAAAAGAGTAGTTCTCAATGCATTGTAACCTGGTGGAACATATCCTGGAAGTGTAGAAGCACGAAGATAGGAGTTTCGATAGTGTGGATTCCGTGCAAGGTGAAAGGACAACCCACCTGTATAAAACATCCTTGCAACTTCTGCATCACATTCTTCTCTAGCCTCCTTCTGAAAAGCTTTTTCAAGGGGCCCATTCATTGCTTGTCTCTTCTTTTGTTGAACATGCACAGGCAAAGAATAACCCAAAGAACCAGTTGTGGGCAAAGAAACTTGTTTTGGAGCTACACTTTTCAACCTATACTCACACTCTCTCACAAGTTTTTTCATTTCTGCATAAACTTCATCATTAACCTTGCTGCAACTTGCAATCCCATTTCCCGACATTTTCAACAAATGAAATTTGACTCTAGAGTAGGATCCTCTGTAAGTTTTCTGACAAAAATTACATTCAAACATAGTGTTGCCTCCTCCATTTCCCATTTTTCCAAGCCTCTTAACATACTTCCACAGTGGAGCATGATCATCTACCAAACTTTCAGTATTCTCAGTAGGATTAGCATTAGTATTTGCATTATTATCCGGATGACTCATTTTCCTGAACATGAATAATTTATACAGTATAAGCAACATAAAAAAATATATATTGCATGACTCATTTGGAAACATATTACAAGCAAAACATATATATTATTAACTAATATTAGACACGATACTGGGTAACATATATATTAACTAATATTACACATTGTATTATTAACATATATTATACACATTGTACTGGTCAAGAAAGTAAAAAACAAATATACAAGCCGACAAAGTGACAAGCTATTAATAATATAATTTATATTATATTATATTACAATCAAATAATGAAATAATCAATTTTACTATTATCAACCAAACAACCAGTAATCCAGTATACACTATACGGCTTAATCTCAATAAGTCAATTCTAGTTCTCAACTAGTATATTAGTTGTTTACAAATAGTAAAGACACAAACAAACAGTCAAACACCAGTAGGCCGGTCCAGTACGCACTTACCAGTAGATGAAGTGGCTGAAGGAGATGAAGTGGGTTTCTGGCTTCTACGCTTACCAGTAAATGAATCGGGTGCGGCGCAGGTCGATCGTCGCTCGTCGGCGGTGAATCGGGTGCGGTGCAGGTCGTGGGTTTCTGTGCTTACTAGTAAGCACTTACCAGTAGATGAATCGGGTGCGGCGTAGGTCGATCGTTGCTCGTCGGCGGTGAATCGGGTCGATCGTTTGGAGTGGGTTTTTGACTTTCTGCGCATCCGATTTGGGTTTCCAATTAGGGTTTCTTAACTCTCTCCAATTTGCAAGAATAAGTGAAGAACTGAAGATTGAAGAAGTGGTTGTCTGGCTGAAGAAGATGAAGTGGCACTGTGGTAGACACGCAGAGTCCTCGATCGTTTTCATGATTTCAAGGTAGAGACTCTTCGTATCCTTCATCCAAATTAAATTCTCTTCGTTTTCTTCAATTGGCTGTTAAACGTATCCAAAAAATCGAATACCCGTGTCGAGAGCAAAGGATACACGGGGGATACGAGTCAAATACGTATCTGTTGACTTGGATATGTATCCAAGGCATATCGGTCCTTATCTGATGCGTATCCGTATCCGATACGTATCCGACACGGGATACGGGACCAAAATGGCGTATCCATACTTCAGAGATCTTAATCCAAGCCGCACAAGGATATCTATTATATGATTTTTAACCCAAACTCGCTTTAGCCGTCAAATTGCAGCCTAAAATATACTTTGGCCCATGGGCAAAATTTTGGTTCAAACATACCAAAGTGGATTTATTTTCTAAAATTCTCTACTTCACCAAAAATAGCTTAAGACTCAAAAAAATTCCCAAAAAATTCTACATACTCATCTCACTAACTACTATTTATTTATGACATCAAAATAATCATTTGACTTCCAGAATTTGTTTTCAAAACTTCTAACTCCTCAAATTATATTCCAAAAAAAAATCAAAATAATTTCAAATGCTTGTCCAACTTTGAAAAATCATAACATTTTCTCCCGAACTCCGATCCTCACAAACTAAATTTTGTGGGATTCTTATTAACGAGCATTATCGAAATAGGGCCCCACTTTGACGATTTATCCTTGCAAAATTGTATTAGTTTCCGTAAAAACTAAAGAGGGAAATTTCTAATTTCTACCAAAATAAATTTGAGAAAAATTCTAATAACTTCAAATAAATTGATTAAAAATTAAGTACTTTAAAACTAAATAGTACAAAAATTTCAGGTTGCCACATGAGGCGCCTTAGCCATGTCATCTTTCGTGTGGCTCTTCCCAGACAACCCTGCCACGAATTTGTTAAGTCGACACCATCGAATTGGGGCTTCAATTTCATCACACAGGTCGTGGTAGTCGTCAATGTTGAGCCCATACACTCTATATATGGTATTGGCAATACTTGCTGGTATATTTCTTTCCTCATTGTCTAACAACTGAGTCTTTTGGGATCCACCAAACTACCAATTTTGTCTCTTGGCCAAAATGTCAATTTTGTCTCGTAGTTTCAAATTAAGCAATCATGCCCTTGTAGTTTTAGTTCTTTGCAATTTAAAGACAAATTTCAATTCTCATCAAATTGTTTTGTGGAATAGTCATTTGTTGTGAGCGTGCAAGGGAAAAATAGCCATTTTGTGTTCATTTCTTACTAACCCAACTACCTAGCCCACCATTTTGCCCCCACACGCTTGCGGCACGTGACTGTTCCTCAACAAAGTTGACGAAAATTGAAATACGTCATTTCATTTCAAACGACTTAAACCAAGGAGTGATTTCAAAAATTTCGGCGAAATTTCGCCGAAATTTTCGTTTTGTTAAGGTTCCGAAATTTTAACATACAACCAACAAAAACTCGTTAAGATTTCGTCAATTTGGCCGAAATTTCCATATTTTCGCCGAAATTCACGAAATTTCGGTGAAATTTTCGACGGAGACATTTGTTGGTGAAGAGCAGCAGCAATTTGGCCGAAGACACAAAGTCAACAGTAGAGGCAACTCGGCTTGGGTTTGGGATTTCGGATCCTGGGCTATTTTTTGGGTTTTTAGTCATAAGGGAAGATGGAGGAGGAAGGGAGAGTTTCTGGGGTGGTTTCATGGCTATCCATGGCCGGACAGAAAAGAAACCGAGAGAGAGCTGAGAGAGAAGATAGAGTTGCAGAGTTGTACTGAACTTCTGCGTGAAGAAGAAAGGAAAATGAAAAAAAAAAAAAAAAGGAAATGAAAGGTGTACGGGTGAGTGGGGAGAATAAGTAAGGAGAAAGAGAGAGAGAGAGAGAGAGGTTTAACATAAAATATTAATGTATGGAATTTGAGACTTCAACTCATATATCAATCATTCAATCATATTCCTATATCCTAGTGCTTTCGTTTATATAATGAACATAGGCTATTATTATGAAGAAATTGCTTTTAAAATGCCAGTTATTAAGTAGTTTGATACCACCTCTCCCTTTTTTTTTTTTTCAGGCTTGCCACTCGCAAAAAATATATATATAAATAAATAAATATATAAGCAAAATAAAAACATGGTAATGGTTTAAACCATCACTGAACAAAAAAAACAATTGGTGAAGTCAACAATCGTTAAAGGAATTTATAAAAAATTCAACTATTGCAGCAAATTAAGATGAGAAAATCAATCAATCATTAAGGAAATAAAGTAAAAACACCTATATTAAAAAACAAAAACCAAATCGAAATTATGCTATGAATCTATCTTCCACAGAAGAATAAATCCGAGAGTTATTTTGGAGATGTAACGATTCATATAACAAATTACTTATGATTGTATTAGTATTACAAATTGGTGGAAGTAATAGGTTTTATAATTTTTTATTGTTTTAGAGTTTTAGGAATATCGAGTATAAAAAATTTAATAATAAAAAAATATATATAAACTAAACAACTATATAAACATAATTATATAATTTTTGTACCAAAAAAAACATAATTACATTATTTATGGGTATTAACTAGTTTAATTAAAAACTTTGTACTAAAACTATATACATTACATATTTAAATATTTTTTTGTCAGACATTAGGGTATTAAAAATGTAATAAAACCTAATTAAAAGTTTAAAACAATATAAACTATAATATGGTTTTTTTTTTTTATAGAAAAACTATAATATGGGTTTAGTAATTTTATATAAATTTATAAACTAAATATCACTATGGAGTATTTAAGTTTAATATAATTTAGGGTTTAGGGAGTGGTTTATTGTTGATAGTTTATGGTTTAAAAGGTAGGTAGAGTAAATTTAATAATATAGGGTATAGGATATATAGAGAGTATAGCCTTATAGGGTATATAGAGGGAATAGCCTTACATGGTATAGGGTATATGGAGGGTTATAGCCTTACATAATATATGGTATATAGAGGGTATATAGTTTAGGGTTTAGGGTATGAGGTGTTTTTTATATAATTATTAATCAGTGACCCATTTTTCTAATAGTATTTGCATCCAGCGCGCATTATATTCACCTTATATTACATGAAACCTACTATATAATTTGGTTTCTTCAATATTTTTTATCTATGTAGTAGATAATATGTTAAATAAACATATGGTCAAGTTTCATTTAAAACTTCCGTATTTTGATAGTAATTTTCGTCGTTTTTGTCTAATTTTATCGAAATCGAAATTTCCGCAAAAATTTCCATCGAAATCGAAATTACACTCCTTGACTTAAACTACAAGAACATATTTGTTAAAATTGAGACTATAGGATGAAATTGACATTTTGGTCCAACACAAGAACAAAATTAGTAGTTTGGCCGTTGGGATCCATTAGCTATCAAAAGTGTAAGTGTTGTAACTCTTTACAATTTTTTTGGTGTGCTATGGCAATTTTGTTAACTCAAAAAATGCAAGGTACAAATAGAGAGTATAAAAAGGCTAATGGAGACATGGACTGAGCTCCAATGTTATGCTTGACCTCATCAAAACAAACCTTTAGCGTCAAGGTTTTTATTTTAATTGATGTAAAAAGAATAATTCCTTCTCCTGCCCTCTACATAAGCAGTAGAAAAATAAAATGCAATGCAACAAAGACATTGGTCATTGATTAACAAATGAACAAATTGGTCTTAGTTGCAGAAGAATTGTGAAACAATATTTTCAGTTATATGACACCCTACCCCCAAAACAGTCCTTGTTTTATATCAACCTGACCCTTTTGGTCTTCCCAAAGGATTCTTTGAACCTTACACATGAAAGCTGATACACTCTTTGCCTCTGGCGTTGGCTGTTGAAGTCGTCGAGCCTCAAAACTATTAAAAACCTTTCAGATTATGTTCTATATGCAATAGACTTCAAAGTAGGAATGCAAATAGAATTTGGAAGATGGATTTTGGCCTTCCCCACTTGTTGGGAAGATGTGAACCATCCTTGCTTGCAGTTACCCCTTGGGTATGATCCCCTTGTTTTCCCTGAAATAAAAATTTCCAAATGAAAGAATAAAACTCTTCTTCAAATGAAAATTAAGGAATCCTATGAACCTAAAGTATTAATTCCATTACATTTTTTTGGAACAACCAAGTGAAACAACTGAAGTTGATAGCAAGTCTTCACATAGTAAGGTATATATGACTGTCTGACACGAAAATTGACAAACATTCTTAAAGTAAAAAACAAGAAACATGCAAATATGTGTTTCTAAGTGTGTGCATATGCATGCACATGTTTATTAATTTTACCTCTACAGCATCCTTGAGAGGCCCCCAGCATTCAATTCTATTGTACTTCTTCAAACTAGAATGAAAATAAACCCGAACCAAAGCATCAAGTGACTCAGGATGCTCTCTGAAAAGTAGTGAGTCTCCATGTAGCACAGCTCTGAGTACCTGGCTTGCATTAAAACCAAAAATACATAAAAAGGAAATGTTTAAGCAACATATTTTTCATTCAACCATCAGAATATCCTTTTCCATAGTCTTAGAAGAAACACTTACCAAAGGCATTTCTTTGGAAAATATGTGATATCTGAACTCCGCAGCCAGGTCTAGCAAGAGATTGGGACCGCTCACATAGCAATGAATATGTAGACACATTTCACCATTCACCCTTTTCCATTCTGCAACCACATCATCCTTACTGTACCATCCTTTTAACTGCAGTAAGGATCCAATAAAAATCCAATGAAAAATGAAAATGGAGTATCAGATGCAATACAACCAGCATTGTTGCAACTTCTTCTATCTTGGCATAAATAGGCATCATAACAAGCCATCAATTAACCGGAGGAAATAAATATGAAGCAGACCTGATCAAGGTTGATGACATTGGAGATGGTTAAGGTCAGGTTAGCTGTGAAGTCACAATGAGAGAGGATGTACGTTCTTGGGATGATTCCAACATAATTGTTCATTTCTTCTCCCATAAATTCAACTTTGAGCTTTGAAGCGTCGAATCTTGCTGGACCCAAAAGCCTAGCAGCCTGCCAATAAGAATATGTAACCGTTCAATTGGCATTTCTTGAACTCTAATGTTAATCTTATCACAATAATTGAAGAAAACAATGGGGCAATTGAGCTGCTTAAACCAGCAAGCAATCATTATATAGAAACTGAAAGAACTGATACATAAAAATCTATAGAATATGTATGATATTTATCTATTTGTTGAAATTATGTGCTAAAATGAAGTAACGAATGACCATTTTGGACCTTAGAATTAATTACTTCCAATAAAATAATATAGAGAAACTATGGTTGTATTTGGAGAATTCAACTGAATAGCATATACAGGGGTTAAGACTGATAGCATACAGACCAGAATACATGTAGGAAATTCGAAGAGTATGCAACAATAACACAGTTCAAGATCTTATAATATATTTAAAATATCAACTGAACTTTCCCATTGTCCTAGGATAAAATTATTGTTGAAATGAATGAATCTAGGGGCATATATACAAGCATCTCAGCCAAAGATGCCATATGGTAACTGCTGGAACTGTATTTATTCTAATATGCTTATATTGTTATCATAGCAACAATGTCAAATTAATGACATTGAAGATTAAGCTGATACATCCTCAAGAAGGCTTTACCACAACAGCCCTTAAATTTCTGCAATTAAAATTTAGACCTATGTCACAAAGTTTAGGAAACAATCCAACTACTACCCACAAAATGAAACCACACCATTTTTTCAAGTTATGAAGACGAAGGAACAAACATGAACTTCTAAGGGAAATGAAATATTGGGCACAAACATCACTTCTCAAGCATTAAAAATAAAAATAAAAACTACATTCTATAGCAAATTCTAGGACAAAATTCACTTGATTGAACTATCTAATAGTTCCAATTTTAAACAATCCCTTAATAGATAATGCCTTCATATAACTTACATTTTGCAATGCCATTGAAAAGATTATAAATTGCGTCATGAAGAGAGAGTGAAAAAAGAGAGAAGAAAGGTACCTCAGAAACAAAGGTATTGTAAGAGTCTCTGTTGTTACTGATGGAAGAGAGCAAAACAGAATTGGGTCTTCTTGATGATGATGCAAGAAGGCTGGTCTTGTTGAAGTTCCTCAGTGGTGATGGTGGAAATGGATAATAAGCACAATGACAGGCCATGGAAGATGCATAACCCTCTTTTACTCCTCTTCATCTTTCACAAGCAACCATTGTTCCTCTCTTTGGGTTGAGTTAGAGAGAGAAATTAGAGAGAGAGAGAGAGAGAGAGAGAGAGAGAAAAGCAGAATATGTGGAGGATTGTAATTCATAGCTGTGATCATGTGGACTGTGAGAGTCTGTGATTCACAATTTCACATACCTAAAAGTACAAAATCTTTGTCAAGCCCCTTGAACCACACATTCTTTTCAAATAAATTGGTTCATTTTTTGAAGGAAAGAATTAGTGCATGGTGATTGGTCATGAAATCCAACCTTGCGCCACGTCATCATCCGCTTGAGGCTTTTGATAGCCTGTGTAGATAATGTGATTACGTGGCTTTAGATGGGTGCCACATGCATGATGCATCCACATTCCACACCCTGTTTGTAGTACTACTACTACTACCCAGTATACTTGGGCCATTTAAAAACCCAACAAAAAGTTGGGCCGTCTGGCACAGACCCAAAACAAATAAACTCAAAATTCTCAAAATGCAAAGCCCATGAAATTTAAACTACAAAACTGACCAAATAGAATTTTATAGAAAAGGGAGCTTCTAAATTTACCCCCCAACAAATCTTTACCAAGCCGGCCGGTCGGCTCTCTCCTCTCTGTCCCTTTCTCTCCCACAGCACATTACAAGATTTGGAGCAAAAGAGGGCAATAACCTTGTCCTACTATCTTAAGGGAGAGGAAATTTAAACTTGAAATCTCTTCAATATTGTAGAGATAAATACCACTAAAACACAAAATAATTGATTACACATTTGAAACCTTGTAAATTTCTCAAATTTTATTCGAATTTTATGTGGAGATTTTGAGAATTTATTTGAGAAATAAAATATTTTGTATAATTTTCAAATTATTGGTGTTTATTTCAAATAATTTTGGAAATTTTATATAATTATTTTTTTTTCAAATAATTGTTTTATTTTAAAAGTTTGACCCAAATTTGACCAAATTGAAATATTTGGATTTTGACTTTGATTTTGGCATGGTTGGATAGTGCTCGGCTCTACGAGCACATACACGCGAAGCTTGCGTGAATCGGAGTCACGGTTTAAAAGTTACAAAAGTTTTACTTTTGGAAGCATCTTTGTAATTTTCAAAAGTCTTGTTTTAGTATAAATAGAAGAGTTTGTCATAAACACTATCATTTTCTTAAAAAAAAAACCCTCAGCCGCCTCCCAGACTCTCTCTCTTCTCTCTTCTCTCGCGCGGCTTCGCCGACGACAGTTGGCGGCGGTCTTGGTCTTCATCTCTTCGTCTCCCTCTCTACCTCTCTATTAAACCATTCACCCAATGACCCAGCCAAACTCTCAGATCGAAGCCGGGAAACCCAAGACCTTTCAGCGGCGAAATCCTCATTTTTGGCGACGACGTGGTGGCGGACCACCACAATGGTCTTCCTCTCCCCTCGGCGAACACGGGGGTGTATTTTCTTTGCTTCTCCGACCACCACTGCGGGTGTTTGGAAGAGGGAAAGCCGACGGCATTCCACCGTCGACGTTGTTTTCCAACAGCTTTGTCGAAAATTGATCATAAAAATTCATATGATCATGCTTTGAATTAAAATATGATGCAATACAACATGATTTATACAAAGAGGATTCGTACATTGTTTTCTTGATTAAAAGCTCATCAAAGTGCGAATCCACAAGCTCTCCACGCTAGAAGGATATAGAGGGATTGAGCTCACTGGAGAATGAGAGTGCTAGCTCTCTTTCGCAAGTGTGGCTTTTAGAAATAGAAAGAAAGTAGAATGAATTCTACAGGAATTTCCATTAATTTAACTTCTTGACTTAAGGCCTTATTTAAAGATTTGAGTGGAAATCATCTTTCCACTAGAAGGGTTCGGCCACCTAGTCTTATGGACCAAGTTAGTTGGTCCATTTGACTAGGTAATTAAACTTTAATTTTATTATTAATTAATTAACCTTTTAATTAATTAATAAGTCCATTAGCCCAATATTAATTAATTAACCACTTAATTAATTAATTAACTCAATAGTCCAATGTCAATTAATTAACTTGTTAGCCTAAAATTAATTAACCACTTAATTAATTAAAAGGTCTATCATTTCTATTTTCATTAAGGGTAAATTACAATTATATACCTCAATTATAAACCACTTTTCAACTTGGTACCTCAAGTTCAAAAAGTTGCATTAAGGTACACCAACTATGAAACCGTGTCAATTAGGCACCTCTGTTAGTCTGGCCGTCAAAAAGGCCGTTATTTGATGACGTGGCACACCACTAAAATGCTTCATTCCAATTTAGTACCTCAACTTTACCATGTTTTTCAAGTTCATACCTCAAGTTAAAAATCTTGCAAATAAATAAATGTTTTCAAGTTTTTATCTCAACTTCACCCCAACTTCAAAAAGGAGCTATGAAACACGAGATAAGTAGTCACAAATTAGGTTACCCAAAATTGCCAATTTGTTTGAAAATTTTGGCAGTTTCAGGTAGCCTACTTTATGACCAATTATCTAGGGTTTCATAACTTATTTTTGCATAATTTTTATATGGTTGTAAAGAGGAGATTCATAGCTTCAAAATGAATATAAGATTGATGATTTTGCTGGAGATTTGATGGGTCAAAAGTTAGGGTGAATTTGAGATAAAAACTGGAAAACATTTATTTATTTACAAGTTTTTGAACTTCAGGTATGAACTTGAAAAACATGGTAAAGTTGAGGTACTAAATTGAAATGAAGCCTTTTAGTGGTGTGCCACGTAATCAAATAACGGCCTTTTTGACGGCCAAACTAATAGAAGTACTTAACTAATACGGTTTCGTAGTTAAGGTACCTTAATACAACTTTTTGAACTTGAGGTATCAAGTTGAAAAGTGGTGTATAGTTGAGGTATATAATTGTAATTAACCCTTTCATTAATTAGTTTAAAGCCCAATTAATTAACTCTTTAATTAATTCTGCTCAACCTCATTTCTAAAACAATCTCACACCTATTGGCGTGTGACATTTTAAGTTCTAATTGAATGCGGCAGTGGATTGGGACATAACCTAATTCGGGTAAAATGACCATTTTACCCTTAGGTCTCCACAAGTCAAGATTGACACCTAGCAAAGTGTCATGAGTACCCGGATATACTGAAAGAGAGAAGAACCTATTTCATCTTCGATTACAATTCAATACAGTCTCTCTATCATCCTATGTTCTTGAATCATGGTCGGGTATGGAATTTCATCATCCCTAGCATAATCCTTGAGGTCCAACACTTATGTATAGATTTCATTCGATCATGGAAGCTTGATTTCATTCGCCATGATCTAGTACTCTGGCCAGAGATTCCTGAATTTAGACATCTGTTGTCTCTTGAAACATCTCTCCTATTACCAGGAGTGATAGATTCTTTGTTGAACACACATATGTCCCTATATGTCAATGACTATGCCCAATCTGTACTTTAAACTAAACTCTAGGAGCTTAGCCTTATGATATAGTCAAAGCATAGTGACCGAGCGCACAAGACAATCATGGTGTCTCAAGTTTAGGGACCAGTTGTACTATCAAGACTTAACAATTTCTTGTTGACGGGTGTGTAATACTCCATGATGGGTATTCATTACTTTGTTCACGTTCAGTGAACCATATACTGGAACCCATGATATTCTTCTAGTGTCTCTACACCGATAATCTGGAACGATTATCCTAGACGTTAAGCAGAGATAGATCATGCTGGTTTTACCTGATTTGATATTGTCCATATATCAATCCTGCAACCAGGAACCGTTTAACCTTCAAGTACTAAAGAATATAAGTCTCACTATCCTAACTTCTTTAAGACAGTGTTCCTTAAACTTGAAATCATAGACTTCTTTTATGCATACACATATATATTAGGATATAGTATGTATATGAATGATGAAACATAAAAGACAAGTTTGCTCGTGCTTTTAGAAATATACACAACACATTTATTAAAATGATTTACATTAGAGTATATTCCAACATCTCCCACTAGCACTAATGCCAATCGACTACTAATCGCAACCTTATCCCCTTGAGATAACGATCTAGTTGTCTTCAGGAAATGACTTTAGTCAGTGGATCTACTACATTATTTTCTGTAGATGTTCTGAAGATACTGACATCGCCTTTGGAGACAATCTCCTTTTAGACATAAAAACGTATGTCTATGTGTTTAGATCTTCGATGAGACATTGGTTCATTTGCGTGTGCTATCACTCTATTTTAATCACACTAGACAATTACTGTTTATTAAATGGAGGAACCAATCCAAGTTCATAAATGAACTAATTAACTAATCCAAACATCACGTCTTCAAGCTATGATATAGTTTGTCTCAGTTGTTGAGTCTGTTACTATACTCTAATTATAGTTTTTCAACTAACTTTACCTTCGTTGAAAACCGAGATGAACCTTGAAGTGGATTTCAGATCATCTACATCTGATGCAAAATCTGAATCGGTGTAACCTACCACCAACAACTCTCTTTTACCATAGACTTGAAATATGTCCTTCGTATTTCTCAAGTACTTAAGAACACATTTAAATGGGCTACTTCTGGGTTGGACTGATATCTGCTGGTTACACTCATAACATGTGCAATATCAATCCTAGTACATATCATAGCATACATCAAATTACAAATTGTGGAAACATAAGGCCTCCTTCTCAACATTTGTATATCTTCCGGTATCTTAGAAAACATTTCTTTTGATATTTTTATGCATGTCACTCGGGTAGTAAAGTACCTTCCGAGTCTTGCATGTTGAACCTATTCAACAGCTTATCTATGTACGTGGATTGAGACACTCCCAAGAGCCTTCTTGATCTATCTTTGTAGACCTTAATACCCAGAATATATCTGGCTTCTCCTAAATCCTTCATAGAGAAGATTTTGAATAACCATACTTTAACTGATTTTAGCATTGCACATCGCTTCCGATTAGCAATACATAATCAACACAAGAATTACCAAAAGCATTCACGCTCCCACTATCATTTTATATACACTTGGTCCAATATTTACATTTTGCATGAAGCTAAACAATTTAATTGCTTCACCAAACCAAATGTTCCAACTTCGAGATGTCTACATTGGTCCATATATGGATATATGTAACTTGCAAACTTCAGGGCTCTGCCATTGGATTATGAATTATTCAGGCTGATCCATGCAAATCTCATTCTTAAGATAGCCATTCATAATGGTTGTGTTCATATCCACTTGTCATATCTCATAATCATAATGTATGGTTATGACAACTGAAATCTGAATAAACCTTATCATGGCAGTGTAAGAGAACGTTTCCTCATGATCGGTGCCATCCCTTCCGGATGATCTACAAGAATCCAGACTTGGTTGGTATACATGGATTCCACTTCAAATTTCATGGCTTCCAACCACTTACTTAAATCAATATCTAATATTGTCTCTTTATAGTTCGTAGGGTCAGCAACATCCTTCAAATTTCCTAGGATATCGAGCTCACCTTCCAAGAGGTATAGCCATAATATCTTTCTGGTGAATTTGAAGTTCTACTGGTTCTACGTAGAGGTTTGTGTATCATGTGATAGTGATACAGGTTTATATGTCTCATCTCGTGCTGCCGGTGTCTCTCTATGAAGTAATTCCTAGAGATCCAACTTATGTCATTTACCTTCTTTTTGATTAAACTCATTTTCCAGGAATATGACAAATTCACTGACAAATACTTTATATCCATTAGGATGGTATAAGTAATACCTCATAGACCTTTTAGAGTATCCAACAATCCTGCAATAATCTGCCTTAGACACTAATTTTGTCCGATCCTTGTCACTAGACATAGGCCGGGTAACCCCAAATCTTAACTTAAGTTTGGATTCTTACATAGAACACTTCATATGGTGTCTTAGGTATAAATTTAGAGGGAAACTTGTTCAACAGTCATACTACTGTTTCAAGCGTGTATTCCAGGAAAGTCAGTATAACTCTACATAGATCGCACCCTACTCATAAGTGTGTAACTGCATCTTTAATATACATCATCCAACTATGGTGTATACGAAGTGGTCCATTGTGATATAATATAATCCTCCTTGAGGTAGTCCAAAACTTGAGACCCAAAATTCTCATTTTTAATCTCATTGAAGAAATTTGTTCTTCGTCTAGTTTTCTACTTCATATTTGAATTTCTTTGAACTATTCAAATGATTTAGACTTGTGCTTCATCAAGTACAAGTACCCTATCGGTAGTGAAGTTATTATAACCCCATCTAGATGGTGTACATATGGGCCTACACACACAAGTGTTTAGTAGCCCTAGTACTTCACCAGTCCTTTCTCCTTGTCAACTAAAAGGAGTTATAGTCAACCTATTATATTAGATTCACAGGTTGGTGATGGTTCTGAACTCATAGGTCTCAAATGTCCATCTTTGACTAACTTCTTTATTTTATCAACACTAATGTGTTCCAACTCTCATCTCTTAGCCTTTTAGATCCACTAGCAGCACTATATGATTCTATGCAATTTATGCTACCAATCGTATCAAGATAATATAAACTATTAAACAACCTCCCACTAGCATAAACCATATTATCAAAATAATTTGTGTAAATCTCATTTACTGAAGAACCTAAAATGTCACTGAATAAACAAAGAACAAGTTCTTTATGCAAATGGGTACATAACAACAATCTTGAATCTCCAGAACCTTTTTGGTTGATAGCCTTAGAACACTTGTCTCAATCAACTAGTGTTGAGACCTTAGCTCTATTGCCAACTTTGAGAGTAAGCTCTCCTCTGATAAGTCTCTTAGTTCTTACTAGTCATTGCATGACAACTAGCACCAGAATCTATGACTCAACATAAATGAATCAACAGCTCAATGGACTCTATGTTTAAAGTTTCAGACATGTCTTCTTAAGTCTAATCCTATTTCCTTTTACTAACACTTTAGCTTTTAGGATACACTTGATATCGAATGCCAAAACAAAATTTTGTCATTTCGACATCATTCAGCCAAAATGCTCTTGCCCTGTAACTAAGAGAGTGGATTAAACATATCACTCACTACATAAAATGAATAAATAATTTATTCATTAGCAAATATATCCATCAGTGTTTAGGAGCATACTAAAATATTTGATGGTACTCCCACTAGTTTTTTTGGAATTCCACATTCCTCGGTGGAAATTCTAGAATCAAATTCCTAATGAGGATTGGAAGCTCACAACACCCAAAGCTACCCCACATATCTGTTAAGGGCGCTAACAAGTGTAATGAGAGAACAACTTGTCCATTCACATCTCATGTGATTACCAATCTTCTTAGCCTCTAAGTACAAATGGACTCCATATATCTGTTAAAAGCCTATTAACTTAGTTTAAACTTATCTCATCATTGTAGCAGGTATAGGCGGTCAATATGGGCGAAACATATCTGTTAAAGACCCATAAAGAGTTTCTACCCTGTCCACATCATATGCGTTTATAAACAATTAGGTCAAAAAGAAAATTTAACCTCCCATATCCAGAGCCATTAAATAGTTAAGTGAATTCCGTTATTCATAATGATGGAAGGCCTATAAAGAAATACACTCAATATTTTCTTACTTTACAAGTTTAATATTAATGAGGGATTCATTTATTTAATTTAGTCTCATCATACAAGCAAATAAACTCTTTATTTTTTTGCGCAACTTCCTTGTGCTTGGTTCAACAGTGGACCAACTTGGTGTATGGCCCATTAAGTCTCACTTAATCATTTATTAAATCCAATTTAATAAGCATGGGCTTAGGTAGTAGCTTTCTTTATTGGACTAACTCATAATTAAATAACTAGGCCCAAATCACTATTTATCCTTATTATCTAATTAACTCTTAATTAAATAACTTTGGATTTTATTTAAAATAAAATAGCCCAAAATATCTAATTAGTTGATAATTTCAATTAACAAATAATAAGATGGAGAATGACATTAAAATAGGGATTGGATAAACCATATCCAAAATTCAAGGAACAATCCAATTATCCAAATAACCTTATTATCTAATTAATTATTAATTAAATAATTTGGGCAATTAAAACAGCCCAAAATATTTAATGAACTAATAATACCATATTATCAAACTAATTAAATAATAACACATGGATAATGGCATGATTTTAGGGATATGGATAAACTAATAACCCAAAATCAAGGAATAAGGGATAATTAAATTTCTCAAACTAAGAGGAGGGACTAGGAGTCAACTACTCATAGCCAAAACCTCCTCCTACAGCTGGTCCTTCCTTATTTTCCATGGGCTACCTTTGCTTAGAAAACCATTCAAGCAATTAGGCCCATTTATCCACAAAACCGAAATTATCTCAACAATTATTATTTGAATAATTTGGGCAATTAAATTTCTGAAATAAATCAGCCCAAATATTCAAATAACTAATAATACATTATTATTAAATTAATATGGATAATAGAAATGGATAAAAGCACAAAATAAGAAATAGGATAAACCAAAACCAAAATATAAGGGATTATGAATAATGGAAACAAAAAATCAAGGAGCATGACTAGGAGTCAACAACTCCAGCGACCCCCAGCTGACCAGCACGCCCCAAAGCCCTCCTTGCGGCCCCAAAGCACCCCCACACATGGTGTTGGTCGTTGCCCCACCGGCCGGCCACTTCTAGCCATCCTCCTACACCCTTTCACGCACCGTTTTCACCTTTTAGCATATTTTTGGGTACCGTAAAAGTACAGAAAAATTCTCATAAAATTCATACTCATTCTACATCATATTGACATTCAAAATATGCAGAAAAATTAACAAGGGACGTTGCATAATTTTCTGGAAAAATCGGCAATCCCTTTGAGGTCTGAAATTACCAATTCTCACCTTCCTTGCATGATTAAACTTTATTCTAATTATACCTACCATTTTAGTCAATTAATAACATATATATAAACATAGAATAACCCAGAAAAATCATACATATACATGAAGGTAACGTAAAAAAAAAAAAAACCAAACAATAAATCATCACATTGCACATACAACAATTAATTAACCAAAGTAGGCTCTGATACCACTGTTGGAAATTGATCATATAAACGCAGCAAAAATAAAAATTCATATGATCATGCTTCAGATTGAAATATGATGCAATAAAACATGATTTATCTAAGAATGATTCATAACTTGTTTTCTTGATTATAAGCTCATCAAAGTGCGAATCCACAAGCACTCCATCAGTTAGTTCTTCTACTCACACAAAGATATATGACCTCTAATTATTCCTTGTGCTGTGAGGAGATGAAGGGATTGAGCTCACAGGGGAATGAGATTGCTAGCTCTCTTTCGCGAGTGTGGCTTTTAGAAATAGAAAGAACGTAGAATGAATTCTACAGGAACTTCCATTAATTTGACTTCTTGACTTAAGGCCTTATTTATAGACTTGAGTGGAAACGATTTTTCCACTATAGGGGCAGGCCACCTAGTCTTATGGACCAAGTTTGTTAGTCCATTTGACTAGGTAATTAACCTTTAATTTGATTATTAATTAATTAATAAGTCCATTAGCTCAATATTAATTAATTAACCACTTAATTAATTAATAAGCCTAACAGTCCAATGTCAATTAATTAACTCGTTAGCCCAAAATTAATTAACCACTTAATTAATTAAAAGGCCCATCATTTCTATTTCCATTAATTAGTTTAAAGTCTAATTAATTAACTCTTTAATTAATTCTGCTCAAGCCAATTTCTAAAACAATCCCACACCTATTGGCATGTGACCTTTTAGGTTCCAATTGAATTCGGCAGTGGATTAGGACACGTTCCCAAAATAATCTATTCCAGGTAAAATGTCATGAGTACCCTAGGTCTCCACAAGTCAAGATTGACGCCTAACAAAGTGTCATGAGTACCCAAATTAACCAGAAGAGAGAAGAACCTATTTCGTCTTCAATTACAATACAATACAGTCTCTCTATTATCCTATGTTCTTGAATCATGGTCGAGTATAAAATTCCGTCAACCCTAGCATGATCCTTGAAGTCCAACACTTATGTATAGATTTCATTCGATCATAGAAGCTTGTTTTCATGATCTAGTACTCTGGCCAGAGATTTCTGAATATAGACATATGTTGCCTCTTGAAACATCTCTCCTATTACCAGAAGTGATAGATTCTTTGTTGAACACACATATGTCCACATACGTCAGTGATTATGCATAATCTGTACATTTAAATAAACTCTAGGAGCCTAGCCTTATGATACGGTCAAAGCATAGTGACCGAGCGCACAAGACAACCATGGTGTCTCAAGTCTAGAGACAAGTTGTATTATCAAAACTTAACGATTTCCTGTTGACAGGTGTGTAATACTCCATGACGGGTATTCGTTACGTTGGTCACATTTAGTGAACCATATACTGGCACCCATGATCATCTCCTAGTGTCTCTACACCGATAATCTGAGACCGATTATCCTAGACGTTAAGCAGAGATAGATCATGCTAGTTTTACCGGATTTGATATTGTCCAGATATCAATCCTGCAACCAGGAACAGTTTAGACTTCAAGTACTTAAGAATATAAGTCTCACTATCCTAATTTCTTTAGGACATTATTCCTTTAACTTGAAATCATGGACCTCTTTTATGCATACACACATATATTAAGATATAGTATGTATATGAAGGATAGAACATAAAAGACAAGTTTGCCCATGATGTTAGAAATATACATAATACGTTTATTAAAATGATTTACATTAGGGCATATTCCAACAAGCTTTGCAACCCGTCACCATTACCAACCTTGGCGAGATGAGTCCACAGGGGACGTCCATGTGCCTCGACGACCAATGTGTGCAACAGATCGGAGAAAGAGAAACCCGAAGCTTCCCTCGTTGTTTTTAGGCGAACCTAACTGTGTCTCAACCCAACTTGGGCATGTCTGAACTCTTCTCGACATTCTCTCTCTACTGGTGAACTTGCATGTGCCTAAAAGTTGTTCGATAGGAGAACCCAGCTCATCCACCCATTGCACCGCGAGTTTGACCGCGTGTGGTGATTGTCTGGCCATCCTGAGGTGGGAATCAACCCCACCCAGCTTTGTGATTATCTGTTGTTGGCTGTATTCTAAGATTCGTGTGTTTGTATACTCTGCTTATGTAGAACAGGTTTAGGCAGCCACCGTTCGTGGCGACTACTGCTCATTTCAGCCACTCATTGGTCATGTGATCTTGTTTGTGAACTCTATGCCCAATCAGGGTTGTTGGTTGTTGTTGAACATGTTGTGTCGGTTCAGAAATCCTAAACCCGAAGCCATTTTGGTTATCGAACCTAAACCGATCCTGAGCCTGAAATAAACAATTCCCGACAAACCTACTCATTCTTTTCATTAAATTCAATTCATACAGTCCTTGAATGATTTCGATTGAGAAATAACCCAGAAAAGTAAATCCTAGACCTCGTTTGACTAAAAGGGTATTTCAATCATTTCACTTATTCTTACCGAAACTCGTGTTAGTGTCTCGTCAAATCTGATACATTTCTTTCGTTAGAATATAATCCATTTGTGTTCGGGTTAGTTTCGGACTAGAATGACCTTCAGATAAATAAGACACTCGAGTTGATATAGGGGCGTTGCAGTCATTTTACACTCTTTTATACGAAACATGTATTTTGGTTTTCGAAGTGTGGATCGGGTATTATTGGAAGAGGTTAGAGCCTATCTGACTCATCCAGATCATTATTCTTTTGTGATTTCAACTCATTTGGACTCTATGTTAATACTTTGTTCCGCGCGTGTTTGTTTGCAAGGGCAAAGTGGTCAATTTAAGTGACCCTCAAGGAACGATTTATTTAACTATCGATCTCATGAGGTGGTCATTCTGTACGAGCGAACTAGGCTTAATTTGCTTGGAACCTAGGTGGGTAAACCACTAGTATTTAATTAATATATTTGCGTGCTTGACATATCTGCACAAATGTGTGATGTAGGTAAAACCTTGCCTTTGACTTGTATGCTCTGGTGAATTATGTATGTCTAAGTAATGCATATACTAAGTGAATGTTTGCTCGTTGGATGATTTGACTCAATTTGAGTTGTTGATTATAATCCTGCTAAATAGTATTCGAGCACTGAAATTGTTTTATGATTCACTTTTATTTGAATCTGTGAAATTTATTATGATGTGTTGTTGTGTGGAACTGGACACATAGAGATCTCTTAAACTTCGAAACTTGGATGTATCATTCATTTGGTTGGGGAGAAATTGGGGCTTAAACACACTCGAGTATCCTTTAGGCAAGTGTTTTGATGGATACCTTGTTTTGGGGTGCGAGTAGGGAAGAATATTAAATGAAATGGCTAAGGCATTCAATAACCGGTTTAATAGTGGGTTATTTTGTATACTTGTGAATCACTTGAAATGAATTAGGGCACACTCTACATATTTCACGTAAACTCTTGTTTGGCTTGATGTGTGATCCTATTTTTCATAATTGGACATCATAATGTGATTAACCAATTATTCGGTAATGACGGAAATAATTACCTGTTTGATAACTGCTTGTTATGAGTGTGTAGTTCCACACTTTTCTTGTTGAGTAATATCTCTTGTGAGTCGTGTCATTACAGTGGAATCAATGGAAGTCTTAAGTTTTATAAGAAACTGTTATGTCCTAATCAACAAGAGATTGCGTAGACTCTCCGGTATCGTCAGATCAACAGAGATGTATTTGGCCTAGTGTGAAAGAGACTCCATTATTTGACTGTGACATATAGAGATGTTACTTTATTATGAGTTAGGCAGTTGATAGGCCAGGTAGGCCAAGATATAGTCTGATGGGCCAGACAAGCCGATATACAGATTGACACGACCTAAGAGTAAGGGGTCACAACAAACGTTGACCTTAGGTTTCGATCTCTTAAACCTCTGGAGGCAATTGTATGCGGCAGTTAGCCAGGTTGTACAATCAGAAATGAATACTTTCGCTACCATTCAGTTTTTACTGATATTTGGGTTAAAGGGTAGATGTACACAGGTACTATGATTCTACTTCAAATAATCCAGGTATGCTTTGATATATGCGTGTATTGTGATGTGTTTGAGATACTATTAATTGTTTCTCGTTGCATCTAGTGATGGTTCTTTATTAGCATTGATTTATTACTTATGCTGAATATGGAATGTGATGTTTATCACCATTGTCTTATGTTGACAACCTGGGTGTTAATTTCGAAAACGGTTCTCATGGTACTTGATTGTGAAAGTACTTTAAGATGGCTTATGACACCCTTGGTAACCATTGTTGTGACTGAGTATCGTATTGAATTGATATTATTGAGCATGTGTTGGTTTTTCCATACGTGCTTTATAGCTTATCAGGTTTTTCATGTAACCCAGTGCACCATTCCACTGTGTAGCTGGTTGTTTTGCAGGATAACTAGACTGAGAAGGTCTGAGCAAGGAAGGCATGGCAATGAAGGCAGTTACTTCTTTCTATTTTGGATTTCAGATTCCAAATCATTTTATAAATTGCTTCAGGCTCATTAATTAATTTCTGAAATTGTATCTCGGTGTTATATCTTTTAATTTGTGTAACCTCGATGGGTTGGTTTTGTTATAAATTTCTATTTAAGAAAAACAATTTTCGCTGTTTATTTTATCTCTAATCCAACCAGGTTTTAAAATTAAAAGGCTTAACCTGTTTTGAGAATATATGAAATTATGACACATGGGTTCTGTGTTGTAATCTCGAGTATTTTCAAAATGGGTGCCACTATGACGTGTCCATGTTTCGGGGCGTTATAACACATTAATATTGATATGATGCTTATTATTCATGCTTTGGTTGAATTACTTTTCTAATACTAAATCTTAAATCTTAAATTAGATTAAGCGGGTGTTCCCAACTTGGATTTTAATGGATTTTAAAAGTCCAATGAAATCTAGGTGTCCTTAATTAGGATTTTAATGGGTTCCAAGAAAATAAAGGTGTCCCCAACTCAGATTTTAATAGATTCCGATGTAATCTATGTGTCCTAAAAAACTCATGGATTTCATTAAGTGATGGATTTCAATGGATTTTGATGAATTTTTTACATATAACAAATTTCATGAGAATTCCAGCCGATTTCCTTGAATTTTGATGGATTATATGGATTTTAAAATCCATTAAAATATGAATTGATGACACACCCTAAGAGAGAGAGAGAAAAATCTTAAATATAAGGCGCTTTTTTTTTTTTATCACAAATAGTCCCTCAACTTTCACTTAAACATCAATTTGGTCCTTAAAGTGCATTTTCACTCAATGTTATTCCTCATTTTTGTTATCGAACATCAATTTTGTCCCTCCGTCCAATTCTGTTTAATTTTCCGTTTAAAATACCATTTTTTCAAGGGCAACTACGTATTTATACCCCTAAACACTTTGAAAATTCGCCAAAATAGTTTGGGACTCAGAAAAATTCCCTGAAACTTCCTACAGACTCGTCTTGACTAGTACTATTTTTATATATGATCAAAATTAAAATAAAAGGTTATTTAATTTTCTAGAAATTAGTTTGAGAATTCTAAATTTTCTAGAAAATAATAAACGTCAATTTGATAATTTGACCCTACATAAAAATAGTAGTAGTCAAGACAAGTCCGTAGAAATTTTCAGGGAATTTTTTCGTGTCCCGATCGAGTTATTTTTGGCGAATTTTCAAAATGTGTTTAGGGGTGTTAAGACATTTTTGCCCTTGAAAAAATGGTATTTTAAACATAAAATCAAATAGAAGTGTACAAAGGGACCAAATTAATGTTCGGCGACAAAAATGAGAGATGACATCGAGTGAAATTGCACGTTAATGATCAAATTGATGTTTTGATGAATCTTGAGAGACTATTTGTGATAAAAAAACCTAAATATAAAATGATTTAACTTTAAATTTCGAAACCTTTGACATATTAATAGTGAGTATCTATTTTATTAATACGAAAAATTATTGAGTGTAACCGATACACCGATACATGGTGTAATCAATTCAACGTGTAAAAATATTATTAAACGGTATATTTATATTAATAGAGTACAATATTAAGATATCTAATTTGCTCACCACCTTAATTTGGTGGTGCCACCCTACTTAAATTGTGTCATCTATTCCATTACTTAACTATGATTAAGTTTTAATAATAAATGCATTTTAAATTATAATAATGTGAGAGAAATACCTAAATAATATTAAAAAATAAAAAAACCAAGGACTCATTCCAGACTTTCCAGTTACCCACCCCAACCCACCCTCCCCTTCTCACCGCTGACCAGTCCAAGACCGACAACCCCAACTGCCTGCCAAAACATGGGTTTTGGCGTCCTTATTTTCTTGTGATGGGATGATTCCTGCGTTGAAAATACAGAAAATATAACCAATTTAACACTTGAATCTCACCCTCTCTCTATTGTACTGGTATAAAAACAATTTCTCATGTCTTCCTTAATTTTACAACCTTAGGGGGTGTACTCAATCCAGACTTTTAATGACTTTTGTTAAATTAAAAAGTCAGAGGGTACTCAATCAAGATTTTTATAGACTTTTTAAAAATCTATAAAAGTTAGGGAGTACTCAATGAAGACTTTTTAAAAGTCTATGAAAGTCATATGGTACTCAAAATGTCAATGACTTTCATAAATTTCGCAAATTAATGAACTTTGAAAGACTTTTGGCATTAAAATACAAATAACAAACCTCCTTATTTCTCTTCCATTCCCCCCACTGACTTTGAAAGACATTTTAGTCACACCTTGTAGTTCCTCTCCCTCATTTTGTGAGACCATTTCAAAATCAAGACCAACAACACTCCCAACCATCTTGTCCATTGGTGCCACCCTCACAGCACCATGACCCAGGCTACTACGAGCAACCACAAGGCTACTATGATCATGACCAACACCCACAACATGGTTCACATGGTAATTCACAGGGACATCCACTGACACGGCATCATATCCAGAGCCCTCACCCACATAGCTTGCATATACCACACCCTCAAGAGACCAACCTCTTTACATGGTCTGCAGTCATTTTTTGTGCAATATTTTGGGTTGTCATAATCATAGGAGGCCTAGTGGTTCTCATTGTCTATCTAGTTTTTTGTCCCCGAACTCCAAAATTTGATATCTCTGCTGCCACTCTGAATGCAGCCTTTCTTGACATGGGCTATTTGCTCGATGCTGACCTTTGCTAGCAAACTTCACCGATCCAAAATTTGATCTTTAGTACGGGAATACCCTTATTACCAATAAATTATTTGCTAGAGTGCTTGCAATATTTTTGCAATTTTTTTACCATAAATTATTATTTTTTGCATATAATTTCCACATGTAGTTGCTTATAGTCTCAAATCCAAAGACTAATCAATAAACAAAAATAATCAGAGCACTTCAAATGACTACTAATGCAAAATTATAATAATGCATGGCCTTATGTTCGCAAAAGGTCCTTTTCAAGTTCTAAATATGTAAAACATGTGTGAATTAACGATTAATAATTTCTTTTATGTCAAAATTATACTGGTTTGCACTTATAGAAAAGCCCGCCAAGCATAAGAAGAAGAAAATAGGTTTTTGCATAATGAGGTCTACGTTCTTCATCCTTACACATGAATAATTTGTCTCTCAGTTCAACATGCATAGAGAAAATGAAGTAGATGAAAAAAAAATTATAGAAGTCATTGAAATTCCATGAAAGTCTATCAATGTCTATGAAATTTTTTAATAAAACTCCATGAAAGTCTTTGAAAGTCTAATATATTTATAAAAGTCTGTCACTTAAAAAAAGTCTTTAAAAGTCATTATAAGTCTAAATTGAGTATACCGCCCTTAGTTACTTAACACTTACACCTTCAAATGTCGATCATGTAGTTCTGTTCATTAACATATTTGGACATATCAGATCTATGGCCACCCCATTTTGTGTTTGTATCAGGAGAGAGAGGGGTTAGAGGGGAGGAGTGAGAAAAAAGAGAGGAGAGAGAGATGAAGGGGGTTCCTGTGCCAATGCCTACGGGGCGGTTGGGAGTCGCCAGTGTTGGATCGGCCGATGTTGAGGAGGGGAGGGGAGGGGTGGGGCAGATGGGGTTGGGTGGGTGACTGGAATGGGTCCTTAGTTTTTGATCCAATAGTGAACACAAATTAAACAAAAAAAGGAAGAGAGAGGATGAGATAGTGGTGATCGGCCGGTGTCAGGCGGAGGCGCCGTCAGCGTTGAGAGGAGGGCCACTGGAAAGATGGGTAGGGGTGAGCTTCCTGCAAGAATGGGTATGGTCCGTATGGAAGCCAAAGAGTTTATTTTTTTAATTTTTAAACCGAGATAATTATTTTTTATTGATTAATAATTCTCTCTCTCATCACTTTAAATGAATTTATTAATAGTAATTAACAATGGTAGTATATAGGACAGACATGTGGTGAAATGAATGATAAGGTGATGAGCAAATTTGCTTTCTAATATTAATAACATTTAAATATATTATGACATTTAAATATATTATGACATGTTAAATTAATCAATTATACATATTAATTTTTCAATTAACACACAGCACCAAAATTAATCTCACATGTTATTAAATGGGTTATAAACTTATAGGCATAAATTCAATTTAGGCATATAACTATATAAGTTATTTCAACGGGGTTCATGAACTTTTAAATATTTCAAATATACACCCGATCTATTATCTAAATTAAAAAATGAATTTATGTCCATTGATTCGTTGAGAGATCAGTTAAATGACAGCTTGGCTTTTGCTAACCGGGATTAATTGGCGACGTAGCGCTATCTCAGCAAATATTTCCTGCCAAATGAGCGACACGGGCCCACAATTTAATAATAATAGAGAGAAAGAGAGAGAGTTTGTGGGCCCGTGTCAGGGGTTAGGTGGACCCGTGTCGCTCATTCCCGCCAAATGAGCGTTACAGGTCCACCTAACCCCTGACATGAGTTTCATTATCTCTTTATCGCTCGTTGAACACAAGTGAGAGATTTATATTCGAATTTAGGGGAAAGCGTGATATTTTTTGGAGACTAAATGGTCAGGAGAGCGTTCGACGAGCGAGAAAGAGGTGATGGGTGTGTGGGCCTATGTCAAGTGGACATGTGTTGCTCATTTGGCGAGAAATGTATGCTGAGTTGGTGCCACGTCGCCACTTAATTCCCGTTAGCAAAAGACAAGCTGACATTTAACTGATCTTTTAATAAATTGATGGACGAAATTTCATTTTTCAATTTACATAATAAATCAGGTGTATATTTGAAATATTTGAAAATTCGTGGACTCCATTTAAATAGCATATATAGTTATGTGTTTAAATTAAATTTATGCCAAACTTATAATTGAGGGGCCGGGCTGCTTTGCGATGGTTGAATCTCAGCCGTTGCTGGGAAAAAGCCTGTGTCGGCCGGGCTCATCATTATCGACGGTTGAGATTGCATCCTTACAACCTCATTTCTTTAATGGTGGAGAGATCCGTGATAAGGTGGTCTATTTAATAATTTTAATTCAGTAAACACAGTGGGACACTTAAAGATAAGGTGGACCCACGTTCTCATCCATAGATCATTCAATTGTAAAGGTGACTTCTCCCTGTGGAAAAAGTCTTCGGTGGGTCCCTAGCAGAGGAGGAATGTCTACGTGTGCATGTGTCGGTGCATGTTAATTTGTTATGCCACTTGATAGATTCTGTCACGTCGGTTTATTGCCACTAAATCTATTGTGCCACTTGATGAAGTTGTTAGTTGTTACTAACGAAAAAAAACATTTCAAATTCATATATTAACTGAGAAAAATTTACAATATAACACGATTGAAAAGATATATGTTCAAAAAATCGTTAAATGACACTCTGGACATGATGTGACATTTTTAATGCTATAGATACTAAATTTAGAAAATTAGAATTAAATATTAAATATTAATAGTTTTTTAATAAAGCAGAAAAACACTAATTTTTTTTAATTTAGGTACTAACCTAGAGTAAAACATTTTGGATTAGGTCACAAATTAATTTGTTATACAGTTGTGACTATCGAACAGTTACAGTTGTAATTGTCGAATAGTCACAGTTGTGACTATTTAAAATTTATAAAAAATCAAAATTTTTAAGGGTTTCATACTTTTGATTTATGTTTGGGGGATGAAGTCCTATAACCCAAAGACTAAATATTAAAGTTTAAGCCTTGCAAATATTGAAAAAACAATAAATCCATAAAAAAGTTATGACTGTTAGACAGTCACAGTTCGATACAATCATGTTTTTTAAAGTTGGTACCTAAACTGAAATTTAGTATCTAAAGTGAAATGACATAAATGTTTTAGTAGTTGAAATGAAAAAACATTATAATTTGGTACCTAAAGTTAATGAACTTTACTAAATTTATGTCATATGACAAAAAAATAATAAAAAATACCAAAACTTATAAAAATAAAAAAATAGAAATAAAACTAAAAAACCAAAATGTTTTAAAATCACCCTTTAAATCCCCCACCCACCCATTCTCCTACTGTATCATTAAAAATGTCACGTCAACTACGTGTAGCGTGACATTTAATGTTTTTTTGGATGAAAATCTTGACGGACGTATTATATTGTAAATTTTTGTTAATTAATGTATGAATTTGAAATATTTTTTTTTATTCGTGAACCAACTCAAAATACCTCATATAATTGGTGGATGTATTTATTCTTGAGCCATAAATGAGTTATGATTTACATATTTTATTATAATAAAATGATAAATGATTTCCCACAAACAAACCACTAAATAATGATATATAAGTATCAAGATTTGATTATGAGATTTAAACATAAAACATATTTTAACGAAATGAAAAGCTAACATTAGTAGATCATATGGTCATTCACAAATAATATAAAGTAAATAAAGTAATGGTCCTTTAACTTTATACCGCGTATCACTTTAGTCTTCGAATTTGCTTATTAGCTCCTATAATCTTCCAACTTTTACGCTCGTATCATATAAGTCCATTCTGTCTATTTTTTCTAAACATTTGTCCGTTTGAGTTATATGTCATGTATGTACTTTTTTTTAGGGATAAAAATGGCAATCCACTAATATTCTGTCTTACCCAAAGCAGGAGAGACTCCTCTCCCGCACACTTCCTGAAACATAGTCTCTGCACAGACAACCAAACCCATTTCACAGGCAATTCCAAGAGCATAATTCAACGTCCGAGAACTCAACACAAGCCGTGGTTTTGCATCTCAAAGACCATATCGACAGCCTCTTTCAACCTCTCAATCTCAGAAAAACTCCTCACCATATACTGAACCGGCCACTTCATGGGCTCTCTCCAAATTACCATTACAAAACAACGACATTGCACAAAATATATAAGAGCCGCATGAAATACCTAAACTCGGGAAACCCAAATGCCCAGTAAAAGAAAGCTCAAGGCCACCATGGAGGCATGGACCAACTCCATTAGTCAGTGAAGCAACAACGGAACGAACTTGTTCATGGGTCAAAAAATCGGCACTGAAATCAACAACTACTAGTAAAGTTGCCTATTATTCCTTCTTATAAACCCACTTCCATTCCATAAGTAATTTCATAAGATTCATAACCTAAATCAATTTTATGTAAGATAAATCTCAATACTCCAAATTTATTATTTTCCTAAACCAACCCAGCTGGGATCATGCATCTACTATGAGTGACAAACAACAAGCAACCCCAGACACAATCTCAATCTCAATCTCATTTATAAAAAGCCCCAATGCAACAAACGGCATACAATTGGTTCCGTGCACAAATAAATCTTATGTAATTTTCAACAAAATACAAAATATATATATACATACATACATACAAATTAAGGGCAAAAATCTGAAATTGGTTTGTGGATTGCCTTTTATATCCCTCAAAAGAGAAGAACGTGCTTGATACATGACTTTAATGGACGGACATTAGGAGGAAATAGACGGAATGAGACTTACGAAGTTGGAGGATTATAAGAGCCAATAAATTCTCATAATAAATAATTACATAATTTGCATACAAATATATGTTGTGAGAGTAAAGATATGGATCTGGATTGGTAATCTATTGTGTGCTAATCTCATATTAATAATCAAAAGATATAATATATCATGTTAATAACCAAAAAAAAAAAAAAAAGGATATATGCTCTGTTACAACCAAGTTTTTCTCTTTAAAAATGCAATCACCAAGCAGGCAAGCATACATTCAGCAACCTACGATAACATTTTGAACTTTAATTACCAAGAATAAAAAAAATAATCTGGTAGATCACCGCGTTTCTATGAATGTGCTTGCAGTTTAGCACGCTGCTTTCATTGACTCTTGGTTTACAAATCACAACCTAAGCTTAGCTGGAATTTGCAGATCCCAGAAAAAAAGTTATAGAATTAGAACCAGATCTCTCCATTTGTCCACTCTCTTCTCTCGCTCTCTTGTCTCTTCCCGATATTTTTCTTTATTTAATAATTACTGGAAAAATAAAATAAAATAAAATAAATGAACGAGTAGTCGGTGGCGGGACTGGGGAGCCTATTAAGAAGACCCACTAGGCCACTACTGACCCAGTTCTCACTCTCTTCACTTGGGAGGCAAATAATATGGAGTGAGCCAAGAAGACCCTACAATTCTCTCAGCCACTGAGCCAAGTAAGAAAAATCCCACTTCTCAGTACTTTCAGATATCCCTTTTCATTATTTGATCAGATATTCATTCTCTTGCATTACCAATATACTGTTTTTCTTTGATGAATATATCCACAGAACTTGAAAGTTTCTGGCTTTTACAGAAACCAAACATTGCATTCTTGATTTTTCTTATTATTGACTCAGCATTCTTGTTTTCTGCTTGTTCTTTTCTAGTTATGAGAAATGGGTTATTATTACTTTTTCTAAAACGACTTTTTCTTGGGATATTCTTTTTGCTGTTTGTTCTCTGTCTCACCATGTTGAGATCCATGAGAAAGACTTGATCTTTTATGCTGAAAGTTTGGTCCTTTGTTAATTGATGGATCTGTTTTCTTTGGAGTAAGGTTGAGCTTTCCTTATCATTTATCATATAACACTACAATTGTATATCAAAATAAGCAAGGATGCCCGTTTTTTCATGTATATGAGTGTATTGGTTGACATTCTTTTAGAAGTTTAAGGCTTGCTTTGTTTCTTCGATCAAAAACAGTTTTTTATTTTAGTTTTCTTTTATATGTGATTAAAATCATGAAAACATAAATAAACATACAACCAAAAACGTGCTTGAAAACAGAAACAACATAGGTAGCTAAGATTGTTTTGTTATTGCTCTTGTCAGGTGTGTTTATAATTTGGGATATCGATCTTCACATCATAAAGATGGCGATGGGGAAGTACTCCCGAGTTGACGGAAAGAAGTCACTGAGTTGTTGTTCAACAACCAGTCTAGTTGTATTTGTTGCATTTTGTTTAGTTGGGGTTTGGATGTTAATGTCATCGGTTGTCCCGATTCAGAATCAAGAACCATCATCTGAGGAGACTGTAGATGTGGTAAAACAGCAGATAATAACTGATAAAAGTTCTAAGCAGTATGAAGACAGTGCTGGTGAATTACCTGAAGCTGAACCAAGTGGGGACGACAATGGCAGCAATTCAGCAGAAGACAAACAGGAAGAGTTGGTTTTAAAGGAGGGATCTAAAGTGAAGATTGAGTCTGAAAGTGAGAATGGTGTTGAGGGAAATCAGCAAGAGAAACTTGTGACGGAGAGCTCTGATGAGAAACTTGAGACTGAAGAGGAACAAAAGACAGAGGTTGAAAATGATGGGGATGGGAAAATAAATGATCATGAAGCTGGTTCGGGAGATGGGGAGTCAAATTCAGAAGCTAGATTAACAGAGGAAAGAAGTGGTAAAGTGAGTGAAAATGAGAAGACAGAATCGGAGGAGAGTTCAGGTGTCCATGAGGGTGAGATAAAATTGGAGGGAGAGGAGACTGCTGTTGAAACAAAGCAGGAAGATGAAGTGTCTAGTCAGACTGAGGAGGAAAAGTTTGAGAAAAATCATGACAGTCATTCAGACGAAAGTGATACCAGTAATAACATGGAAAGCCAGGAAAAGGGTGAAGTCGTGGAGTTGCAGAATGAGAAGGAAACACAACAATCTTCAATATCTAAGTATCAGAGTGGGTTTGACTGGAAGTGGAAACTCTGTAATGTCACTGCTGGGCCAGACTACATCCCTTGTCTTGACAATTGGAAATCTATCAGACAGCTTCCAAATACAGCGCACTATGAACATCGAGAAAGGCACTGCCCTGATGAAGCCACCACCTGTCTTGTTCCTCTACCTGAAGGATATAAACGGCCAATTCAGTGGCCAACAAGCAGGGAAAAGGTATATCAGCTGTTTACTAAAACATTGAAATTACCCCATTTTAATATTTGAAATTGATATATGTTTTTGGTGCATGATGCAGATATGGTACTACAATATTCCTCACACCAAGCTTGCAGTAGTTAAGGGACACCAAAATTGGGTTAAAGTTACCGGCGAATACCTTACTTTTCCTGGTGGCGGAACTCAGTTTAAGAATGGTGCTCTTCATTACATTGATTTTATTCAAAAAGTGAGTCCTTCTATTGTTTAAATCGTCTTATTTTGGCACATCCTGTCCAGACATTAATTTCATGCGTTGTTTGTTCTAAGGGTTTTAATAAAATCTATTTTCGGAAATTTTACAGAAAAGGAATACCTTTCTGTTTTTGTTTACAATGTCAAGTAATAGTTTATTGTGGTAGGGGATAGGATCTTACATTGTGCATGACACAGAATCTGTCTCTGACCAACTGATCAGGATGCACCTGTGTTCATTCAAATTTGTTCCTGTTTATGTTTGTCTTGTATGCACAGGAACACCTATTAAGGGCTTGGTTAATGCCTTTTTTCTGAATGTGAACTATTAATAGTCCTGTTTCCTTGTATGCAGAACTGAGAATGTGTCTCCGTGATTCTGTGTTGTGTGCTCTAGTCCTTATTTTCTATATACATGCATGTTTTTGCACATAAATACCTTTTAGAACACTATGTAAATGAAAGGTTTATTTGAATGTATAAAAAATAAAAGAAAACTCATAATGTGAGAGCCACAAATTCTTGTATGTCCTTTTCCGGACTTGTCAAGAAATACCAATTTTGGATATTCATTGTTCTTTATTCCATTACCTAATAGTGGTTCTGGATTTTATGGGAATCTAGGAAGCACCGATACTCCAATTTTTTTAGGTATGCCGTATCGGATACCTTGATAGCACCGATACGCACTAGATACGGGGATACGCGTATCCAAAGCATGCTATACGTATCTGTTGACTTTGACTACTCGATACGGCTACGATACTCCAGCGATACTTCTCTGATACGGTCTCGATACGTCTGGGATATTTTTTCAAGTTTTTTTGTAAAAATAGGGGGTCTAATCACAATTTTAGAAACTTTACAAAGATCAGATCATTAGAGCCCTAATTCAAGTATTCAACGCAGCCATCACTATTCATGTGCAAAATAGAAAAGGAAGCAGAAAAACCTGTTTTCGAGCAGCCATCGTCGTCGCGATCTGTGTCGCTGTCGTGGAGGTTAGCTTACTGCTTGCGTAGTTGCGTTGAGTAATCTGGTTAGCTTGCATGGTTGGGTTGGCTCTGTTTGTTTTTTTTATAACTCTGAAATCTGAATAGTATTGGATTTAGATAATATTTGATTTTTTTTTTTAAGTTTAAAATTATATAGATATATTATTTTAATATCCGTATCGGAGCCGTATCGGTGCTCTTATTTTTTAGAAATTTGCCGTATTGCGTATCGGTGTGGTGTCACGTATCGGTGCCGTACACGTATCGATGCTTCCTAGATGGGAATGCAGTGCTATCCGATTTCATCTCTTCATTCATGCGACTTGTCCCTTTCATTGTCCTCATTTGACCATGCATTGGGTGAAGTCTTGTGCTTTGGAAAGCCTTATATTTGTATAACACTGACATATTTTCACTTTATTTAAAATATTCAAGTATGCTCGAGTTAAATCTTATATATATATATATATATATATATTTTTTTTTTTTTCTTTTTGAGGTTCCTTTCGTAAGAGTAGTCTAGATATTCAGCATGATTATCTTACTGGTCTGGAGTTTCTATCTTGAAATCATTATTTGTTAGTGCAAACTTTGTTATTGTTTGCTGTGTTAAATGCTTAAAATGTATAGTTGTGTTGGCTGTGCAGTCTCTTCCTGATATTGCATGGGGTAAAAGAAGCCGTGTGATATTGGATGTCGGATGTGGGGTAGCCAGTTTTGGAGGTTTTCTATTTGAAAGAGATGTTCTTGCTATGTCATTTGCTCCCAAGGATGAGCACGAAGCCCAAGTACAATTTGCACTAGAGCGGGGAATCCCTGCCATATCAGCTGTTATGGGTACCAGAAGACTACCCTTCCCAAGTTCTGTATTTGATCTTATCCATTGTGCACGCTGTAGAGTCCCTTGGCATATTGAAGGTAATGTTTCGCATGTGTAATTTTTTTTTTTTGGTCCTGGTCTAGTTTTAGTTTTAGAGATATAATTTGAGTTACATTGCAGGTGGTAAACTGCTCCTTGAGCTTAACCGTGTCTTGCGACCTGGTGGTTACTTTGTGTGGTCTGCTACTCCGGTTTACCAAAATCTTCCTGAAGATGTTGGCATTTGGAAAGGTAGAATACTTCCTATTTCCTATTTTCCTCTTTAGAGTGTTGCACATTTTGATTGCTCCTATCCAATATCCTCTCTCTCTCTCTCTCTCTCTCTCATATTCTCATGGTAATTATTGGCAGAAATGTCGAAATTAACAAAGTCAATGTGCTGGGATCTGGTGGTGATTAAAAAGGACAAACTCAATGGAGTGGCTGCTGCAGTATACAGGAAACCATCTTCAAATGACTGCTACAATAAAAGACCACGCAATAAGCCTCCTCTCTGCAGTGAATCTGATGATCCAAATACTGCCTGGTACTTTACCTTTTGCCCATATGTTTTAGTATTGGTCTTTCTTTGGGTTTTTTATCGGTGGCCCCTAGTACCGAAATTGGAAGCAACATCTTAGAAAGAATGTGAATGATCAGAAAAAGTTTTAATATGGACATTTTATTAAAATGAATTAAGCACCATATACTCTAAATAGTGACTACTTAAAATGTAGTCACCATATACTCCATATAGTGACCACATTTTAATTTGGCAGTATAATAATGTTTGGTAACTAATAAAAATTTGTTATGATGACTCTTCAATGTCTCAATATTTATATTATTAAGTTGTGTTATAATTTAGTGATTTACCAACTGTTTTCAGCAATATGTGTTTCATCAGGGTATTCATTTGAAACAATTTCCTACATGGCAAATGTGTATTAAAGATTTTAAATTTCTTTCAGGTGTCAGGTTATATGTCAGTCTTGTTACCAAATTTTCTTTAGGCTAAGCAATTGTGACTGATTTCTGTGCTTCCCAGGAGCATTTTTGTAAGTGTCTTTTCCGGGAAGACTTTTTGTTTCAAAGTTGAATTTTATGGGGAGTTTTGCTACATGGGTTTTGTATTTCATGAAAATTCATAAGCAATGTGAAGGATTTTGCAGAGTCACAACAAGAAGGATTTTGAAGTGCACAAAATTCTCCTTTTGTTTTGAACTTGTGATGCATAATTATCATTCCAAATCTTTAAGTTGCACTTGCCATTGTGAGAGTGACTAACAGTCTTGAAGGGAAGGAACTTTGATTGATAGCATCTCCCCTTTTCAGTTTTTAAATAAAATCTATACATCTTGTTATACTGAGGTGAGAGTTTTCATTTGAACAGAAAAAGTGGAAATTGATGCCATTAGAATTTTCAAGCTTGTCTTTACTCTAAGTTGGCCTACTATATGCTTTCTAATGTAATGGATGTAAAAGAGCTTTTACATTGTTCAAGTGCCTCTCTGCAATGAAACTGCTCCTATAGCTCCATGAGTTAAATTTCCAACTCTGTTAAGCGTTTTTGTACTTCTGCATCATCAGGAATGTAAAACTAGAGGCATGCATGCACAGAGTGCCGGAGGATGAATCAGACCGTGGGTCTCAGTGGCCTCCACAATGGCCATTAAGGTTGGAGAAACCACCATACTGGTTAAAGTCTCAGATTGATGTTAATGGAAAATCCGCGCCACAAGATTTCACTTCTGACTATAAGCATTGGAAAAATGTTGTCTCTGAGACATATTTAAATGGGATGGGAATCAACTGGTCTTCCGTAAGGAATGTCATGGACATGAGAGCTGTATACGGAGGGTAAGTAATTATTAATCTTTAATTACTGTTCTTCCCATAAAAGAATCACTGCGTGATCCTTGATTCTCTCAGAAAGTAACCTGCACACAATTTTCTTGAAATTATTGTTTTCATACCCCTGAATGGCTACTGCTGATGACAAAAAGTTGAATTGAGTATTGCTCATATGTTATATTTCTAACATTTGTAGTGGCTGAAGGAGAAAAATTTGATGGCTATGCAAATAAATGTTTGAAAAATTCAAATCAGTAGGAGTTGCATGTCATATTCTTCTTATGAAAAATAATGATCTCTTTTCAGCTACTTTTATCATTCTTATTTCTATTGTGCGAGTGCTTTTCATTTCCAGTGTAGTAAAGAATGTTGAATTCTTTTTCACTTGGTCTAAACCTTTTTTTTTTTGGCAATGCTTTAGGTTTGCTGCCGCACTGAAAGACTTGAAAGTATGGGTTATGAATGTAGTCCCCGTTGACTCTCGTGACACACTTGCAATAATCTATGAGCGCGGTTTACTTGGGATATATCATGATTGGTGTGAATCGTTTAGTACCTATCCTAGATCTTATGATCTTCTACATGCAGATCATCTATTCTCTGTCCTTAAGAAAAGGTATGTTATTACAACATTCTCTTTGGATTTACTTATTTACTGCAGTTTTAATCCTCAACAAAGACCAACATTTCCTCTGATTCAATGTTGTTATGGTATTCTGGTTACAGATGCAACTTAGTGGCAGTAATTGCAGAAGTTGATAGGATACTTAGGCCAGAAGGGAAGCTCATTGTTTGGGACGACGCTGAAACCTTGAATGAGATAGAGAGCATGGCTAAATCTCTTCAGTGGGATATCCGACTTACGTATTCGAAAGACAATGAGGGTTTGCTTTGCATTCAGAAAACATTTTGGCGTCCTGCAGAGAAAGAAACAATTCTGTCAGCCATTGCTTAAATGCCTCAATCTGGTGTTTTGGTGGCTAATAGCCTATTAAGTTTTTTTGTTGCTCAAGCATTATTTTTCAAGGATCAAGTATCTATAAAGTAATCCACTAGCATATGTAAATTATACATATCTGATTATTCTTTTAAATAGAAGCCCTCAAGTTTTCTCTCTCTCTTTGCTAAATGATCTTTTCCCTTGTGAATAAGAGGGATTGGTCTTAGAACTTATGTATTTTGATATTCTTACGAGTATAAAAGTCTTCACAGTACTTTGGTACTGCCAACTTGCAGTGCCTGAAATGTGAAATTGTTGCAGACAAAACATATGATCCTCTGTATTACACGTCATCTATTAGTTAAAGAACGCTGTAGCACATTAAAACAGCCCCTTATTTCTTTGGTTTTGTAAGTCTGCAGCCAATACGTGCCATCATGTGCTGACTACCGTGTTGTAATGCAGAATATAATATAAATATGCCAAATAGGAGAGGCAAAAGAGAATGTGCTTTAAAATACCCTGGTAAGTATTAACGTATATATCTCTACACTATGTATTGATTACGTTATTAAATAGGACACTACTTGGGTCACCCCTTGGGGGTACCCCAAGGTCACCCCTCCCCCAAAATAGCAATTTCGGTAATGCCGGCGCATGATCGGAACCGTTCACTTTTTACATCATATATTATAGATCATCTCTGCAAAAAATCAACTCAATCGGAAATCGTTTAATTATATAACTGTTGTTGATTAAATAGAAAAAATTAACGGTTTGGCCAAAAAATCACTCTTTAATTGAAAACCATCAATTTTTTCTACTTAATTGACAACAGTTATATAACCAAACGATTTCCGATTGATTTGATTTTTTGCAGAGATGATCTATAATAGGTGATCTAAAAAGTGAACGGTTCCGATCATGCGCCGGTATTACCGAAATTGTTATTTTCGGGGGGAGGGTGGACCTTGGGGTACCCCAAGGGGTGACCCAAATATTTTCCTATTAAATATATCTGTTGCATCTTGAAATATGCCAAAATATGGTCATTAATAATAGTTTTATTCCACCAACTAGTCATTAATTTAATGTTGGAGAGGTTTCGAAGTTTGGATCACCTCCTCTAGATAAATAAAATAGTTTTATTTCTTCTAATCATAGGTGGGGAACTTCTGGTTTCTCTTTTATCTAGTTCGGTAATCCACTTAGAATGCAAAAGTAAATTCTAATGTGGAGCATTTTAAATTCAACGGTTTAGAACATGATAAGTGCTTTATTAAAATGCTAATCAGGTGTTTATTTGAAATCAAAATTTATAATGCATGTTGTTACTTGACCAAATTTTTGTCTAATATTTAATACTGGTCCATTGTACTTCAGACTCCAAGGCACATAGGTTGTCAACCCAACACAAAGTTAGGTTGAAAAGGTCAGATTATTGTCAAGTTTTGGAGTTGTAGATGATAATTTGGGTACAAATCAAGGCAGTTGAAAAACTTAGTTGGACATGTTACATATTGTTGTACACTAGAGACTTTTCTAAGACCAAAACTAGTGATGAGTAAGACATGGTGCAGTGGTTTTGAGTGAAAATGGACCCTACCACTTTGAGATAGAGTGCACTGTCCATCACTCCATCTCCTTCCAACTCCTCTTGTCCCTAATGAGCCTGCATGAATTAAAAGATTATCTTTTCATCCGACATTCTTCCAACTTTTACGATTTTATAATTATCAGCCACACATGTGCAGCAAATTCTTTTATATAGGGATTGGTTCTCTGCAGGCATGACCCTATTTGACTGCATACCGATTTCTTAACATGTTAGAAGTGAAAAGTTTTGACTATTAATTGATTTGGGTTAGAAAACCACTGTACAGTATTCTAAAAACTTAAATTATTTGGGGATTGACTAACAATATATATCAAGCTTATACCATTCTTCACGTGCAACCTCATCCTGTAGGTGGGAAGAGAGAAACATATAAGTGCATCCCCACCCTACACCTTGCAAATTGATAAAGAAGTGGGGAATGAAGGAGGTTTTGAATCCACCTAAGACATCTTGCAAATAAGACTTTGATACCATATTAGACAATCACTATATCTCAAAAACTTAAATTATTAACGAATGTATAACAACTTAAGCTTACAGTTTCAACCGTTAAATTCTTTTTTGCAATAATTTAAAATGAAGTTTCTAATGCACAGTATAAGAAAGCTAGGAGTACTAGACCTTTTGACTTAACTATGATTAACTTAATTAAATGTGGTTTGTTGGTTGTCTGACTGAATTTCACTTTTCAACTGAGGGTGCACCATTAACAAGGAAATTGTTGGTGCTCTAATCACAACCCTTTTCATAGAATATACTAATGTCTCACTGACACCACTGATAGCTATTGCCTTTCTGTTGTAAAACTATTTCTTTGTTGGCAAAATAGCATACAAAAGTGTCAAGATGCTTCTTTTAGACTCCTTTAAAAATTTATTCATCAGCTTTTTGTTTGCTAGGCTTCTGTGGCTGTGAGTAATCTGAGAAAATGAAAAGGAAACTCTCCTCATGTTTGCATGATTGAAATTGAATAATAATAATGCTACAATTTTTGGTTGGGGTTTTCAACCGTAGGCTTAAAGGGCTTCAATGATGTATTTATTTAATTCGGTTATTGATACTGTCATTGAATGTTTGGCAACAAAGAAATTAATGGATCCATCCCTACCTCTAAGGAATGTATGGTACATCTTTTAGCACAAGACATTAATTAGTTTTCCTGTTTTGGAGATAAACCATGATTTTTGTAGCCAAACCAATGCATGATACTTCATACATCATGAAAATCTATGTTAATTGTGGAGACAATATGCATTCACATAAATTCAGTAAAGTAAGTTGGTGAAAATCTTCTTGTGGTTAGGTCACATAGTGTCCAAGTGGCATTACTAATTATATCACTTTGAACAACTCTGACAACAAGGATTTGTTACCATTTTATACCCAACTAATGAGAGGGGTCCAATGGGAATATTAAAATCCTTCAAATTGTTTACTCTCGCACTCAAACAGATTCTACTTCTATTACACAATGAGAGCAACAACATGAGCTGCTTAACAGTTGTAGCATTATCAAATACCTCATTGTCTGCCATTGGTACATCTTTCCTCAAACAAACAAGTTGGCAGTCTCCATACATTACTCAACATGTCTGCTGCCACCAATACTCTAAAGCTGCCATCTTAGGAAGTTAAAGTATCTCAGTGCTCCATTCAATTCTAGACTACTATTCAACATGATGTTAGGTTCTTGGAGGCACAAGTGCTTCCTCTTCACTCTTGTTGCTTTCATTGTTCTCTCATCAGAAGCATCAAGATTACCTAAGGACTGTTGGGAACAGATGCTGCCTAAGAAGCTACCAACTCCTTCTTCGTCGCCCTCCAAAGGCACAAATTCCGCGACTAAGTCTTCATCCAAGGCCTTCGAAGCTCATAGACACCTCCCTTCATCGGATGGAAAGGTCTAGCCTCCGTGCGCAGTGTGAAGAACATTAGTTTCAATTCATCTCTAACTGCGAAAAACACAATCCGCTCTACTGCACTGATGGGGGGAAAGCATGCAGAGCTTTGAGATCAGTTATCACATTGATTTATACTGGTCTGAGGTGCTTATGAACAAGATCATACCCCCTTGTAGATTTCCTTGACTTAAGTCTGCTGGTACAGTCTCTTGTAAAGATAACAGAGTAGATTCATCATTGGAAATTAGCAATCATAATTTTGGGACAGTAAGATATATCTATGAAGCTTCTTTTATTTCGAAATAGTCATTGCATAATGCCCATATATCACTTACAGTTATTTTCTTTGTACTTCTTTCCATTCCCATGTAACATCTTGTCTAAACTGTATTTTCCTCTAAAATAAGTTACTCAAACTCTCATCGTTTTGGTGCCTTGATTTTCTTAGTAAATACATCTTTAGAGTTAAACATTAACATTGAAAATAAACTTTCAAAACACATCTATTTTTATTCTACAGTAGTACAGTGTTTTCATGGTCTATATGAGATTTTTTTCTTTTGGCTGGAAGGTCTATATAGAGTTTTTCCCACGGAATAAAAAAGTTTTTATCTAAATATTGTTTTTACAATCTCAAGCCCAAAAAACAGATATCAAATATGTCCTGGTGTTATGAGCTTGTATAAAATCTTCAAAGGAGATATAGATACCCAATACCAGAATCATTACTTGTAATCACAATATCGTACAATCCTAGCTACAATTTTCAGTTATATGAAGTTTGTTAACTTGAATAAATCCAGCAATCTTTTAGGAATAACAAGAGTTCATAGGGACAACAAATTTAGGGAAAACTAAGAAAACAGAGCAAGGGATCTTGACTTAAATAGTTGCTTAGCCTGAGGCACTTCAAATTGAGAATAATAAGACTAATGGACAATTACAGTTATGGCGTGAGGGATTATCAGTCATACCTCTTTTCCAACTTTGTTCATTAACGAGAAGTGTGTCAAGGATCAAAAGCCACCAGAAGGTTTTGATTTGGGAGGTAGGTTTAACTTCGAGTTATTTTACCCCACGATGTTTATTGTCTTTTCACATATATCCTCTGGGGTTTCAAAAATTACACCTACACTCTATGATGTTTCAAAACTGTTGTATATAACCCCTACAAGAAAAACCAATAAATAAACAAAAAAGAAGATATTTATATTGACGTTGAACCTTACACCTTAAGTAATCTTATTAGGTCATTTCAGCCCTTAGCATGCCTTTTTGCATACTTTCTCATCATTTTTCGTCTCACTATAAAGGGTTATATGCAACAGTTTTGAAACCCCAAGGGGTGTATGTGTAATTTTTGAAACTTCAAGGGTTGTATGTGAAAAAACGATAAACCTCAAGGGGTGTAAGTGTAAATAACTCGTTTAACTTCCATATAAAGGACCAATCCCAATCAGGGATACTTTTGTTGGAAAGTATTGATCAAATATAATTGAGCTTTGATTATGGGATTAGGAGTCAATTAGTCTTTGATCATGTAATTAGGAGTTGATTAAGTGATCAGGTATATATTATGGAATTAGACATCCTTTCCTAGTTGGGCCTTGTATTCACTAGTAGAAATCCCTCTTGATGAGGAGGAATAACATAGAGAAATTTCATTCTCTCTCATTTTCCAACAAATTTCACCCTCAGTGAAGAGATCCTACTGAAAAATTGAAAATACACCAGAAGAGGACTGGTTCCAGATCCAGTCCCTGAAGATGTGGTTACTCTCACTGCTGCTATTCATATTGGCCTTGAAGGAAAACTTCAAATTTAGTTTGCTCCTTAATCCCAAGTTCATTTGAGACACCTTAAACACTAATCATCAAAAGCTGGCAACATTAATTATAGTCAGGTACAAAATAAGGCAACAGGAGATGGTATCTTGAACAATTGTGTATTAGAATCCACGAGACATTAGTTCCAACCTTCTCACCATACTGTGTCTTGCTTTGTCAAACTATTAGGCAAGAATGAGGTACAGCATTAGCGACAATGTTGCATATCTTATATATAGAGCGGAGTCTAACCCATTAGAGTGGGTGGTTCTGCAAAACATTTCACAAAACTATATATTGCCATTTGATAAAACAAATTAAAGAGAGAAAAGAAAAGTGTTTACAGGATGAATATGTGCAGGTCCATATTTTTTGCGAAATGTACAAATGTTCGGCAATTGTGGAAGGTTGTCCAGAGAAGCATGAAATTATTAGTAATGTACTACTATAGCAGGCTTAAGCAATTTGATGGTAAACTCAGATTGAGGATTAACCCCTGAATAGTTCTTGTTGGGGCATTACATCATCAAATAGCAAACATAAATAGGAATAAAGTCACAGAAGATTCCATGATCAAGACAAACTCACTAATGATCAGTAATTGAATCGATTCAAATAAACCTTGCAGAAGTGATGGACAAGAATTAAGATACTCTAATCGTTTAGCCAAGCTAAAAGTACGCACATATAAAATGTCCATGGTCCAAATATGAAGGAACATGGAACAGACGCTTTTTTCACCAAAACAAATCAGACACTGTTATTCAGAGTAATTTTCATCTGAGTATGTTGGCAGGCTTTGACAAAAAGAAGTACACACAAGAGATGGAGAATAGAAGAATCCATGGTCCAAATCTGCGTAACGGATGCTAAAGTGTGACATTCAATCTCCATTCTCCAACATTATTGTATGCAAATACACAAATACACAAAAACAATATCAAATGCTAAACAGTCTTGGATATTATTGATTTTACAAGCAAATAAGAAGCGAGAGTAATCCATGCAGGTTCACAAAAGAACGGGTTATTCCCGGGGCAATCTGGGTAGAATCCATCTTCAGTTCTTGGACTTGATTCTGCAAAGGGTATAACAAGACACAAACGATATGGTAACCAAATAAAATTCAATTACTATTTGTACCAAAAAGAAATCAATGCGTATATGACTGTCCAAACTAACTAGATAGGAATAATTTAGTACTAGATTTGTGAACGAGAACGATTTCTAGTATTACTTTTTAAATGATGGAAGTTAAGGAAATCCAATGCAAGGATAAAAAGAATTACCTTCTAGCAAAAACAACTAGGACTTGCTTTCATCAAACCTCCCAAATAATGTTCTGACTAAATCGTTGATGTCTGGGAGGTGTTGCACCTTTGCATGATCGACACCTCCTCTTTGTATGGACTCTGTAAGTTGCATTGAAACAGACCCCAATTCCAATGTTTTGAGGTTAGAAAGGTATTCAATACCCCAAGGAAGTGCCTTTAATTCCATGCAGCTATCCAGCATCAAGAACTGCAGATTGGGCATCACCCCATTCTCTATAGTTATCTTTTCCAATGAGGGGAAATTACACAACTGCAAATGCACGAGATTTACAAAGCCTCTACTGAAACACAACTCTTTCCCAGTATAGGCTTTAAAAAGAATAAGGCTCCGCAGGCAGGGCAATTCTTCAATGTGAGGTAGTAAATCTTCTTCAAGTCTAGACCAATGCAGATTCATATATGTGAGGCTCTTGAGTGAACGGAACCAACGTGGTACCCTCTCCAGTTTGCCAGCCAACATGAGGTTTTGAAGGTGAGGAGGAGGTGAAGATAGCGCATTGATTCGAAGAAGTTCCTCTTCATCAGATACCACTAACAACAAGTGGTAAAGGAGCTTCATCCTTTGAATTGAGGCACATAGGTCCTGCTCGTCTGTTTCTTTTACATTTGTAATGCCAATCCTAGTAAGTTGGGTCATGTTCCCAACAAGTCTAATAATGTCTCCCTTTGATTCAACACATGCCAAAACTTGCAATTTCTTCAAGTTACATATGTTTGATGGAGCTTTTGTCCCAATAATGAATCTGAAGCCCCTGTACACTCCAGTGTAACGATACATAATTAGATGGCGTAGGTTACACAACTTGGCAATTCCTTTCGGAAGTGAGTCTATCTTTGTGTCCCTGATGTCCAGGGTTTGAAGATTGTGGAGGCGTCCTATGGATTTGGGAAGCTCCTTAATTTGAGTTTTCCTCAAATTTAAATATCTTAAGTTGAATAAGTACACCAGTTCATCTGGCAATTTATAAATTGGGGCTTTTTCCAAATCTAGAACTCTCAACAACTTGAATCCAGAAGGCAACGAGAATTTGCCATTGACAAAGACTAACAAGGAACGGAGCTGTGACATACCTGTGCAAGATTTAATTTCTCCTTCTCTTGTTTGAATTAACAAACGACGAGCTCCAATTTCTTCCATTACTTCTTTCCCATCATACACAGCACAGTACTTTTCTTTTTCTGACGTTGACAGAGCAAGCTCTCGCATAAGATCATGCATTTTGAAAGTTCTTGGCCTTCCATTTTCATTCCTCCTTACAACTTGTAGCATGCTACGAAAAATGAGTTCCATAAGATAAGTCTCTGCAACCCCTTCCGGTGTGACCCCTTTGACATGTTCAACAAATCCTTCGGCCATCCACAATTTAATGAGCCTATTTTTCCCTATCAAATAATCCTCTGGGAAAAGGGAACAATATAGAAAACAATGCTTCAATCGGTATGACAAATCATTGAAACTAAGCAATAAAATGCTCTTCACAGGTTCTAGCAAAGGGCTGTTAGTTAGATGCCAATTTAAGGTGTTGTTGACTCTTCTCCACTCTGCAGATGACTTCTTAGAAGACATAAGACCACCTAAAGCCTCCAATGCCAGAGGTAGGCCTTTACACCTTCCAACAAGTTCCCAAACTATTGATGCTTCAATCTCCGGTGGACAGCATTTATTAGGATAAGTTGAGAAGGCTTTCCTGCTGAAGAGCTCCTTGGCCTGATTCTCTTCCAAGGGTTGAATAGGGTAAACGTTGCTTTTCACTCCAAAAGAATGAGATGCTATGTCTTCTCTCCGAGTTGTGAGCATGATCACACTTCCAAGCTGTCTATCTGGAAGTGATATCCTTATTTCCCTCCAAAGTTTAATATCCCACACATCATCTAATACAACTAGGTACCTTTTAGACTCCAAGTAGTTCACCAGCGTCTCTAACAATTCTCTATAACTCATTGCATTCAAATTTCCCGGAACATCGTCTTTCCTTGATTGGTGGAATTCCTTGATCAAACTTCTAAATAAGTCTTCAATTGCATAAGTTTGGGAAACAGTAATCCACGCATAACAATCGAAATGTCTCTTCACGCTTTCATTGGTGAATGTCTTGGCAACTAGAGTTGTCTTCCCCAATCCTCCCATCCCCACCACGGAGATAACAGTTTGGTCTTTCTGATCTTCATTCATCAGCCATCCTAATAATATTTGCTTCTTGTCTTCAATCCCCACAAGCTCATCTTCCTTGGTAAAAAGAGAAGACTCCGCTTGGTTCTTCACCCATTTTTGAACATGATCACAAGTACTTGGTCCTTCTACTCTACCATCACGTACATATCTCTGATTCCTCTCTGGTATGGCTTTGATCGTTTGACTGATTTTCTGCAACTTGTTGACTATTTTACACTTGAACCATACATTCTTTGGAATGTGAATGGTTTTTTGGAGCCACCTAGCAAATCGACCCCCACTTTGCTGATAATAAATGTGATACATGAATTCATCAATGATGTCTTCAACATCATAGGCTAAGTCTCTGACACTTGCGACCCACGTTTCCTCTCCTTCCGTGTGTGCTTCCTTGCCGTCAGCATCATGTAGGAAAGATTTCATGCTTACCAGCTCCTGCTTAATCCCATCAATTTCATCACGAACACCGGCTATGGAGGATGCTTCGTTCTCAAGAATGGTCACTATTTTGAAAATCAAGAGGTCTGTTGTAGCTGAGGCCATACTGACCTTCTATATATCCTAACCGCTTACTCTCACGGAATCATATTTGAAACAAATTTGGGGATGAGCAACAGAAATGTATCAAATTAGGAAAAATATACTGTAGCATTTCAATATGACAATATAGTGAGAGGATTAGTTGTGATTGATTTGATGAAATCAAGAACTAGTGGAGAGGAGGTTCATGAACAATAAAAAGAATCAAAAACTAACGAGTAACATAGTATAAGTGGAGAAGCCAAAATAATTTCAGTGACTTTTTCAACTCGTAGTTGGCTCCAATATACCAGAAATTAGTAATTTAATTATAAATGATTTTTAAGGCACACCAAGTCATATGATTCTCTCAATTATATTATGCAAAATTATAGGGTATAACCGATATACTGTCACGTGGTATAACTAATTTAACGTGTATTTATATTAGTAGGGTATAGTATTAATAACATCCACTCATATTATAACACATAAACTGATTATACTACGTGTTAATATATCAATTATACAGAATGATTTTTTCAAAGAGACAAATCAGAGGTCAAATAGTTTGGTACGAGTGTACGACTGTAGACTTGTGTATAATAATGATAAATAGCTAAGACATTTCGGGCCTGTTTGACACTGCTTCTTAGAAGCGCTTATAATCAGTAGCACTTTTGTTGGAAGCGCTTATGTTCATAAGCAGGGCCGGCCTTGAGGCTAGGCGAGCTGGGCGACCGCCTAGGGCCCAGCCTGGTTTAGGGTCTCTTATTGTAAATTGGGCATCTCCCTTTTATTATGTAATTCGGTATTTCAATTCACTAAATTAAAAAAAATATATATTAATTATATATTAATTTTTGTCGAAGGTAGTAGAAGACAAAACGATTTAACTTTTCACTTTTTCCAATCTCTTCCTTTTCATCTGATTTATCTCCAGTTCTCCATTGTGGTCCAGTACTCTCTTGCTTTCCTTTTTTTTTATTCATATTACTCTTGTAGTCTTTCTTCTCTTCTCTTTTCATAATTTCATTGATTCATTCTATTTTTATTCCTCTGGACCTCTTCGTTCGTCTATGTCACTCTCAATCACACAGTACAATTGAAGAGGAAATAAAGGAAATCTAAGAGAAAGCTAAAAAGAGGTAAAACCTTTTTTATTTTATTTTTTCAATTTGGACTTAGATTATTAAAATTAAAATTGTTTAAGAAATTGATCAACAAAATTAACACACTTTCTGAATCTATATATTTTGTGGTTTGGGCTGTTTGGCTTACAAATTACAAATTTACAATATATATAATATATTATATATAAATTGATTATCAATTTTTAATTTTTTATGCATATATGCTTGTAACTTGTAAGCCTTGTATACAATACAATTTGGGTATAAACAAATATCTTAATATCTTATTGTCAATGACTCAATTGTCACTTTGTGAAAACTGTGCGGCTGGCTGCCTTGCCCACTGATTGTATTATACAATTTGTCAATTTGTATATTGTGACTTTGTGAGAACTGAAAAGTAATGTGGGGCTGCCTTTTAGTCTATATTATTGTTGAGTGTTGACAACTAGACATTATTTTTTAATTTTTTTATATGGACTTGGACTGCAGGAGTGGCAGGATTGGTTTTGGTTGCTTTTGGATGGAATTGGACCTACATCAAAGTTAACAAGTTGGGACTTGTGAGTCGCTTCTTTGTTTTTGTTGCAACAAATAAAACCAAGCTAGCTTGTAATAAATAATTATGTTGATAAAATTTGTTTGTTATTGATTTTTTTTTATTTAACTCAGTTTAGTTACTATATGAGGGCCTCAATTTTTAATCTTGTCTAAGGCCTCTTAAATCTACGAACCGGCTCTGTTCATAAGCACATATAAATTTTTATAAAAAATTTAAATACTTCATGCAAAAGTACTTGAAAGTGCTTTTTGAGAAAGCACCTGTCACTGGTCAATGGATGACAGAGAAATGGAGAAGTATAAATTAAGAAGCACATCCTTGGCCACCCGAAACTCCGAAAGGGCAAAAGAAAACATCTAGAAATCAACTTGGTAAGTGGTGATTGATTTGATGAAATCAAGAACCAGTGGAGAGGAGGTTCATGAACAATAATAAGAATAAAAAACTAACGAGTAACATAGTATAAGTCTAGGAGAAGCCAAAATAATTTCAGTGACTTCTTCAACTCGTAGTTGGCTCCAATATACCAGAAATTAGTAATTAATTTAATTATAAATGATTTCTAAGGCACACCAAGTCAAATGATTATCTCAATTATATTATGTAAAATTATAGGGTATAACTGATATACTGTCACGTGGTATAACTAATTTAACTAATATAAATTATAAAAATATTATTAGACGATATATTTATATTAGTCAAATAATTTGGTTGTAGACTTGTGTATAATAATGATAAATAGCTAAGACATTTCAATACTTCTCTGTCATCCATTGACATTTTCCAAAAGGAAGAATAAATTAAGCACATCCTTGGCCACCCCAAACTCCGAAAGGGCAAAAGAAAACATCTAGAAATCATTTAAAAACACGATGTTGATTAAAGCCCCTAAAACCATTAAAACCCATGGACCCACTTACCAAGTTGATTTTATAGGGGACTAACATTGAATAATCTTCTGAGCCGTTACCAATCAAAGCGAGGTAAAGGGAGAGAGGTAATGGGTTAAATTTGTGAGGTAGCCAATGGAATTGCCCCCAGTGAAGCTAGACCAACACTTAGGCCCTCTCGAGCGAGCCTGCGAGAGTGATGCCCAAACCCATATATGGGCTCATTGAGAGTGAGAGTGATAAACGTGGGCCCGGCCTACGTGAAGAGCAAGAGAGGAAAGAAGGAGCCGAGTAGTGGCAGACAAGCTCTACATCATGTGGGCCCCACTGACAGGCAACAAAGACAATAATGCGTCCATGCAAAAGTTTCTCCGTTTGTTACTCTGCTGCTGTAAATAAGGTAACAACCGAGTCTGCATGTCCATGAGTTTCAATCGCTATTATAGTCTGAGGTGCTGTGTGCGGTATTTCATATTTGCTATATTATACTTTATACAGTGGTCAGACCGATAATTTTTGAGACACTCACAATAAGACATTCTCGGTAAAACATCCCGCTCTAAATAATTGGTATCAGAGCATTGTTTAACATTATAATTGTATGTTTATGTGGTAAAATATCTTGAGGACATAAGTCATAAATACAACTGAAAGAAATCTCAATCATATTTGCATGATAAAATATTTCGTTACTACAAATAACCTGTTTGTTTGGATATTTAACTATTCTGTTAATATTGAGTTTATTTACTGGATATAACCTTCCTTGTTCCCTTGAAAATGTTATGATATATTACTTTAATCTAGAATTAAGTGAACATCAAAAGAAAAAATTAACTTTAGATCAAAATACTTTGCTTTGTAATTTTCCTAGTACTCAATATAAACATATTTTACATAATAAAGATCAACATATCAAAAATAGTATTATAGATTAATTAATTTATCACAAAATATTAAGTTAGAACAAAATAAACAAAATCAGACAATAGAACTTTTTACACAAAATCAAGAGAAGAACTCCATCACTGTCATAAGAAAAAATTTAAATTATATTACTAAAAAATTAGAAGAAAATAATAAAAATGTACAAAATTTCTCTGTTGTAGCTGAGGCCATACTGGCCTTCTATATATCCTAACCGCTTACTCTCACGGAATCATATTTGAAACAAATTTGGGGATGAGCAACAGAAATGTATCAAATTAGGAAAAATATACTGTAGCATTTCAATATGACAATATAGTGAGAGGATTAGTGGTGATTGATTTGATGAAATCAATAACCAGTGGAGAGGAGGTTCATGAACAATAATAAGAATAAAAAACTAACGACTGACATAGTATAAGTCTAGGAGAAGCCAAAATAATTTCAGTGACTTTTTCAACTTGTAGTTGGCTCCAATATACCAGAAATTAGTAACTTAATTATAAATGATTTCTAAGGCACATCAAGTCAAATGATTCTCTCAATTATATTAGGCAAAATTATAGAGTATAACCAATATACTGTTACGTGGTATAACCAATCCAACGTGTAAGGGTATTATTGGACGATGTATTTATATTAGTAGGGTATACTATTAATAACATCCATTCATATTATAACACATAGACTGGTTATACCACGTGTCAATATATCGGTTACACAGAATAATTTCTCCAAAGAGACAGGCCAGAGGTGAAATAGTTTGGTACGAGTGTACGACTGTAGACTTTTGTATAATAATGATAAATAGGTAAGACATTTCAATACTTCTCCATTTCTCTGTCATCCATTGACATTTTCCAAAACGAAGAATAAATTAAGCACATCCTTGGCCACCCGAAACTCCGAAAGGGCAAAAGAAAACATCTAGAAATCATTTAAAAACACGATGTTGATTAAAGCTCCTAAAACCATTAAAACCCATGGACCCACTTACTAAGTTGATTGTATAGGGGACTAATATTAGGTCTCACCAAAAAGCCCAATGCCCGAAGCTCGCCCAGCCCATTGCCCAACCCATTGCCCAGCCCATTGGGCTCGAAGCCCAATTTGGCCCGAAAGTTGGGCCAGCCCGGCCTGGCCCGAAAGTCCTTTGGGCTGGGCTTGGGCCATCTCCTTAAAGCCCACGGCCCGCCCAAAGCCCGGCCCGATTAGGCCCGCCCGAAGTCCGGTACAAAGCCCGGCCCAAAGCCTGTTTACACATATATATATCTTCAATAAAAAAAATATAAGATTTTGGCTATTTTTTGATTCGAACATGAGACCTCACAGAACTAGCTTCAACTTTCAACCAACTAAACTGACTAGTTTATTTGTCTAGTTTGTGAATCATAACATATTTAATAGGTTTTTCATTTGTTTACTCCAATAAATTAGGTTTTATATAATTTATATAATGTATTAACAATTTAATATATAAGGAATAACAAGTTTTGTATTAAATATTTAAATGGATTATTTGGGGTTTGGATTGTTTTAAAAGTATTATTTGGGGTTTGGTGAGTGTTTGGGGTTTAAAGTTTTTATTACATATGTTTTATAAACATACGATGCAATTGTGTTTCCAACAATCTGAACCGTTCATTTTTTAGTTCTTCACTCAAAGATTATCCCTGAAAAAAATTAATTCAATCGGAGATGTAAAAGTTAGGTAATGGTGGTCCAACTTATGAACGATCGTAGTTTTTCTAATGATAATCGAACGGGTAGATGAATTCCGATTTAGCCGATTTTTTGTAAAGATGATCTTTGACTATGAACATAGAAAATGAACGGCTCAGATTGTTGAAATCACGTTGTGGTCTTCACAATTATGGAAATGACAAGGTTTCAACTGGAAAGTTATTAGAATTATACTCTTCAAGTGTATTTATATGTAGAAGCTCACATCTCAATCGTGTTTTCAACGATCCAAATCGTTCATGTTTTAGTTCCCCACTTAAAGATAATCTATGCAAAAAATTAGCTCAATTGGAGATGTAAAAATGAGGTAACGATGGTCAAATTAATGAACGATCGTGGTTTAATAACTTTAATTATAGTTGTATTATAAAAGTTGTATATCCACATATACATTTATGTTTTATTATAATTGTAATGTTGTAGATAATTTTAAAAGTTTATTATTTATGGTATTACACTATTACTAACATAATAGTATTATATAATAACTTAATAAACATATTAATAATTTATTGGAGTAAACAAACGAAAAAGCTATTAAATATGTTATGATTCACAAACTAGACAAATAAATGAGTCAGCTCAATTGGTTGAGAGTTGAAGCTTGTTATGTGAGGTCTCAAGTTTGAATCACAGCATAGCTAAAATCCTATATTTTTTTATTAAAGATATATATGTGTGTAAATAGGCTTTGGGCCCATCCTGGGCCGCTCGTTCGGGCCTAGCCCGGCCCGGCCCTCCAAGCCCACAAGCCTCGAGCCCGATGGGCGGGCCTTGGACTTGTGTATTAAGGCCCAGGCCCAGCCCGGCTCGGCCCGAAAGCCCTATTGAGCTCTTCTAATTCAAGCCCAAACCCGGCCAGAGCCCGAAAGATTTGGGCCGGCCTAGCCCGACCCGGCCCATTGCCGACCCCTAACTAATATTGAATAATCTTCTGAACCGTTACCAATCAAAGCGAGGTAAAGGGAGAGCCAATGGAATTGCCCCCAGTGAAGCTAGACCAACACTTAGGCCCTCTCCAGCGAGCCTGCGAGAGTGATGCCCAAACCCATATATGGGCTCATTGAGAGTCAGAGTGATAAATGTGGGCCCGGGCTACATGAAGAGCAAGAGAGGAGAGAAGGAGCCGCGTAGTGGCCGACAGGCCCTACATCATGCCGGCCCCACTGACAGGCAACGAAGACAATAATGCATGCACGCGTACATGAAATGGAAGGCCCGCTTTTTTGGGTAATTCGCATCAGATCAACAACCAACATTTATTTTAATTTTAATAATTTATTAAAAATTTTAGAAAAAAAAATCCCAAAAGTTTCAAATGCATTCTCAAAATTTGCTATGTGAGACCTTAAAAATTTTTCGTATTTTATTTTCGAGCTATTCTATTTTCAAAGGTTGGTCTAGAGCCAATAGGAAAATAGTATTCTTCGTTACAAGTTCGTAGTATTTTTTGGAATCTTTTTCAGAGTCTGGTTGTATTTTTGGTGAGTTGTTGAAATTGGAAGTTTGTAGAAAGTTAGTTTTGGTTGACGTGGCGTGATCTCAACCATTGGATTTACTTTGATTCATTGGCTGAGATGCACGTTGACAATTGGCTGGGCAGTTGGCGTGAGGGAAGTTTGGAGAAGATTGTGGAGCTCGGTGAAAATTTCTGGATAACCCTACAGAGGGCTCGACAAAGCCACCAAGGGCTCGGCAGGCTTACCAAGAGCTTGGCATCCTTGGAGAGAGCTCGGCAGTGTCTCTATATATACTGCCCAGTTTCTCATTTTTCCGCAACTCTCTCTCATTTTTCTCTCTTTTCCTTTGTTCTCTCTCCTTAACCGAGAGTCCTCTTTGGTTGTTTTCTTCGCCGTTCGGCAAGCCAACATGGGCGACCTGATTCTCGTGTGGTAGTGTGGAGTACGAGCTGACTTAGGTTGCTCGGTCATTTAAAAATCATTTAAAAACACGATGTTGATTAAAGCCCCTAAAACCATTAAAAGCCATGGACCCACTTACCAAGTTGATTGTATAGAGGACTAATATTGAATAATCTTCTGAACCGTTACTAATGAAAGCGAGGTAAAGAGAGAGAGGTAATGGGTGAGCTTTGTTAGGTAGTCAATGGAATTGCCCTCTCGAGCGAGCCTGCGAGAGTGATGCCCAAACCCATATATGGGCTCATTGAGAGTGAGAGTGATAAACGTGGGCCTGGCCTACGTGAAGAGCAAGAGAGGAAAGAAGGAGCCGAGTAGTCGCGGACAAGCTCTACATCATGCGGGCCCCACTGACAGGCAACAAAGACAATAATGCGTCCATGCACGTGTACATAAACGGAAGGCCCGCTTTTTTGGGTATTCCGCATCAGATCAACAACCAACATTTATTTTAGGGCTAATTACAAAGTTACCCTCCTAGGTTTAGTGTTATTTTCAATCTCCCCCATAAGGTTTCAATTTTTTCAATGTGATACATATAGTTTTCAATTTAAGTCAATGTGCAAACAGAAAAAATAAAAAAACTAAAAAAATAAAATAAAATGACTCAATTAGCCCCCCCCACTCAGCCCCATCGCATCCCCTTCCCCACCACCGCCGCCGACCCTTCTCTCCCCTCTGCCCTATCTCTCTTTCTCTTTTTTTTTTTTCTCTCTCTCTCTCTCTAGCTCTCTCTCTCCTTTAATTAATTATCAAGGCTTATGAATTAATCTTCTTCGTATTTTATTTTTGTGTGTGGCGTGTTTGTTGTTGTGTATTTCCGCCAATGAACAAATGGGTAATGATGGTGTGGTTTGTGTACTCCCTACATTACTCGTAAAAAAATAGGTGAGAAGGGAAAAAAAAAAGTGAAGGATCTTTTTCGTGGGGGAGAATCGAAAGATAGAAAAATGTATGTGGTGGTGTGTAACGTTGATTGCTTGGTGTTTGTTGATCCGGTTTGAACCAAAAGTTGGCAGAGTGGCCTGTGACTAGTCTTTAAAGGAGAGGATGGTGGTGGGTTGCTGTAGGGGGAGCCAGAGAGAAAGAAAGAGAGATGGCGCAGAGGGAGAGAAGGGTCGCTGCCGGGGGAGGATGAGTCGGCAACGGTGGTGCATTGGGAGGGGGGGACGATGGGGCTGGGTGGGGGGTGGGGGGTGGGGCTAATTGAGTCATTTTATTTTATTTTTTCATTTTTTTCTGTTTTTTTAGTTTTTCTGTTTGCATATCGACTTAAATTGAAAACTATATGTATTATATTGAAAAAATTAAAATCTTATGGTGGGAATTGAAAATGACACTAAACTTGGGAGAGTAACTTTGTAATTAGGCCTTTATTTTAATTCAAAAAATTTATTAAAAAATTCAGAAAAAAAAAATTCCCAAAAGTTTCAAATGCATTCCCAAAATATGCTATATACAGCTCATTCATACCTTATTTTTTCCACACATTCATCTATATTTCTAGGGAAAATTTGGGAAAACTACCAAAATTTTCAAAAAAGTATTGATTTTCGGATCTGCTACCAAAATTTTTCGAAAAAACTACAAGGGACAAGGAATTAGATGGGTCTTGTCCCATGCAACAAGGCCAACAAACAACAATAACAAAAGAAGCTAGACCTGCAACATCAGACAAAGAAAAAGAAGGCAAAAGAAAAGAAGACAAATGCATGGGTGTTTACAATCAGATGGGTTTCACATGCAAGCTTCGCATACACAATTGATACAAAAAAGACAAATACATGGGTTATCATATGCAAACTTTGCATGCATAACTGATACAAGAAGACAAATGCATGAATTTTCACAAGAGAAGGATGATCTCTCAATTTTTTAATTTTTTAACGTGTATATAGGCACGTACGAAAGGGAAGAATAGATCCCTTGTGCAATATCTAGTGTTTTAGTCTTTCAAAACTTAGAATTCAGAAGCTCTCAACCTCCCTGTATTTTTCACACTTCTGTATCAGTTCTTACATATGCAATAAAAGTTCAAGTTTTAAAAAGTTTTCTACTCTTTAGTTTTTTAGTTTGTATTTAATTATTTTTCATTTTCTGGTTTAAACTAGGAGACTTCTAGTCCTGTTGATGCAAATTCTCGTAAGGTAGATGCAACAACTTAGATAAGCTGATCTGGATGATCAGGTGCTTTGCTGGATGATGAAGTGGATGCTGATTGAGATCTTCCTGTAGACAAAAACAAGATCAAAGGAGATGGACCGGTGTGGTACCAGCCAAACACACTCCGATGATGAAATCAGTGGTGGTGTTTGATGGTGGGTGAGGAAGAACAAAGGAAGAACTTGGGAGAATGGGAAGAACAAGGCAAATGTTCTGGGTTATTCTCAGCAAGTTGGGTAGGCTCTCTTTGTAGAAGGGAATGCAAGTGTTTTGCGTGTATGTAGGTAGATTGCTAGATGCCTCATTTTGTGCATATGTGGTGTCTTATATAGGAAAAGGAAGACTTAATGAATAAGTTACCTGCATGTGGATGAATGGTTGCCAGAGATCCACGCACCTGGCCAGACCTAGCTGCATGCTCAGCTGCTTACTTCCCCAGCATTTAATGTTGCATTGAATGCTTCATTAAATGCAAGGTTGGGAGGTTCAGGCAAACTGCTCCAACATTCATGAATGCAGGCCTGATATTCTATCTGTCAGAAGAATGTGTCAGGTGCATTTAAGTGTGGCGGTTCATCCTGGTGTAACCTTCCCGGGAATGGCGGCGGAGAGCCGAGCCGAGCTGATACGAACACATGTTCTTACGCGGAGATACGAAGTCCATGTGTGGTCGGATCGGACATGGGATTCCAGGCCGAGCCGGTCCCATAGATTGGGGGTCTTTCAGAGCCCTAACTGGTCGACGCCAGAACTCGAAAGGAGACCATCTCCTGTGCCGAGCCGAGCCGAACCGGAATGATCGTGGGAAGATGGACACTCGATTCCTTGGAAGATCATCGGTTCGGCTCGGACCGAACATGGAGGGCCCGGCACGGAGACCGGTCCGAGCTGGCAAAGGGAGTGCTGATGTGGAGGTCAAAGTTTGACCACTGAGAGTCAACTCCGAGGTAGGTGTTGACCAGCCACGTGCCGAACCGTGATTGCTTGTTTGGGTTGGTGTGGGTTTTCCCACAAACAGGAGTCCCCCAGCTTCCGATCCGAGCAGACAGTGGTGGATTGGAAGTTGAAGTGTAAGGACAATTCCAAAGATAGCACGTTACTTGATCCGAGCCGATCCCCACAGGCCCATGTTCCCGAAGACCCGAACACATGACGACTTGTGATTGGCCAAAATATCTCAGGGACATGTGAAGGGACGTTTGATTTTCTGCATGGGGGAACGTAAGGGTCACCTCGTTATGGGTATTTTTGAATGCTTGACAGGTGTTAAGATCTGGCATGTGAAGCGCCAGAAATGAAGGGTTGAGATTGGTTTGCATGGGGGTATAAAAGTGGTGGTTTCTCTCTCTTCCCTCACTTTCACCTTCAGACCTTCTCTCTCTTCTGCGAAAACTCTCTCTCTCTCACCGCAAATCTCTTTCTCTCACCATCGTCTTCGAAGTTGTCCGATCTCGAATCCGACCACGTACGGCGGTAGGCGAGGTGGTTCCGAGGGTGTTTGGGGCGGAAACTTTGGGCGGAGGAAAACCAGTAAGTGATTCTCCTCCTTTCTGAGTTTTTTGCATTTCGGGTTTTCTGGGTGTGTGTTCTTGGTGTTCTTGAAAAAGGACATCTTTTGATCCAAAAAGCAAGAGAGAGAAAAAGAGAAACTGTTAGTGATGTCTGGATCCGACTCGAGTGATCGGCTCGGCTCTGGGGAGGCGTTTGAAGGAGACAGTGAGGCCGAGATGAGCCGAAGCCCACCTGCGGAAGAGGCCGAGCCGAGCCGAAGCCCACCTGCGGGTGAGGCGAGTTGGGACGGCTTGTCCGAAGAATTGGACGAGGCCGGCTCGGCACTGAATCGCAATCCAGGTGGAGAGCGCCGAGCCCGAGGGGACCAAGAAAACCCCGAGATATTGAGTTCCGATTGGGAACAAGGGACGGCCGAAGGAGGCGACGAAGAGCCTCTCGACGTCGAGCCGATCGCCATTATCCCGAGCAGACTCACTTCAGGCTCGGATGAAAGGGATAGGGGTCACGAGGCGTCGACCTCGGCTCAGGGAGTGACGGGGAGTCCGGTCGACCCGGACTTCTATGAGGAACTGGCGTGGAAGGCCGATCAGATCCCCAACGAGATGACCGAATACCATCTCAGGGACTTGAGGAATAGGTACTCAGTCCCTGACTCCGTGCTGATGAGGTTGCCGACCGAGGGGGAGAAGCCGAGCCGACCCCCGATAGGATGGGTGACCATGTACCCGGAGATGTTTGAGAATGGGGTTCGGCTTCCCCTGCATACCTTCCTGCAGGACTGGCTCGCGACGATCGGCGCGGCGCCACACCAGCTGAACCCGAATGTATACAGGATCATCCTGTCCATGCATATCTTGTGGCACAAAGTGCACAAGTGTGTGCCACACAAGGATATCCTGTTTTGCAATTACGCGCTGAGGTCGAAGCAGAGCGAGCTCGGATTCTACAACCTCCAGGCGTACTCGGGGCCACTCTTCGGTGGGAATCCCTCTTCCCAGAAGACATGGAAGAAAAGATACTTCTTTGTCTCTGGGGATTGGGAATTCGTCGATCCGAACAGAATGACCTCGGCTCGGGTTCCCAGAGCCTTTAGGATCCCAGGTGGGCATTGGGAGTTTGGGGCCGATCCGAGGACAATTTGCTTATGTCTTGTAACAATTGCATTTTTCCTCTGTCTAACCCTTTTTGGTTTCGCCTTTGCAGTCAGCTGGGGCAAGTACAAGCTCCGAGGCGAGCTTAAGGACCAGATCGCCGCGATCAGGGACTCACCGGCAGAGTACTTGTCAACCAAGTTCCTGCTCGGGGAGACTCAGATCCGATCGAGCGGGATCTCCTGGTTTGTGCCCAGGTGGAATCCTAGGGCCGAAAGGGGAATGGCGCCCACCGAACTGGAGACTCGCCTTAGGAGGAGGGCGGCTCGGAGCGTCCAGAAGAAAGCAGCGGGGCGGCCCCCTGCCGAGCCGGTCCAGGCTCCTGCCCCAGCGGTAGCCCAGCCTAGATCTCCTGCGCCGAGACCGGTTCGGCAAGCAGAGAAGAGGAAAGCTCCCCAGACCGAGGCTCCGGTGGAGAAGAGGGCTCGGGCCGAACCCGGCGGTTCTGGTGCCGGAGCATCTGGTTCGGCGCCCCTGAAGGCGGTGGAGGTAGACCCCGGCCTCGAGCCGTTCGTCACGGGCCTTAAGCGCGTGATGACCGCGAGGGTGCAGGAAGGGCTGTGGGCCGATCATGGCGAGCCGGGCTTCAGCCACCAGGCTCTGATCGCATCCCGCCAGGCCATGTTGGTAAGTCTCTTTTACTTCGGATTTCGTCTATTCGCTCGGTTCGGATTAGTAACAGATATGTTTCTCTTGCAGCTCGCCATGAGGCAGTTCGAAGCTGCTAAGGCCGCCGTCGATGCCGAGGCGAAACTGGAGAGGTTTCGGGCACGAATCCTGGAGCTAAAAGAGAAGCTGGCCGAGGCCGAGCGGACGGTCAATGCCGAGCGCGAACGGTCAGAGGGTCTGCAGTCCAGGCTGGCCAGGAAGGAGGAGGAGGTCGCTCGGCTCGGCAAAGAGCTTGCATCCTCGGAGCAAAACGTGGCTGACTTGAGGCACTATGTCGGCGATCTCCAGCGAGACGTCGAGGCTGCCGAACGGAGGGTCGAAAATGCCGAACTCCGACGTCGAGCTGAAGTGCCGAGCGCCCAGGCACTGGCTGATGCCCATTTTGATGGGTATCAGGAGCTCTTGGAGGCGATCAAATCGAAGAGGCCGGACTGGGATGTCTCATTCCTTGGCGAGTCCGATGACGATGAAGACACCCAGGGAAGTCAACAGGATGAGCTTCCTCCTTCCGATCGCCAAGTCCGCGCCGAAGTCGAGCCGACTCCGGAAGATCCTCCACTGCCTGCACACGAGCCGAACCCGATTCCCACAGTCCCCGAATCCGATCCTAATGATGAGATGCAGATCGGCGGGGTTGAGGTGGTGCAGCTCGGCGAGGAGACGCCTGAGGAGTCTACCGAGCCGATCCAAGAGGGCCCTGCCGAGCGATCTGCATGATAGCTGATTTTGTTTAACTCTTATGTTGTCTTGTTTTTGTTTTTTTGTTCCCGAGCCGAAGTGTGGCTCGGGTTTAATTGTTTTTGGAACAATTTGTATTTGGTTTTATGTTATTTATTTATCAGTATTTTCTTTATATGATACAAGTTGCTGTCAGTTCGGCTCGGAAATTAAGCTAAAAGACAAAACTAATAACACATGGACAAGAAAATGATAAAAGTGAAAGACATAATAAAAACCAAGGCATTTTGAGATCGGCTCGGCATGCCGATCGTAATGAAAATGAATGGTAATGGTAAATTAGAACTTGTCTTCGGATCAGCTTGATAAGCATAACCAAGATAAGTAAAAATTTAACAACCCTAGTGATCCCGAATGGGTTCGGCATACCCATTGAGATATTTAGGAATGCGGTTTTTTGAGAAAAATATTCAAACCTACTTTCAGATCGGCTCGGCATGCACGATGAAAATTTTGGTTGGAGTGTATATTTTTCTTTTAGAAATATCCTGTTGAACGTTAGGACTGTAGGAAGTCACTTCGGCTCGGGCAGGGATTTTTATAGACCTGATAAGTCTGTAATATGTCGAGCATCGGGCCGGAAATGGCGCGCTAGCTCAACACATGAGTTTATAGACCTGATGAGTCTGTAATATGCCGAGCATCGGGCCGGAAATGGCGCGCCAGCTCGACACATGAGTTTATAGACCTGATGAGTCTGTAATATGCCGAGCATCGGGCCGGAAATGGCGCGCCAGCTCGACACATGAGTTTATAGATCTGATGAGTCTGTAATGCACCGAGCGTCGGGCCGAGAATGGCACTTCGGCTCGGCACATGGGTTTACTATTTTTTCGAAGGAAACACTTAGATTTTTCCTCTTTGTTGGAAGTGTATAGGAGTAGAGTCCCCAGTGTTTGCTTCGAAAAATAAGAAGAAAAATGAGTAGAAATGTGTTCATCTTTTCATTGATTGGAATGGGTGTTAGGTCGGACAGTCCCCGATCCTAACTACATTTTTACTGGTAATAAGTCTTCAAGTGTTCAGCGTTCCAGCTATGCTTGAGTGGCTTACCAGCCAGAGTGGCCAAGTTGTAAGTGCCAGGCTTGACTATGCCTGTGATTCTGTATGGTCCGGTCCAGTTCGGATCGAATGAGCTCTCCTTGACAGCGAGGGGATTCTTTTTCATGACGAGGCTGCCCAATCCGAAGCTCCTGGGTCTGACCCTCTGGTTGTAGTATTTGGCTACCCTCTTTTGGTAAGCGGCTCGGCAGAGATTGGCGTTGGTTCGCCTCTCCTCGATTATGTCCAGGCCGAGCCGAAGACCGGTGTCATTGGTCTCGGGTTTGTACGTGCCGGTCCGGAATGAAGGAGTCCCCATTTCGACCGGGACGACGGCGTCAGTTCCGAATGCCAATGCATAGGGTGTTTCCTTCGTCGAGTTGCGATAGGAAGTTCGGTAAGACCAAAGCACCTCTGGCAAGAGTTCAGGCCAATTCCCCTTAGCATTATCCAGTTTAGTCTTGAGGGTCTTCTTGATGATCTTGTTGATGGCCTCGACCTGTCCGTTCGACTGCGGATGGTAAGGCGCGGTGAAGCGCAAGTTGATGTTCAGACGTGAACAAAAACTCCTGAACTTCTTGCAGTCGAACTGTTTGCCATTGTCCGCAATGATGGTGTGCGGCATGCCGAACCGGCAAATGATGTTCTTCCAGACGAAGGTCTCCATCCGTTCGGCTGTGGTTGTGGCCAGGGGCTCGGCCTCGGCCCACTTGGTGAAGTAGTCGACTGCTACCACAGCCATGGTGACTTGCTCTTTCGCCTTCGGCATTGGGCCGATCAGATCGAGTCCCCACTGCGCGAACGGCCAGGGACTGGATATGGAGGTCAGCAACTGGGGAGGTTGATGGGGGACTGCGGCAAATTGCTGGCATTTGATACAAGCGCGAGAGAGATGATCCGCGTCTTTGTTCAGCGTCGGCCAGAAGTAGCCCTGCCGGATCGTCTTGTAGGCGAGGGCTCTTCCTCCAGAGTGGTTTCCGCATATCCCCTCGTGGATTTCTTTCAGTACATCCTGACCTTCCTGGGGAGTGACACACCGCAAGTAAGGCAGGGAGAAACTCCTCTTGTAGAGCTGACCACCGATCATGCTGAACCGAGCCGACCTTGTTTTGATGAGGCGTGCCTTGTCCCTCTCTGGGGAAAGGATTCCGGAGACCAAGTAGGTGATGATCGGCGTCATCCAGTTCGGCTCGGCCTCGGTCTGTATGACAGTGACCTCGTTTTCGGTGGTGCTAGGTCTGTCCAGGATTTCAATTGGAACGTGCCTAGCGGATTCGGTGTCCGTGGCCGAAGCCAGACGTGCCAAGGCATCGGCTCTGCAGTTCTCTGCCCTCGGGATTTGGGATATTCTGTATTCGTGGAAGTTCCCAAGTAGCAGACGAGTCTTCTCGAGGTAAGCAGTCATGCTAGGCTCTCGAGTCTCGTACTCTCCCAAGATCTGATTGACGATTAGCTGGGAGTCGCTGAAGATGTTTAGTTTGGTCGCGCCGAGCTCCTTTGCCAATCTGAGCCCGGCGATGAGTGCCTCATACTCTGCTTCATTGTTGGATGCTTGAAATCTGAAGCGAAGAGCATACTCCATCACAACTTGTTCTGGGGAGATCAGAACAAGCCCGGCTCCGCTTCCCATGGCGTTGGAAGATCCGTCCACATAGAGGGTCCAGGTGAGGAGGTCAACCTGGCCGCGTTCGCCGATTGTGTTCGGATCGGCTGCCGTTGGCATAGCGTCGGTGCGCGGTGGATCTTCCGTCGGGGTGGTCGACTCACAGATGAAGTCCGACATGGCCTGACCTTTGATGGCTGTCCTGGGACGGTAGATGATGTCAAACTCGCCGAGCTCGATTGACCACTTGATGAGCCGACCCGAAGTTTCTGGTTTTGCCAGGATTTGTCTGAGCGGCTGGTCCGTCAAGACAACGATGGAATGAGCCTGGAAGTAGGGCCTCAATTTCCGAGCCGAGCTAACCAGGGCGAGAGCCATCTTCTCGAATTTTGGATACCTGGTCTCGGCATCGGCGAGGGCTCGGCTCGTATAGAAGACGGGGTGTTGTACACCGCCGATCTCTCTCACTAGAACTGAGCTAAGAGCTGAGTCAGAGACAGAGAGGTAGAGGAAAAGTTCTTCACCTTCCTCTGGTTTGGATAAGATGGGAGGTTCCCCCATGTGCCTTTTCAGATCTTGAAAGGCCTGCTCGCATTGGGGGGTCCATTCTATGCTCTTCCCTGCTCCCCTTAAGGCTTTGAAGAAAGGGAGGCACCGGTCGGTGGATTTTGAGATGAACCGGTTCAGGGCGGCGACTCTTCCAGTCAGACTCTGGATTTCCTTGCGTGTCCTTGGGGACTTCATGTTGATCAAGGCTTGGATTTTCTCTGGGTTGGCCTCAATCCCCCGTTGGCTGACCAGGTAGCCAAGGAACTTGCCGGACCGAACCCCAAAGACACATTTGGCTGGGTTCAGCCGCATCTGATATTCTTTTAGGACTCCGAACATGTCTGAGAGGTCCCTGACGTGATCATCCGCCTTGATGCTTTTGACCAGCATGTCATCCACGTAAACCTCTACGGATTTGCCTATGGAAGATCTGAACATGTGGTTGACCAGCCTTTGGTAGGTGGCTCCGGCATTCTTGAGGCCGAAGGGCATGACCTTGTAACAGTACATGCCACGATCCGTTATGAAAGATGTGCCTTCCTGGTCGGACTTGTGCATCAGGATCTGGTTGTATCCAGAGTATGCGTCCATGAAGCTGAGGAGCTGATGTCCTGCTGTTGCATCGACGAGCTGATCTATTCTGGGCAAGGGAAAGCTATCCTTGGGACAGGCCCTGTTCAGATCGGTGAAGTCCACGCACATCCTCCACTTCCCGTTGCTCTTCTTCACCATGACCACGTTGGCAAGCCAGTCGGGATAATTGACCTCCCGGATGAACCCGTTGTTTTGCAACTTGGTTACCTCTTCAGCCATGGCGGCGTATCGGACCGGATCGTATGACCTCCTCTTCTGACGGACCGGTTTGCATCCCGGGTCGGTGTTCAGCCTGTGGGTGATCACGTCAGACGATATGCCTGGCATGTCATCGTAAGACCAGGCGAACATTTCCGCATTGGCACGGAGGAAGTCAATGATGGCAGAACGTTGTTCGGGGCTGATCTGAGTCCCCACTCGGACGAGCCGATCCGGTGTCTCGTCAGAGATCGGCACTTCCTCCCACACCTCGGCGGGAAGGGGTCGAGAATCTGAGCTCGGCTCGGAAGCGAAGTCGAATGTCTCCGCCCTCGGCCACCTGCCCGAATCAGCGATGGAGTCGAGTTCCTGTGAGTTCGGCAGCTGACCCTTCTGCTTGATCGAAGCGGCGTAGCAAGACCGAGCCGAGCACTGGTCTCCCTGAATGACGATGCAGTCGTCGCCCACCGGACATTTGATGAGGAGGTTGGCGTAATGGACGATGCAGTCAAGGTCGACCAGAGCCGGTCTGCCCAGAATGATGTTGTAGGCCGACGGCCGCTTGACGACAATGAAGTACGTCATGCAGGTCTTCTTGATCGGTCCCTTCCCGAGCGAAAGGGGAAGGTAGATGTGTCCGAGGGGCTGAACCACTTCTCCCCCGAACCCGACCAAGGCAGGTGTATCGGTCTCCAGCTTATCCTCGCCGATGCCCATCTGCGCGAACGCAGAGTGGTAGAGGATATTGACTGAGCTCCCTCCATCGACGAAGGAGCGCGCGATGGTTGTCCCGGCCACCTCAGCCACTATGACGACCGGATCATAGTGGGGGCAGATGATCTCGTTTGCCTCGTTCGGCTCAAAGGTGACCGGTGCCCAGTCCTTCCGCTGTCTTTTGGAAGTGCTGGGCTGACCTGCCTGGATCGACAGGGACTCGTGAGCTTGAGCCGCCTGTCGGACATACTCCTTCTGGGATCGGTTCGAGCTCCCCACGAAGGTTGGTCCCTCCCCGATCGATCCGATGGCAGCATCTTGGACGTCGATGGTATTGGTGGGCTTCTTCGGCGCGGCCTTGGGTACCCTAGGCCCACCGGCCAGGAATTGATTGATCTTACCCGCCCGGGCAAGAGTTTCAATCCCGTCGCGGAGAGCGTAGCAATCGCCCGTGACGTGGCCGTGATTGGAGTGGTATTTGCAGAAGACGCCCTCCCTGATTTTGTCTGGGGGTGGTCCCTTGATCTCCCTTGCAACTGGGAGTTGGTCTTTGACCTTGGAGTAGATTGCCTCCAGACCGGCGTTGAGGGGAGTGTACTCCGTGTACTGGACAAATTTGGGTCCCTTGCCTAGAAGTTGGCGCGGCTCCTCGGTCCTGGTCTTCTTGGATTGGACCTGGGGTTTGGGAGGTGCAACCTCTCCCTCCTTTCTCTTGGTCGAGGTCGGCCTGGGATTCAGGGCCTCCACCTGAGCATCCCACTCCTCAGCTCGTGCCCACTTAGTGGCTTCGGCAGAAAGCTCATCGTAAGTGGAGGGAGGATTCCTCATTAGGTGGGAGCGGAGTCCCCCGGCGTGCAGACCTTGCATGAGGGCATTCTTAGCCGACCTATCGTCGCAATCGTCGCACTTCGTATATTCGATGTTGAAGCGGATCAGATAGGCCTTGAGGCTCTCCCCTTCCTGCTGCTTAATGAGCGACATATCGTTCAAGTTGTAGAGTCGTTCGGATACAACCCGATATCTCGCCAGGAAGGCCCTCCGGAGGTCGGAGAAGGAGTCGATGGAGTTCGGTTGGAGGGTTCGGAACCAACCCCGAGCCGAGCCCTTCAAGGTCGAAGGGAAGATTCTGCACTTCGTGGCTTCAGATGCCTGGCGGGCCTCCATGGCGTATCTGAAGCTGTCAAGATGGTCGTAGGGGTCCTTGGTCCCGTCATACTGATCCATCTTGGGGGGCTTGGTGTCGCGGGAGACCTCAGCATCCATGATTCTGCTGGTGTACGGGAGGGGGAGTTCCTCTCCGTGGTCGGCCCTACCAGTGTATCCCCTGGAGATTTCGACATGGCCGAGCCGGTCGTGGACGCTTCGGATTTGGTCCTGGACCAAAGTCCGAACAAGATTTTCCACATTGGGCGGGGTCGGCTCGGCCACGTTTTCCCCTGAGCACTCGGCCTGGTTGCCGAGTCTCTCACTCACCGGCTGACGAGTGAGCCTCTCGCTCGCCGGTTGTCGATCCGACATGATCATGGTAGATCCCAGTCGGTCGCTCACTGATCGTCTCCCCGAGTGCGCTCCTGATGGGGAAGGATCCTGGCTGGTGATAGGGCCGAGTCTATTCCGAATCGGGCCCCTGGTTTCGGCCGAGCCGGTTGGACTGTTGGCCCCCAATCTGGTTCGGACCGGCGGTCGCTGGTTTGCATTCGGATCGACCCGGTCTCCTCCCGAATTCCCGGGGAGACGTTTTCCGAAAGCCGCCTGCTTTTGCCGAAGGAGACGGTGGGCGTTTAGGCATTCGGCTTGTTCGGCCGGGGGCATGTCCTCGAAGCCCGGGAAGACGTAATCAGAGTCCTGCCGGTCGGTCTGGTCGTTCGGCTCGGCAGGAATGCTTTGCCGAGAAGGAGACGGTGAAAGGACCTCCAGCTCGGTTCGGGTCCGGCGCGATCGGAAACCCGATCCCCCACTGTTCTCGAGCTGAGCACGATGGCGTGCAAGTTCCCCGGCCAGCTCGGCTTGTTTTGCGAGCAGCTCATTATTCTGCTTCAGGAGTGCATTTTCAGCGGCCAGGTGTCGCTGACTCTCCTTAAGGAGTTTGTGAGCAGCTCGGATTTTTGAGGGACCTTTGGACTTTGATGTCCTGGGGAGTTGTGCTCCCCTCGTCTTCTCAGGCGTCTCAGGCTGATGTTGTTCATTATTCTGAGATGCTCCTGAGGAAGAGCTGCTGTCCCGATAGACGGTAGCCATGATGACTTGTTTGAAGGAAGAGCTTAGCGCTTGCAGTGATGAGCACAACGGCTGAAGTCGATCTTCCCACAGACGGCGCCAATCTGTTGATGCAAATTCTCGTAAGGTAGATGCAACAACTTAGATAAGCTGATCTGGATGATCAGGTGCTTTGCTGGATGATGAAGTGGATGCTGATTGAGATCTTCCTGTAGACAAAAACAAGATCAAAGGAGATGGACCGGTGTGGTACCAGCCAAACACACTCCGATGATGAAATCAGTGGTGGTGTTTGATGGTGGGTGAGGAAGAACAAAGGAAGAACTTGGGAGAATGGGAAGAACAAGGCAAATGTTCTGGGTTATTCTCAGCAAGTTGGGTAGGCTCTCTTTGTAGAAGGGAATGCAAGTGTTTTGCGTGTATGTAGGTAGATTGCTAGATGCCTCATTTTGTGCATATGTGGTGTCTTATATAGGAAAAGGAAGACTTAATGAATAAGTTACCTGCATGTGGATGAATGGTTGCCAGAGATCCACGCACCTGGCCAGACCTAGCTGCATGCTCAGCTGCTTACTTCCCCAGCATTTAATGTTGCATTGAATGCTTCATTAAATGCAAGGTTGGGAGGTTCAGGCAAACTGCTCCAACATTCATGAATGCAGGCCTGATATTCTATCTGTCAGAAGAATGTGTCAGGTGCATTTAAGTGTGGCGGTTCATCCTGGTGTAACCTTCCCGGGAATGGCGGCGGAGAGCCGAGCCGAGATGATACGAACACATGTTCTTACGCGGAGATACGAAGTCCATGTGTGGTCGGATCGGACATGGGATTCCAGGCCGAGCCGGTCCCATAGATTGGGGGTCTTTCAGAGCCCTAACTGGTCGACGCCAGAACTCGAAAGGAGACCATCTCCTGTGCCGAGCCGAGCCGAACCGGAATGATCGTGGGAAGATGGACACTCGATTCCTTGGAAGATCATCGGTTCGGCTCGGACCGAACATGGAGGGCCCGGCACGGAGACCGGTCCGAGCTGGCAAAGGGAGTGCTGATGTGGAGGTCAAAGTTTGACCACTGAGAGTCAACTCCGAGGTAGGTGTTGACCAGCCACGTGCCGAACCGTGATTGCTTGTTTGGGTTGGTGTGGGTTTTCCCACAAACAAGTCCAAAACAGAAAAACACTACGGTAAATATACAATTATTTTGTTAAACTTGGTCCTTATATTAATCTTTAGAGTTCGTCTTCTCTCCAAAAGTCTCTCTATTTGTTACTCTGCTGCTGTAAAGAAGGTAACAGCTGAGTCTGCAGGTCCATGAGTTTCAGCTGCCATTATAGCCTGAGGTGCTGTATGTGGTGTTCCATACTTGCTATACTATACTCTATATAGTGGTCAGACCGACAATTTTTCAGACACTCTCGATAAGACATCCCGCTCTAAATAATTGGTATCAGAGCCTTGTTTAACATTATAATTGTATGTTTATGTGATAAAATATCTTGAGGACATAAGTCATAAATACAACTAAAAGAAAACTCAATCATATTTGCATGCTAAAATATTTCGTTACTACAAATAACCTGTTTGTTTGCATATTTAACTATTCTGTTAATATTGAGTTTATTTACTGGATATAACCTTCATTGTTCCCTTGAAAAGGTTATGATATATTACCTTAATCTAGAATTAAGTGAACATCAAAAAAAAAAAAAAATTAACTTTAGATCAAAATACTTTACTTTGTAATTTTCGTAGCACTCAATATAAACATATTTTACATAATAAAGATCAACATATCAAAATTAGTATTATAGATTAATTAATTTATAACAAATATTAAGTTAGAACAAAATAAACAAAATCAGACAATAGAACTTTTTACACAAAATCAAGAGAAGAACTCCGTCACTATCATAAGAAAAAATTTAAATTATATTACTAAAAAATTAAAAGAAAATAATAAAAATATACAAAATTTCTCTGCTGTAATATATCAACTTAAAAAACAACTACAACAAATTCAATTAGTACAAAAGAATTTAGCAAAATAAGTAGATTTTTTACATAACAAAATAAATAAGCTACTAAATTAAATGCAAAGTGCAAAAACTAGTACAAAATATATAGAAGCCCGTTTGAATTCAAGAAATAGAATCAAATACAACACCTGTAGGAATTTCATATTATACATCTAGCATTCCAAACCAACATATACATATTAGACAAAAAATTTTTATAATTCAACTTCTGGTAAACATATCAGAAAAATTAGAAAGTCTTGAAGAACAAATAGGAGATATACATAAGACCTTAACAAATCATAAAGCTACACTTCCTCCAAAATTAGTACAAAAATTAGAAGGATTAACTTTAAGAAAAACATAAACAAAACATAAGAAAATTAATTCCTTTGATAATACTAAATGGAACTATTTAGAAGAAAAGATAAAAAAATGGTCAGAACCGAAGACAGATACCCAACAGAAATAGAAGCACAAGAATTTCTTAGATCAGGATTTGAAAACACACAAAAACATAAGAACTCATTATATCATTTAGGAATGCTAGAAAGCAAGAAAAGCATAATCAGTAGTATTAGTCAACAAGAAATTAGTTATATAGATAAAAAAGTAATATTAGATTTATCAAATCCAGAAGCAACTAAAGAACTTAGAAAACAATAATATATACATGTAGGAAAAATTATTGTAGGAATAGCAGGACTTGCAAGAGCACAAGTATGAACTAAAGCATTAGTATATATTTATGATGATAGATGAGAAAATCATGAACAAGCTGTCATGGCTACAGCTGAAGTAAATCTTAATAAGAACTTAGCCAATGAAAATCAATGAATTTAGTCAATATATAAAAGCAAGTATAAGAACAAAAAATTATAACATGAAATGTGAATATAAGAACTTAAGTGTAAGTTAAATGTATATAGGAAAAGTAAAAGATAAAATAGATTATAAATTTAATTTAGAATTTCAAGATTTAATGAAATTTTTTGGAAGTAAACATGTTAATATAATAGAAGCACGACCAATAGATAATAGTTTTTTAGAATGAACTGAATGGACATTACCTAATTTTAAACTTACAGCAAATAATAGGCAACCTATAAAAGCTCAAATATATGAACATGTTAATGGAATAGCATCAATAAGATTTTCTAATTATAAACAAATAGAAAATAATGATATAAAAAGTGAACTTGAAGAACAAATACATATGATTTTTGATAATATATAACAAAATTTAATAGATGCTAACTTAGATCATATAATGGATAAAATGATAGATGATACATATAATTTACCTGAAGAAGAATATTTAAACAAATACAAAACTTATGATTTAGGTCTACATGCATAAAAAGAATGATGAAGAACTAGTAATTCTTATTCTTGAATTAGGACTAGAACATATCCTAAGAAGTAATGAGTATAATCACTTGTTTGAACAAATAGAAAAATGTAATCCTGCATAAGAAAGTGGAGAATCAGGTATGAGTTACCAAAATATAGTAACATCTAGATCAGAACAAATAGGAATAATGGGAACAAATGAACCATATAGAGAAACAAATAATGAACATGCAAGAACAACCAAGCTCTGATACCAAGATAGAATTTGAGCATCCAACCCAAAATCAATTGGCAATGGGTGGAGAGGTTCAAGACCTTATAAATACATATGCTTAGCTCTAGTTTTCCGATGTAGGACATTGCTCCACATTACTCTCAACATGGCTATGGTGACAGTGCTGCCACCTTTTACCCGTGTTTGGTTGGGGTTTCTAAATACTTATTCAATATTAGTTACTCTATTTATTCCATTCTTTTTATTTGTGAAATAAGTAGAAAGCTAAGTTGTCAGATATCATTTATTAAACACTAACTGATGCAGCACGCATGACACATGACTACTGGCTCAGGAGTGATAGGCGCAAATCTGCCATTAGGGTCCCCGTATCCAATTTTTGCGCACCATACCTTTTCGGAAAGGGAACGACGAGGCAAATCCAAGTCACTACCATAGGCAGTGAATGAAGGTGGATTTTGGGCAAATAAGGCCGTTTGCTATGCTAGGACAAAATCGCATTTAAAGTTTTTATGCAGTTTTTTTTTTCATTTTAATTGTCTTTTAATATTTTCAGTATTTATTTTGGTTGTTAAATATACCATTTATAGCTTTTAGGGAGTTATCTAAGGCTGTATGGTATTTAGACGTTTTGATGAGATGTAATGGGGTTAAGCTGATTAATGAAAAATTGAAGTTTCTTTCGAAACCTTTCTATATAGCTATCAACTTGGAATCCGTTTGGATCAACAAAGTTATAGGTCCCTTGTTCTTAGTATTCTCAATCTAGAAAATCAACAAGTCTAAGGTTTGTGTGTGTGTTGTGATTCATCACCTACGCTGCGTCACTAACAGCCGGCCCCTTCATCAAATAGTATTGGGTGTACGTTATTGTAGTAGTGATGCTGTGTCCCATTTTTGGCCGGTGCATATTAATGTTGTTCAGGGATTCTAATAAACAATTGTAAAGTTTTTAGTGATGAGAGTTTAGAAGATTAATTGAGGCATGAAAAAGAAAAAAAATAAATGAGGAAAGAAACTAATTAATTGTTGTAAATATTATTGATTAAGTGGCTGTCCACAAATGTATGTATATATATAGACAGCTATAGGTATGTATTTTTGATAAATAATGTCTTTTATCTTATGTATTTATCTAAGATGATAATTGATAAGACCATCCCCAGATTTCACCTCGAAACCTGAAGTAATCCTATGGGAATCCAAATCCAAGGAAAATCCTACCGAAAATTTGGCAAAACCTCCCCTGAAAATGGACTAACCCGAATTTATTAATCTGTAAAGAACACTTCTAAAACATTAACCGCCTCTACCACAACCAAAACAGGTCTCAGATCCAAACAACACCACAAAAACATAAGGTTCCAGTAAGGTTATCTTCTCCTATTACAACAATTTTTACATTTAAAGTAAAAATGAACTTTCAACGTGGAAGAGACGCCTATAAGATCCGAATAAAGAAAATGGACATTATGCCTCGACGTAATTGGCTCGACCTCCACCACTGCTATTGCCTGGGGGGACAATTAAGACAAAACAGACAAATTGTGAGATGAACTCAGTGAGTGGACAATTTATAAAAGAAAAAAAACGAAAATAAAGGTTATCTATCTTTTCAGAAATCCTTATAATCAACTTAACACTAAGACCTCATATCGCTCTTTGAAATCCCCCAGTTTTAAAACACTTTCGAAACACGTTCAAAGTTGCTATCATATTTTAATAAATCAAACTAAAGCATAAACCACTTATCAGAACGTTCAAACACTAAAATTCTGAATAGATTATAAATATAAATAAATAATCGCATTAAAACCGTATAGTACATTTATGATAAAGCACACCAAGTCAATTACCCACAGAACCTGTCATACATGCGTAGAGCCGAGAATCTGTCATACGCATGCAAAGCCAGAAATCCTGTCTTATGTGCACGTAGAGCCACCCCCAAAGGGTCAAGCATTACGACACACGGCTCAAAGCTTATGTGTGTGCCGTAATGGGTCCCAAAGACCTATCCAACCTTGATAACCTGAAGAGTACTTAAAAGGGTGGTTTTGAAACCACTTTCCACAACCAAATCATAAATATATTAAAATAAAACTAAAATTCTTTCGTATCCTTCTAAACTTTCTTTAACAAAACCAAATTCATCAAATATGCATTTGTTCAACTCACAATATCTCAATTCATAAATCCATGAAACTTTGAATATGCAAAAACCATAAATATCAATTTAAACTTAGGAAAGAAGATTTTAAAAACCAAATTCTAACTCAAAATCTTTTAGCTTAAAATTCAAACTCAATATAGCCAAGAAATAGAATTTAGTCATCAACGTATAAAACATTTAAAAAAAATTAAAAGTTAGTCCACTCATAGTGAGAATCCTAGTTTCGATCCTCCGCCGGATCGTTTCGGGCCACGGTTGTCTCGCCTATAAAATAGCACGATAAAATACATTTAGTCTCGACTCAAAGGCATTTAAAGTGTGTGTGTGTATGCAAAGCTTAACGTCCTACCCAACTCACGTTCTTCATGACGGTTAGAAATCGCTCTTTCTAAACTATAACACTCTCACACCTATTCCCAAACCTTCCCGACTCAAACCCACGACACCCACGTTCTCAAATTTAACCGTACACCGAAAGAAACCCTGCATGTGACCTACCTAAATTGAGAATTCGTTCGAGAGTTAATTCGTTAACTAAAAAGTGTCCGATTACGATCCAAATTGAAATTTTTGTCAATCCAAGAGGCATCCACCTATTCAAAAACATTCCAACTCAGTATGGGTCTGTTTTTCACATTATCTAAAGGAAGTGGTGGCTGGGTGGTTGAAACCACCGCTGTAGCTGCTCAAAGTGGCGGTACAAAACCAAAATTCACCATTTCTCCAAAATTTCTCCAACTTTTCAGTTCTAACTGTAAAATTGGATTTCCTAGAGATGAAACTTATCCAATAAAACATCAAGAACACCCTCTAATCCAAAAACCCAAGAAATCCTGAAATGGCCCTAAAGCCCCAACTCAAACTTCCACAAATACTCAGAATTTCACAACTTTTTAAATTCTAATCTTTAATTGGGGTTTAAAGGGGTGAATATTATCCAACAATTGTCCAAGAACAATCCCCAAAACCAGTTTTCAAGCAATCCCAAAAATAGCCTTAAACCCCACATGCAAATTCAAGTTTCACATTCCTAACTTTTAACAACCAAACACATAAGGGAAAGAAAACCCACTAAGAGAGAAAGAAAACCCACCGGAAATAACAGTAATTGGCGACGGGAGATGGCCGGAATCTGGCAAGGAAGTGGCAGCGGCTGGAGGGTCTTTTCTGACTTGTTCTCTCGTGTGTACGGTCGGGTTGGCGAAGGGGGTAGCTGGAGTGTGACTGCCGGCTAGTGGGGGAGGTCACCAGCGAGTCTTGGTGGTCGAAAAGGGTCGGTGAGGCTGGTGGTGGCATATGGGCTTCCTCTAGCCTTGTTCGCTCGCGTGTGTGGGCTGGGCTGCAAGGGTGGTGACTGTGAGATGGTGGTCGACGCGGTGGGGTCACACCGGTGATGGGTTGTGGTGGCTGCGGTCGGTGGTGGTGGCTGTGGCAGCTGGTGGTTGTGGGTAGAGGGGGCTGCGAGAGAGAGAAAGAAAAAAAAAAGAAAAAAGAAAAGAAGAGAAAGAAAGGAGGTGTGTAGGAGTGAGAGAGAGAAAATGAAAAAGAATTTAAGAGAGAGATAGAGAGTTCTAGAAGGAGAGAGAATTTTCTGAATTTTTAAAAGCTCTAAAGTTAAAAGTCTAAAATGCCCTCGATTTCACACGTCCGAAATTTTAAAACCATAACTCCGATTAACGCATAGTTCGCTCCGACGAGTTCGTGGGTTCAACACTTATCTGACGAGACCAAATTCGCAACCAAAAACCCAAAAGATTAAAAAGTCAAAATTGGGTCAAACTAACTCTTTGCTTAAAATCCTAAAAATCCCCCTTAATAAAAATTTAAATAAAAACCCATAAATAACTTAAACTTAAACTTCAAAGGGTCGCATTGGGGTTGGTTCATTACAATAATACATAGATAATTACTTAGAGTTTTTGATGTAAAGTAGGAGACTCCAGGAGTCTATCCTTGGTTATCATGTAGTACTCTTAACGACATGACAAGAAAAAAAATTAACGACAGAAGACAATCATAATATTTGTTAATGTTTTTCTTAACTTATGCCATGCAAAGGGTTGCAAATTGGGTCAAACTAACTCTTTGCTTAAAATCCTAAAAATCTCCCTTAATAAAAATTTAAATAAAAACCCACAAATAACTTAAACTTAAACTTCAAAGGGTCACATTGGGGTCGGGTCGTTACAATAATACATAGATAATTACTTAGAGTTTTTGATGTAAAGTAGGAGACTCCAGGAGTCTATCCTTGGTTATCATGTAGTACTCTTAACGACATGATAAGAAAAAAAATTAACGACAGAAGACAATCATAATATTTGTTAATGTTTTTCTTAACTTATGCCATGCAAAGGGTTGCTGATAACATGTAATTAATAAGAAAAGTTATAGTATTTGTTAATCGCTTCAAATCTAATTCTAAGATGAGTTAGATATTTTGTATCTGCAGAGTTATCTTGGAATTCTGCACTTGCTATCCTAACAAGGACTGATATAAGTGGCTGTAGGGGTCAGTTGGAATTCTATGCAAAATACACTTAAAAACAAAACTCTGGTTTTTGTACTAATAAAACTGATTGCTTTTTGGAGCTAAGTATTAGCTTGAATACCAGAAACTACAACTAATAAAAAATCAAGTTCAAAACACATCTACGTTTGTGCTATGGTCTATTCTAGAGGTGGGCATGGTACGAGATGGGTCGGTATTGACTTCATCCCGTTCCCAAGACCGGAGTTTTTGGTCAGGACGGGATCGGGACAAGATGACCATTTTTAGAAATGGTACCTTGTCAAACCCAAACCATATGGTTCGAGATGATTCTTTACCAACACAACCATGAGCACCACCACCAGAGAACAACAACAACCACCACCTCTTCCTCGGTGCTTGAGCTTGATTCGAAATGCCGATGAGATCGAGAGAGGGCGACGGCGGGGACGAAGATGCGATGGAGACCCAATGGAGACAGAGAGAGGGCGATGACGGTGACGGTGACAGAGATGCGATGGAGACAGAGAGAGGGCGATGACGGTGACGGTGACAGAGATGCGATGGAGAGAGAGAGAGAGAGAGAGAGAGAGAGAGAGAAGAGAGAGAGAGAGAGAGAGAGAGAGAGAGAGAGAGAGGCGGCGGCGTCATCGGGTCCAGAGGAGAGGCACCTGAGTGCAGGGATGAATCCAGAAATTAGAATTTAGGGGGGCTAAAAACAACTTCGAAGATACGAGGAAATTTCATTAATAAACATAAAAGATACGCCTAGTTAGGAGGGACATAGTGAGTCTTACCCCTCAAAATGCATATTTATAAAAAAACATAGACAAGAAAAAAAAATACGACAAAAGAAAACAATGAAACATGCAATGCAAATACAAGATAAGTCTATGAAAATTGAACCATGGGCTTCTTCACAATATAGAAATTCTTAATTATTGAATCTGTATCTATACTATTGGTAATACATTATAAACATGACATGTAAGGATATTCTACAAAACAAAATCACACAATAGCTACCTATTTTTCTAGCATTAATATGCAACTACAATTTAATATTGAAATTTAGAGATTACTTGGTTTCCAAACTTGCACTTTAGCTTAAAAGCGATCACATGCACATCAACAAATTACACGAGTTTTCCTTGAGTTTCTGAATAATTTGGATAATTAAATATTAATTCTCATTTAATTTTACAAACATTTAAAAGTAAATTAGAAATACCACAATTATTGCATAAAAATTGAATCCCTAAATCTTTAAATCCCTAATTAAATAGCTAAATCCCTAAATGGCTAAAAAAATAAAATATAAGAGCTTAAATAGATATATTAGTAATTAGTATAATAGTATTACTGTTGGACTTAATTTATAACATATTTTCTATCCCTAAATTATACATTTTAGTCATTATGTTTAGTATTTTAATTGTTGGTTTGATTATTTAGTTAATTATTGATTTTTACTAGTTTTTGTTTTATTTCATAGATTTTATTAGATTTTATTTCATTTTAAGTTTTAACTAAATTAGGGTGTGCTTTACTTTATTTGTTGTTGAGATTTTATTTTATTTTGATATGTGTTCTTTTATTTTGTAGAATTAATTGTGGCCCAAAAAGAAACAAAGAATAAAGAAGGCCTAGAAAGGAAGCCCAAGCTGCATGCATGCCTCTCCAAGACTCCAACTCTCTCCAGTTCACTAGCCCACGTGAAGAACAAAGCCAACAACAAATTTGATTAATCAAAGCAAATAGAGAGGATTAGAGGAAACGAAAGCGAAGTGGGGTGGGGACAAACTATTTTTTTTTTGGTCGAATAAAAAGCTGGTGCCGCATCAGGGAATCGAAAAGTTGGGACAAAGACAAACTGACAAAGGAACTTTTTTTGGTTTTTTTCATTGGTGGGCTAGCTGGGCTATTAGCAGGTGTATATATATATTTTTTTAAAAGATAGGGGGTGCTTTAGCCCTCCTAGCCCACAACGTGGTCCGTCACTACCTGAGTGGCGAGGCCACGACGAGAGTAGTGAGAGATAGAGAGTCACAGAGGCGAGAGAGTGGTGAGAGACTGAGTCCGAGTGTAGAACTGATTAGTGACTTAGGTAGATTTTTTTTTAGTACACAAACAAAATTAAAAAAATATATAATTAAACCGGTACAATTATGGTTCAATATCAGGGTGAAATTAAAAAAAAAAAAATTCGGAATGACATGGAATGAGACGGTTCGGTATTCTCGGTTTTAATGCCCACCCTTATGTTGGTGTGAGTCAACTCTTTCAATTAATTACTGCAATTAATTGGTAGCAAAGTCAGACTTGGTAATTAGGTAGAAATATATGGTTGTAATTATGCATTGATTTATTCCCTTTAATTATGGCTTAGGCTCTCTATACATATACCACCTTGTGGTGTCAATGAGAATTATCAGAAAATTATTTTCCTAAATCTAGAATTTGTCACCCTATTCGATCTATTCAACTTCTGCATGGATTTTCTTTGCTATGGGATAACATCATTTTGTCTAAATATTGTTTTTACATCATTACTTGTTAAGAAATAAAAAAGTTATCCCAACTAAATAATTTTTAGTTATCCGAAGTTTGTCAAATTGGTTAAACACATAAGTCTTTTAGAGCATGTACAATGACATGGCTAAATGCTATGCTATATGCTAAATATAGCAGAATTGATAAAAATGCTCACTATAATGGCATAGCTAAATTTAGCATTTGCTATGCTATTGCTAAATTTTTCACTATATATAGCAGAAAATTTAGCAATTGCTATTGAGGAACTCAATAAAAAAGTGGGTCCACCATCTGAAAAATATGGGTAAAGAAAGAATAAAAAATCAAGTGAAAGAGAAGTAATTGGTTGAAAAAGTTATGGGTCCCACAGAGAGAGAGAGTAAATGGTATTCACGTGGGAAAGGAAAAGTTTGCAGCAAAAAGGCATGAAGAATTGAAAATGGGGCAGCTGTCATGATTGGCTATGTATTAAAATGTTGGAATGTTAAATTATTTGGGGTGGTAGCAACGGCTCTTTGGTGAGCCTATCATGAGCTGCCATGTGGAATCACAAGAGTTTATAGGGGCACTAAACTTGTGAAAAACTAGGAAATTAAACAGAACATCGGTTCTTTAGTTGGTGAGGTGCTTCAATTGAGAACAAGACTAAATGAACTTGATGCAATACAATCAACCAAGGCTTACAAGCGTAAACCTAAAAGAACAAGAACCCTGGAATCCACCAGGAAATTGAGAGAAAACCTCAATAATTAATTTGATAAAATAATAATAAAGTAATTCGGCTAGCAATTGTAAAATTGCTTAAGTACGTTTAAAGAAACCCTAGGGCGCAAGCAACTTTATAATTAAGGCCCACGAGTAATTACAAACCCAAATAAAATATAAACGAAAATAAATAAAATGTCCAAAAGTTTAAAATGCAATTTTGAGGCCCTAAACGACCTCAGAAGGCCGAAAAAGCCTATACATCATGGTATAGCAATGTGTTTGACTCGTCTCGCGATTCTCTTCGAAACGATATGTATTAGTGCCACTTTCAGAGCCAAATCCTCCGACTAGTAGAAATCATTTCCCAAATTTTTTGGGTTTGCAACGATCAAACTGTTGCATAAACTTTTCCGCCATCCGTTCTACATCAGAACTGAACCTTCTGGGAATGAAACTTTAACTTTTCCAATTGTAACCACTTCTGAATATAAAACTAGAACTTAAATAACTTAAACTTGAAATTTAGTTTGCTCCTTAATCTCCATGTCACTTGAGCTAGACACCTTCAACACTAATCATCTAAAGCTGGTTAGATTAGTTATAGACAGGTAGAAAATGAGACCACATGAGACAATATCTTGAACACATGTGTATTAGCTTGAACACATGAGACATTAGTTCCAACCTTCTAGCTATAATGTCTTGCTTTGTCAAGCTATTAGGCAAGAATGAGGTGCGGCATTGCATATTTCTTCCATATTAAATAGATCAGAGTCCAACCCTTTGGCGCGAATGGTGTTACAAACTTAATTTTAAGTTAACTATATATATTTTCAGTTTGATCAAACAGACCAAGAAAAAAATGAATATGGAATTCTCCCCCAATGTTGTGGAGCTAACGACTCCATTGGAAAGTGGAATTACCAACTCTTACACGAATTTTTAAGTGGATGAGATCAAGAAAAAGAGAAAAGTTGTTTACAGAATGTATATGTTGTGCAAGTCCACATACATTTTCCGCAATGAAATTACAAATTTTCTGCAAGTGTGGGAAGTTCTCCACAAAAGAAGAAGATGATTAATAGTGTACGACTATAGCAGGCTGAAGCAATTTCATGGAAAAGTAAAATTAAGAAAAGCGGTTTAGCCATTGCAGCATCACAGAAGAAAGGGTTCTTCATGCACAAATTACGTAAAAATCTACATTCTTCACTTCTCAGACTAGATCTGCATAACACATGATATAAAAGGAAGAAACCAATATGGTAATCAATTAAAAGTTCAAAGCAAATTTATGCTATATATCTGCACCGATATTTTCCCCACTTAACCGCCTAGGTCCATCATCCGGGTTGGGTGAGGCCCAATGGACAACCTAAAAGGTTTTATCTCAAAAGGTCTCGATGCTATTAGTAGTAGATTCCCAATTTATAACTTATTAATTGTTGAGTTACTTTTCCGATGTGAGATTTCTTTTCCACATCTATTGGCTTATATTAAGCCACACAACTCCAACAATTACTATGTCTACTGGTCTATCTTTCCCATTCAAATAGTTTAAGTACTATTCCTTCCTTCAACATGAATGAGCATCTTGCCTAATGGGCCGGTATACTTATATATTTCAGTTAATTAGAAGTATGCATGTTCAATTTTAAAGGGTCGTTCGGATTAAAAGCATATAAGAATTTAGATTTGTACTTAAATCCAATTTTTTAGGCTAAGGTCCAAAAAATGGACTTTTAAAATTTTTTTACTCATATTATCTCTTAAAATTAAGATAATTAGTATGAATTAATTTTAAAAATTATGAAAGATAATATTTGTTAGGACATTTTTAATTTTTACATTTTTTAATTAAAACATTCAAGATTATCTAGTTTTTATGTTTTATAATTTAAAATAATAAAAGATAATATCCATTTAAATTATACAAATATCAAAAAAATGCATTAACCCACAAAATCAAAAATAATCAAACAAGTAAAAAAAAAGTACATATAGGTACATTTTAATTGTACCAATATCTAGGTTTATATATATATATATATATACATTTCAATTGTACCAATACCTGGGTTGGTATGTATATATATACATATTCGATTAGGTGCGCACCTGATCCGAACGCTCGGTTTCCACCGTCGATCTCTCGGACATGCTGCTTCCTTTCCCAAGTTTTAAGGGTAAATCCTCATCTTTTCACCTCATCCCCTCCTAGGATATAGAATGAGCTTGGTAGATGCGTTATGTATATATATATATATATATACACACACACATATTCGATTAGGTGCGCACCAATGAACATGCGCACTTGATCCAAACGCTCGGTTTCCGCCGTCAATCGCTCGGACATGCTACTTCCTTCCCCAAGTTTTAAGGGTAAATCTTCATCTTTTCACCTCATCCTCTCCTAGGGTATAGAAAGGGCTTGATGGAGGCGTTATGTTAGGGTTTAGCTCTGAGATTTTAGGTGGATCCGGAGCTAAACCATAACATAAACGCCGACAAACCATTGATCGATTGTTACAATTGAAATGTACCCAAAAAGAATTTTTTTCCTTATTTGATTATTTTCTATTTTTTAGATTGATGCATTTTTATTAGATTAATATAATTTAAATCCCATAATTAATTTTAGGATAATATGATAATATGCTAATATTATAATATTAAGATAATATAAAACTAGGATAATATTAGACATTTTTGAAATTAAAAACATCTAGACAATATTTTTGGACCTCATTCAAAAATTAAAAAGCATTAAAGTATTACTCTAAGAGAGGAGGGAAAATTGGACCGGCCTGTAAGCAAGGAATTAAATTTCGGATTTCGAGGAAATTTTGATGAAAATTTCAAAGATTTTTAAATTTCGACAAAAATTAAACGGAAACGACGAAACTTGCTATCAAAATACGAAAATTTTTAATGAAACTTTACCATATGTTTATTTAACATATTATTTATAAATTGATAAAAAACATTGAAGAAACCAAATTATATAGTAGGTTTCATATGATATAAGGTGAATATAATGTGCGCTGAAGCAAATACTATTAAATAAAATTAGTATAATGAATAAATAAAATTAGTATATTCTTTATACTCTATAATTTAATTATACACTAAAATCTAAACTCTAATACTCTATATACTCTATATACCATAATACTCTTTATACTCTATAATCTATACATTAAACCCTATATACTATATATTCTTTAGGATATTAGGTTTTAGGCCCTTTAGGATATTTTTAATTATTTTTTTATATAGAAATATATTAGAGTTTAGGGTTTAAAATAACTAAATGAAATCCCAAACTTTTTTTTCTTTCCAATTGCCCAAAGGCCCCAAACCACCCCTCCATTTTTTTTTCTTTCCTTTTTTTTTTTCCCCGTGCCTCTCTCTTCAGTCTTTTTTTTTTTTCCTTCCTTTTTTCCCGTGCCTCTAACCCAGCCAAGCTTTCTCTTCACTGAGTGTAACAACCCAAATTTTGGCTTATGGTAATTTTGTTACTTAAATTTTTCAAACTTGTTTTAAGGTTTGTTTAAAGGAATTAGAAATTTTCTTAAGTTTATTTTAACTAACTTAGACCTTTGGTTGTGGTTCTAGAGCTTAGTTGTGTGGAAATGAATTTTAGAAAATGAAAATTCAAGAATTTGGCGATTATTATTTTTTTCAGAATTAAATTATGAGAGTAGGATTTTTCATAATTTTTCTGAAAGCAGTTTGACTATTTTGAGGTCATAGGAAATTCGTACTCATCAATACAAGTCCGTAGCATTTTTCGGTGAATTATTTGGAGTTTCGACCTATTTTTGGTGAATTTATGAAGTTGGAGAAAATAGAAAATAGGATAATTTCGATAATTTCGATAAATTTCGGTAAATTTCGCCGAAATTTCGGCGAAAACTTTACGAAAAATTGTTGAATATGTGTTTAGATTTCGGAACCCTAAGAAAACAAAATTTAATACCTTTCCTTTAAATGGCTCTATATACTTTTAATATGAGCTTTATTTTTAGGCTTAATTATTAATTTACCACCAAAAACTGTAACTCATTCTCATATTGCCACCTGAAAGTTTTTTTGTCCCAGATTACTACCTATAACTTACATCCATGTCCCATTTTACCTTGTTCTGTCAACAATTCCGTTAAAAATGCTGACTTGGCCGTTATTGCTGACGTGGCGCGCTGGATGTGCGCCACGTGTCATATTTTTTTCTTGTATTTTCTTTTTTTTTTATTTTCCTATTTTTATAAACTTTGAAAATTAATTAAAAATAGCTCCAAACTCAGAAAAATACACGGAAAATTTCTACGGACTCGTCTTGACTAGTTCTAATTTACTATGGGGTCAAAATATCAATTTTCCCTCTAAAAAGTTTTAGAAAATTTGGGAAGTCCAAATTTATTTCTAGAAAATTAAAATAAATTTCCCTCTATTAAATAAATTTTAGAATTTTCATAAACCCTCGGACGAATTTTCAAATTGGAAATTACCAAAAGCCTATTTTAGAGAATTATTTCGAGACTTTACAGAAATTTTAGAATTTTTCTAGAATTTATTTTATAGAAGGAAATTTGTTTTCCTCAAAGACCGAGAGGTCTTTTGGGTAGCAAGTGTTCACGAGAAATGTATTGTTAGTTTTTAGAAGACTAACGGTGCAGACCTCATATTTTTTGGAGTTCGGGAGATTATCCTATGAATTTCCAAAGAATCTAGAGTATTTTAATTTTCTAGAAATAAATTTGGACTTCCCAAATTTTCTGAAAATTTTTAGAGGGAAAATTGGTATTTTGATCCCATAGTAAATTAGTACTAGTCAAGACGAGTCCGTAGGTATTTTCAGTGTATTTTTCTGAGTTCAGAGCTATTTTTAATTAATTTTCAAAGTTTATAAAAATAGAAAAAAAATAAGAAAATACAAGAAAAAAATGTGACACGTGGTGCACATCCAGCGCGCCACGTTAGCAATAACGGCCAAGTCAGCATTTTTAACGGAATTGTTGACGAAATAAAGTAAAATGGGACACAGATGTAAGTTATTGGTGGTAATCTAAGACGAAAAAACTTTCAGGTGACAATATGAGAATGAGTTACAATTTTGAGTGATAAATCGATAATTAAGCCTTATTTTTAATAAAGATAAAGTACTTGCTTTAATCAATACTCATTGCCCTGAAGGACCACAAGCCAACAATAAATTGCACAATTTAGAATTCTCCAAATAACAGAGTTTGGCCCTTTCCATAGAGATGGGAATGGGTCATTTTTACTGGTCATTATCAGCCAACCGACCTATTATCGGCCAGCCGATAATTCTACCAACAACCGACCCGTCAAGTCGGGCTGATAATACCAACCGATTCATCAGAGTTGGTTTGGATGTTGGTTTTGAAATTGATCAAATGTTGGTCTAATAATTCCAACCAACCCACCTATATCAACCTTATCAACAACTGACTCGCAACCGACCCACAATGGGTAGGTCAGTTGTTGGTTGTCAAAAATGGCCTTATTGGGTCGGGTCGGTTGTTTGGCCGATGTGCAACCGACCCGACCCATTCCCACCCCTACTTTCCATGGCACAAGCATCACATTGTCAAAAGCTGTATAGGTGTTGGAAAGTTTGAACAATTATAAACTCATAATGGATCTTAAAATTGAGGGGGAAGCAAATTGGTTGACCTCTAGGATTGTGCCCAGGGGAGGAGCCTAAAATTTTTTCTGGATAGGCCAATAATTTAAATATCTTAATTGGGGGCCTACTATACAAATTTCTTCTAAAAAATTTTCAAAATATTACAAATATTTTTTAAATTTTTCTAAAAATTGCATAGAGCTACTTGTGGATTGTTATGGCTAAAGCCACTTCAGGCCCCATATGTAGCTTTGCTCCTGGTCGTACCTTAATAATATTCTCCATCCAATTATAAAAAAAAAAAAAAAAAACAAAAACAAAAAAAAAATCCAGCTCGAATTGTGAGAAAATTGAAGGCAAATTGCCAGTACTCAGTTGTTTGAAAAGCATTTTGACGCTAATATAATATGATCGTCACTCTTCTGACGGCCTGAGTTAAGTTAAGCTACTTACTTAGTAGCTAGGAAGGTGGCAGATATGTACGTAACTATGTATACATCGAGGCCTCTTCCATTAAGAATCTATCAAATAATGTTATTTAAAAAGTCTCTGTGGACTTCACTTTATATCATATTAATTTAACGATTTAAGTCGTTTATTTTTTAGATTTTTATTCAAAAATTATTTACGTAAAAATTTAGACAAATTGAAAATCGTTAAAGATATCTAATTTTTATTAACTAAATAGACTAACAAAATATTTTTAATAAACACTTGAAATTTTGATAGTTAATCTAAAGATTAAATAGAAAATGTTTACCTAATTTTTTGTAAGAATGATATTTCAATAAAAACCTAAAAAGTAGATAATTCTAGAATTAAAATATATATAATTTTTCGTAGAATAGGTCCAACAAGAGATTTTTTTAATAAATTAATTTATTTAATGCATCCTTAATAGAAGTTCCCTCTATATGTATATATAATCCCGAGGAGCTCATAGAAACTTTTGTTAATTTTGCAGGAAATCTCACACAAAAATTTAATAAAAGATCTGACGTGACAACCTTAAAATTTCGAGCATCTATCACAAATGAACATGAGGACCAGCTTGCAATTGCCATTGCATGTGTAATGAGTTTGGCCTTTTTGTTCTTTTATTTTTTTTTCAATTAAAGTATATTGACTTTTTGACTTTTTCTGAACATGTATACTGCAATAGTGCGATACATTGCAATTGCAATATTGTGCAGTAGGATAACGAATTGTTTGAAATTCTATAGCAAGCGGCCACGACACCAACATGCACATCTGCCATTTAAAAGTTTTTGATGCCCATCTTTCTCCAATTTCATCATTGCGTGCATTATTTCTCCCAACTAAAAATGCATATTCATGTCAACCAAACTGTGAGAATCTTCACATAAATTATTACAACTACTAAAATGACACATTGAATCCAATATTAATACATGCAAATACACACAAACAATATAAGCTGCATTGGAACAAACTCCAAATCCAATGTTTTTAGATTGGCAAGATATTCAACAACCAGTGGCAATGTCTTTAATTCCATGCATCTACCAGTGGATAAGCGCATGAGATTCGACATCACTCCTTTTTCTATATTTACCCGTAAGGGCATATTATTCAACGCCAAACCCGTAAGCTTTACAAAGCCTCTATTCCCAGACAGGGCAATGCTTCAACGTGAGGTAGTAAATCTTGTTCAAGTCTAGACCAATGTAGATACAAAAATGTGAGGCTCTGGAGTGAACAAAACCAACGTGGTACCCCTTCTAGCTTGCCAACCAAAACAAGCTTTCCAAGGCGGAGAGGTGGTGCAGATAGTGCGTCCACTTGAAGAAATTCCTCTTCATCACTTACCATCAATAACATGGATTGAAGGATGCTCATCTTTTGAATTGAGCCACATAGGTCCCTCTCGTCTCTCCCTTTTATATTCGTAATGCCAATGGAAATAAGTTGGATCATATTGCCCACAAGTCTAATCAAGTTTCCTTCTGATTCAACACATGCTAAAACTTGTAATTTCCTCGATGCACAAATATCTGATGGCGCTCTTTTCCCATTCAGATATTTAAAGTTTTCATAATGACCTGTGTAATTGTACATAATTAGATGGCGCAAGTTTAACAACTTGGCAGTTCCTGTTGGGAGTTTCTCTATGCTAATGTCCCTGATGTCCAAGGTTTGAAGGTTATGGAGCCGTCCTATTAATTTTGGAAGCTCCTTAATTGGAGTGCCCCTCAAATTTAAATATGTTAAAAGTTAAATAAGTACACCAAGTCATCGTGCAGTTTATCAATAAAGTGCTGCTATTTGCACACCTTTTTTTTTTTTTTTCTTTTTGCATACCCCTATTAAAAAAAAAAAATAAACAAAAAAAAAGACCATATAGCCCCTCCCTCTTTCCCTCTTTTTTTCTCTCGTTCAGACCCCTTCCCCTGTTTTTTTTCCTTCCAAGACACTCACCCGATCACCACCTTCCTCGCACCACTACCGCGCGCAGCACCACCCAAGCCACAACTAACCACCATCTTCCTCTCTCTCCGCATGCACCACCACCACAGCACCCAAAACAGCCACCACAACCAGCCCGGCAGCCCCTCCTCCCTTTCTCCTCTCTCTATTTCTCTGTCTTCTTCCCTCTTTGCTGCACCACCATCTCTTCTCTCTCTCTCTCTCTCTCTTCCCTCCCTTTCTCTGTCGCTGTAGTTGGTTTGGTAGACAGCCACCGAACGAAACTAACGGCTTCGGCAGATGACTGTCGAACCCACCGGTTTCGAAGGATGGCTGCCGAACGAACCCGCCGATTTCGGCGGATGACTGCTGAACGGCCTGTGAAGCTCATCCTCTTGGCTGGCACTGCGGCGTGGTCGTGCGAGCTGGGCAGAGCTGTCGGGCGCGAGCTCATTTGCATCGGCGGCGTGGTCGGGCGTTGGGGCTTCTTGGTTGTGCGAGCTTGGCATGGTGGTGGGCGCGGGGAGGGTGGTGCAGCAGGGAGGAGAGAGAGATGAGGAGAGAGAATGAGAGGAGAATGGTGCGCATGCAGGGAGGGTGGTGCTGCGAGGAGGGTGGTGCAGCAGGGAGGGTGGTGCTGCGCGCGGTGGTGGTGCTGCGAGAAAAGTGGTGCTGCGCGGGTGTGTGTTGACAGAGAAAGAGAGAGAGGGAAGGAGAGAGAGTGAGAAAGAGAAAGATGGGGTAAGTGGGTGTGTAATGAAATGAGGGTATTTTGGTAATGGGTTAGGTGTGTGTTGAGAGGTTTTGAATTTGAGATGAGTGTGTGGGGTGTGTAGGAGAAAAAAGAGAAAAAAGTGTGCAAAAAGAAAAAAGAAAAAAAAAAAAAAAAGGTGTGCAAATAGCAGTACTCTATCAATAATGGGCATTTTCTCCAAATCTAGAACCCTCAAAAGTTTGAATCCATAAGGCAATGTACTCCTTTTGGCAAAGACAAGAAAAGAGCGAAGCTGTGACATACCTATGCTTGATTTAATTTCTCCTTCAATTTGGATTGACAAATGGCGGGCTCCAATTTCATCATCTTTACCATCATATACAGCAGCAAATTTTTCTTTTTCTGATGTTGAATGAACAAGCTCCTGCATAAGGTCATACATCTTGCATGCTTTTGGCCTTCCAGTTTCATTCCTCCATACAACTTGCAACATGCTACGAAAAATTAATGAGTTCCATAAGATAGCTCTCTGCAACATCTTCTGGTGTGACCCCTTTGACATGTTCCACAAATCCTTCAACCATCCAAAACCTAATGAGCCTTTTTCGTCGAATCAAATAATCTTCTGGGAAAAGAGAACAACATAGGAAACAATGCTTCAAACAGTATGTCATATCATTGAAACTAAGCAATAAGATGCTCTTCATAGATTTTAGCAATGGATGGTTGTTGAGATGCCAATTTAAGCTGTTGTAGACTTTGCTCCACTCTGCAGATGACTTCTTGGAGGATATAAGACCACCTAAAACCACAACTGCGAGAGGTAGGCCTTCACATTTTTCTTACAAGTTCCCAAGCTAATGGTTCAAGCTCTGGTGGACAACATTTGTTAGGGTAAGCTGAGAATGCTTTCTTGCTGAATAGTTCCCAAGCATCATTGTTTTGCAAGGATTTAATTGGATGAACATGGCTTTCAACTCCAAAAGAATAGGATGCTATGTCTTCTTTCCTAGTCATAAGCATGATTTGACTTCCAAGCTCATCAAGTCAAGTCATTGTAACAGTATTCATATTGTAATGCATAGTTACCAGCTACTGGAATAATTCTAATAAATTGCTTCAAGATCGTCAAATTCACATATTTCAAACTCAGAGTTATAGTACTTTTTCATAGTACCATACTGTCAAAACATATATGACAACAACCATATCAAGGATACACACGAACTTTGTATCTCTAACTCTTGCAATAAGAAATAACACAATCTTCTTTCTCATTCGATCCATCTCTAGTCATCAAATGAAAGAAACTAAAACAAGAAACCCACTTTAGATAAATTAGAACAGGAGCACTTGCAACACATAGACAAGCTGTCAGTATAGTTTGCTATGAGTTATCCTCATTTCTAAACTCAACCCCAACAAACAAATTTTGGCTAGTACTTGTGTTCTAGTCAATATAGTTTGCAGAACTAACCAGTTCTTTATTGGCTAGAAAAAAAAAAAAAAAAAAAAAAAAAAAAAAAAAAAAAACCCTGCAAATATTGGACAGAATTGGCTCTAGCCAAAATCAATATACATAGTTATTCCTTCACACAAAACAACCCATTAAAATTGGTTCAAGGTCAAACCATTACTTATTATATATATATATATATATATATATACACATTTGATCAGGTGCGAACGTGCCACCGAGCGCCCGGTAGCTTCGCCGAGCGCTCTACAATGATTTTTTAAAACAAGCGAGCGCTGCTTTCTCCGCCGAGTTTTAAGGGTATATCCCGATGGGTTCACCCCATCCCCTCCTAGGGTATAGAATGGGCTTAGTGGAGGCGTTATGTTAGAGGGTTTAGATATGGGATTTTGGGCCCTCAGTGCTAAATCATAACATAAACGCCGACAAACCAGCGTCGAGCGCTCGGTGCTGCAAAATTTTGCACTACCGAGGGATCGGCGGTGGTCACCGTGCGCTTGGTGTTAGGTGCGAATGTACGAATGTTCGCACCTGAATGGGACTGTATATATATACATATTTATATTATCTATATCATAACACACAAGTGAATACAAAATAAAAAATAAATCTAGTTCTCACTTTAGAAACAGATCCGATTTCAAGCAAGAACTCAATCCTATAATTTATAAGTTGCCACCACTTTTATACGTGCAAGATAGACAAAGTAGACAAATCCATGTATAGATTATGAGCCAACCCAGACATGCCAAAATGTATATTCAAATATATCTTAGAATAAAAAACTTTCGTAGATCCACTAGAGCACTGGTTATGATGCACTGGGACAAGAAAAAAGAGATTTTTCTGTCACCTCAAATGAACTTAAGTACCGTGACATGGTTTCTCACATTGTTATAGTTTCTTCATGAAATCCTCAATGATATCAGCAGCAGCACACATATTCTTCAGTTTGACTTCGTCCCAAAGCAAACGGCATGTCTTATACCTTGGCTTTATCTCTTGACCAATCATCTCCTCAAACAGAAGGTAACCCCACTCGCATTTATTTGCTCAGCATAACCCATGAATTAGAAGTGTATAGGTTGAGAGATCAAGACTGAGATGGCGTCTATTGACCATGTCATCCAATAACTTACTCCAACAATTGTCTGTTTTTCCAGTCTTAAAGCACATTTTAAGCAATGGATAGTATGTCAGAACATCAGGCTTACAATAGTCCTGAATTTTCCATCTGGCTAAGGACATTTAAGGCATTTTGCTCTTGAGCATGATGGAAAAACATGGCAATCATTCTATTGTAAGTTGATGTATTAGGAGGTACCCCATTCTCAGGCATCTCAAATTCTCAACCTCAAAAACCTGAATAGTCTCTCGTACTCGGCCAGCTCTTCCTAGTTTGTGGATCAGTGAATTGTAAAAAGTGTATCAGGATTACATCCAGCCAATTTCATTCTCTCAGATAACTGCAAAGCTTCCTCAAACTTCTCTGACTTTGCTAGATAACACATGACAGTGGTGAAAGTGACAACATTTGGACTGCACCCCTGAGCTTCCATTTCATCAAACAATTCATAGATCTTATCAAAGTTGAATTGGCGGCAATAAAAAAGGATGATTGTCGAGTAGCTGATGACACAAGGGCAACAGCCATGTCCCTTCATCTCTTGGATTATCCAATGTGCCTCATCAACCCGCTTGATCTTGCACCAACCATGAATGAAAATGTTAAAGGTATGAGCATTTGAAAAGATGTGTGATTTCAGCTCTAAGAAGATCTCACGAGCTGCTCGACTTTGTTCTCTTTACATAACGTGTCAAGCAACAAGTTCATTGATTCCGTGTTTTTTTCCAATCCAAAACTTCCCAACTCATCAGATATCCTAATAGCATCCTCCCATTTCCCTGCACCAGCAAACCTTCTCATAACCTTACCTACAGTGTTAAATGTGACCAGATTATCCTGACACATTTTTTCTAACAATTCCATAATCTTATTCATTTTCCACATTTTACCCAAAATGTCAACTATCATATCATACACATCTGGAGTGAGTTTATAGCCAGAGCGTGACTCTACCCATCTAAATACACCCAATGCAGACTTCCAATCATTCTTAAACCGATCGAACAATTGATCAACAAGGTTATGTGTGAGCTGAATGCTATTACATGCTTGGTCATGTGCAAGAGATTGTAGAACTTCATCATCACTGCTTCCAACAGGAACTTTAGCTATGATAATGTCAAGATCAGATAGTCTTGTTGGGTCTTCAAATTGTGACAACCCCAGTGGAGAAGACAAAATTGAAGAAAGAGCAGGCAAACAATTTCCAGAGGAGGTACGGAAAAAGGCACAAGAGTTTGAAGTGTTGCATAGGAAGCGGGCGCTCAAGGACATGGAAAATCATGAAGATGTCCCAAGGCAATTATAAGTTTAAGTTCCTGCATCCCCATAAACAAAGATTTAGATTGTCTATAATCCAATACAATATCAGGAGTGAAAAAAAAAAAAAAAATTATCTAGCATTTTTTAGAGAAATGATGACATTGAAAACTAAATTAATATATGAACCTTATGTGTGTAACTTGGTTGGAAAAAGATTTCACATCAAAATTAATATAAGGCAACTATTTGTACTTTCAATAACAGAACAGAGATAAGAACATGTTTATTCCGTAACTAGACAAGAAGAATAACAATAAAAATGGACAAAGTCTTCCAACTTTAGCATATGTATAAGAGTGCCATATTTAAAAATCAATGATACTAACTAAACTAAAACATGAACCTCCAGACAAAAATAGTAATAATAAAAGATGAATCGTCTTGCAGCTTTACCAAATAACCCAGAAGCTCATTAAATGGGGTTTCCAGTAAAATATAAAGATTAATAACCTTTTCAAATGCATCCCTTATGAAAACTTATAGACAAAGAGGAAGGAGCAAAAATTGAGCTAAAGGGTAGAGAGAGAGAGCGAGAGATGATTTCCTGCAGCACCAACACAATTTCGGAAGATATGGATGGCTAGTTTTGGGAGTTGGGACCAGTGTTCAAAATATTGGTTGGCATTCCAAAATGTTGATCGAAATATCAATTTCTGGACTAGGCGATATCGGTAGGGGGGTGAAGCAAAATCTTCACCCATATCCCCGATATTTCACCGATATTGCTGATATTTTCTACAAATTTCGGATATCCCCGACATTCTACCGATATACAGAGAGAGAAAAAAAAAAAAAAAAAAAAAAAAAGGGAGAATGAGAATTAAGCCAAATAAACCCTAATTTTCCATACCCATCTACTAATTCAGAAACCTAATCAATGAATTAATATAAAATTATCAAAACCCAATAATTCTCTCTCTCTCTCTCTCTCTCTCTCTCTCTCTCTCTCTCTCTCTCTCTCTCTCTCTCTCTCTCTCTCTCTCTCTCTCTCTCGCACGTCTGGTCTCTGTGCGAAATAGCAGAGAGACCTACCAAATGCACCAGCAAACATAAAAGAAATGTAACAAACTCCAAATAAAAACCAAATTAATTAAGGTGCTACACTACCACTTTACGTATTGAATATTGAACCTAGCTTCTTGAGGAATGCAGCAAGGCAAAATCAACCCAAATTAAATACGGCTGTGTCAATATCCAAACTTTTCAAGTTTGTGATTACATGCAAATCTCAATTAGGTTTATAGAAATATAGTATCCCATCTGTCTGCCACAAGCATACTTGTTTCCCATTCTTATCAAGTAACCCACAATCTTCAAGCTTTCATCTCAACTTGTATCAAATCACTCTTCAGTCCTTATTTATTGTCTAACAACAATAAGAAACACAAAGAACATGAGTTGAACTAGAAAACTCAGTGTAAGCTATTAATATTATCTGGATTCTAGAAGATAATTAATACTTATTGCCTTAGAGGACAAGGACCATCAATAATTGCACAATTTAGAATAGCATACATTGAGAATGTACAGAAAAATTCGGAAAGTTCGGCCAAATATTTATTTTCCTCCACTGCTCTTGTTGAAAGTATGAATCAAATAAAACTTAGCTCAACAAGTAAATAAGAATAAATGAAATTCTTACTTCAATGTGTAGGATGTTTTGTTTGAGAGAAACTGACATTCAGGGCTGATAATCCAACAGTATCAGGGCTTTTGAGCTGATCAAGCTGTTTCTTACCACGACGAAGTAAGTACTCAATGTAAAGGAAATTTTTGCGGTCTACTTCCTTGGCATTGCGGCGGAACTCATTTGAAACAAGTGACTCAATTTGGTGTCGATCTTCAGAAGATTTTGAACGAGCTGCCCGCAAGAACCCTCTGTATAGACTAAGTACCTGTCTCTGCATCCCAGAAAGCCTTGGCCCACTAGAGGCTCCCATTTCATCTTCTTCTTATATTTGGCACCAGAATTGTTTTAGGAAAAGAACTTCAAAAAATTACAGAAATCTTTTACTTTTGTTGTTTCTGCTGCAAAGGAACAACAAATTAGTATGTTTCTTAAGCTATAAATAGAACAAGAATCACCACCAAATAGAAGAGGGTTCCTATCACAAAATGCATCAACTAATATCAAAAGCTGATTGACCGGATACAAACAATATCAGCATTAGGCAATCAAAAAATTAAACCAATCTAGAAGTGTTGGATTATACTAACAAAGCCAGGTTTTGCAGAACCCGTTTACAAAGTATACAGCAAGAAATTCAATTAATGACTTCAATACAAATTATAAAAGCATAATAAATTGATCAGAGACATATCATGGTTCATATTCATATTGGCATGCTAAGGTAATCCAAAAATAAAATCAACGGTATATAAACAAAATCCAAGACCCTTCATACTGTGTATAGATGCCCTTAAGTATTCAAAGCTAAGGCATTTCCAGACAATTAGCTGAAAATAGAATTCAATTGATCAATTACCATGATGCTTTTGAATCATGCACTCCATAGATGGCATTCCACATATATATAGTGGACATCACAAAAAAATGTAGCTTTTAGCGATTCCAAGTCCAAATAAGTTCTGGAATTTATAAACCAAATTCATATGCACATACAAAATGAGGAAAGAAAAAAATTTATAAAGAAATATACCACACAAAATTGACTAAAAAAATTGTGATTAAACTCGAGCAACCAAACAAATAACATATAAAAATTACTTGACTTCCCCTAACATTTCAATGAGACCCCTGATTAAATTTTAAAAAAAGTGATTTGTAAGGCAACAAAACAGTGATGAAAATATCTAGGGCCCAATGGAAACTGGAAATAACATACGAAATGTTGGGAACAAAGTCTCCCAAATCATTAATATAACAGTATTTCAGTTATACCCAGAAGCTAACATGCTCAATTTTGCTATTAATTTGATACCCTTTTGCAAAAATTGTAGTAAATACAGACTACAATTACAAGCAAAAGAAAGCCTTGGCTAAGTTCTTTCCAATGTAAAATTAACTATATAGCAAAACATATGGAAAACTAATTCTGCTTTTAGTTGCTGGGTAGGTATTGGAAAGCAATGGGATTTACAGTCTTTCACTTTACAGTCAAGAATGGGATGACATAAATTTATAATGAGTATGCAGAAGTTTCCACAGAAAGAAAAAGACGATGCAGGAATAATTCAAATAATTTAGAAATAATATTAAGAAATCAAACGGAAAAACATACCTTTAGAACAGCCAAAGCCATACAGAGAGAGAGAGAGAGAGAGAGAGAGAGCCCAAGTCCCAACTTATTGGGTTTGCCTGGCCATCGAATCAGTGAAGAAGATCGCCAAACAATTCATGGCCAAGACCTGCATCCTCTAGCAATTTTTTTCCTACCGGAATCCGACAATACTAGCTTTTGATCTCAGCCCTTTAATAATATTTGTGGTTTAGATCTTGCCACGTCTACAAACTTTTTTTTTTCCCACAAATAATATAAAAAAGGATTAATTATAAATTAAGTTAATTAACCCATCGAACTATAGGAGTATTTTCAAGATGCTCCCTAATTTACAAAATTTTTCAAATACATCCACCAATTCTCAAAAATCATGCAACGGTAGTGCCAATATGACTTTGAATCATGTGGAGATAAAATAATAAAATGTTTTATAATATTAAAAATTAAAACTAAAATATAAAAAAATTAAAAAAATAAAACATCAAAAGCATAAAATGAAAAATCCACAAGTTGAGGTTCAGGTTGAGGATTATAATGAGGATAATCCCAACGTGCTTGCTGAGCCTTTCCCTGGAGGTCCCATTGACACGTTCCTGTTGAGGAATTATGGAACTCACATAGCTGCTGCCATTTGGAATAACGAGGTATGATCTTTAACAGTTGGTATTATATGCTTGTGTAACTTGCAGTAAGAATGAGTGAATTTTTTTGGTTATGTTTGAATTAAGAACGTGATCCTTTAAGGTGCATGTCCAAAACCACTAAGCTTCGTAAGTGTAAGTTGTGGGCCAGAACAGATAATGACCGGTTGAAAGGATATGTCATTAATTCTGGGTTGACATCACTGGTTCAGTGTTCTTACCGTACCGTTGATAAAGTGTTGGTGTTCGCTTTTGTTGAGAGGTGGCATCCGGAGACCAATACATTCCACCTGCCTTTTGGTGAGATGACCATCACACTAGATGACGTAGCCAACATTTTAGGCATTCCGGTTGGTGGTGCACCAGTGGCTACACTTGTTGAGGATAACATTGATTCTGAATATCTACTAACTGCATTTTTAGGAGTTAGTGGGGATTAGGCATCAGAGCAGTTGATGGACTTTGGTGGTGAATACGTACGATTAGAGTGGTTACGTACGTGCTTTAGTAATGTCACTGATAGCGACTCTGAGCATGAAATCCAATGTGCAGCTCGAGCGTATCTGTTGTATTTATTGGGTTGTACCCTTTTTGTAGCTAAGACTAGCATAAGGGTACAAGTCCAATATCTCAGACTGCTTACTAATCTTGACACTGTTAGCCATTATGCATGGGGCGCTGGATGCTTAGCTTGGTTGTTTAGGCAGTTTGGATTTGCCTCTTAAGCTGGTGTCAAGTAAATCGGCGGATATATGACACTGTTAGAGGTTTGGGAGTACGTGCACATGCACACCATTTTTGGTCCATCATACGATATGAATTATTCCGAGAATTCATCTCGTGCACTCCGCTGGACTCTAAGGCGGGATAATGGGAGTGATCTTGAAGCGGTTCAAAGAATACGGCAACGACTTGATGTTCTATCGGCTGATGAGTTATATTTGTAATTTAGAATTCTTTTTATAAATTTAGGATTATATTATTATGTTATTGTTTTTTTTTTTTCATGTTATTTGGGAACCATACAAATCCCAAAGACAAGCACACCCATTGCCAGCTATAGCATTCTTCACAGAGATGATAAGGTGTTTTGATGTTGTTGAGCTTTATTGTCCCGAGAGAGTACTTAGACAATTTGGGAGGTTACAGACGATCCCTCCTGCACCACGTACGGTTTTTCATGGGGTTCAAGGTTTAAATGCGCACTCGTACAGACCCATGTATAATTATTTAGCTGGTATGTGGGAGGCATGTGGGAATCACATGTTGTCTGAGGAGGCGCGCAGTATACCGGTGAGGCGGTCATCAGATATTGTGAGAGAGTACATCGATTGGTTCACCGCTATATCACATCCAATCGTCCACAACCCTACTCGTAGAGGTGCATTTGACCCACATGCCACATCGGATATTGCATACTATCGGGTACGTAAATTTACAAAACAAATTTTCTTATTGTCTGACTGCATTTGCTAATGTTCGCATATTTTGGCTTTTAAGAGCGCGAGGCTCGTATTGTACGGATTACCTAGCCGATTATTGACATGGGCGAAGAAATTGCTATCACACGTCCTACTCACCTCTATCAGTCGGTTCAGAATTTATAACATATTTTATAGGGGACGCACTTGCAGGACACTATGACGTACTAGGGGTGGGCATTTAAACCGCGAACCGGACACACCGAACCAAACCGGGGGTTAAAAAACCGTAAAAACCGTGTTGACCAAAACCGGTCAAAGATTGGACCGAATTGGACCGGACCGGTCCTATACGGTTCCGGTTCCGGTTTTGCTTTCCTTGAAGCCGGGCGGGACCGGACCGGACCGTATGTGTATAAACATATATATATTTATACCATTTTATATTTTTATACACACATTTATATATATTTTAGATAATAAAATTAATATTAACCTAGTTATATTTTAGACCCTAAAATATATTTTATATATATCCCTATATGGCCTATATAGTATATTATATATATATAGTACTATATAGTATATAGTTTATAATACTATAGTATATCCTAGCTTATAATTTTTTTATATATATTATTGTTTACTATAAGACTATACCCTATACCCTAAATGGCCTATGGCCCCTATACTCTAAACCCCAATTGAAACCCTCAAACCCCAATTAGATTAGTTAATTACAAATTACCAATTTAAACCCCAATTGAAACCCTCAAACCCCAATTAGATTAGTCAATTACAAATTACCAATTTAAACCCCAATTGAAACCCTCAAATCCCAATTAGATTAGTCAATTACAAATTACCAATTTAAACCCCATTTGAAACACTAATTATATATTTGATAGTATTATATAGTATATAATTTATAATACTATAGTATATCCTAACTTATAATTTTTTTATGTATATGTTTACTACAAGACTATACCCTAAATACCCTATACTCTAAACCCCAATTGAAACCCCAATTGAAACCCTCAAACCCCAATTAGATTAGTCAATTACAAATTACCAATTTAAACCCTAATTGAAAATTTGAAACACTAATTATATATTTGATAGTACCCATATAATATATAGTTTATAATATTATAGTATATCCTAACTTATAATTTTTGTATGTATATGTTTATAAGTTTATTATAAGACTATATCATATACCCTAAATACCCTATACTCTAAACCCCAATTAAAACACTAAAATTAAATGAAACCCCAAAATCAAATGAAACCCCAATTGAAAATTTGAAACCCTCAAAAAGTCAAACCCTAATTACTAATTAGATTAGTCAATTACCAATTTACCCATTTGGCCATTTTTGGCAATTACCCTACCCAATTACAGATTATCCCGATCCCCAACCCAAAAGCCCCAATTGATTTCTGTCTCACACTTTCACGCATCCAATCTCACTCACCCAACCAAGTCTCTGCCTCTCTGACTCTCTCACGCAGCCAGCCAGCCAAGTCTCTGCTCTGTCTCTCACTCTCAGCTCTCACACTCATCTCAGGTAACCATCTCTCATCTCGCATCTCTCATGATCTCATCTAGTCATCTCTGTCTCTCATCTCTCACTCTCACTCGCGAATCGCAGTCAGCTGACTCAACCACTCAAGTCTCTGATCTCGTCGGCGTCGGCGTCGTCGCAGCGAATCAAAAGCCGTTTCGGTACATCTCGTCGGCGTCGTCTCAGGTAACCATCTCTCTCACACTCTCATCTCTCATCTCGCGTCTCTCTCTGTCAGTTTATCATCTCTGTCTCTCATCTCTCACTCTCTCATCTTGTCATCTCTTTGCAATTTGGGGTTTGATTTCGGGTTTGTGTTTCTATTAAGGTTATTCTGTAATTTTTGTGCAATTTTTTTGTTCTTCCTTGCAATTTCGATTTTAAATTAGGGTTTATAGTTAATGACTTAATGTGGGGTTTGATTTCAGGTTATGGTTTACATTAGGGTTATTCTATAATTTTTGTGCAAATTTGTGGTTCTTCCTTGCAATTTTGATTTTAAATTAGGGTTTATAGTTAATTTGGGGTTTGATTTCGAGTTAGGGTTTACATTAGGGTTATTCTGTAATTTATGTGCAATTTTGTGGTTCTTCCTTGCAAGGGTCTTGTGGTGTATTTGATGGCTGCTGGCAGGGGTTTTATGGTGTATTTGATGGCTGCTGGCAAGGTTTATTTGAAGACAATGAGTGATTTATGGTGTTTGCTGGCTGGGGGATATGAAATTTTGTAATTATTGATTAATGGGTTGTTTTGATCCATATTGTGAATCCTCTTTACATATCTGTATACTGTATAAGCAAATTTGTGTTTTATTGTGTTGTGCTGTGTTTTATTGTGTCAAATTACAGGGTATGTTTGATTGTAGACCATAATATGTCTGGCAGGCCCTTAGCTGCTATTCATGGTCTAGTTTCTGGTTACCAATTTGATTTGCTAGCTTGTGGCTTTGTTTTCTCTTGGATTTTAATTTTCTGTCGTTTCTTGAACTGTGGTGCAGTGAAAAGCTTATGAGTGCATGTTAATTTGTTATGAAATGAGAAGTGAGAACATGACAGGATGGTATAGTAGTATGGTTGATTATTTTTTGGCCCAAATTTTTAATTGGGCTCAGACTAAAAAGCCCAAAACAGTAAGGCCCAAAACAGAAACAGTGCACTGGACCGGACCGGAACTGTTACAGTTTGGTTTGGTCCAGTTCTGCTGCAACAATTCTCCCACACCGGCACCGCACCGCACCGTATTGCCCTCTACAGTGCAGTGCCGGTGTAGGGGGAGAACTGGGCCGGACCGCACCGTGCCCACCCCTATGACGTACCAACGCGATTCAAGACAGCGTCCCCGCCAATGATTATGCATTGATAGTTTTGTAGTTTGTGTAACTAGACTAAGGTTTTATTTATGTGAAATACTATGGTTAATTTATATAATTGAACTACCTTAGTATTTATGTGAAATACTTAGGTTCATGCAAAAAAAAAATTCCAAATCTTGTCATACAGTTCGTTCGGCAGTCAGCTACCGAACCATTTCATTTCGTTCGACAGTCAGCTGCCGAACCATTGCAACTTGTTCAACAGTCAACTACCGAACCATTTCAATTTGTTCGACAGTCAATTGCCGAACCAAACCGTTTAAAAATGAAATTTTCAATTCGTTCGGTAGACTACTGCCGAACCAATTCATTTTGTTCGGCAGCTGGCTGTCGAATGAAATGAATTCGTTCGGCAGACCAGTGCCGAACGAGCTGCGAAATAAAAAAAAATGAATATACCTGACATGATAAATCCACATACTTATATATATTTAAATAATACAATAATCTCATCATAAGTAAATATAAATACAAAAAAACAAATAATGCATCAAGTCCATAACATAATTAATCACTATCAAGAGATACATGTTCTTGTGTGGATGGATCACTATGGCATACAAGTTCTTTGAATTGTTCAAGGCGATGTTAGTATCTAGTATACCACATTTTTGCGCTTTCGGTGGCATACAAGGTCCACACAGTTGGAATAGGTGGCATGAGGTGATCCGGTACCAAGTGTACCTATTAAATAGCATTACACATAAGTCTTAAAGATAATTTAAATATTCAATAAAATAAACCATATAGTTCAATGTGTACCTGTACAAAATGATCGTCATTGACAAAACCGATATCAATTTCACGAATCTCGGATCTCTCTAATGTATCTGGGTGTACGCTAAATGGTAGGCATGTTAGGCATAACGATCTAAATACATGGGTCACCACTACACCATAGCATGTAGCGATAACATATCTCATCTCCGGCATGTCCATCCAATAATCCTTTGGTGCAAGAAGAGGTTCTTCAAAATACTCAATCGAATGTTTTAGCTCAGCAACTCGAGATCCACCAAATATGGACTCATATAGGATGAATAATGACTGTAACGAGTGGAATAAATCTATGCGCACTTTCCGCCACGCATCTTCACCCAACCCCAAAGCCAAAGCTACGACTCTATAGCCATAATGACCGTCGGATTTCACATCAGTGGCACTGGTAATGAATGGCATAATGCGAGCTTTGAATTGCTGTGTATACCGGTGGGTCGGAACAGATGTTGTGAGTGATGTCTTATATGTCTGTAGAAAAATATAAATAAATTCGATTATGCAATGAGTATTAGTAAAATAAAGTCAGATCATCCGGTTTGAATGAATTATATACCTTCAATTTGGATACTCGTGCCTTTAGCATCTTCTTTGGCGAATTGGTGCCAACTGTACATATTGTAGGTGATGGTGAGTGGCTATCTTGACCCGAAAGTGCATACTCAAAGGCAGATGGCAAACGGCGGGTAGAATTTTCGGCTTTACTAAGGCACCCTTTAGTCTTAACCTTCGCACGCGGTTGTTTTAGCCCCGTTATCTTTGGATTCATAAGCTCTTCTATTTTCAAACTTATCATCCTCTTAGTGTCCTCATTCTGTCCTTCCATTCATATTGCTAGTCTATCAAGTGTTGACTGAACCGGTGGATTTGACACTATGACTTGTGGTTCGTGAAGCACATCCAACTTTCTCCAACAGGGATGCACTGAATCAAGTGAAATATGCATCTTACGTCGTCTATACGACAAGATCTCATGTGCACATGGCAAACAATATGTTTGGCGGATGGTGCAATCACATGGTAATGTTCCGGTCGAATTCGAATCGGCCCTACAAAAAGAAAAGAATTATACTAGTCAGTGAGCATCACATTAATGAAGTGTTCAAGGTAGTAATGCCAATTAATTAGTATCCAAATTACCGGCCAATCTCGCAATCAATTATAGTCAATGCCGTCATAGATACATAACCAATTAAATCCTTCAAGTCCGGCTGTCTCATTTTGACTTGGACAAACGTTCGACTCTTCTCAAATGATGCCTTGATGTGTGTATGCTGCAATACTAATAATGAGTGAATATGTGCTCAAGAGGTATCAAAAGAAAGTTGGCTAGAGCCAAGTTCCCTTTTTAGCTTTGCGTGTGCACTTTTCGCCCTATTAATAGAGTCAAGTTAGTTTATATGCAACACAATATAATAATTAACCAGTAATGCCAAATATGAGAAAGTGTTTACCTATTGGAAATTGTATTACCAAAATGCATACATGTGTCTATCCATACAGCCACAAAATTCTCCTTGAAAGGTATCAACCAAATGTCCTTCAAATAGTCAATAACTTCAGGAACCCAACCAAACTTAGATTCAATTTGCTATAAATCTCTTAAACTTACCAAGGAATACCACGAACTATAAAACTTATCCCAATCATCCTTGGTTCCAAACTTTTTTTTGCAATTTGCCATCACCTTTTTGCTAATGTGTCATCTACACAATAAATGTCTAGCACTAGGAAAAACAACAAAGATTGCATTCATGAGTGCTAGATCTCGGTCTGTGACAATCATCGTTGAGTAAAGACCTCAATCTAGTCAAAGCCCAAATGTAATTATCTTCATTCTCATAACTAATGTAAGCAAATGCAACTGAGAAAGTCATGTTTGTGGAGGTGACCCCAACAATCTCAAAGAGTGGCAAACGATATCTATTCGTCTTATACGTGCAATCCATGATCAATACATGTGGAAATGCACGTAAGAGATCAACACACCCAGGGTGGCTCCAAAACAAATCAGTCACAATATCATCACCATCAGAACATCTATGCCACTCAAAGTATTTGTGTTCAGATAACTTACTTAGCAAACACTGCATTTCGATTTTTCCAGCCTTCTCTTTCACCCTGTTGCGGTGTCTGACATTGTATATTGTTTTGATTGTTGTTGTATTCGAATAATCTTTTTCCTTTAAGATGGTCAAAATATGCTTCAGTTTCACTAAACTCTTAGACATATCCACCAATAAAGAACTCTCTGTTTCAGATAATCTCCCCACAAATGAATGGGCTTCACCAGTAACTAAAACTCTATGGTTATGCACTCCACATACCACACTTAGCTTCCATTCATCTTCATTACCAGTTTGCACACCCTTTAATGACAAGAGGCATCCACATCTTTTTGTAATAGAGTTTCTACCATCCTTAGAACGTTTTACTATACAACTATTGGCATCATACTTGGATGGCCTATGGCGACCACTTCGTTCGCAACCAAGGAACACTCTAGCTTTCTTCTTCCCCACCCATGCTGCATTAGACCTCATAATGACAATGACTATGTTGTTCGTCCTTCCTTGTGCACGTGCCCAGTTAACCAATGCATCCCTCGAATGAAATATCTACACATATAATTTACATTATTCACATTTCAACTACATTTACAACATATATTTCCCAAATAACAAATTGATACCTCGTTTGTTGTGAATTCCTTACTATAGTCACGTGAGTATTCAGTCAAAACATTGGCCTCGACCTCGACCTCGACCTCGGCCCCAATGTAGTCCTCAACCTTGCTGTTTCGAGTAGAAGCACCACCATATTGTTCATTGTCCTACACATAAAATATGGAAATAATGTTAAAATAGTGTGTTCGGTAGAAGGTTACCGAACAAAATGAATCTGTTCGGTAGTAATCTGCCGAACCAATAACCTTCGTTCGACAGTTGACTACCGAACAAGATCGATTTTGCATAAACAAAAAACTTCATTCGACAGATGTCTTCCGAACATATGTAAAACTTTCGGTAAATTATTGTCGAAATTTGTAAGTTTATTCGGCGAACAGTCACCGAATGCATTTTTTTAAATTTTTTTGTAATTTTCATTCGGCAGGTAACCACCGAATATATTAGTTTTGTTCGGTACTCATCTGTTGAACAATTGAGAAAAGTTTGGTACTGGTTTGCCGAACGAACTGCGAACAGAAAATGAAAAACACAAAAAAAAAAAAAAAAACACAAAAAATTACTATCATAAAAGGCGAATAAGGGACGAGTGAAGGCTCCATTCATGAAAAATAATATGTATTTCTATAATATTATTCCCTATATGTGACCAAGAGAGAAAACTTAGGGTTTAATAGAGGAAAGATGAAGAGATGTGGTTATGAGAGGAGAGGGTGTGCAATGAGAGTTTTAGGATTATTGTGGCTGAGGTTTAAGAGTGTTGGGTGGGGTGTGTAAGAGTGTTGGGTTGGGTGTGTAAGGAGTTTTTTTTTTCAAATAGTAAAGATTGTCCTTTTTGGTCATTTCCTTTTGTGTCAATTAGGTAAATTCATAAATTAAGTTGTTAGAGGTGTGCAAAAAAAAATTTAAGGGTGTGCAATAACATAGCTCTACAAAAAATAGCCCAACCCAAGAGCCACCATCGATTGTTCTTCCCTTCCCTTCTCCAGTTCTCACCCATGGCAGAGCACCATTCAAGCCCTCTCCTCCACCATTCTTCTTCCTCCCTCTTGAAAAATTCTCAAATGAGTTGCGCTCCCAAATCCTCAAGTCCTCTGGCCTCCCTCTTCAATTTTCTCTCTTCAATTTTCTATCTTCTCTCTCTTCGATCAATTTTCTCTTTTCTCTCTCCATTTCACTCTCCTTGCGCCGCTGCCTTCTCCGGCAATTGAGAGGCTGTTCGGCAAGGGTTGGCGACGAGAACACCACCCCCGACTCGGCTCCATCTCCTCTATCTCTCAATGCCACTTTCTCTCCTCCTAGACTGTCGAAAACGGTGTTTAATTTGACACAAAGCAGGACCGACGGCCTCCGGCGAGCCCACCCCTTTTTCCAGCGACCTTGCAGCCTCCCAGTACCACCATCTTCTTCCTCTCTGTCTCTTGAGCAAGATGGTGGGCTCCGATCACCCACGGCAACAGAACGACGAGTTGATGCCGATGGCCTCTTCTCCCTTTTTTCAGCGAATTTGGCTGCCATTTGCCATGAAACAGGTATTGAAATCGATCCTCTCAACTTACTCTAGCTATTGGTTCGATTAGATTGGCTCAATTGCGATTTAAAATGAAAAGCCCAGTTTGAAGCTAACGGCCATCACGGCTTTGCTGTGCGTGGTCGCTGGATTGAACTTCATTCACCCATTTTCTACCCTTTTTCAATTAGTTTGTGTTTGTGGGTTGAATTTGGTTGATTTTCCTCTGTCCAAGTACTGTCGCCGATGTCGCTGTGATTTCTGCCTTTTAGTCCTTGGGTAAAGGTGAGTTGATTTCTAACCTTGTCGGCCTCCCGATCGGAAGGGTGAAGGGGAGGGGCGCCAGCGACTACTGCCGGCGGTGGGTGGCTTGGGTTGGCTGCTGAGTTTGGTTGAGGGAGGAGGGGAATGCTAGAAGAAGAATGGTTGTGTGGGTGAAGAAAAAGGGAAAAAAAAATCTTAATTTTTTGGTAAAGATGCACTAAGGTAGGGATTTTTTTGTTTTATATTTTATTTTTAGTTTTTAATAATAATAAAATATTTTTTATAATTTTATTATTATTTTATGTCCATGTGGCACTCTACGTCATGGCTTTTGTGCTAGCATTTAACGGAAAACTAGACGGAATCACTAACGTTGCATGATTTTCGAAAGCTAGTAGACGAGCTTGAAAGATTTTGTAGATTATGGAGCATCTTGAAAATACCTCTATAGTTTGTAGAGGTAAATTGTAATTGAATAGCAAATTACAAATAAATTAAGAAATAATTTACAAATTACAAATTAGTCAATATGTAATTTCAGTTCCCAAAATGGAAGTGGTAATATATTTGAATTACATTATAGTCAATTGGCTCAGCCCAATGTCTTAAACGTTTTAATATTTTTTATGTTAAATTACCATATTGTCTAAACTGTACGTAGTTGGCTATGACTTTGTCTCTGGCAATCTCTCTCTCTTGATCTCAGCCCTTTAATATTATTTGTGGTTTAGATCTTGCCACATCTACAAACTTTTCTTTTTCCCACAAATAAAATAAAAAATTACAAATTACAAATAAATCAAGAAATAATTTACAAATTACAAATTAGTCAATATGTAATTTCAGTTCCCCAAAATAGAAATGGTAATATATTTGAATTACATTATAGTCAATTGGCCCAGCCCAATGTCTTAAAAGTTATAATATTCCTTATGTTAAATTACCATATTGTCTAAACTGTAGTTGGCTATGACTTTGTCTTTGGCACTCTCTCTTCTCTCTCTCTCTCTCTCTCTCTCTCTCTCTCTCTCTCTCTCTCTCTCTCTCATCGCTTCTTTCACCTTACTGCCTTCATTGCCGGAAGGCTTCAGAGTTGCCGTAAGCGACAACAACAATGACGACGATCTTTGTCTCACCTAGTGGAGCATCTCCATGAGCTTCGTTGAGCAGATTGAGCTCCATTTGGTTGCCGAGAAACCATAGGAAAAGAAAATCAAATGAAAGTTATGGCTCAACTTTTTGTTTTCTCTTCTTATTATTTCTTGAAAAGCAATTGAAATTCTAGATTCAGTACTGAGGGCCGGCTTGATCTTCGTCTTCAGTGAGGTTTTAATTTCTTATTTTGGTGTAATTTATAGATTTAGAGCTCAATTTCAATTTCTTTGGTTAGGTTTCCAATCGATTGCCTTATAGCAAGCAGATTATATATGCCTAAATAGTGACTGTCCTTTCTATATAGTGACTATGCTCTAAATATCAAAGTAAAGAAATTCAACTAAGTGCGAGTAAACGAGGAGAGTAACTATGACTCTCTTAAGGTAGTCAAATGCCTTGTCATCTATTTAGTGACGCGCATGTAGATTTCCACTATCCCTGTCTACTATCCAACAAAACCACAACCAAGGGAACGAGCTTGGCATAACCAGCGGAGAAAGAAGACCCTGTTGAGCTTGACTCTAGTCTGACTTTGTGAAATGACTTGAAAGGTGTAGTATAAATGGGAGCCGAAAACAGCAAAAGTGAAATACCACTACTTTTAATGTTATTTTACTTATTTTGTGAATCGGAGGCGGGACACTACCCGTCTTTTTGGACCCAAGGCCCACCTCGATGGGCCGATTCGGGCGGAAGACATTGTCAGGTAGGGAGTTTGGCTGGGGTGGCACATCTGTTAAAAGATAACGCAGGTGTCCTAAGTTGAGCTCAATGAGAACAGAAATCTCGTGTGGAACAAAAGGGTAAAAGCTTGTTTTATTCTGATTTCCAGTATGAATACGAACTGTGAAAGCGTGGCCTATTGATCCTTTAGACCTTCAGAATTTGAATCTAAAGGTGTCAAAAGAGTTACCACAAGGATAACTGGCTTGTGGCAGCCACGCGTTCATAGCGACGTTGGTTTTGTTGTTTTCGTACACTGTCAGACAGTCATTGTTTTAGTTTTCTATACAGTCATGACTTGTTGTTAATGTTTTGAAGGTTTTTTTTTTTTATTTTTTTTTATTTTTAAGTTTTGGACACTGTGATGTAGTCATTGATTTAAAAAAAATGAGTTTATAATTGTGACTGTGACAATGTCTGAATTTATGTAGTATGTGAAATGAGTTTATAATTGTGACTGTCTGATAGTGTTTAAATTTATGTAGTGTGTGGTTTGTAAAATTAAAAAACAAAATGGTGAATACATTTTAATATGTGTCTTGCAGTCATGAGAGACAAAAGAGGCTTATAAAAAAATATTACAATGTATACTAAATGCCTAAATAGTGATTGTCCTTTCAATATGTGTCATGCAGCCATGATAGATAAAAGAAGCACAATAGAAAAAAAAAATATTGCAACATACAATGAGATTCACATAAAAAAAAAAATGTTGCAATGTATGAAGATAAAAGATGGACGAACAAGCACACTAATAATGGTGTTTTTTAAAAAATTTTATTACATTTTGACATTTGTCAACATAGGGGTGGATTTTGACTTATTTGGAATTTTGATAAATTCCACACTAACGTTAGCAACATAGGAAGCAGTAGCTGTCATATTGTTGCCACTTTTTGTACAATTTGTTTTACTTAGAATTTGAAATGAATACCAAGTTGTAACCCACAAGTATACGGATTGTTGGGTGGAGTGATATCGTATAAGTATGAGGTCAATTTCACAAGTAATGGAATTGATGAGGCACACACTTACTTGATCAACATTTATTGAAAGCAGTAAAAGATGGGGGGGTTGCGAAGTGAAACTAACCTTGTTGCCACTTTTATGCACATACGTGCATAAAAATAGCCTTCCTTCTCTCTTTCTCCCTTCTCCTCTCTCTATTCTCTGAGAATTCTGAATTCTGAATTGGTGTCCAAATGAGAGGGTGAGAGGCTATATTTATAAGAGCATAGGGGAATTCTTAGTAAAGCTAGGAAACTTGGAGCACAAGTAGGATGGGCGGCAAGGAATGCTTGTCGTGCAAGCAAGCTTGATTGGGCAGCAAGGCTTCCTTATGTGACAAGGAATCCTCCTTGGGCGGCAAGGCAAGGCCTTGGCTTGTGGTGCATTCTGGCTGTCCCTTGGTGGGCTTGCGTGTAGGCCTTAGGGCGGCTTGGTGTGGGCTTTGTGCTCAGCCCCTTGTGGTGGCGCCTCTTTGTGATGGGCTGCACCCTTGTGTGGCCTTGTGGGGCTCTAGGCAGCGGCATGAGCTTTGTACTTGGCTCATGTTGGTGTCTAGGCCCAATCTCATTTATTTCTCTGTCCACAGTCCATTTCCTCTCTAATTTGGACATATTTAGCTCAATCTCTCTTTTTTACTTCTTAAACCTATAAAACAGAAAAACGAACAAAAACCTACTAAAGTTTCGATTTCCTGCAAGCTAAATTAGGGAGTTAGTGTATAAAAGGATGATGAAATTTATGTCCATCACATATCTGCCTTTTCTTATGTCCAATTTTGTAATCTTTATAATTTCATTTATTTCATTTTGATCAATGGTTACTATTATGGTATTTTAGAATAGTTTATTGACTAATGTGTAATTTAGAAATTTTTTATTGATTTATTTGTAATTAATCTTATAAAAAACTTTAAAAAATAGAAAAACAAACCATAAGCCCAGCTCACCCAAGGTGTTAAATTTCGAAATTTTCGGCGAAATTTCGCCGAAAATTTCGATTTTTTAGGGTATGGAAATTTTAACACTATATTACAAATATTTCGAAAAATTTCGCCGAAATTTCGAAATTTCCCGAAATTCTCGAAATTTCGGCGAAATTTTCGACTGAGACAGGAGGCAGCGACCAGTGGAAGAGACGGGAGAAAAAGGAGAGCCGGCCTTGTCGCCTGTCGTCGCCGGGGAGAGGAGATCGGCGCGGAGAGAAGAGAGGGAGGAGAGAGAAGAGATTAGATGAGTTAGAGGGAGAGAGAAAGAAAAGGTAACTGAAATAATGGAAATGGAGAGAGAAGGTGGCCACTGGATGAAGACTTACGGGGAGAATGGCCACTGGAAGAAGACTTACAGGGAGAGTAGCCACTGGATGAAGGCTTACAGGGAGAAAAGGAAGGAAATAGGAAAGGAAAAGGAAGAGCCTGATGAGTACTTGGGTACTGTGGACGGGCCACAAAGAAAGAGACCAATTTGATTTAATTTGATTTAACAAAAGCAAGAGAAAGAGAGTGACGAGATACTGACTGCCTTCTTACCAATTTGATTTAACAATACAGTCACGCAAACCAACGACTCTCATTGCTCGGGGCCCCACCTATGTTTCTTTCATTCTTTTTACACTTACTTTATTTCCTCAACATAAAATGTGGCCATTTTAGGGAGTTGATATTTCTGGAAGGAGATGGGAAAAGAAGGAAAGAAAGAAAAAAAAAAAAGGAAAAGAAGGAAAAAAAGAAAAAAGAAAGGAAAAGAAAAAAAGAAAAGAAAAAAAGAAAAGAAAAGAAAAAAGAAAAAAAAAAGAAAAAAGAAAATAAAAGAAAAGGAGAGAAAAAAAAAAAAAAAGATTTAGGATTGATTGGGGTTTAGGGCATTTTGGCAATTGGAAAGAAAAAAAAATGTTTGGAGTTTCGTTTGGCCGTTTTGGGGTTTTGTTTAGTTGTTTTTAAATCTAATATATTTTTATATAAAAAAATAATTTAAAATATCCTAAAAGGCCTAAACTCTAATATCATATATTATATTCTAATTTTCTAAACAATATAGAGTATACATTATAAAATATATAGGGTTTAGTGTATAAATTATAGAGTATAAAATTAGGCTATATAGAGTTTAATATTAGGATTTAGTGTATAGATTATAAAGTATAAAGAATATACTAATTTCATTTATTCATTATACTAATTTTATTTAACAGTATTTGCCTCCAGCGCGCATTATATTCATCACATATCACATGAAACCTACCATATAATTTGGTTTTTTTCAATGTTTTTTATCAATGTAGTAGATAATATGTTAAATAAACATATTGTGAAGTTTCATTCAAAATTTCCGTATTTTGATAATAATTTCCATCGTTTCCGTCGAATTTTTGTCGAAATTTCCGTCGAAATTTCCATCGAAATTTCCATCGAAATTTCCTCGAAACCCGAAATTTTATTCCTTGAGCTCACCACAATATTAAATTGTTTCTCCAATTCCAGAGAACCATTGCATATTTACATGTACTTTGATGGAAGATCATCATAACCATGGGAGGAGGTGATGAGGTGGCGTGGGTCGAGTTCGGTGGGTAGTGGGCTTATGCTTTTTGTGTTTTTTTTTATCTTTTCAATTTTTTTAACATTATTTCTGAGAAAAAGAAAAGTAGTGTTAGAGTTTATGCAACTCTTAGTGAGTTGGACACTCTCTTGCAATCAAGATGGAGCTAAAGGATTTGTATTATGAGATGACCCTTTGAATATGACTTGAGAATCTTGCAAGGTGGTGATCGTTAGAGAAGGTCATTAGATTGGAAATTTGGAATCAATGAATCATGTATATGTAATTCCAAATCTGCAAAGGTAGTCGTCCGTTAGTAAAAATAAGAGGAATACAGTTCTTATTTGAAATATCCTTTTGTAAAATAACAATTAATTACCCAAGAGAAAAAATAAAAATGATTTTGTACTCTATCCACCCACCTCTCTACACTCACCTAAAATCACTAGCCCTAAATTTTTTATCTCCCACACTCTAAATATAGCATTCAATCCCTATATTATATTGTTTTTGAGAAATGGGCAAGGAAGATAACATTGGAGATGGCTTTCCTAGTGAAAATGTAAAACAAAATATAAAAAGTAATTTTTCATCACTTTTTACGCAATATGTTTTTGTAGGGGGCACAAATCTTATTTAGCCAACTAGGGTCAAAAACTGATGAAATGTTCCACTTTAAAAACAGAACAATTTTGGCACATATTCTATTATTTAGTTGGAACACCCAAAAAATGACCCACACTTATGTAGAATAACCATGAAATAATTATACCTTGTGATGAATGGATGTAAATTTTAGTGAGAGAATAAGGTTAAGAATTATGAGAGGAACAAATTAAATATAGAAGAAGAAAAGGGTCGGATGATAATCTTGGGGTAAGAAGAGTGTTTCATTAGTAAAGTGGTTGAATTGGTACATTATCGTTACTTAAGGATAATGGGCAGCGGGAAATGATAATGGGATGATTATTATTTTAAAAACTGAGTATTTATATTTTCACCTCCTTATCCTATTTTTCTCATCCACTTTTTAATAAAAATGATAATGACAAGTTTATGCTTAAGATGATTTCTAAGGAATTAAGTAAAAAGAAAAAAAAAAAAATTCCTACTCTACCCACCCACCTCCTTACAATGACCTAAATTTCATAAATCCCAGAATCATCTTTCTCTTCATTTCTCATATCATCAATCCTTTTATTACACTGTTCTTGGATGATGAACAATTAAATCGTCATCTTTCTCTCCATTTCTCATTTCATCAATCCTTTTATTACATTGTTCTTGGATGATGAACAATTAAATGGATGATGGAGAGAACTCTCCTAGTTAAAAGATAAGCGGAAAAAAATTCATTTTTTATGATATTTATAAATTTTTTTGGGTAGGAGGTAAATCTTGTTCCACTAACCATGGTGGAACACCCCAGGGCTGAAGAAAAAAAAAAAAAAAAAAACCCATGGTGGAACACCCATGAGATGTTCCACTTGCACAACCAAATATATAATTAATGTTGAGTTGTTCCACTCTTCAGGTGGAACAATTACAAATTAAATCCCAAAATTTAATACTCAATTTCTAAATAAAAAAGAAAATAATATAGAATGAATTAAAGGTTCATTGATTTTAATTACTAAATTTCAATAACTTTTTAGTTTAGATACCAAAATTAAATAGCATTTTAGATTAGATACTAGTTGAATAGTCAAATCTAACAGTTCTATATTTACTTGCTATGCCATTGTAAAAAGTACAAATCTACCCTTCCCTCATCAGCAACATGACTGACCTTCGGCCACCATCGTCCGGCCAACCTCCGGCCACCGTCTTCCTGTCATCCCTCCGGCCACTGTCCTTCGGCAACCTTCCCCCACCATCTTCCAACCGTCCTCCGATCACCTTCTTTCGGCCATCCGACCAAGCTATACTCATTACACAAAAAAGATAAATTAACATTTAACATGAAGGGGATTCGAACCCCTCTCATTCAAGAGGAATGCAACATCTCCCATCACTATACTAAGTCAACTATTATGTAAAATTATTGCTTTAAGTCTAATTTATACTATATTGTCATATATATTTTTTTAAAAATAATTAATCCAATTAGTCACAATTAAATCTAAAGTTGTGACTATCACAATCAAGTTATGACTGTCTTTAGATTTAGTTGTGATTGATTTGAAGATATGACTCTCACAATTAAATCTAAGTGTGACTCTCAGGGCCCAAAAAAAAATCCCTAAACTCTAACATGAAAACTAAAAGCAATGCACCTAAAGCACCCCCAAAATTCATATAGCAACCAATTAACAAAATTTGAAGTTGTAAATGATATTCATAAAAAGATAATTTTAACATAAAACACCTAGATGTTTAACATAAAAGCTAACATAAAAAGAAAATTTGCATTAAACATATACCCTCTTAAGGAGGAAATTAAACCTGTGACTATCAAGCATAAATAATTTGAAATTCATTTATATATTTGCTTCCATCTAGAAGATACCATCTTAAATCTAAGTTGTGATTGTCATAATTTAATTGTGATGTGAGACATGCATTTGCCTACCAATTCATACATAAAGGATTCAAAAAGAAAAAGAAATAAAAAAATCTAACGGATTAATACACCACACCTAAAAATAATAAAAAATTAACCGTGACAGTCACAACTGCATTTGAAGTTGTGACTGTCCTATAGTCATAACTAAATCTAAAGTGTGACTGATATGGAAAGCTATAAGTTTAGACTCCCAAAAGATAGACCCTAAAGTCCAACAAGAAAACTATAGACAGTACACTTAATCCATCCCCAAAACTCATATAACAACCAATTAACAAAATCTGAAATTGTGGCCAATATCAAACTAGTTATGAACTTCAAGCCTAAATGAAGAATGCTGTGACTGTAAAGATTGTAAGTGCCATTTCCAAATTTAACAGCACGTGAGAACTCAAGAGGCATTGGCTTACTTGAAACAAATGTCATCGTAAATAAAATTGCACCAAACATTCTCAAAATGAAAAAAAGTTTCCAACTACATGAACCAATTAATATTAGGTAAGAAGCTGTGACTGAGCTCCAAAATTTCATGAATAGAAGCTATGATTGAGCTCCACAATTTCAAAATAATTAAAACTCTAATGCAGAAACCACAATAACGGAACAATCACATACATAATGAGAAATAAAAATCAAATCAAATACAAAACAAGAAAAAGCAAAAACAGAGTCGAGCCTAAACTCCAAAATTAAACAATATACAAAACTTGAAGCACGAAGATTAGTGTTACTGAACTTGAGCACGAAGTGCTCCGCCGACGCTATTTGTTCTTCACTGTTGTTAGGCTAGGCTCCTCCGGCGGCATTGAGGTTTGACGCAATTGGACCTCTAAATGGTGCGCTCATAGAGAGAGAGAGAGAGAGAGAGAGAGAGAGAGAGAGAGAGAGAGAGAGAGAGTTGTCTTGGAGTATTGTTTGGATAATGAAAAAATTTGCAGGAATTGGAAAATAAACTATAATTGGCTAAGAAATTCAAAGAAACATAAGCATATATATTACCATAAATTGAAAGAATTGTTGAGAAACTAGACAAAATTGATGCAGATTGCCAAGAAATTGAAGCAAATCGTCAAGATGATCGTTTTGTTTGCGTCATTTGGGTTTAGGGATTCGTTTGTTTCCACGCTCAAATATGATTAGCAGCTGAAATGAAGGCATATATGGGCCAAGGTTAAAAAAGGAAAATAAAGAAGCCCAAAAGAAACAGGTCAAGCTGAAAATAGTTTTGGTACCTAATCTAAAAGGTTTTATGAAAGTTAGTAGCTCATCTAAAAAACTATGGGGTCTTACTGCTTTTCATAAAGATTATTAGAATTAGGTATTTAATCCTAATTTTCTAATGAATTAATGATATAACTTATATATATATAAAAGTACAATATAGAATAATCATAACTTTTATTAAGTAAATTAGCAAAAAATCACAAAAAATTTTAAGTATCACTCATAAACCTATGTAAAATATCTATTTATTTTTAAGCCACAATGAGTGGTTTAAAACTAAATTTTTTTCCTAACGCCGTATGTAACCTTCACAGAGTTACACTTTATTTTATTACGATGCAATATGTAAAGAGTTACATTTTATTTTGTTATGATGCATTATGTAAGGTTTATGGTGATGAAGAATTAAATGGATGTTGAATAATTAAATATTTTAAGGTTTAAGCATTTAGAGTTTATGTTTTATGACTTCATATTGGAGATTTTAGGGTTGTAGCCCTAAATTTTAAAGACTATACCATAAACTATAAACTCTCAAAAGAATTTTTTTAAAATTAAACTAAAACTTGGGTATTCTTGAGTTTGAATAATATTGAATGCTACATACTTGATTTTTCTTGAATTGTGGCTTTAGAAATATTTTTTGTGGCTTAAAAATAAATAGATTAGAAGTCTGGGTTTATAACTAAAAAAAATTGTATGTTGTGGCTTATTAATGAAGAACTTTTTGTTTTTGTCAACTAATGAACTAATCCAAATTACAAAAAATACCAAGCATAACATAGATAAAACATCTTAAAATACCGTTAAAACTTATGATTAACACATTATATAATAAATTCCTAAATATTAATAAAAAAATAAATCAAATAAATAAATAATAGCATAAATTTTGCAAAACATAATGAAAACAAATTTCATATAGATAACATGTCGTTATTGAGTTTCATGAAAAACCACTGACCCAACTCATTAATTTTGTGTTATTATCATGTGAACCTGTTATGGACCCGACCTGATAAGGTTTGACCTATATGAGCATTCAAATGCTCGTGTAATTGTTGATCAATTATACCCTTATCTTAAAGTAATTTTGTGGTGTTATTAATTAAAAATAAGACATAAATTCAATTTAGACACATAACTATATATGCTATTTCAACGGAGTCCACGAATTTTCAAATATTTCAAATATACACCTGATTTATTATGTAAATTGAAAAATGAAATTCCGTCCATCAATTTATTGAGAGATCAGTTAAATGTCAGCTTGGCTTTTGCTAACGGGGATTAATTGGCGACGTGACACCAACTCAACATACATTTCCCGCCAAATGAGCAACACATGTCCACTTGACACGGGCCCACACACCCATCATCTCTTTCTCGCTCATCGAACGCTCTCCTGACCATTTAGTCTCCAAAAAATATCACGTTTCCCCCAAATTCGAATATAAAGCTCTCACTTGTGTTCAACGAGCGAGAAAAAGATGATGACTTTGTGGACCCGTGTCAAGGGTTAGGTGGACCTGTGTCGCTCATTTGGCGGGAAATGAGCGACACGGGTCCACCTAACCCTTGGCACGGGCCTACAAACTCTTACTCTCTTTATTATTATTAAATTGTGGGCTCGTGTCGCTCATTTGGCGGGAAATGTTTGCTGAGATAACGCCACGTCGTCAAGTAATCCTGGTCAGCAAAAGCCAAGCTGTCATTTAACTGATCTCTCAACGAATCAATGGACAGAAATTCATTTTTCAATTTAAATAATAGATCGGGTGTATATTTGAAATATTTTAAAGTTCATGGACCTCGTTGAAATAGCTTATATAGTTATGTGTCTAAATTGAATTTATACCTAAAAATAACCTAAAACGTTTGAACACTCTACGTAAACTACACCTAAACACTTAAAAGTGGATTGAGTTATTCTTCTTTTAAAGATGTAGACTATTTTGTGCATGAGCCTCTTATTTGAACTTATACCAAAAAAATCCCCATTTAAGAGTTAATTAGGTATATATTTTGATCCAAAAAATATAAACTCATCTAAAAAATGAATAATAAATAATGAACACAGAAAGTCTTCCAACAGATAAAAGAAAATACCACGATTTTTTTTTATAATGAAAGAAATACCAACAATTTTGATGGCTCTTTTTTTTTGTTTGGTCTAAATTTTGATGGCTCTATTATTTCTAAAATCTCAGTGTCCATTGAGTTTATACTAGCCTCCTGGCACGTGCTCCACACTTGTCATTGGTATTTTTATTGTGTTTTTTTGTTTAATATTTTATTCTCATTGTGATATAATTTTGTATCATTTTTTTCATATTTTAAGGTAATGGAGTGTTTTTTATTTTTTAAATTATTTTGAAGGTTCTATTTCATAACTATACCTTCATTTATTAGGTTGTTTTAATGTGATCGTTTTGTTGAATGAAATGTATTTTTAAGTAAACTTATCTTTTTGTGAAGCTTGTAATACTAAACTCTTATTTTGACTTTATAATAGTAAAGATGTTGTGATGCTTATGGTCGGCTTTTTGGTTTTGGTAGCCGCCTGTGTTGCGGCCCAAATACAATCAAACAAAAAGCCCACAGGAGAGAAGTTGGGGGGTTGACTGATGAAGACTGAAGAAGCCCACCCAGGGTTTACAACCATTTAGGTCGATCAGTGTGAAGTTTTAGATCTAATACTGCAAAACCAAGAAGAAAAGAAGAAGAAGAAGAAGAAGAAGAAGAAGGGGTCGTTGGGGTTGGACTTAGTTTGATTTCTGAAAACAGCAAAATGGGGAAACCATCGTCATCATCCTCAACCAGCAAGGATGCGCTTGCCCTTCTCAATTCTCTTCGCTCCGCTTACTCAGCCACTCCCACCACTCTCAAGGTCTCTCTCTCTCTCTCTCTCTCTCTCTCTCTCTCTCTCTCTCTAACAATTTACAAATTAAAGGAAACAAAAGTGTAACCCAATTTTTTATTTTCTCTCTCCTTGTGTTAAATTTTCAGATCATTGATCTCTATGTTGGTTTTGCTGTATCCACAGCTCTCATCCAGGTAACCCATGATATCAATTTTCCTAATTTCATTTTCTAATTTATTTATTCGTTTGTTCAATTATTGTACGCTCCGTTTGTTTTACGAGAAAATTTTGGATATTATCAAATGGAAGAATCTGGGATGCCCATTTTGATCTAATCTTAAGGAAATGGAAAGTATTTTTATTGATCTGAAACCAGTTAACTTGATACTTGGTAGTCTCGGTTGATAAACATTTTCCTTTTCGTTTGACATTGAACAGAATAAAATGGCTCTTCTTATTTTCGTAATTGTGGGCTTTTGTTCTAACAAAAGAGCAAAAAAAAAAAAAAAAAAAAGGAAAGCATTTTGGGTTATTGGACAGGCTTACAATTTGACTTTCCTTTCTAGGATATGATGTTATTCATCTGAACCCTGTTTATTTAGTTGCACCAATACAATTAACTAGGATCAGTACATTTTTTTTTATTTTGAATAAAAATGTATCGATGTCTGCTTCATGATTGAGCTTCAATCTTTTCAACCATAAGCTATTCTACGTTGTGGTTTGATTTTACGTAATGTTTTTGCATTCCAAAATGGTGCCATTACGCATGCATCAATGACATAAAGTTGGTAACATGATTTTTTACTTCATGGTGTATAGAATCTGATTTGCCTAGAAAATTGCTGTTAAGAAGTTGTTCAAGTTCCATTTGGTTAGGGACTTGAAATATTAACTTCTGGGTGCTTGGAGCGTCTGCAAAAAATTAAGACAAATAGAATAATACAAGTTACATCGTCAATCTGTTAAAATCTATGTAAAACATACATTGACACAGGACCATGGAGTCTTGCTACACAACATGGACTAATGACATTATAAATATTAGAAGTATCTAGGATACGGACATGACATGAACACAACATTAATATATGTGATATTTTTATGTTGTGATTTGTGTTAAGATATATGTAAATTTTTGAACTTGAATCTCTTTCCTTAAATATATTTTTTTTCCTCAAAAGAAACTACTGTCTACACACATGTTTGAGTTTAAATAATATTTATTATTTAATGTGGACACATGTTTGAGGTGTGTTGTCCTAGTTTTGGTGTTTAAATGTCTGACATAGACAAACCTTTGAGTGCTCATGCTTCATAACTCCTAGTTGTAATATATACGGGGAGGCCAGTTCTTTTCCATGACACCACCTTCCCTTTCTATAATTACAGGCGTGGCTACCATGTCCTGCCATTGTTAGGTTCACAATGTCCACTCTTTTTTCACTTCTCACTTTAACATATTCTTCTATTACCTATTTTATGATGATGTGATGACACATTAACTACTATAAAAAGAAACGATGAATGGTGGAAGTGAACCTCTGTTGCAACTTGGTGTGCTTTATTTAAATTTCCATTTTGTTAACTTTTTGTTGCCGATGATGCTGGTGAGCAGGTAGTCTACATGGCTATTGTCGGATCATTCCCATTTAACTCATTTCTTTCAGGAGTGCTTTCTTGTATAGGGACAGCAGTCCTTGCTGGTAAGGGAATATATAGTTTATTTCTTTGTAGGGGTGAAAGTCATATTAGACATGAGTAGATTAACACTGAAACTGATTACACCTTTTGCAGTTTGTCTCCGCATTCAAGTGAACAAAGAAAACAAGGAATTTAAGGTAAAGTTTCTTTCTTTCTTGTTTTTTTTTGTTTTTTTTTTTTGGTCTGATCTACTGATTGTCACAAATTTGCACACTCTGGGCCCGTTTGTCCTACTGTTCCTCTTCACTATATATTGACAACATTTTGTCTTGCCACACCTTCCCCTTCACCATCCTCCTGATTAGTGTGTGTGAAACTGCAGGATTTAGCACCAGAGAGGGCTTTTGCAGATTTTGTTCTCTGCAATTTGGTGCTGCATTTGGTTATCATGAATTTCCTTGGATAAATTAGCATCTTTTGATATGCTTTGATACTGTTTCCTTGAACAATGATAATTAGATATGATCATAAACAATTTTATGCATTTGATATATTTTCTTTTGTTTGATGAACTTAACATGGTAAGTTATGTAGCCACCTTATATGAAAAATGAACCTGCAATTTAATCTTTGTCATCTATTTACATCATCAGGATATCTTCTTTAAATAGTTTATGGAAACTGACTTGATACTGTGTTCCTTTTCTTTTAATGTCATATTTTGTACATGTCTTGGTGACATTACTAGTTGGTGTGCTGTCAAAAGAATATACACGAGCAACAGACAGAAAGCTACCATTTTAAGCTTTTCATAGGCTTCCTCTTGTGAGAGTTGTATTGGTATAAACATGAATGTTTATGGCATCAAATAACAGAAACTGGAATGTTGATCAAATTATATGATAAAACTGAGTCAGGAAGTGAGTTTATCTGTTTTAGCTAGGATGAACTAACTAGGCAAAAAGACGTTGTTTTTGGTCCCTGTACTATGGATGAGTCGCACTTTGGTCTCCGTCATTTCAATTTGAATTTTTCAAGGACTGTGTTTCCATTAACGTCACATTCATTAATGTCGCAATCAGGTTCAATTTGTTAAAATCGAGACGGAAAATGCCGATGTGGCACCACCTGATTGGCTCCGAAGTAGACAATTTTGATTTATTGGACCTGATTGCGACATTAGTGAAATCACGGTCCTTGAAAAATTCAAATTGAAATGGCGTAAACCAAAGTACGACTCATCCATAGTACATGGACCAAAAACATCTTTTGGCCAACTAACTATACCATCGTGGTGGCCATTTCTTAATTGAAGCAGTCTTTTTTAACTATAAATAGTGTCAATAATATATATATATATATACATACAGGCTTTCTATTGAGGTATATCTCAACTTATTTATGTTGAAGTATACCCTATTGAGGCTTACATGAGTCGTTTTGTGTTGATTCGAATTATTTATTTTTTATATCTCCATTGATAGATCATCCTTGCAAAAAATTAGCCAAATCAGAAATCATTTGCCTATCTAACTTTGATCAAATAAATGTACAAATCAAATATTTTTGATGAAACCGTCCATTTGTCTTGTCAAAGTTAGATATGCAAATAATTTTTGATTTGACTAATTTTTTGCAAGGATGATCTATCAATGAAAATGATCCTTGCGAACGGTTTGGATCGACACAAAACGACTCGTGTGGGCCCCAACAAGGTTATACCTCAACATATAAGTTGAAATATACCTCAATAGAAAGAGCTTGTATATATAAATAATTAGATACAATGAAGTCTTGGACAAAATGAATTCCTCATTTTCAACCATCTTGGGATTTTTCTGGCAATAGTACCTCCCGGCTGCATAAGTGAATGGCAACTGATTGATGTGAGAATCACTGTGAGATTAGATTAATTGATGGTTGAGAGACCGACAGTCCATATATGTTCATGTCTATCGTTAATTAATGCGAGATTTGTTATAAGATCCACATAAAAGGTTGATAATCACTTGTGCACGTGTTAGATCATTGTTTGTTAGAACGATTCTTAGTCAAAAGAAAGCAAAAGTGAAAATATTATTTCATATATGTGTGTCTGTACAATACTGAAGGATACAACTTTATAAGAGAACAAAACTGCTATCTAAGGTAAGTAATTTAGATCCTAAGGTACAATACTTGATTGATACAGAGATCCTAAATTACAGATGCATGAGATCCTAAATTACAGATGCATAAGCCTAAATCAAAGATGTTGACTATAAATAGGTAAAGAACCATATTTACTATATATTAATTCTTTCCATATCTTCAATATTCCCCCTCAAGCGGGAGTGTGAAGGTCAAGAATATCCAGCTTGTGTTTGAGCCGTTGAAATTGGTCTTTACCTAAAGACTTTGTAAATATATCTACAACTTGTTCCTTTGAAGAGGAATATAGGTAGTACGTAAAGAACTATTTTGAATCTTTTCTTGAATAACATGACAATCGATCTCAATGATCTTGGTGCGCTCGTGATATACAGGATTAGCTGCTATGTGTAAAGCAGATTGGTTGTCACAATAGAGTAAAGTTGGTGTAGTGTGTGATAAACCAAGATCATGGAGCAAATACCGTAACCATTGAAGTTCGCAAGTTGCCATAGCCATCGCTCTATATTCTGCTTCGGCAGATGAGCGTGACATTGTATCTTGCTTCTTTGTTTTCCATGAGATAGGACTTTGTCCAAGAAGTATAAAGTAACCTATAGTCGACCTCCTTGTCATTGGGCAATTACCCAATTAGAATCACAATAAGCCTGCAATTGAAAATTATTAGAAGCTGGCAATAGAATCCCTTGGCCTGGTGTGCCTTTTAAATAATGTAATAGTAGGTCTGCAGCCTCTTTATGAGTTGTTCGTGGGCTTTGCATGAATTGACTCAAATATGAACCGTATGAACAATATCTTGCTTAGTTATGGTATGATATATCAAACGACCCACCAATCTTCTATAGGTTGCTGGATCAGATAAGAGTTCTCCATCATCATTGTTTAACTTGAGATTTTGTTCCATTGAGAACAAAGTAGGGCGTGCACCAATTAGACCTGAATCTTTCAAAATGTCAAGTGCATACTTCTGTTGGCTTAGATATAACCCTTTTGAAGAACGGGACACTTCTATCCCAAGGAAGTATTTCAAATCTCCAAGATCCTTTAAATGGAAATGTTGGTGCAAAAAATGTTTAATAATGGATATAGTGGCAACATCAATACCTGTAATAATTATATTGTCAACGTATACAAGCAAGAAAATGGATGACTTGCCTTTGTGGCGATAGAAAAGGGAGTAATTTGCTTTTGATTGAGAAAACCCCGCATCAAGCAAAGCATTGGAAAACTTTGCAAACCAACACTGAGAAGCTTGCTTTAAGCCATAAAGTGATTTGTTATGACAACATACCATATTTTCCCCCTTGCCGGGATAACCAGGAGGAAGTTGCATATAGACTACTTCTCGTAAGTCGCCATGAAGAAAAGCATTATTGATGTCTAATTGGTGCAGAGGCCATCCCTTGGCAGCAACCAAGGACAAGAGGACACTAACAGTAGTGAGTTTGGCAACAAGAGAGAAAGTTTCATGATAATTAAGCCCTTCCATTTGTGTATAACCCTGGGCAACTAAATGAGCTTTGCATCGTTCAATACTGCCATCAAAATGCCGTTTGATTTTATAGACCCATTTACAACCAATGGCTTGTTTGTAAGCTGGCAAGACGGTAAGGGTCCATGTATAATTAGCTTCTAAGGCATCAAGTTCAGTTTGCATAGCTTGATGCCATGCAGGAGATTTAATAGCTTTAGCAAATGTGTTAGGCTCAACAATGGTAGTAATAGAAGTAAGAAAACTTTGATGTTTAATGGAAAAATTGTCATAAGATAAATAGTGGGATGAAGGATACTTTGTGCCGCGTTGAACCGGAGTGGAAGAAGAGAGATCGGCTTGAGATTGTAGCAGTGGTAGTCACTTAGATATGCTGGCAACCGTTGAGGACGGGGGGAGAAAGGTGGGAAGCAGGAGGTATTGGCGTGGAAGGAGAAGAAAGGGAAGAAGTAGGTGTGGTAGAAGGAGGTGGCAAGGATGGAGGCGTAGAAAGAGGTGGAGAGGTGGAGAGGTGGAGCCATGAGAGAATGGTATAGATGGCGAATGGGTTGGTGTAAGAGAAGGAGCAGGGGCGGAAGCTGGAGTGAGGTGAGAAGGTGGTGTGGTAGAGAGCTCAAAATCGTGGACAGGAAGAGGTAATACACTGGTTGATGTATTGGTGTTGTTTGCTAAAGTGTAAGGAAACATAGTTTCATAGAAGGTGACATCATGGGAAGTATATACCTTTTTAGTATCAAGATCTAAGATTTTGTATGCTTTTTGAGAAGGTGGATAACCAATAAAGATGCCTGGTTTGGCACGTTTATCAAACTTATGGGATTTAGAAGAAAAATTATGCCCATAAGAAAGACAACCAAATATACGTAAATGGGCATAAGAAGGTGACTGGCCAAAAAGAATATCATATGGTGTTTCCCCTTTTAAAATTTTGGTGGGCAAACGATTAATTAAATATGCAGCAATAAGAACACAATCTCCCCAAAAAGAGAGGTAAATTTGATTGAAAACGAAGAGAACGAGTAATGTTTAAAAGATGACGATGTTACGTTCGACAATACCATTTTATTGCGGTGTTGCACACAACTATGTTGATGAATGATGCCAAGGGAAGCAAAAAATTGACTAATGGTTTGATTAAAAAATTCAGTGCCATTATCAGTACGAACTTGGTGTATAGAAAGACTAAACTGTGTTTTAACCATAGCAAAAAAACGAGGTAGATAGATATTTACTTCAGATTTATGCTGCATTAAATAAACCCAAGTACTACGAGAATAATCATCTACTATGATTAAAAAATACTTAGCACCAGAAAGAGAAGCAAGAGAATAAGGACCCCAAACATCATAATGAATCAAATCAAAACAATTAAGCATTTGTTGAAATTGTACTTAAAGGAAAAGAGAGTTGACAATGTTTGGCCAAAGGACAAATGGTACAAACATGATTATTAGAAATAGAAAATTCAGAACTTAATTGTTGCAGGTGAGGAAGAACAAACTTAGATGGATGGCCTAGGTGCCAGTGCCATAGATTAAAACCCGGAGAAGCAACAGCAGAATTGGCATGCATAGAGGGTATGTCAAGAGCCAGAAAGTAAAGACCACCACGTTCCGTTCCCTTACCAATCTCCTTCAAACTCAGGTCCTGCAAGGTTGACCATTGAAGTATTTTTACCATAGGTATTAAAGCAAGTAATTGAGTGTATTGTTCAAGAGTTAGGGTCGGTGCAATAGGAGCACTAGTTGCTGATGTTGCAAATGAGCCAGTAGAAACATTGTGGGAGGAAGAAGAAGTTGACTTTGTAGTGCCAGTCTTCTTCTTACAATGAGACTCTGTATGCCCTGCTGTTTTACAAAATGTGCAATGCATATAAAATTTGCTGGTAAGATTCTTTCGGCAGCAAGATTCAGAATGACCATCTGCATCACAATATTTGCAGTGATAAAATGGCTTTTGAGACTGGGGTCGACTGGCTGCCAAGGCAGACTGATCAAGAGATATCGCTGCTGCATGTTGAATGGAACGTTGACGTTCATCTTGTAAGAGCAAGGAGTACGCATGGTTGACAGTCGGCAAAGGATCCTGAAGAAGCATATTACTACGAACCCAAGAATAAGAGTCATTCAGCCCGGCCAAAAACTGTATAAGGTTTTCTTCTTGCATATGATTCATGCAGGATTTAGATGCTCCATAAGTGTAAGGGATTAACGAAATATAGGAAGGTAACTCATCCCGGTAACCTTTAAAGACAGTATGTTGATGCAAAAATCCGTAAAAGAGATGCAACAACTTAAATTGGATGATCTGGCGCCGCTGATTGAAAGCCTTGTTGGATGATGAGGTGGATGTCGACTTGAGATTTATCAAGTTTTGTTGGCTTGCTGGTTGGAGCTAGTGATATCTTTCTGCACGAACACAAGATCAAAGGAGAAGGACCGGTGTGGTACAAGCCAAATACGCTCCGATGATGAAGTCAGTGAAGTGTATTTGAAGGTGTTTGAGTAAAAATAAGGAAGAACAAGTGATGAACTTGGGAGAATATAGAAGAACAATGCAAGATCTTCTGGGTTATTCTCAGCTGGTTGTGTGTATTTTGGTGGGATTTTTGTGAGTAAAATTATGTGTCTGTCCTTGTGCACATAAATGAGTTTATATAGGCAAAGAAAGTTGTGAAGGTTAAGTTACCTGCATGAGGGTGAATGGTTGAGAAGAGGTCACGCGTTCGGCCATGAATAGTAGCATGCACAACTACCTATCTCCTTTACATTTAATGTTGCATTCAATACAAGTATGGAAGATCAAGTGAGATGCCCTAATAGTCATGGCTGTGAGCTAGGATGTCTCATCTGTCAGAGAGTTATGTCAAAGAGATTCGAGTAAGGCGGTTCGTCCTGACTCCAATCTTCTAGAATGATGGTGGCGTCCGAGCCGAGCTGATCACAAATATTGTATACGCAGGGGTATGAAGCATATCCATGTTTGGATTGGACATGGATGAACTGGTTCAGACGGGTCCAACGTATAGTGTAATAATCGTCATTCGACAGTAATCTTTTGGTCACTGGGTCTTCCTGAGAAGATGATCACCAGGTGCCGAGCCGAACAGAATTGAGATATCCAAGAAAAAGATGAACACTCAATTTCTTAGATGATCCTAAGATCGACTCGGATCGGATTTGGGGCAGCTGTTGAGATGAGCCGATCCGAACCGACAATGAAAGTGTTGCCGAGCTGGTATGGTGACATAAAGGTCCAAGTTTGACCCATTTGACCGTTGAAAAGTCAAAGTTTGAAGTTGGATCTGACCAGCCACGTGTCGATCCATGATTGGTTGTTAAGTCCATGTGGATTTATCCACAAACAGAAGTCCCCGAACTTTCGATCCGAGCAAACCGTGATGGATCGAAAGTTGAAAAAGAAATGGTCTGTAAAAAATGACATTTGGTCTGGTCCGAGCTAAATTGATGCCCATGTGCCGATCTTGACGGGTTCGACTCCCCAATAATCCCAACAGATGGTGACACATGATTGGCCAAGGTGTCTTAGGAAAATGCGAAGGGATAATGGTCATGATTGTGTTTGCATGGGGGAACGTAAATGTCATCTCATTTATAGATGTTTTAAACATATACAGGTGGCAAGATCTGGCATTTGAAGCGCCAAAAATGAGTGGCTGGGATTAAATTGGCCTGGGGGTATAAAAGGCCTTCCCTTTTCCTCTTCTCCTTCATTTTCGAATTTCAGAAACTGAAGGCTTCTTAACTTCTCCTTCTCTCTCTCTCTCTCTCTCTCTCTCTCCCTCTCTCTCTCCGAAATCTCTCAATCCATGTGCGATTTGTGGAGTGGTCCGGTCACAGTTTCAACCAAGTACGACTGTAGGTGCGGCGATTCTGAGTGTGTGAGGGGCAGAGAGTGTGGCCGGAGAAAAACCAGTAAGTGATTCTTCTCATTTCTAAGTTTTTCCATTTTTGGGTTTTTCTAGGTGTGTTCTTGAGCATTCTTGAAAAAGACGCTTTTTGATTCAAAAAGCAAGAGAGAGTTTGAAAAAAGTGTTTGTGAGAATGTCAACGACCGACTCAAGTGGTCGGCTCGGCTCGGGAGAGGCATTCGAAGGTGACAGTGACGCCGAGCTGAAGTCCACCAAGGGGTGAGGCTGACTGGGATGAATTGTCCGAGGAACTGGATGAGATTGGCTCGGACTTGGAGCGCAATCCAGGCGAGGAACGCCGACCTTGGGGGGATGAAGAAAATCCCCAAGGAGGTGTGAGTTCGGATCGGGGGCAGGAGGGAGTAGCTCACGAATTCGAACATGAAGGAGGTGAGGAGGATGATGAAGAAGAAAATACTGATGTTGAGCCGAGCTCGAGTGTCCCCATGAGGCTCACTTCAGGGTCAGAGGAAAGAGATAGGAGTCACGATGACTCGAGTTCGGCTCGACATGTGAGGGGATGTCCAATTGACCTGGATTTTTATGAGAATTTGGCGTGGAAAGTCGACCAGATCCCTAATGAAATGACGAAATTTCATCTCAGGGATCTGAGGAGAAGCTATGGAATCCCTGACTCGGTTTTGACGAGATTGCGGAACAAGGGAGAGAAGCCAAGCCGACCCCCCAGGGGATGGGTGACCATGTACCCAGAGATGTTCGAAAATGGGGTTCGGCTCCCTCTGCATCCCTTCCTGCAAGATTGGTTCCTGTAATATTGGCTGGCGATGATAGGCGTGGCGCCGAACCTGCTCAATCCAAATGTTTATAGGATCATCATGTCCATGCACATTTTGTGGCATAAGGTGCACAAGTGCGTATCAGACAAGGACCTGCTGATCTGTTCCTATTCGCTGAGGTCGAAACAGAAAACCAAGCTTGGCTTCTACAATTTCCAAGCATATTCGGGGCAGTTGTTTACTGGGAATCCCTCATCCCAGAAGACTTGGAAGAGGATATACTTCTTTGTTTCTGGGGATTAGGAGTTTGCCGATCCGAACAATCCTCCTCCAGCCCGAATCCTTAGAGCTTTTAGGATACCAGGTGCTCATTCAATGTCTGGGAGAGCCAATCTGGATTTGTCTTGTGATTATTTGCCAACGATGATGATTTTTTTTTTTGAAGCTAACTCCTTTTGTATTCTTTTTGCAGTCAGCTGGGGTAAGTGTAAGCTCAGAGGCGAGCTCAAAGATCAGATCGACATGGTAAGAGGTCAACCATCGGAGTATCTGTCCACCAAGTATCTTCTCGGCCCTACTCAGATCAGATCGAGTGGGATATCTTGGTTTGCGCCGAGGTGGAACCCCCGAAGATAAAAAGAAATGAATTCCTCCGAGCTGGAGGCCAGGTTGAGGAAGAGGGCAGCAAAAGGCGCCTAGAAGAAAGCTGGAGCTCAGACCCCAGCTGAGCCAATCCAGATGCTTGCTCGGGCCACAACCCAGACCGTACCATCCATGTCGAGCTTGACTCGGCAAGCTGAGAAGAGGAAGGGCCCTCAGGTCGAAGCCCAAACGGAGAAAAAGGCTTGGACTGAGCCAGGGGGTGCCAGTGCTGACGCCTCCGGTTCGGCTCCTAAGAAAACGGTGGAAGTGGATCCCTCCATCGAGCCGTTTATCACGGGCTTCAAGCGTGTTGTCACGCCAAAGATCGTGGAGGGCCTCTGGGTTGGAAAGGAGGCACCAAGCTTCGGGAGCAAGGCCCTGAATGCATCTCGACAGGTCATGGTGGTAAGGCCCTGAAGCTCCTCTTGTAGATTTGACCATCAATGATGTTGTATCGAGCCAATCTGAATTTGATGAGACGTGCCATGTCTCTTTCCGAGAGAAAAATCCCGAAGACCAAGTAGTCGGTGATCGGCGTCATTCAGTTGGAACTGGTGAGATCTTCCTGCACGAACACAAGATCAAAGGAGAAGGACCGGTGTGGTACCAGCCAAATACGCTCCGATGATGAAGTCAATGAAGTGTATTTGAAGGTGTTTGAGTAAAAATAAGGAAGAACAAGTGATGAACTTGAGAGAATATGGAAGAACAATGCAAGATATTCTAGGTTATTCTCAGCTGGTTGTGTATATTTTGGTGGGATTTTTGTGAGTAAAATTTTGTGTCTGTCCTTGTGCACATAAATGAGTTTATATAGGCAAAGGAAGTTGTGAAGGTTAAGTTCCCTGCATGAGGGTGAATGGTTGAGAAGAGGCCACGCGTTCGGCCATGAATAGTAGCATGCACAGCTACCTATCTCCTTTACATTTAATGTTGCATTCAATGCAAGTATGGAAGATCAAGTGGGATGCCCTAATAGTCATGGTTGTGAGCTGGGATGTCCCATCTGTGAGAGAGTTATGTCAGAGATATTCGAGTAAAGCGGTTCGTCCTGACTCCAATCTTCTAGAATGACGGTGGCGTCCGAGCCGAGCCGATCACAAATATTGTATACGTAGATATGAAACATATCCATGTTCGGATCGGACATGGATGAACTGGTTCAGACGGGTCCAACGTATAGTATAACAATCACCATTCGACGGTAATCTGTTGATCACTGGGTCTTCCTGAGAAGATGATCACTAGGTGCGGAGCCGAACCGAACTGGGATATCCAAGAAAAAGATGAACACTCAATTTCTTAGAAGATCCTAAAATCGGCTCGGATCGGATTTGGGGCAGCCATTGAGATGAGCCGATTCGAACCAACAATGAAAGTGTTGCCGAGCTGGTATGGTGACATGGAGGTCCAAGTTTAACCCATTTGACCGTTGAAAAGTCAAATTTTGAAGTTGAATCTGACCAGCCACATGTCGATCCATGATTGATGTTAAGTCCATGTGGATTTATCCACAAACACAGTATAATAAGAGGCTATGGATGAGTTACCTTGTGTGTGGTTGGCAATTGCGCAACGAATCTCAAAAATCCTAGGGGCATTCTTTTGAGAGAAACGCTCGCGAAGATCCTCCCAAACTTCACGTGCTATAGCAGTGTAGATAACGTTGTTGGATATCTCAGGAGAGATAGCATTAACTATCCAGGACAAGACCATGCTATTACACCTGGTCCATTGGTGAAAATTGGTTGAAGTTTCTTTGGGTTGTGCGATAGTTTCGTCAATGAACCCGAGTTTGTTTTTGGAGTCAAGAGCCATTCTCATGACACGAGACCATGTAGGATAATTGTCACCAAGAAGTGGCTGTGTAACAAGTACCACTCCTGGGTTGTCAGAATGATGAAGATAAAGGGGAGAAGAGGTCACATATTCTGTTGATGGCGACATCTCCTCATTAATTGGTTTCTTCCCATCAGATTTGGGAAGAATGATCTCGGAATCAGACATGGACATGGTTGGAAACGTGGGAAAGGCAAGGGAGTTTAATGGATTAGTGTAGGCTCTAATTCCATGTAAAAATATTATCATATATGTGTGTCTGTACAATACAGAAGGATACAACTTTATAAGAGAACAAAACTGCTATCTAAGGTAAGTAATTTAGATCCTAAGTTACAGTACGTACTTGATTGATACAGAGATCCTAAATTACAGATGCACAAGCCTAAATCAAAGATGTTGACTATAAACAGGTAAAGAACCATATTTACTGCATATTAATTCTTTCAATATCTTCAATAAAAGCCCTCTAATTATCGCTTTACCAACCAGGTGTGAACAATAAGATCTACCCATAAACATAATTGAGTTTCCTACAAGGATTTTATTTAGTGTCTGGACACCTATAACATACGAGTATGTCTAATGGTTCATGAAAAAGGCCAAATTATGATTTTGATATATGTAGTTTAAGCTTAGTTACACAAAAGTATTTGCGTTTGCTACGAGGGCCTGTAGTTCTAGTGGTTGACCCATACACCAAGGTTAGAGTTCGAATATTTTCCTTTGGCCTCCATTGTAAAAAATAAAAAAATTTGCACTTGAGGAGGTTTGACTTTTTAGGTTGAAACACTTGATGAAATTAATCAATTGAAACAAGGGATTAGTAAACTACAATATCAAAATTAAGATTAAAACCACAGGTATCTAGGCCCAAACTACAGGTACCAAAACCATAATTTATCCATGAAAAAATTAATCTTTCCAAGAGTTAAAATTGTGTACTACATAATTTTTCTACTATAAGAGCACAACACTTTGCTGATAGGGTTTCACCAAATTTTGCGACTAAATGATATGACAAATAGGGTTTCATTTATTCACTTTTGAGTTTACTCTAAATTTTATTTATTTCTAAGATATAAAATATTGACAATTATGTTACTAAAAAGTATTGGGGAAATACTTTCTAAGAAAAAAAAAATAAATCTTATTTATTTCTAAGATATAAAATATAAAATTTGGTGAGCCTAAGCCTCGCATTATTGTTACTAAAAAGTATTGGGGAAATACAAACCATAAAAGCAATAGCTATAGGAGGCTTAACAACAAATGTATTGATTCCTATGAGATGTGAGCAACTAGATTTCTTTTTTATTTAGGGAACGGGTTGGGGGATACGAACTTGAGACATCTTCAACATTGTAAAGAGAAATATCATTAGACTAATAGCTAGTTAGTGAAGTGATCGAGTAACTAATTAACACATGCATACATGAAGATTTTATTTTTTCATCCAAGTAATGGTGATTCAAATATAAAACTTTTTCAACAAAATTAAATTGATAAAAATACTACTAAATGACTAATAGTTGGTTGAGTTGGTTTGAAAGAAGGAAATTGGAGTAGTGTAGAAAAATAAAATCTTGGCAAAGGCGACAACAATTAAATTCAAGTCATCAAGTGGGGTCTAGCCTCGTTTGTCTCACAATATCGAAATGGCTAAAATACAAGTTGTTTGTAATTTTGCTTAGTTAAAGAAAACACGTGGGAAAAAACACCACCGTCTCTCTCTAGGGATGAGATTTTCCCGCGTTGCAATGGCGTTTCTCTGTGAGCTTGTATAGTCAGGAAAGATTGTTGCAATTAAGAAATGGCCACCACAATGGTATAATTAGTTCATTGTTACGTTGCTTAATTTTGATTTAAAATGTTTTTTTTTTTGTTTAGTTTGAATAAGTTAGACTCCTAGTCAAACAGGAGTTGAGTTGGTTCTAAAAAAAACAATAAAAAAAAAAACCAAATCCTTAAAAAAAGTTATGATTGTTGGACAATCACAGTTGGGTTGTAAAAAAAAAAAATCTCCAGGTTTTTTTAAAGTTGATATCTAAAGTGAAATGACATAAACGTTTTGGTACTTAAAATGAAAAACATTGAAATTTAGTACTTAAAGTCAACGGACCTCTGTTTTTTTTTTTCATATTCACAATATTTTTTTTTTTACTTTTCAACATGTATTACATTGATTAAATCTTAATATTATTTTATTCAACATGCCATATAATTACTAAATTAAACAATAATTATATGTGCGATTCTAGTTATCAAACTTTATTTTATATGTTAATGCTTATTTGATTTAGTAGATGACATTCAGTCTTCTTTTGTAGGAAGAGGTCTTGAGTTTAATTCTCATAGACAACAACTGATTAATAAGCACTACAAGAAAAACCTTAATATATATCAGTGATAAACCGATATCTATTTAGGTTTCCAACCGATATATTGAGTGCTGATATCTATTCTCCCATATTACATATCGGTTATACACTGATATCTATACTATATTAGATATCGTATTTGTTTGATAATCTGATATGATATACCACCATCGTTATCAGATATTAATCATTTCTGATATCTTAAAAACTGCATTCCGATATGTAAGATACTTATGATATCATTAGTAATTTTGAAACCGATATAAAAAATGTATTCAATATCGTCTTGGTACTTAAATCAGATATAAAATGAGTATAGCATATCGGTTTTGTAATTAAAATTGGATATAAATGGTGTATCACATATCGGTTTGGTACTTAAAATCTGATATAAAAGGTGTATAACATATCGGTTTTGTAATTAAAATCGGATATAAAAAGTGTATAACATATCAGTTCTGTACTTAAAATCGGATATAAAAGGTGTATAATATATTGGTTTGGTACTTGAAATCTGATATAAAAGTATCCTTTAGATATCGGTTTTTTGTTTTTAAATGATGTTAAAACATCATTTCTTATCGTTGCATTTTTACATAATCTGATATGCAATAGGCTTCTGATATTGATAAAAATTAATTGGTAAATATGCATCCACGCAACAATTACTAAGCTTCTAAAGTAATCCAACTTAAATTCTTCCATTCATATAAATGAATCCAACATCCAAACTCAGTAATAAAGTTAACAAAATAAGATTACAAATCCATATAAAAATATGGATAGCCCTCATCATGTATACCTCAAAATCACTTGCCTATCTCCATAACCTTCACAAAATCCATCTCTAGCTAGCTAGATCCTTATTAAACACATGCCAACATGTACAAAAATAATGAAAGCATGACAGTGCAATTCAGCTAGGCCTAAATTCAGCCTATACAAAAGATTTGAATGTGAACTAGCTAGTATATATCTTCATATCTACAACAAAATGCTCAAAAAGGTACGAAAAACATGCATGTTAGTCTAAATAAAATTCATGGAAACATAATCTCCCCATTCAACCCGGACTTCATCTATTTGTTCATGTGTGTAACTGCTCCTCTTGTTCTTCAGGTGACTCCACTGAAAACAAGAAAGAAAAGTGCATTAATTAATAAGATTGCAGCAAGGATCCCAAAGTATTGAAAAGTGCATTCAGCAAGGATCCCAAAGGGCATTAAAAATAATGGAAATAGAAGAGAAATGCAGACCATCAACCCAAACACTCTTTAATGCACACAGCACCAACCCAAACACACATACACAGAAAAAATTAAAAAGATGCAAAGCCAAAAAACAAAGTCTTAAAAACCAGCAACAAACTAGTATCCTAGCTAGGCCATCCCTTCCTCCTGTAATTCCCTTTTACAAGTTTCCTAAGTTAGAACTGTACAAAGGATAGCAAAATATACCAGTCAACTGCCCCAATAGGAGTAAGTATTCTAACCTGCGACTCATATGCAAGGGTTGTGTTCTCAACATTTCCTTCATGTACCTCATGACATAATATCCACATTCAACACCACCCGGTTGTTTAGGACACTACAAACAAGCAAAGGAAATTATATAGAGTTATACTTAATTAAAGTAGTCCAATGTGTAAGACATAAGAAACTTAAAGACTTAAGTAATACATAGACACTTACATAGAGATGCTTCCAAGTTGGTGATTTCGGACCTTTCCTTCCCGTAACCCCATTAAATTGTCTAATAGCTCTAGTTTAGACAAAATATCAATTTAAGTTATATATCACAATTTAATATACAATCCATATTATGTAAGATGGTACATATTAATATACAATCCATATATATATACTCATGAATGGTTCAGAAATAACTATATTGATATGAAAGAGCAAGATACCTTTATCTAGTTTATCCCACAAATAACAATATAGGAAACACGAGTAATTTGTGCCACTTACACTTTTTTAAACCCATAAGGGCTTTAATTTCCAGCAAAAGAGAACTTATAAATGCACCAATATTCCACATATACTCCTCTGTAAAGCTTACCTGAAAAGAAAGAATAGTGATGAGAATAGATAGGACTCTATTTGTAATATTGTCTAACATTTGTCTCTCTACACGCCCAAAATAGGTATATACATGCACGTGGTCCAATGGTTGTGTAGCACAATATGGATGAAAAATTTGGTTTACTATTTCCAAATGAGGTATTGGTTCACTAGAGGTGCATGCATGATTTGTACTTTTCTCTTCCTTCATATCCGACATACCAATACAGTTGAAGTGGTTAGTTTCATTGGAGAGCTATTAATTAGTCCAAAGGTTCTGTTGTAACATCAATCTAATCTAATATAACATATAATGCGTGAGTTTAGAACAATCTCACTCACCAATGTATGGATAACAACAATTTTTGAGTATCTTATTTACTAAAAGAAATAAGTAAAAAATAGGGTCCATAGAAAAGGTAAATAAGATTTACTTATTGTTCATATATCTCTGGGTGTCCACTAGTGTCCTCTAGCTCATCTGCCACAATAGACTAAATGCAATCAATTAAATGAAAGTATTGTCTGCACCATTTTCTTCTCACTCACCTGAGAAAATTGACAATATAATGATAAAAATTAATTACAAACACTAATGGACCAAATAAATTGTCTCTCCTTCATGGAATTTATTTTCACTAGCGATGAAACTCTCATACCTTTTGTCTTTCTCTGTTTCATAAGCCACCAATAGGCAAACATGATGAAAAATAGTGCTAGCAAACCAGACAGCAGTAGAATAGCAAGCATTCCCCTCCTTCTGAAGAAGCCTCTTGATTTTTCGGTATTCTCAGCTGCAAGTGAGAGTGAAAAAAGAAAATCTGTGGCTACCCAAACTGATGGAGAACATTGCATTGCTCAGCTATAGATTACCTTCTTGTCAAACTACTTGAAACTCCTTCACCCCCAAACTCAAACAACCAAAAAACAAGTTTAATGACTATTCTCATCACTACCCTTATGTCAAATGAGCCAATCAGAATATATACTAATTTTATCTTCATTCTCTTGCAATAATATGCATTAAGATATCATCTTGTTGTAATCATACAGTAATTGCACAAACAACAAGTCTTCCTTTAATGCCCAATCTAGGAGGAAACCAAGAAGTACAAAATTTTCTAATGGCCCACTCAGACAAAAAAAAAAAAAAAAAAAAAAAAAAAAAAAAAAAAAAAAAAAACTTGCATGCTAATAATGAAGTACATATTTCAAAAGCTTCTGTTAGCATTGGATGGACTACTGGTCCTTCTCTCATTACTTGTACTTTTTAACTTATTTTCTATACAATTCTTGTTCTTATCCCAAAAAAAAAAAAAAAAAAGAAAAGAAAACCAGTAAGTTGTAGCCTGTAAAGCTAGAACATACCCTTTCCTCTAAATGAACTTCAAGGCATCAATTAATATACCCTGTGTGATTCTTTATAGCTGATTTCACAGATTTGCACCCATGCCTTGTGGTACTTGGGTTCCCCACCCTGAAAATAAAGTTCAAAATACAAACAAGATACAAAGATAAATTCAAACGGCAGTGTCCCAAAATTTTAAATGCTTTCTTACATCATGGACAAAGACATCAACCTCATATGTTTCTTAACTCACCTGAAGGCGAACCACAGCCAGCTGTGCTCTCTCCTTAAAATCAGGATCACTATCAAATCTCTGTTTTGATACCTTATAAAATGCCTAATAGAATACCACTCAGTTAAAGTCACTATTAAGTAATGATTTATTTTATTTTATTTTCTGAGTCATCTTAAAGCACAAAACAGAATGTGGTAATAACAATAATACAATAAAAGTACAGTATCATAAGACAATGCTTAGTTTTGATAATACAATCATCCACTCATCACAGAATGCCATTAACCACAAAAGAACGGCATAAAAATGTGTCACTTCCTGTCTAATGAAGGCTCTGCCCAACTATCAGTCAATTTAGTCCTTGGCTCACCCCAATGGAATACAACAAAAAAACAAAATTGAGAAGTCGTCTTTGTTCATGGGCATAAAGAGCTTAATATCGTCTTATAGAGCATGAAGCTGATCCAATTAAAAAAAGGACATGATTGAATCACTAATTACTTGTAACCGCTCGGTCATAATGCAAAATGAGGGATGTGGCTAGAAATTTAAATGACAAAAGGATAGTGAGAATCACTTACCTGCAGACCACCAATGGCTGTTTCACAGTCACTAACATCATCCGAGTTTGGGAACTTTTCAAAAAGGAATTCAATCAACATACCAAACTGCAATACACATAGGGCTTCTTCAAGCCAGATATTACTGATGGAAAGAATTAGTGTTTCTCTATAGAATATATTGTACATCAAACAATGAAGAGATAATAAGATCTTTCTAATCGGTTTCCCAAGGTAATCTACATGATGAAATGCCTTAGGAAATCTGTGTCTACCCATATGCAATTTTTTCTATACAAAGCCACTGAACGCATATGCCCAAGTGGATTATGTTAAGGAAGAAACTTAGAATGATATAGGACCAACAAATGGAGGAAGTACTCACCCAAGAAAGTAAATATCTGCTTGTTCATTTGTACAAAATCTGAGACAAAATTGGAGAAATTTAGCATCAAAATCACTAAATCAAAATGTAACTTGGAAACCCTAACAGAGAACATAGAAATCGAAACCCTACATCCTTAATCCCTAAACAGAAACCCAAATTAAAAATTACTTAAATCCTTAAACAGAAACCCAAATTAAAAATTACCGAAATCCCTAAACAGAAACCTAAATTAAAAATTACCTTAGATTGGCGATGGGTGACTAGGTGAGAGTCGGGACAGACGATGGGTTATAAATAGAGAGGATGGTGGTGAGACAGAGAGATGGAGGCCACGATGAGATAGAGAGAGGATGGTGGTGAGACGGAGGGAGGGAGACGACGGCGATGGCGATAGCAATGGCGACGGCGACTACGTGAGACAGAGAGATGGATGAGACGAGAGAGGATGTGGCGAGAGAGAGAGAGCTATGGCGACGGAGACGGGGAGAGATCTGGCGGCGACGGCGATGGGGAGAGATCTGGCGACGATGGCGAGAGAGAGAGAGAGCTAGAGGCTGAGGGTCGAGGGAGGCGTGCGATGCAAGTGTGAGGGAATGTGTGTGTTTGATCGAGAGGCCAGCGAGGGATATGGTGACTTGGGTTAGAAAACTCAGCCAAAATTTTTAAGTTGGGGGAAACGTGATTTTAAGGTGAAATATAGTTATCAGTTATGATTTTTACATATCAGTTTTATTTATTTGTTAATCAAAAATGTAAAATTAAGATATCGAAAAAAAAAAATGGTGATATGTTAATGAATTAAGACATCGTTTAAAAAATTAACTGATATCTAAAAATTTATAATATCGGTTTATATAAAAACTGATATTAAAATAGTGATATGTATTAAGGTTTTTCTTGTAGTGAAGAAAAATCATTTTAATATATTAGACACTCAATTAACATTTATGGATGAGATGAAAGAAGATCGCCACAAAATGTACCAAAATAGCATTGCGCTAATAATTTGTTGTTATATTTTATAATATCAGTCAATACATTAATTAATTTTAATATATTTAACTTCTTCCTCATCTTCTTTCTTACTCACGACAATATATAACATAATAATACTAAATGGACTGTAATTGAATAACGGCCATTTCAAAACTGTAACAAAAAGAAGCTAATTCGACCACAATTAATTGGTACTACAAATTTGTATTTAAACATGATTCAGGTACCACTCAATTAACTAAAACTTTGACAAAAATTTGGGTTCACTTAAAAAACTACATAAAAGCTAGTGCTTTTATAACAAAAATACACTTGTAATTATATTTGTCAAACAATACCAAAAATGCTTTTATTAATTTGAAAAAACTTTTAACAGTTCTAAAAGCAGTGTCAAATAAGCCATATGATTGTAATCATAATAAGTACGTCCATTACAATTGGAAAGAAAAAAAAGTCATTTTCTAAAGTGATAGGGGTTTAGGTCATCAGGTGTCCACAACATCCCCTGAAGGGGAAGGGCTATGGCAACCACAACATCCCCTGATGACCTAAACCTGTTAGTATTTCCATAAAAAAGAAGCACATCATTGCACGTGACTTTTTTTTAAGGGTTATTTTGGTTCGTTTGTGTCCCACGACATGTCAAAATGGCTTAGACCTTTGTTTATTCAGATTTTTAAGGGTTACTTTTGCATTACCTGAACTCAAAAATCCGAATAAACAAAGCCCTAACCTTTTGGCATGTTGTGGCCTTTCTTTTTCTTTTTTTCGGTGCTCAGCATGTTGTGGCCTTTCAACATTGTATCAAAACAGACAATTCGATCATGCATGTATTGAACTCAATTTTATTGAGTGTGCTCATGCCACCCAACATCACACTGCACTACAAGAAATGTGAGTAAAGCACACCCCTCATTGGTGGCACAAAATGGGGTGGCAATTGGGAAATTTAGTCCCTATTGCCCAAGTGCCATCAATTTTTGTTAAAATCAAGGCACTTCAGTCCCTATTTCCTAATTGTCACCTCATTCTATGCCACCAATGAAGGTGGGCTTTGGTCACATTTTTTGTAGTGCTGGAACTATAAACCCACAAGTACACCCACCTATTTGGAGTTGCACAAATTGTTATTTTGTATTTTATCTTGTGCATGTGATTGGCATTGTAATATGTGAGACTGTGAAAGCATGTGACAATTAATTTACTTCTGTTATATTTTTTATTTTGTGGTTGTTGACATCATGATGTGATGAACAATTTTTTTTTAAATTTATTTCCAAAGCATTTTATTGAAGAAAATCAAGAAAGGCAAACCAAGACAGCCCATATTACGTTCATTTACAATTGTAATATGTTTAATTTTACCTATCCTAGTTTTGAATAAGTTAGTAGTGTTTGCTATGATAAATGCTAGAAAGAGGTGGAGTTAGTTGTTTGGATAAGAGTTAATTAGTAGGTGGGGTGAACCTTATTAACGTGAGTTAGTAGGTTAGTGGTTCGTATTTTGTTGGTTAGTTATTGCTTTGTTGCTATTAGTTGCTTGTTTTTCTGTATTACCTGTTGTAAACTCACCTATATTAAGGTAGAGTTATTCATGAGTAAAGGCATCAAATTATTAAATTCTCAATTGAGGCATAAAAGTCTTAGAGGTCAAAGGCTCCTCTGTTAGCCTTATTGTTTCTTGAGGTCACGGATTCTCCATAAACCCCTAAATTACAAATTTTCATTGTTCTTCCTAGTTTCCCTCTTAGTCCATATCAGCCCACCCCCTCCCCAAGTGATAATACACCCATAATGAACTACAAACGAGGCCTTAAGTAGTAAGTATTCATCTGTAAATGAACAGAAGAATATCTCGCATCTTGGACAATTGTAATCTACGAGAGATAGCTAATATCTCAGCATGTCGGGGCGACGAGATGTCTTGAAGGGGAAGGGCTATGGCAACCACAACATCCCCTTACTGTCTCGAAGCACAATACCAGCACGCCGTACGCCCGTCGCAGATAGCAATTGCAAACATTGGTGTTTTGGTTCGTAGGATGAAATCAAATTTCTTACAAAGCTAGTAAACCTGAAAATACATACAAAAGTTTGATTGATCAATTTTCAAATGTTACATGAAATCTCTTATATCTCTTGCTCTGGAGGCACTTGCCAATTGCTCTGAATCTTCTCAACTCCATTCCTTTGCCAATAGGCATGGTCACATATTCACATCGATCATTTCTTTCCCTTAAAAACTTGATCAAAAAATGGACCTCCAATCTCTCTTTTAGAGTGATATTCAAGATTGTTCACTACCACTACACACCTATTTGGATTAAGATTCATATTCTTCAACAGTTCAAACGGCCCTTCAAATTTGCAGTCAATAACCGCAAAGTCAATGTTCTTGAACCACTTCACCGGCCAGTACTAGACAAGGATCAATGCCATAAACATATTCAATAACATAATCAAGACCATCTTCAACAAATAGGGTTTTGCTAATTTTCTGCACATCATGATTGTTAATGCAAACAATTAGCTTGCCTCCAGTCTGCTTAGCAGCCACAGCCAGTGAAACAGTCAGTGGGGTTATACCTTCAGATGTGATTTGCAGCATTCTTCTACTTGTTGGGCGTGCTTTCCAGCCCATGCCCTTTGGGATTCCAATTAATGCATGTCTTGCATTAATTGATGAAAGAAGGATACAAAGTGGGCTATTCCCTTGGTGGAGTGTGTGTAATGATCAATATTACTCTGTCAGTATATTGGGCTATTAACAAGGCTTTTAGCCTTCCATTTGCTTCCTTATTTGCTTGGCGGTGGAGTTGGTTTTAATGCTGTTTCTAGAGCCTTACACCTGTAATTATAAAGAGGTAAAGTAATCTCTTTGGATAAGTATTCAGTTAAGATATAGTATACCACTCATACAGTAAGAGTGAAAGATTGAGAAAGAGAGAGTGTAAGAGAAGACAAAAGAGAGAGTGTTCTTTGTGTCTTTACTTCAAGACGTGTGTGGCTTGGAGATTTAGGGGTTCCTCTTGTACTCTCTAATTGTTGTACCCATTATTTATAGTGGAGATATTTGTTACTGCTGCCCTGTGGACGTAGGCACGTACATTGCCGAACCACACTAAATCTTTGGTGTCTCTATTTTCTTGTTTATTTCCTTGATTGGTTTGTGTTTGTGATTTCCATTCTGTACTAACCAATCCTAACAAGTGGTATCAGAGCTTTGGTTTTTTAGAATATATGGAAGAGTCCAACACCATGTTCAAACTTAATCAATTAGACTGGGTGATGTGGAAGACAAGAATGGAAGACATCCTAATCTGCAAGGATTTGCACGAGCCAATTGAAGGGGTTGCAACAAAGCCAGAAATATATGTCTGATGCCGATTGGAAGAAGTTGAACAAGAAAGCAATTGCCACCATTAGACAATGGGTGGATCATAGTCTGTTTCACCATGTTTCCAAGGAGACTGATGCTAAGACGATGTAGTTAAAGTTAGAGTCTTTGTTTGAGAAAAAGACTGCAGCCAAGAAAGCATTCTTGATCAAGGAACTTGTGAACATGAAGTACAACGATGGTGTTAGTGTAGCCGTACACTTAAACAACTTTCAGAATGTGCTCAATCAGTTGTCCACTATAGGCATGAATATTGAGAATGAGCTACAAGTGCTACTGCTACTTGGATCCTTGCCAGATAGTTGGGAGACCTTTGTGGTGATTGTAAGTAACTCTGCCTCTAATGGTGTTCTATCTATGGATAATGTTAAAGATAACATGTTTAATGAAGAGACAAGGAAAAAGACCTCAAGTACAGACAATGGTCAAGTCTTTGTCATGGAGAATAGAGAGAGGAGCAAGAGTAGAGAATCATGGGGTCGTGGCAAAAGCTCACACAGATCCAAGTCAAGGTTTAAAGGTGCTTGCCACCATTGTGGCAAAGAAGGCCATATAAAGAAGAATTGCCGAGTGTGGAAAAGAGAGCAAAATGAAGGGAACAATGGCAACAACTAGAAGAAAGAAGATACCAACAACACTACTGCTGCCTTGACCAATGATGAAGCTGAAATCCTTTCTTTTGGAGAAGAATGCTTGCATATGGGTGACCAAGGAGTTGAGTGGATCGTTGATACTGGTGCATCCTACCATGCTACTTCTCACCTGGAGTTTTTTACCAACTATAAGAAAGGTGACTTTGGTATAGTAAAGATGGGCAACACCAGTCATTCCAAAATTTTGGGAATTGGTGATATTTGCTTCCAGACCGATCTTGGCTCACAGTTGATGCTAAAGGATGTGAGACACATTGCTGATTTACGTCTCAACTTGATGTCTGGAATAGCTCTTGATCGCCAAGGCTTTGAGAATTTTTTTTGCAAATGGCAAGTGGAAGCTCACAAAGTGGTCGTTGGTGGTTGCTAAGAGGCAAGGCTTGTTGCTCCCTATACAAAACACATGGCAAGATAATCAAGAATGAGTTGAATGCAGTGGATGATCTTTCTCCAGATATATGGCACAAGAGATTAGGCCACATAAGTGAGAAAGGTCTGCATGTTTTGGCAAAGAAGTCATTCATTCCTTCTGCCAAAGGTATGCCACTGAACTCTTGTGATTATTGTCTATATGGAAAACAACATAAATTAAGTTTTTCTAAATCCTCCACAAAGAAAGAAAATTTGCTTGATCTTGTGCATTTTGATATGTGTGGTCCGATGGAGGTGGAATCAATGGGTGGTAACAAATATTTTGTTTCTTATATTGATGATTCCTCACGCAAAGTTTGGGTGTATTTGTTGAAGTCAAAAGATCAGGTATTTCGGACGTTTCAACAGTTTCATACCATGGTGGAGAGAGAGACAGGGAGATCTGTTAAATGTCTTCGTAGTGACAATGGCGGAAAGTACACTTCTCATCAATTCAGAGATTATTGTTTGAAGCATGGCATAAGGCATGAAAAGACTGTTCCTGGCACTCCACAACTCAATGGTGTGGCTGAGAGGTATAACCGCACTATTATGGAGAGAGTCAAATGCATGTTAAGGACTGCTAAGTTACCCAAACACTTTTGGGCTGAAGCTGTGAGGACCGCCTACTATCTTATCAATAGATCTCCATCAGCACCTTTGGGTCTTGAAGTTCCAGAGAAAGCTTGGACAAGGAAATATGTTTCCTACTCTCATCTAAAGGTGTTTGGTTGCAAGGCGTTTGCACCTGTACCCAAAGAACAGAGAACAAAGTTAGATGATAAGTCAACTCCATGCATCTTCCTTGGCTATGGAAATGAAGAATTTGGCTATCGGCTGTGGGACCCAAAGCAGAAGAAATTCATAAGGAGCAGAGATGTAATTTTCCATGAAGATGAGATATTTGACAATGATGGACAACCAAGAAGCCCAATCAAAAGCGTTGTTGACTTGACCCCAGATGCATCACAACATGCTACTACGAATGTAGAAGAACAAGATGATGAAGCTGAAGAGGTAACTGAAGAGAGTGATGATGAGATGCCTCCAGAAATTACCAATCAAGGGGAGCAAAATCAGGAGGAGCTTGATCAGGGGGAGCTGCCAACTCAACATGAAAGTCCAAGACCTGAACCTAGAAGATCCACTATAGAGCGTAAAACATCTTCCAAGTATCCTCATCAGAATATATTTTGCTGACTAGTGATGGAGAGCCTGAGAACTTTGAAGAAGCCAAGTCTCTTAAAGACGGTGATAAATGGATGAAGGCCATGGAGTCAGAGAAGGATTCTCTATTAAAGAATGGTACTTATGAGTTAGTGGAGCGTACAAAAGACAGAAAAGCACTCAAGAATAAGTGGGTGTACAAGCTGAAGATAGATGACAATGAGGAGTTAACAAAGTACAAGGCTCGCTTAGTGGTCAAAGGTTTTGGGCAGAAGAAAGGCATAGACTTTGATGAGATTTTTTCACCAGTTGTGAAAATGACCTCTATCCGTGTTATATTGGGTATGGCAGCAAGTATGGATCTTGAGTTGGAGCAGTTAGATGTGAAAACTGCATTTTTGCATGGTGACTTAAAGGAAGAGATTTTCATGGAACAACCAGAGGGTTTTAAAATCAAAGGGAAAGAGCACATGGTTTGCAAGCTGAAAAAGAGCTTATACGGCTTGAAGTAAGCACCAAGGCAATGGAACAAGAAGTTCGACTCATTCATGGTGAGTCATGGATATAAGAGGACTAATGCCGATTCATGTGTTTACATTCGGCACTTCCCTGGTGGTAATTTTATTATTTTGTTGCTCTATGTTGATGATATGTTGATTGTCGGTCAAGATGCCACCATGATTCGCAGGTTGAAAGAAGATTTATTCAAGTCCTTTGACATGAAGGACTTAGGGCCAGCTAAGCAGATTTTGGGCATGCAGATTGTTCGTGATAGAAAAGCTAAGAAGCTATGGTTGTCACAAGAAAGTTACGTTGAACGAGTGCTTGAAAGGTTCAACATGAAAAGAGCTAAGTCTGTAAGCTCTCCTCTGGCTAGTCATTTCAAGCTCAGCAAAAAGTCATGCCCAAAGATAGAAGAAGAAAAGGAGAAAATGGCCTTTACACCGTATTCTTCAGCAGTGGGATCGAAGTCTTATATATGCAATGGTGTGCACAAGACCGAATATAGCTCATGCAGTTGGTATGGTGAGAAGATTTCTCTCTAATCCAGGAAAAGGGCATTGGGAAGCAGTTAAATGGATCTCAGATATTTGAAAGGCACTTCTAAAGTGTGTTTGTGCTTTGGTGGTTCTAAACCAATCTTGGAGGGATTTACAGATGCTAATATGGCAGGTGATCTCGATGGTAGAAAGTCCACTTCTGCGTACTTGTTTACTTTTGTAGGGGGAGCTGTGTCATGGCAATCTAAATTACAAAAGTGTGTAGCTCTTTCCACAACAGAAGCAGAGTATATTGCTGCTACTGAGGCTAGTAAAGAGATGTTGTGGTTAAAGAGGTTCCTACAAGAACTGGGGTTGAAGCAAGATGACTATGTGATTCATTGTGATAGTTAAAGTGCTCTTGATTTGAGCAAGAATGCCACATTTCATCCTCGCACCAAACACATTGAGATTTGCTACCACTGGATAAGAGAAGCAATTGAGAACAAGTTGTTACAATTAAAGAAGATCCACATTGATAAGAATCCATTCGACATGCTCACAAAAGTTGTACCTAAACACAAGCAAGAGTTTTGCATCAAGATTGTTGGGATGAGCTCCAATTAATTCGAAGTCATGATTGGTTTTTCCTCCCTCATGGTCTGGAGGGGGAGATTGTTGGGCGTGCTTTCCAGCCCATGCCCTTTGGGATTCCAATTAATGCATGTCTTGCATTAATTGATGAAAGAAGGATACAACGTGGGTTATTCCCTTGGTGGAGTGTGTGTAATGATCAATATCACTCTGTCAGTATATTGGGCTATTAACAAGGCTTTTAGCCTTCCATTTGCTTCCTTATTTGCATGGCGGTGGAGTTGGTTTTAATGTTCTGTTTCTTGAGCCTTACACCTGTAATTATAAAGAGGTAAAGTCATCTCTTTGGATAAGTATTCAGTTAAGATATAGTATACCACTCATACAATAAGAGTAAAAGATTGAGAAAGAGAGAGTGTAGAGAAGACAAAAGAGAGAGTGTTCTTTGTGTCTTTACTTGAAGACGTGTGTAGCTTGGAGATTTAGGGGTTCCTCTTGTACTCTCTAATTGTTGTACCCATTATTTATAGTGGAGATATTTTTACTGCTGCCCTGTGGACGTAGGCATATTGCCGAACCACACTAAATCTTTGGTGTCTCTATTTTCTTGTTTATTTCCTTGATTGGTTTCTGTTTGTGATTTCCATTATGTACTAACCAATCCTAACACTTCTTGCTCCTTTTCCAGCTGCCAAAGCTGATATGAATTCCATGCATTTTGGTTCTATGATTCTACTACTTTGTGCTACTTCCATGGCTAATGTCTTGATCATTGTGAACCTTACACTGAATTGAAGAAAATAACAGGATGAGATATCAACTAGCGATATTGCATGTGAATTACACCCAAATTACTCAATCGATTAATTAACGAAACCAAGGAGAAATTAAAAACTTAATTGGATATCAATATTATCTAACTAGATATCTAGCATGTTATTATTAGACTATCAATCTGAACTACACATTTAAACAAGTAAAATTCTACTTAATTAATGATATGATCCACATTAGCAATCTCACGAGGTAAGATAGACAAAAGAAAATTTCCCACAATAATGTAGTAGAAATTACCAGCTGAAGAGTGTGTAAGTAGGCTTCCATTGCAAACGAATTGCTGCTAATAGGAAGAAACTGTTTGAACTTGTAAGGTCAACTTCAAATGGGTTGAAGGAGATCAATCTAATGGAGGATTTGAGAGAACAGAGTTGATGGGTGGTTTTATATTTATAGCATTTGAAAAAAGTTATTAGTCAATGACTTTATTGATTGTGTTTGTGGATAAACCCACACCAATCCAACAGCCAACCAGGGCCGGACACGTGGCTGGTCAGACCTGACTTCAATGTTTGACTTCCCAGTGGTCAGACTTTGACCTCCACATCATCACTGCTCAGCACTTCCTCCGCCAGCTCAGGTCGGATCTCCATGCCGAGTCCTCCATGCTCGGTCCAAGCCGAACCGATGATCTTCCAAGGGATTGAGTGTTCATCTTTCCATGGTCATCCCGGTTCGGCTCGGCTCGGCACAGATATAATCTCCTTTCGAGTTCTGGCGTCGACCAGTCAAGGCTCGGAGGGACCCCAATCTACTGGACCGGCTCGATCTGGAATCCCATGCCCGATCCGATCACATATGGACTTAATGTATACGCATAAAAACATGTGTTCGGTTCGGCTCGGCATCCCGACGCCACTCCGAGGAAGATCACGTTGAGACGAAACCGCCACACTTAAATGCACCTGACACAAATCCTCTGACAGATGGAATATCCAGCCTGCATCCATGACTATTGGGGTAGTTTGTCTGAACCTTCCAACCTTGCATTTAATGGAGCATTCAATGCAGCATTGAATACTGAGGAGGTGAGTAGCTGTGCATGCAACTGGTTCTGACCAAGCGCGTGGGTCTCTGGCAACCATTCATTCATATGCAGGTAACTTACTCATCAAGTCTTCCTTTGCCTATATAAGGCACCATATATGCACAAATGGGGGGATCAATCCATAAATCTAGCTATCAACTCCTCACCAGACAAACACTTACCAAAATTTCCACTCACCCAAGAGCATACTCAACTTGCTGAGAATAAACCCAGAACATTTGCCTTGTTCTTCCTATTCTCCCAAGTTTATCCTTTGTTCTTCCTCACCTATCATCAAACACCATCACTGACTTCATCATCGGAGCGTGTTTGGCTGGTACCACACCGGTCCATCTCTTTTGATCTTGTTTTCCCTTACAGGAAGATCTCACGTCATCATCCAGCAGGACTTCGGATCAGCCAGGTCATTACCTCTAAGTTGTTGCATCTCTCTTACGGAAATTTGCATCAACAGATTGGCGCCGTCTGTGGGAAGATCATCTTCAGCCGTTGTGTTCATCACCACAAGTGCTAAGTTCTTCCTCCAAACAAGTTATCATGGCTACCATCTTCCGTGACAGCAGTTCTTCTTCAGGAGTGTCTCAGAATGATGAACAACATCAGCCTGAGACACCTGAGAAGACGAGGGGAGCACAACTCCCCAGAACGCCAAAGTCCAAAGGTCCCTCAAAAATCAGGGCTGCTCACAAACTCCTTAAGGAGAGCCAACGACATCTGGCCGCTGAGAATGCGCTCCTCAAGCAGAATAATGAGCTGCTCGCAAAACAGGCCGAACTGGCCGAGGAACTTGCGCGTCATCGTGCTCAGCTTGAGAACAGCGACAGATCGGGTTTCCGATCGCGCCGAACTGAGCCGGAGGTTTCTTCACCATCTCCTTCTCGGCAGAGCACCCCGGCCGACGTGGACGATCGATCGGCTCGGCAAAACATGGATTGTACATTTCCAGGCTTCGAGGACATGCCCCCGGCCGAACAGGTCGAGTTCTTGAAAGCTCACCGCCTCCTCCAGCAGAAGCAAACGGCTTTTAGGAGACATTCCCCTGAGGGCCTGGGGGGAAACCGTGCCGATCCGAAAACAAGTCAGCGACCCCCGACCCGATCCAGGTTGGGGGCCATCAGTCCAATCGATTCGGCCGAACCCAGGGTCCCAATCAGGGATAGACTCGGCCCTACCACCAGCCAAGATCCTCCCCCATCAGGAGCTCATTCGGGGAGGCGATCTGTGAGTGACCGGCTGGGATCTACCATGGTCATGTCCGATCGACGACCGGTAGACGAGAGGATCACTCGTCAGCCGGTGAGTGAGAGACTCGGTAACCGGACCGAGCGCTCGGGGGAAACTGCGGACGAGCCGACCCCACCCAATGTGGAAAATCTTGTCCGGACTTTGGTCCAAAGCCAAATCCGGAGTGTCCACGATCGGCTTGGCCAGGTCGAAATCTCCAGGGGGTATACCGGTAGAGCCGACCACGGGAAAGAGCTTCCCCTCCCGTACACCAGCAGAATCATGGATGCTGAAGTCTCCCGGGATACAAAACCCCCCATGATGGATCAGTACGACGGGACCAAAGATCTCTACGACCATCTTGACAGCTTCAGATACGCCATGGAGGCCCGCCAGGCATCTGAAGCCACGAAGTGCAGAATCTTCCCTTCAACCTTAAAGGGCTCGGCTCGGGGATGGTTCCGAACTCTCCAGCCGAACTCCATCGACTCCTTCTCCGATCTCCGGAGAGCCTTCCTGACGAGATATCGGGTTGTATCCGAACGACTCTACAACTTGAACGATATGTCGCTCATCAAACAGCAGGAAGGGGAGAGCCTCAAGACCTATCTGATCCGCTTCAACATCGAATACACGAAGTGTGATGATTGCGACGACAGATCGGCTAAGAACGCTCTCATGCAAGGTCTGCTCGCCGGGGGACTCCGCTCCCATCTGATGAGGAACCCTCCATCCACCTACGATGAGCTCTCTGCTGAAGCCACGAAACGGAAGAGGAGTGGGATGCTCAGGTGGAGGCTCTGAATTCCAAGCCGACCCCGGCCAAACGGAAGGAGGGAGAGGTCGCGAGCCCTAAGCCTCAGGCCCAAACCAAGAAGTCTCGAGTTGAGGAGCCACGCCAACTTCTGGGCAAGGGGCCCAAGTTCGTCCAGTACACAGAGTACACTCCCCTCAACACCGGTCTGGAGACGATCTTCTCCAAAATCAAGGACCAACTCCCAGCTGCAAGGAGATCAAGGGACCACCCCCAGACAAGATCAGGGAGGGCGTCTTCTGCAAGTACCACTCCAACCACGGCCACGTCACGGGTGATTGCTACGCTCTCCGCGACGGGATTGAGACTCTTGCCCGGGCGGGTAAGATCAATCAATTCATGGCCGGCGGGCCTAGGATACCTAAGGCCGCGCTGAAGAAGCCCACCAACACCATCGACGTCCGGGATGCTGCCATCGGATCGATCGGCGGGGGGCCAACCTTTGTGGGAAACTCAAACCGATCCCAGAAGGAGTATGTCAGAGAGGCGGCTCAAGTTCACGAGTCCCTGTCGATCCAAGCGGGTCAGCCCAGCACTTCCAAAAGACAACGGAAAGACTGGGCACCGGTCACCTTTGAGCCGAACGAGGCGAATGAGATCATCTTCCCCCACTATGATCTGGTCGTCATAGTGGCTGAGGTGGCCGGGACAACCATCGCGCGCTCCTTCGTCGATGGAGAGAGCTCAGTCAACATCCTCTACCACTCTGCGTTCGCACAGATGGACATCGGCGAGGATAAGCTAGAGACTGACACTCCCGCCTTGGTCGGGTTCGGGGGAGAAGTGGTTCAGCCCCTCGGACACATCTACCTTCCCCTTTCGCTCGGGAAAGGACCGATCAAAAAGACTTGCATGACGTACTTCATCGTCGTCAAGCGGCAGTCAGCCTACAACATCATCCTGAGCAGACCAGCTCTGGTCGACCTTGACTGTATCGTCCACTACGCCAACCTCCTTATCAAATGTCCGGTGGGCGACGATTGCATTGTCATTCAGGGAGATCAGTGCTCAGCTCGGTCTTGCTACGCCACTTCAATCAAGCAGAAGGGTCAGCTGCCGAACTCACAGGAACTTGACTCCATCGCCGATTCGGGCAGGTGGCTGAGGGCGAAAACTTTCGACTTCACTTCCGAGCCGAACCCAGACTCTCGGCCCCTTCCCGCCGAGGCCTGGGAGGAAGTGCCTATCTCGGCCGATACACCGGATCGGCTCGTCCGAGTGGGGACTCAGATCAGTCCCGAACAGCGTTCTGCCATAATCGACTTCCTTCGTGCCAATGCGGAAGTGTTCGCCTGGTCTTACGATGACATGCCAGGCATATCGTCTGACGTGATCACCCACAGGCTGAACATCGACCCGGGATGCAAACCGGTCCGTCAGAGGAGAAGGTCATATGATCCGGTTCGATACGCCGCCATGGCTGAAGAGGTAACCAAGTTGCAAAACAACGGGTTCATCCGGGAGGTCAACTATCCCGACTGGCTTGCCAACGTGGTCATGGTGAAAAAGAACAATGGAAAATGGAGGATGTGCGTAGACTTCGCCGATCTGAACAAGGCTTGTCCCAAGGACAGCTTTCCCTTGCCCAGAATAGATCAGCTCGTCGATGCAACAGCAGGACATCAGCTCCTCAGCTTCATGGACGCCTATTCTGGGTATAATCAGATCTTCATGCACAAATCCGACCAGGAAGGCACATCTTTCAAAACAGATCGCGGCATGTACTGCTACAAGGTCATGCCCTTCGGTCTCAAAAATGCCGGAGCCACCTACCAAAGGCTGGTCAACCACATGTTCAGATCTTTCATAGGCAAATCCGTAGAGGTTTACGTGGATGACATGCTGGTTAAAAGCATAAAGGCGGACGATCACGTCAAGGACCTCTCAGACATGTTCGGAGTCCTAAAAGAATATCAGATGCGGCTGAACCCAGCCAAGTGTGTCTTTGGAGTTCGGTCAGGCAAGTTCCTTGGCTATCTGGTCAGCCAACGGGGGATCGAGGCCAATCCGGAGAAGATCCAGGCTTTGATCAACATGAAGTCCCCGAGAACACGCAAGGAAATCCAGAGTCTGACTGGAAGAGTCGCCGCCCTGAACCGGTTCATCTCGAAGTCCACTGACCGGTGTCTCCCATTCTTCAAAGCTTTAAGGGGAGCAGGGAAGGGCATAGAATGGACCCCCCAATGCGAGCAGGCCTTTCAAGATCTGAAAAAGCACATGGGGAAACCTCCCATCTTATCCAAACCAGAGGAAGGTGAAGAACTTTTTCTTTACCTCTCTGTTTCTGACTCGGCTCTCAGCTCAGTTCTGGTGAGAGAGGTCGGCGGTGTACAACACCCGGTCTTCTATACGAGCCGAGCCCTCGCCGATACCGAGACCAGGTATCAAAAATTCGAGAAGATGGCTCTCGCTCTGGTCACCTCGGCTCGGAAATTAAGGCCCTACTTCCAGGCCCACTCGATCACTGTCTTGACCGATCAGCCGCTCAGGCAAATCCTGGCCAAACCCGAGACTTCGGGTCGGCTCATCAAGTGGTCAATCGAGCTTGGCGAGTTTGACATCACCTACTGTCCCAGGACGGCCATCAAAGGTCAGGCCATGTCAGACTTCATCTGTGAGTCGACGCAACGGAAGATCCACCATGCGCCGACGCAACACCAACCGCATCTGATCCGAACACCAACGGCGATCGCGGCCAGGCTGATCTTCTCACCTGGACCCTCTACGTGGACGGATCTTCCAACGCCATGGGCAGCGGAGCCGGGCTTGTTTTGATCTCCCCAGAACAAGTTATGATGGAGTATGCTCTTCGCTTCAGATTTCAAGCATCCAACAATGAAGCAGAGTCTGAGGCACTCATCGCCGGACTCAGACTGGCAAAAGAGCTCGGCGCGACCAAACTGAACATCTTCAGCGACTCCCAACTCATCGTCAACCAGATATTGGGAGAGTATGAGACTCGAGAACCTAGCATGACTGCCTACCTCGAGAAGACTCGTTTGCTGCTCGGGAACTTCCACAAGTACAGAATATCCCAAATCCCGAGGGCAGAGAACTGCAGAGCCGACGCCTTGGCACGCCTGGCTTCGGCCACAGACACCGGATCCGCTAGGCACGTTCCAGTTGAAATCCTGCACAGACCGAGGCCGAGCCGAACTGGATGACGCCGATCATCAGCTACTTGGTCTCCGGGATCCTCCCCCCAGAGAGGGACAAGGCACGTCTCATCAAGACGAGGTCGGCTCGGTTCAGCATGACCGACGGTCAGCTCTACAAAAGAAGTTTCTCCCTACCCTACTTGCGGTGTGTCACCCCCCAAGAAGGTCAGGATGTGTTGAGAGAAATCCACGAGGGGATATGCGGAAACCACTCTGGAGGAAGAGCCCTCGCCTACAAGACGATCCGGCAGGGCTACTTCTGGCCGACGCTGAACAAAGACGCAGATCATCTCTCTCGCGCTTGTATCAAATGCCAGCAATTTGCCGCGGTCCCCCATCAACCTCCCCAGTTGCTGACCTCTATATCCAGTCCCTGGCCATTCGCGCAGTGGGGACTTGATCTGATCGGCCCTATGCCAAAGGCGAAAGGGTAAGTCACCATGGCCGTAGTAGCAGTCGACTACTTCACCAAGTGGGCCGAAGCCGAGCATCTAGCCGCTACCACAGCCGAACGGATGGAACCTTCGTCTGGAAGAACATTATATGCCGGTTCGGCATGCCGCACACCATCATTGCGGACAATGGCAAACAGTTCGACTGCAAGAAATTCAGGAGTTTTTGTTCACGTCTGAACATCAACTCGCGCTTCACCGCTCCTTACCATCCGCAGTCGAACGGACAGGTCGAGGCCATCAACAAGATCATCAAGAAGACCCTCAAGACTAAGCTTGATAATGCTAAGGGGAATTGGCCTGAACTCTTGCCAGAGGTGCTTTGGTCTTACCGAACTTCCTATCGCAACTCCACGAAGGAAACACCTTATGCATTGGCATTCGGAACTGACGCTGTCGTCCCGGTCGAAATGGGGACTCCTTCATTCCGGACCGGTACATACAATCCAGAGACCAATGACATCGGACTTCGGCTCGGCCTGGACATGATCGAAGAGAGGCGAACTGACGCCAATCTCTGCCGAGCCGCTTACCAACAGAGGGTAGCCAAATACTACAATCAAAGGGTCAGGCCTAGGAGCTTCGGATTGGGCAGTCTCGTCATGAAAAAGAATCCCCTTGCCGTCAAGGAGAGCTCATTCAATCCGAACTGGACCGGACCATACAGAATCACGGGCATAGTCAAGCCTGGCACTTACAACTTGGCCACTTTGGCCGGGAAGCCTCTCAAGCATAGCTGGAACGCTGAACACTTGAAGACTTATTATCAGTAAAAATGTAGTTAGGATCGGGGACTGTCCGACCTAACACTCATTCCAATCAATGAAAGGATGAACACATTTTGACTCATCTTCTTCTTATTTTTCGAAGCAAACACTGGGGACTCTACTCCTGTACACTTTCAACAAAGAGGAAAGATCTAAGTGTTTCCTTCAAAAAAATAATAAACCCATGTGCCGAGCCGAAGTGCCATTTTCGGCTCGACGCTCGGTACATTACAGACTCATCAGGTCTATAAACTCATGTGTCGAGCTGGCGCGCCACTTTCGGCCCGACGCTCGGCATATTACAGACTCATCAGGTCTATAAACTCATGTGTCGAGCTGGCGCGCCACTTTCGGCCCGACGCTCGGCATATTACAGACTCATCAGGTCTATAAACTCCTGTGCCGAGCTGGCGCGCCACTTTTCCGGCCCAACGCTCGACATAGTACAGACTTATCAGGTCTATAAAAATCCCTGTCCGAGCCGAAGCGACTTTCTACAGTCCTAACGTTCAACAGGATATTTCTAAAAGGAAAATATACACTCCAACCAAAACTTTCATCGTGCATGCCGAGCCGATCTGAAAGTAGGTTTGAATATTTTTCTCAAAAAAACAAAATTCCTAAATATCTCAATGGGTGTGCCGAGCCCATCCGGGATCACTAGGTTTTTCAAATTCTTACTTATCTTCGTTATGCTTATCAAGCTGATCCGAAGACAAGTTTTAATTTATCATTACCATTCATTTCATTGCGATCGGTATGCCGAGCCGATCTCAAAATACCTTTATGTTTGTTACTTTTATCATTTTCTTATTCATGTGTTACTTGGTTATGTCTTTAGCTTAATTTCCGAGCTGAACTGACAACAACTTGGTTCATAAAAAGAAAATACTGATAAAATAAATAAACAAGATAAATCCAAATACAAATTGTTCCAAAATCAATCAAACCCGAGCCACACATCGGCTCGGGGAGAAAACGGAAAACACAAAAAGTAAAAACATAACAAAATCAGCTATCATGCAGATCTCTCGGCAGGCCTCTCCAAGATCGGCTCGGTGGACTCCTCGGGCGTCTCCTCGCTGATCTGCACCACCTCGACCCCGCCGATCTGCATCTCAACGTTGGGATCGGATTCGGGGACCGGGGGAGTCGGGATCGGCTCGCACTCAGGCAGCGGAGGATCCTCCGGCGTCGGCACGGCAACTGACACAACCACCTCGGCGGCAGCTTGGCGATCGGAAGGAGGAAGGTCTTCTTGCTGACCGTCCTGGATGTCCTCTTCGCCGTCGGACTCGCCGAGGAAGGACACGTCCCAGTCCGGCCTCTTGGACCGGATCTTTTCCAGCAGCTCCTGGTATCCTTCGAATTGGGCGTTGGTAAGTGCCTGGACGCTCGGCAGCCCAGCTTGACGCCGAGACTCGACGGCTCTCCGCTCGGCGGCCTCGACGTCCCGCTGGAGATCGCCGACGAACTGACCAAGGTCGGCCACTTTCCTCTCAGACTCCAGGAGCTCCTTCTCGAGCCGAGCCACCTCCGCTTCCTTCTCGGCCAACTGGGTACGAAGATCGGCCGACCGACCGCGCTCGGCCTTGACCTCTCGTTCAGCCTCGACTAGTTTCTCCCTCAGTTCGCCGTTCCTCTCCCGAAGCCTCCCCATCCTCGCCTCGGCGTCGACTGCGGCCTGGGCTGCTTCAAATTGCTTTAGGGCGAGCTGCACAACAGAGAGAAAAATGTTAGTCCGAGCCAACTGGGAAAAGCATAAATCCGAAGTCAGGGATAGTTACCATCATGGCCTGGGACGTGTCCTTCCTCGTCGGACTCGCCGAGGAAGGACACGTCCCAGTCCGGCCTCTTGGACCGGATCTTTTCCAGCAGCTCCTGGTATCCTTCGAATTGGGCGTTGGTAAGTGCCTGGACGCTCGGCAGCCCAGCTTGACGCCGAGACTCGACGGCTCTCCGCTCGGCGGCCTCGACGTCCCGCTGGAGATCGCCGACGAACTGACCAAGGTCGACCACTTTCCTCTCAGACTCCAGGAGCTCCTTCTCGAGCCGAGCCACCTCCGCTTCCTTCTCGGCCAACTGGGTACGAAGATCGGCCGACCGACCGCACTCGGCCTTGACCTCTCGTTCAGCCTCGACTAGTTTCTCCCTCAGTTCGCCGTTCCTCTCCCGAAGCCTCCCCATCCTCGCCTCGGCGTCGACTGCGGCCTGGGCTGCTTCAAATTGCTTTAGGGCGAGCTGCACAACAGAGAGAAAAATGTTAGTCCGAGCCAACTGGGAAAAGCATAAATCCGAAGTCAGGGATACTTACCATCATGGCCTGGCGAGAGGTGTTCAGTGCCTTGCTCCCGAAGCTCGGCGTCTCCTGACCGGCCCAGAGCCCTTCGACCACCTTCGGCGTGACCACTCGTTTGAAGCCGGTCACGAATGGCTCGATGGAGGAGTCCACCTCCACCACCTTCATGGATGCCGAGCCAGAAACCTCGGCATCGGTACCACTGGGCTCGGCCCGGGTCCTCTTTTCTGGGCGGGCCTCAGTCGCAGGGCCCTTTCTCTTCTCTCCGTGCCGGTCCGGCCTCGGCATGGAGGGACCAGGTCGGGCTGCCGCCGCGGCGGGCGTCGGGATCAGCTCGACTGGCGTCCGACCCGCAGCTTTCCTTTGGGCGCTTCTTTCTGCTTTCTTCCTCAGCCGAGCTTCCATCTCAGCAGAACTCATCCCCTTCTCGGCTCGCGGATTCCACCTGGGTACAAACCAGGAGATCCCGCTTGACCTGATCTGGGTCTGCCCGAGCAGGAACTTGGTGGATAGATATTCTGCCGGCGAGTCCCTGATCACAGCGATCTGATCCCTCAACTCGCCTCGGAGTTTATACTTGCCCCAGCTAACTGCAGAGATGAAACAAAAAGGAGTTAGCCACAAAATATATATATACAATCATCACAAAACATATACAAGTTGCCCTCGGATCGGCCCCGGACTTCCAATGCCCACCTGGAATCCTAAAGGCTCTGGGAACCCGAGCCGGGGTGGAGCTGCTCGGATCGGCGAATTCCCAATCCCCAGAGACAAAGAAATATCTCCTCTTCCAGGTTTTCTGAGAATAGGGATTTCCCGAGAACAACGGCCCCGAGTAGGCCTGCAAGTTGTAGAAGCCGAGCTCGGTCTGCTTCGACCTCAGCGCGTAGGAGCAAAATAGGATATCCTTGTCCGGCACACACTTGTGCACCTTGTGCCACAAGATATGCATGGACAGGATGATCCTGTACACATTGAGATTTAGCTGGTGCGGCGCCGTGCCGATCATGGCCAGCCAGTTCTGAAGGAAGGGATGTAGGGGGAGCCGAACCCTATTCTCGAACATTTCAGGGTACATGGTCACCCATCCTTTGGGAGGTCGGCTCGGTTTTTCTCCCTCGATCGGCAGCCTCATCAGCACGGCCTCGGGGACGGTGTACCGAGCCCTCAGATCCTCGAGATGAAACTCAGTCATCTCGTTTGGGATCTGATCGGCCTTCCACGCCAACTCCTCGTAGAAATCCGGATCGATCGGACTCCCCATCACGGATCCGAGCCGATCCGAGGTCGACGCCTCATGACCCCTGTCCCTTTCCTCCGAACCCGAGATAAGTCTCTTCGGAACTCTTGGGCTCGGCTCGGCTTGATCATCCTCCTCCTCGCCCCGAGGTTGGCGCACTCCACCCGGGTTCCGATCCAAGGTCGAGATGACTTCGTTCAGCTCTTCGGACAGACTATCCCAGCCTGCCTCACCCCCTGGCGGACTTCGGCTCAGCTCAGCCTCACTATCACCCTCAAAGGCACCCCCCGAGCCGAGCCGACCGCTCGAATCGGTCTCAGACATCACAAACACCTTTTTGTCTCTCTCTCTCTCTCGCTTTTTGAATCAAAAAGTGTGCTTTTTCAAGAACACTCAAGAACACACACCCAAAACCCGAAAAGTGCAAAAAACTCAAAAGTGGACAGAATCACTTACTGGTTTTGTCCGGCCAAATCTCTCCGCCCCCAATACCCTCGGAACCACCTCGCCTGTGGCTATACCTCGTCGGAGTTGGGATCGGACCACCGTCTCAGTCGCGAAGAGAGAGGGAGATTCGCAGGGAGAGAGAGGTGGTTTCTGGAAACTGAAGACAGAAAATGAAGGGGAAGAGAGAGAAAGTAGCCATTTATACCCCATGCAAATCAGATCCCGACCCTTCATTTTTGGCGCTTCAAATCCCAGATCTTGACACCTGTCAAACGTTCAAAATACCCATAAATGATGTGACCCTTACGTTCCCCCATGCAGACACCAAACGTCCCTTCACCTGTCCCTGAGATATCTTGGCCAATCACAAGTCGTCATGTGTTCGGATCTTCGGGAACATGGGCCTGTCGGGTTCGGCTCGGATCAAGCAACATGCTATCTTTGGGAAAGTCCTTACACTTCAACTTCCAATCCACCACTGTCTGCTCGGATCGGAAGCTGGGGGACTCCTGTTTGTGGATAAACCCACACCAATCCAACAGCCAACCAGGGCCGGACACGTGGCTGGTCAGACCTGACTTCAATGTTTGACTTCCCAGTGGTCAGACTTTGACCTCCACATCATCACTGCTCAGCACTTCCTCCGCCAGCTCAGGTCGGATCTCCATGCCGAGTCCTCCATGCTCGGTCCGAGCCGAACCGATGATCTTCCAAGGGATTGAGTGTTCATCTTTCCATGGTCATCCCGGTTCGGCTCGGCTCGGCACGGATATAATCTCCTTTCGAGTTCTGGCGTCGACTAGTCAGGGCTCGGAGGGACCCCAATATACTGGACCGGCTCGATCTGGAATCCCATGCCCGATCCGATCACATATGGACTTAATGTATACGCATAAAAACATGTGTTCGGTTCGGCTCGGCATCCCGCCGCCACTCCGAGGAAGATCACGTTGAGACGAAACCGCCACACTTAAATGCACCTGACACAAATCCTCTGACAGATGGAATATCCAGCCTGCATCCATGACTATTGGGGTAGTTTGTCTGAACCTTTCAACCTTGCATTTAATGGAGCATTCAATGCAGCATTGAATACTGAGGAGGTGAGTAGCTGTGCATGCAACTGGTTCTGACCAAGCGCGTGGGTCTCTGGCAACCATTCATTCATATGCAGGTAACTTACTCATCAAGTCTTCCTTTGCCTATATAAGGCACCATATATGCACAAATGGGGGGATCAATCCATAAATCTAGCTATCAACTCCTCACCAGACAAACACTTACCAAAATTTCCACTCACCCAAGAGCATACCCAACTTGCTGAGAATAAACCCAGAACATTTGCCTTGTTCTTCCTATTCTCCCAAGTTCATCCTTTGTTCTTCCTCACCTACCATCAAACATCATCACTGACTTCATCATCGGAGCGTGTTTGGCTGGTACCACACCGGTCCATCTCCTTTGATCTTGTTTTCCCTTACAGGAAGATCTCACGTCATCATCCAGCAGGACTTCGGATCAGCCAGGTCATTACCTCTAAGTTGTTGCATCTCTCTTACGGAAATTTGCATCAACAGATTGTTTATCCAATGAGGTGTGTTTTTACTTTTATATCCTATTACGCAACGACAAGTGGCATAAAGAGGGATCTGTTTGCATGCAGTAGGTGAAGTCGTGGCAGAGCTTGAGCACTTTCATGTGAACCTAACTGGCTAAAAAGGGCAAAAACCAATCTGAATGAAGGAATGTGATTCAATGGGTTTGAGTGTTTCAAGGTAATTTTTGGAGGTGCATAGGAGAAGACACTTGTCACTTCCAAACATACTTTGAGCAGACAGAGCAACATGTGGAGAAGAATGGTGATTTATGGAACGACATCTCTTACAATGGGAAAACCAAAAGAAAATCTTTCATGACATATCCTATATATGGAACATCCTTTCGCAATGAAAAATCATAAAAAACAAAAAACAAAAAACAAAAGAATTTAGAGCTACATGAGATGGAACAAATAAACACCAACTTTGATTATATAACAAGAAACGAGTCTTGATCTTAATTGACAAGAAAAAAAGTCTTGACCTTATTTTAATCTTGATTTACTTTAGTATATTTCCTTCATCTCTTGGACTAATTTTAAAAATTCAATAAACACAATCAATTATATTACAAACTAGGCAGATACCTTCATATTATTGTATATGTAAATGCTGAATCACATTCTCGTATATAATTTAATGTAATATTTATCGTACACATCAATTTTCTTATCTCTCTTATAGTGTTTCCCTATCACATAATAAATGAGGTAAAAGCAATGAATGCATTTATACTTAATTTTTGAGGTGCATGTGGGAGACATTTGGTCACTGCCAAACATGCCATATATCTGACAGTATCACAATATCACATGAGGAGACCAATGACACTCGATCAAAATGGGCATGCAGCAAATCTAAGGTTTGACTGCATTATCCGGCCGAAAGGTTTTGCTACTCTGATGGCTTGAGAGAGCGCACATGAGATGGAACAAATAAACACGATTATAATACTACAAACTATGGAAACATCATGACCTTCATAAAGAATGTTTAAGCACATACCAATTTATAATCTAACATGGTTTTTACCGAGCCTGCCTCCCAAGATCATTGTACAATCTAAAACTGCTTATTTTTTAAATTTCTTTCAAAAATCGCTTATACCAAAAGTCAGACAAATTGAATGAATATAGTATATATTCTCAATAAAATATAAGGAGATTTAGAGTTTAGTCTATTTTATACAGGCACATTTAGGTACGAACGTCTACACGTTCGCACCTGACGCCGAGTGCTCGATAGCTGCAAAATATTGGTAGTGCAAAATTTTGCAGCTACCGAGCACTCGGTGCTAATTTGTCGGCGTTTATGTTATGATTGAGCTTCGGGTCCGCCCAAAATCCTGGAATTAAACTCTAACATAATATCTCTACCGAGCCCATTCTATATACTCTAGGAGGGGATAAGGTGAAAAAATTGGGGTTTACCCTCAAAACTCGACGGAGGAAGCAGCTCGACGCTGCTTGCAGCTCTCGCTTGTGTTAAAAAACATTGTCGAGCGCTCGACGAAGCCACCAAGTGATTAGTAACATGTGCGCATGTTCGTTGGTGCGCACCTGATCAAATCTACTATTTTATAAGCCCTTCATAAACTAAAACCAATAGTGATTTAGGGTTTTTAATCAAGTTCTTTTATGCCACTTAGGATTTTTGTATTCCAAAATTGCCAATTTTATTATTAAATATATAAATGATTTTGAAGATAATTAACCAATTAAATGACTTTCAATTTGACTTTTTTTATAAATATAATATACTCTTAAAAAATAGACCACCTTGATGATGAAACCACATTTTAATAGGCTAAAAAGAGTGGTGCATATCAAATTAATTGTAAAGGTACATAATTAGGCTTAGATCCCTTAAAAAAATAGTGTTTAGACAAAAGTCGGCAGTGATTTCAAATTCATAGTCAAGTCCTTTACATTCGTATTTAAGTCATTTTTTGAATGCAACATCAGACTATTAATTCTAAGTCAGCATTTTTTATTTTTTTCTAAAAATTTAATTTTTTCAATATCCAAATTGTCTTTCCCAAATTTTAAGCTAATAATTATCCCAAAATATGTGGGATTTAAATCCTACAATTTAAGAAATATAAATCTCAAACTATATGAGATTTAAATTTTAAAATCCCACAAATTATGATATTTTAACCCTAATCCTTAAACTTATACCCTAAATTTATTTTAAAACCTAAATTAGAAGCTCCAAAATGTTCATCCAAGAGCTTAATCCCTAAACCCTTAAAAAGTCTTGGGTATGTACTTGTTTGTTGCATTGGTACATTTCATTTGTACCAAGAAGGGGTTGGTACAATTCAATTGTACCAGTAAAAGGGTTTGTACATATCATTTGTACCAATCCGTGGAATTTTTTTTGATACATTTCGTTTGTACCGATATGTGGATTGGTATATTTTAATTATACCTATAAGGGGGTTGGTACATTTCAATTGTACTAATACTTGAGTTGGTGCATTTTAACCACAAGGTTTTCCAATAGAATAGTAAACTCGTTTGGTCAAAAAACATTATGACGATGCGCCGACTTGGTTGGTCTAAAACCACATTGCTTACGGTGCCTGAACCATAATATATGGTCATGGTGGATTCAAAGCCGAGAGCATGAGTTGATGAGATCATGAAGAGGATGGTGATGATGACGATGGTGATGGCAGTGAGGGTTGATGAGAGAGGGAGAGAGAAATGCACCGGGGGTTGGGCGACCCCCCAACACCGGCGACCCCTCCCTTTGAAACACCTTTCTCAACTGACGTGACCCCCTAGCGCCCATCAACTGTTTAATGAAATGCTCCCTGAGCAGGCGAATAGACCCTCTGGGTTTTGCAATTTTATTTTTTTTTTTTTTTTTAATTTAGCATGGCCAAAACGATGTTATTTTGAGTCAAGATTAAGTTTTTTTTTTTTGTAAGTATCCTGCTCAAAATGGCGTCGTTTTGAGTCAAGAATTAGAAAAATAAAAAATAAAACAAACATCCCATGCTTAACCAACCCAAGCCCCCCACCCCCCCATTCCTTTTCCCCCAGCCCCCAATTCCAAGTCTTAACCAACCAAACCTCAAAACCAACACCCAACCACATCTCGTCGGGGAGTCATCGTTTTACACCATGACCCCCAGGTTAGGGATCCTGGATCAGCCACTGGTAGAGAAAAGAAAGATATGCAAAAAGAAAGAAGAAGATAGGGAAAAATAAAGAAGTATATTCTGATGATAATTATCTCATGCATTAAATTGAAATTCAAAATAAGATAATATTGCTTAAACAAATAAAAAATAAAAAGAAGATAATGTTGAACAAAAATTACACAATAAATGATAATTATTAGCTTAAAATTAGGGAAAGACAATTTGGATATTAAAAAAAATGAATATTTTTATAGAAAATAAAAAATGTTGACGTGTTAATAGTCTAATGTGACATTCAAAAAATGACTTAAATACGAATGTCATAATCATTTTTTTCTTTTTAATAATGACTGAATAGACCAATATAAAACTCATTGTTTTTCCTTTAAAAATAAGGCACAGGCAAACACCTTTCTGGAATGTCAAAATAAGAAAGAAACTTAACCCACAGTTCACTCGCCTAATATTTAACTTCTTGGACAAAATTCTTACCGAGCACTTGGAGGTTGCAGATGCAGACTGCATTTTAAAGCTTAAAATTTCCTAAAAACTGCAAATCCAACTCCAAAATTAGCTGCAGATGCAGATCTCAAAAGAGATGCATATGCAAATGCAGGGAGCATCTGTATCTGTCGAGCTCTCGAAAGAATGTCAAGCACTCAACAACTTATTTTACACTGCCAATTGCGTGGACGCAATATAGAATGTCCTTTGGCTTAATTTTTTTTTTTTGGATTTCTAATTAAGAACCTTGTGATTTTTGTACTTGGGAGTAATTGCAAATGCACCTACATCTGCATGAGCATGCATCTACAACTTTTTTGAGATACAGATGCATTTGGAGCTAATTTTAAAATTGCATCTGTAATTTTTAGGATATTTTGAGGTTGCATATATATGCAATTTGTGTTTCGGTTACAAATGCAGCCAGCCGAATGCTCAACAAGAACTGTAGAGCACTTGGTAAGAATTTTGTCCTAAAAGTTAATTATTGAGCCAAGTGAATTATGGGTAAAAAAAATTTCTCAATTTGGCCTTCCAGGTAAAGTAAAGCCTTTTTTAATTCTTGTTGTATAAATTTACATTTATTTTATAAACTATGTTGGAGAAAAAATAATTCAAACTCGGTTTATACAAATGCACTTAACTACTAAAATTACTAAGTCCATATCTTGGGAAAAAAATTACAACACTACTACACATGCAGAATCACATTTCTCAATGTTAAGAGGTCACGTAATAGGAGAGAAAGGTAAGAAATTAATGAGGTAAAAATATAACTACAACTCAGCTAAATTATTTATGTAGCATATTGTTATCACAGATTAATAATACAATTCAAGAATGAATATTAACACATTTCCTATTCAATTTGCCAAAAGTTAATTACACGGCAGTGATGCAGTACTGTCATATTTTTCTTTTTTCCTTTTTTTAAGTTTCAAACATTTGTGTGTAGACTTCATGGGAAGACTGAGACCCTGTCTCCTAATCGAGATCTTTTACAGCATCCTGCACCAAAACCAGCAAGACAATCATTTCAACTTGGAAAAAATATTGCCTTCTTAGCCATCCAGTATTTAATAAGAACAATAAGATTTGGGATTCTAAATATATAATACCGGCAGTATTAATACCAGGATTTGGTATCTACTCACGCTTTTACTTATAACCCGCTAAAACTCATGTTCCCGTATCCATGGGTACACTAGAACCACCCCAAGATTTAACAACTCAAATTTTTCCATAAATTTGCCTCAGAGTTACTAGCAGCATTACAAATAGAGCTCACTAACTTCAATTGGATAGGAATGACTGTTTAGGCATCATAATTGACTTATCTTGTGAAAAATAAATAAATAAATAAACATTACCTCATGGACTATGTAGCCTTTATGATTTGAATAAGTAATTAACTGGTTTAAAAAAAAAAAAAAAAAAAAGAGAATGCTTATCAATTTGGGAATTACCTTTGCTAGTCGTGTTACATAAGCAGCAGCTAATGCTGTGGCTAGCAGTCCAAGCCCTACTGTCAGTAGCTGACCATTTCCTCCAGGTAAACCAACATCAGATTCTTCTTGCTGAAATAAATGAATTGAAGTAAAATTCAGGTAACCAGATGGAATTCGACTAATTTCCCTAATTGAAGAACTTCAGTAGAAGGAAATGCTGAGTTCTCAAATAGCTTATGATAAAAGAGAGAAGCACCAATCTACAACTACATATTCTGGAGGGCTTCGCAGAGTGAAGTTAGTATGTAAAACATCCCATATTGGCTTCAAGAGCACCAGCTGCTTATTACTTATTCATGAAAAATAATTCTGATAAACTTCTATTCCAATTATTTCAAGTCCTTAGAAAAATAACACTAGGCTCTTCCCTAAATTTCACTCACAAACCTCCACATTCAAATTACTGATACACCTAGCAACACCAGGATGTTGATTGCGTATGCAAGGCATACATAGCTTCTGATAAAGGTGATGCTAAGTCAATACAGTCAATTGACTTGGACTAACCACAACCTCAATGGTGATTTCAATCCTCAATGCAAAGAAAGATTTAGCTTTCAAGATAATCATGTGAGCATGATGCTTTTCTTTTTATGATCAATTAACAATCATCTCTTATGTAACCAATTGTTTTTTATAAGATAAGAACTAATATGATATCATCTATCTTCAACTATTGCCATTTGCCAATAGTAAAAAAGCTAGGAAAGTAGGTTTCAACCACTCATGTTAAATACCCTTCACCCATCCAATGTTCTTGAATCTTCCTTTCGATCAATAATGTTTGGTTTGAATGTGAAAATTAATCTACAGATATGTTTCCAGTAGGCTTCTGTAAATATACAAATAGGAAACTTGTAAAGCCAGATTCTTTCTCAGCTGTTCGGCTTTTCCTTTGGTTACCCTTTTCTTCCAAAATACAACTTGGACTCCTGAACTAGTGAAATGGATGCAAAATATCTTGAGGAGATGCTTCTTTGCAATTATGTTACGCAGATTTTCTTCCTCCATAGTTATAAGTTTATCATGTAAATAGTGTCCCATAGCTGCTAAAAGATATAATCAATCAAAATCTTCTCTTGAAATTGCCAGCTGCTTCGGCTTGTGAAGTGTCTTGTCATACAAGACACCTAGGAATTATTCCTGCCTTCACCCAAAGGATGGGTGGTTTATGGGATAGGAGAGATGCCTCCAGTTCTATAACCCTATAGTCCCAATGTGTCCAATGAACCCCACAAAAAGATGGATAAACTAAATCAATTATCTCTTTTTCTAACCCAATTTGATGGTTGCTGAAAATTTCTGAATATTCACTTTATAAATTCCCCAGTCACAAGAATTGCAAACAAGTCTAACTAATCTGTTAGAAGATCCAAGTTAGTAACTGCATGAAAAGCACATGCGTTGATACATGTGTAGAGCCCAGTGTTGCAGATGCCAGCATGGAAAGCACCAACGCATCTGGATGTGATCTGGCACCTTTCCATTTCCCAGACTTGTAACTATACCAACCACAGAATATAGAGGTTGATACCCGACTTACGTCTGGTAACTACATATTCTATCATATAAAGAAAGAACCTACGAGGGCATCACACTTTTTCACTCTATCACTCTTTTTCTGTTAGTAGTTATCTTATTTATTCAAAACTACCAGATAAAGAATAAGAGTTCGATCTAAATGTAATTGCCCAATAAAATATAACCGGCCACCTAGGAAGCACCGATACGCAAATTTGTTGAGGTATGTCGTATCGGGGCCGAGGATAGCACCAATACGCACTAGATACGGGGATACGCGTATCGAAAGCATCCTAAACGTATCTGTTGACTTTGACTACTCAATACGGCTGCGATACTTCAGCGATACTTTAGCAATACGGTCAAGATACGGTCTAGATACGTATGGGGTATTTTTTCAAGTTTTTTGTAAAAATGGGGGGTCTAATAGCAATTTCAAAAAGTCGAGAAACCTGTTTTCGAGCAGCCATCGCCGTCGAGCAACCATCGCCGTCAAGCAGAGCAGCCAGCCAGCCATCTTCGTCGAGCAGAGCAACCATCGCCGTCGAGCAGAGCAGCCATCGCCGTCGAGTAGAGATCGCCGTCGAGCAGAGCAGCCATCTTCGTCGAGCAGAGCAGCCATCGCCGTCGAGCAGCCATCGTCGTCGAGGTTAGCTTTGGCTCTGACGCTGTGTTTGTTTTCTCTGAATTTCTGGTCTGGTCCCAATTCGGCAGTATAAGTGTATATGTATAACTTTTGTTTGTTTCATTTTATAATTCAAAAAAGTGAAATCATGAATAGTATTGGGTTTGGGTTTATTTGTTTTGAGCAGTAATCAATTAATCATGAATAGTATTGGATAGTTTGTTACTGTTTTTTTTTTTTATATAATTATGAAATCTGAATAATGAATAGTATTGGGTTGGGTCTGTCACTGTTTTTCTGAAATATGAATAGTAAATAATATTGGGTTGGGTCTGTTAGCTACTGTTGACGTTGCTACTGTTTATTTTGTGTTTTGTTTGGAACATATTTTATGAATTATGGTGTGTTTTATTTGGTATATTTAGATGATATGTGATTTTTTTTTTTTTAAGTTTAAATATATATATAATTTTAATATCCGTATCCGAGCCGTATCGGTGTTCTTATTTTTTAGAAATTTGCCATATTGCGTATCGGTGTCGTGTCACGTATCGGTGCCATACCCGTATCAGTGCTTCCTAGCCGGCCACGGACTAATTTAATAGCACTTCAAAATTTAGGGAAGCTGTGTCTGCATGTGTGGGAGGGTTAGATTTCTCTAAATTTGTATTACATTAATCATTTTCACTCATAGTTATTATTGATTTTCCAAGTTACACCTACTGCTTCACATTACTCCTGATTAACTGCCATTATTTTTTACCAGTTTATTTTATTGAGAAAATAAATCCACAATATATTCCTCACTGTGCTACAATATATTAACACATTGCCACATGTTAAGCTGGCAAAGAAAGCCCCTAATTCGTAGACCTTACAGATTTGAAATATAATTCAGATTTTTTTAGGGTGATGTTATTGGCACTCCAAAAAAGTCATCTTGCACTCCAATTTTAAAAAAACATAAGAGAAAATTTGTACATGTTGGAGTGCAGGATGACCTTTTTGGAGTGCCAATAGTGTTTTCCTTTTTTTTTTATAACCATATGACGTGCAATAATTCAGTTATTTGTTCTATATATGACTGCTTCAGTTTTTTTTATTGTTTTAAATGGATTCTTACCATGGAAAGACTAGGCATAGCATCTATCAACATCAAGTCAGATGCTTGGTTCAACAATAATTAGTATGATTAAAATAAAACATAAGAGTAATTGTTTCTGCTCTCTAATGTTGGGTTTTGATCTAATGAATGTCAAATAGTCAATATCATATTGATTTTAATTTTTTTTTTCGCTTTTGCAGTATAGTAGTATATTAATTATTTGTTTTATATTCACTCTCCTATCCCGCCCCCCTCCCCCAGACAGCGGGAGAATAATTAGAACTAGAGAATAAACATATTAATATAGGTCTAGTTGTATAAAGAGAGAATCACCGGAACAGAAATAGAGGAAAAACAGAGAGAAACTCACAATTATGGCTCGCCCAAATGCACCTGCACTCACATAAGCCCATGTTCCTGGAAGCATCCCCAACCAGCTTCAAGACAAATATAGATTGAATTAGAATCATAGAGTGAAAAATGTTACAAACAGGCTATACATGTTTAAGTCAATTCATGATATTAAAAATCAACTACTTTTGAAGGTAAACTGCTTGACATGACCATCATACTCTCTTCCTTTAATTTATTAATTTTCCAATGGACCACTGCCACCATGCCTAATTTATCTCAGTCTAAAAGATATCTCAGTCTTACATCTTTTATACGCTTAATCATCTTTACAAAATTGAGAAGGAGCATAATCATCTTTTTACTGAAACTATCAGGCTTCTATAACTTCAAAACTGACAATATGTGTTATCACAAGTTGGGACTATTCAATGTAAACAGGATAAAAAGTACATGGAACAAATGAAGTCCTTGAACTAGCAGATACATGAGCTCTAATTACATAGTTTCATGGAAAATATGAAGAGCTAGCATAATGCATTGCGCGAGAAGAACAAACATGAAAATGTCCGCCCTTATGAGGGAAAGCAATGACTAAAACATGCATGCATAGAAGCCTTCCAGAATCTCTTTTAGCTCGAGCTTACTACCTCATCCAATTGGTGTGTTCCAAAAATTTTCAGTCTGAACTCACTTTAAGCTTCGACTGAGATGATTTCGGACATCTAGAACCCAAGCATCAATTCAGTCTTAACATAGCTCAACCTGATGTAGGTGGATCCAATGTATTTTTCAGAGTGATCTTAAGTTTTATATACGGATATTATCTTTTGTCACTTTAAACTAAAGGCTGTCTGCAAGTTGGTGGTGGAGTCGTTTCAAAGCAACCTAAAGCTAATCACTTCAAGCCACAAAGCTAAAAGAAAATCTTGTTAAAATTACCAAAACCATTTAGACCTTATGCACTTCATTCTGGCCCAAATTGGCCTTTAACCCATCATAGTAGGCACGTTAAGAATGTTTTAAACACTTGGCCTCATAATCGGCCCGTTCTGAACTCGAGCTAAGAACCTCAAAAAATTGAGCTTGAACAGGTCCTAAGTTCGGCTCAGCCCGTCTGAATGATAGCCCTAACTCTCAATAGCAGCTAATGAGAACATTTGTATAACAACCAACTTAACGTGCAAGAACTTTAATTAACTGAACAAGAAGCAGGGCAACAAACCTTCCCAACACGTATGGAACAAACTTTACAGATGTCAATCCATACAAATAATTCCCCAAAGAAAAAGGAAGCAATGGACTCAAACGAAGGAGAGTAACAACTCTGAAGCCATTTTCTCCAATAGCCTTATCAATTGCAAGGAATTTTTTGTTTCCCTCAACCATTTTAAGAATTCTCTCACGAGCAAAATATCTAGCGATCAGAAAGGCAACACTAGCAGCTACCTGCAATCGGAAAATAATATCAGAACAAAAAAAAAAAGGTGCATACAATAATAATTTTTTCTTTGTATACTTGCAAAGAAACTGACTCACTGTTCCGCTTATAGAGACAAGAATAGAACCAATAACCGAGCCAAAAAGAACACCAGCTGACATGGTCAATGGAATAGCTGGAATTGCAAGGATCTAGGAAAACATAAATTTCACTGTATCAGAAGGTGAAAGAAGACTGGTATGCTTTTCTATATCATCAGAAATTATAAATAGATGCTATAAAAGTGTTAAATATTGTTATGAAAGAGATATGAGGGAATCGCGATCAAATCATATATGTTGACTTGTGCTTTCTGCTGTATATAGAAAATACTACTTCTTAGCTTAATTACCTTCCTATTGTTTAATCAGATGTATAGTATAAATTACCTCCTAAAGGAGAAGAATAGACATCTGAATTTATTCCAATAGGTCTATAGATATCTACAATATAGCCCACAGAGAACCAGCTTATTTCCTCAATTATATAATTTTTAAAATGAATTTAAAAGACACATAGGTGGTCACACAAATATTTGTTCATGATCCATCAAAAGTAAAATGGCTAGTTTTGTTTGTCCTTTATAGGAAATGTAAATACTGAGCATAGGTAAACATACAAGAGGGGAAAAAAAACATATTAAAGGCTAAAAGTGCATAAAGATATAGCAATATATTCAAGGAAGGGTATCAAATGCATACTTCCAGTCCTGCATAAACTGCTATAAACAACGCATATCCAGCTGGACCGTAACCTGTTCACCAAAAGCTACATGAGATTAGGTCATATATACCATTATTTTAAAAGAAAAGAAACTCAAAGCCCAGTAGTAAAGCTAGGATTCTGTTTTTATTAAAAGATAATTCAAGGGACAAGAACTGACAATTCCAGAGTTTCACAAGAGATAACATACGGAGAAGAGATTTTCCTATTTTCGGACCACGTGGTAAGGGTTGAGTGTGGTAGGTATAGGTCTTACGTTCATATTACAGAAATAGGAGGGAAAATGACACTGCAAGAGCACTCTAATGGTGTGTTTGGATGAGGGAGTTTGAAAGTACCAAGAAATTTCAAAATGATGGAATTTAAAAAGATGAGATTTTGAAATTTCTTATTTGGATAAGCATAATGGGATTTCTTATTTTAAATAAGGGATCTCTAGTTCTCCCTTTTAGCTATCCCATTTGTTTCTCACAGAGCCAAGCCGATAAGGCAGTAACTTCTGCAGCATTGTTTTCTTAGTAAAATAATTGCAGGATTGGGAACTTTGGTGGGCAACTGCTAACTTGAAGGAAAGAAAGCTCTCTACTCCGATTTTAATGATAGCTTGAACTGCTTAAGGATACTACGTTTGGCTAGAGAGAAACAGTAGCGGATGATCCAGCTCACATCATAATGGAGGCTACTCAAATGAAGATCCTTCCTCATAGCCATTTCAGAGAAACAGAGGAAACAACAGAATATGTTTTAAGTGGCAACTTCCAGTCCAGTTTTTTATTTGATTTGTATCTCTGCTTTTGTTAGGCTGGTAGCCTGTGTTCTATTTGTAGTGTTGTTTTCTTCCTGCTGCTAGTTCTCTTGGTTTGAATAAAAGTTTCATTCAACGGGGAAAAAAAGGATGAACATGGGAATTCTATGTTGCAATGAATGATTAAACTGTTAGGTGCCTTGCCAGAGATTTTCATGCCAAGCAGTGGCATGAATGAATTGGGAAAATGTGAATAATAGGCTAAAAGGTCTTCTAGTGCTTCTCAGCTCAGACACCTACAGTTCCACATGGCTAAATCTAATGAGAGCTGGGGTACTGAGTTAAAACATATAATCCACCTCGAATATTTCAAATATTTTCATATTACAATCAGATAAGCAAATATTTCATATGCCAATTCATACAATCAAAATTGAATCCCACGAAGATCGGAAAAGGTGGGAATGAATCCTAGTTGTGATAACTGAGTGATGCTCCCAAATAGTATGTAAATGCCTTCACTAATTTAAGAAGTGAATAGGGAACCAATATCCTCATGTTGCTCTCTTCTAAACTGATAAAAGCTACGAGCTACAACCCAAATTTGCATAAATTGCAATCTACTAGAGCCCAATCCTACACCCACTTAAATTCGCATAAAATCACAAATGGGTATCGTTACAAAATCAAATTTTAACACCCCAATCAACAAAATCCAAGCAGAATTCAAATAAACCTCAAAAGGGTATACAAATTTCGCAAATTTACCATCAATGAAGGTCGAAAACTGATTCAAGAAGGTATTGATCTGGTCCTTGTAGACATACCCAACACCGGCAAACCCACCAACGAAACCAACCAGCAAGAGACCCGCCAAAATAGTACCTTTAACCGCAGTGTCACCGTCGATGCCACTCTCACCCTCATCACCATCATCATCATCATCACCACCACCACTGTTTTCATCACTCTTGGGGTTATTAAAGAACCAGCGGAGACTCTGAGGAGGAGCAATGGGAGGCCTGGTGGTGGTCTTCTGGAGGCTCTTCTTCTTGGTCTGCTTGAGTGAAGAGCATGGGCTGAGGAAGTGAAAGCGGTTGCTGGGTCTGAAGCTGAGGAGGAAAGAAGGGGGAGGAGAGAAGGAAGAGAGGCATGGCAGTAGTGATGGTATTGATGGTGGCCTCAGAGTGAGGAGGGTGCGCATTTTAAGTGGCGGGGTGTGTGTAGGATAAGGCCGGAGGAGGAGGCACCACTGCCATGTATGGGAATGGGATAAAGGATGATGGGATTATGAGGGAAATGGAAAGCAGCAGCAAAACAAAAAAGAGTGGTTTTTAAAAATTTTGGAATGGACTGGAAATCTGAAATGTGTGTGTGTGACCGACTTGGATTTGATTTGATGGCAGTTAAAGTCATGTATAATTATATAATCATTTATGGGAAAATATTGTGGTTCGGATTTGAGTAGGAGTAAAAGAGTGGTAGAGGGAGTGCCATGTAGTCTTTTGGTTCACCTTTGGTTTGTAAAGAGTTAAGAGTCTAAAGACTATCTTGGCCAAAAAAAAAAAGAGTCTAAAGACTATAGACTCAAAAAGTGTGGAGGCCATTACTTCGGAAGTTCGGATCATTATTTGTGCCACTTAAAGCAACTAAGGTGCGTTGAGGAACTTACGTGTCCCGGTGACAGAGGCAGGTGTATCCCTTCTTAATATCTCTCTCTATCTCTCTTATTCTTTTTCTCTGACAAATTATTCTCCTAAGGTGTAAGTTTGGTATTAAAGAAACATAGTCACTGACAAGTTAATATTTTCTCCTTAAATATTTGAGATTGTTGTAAATATCATTAATTATGTGGCTATTTATTATCATGTTCTATATTTATCTCATGTATTATTTAGAGCAATTGTATAGATAATTATGAGAAATCCAATTCATTATAAAATACAAGATCTTAAAGGTCTATCTCATCTAAGAGCCTATAAATAGAGGCCTTATGTGAATGAGAAATATATTCTGATTCCTCCCCAATTCTCTCTTATGTTCTCTCTACATTTCTCTTTATTTTATAACACGTTATCAGCACGATAGTCTCTCTCATAAACTCTTCTAAATCTAAGAGTCATGTGGAGCAACTTAGTTGCTAATGTCCAATACTCTTGATCATAGGATTTAATTTTATTCATATGTTGGATTTAAATTAGACTGTTGTGTTTATTTATATTTGATGCAAACTCACGATAGTCTTGATGGTGATATTGTTTATTCGGCTGAGCATTGGTTGGCAAAGATCTCTAATGTACCACCATCCCAAATTCCACATATGCTTGATTTATTCTACTAAATTGGTATATATGTTTATATTGAATACTTTCAATATGCTGTGAATAGCACCATATTTATTGATTCTACTTATTGGGTGCATATGCCACTCGACTGTTTAGGATTCAAACCTTTTTATTTATTTATTGATTTTTGCACGTTTTTTGCAAATTGACATATATGTTTCCAAGTATGTTATATATACACGCTTCTATATACATATCAACCTTTTATATTATTATGTTATTTCATCTTATAATTTACAATCCTGATTTTCAATTTAGATTAAAAGGATGGAGTTTGTTGCCTAGCTATATGCCGCATATGTCCTTATTCTCAACATTGAGATTTTGTTTTCATGAGTTTGTTAGTGATGATATAACAATTTATATACGATCAATATATCTATGATCTTATTGCATCTAATCTCCGGCTGGTATGCTTCCAGTTAGTTTGTGCTTTCGTATACATATATATGGCAATATTATATTATAATATTTATGGAGATTTCTGGGCATATATATAAGTGAGATGCATGAACTATAAGTAAGGGCTATCATCTTTTACTTTATTCATGCGTGTGTTGTTTCCGGCACAACCAATATTGTGTGTTTCTAGTTTTATATTGCGACATATATAATATCTTTTGGTTAATTATGTTACTTATTTCCTGTTTTGGGAATTTGCTTATGAGATTATTGATTTAAATTGATATATATATATCTAAAATTAATTAAGGGCAAGAAGATCCTTAATTATCACAATTGTGATCAAGACCAGAAGTTCTTTGATCATTAAATTGAGGGCCTAATGATCCTCATAAAATTAGATAAGGGCCAAAGTACTTCAGTTTTTGTACAATCAAATGAGTGTTATAAGTTCCTTAAAAGAAGGGCCTGAAGTTCCTCAATTGCATGTTATACAATTAAATAAGATAAAGACCTGAAGCTCCTTATTACTTAACATACAAGGACCTGAAGTTCCTTGATCCATACAAAAGTCTTAAATTTCTAATACCTAGTTTGAGAACCATAGTTCTAATGGGTACCAAAATTTCGAACCCGAAGTTTCGAATATATCAAAACTGATGACCTACAGTTTATGGATCATAATATTATGAACCTGAAGTTTCATAATTAATATGATTATATTATATGAATTTTCTTATGCAATTTTAATGTCAGTATTATTTTAATTATGTTTATATTTCACTACCCATTCTATATTATTATGCACTAAATATATGATTATTCGTACATAAATGAGATTAAGGCCTGAAGTTCCTTATCATACGATCCAATCGAAACCTGAAGTTTCATGACTCAATCGAAACCTGAAGTTTCATGATGATTGGTCAATATTGGAACAATATGCAATGAAGTACACGTTCGATGATAGTACAAATATGACATATTCGATCATTGAGGTCTTGATATTGTTGAGCACTCAATTTTGCTTTATATATGATATACACGACGATTATCACATATTATATTAGGACCTGAAGCTCCTTAATTTTGATTAATCATTTAATCATACGAAGATTTGAAGTTCTTCCATTTTTATGAGGACCCTAAATTCTTTGGTTCTTATCATGTGATCAAATCATAATCTTGAAGTGTCTTGTTTTTATTATATATAATAAAGACTCGAAATTCTTCAATCTTTATCCAATCGTGTAATTAAATGAGGACCTGAAGTTTCTCAATCTCGTATACAAATCATGACCCAAAGTTTGTTGATTCTTTTTATTGGAACTAGAAGTTTCCATAGTTTATTTTAATGCAATGTTTTACAATTTCTTCTTTAATTTTGTCGTTCTATTTATTTCCTTATTTTAATTCTTAGCTATGCAGAATTTCATCATTCTTTTTATATGGACCTGTAGTCCTAAACATCGAACTTGAAGCTTCGAGTATAGATATCTTTTGAATTTGAAATTCTAATTAATGCAGCCTCAATCTAAAGTTTTTGAGCAATTTATTTTGGCCTGAAGTTCAAAATATATGAATCTTGTTAAGAACTAGAAGTTCTAACATAGTACAAACATTAGGAAAATAAGGACTTGAAGTCTAAATATGAACCTGAAGTTCAAAGCTCGAACATTTTAGACTCGGAAGTTTTAAATTAAATTTAAATCTATGTTTTGAATTTGGAACCTGAAGTTTCAGAAATATGTTAATGTAACATGATGTTCATGTTATGACTCTTGATGAGCAAATATTTAGAACCCGAAGTTCTAACCTACTCCAAATTTGAGGTTTTGGGAATACATGAGAACATATTATTTGTATTTAATTTCCCAATATTGATTGAACCAAAAGTTCAGATCTATAAATTTAGATGTTGTACATTGGTAATTAATCATTTTCATTATATACACTAGTTGGCTATATCATTTTCTTTATATAGAACCTGAAGTTCTAAATCTTTGATCTATACTGTATTTATACCTCCTATCACGGAATGAAGAGATCAAACTTATGAAGAAATTGATATTCTAACGTATACAATGTAAAGTTCCTTATTCCTTAGTTTTACTCAAAACCTGAGACATTTGAAGTTCTTGAAAAATATGATCAGAACATATAGTTCTACAGTCAAATAAGAACCTGAAGTTCTTTAACATTTTGTTTCTTTATCAGAAGTGGATAAAATTTGGAGATGCGATAGAACCTAATGTTCTTATGATTGATTAAAATTTGTAGTTCAATGTGCATTACTTAATCAAGTCAAAACCTGAAGTTCCTTGATCTTCATGCTCTATGTTATATAATCAAATTGAACCAGAAGTTCTTTGATCTATCATTCCATGATTTAGAACTCAAATTTTTCATAACTCCATAATTTTTCTTATGAACCTGAAGTTCTTGATTAAGTTTCGATTAAGCAAAAAGTCTTTATTCATATGATTCATTAGAGTTTATAGTTCTGTGCTTACACAAAATTCAAGAACCTGAAGTTCTACCTATATTTTGTATAGAAACTTAAAGTTTCATCACTTCAATTTAGAACAAATTGGTATATATGTTCATAGTTGTTCATAATTAATTTATTAATTCACATTATAACCTGAAGTTAGATGTTGAAGAATTATTTGCAACCAGAAGTTTCATATACCTACATGTGCATTGCAAACCTAATTATGTTTCGTTTTTATATAACCTGAAGTTATATAAGCATTTGAGTTTGTATAACCACTCACTTTATTGATTTTTATATATGCACTTATGAAAATTTTCCCGCCGTTAGGGGGAGAAATGACCGTTCCTGAAGAACGGCATGAAATATTATAATATGCATATAGTAGTCTTTTCATACCATTCAATATGCGAATGAGATATGAATGATAATGCAAATCTAGTGAATACATTTATTTGGAAGCTAGATGCATATATATTCAACGAAACTGCAAAGTCACGTATAGAAGATTTATATATGCCAACATGGATTGATGTCCTAACATGGTAGTTCATCAATTTGGCAGAAAATGGTTTATTGCACGCCTGAAGCGTGACAAATCTATAGGTTCCAAAGTTTAGCTCCCCAGAAGTGGAGAGTATATGAAATGGTCCACACAAGCCCAATTAATTAAATTTAAAGATCCACATTCTGTACACAAATCATCTTAGAAGAGATGACAGTCCCTGAAGAGACTATAAAAGCCCCTGAAGAGGCATGTGTACCGATTACAAAGATATATATTTATATCTAAAGCATGCAAATGAGAATTGTGAGATCGTTGATATATTGATGATGTGTTTTGTCTATGGTAGCTACTAAAAATCATCATGGGCTATAATAATGTGGAACCACGTTTATTATAAATGTCGATAAAATTAAATGATTGGCCAAACTGAAAAGAGGCAATTCCAATAGAATTGAACATCATTATAAACGTGGAATAATGAGAACTTATAGTTCAGACACCAAAGAAGTTAACCCTGAAGATTATAGAGTGTTTGAAATAAAGTGAACAAAATCACTATTTATAATGGCACAAGGTTTCTCTAAAGAAACATGAGATTGTGGTTATATACTCTCCTGTTATAGGTGCAACCGCATTTTAACAAATTTGGTAAATTTAATGTGTTCATTGCATATGGAGAAAAACCTTTAAAGATTATGAAATGCCTGAAGCATATCGCCAGAAGCGATTTCCTACAAGATATAGCACAAATTACTAAGTCAAATCCCAAATTGAAAGTGCCATAAAATATTATGTGCTTGAAGCAAATCCTTGAAGGATTGAAAGAGCCTGAAGCTCAAAATATGTACTCAACCTTAACACTATAAATATGGTCAAAATTTCCTTATTGAGTACTTTGATTAGAACCCGAATTCGGAAATTGTTGCAACATATTCAAACTTTTGAATAAAGTTATGAATTAATTGAGGCTCTTGAAGAGCTCATAAGATTATTGAATGCTTGAATATTGAATTTGATATTAATGACCTTGGGAAATGAAAATAGTGTCTCGAGCTGCAGATCGAGTACAGTACTGGTGAAATTCTTATACCCAACGGTTATTTGGTCTATTGGCATTAACATTGCTTACTTGCTTTCTAAGGATATGGAAGAAAGATCTTTGGTCCAGAAGCACCATATCTTAATGTGCCTTATTTAACTTAGCACAATGCAGTCGATCGAATATAGCATTGGTGATTGTGTAATGTAATTTTTCCAATACTCAAAGTATTTTCATAATAATTTATCTCTTTTTAGAGATAATAGTTTCTAAATTCTAACCACTTTATTTAGTGGATTTGTATTTTGTTAGTATTGCTCTAACCTCAACAGGATTTCAACAAATGATGACAAACATGTATCCCCTGAAAGTATGGAAGTCATGTTGATACAAGCATTGCCAAACTACACTATCTAGAAGATGACATATGAAATTTCATTTTTTGCTAGATTATTGAGCTAGTCAAATTAAAGCTTATTATTATCAGGGGGAGCATCCAACAATTTTGCGTGTTGTACTCTTTTTCCTTCGACTAGGTTTTTGTCCCACCGGGTTTTTCCTAGCAAGGTTTTAATGAGGCAAAGCACATCCAACATTGTATCAGTGATATTGTAAAAGTTGCACTCTTTTTCTTTCGCTTTGGTTTTGTCCCATTGGGTTTTTCAAAGCAAGATTTTAACGAGACAACATTCACTGATTGGAGAAATATATCAACATCAGGGGGAGCGTGCCATTAAACATTGTACTCTTTTTCCTTTGTCCAAGGTTTTTGTCCCATTGGGTTTTCCTGGCAAGGTTTTAATGAGGCAGTATCGTACGCCCATCATATCTATCAGAAACACATGAAGATTGTACTCTTTTCCTTAGCTAGTCTCTTTCCCATAGGAGTTTTGGCTAGTAAGGGTTTTAATGAGGCAACTATCATATTCAATGGACATTCAAGGGGGAGTGTTGTAAATATCATTAATTATGTGGTTGTCCATTATCATGTTCAATATTTATCTCATGTATTATCTAGAGCAATTGTATAGATAATTATGAGGAGTCCAATTCATTGTAAAATACGAGACCTTAAGGGTCTATCTCAGGTCATCCAAGAGCCTGTAAATAGAAGCATTATGTGAATGAGAAATATACTCTGATTCCTCCCCAATTCTCTCTTATGTTCTCTCTACATTTCTCTTTATTTTATAACAGAGATATTATGTCGTGGTATTGTTATTTTTAATCACATATTTAAATTTTGAAATATGGTCAATTGTCATTTTATTTCTTATTTTTTGTCTTTCTCTTATCTCTTCTCTTTCTTCCCGTTATGTCTCTTTTCTCTTTCCTCTTCATCATCTTCTTATTCTTCTTCTTCGCAGATCTGAAACTTTGTTTTTTTTTTTTTTTGTCAAAAAATCTTAAACTTAGATCTAGAAAAATATTGAAATTATGAACTAAAATTGCAAAATAAAAATGCAAACTGAAACTGCAACTTTTTGAGTTTGTTAACTGTGTCAGACAACTAAAACTACGACTTTATAAGAGTATTCTCCATAACTGAAACTGCGAGTGAAAACTGAAATTGCGGTGAAAACTGAAATTGCAGGTGAAAATTGAAACTTTTTACGATTAAATTTGTTTACATAGTGCTGAAGTTGTTTTGGGCTGTGGGTGAGTTTATGTTATCTGAAAATTAAATTTGTAGTTATGAGTGAGTTGATGTTACCTGAAAATTAAATTTATAATTATAGATGGGTTGATGTTACCTTAAAATTAAATTTGTAAGATTAAGTACTTTTGATTAATTTTTTTGGACCGTGAGTACCTTAAAGTTAATGGACTCTAAGCAATTGAAACATTGTGAGCGCCCAACTCCTGCTAGCAACATTGTCAACCCAAACATCAAGGGAGGTGATGCTTTCCTTCTTAAGAGGCAAAAGGGTCACAATGGGCTGTTAACGTTGTGAATGTGGTGAGAGGAGTGGGAATTTGCGATTACTGCCCCTTTGCTTTTCCTGAGTGACCAGTGGTATCCTGCATTGATAGAATGCACAGAGCATCGTCCGGGAGAGATCAAATGGCTAATAACCCCAATATCTCAACTCTTAGTAACTGGGTTAATCAAATCAAGTCAAATCCCTGGTTTCTTAATAAGGGAGGCATTAAGAAAGAAAAGAGAATCATCCTCGAACATTAAGGGGGTGTCCCGAACTTAAATTTCATTGGATTTTAAAAGTCCAATGAAATCTAAGTGTCTCTAATTTAGATTTTAATGGATTCCAATGAACTTTAGGTGTCTCCAACTTAGATTTTAATGGATTCCAATAAAATCCAGGTGTCCTCAAAAAGTCATGAATTTCATTAAGTGAAGGATTTGGATGAATTTGGTTGAATTTGAATGCATTTTTTACACATAACAAATTCTATAAGAATTCTACCCAATTCTTTTGGATTTTGATAAATTCTATGAATTTTAAAATCCATTAAACTCCTTTAAAATCTGAGTTTGGGACACCCCCCTTATCAGTAATGGACCCTCCTTCCCAATATGAATGCCCTTTATTCTGCCCCTCTCAGCTGCCTAGTTAAAATTAACCCTCCTTTTGTTTTTTCTTTATCACGTTCAAATTTGTCACTTTTGCGTTAAACCTTGATTTGTACTATAAATTGAAAGTGAACTCCTCCGACATCATTTACTCTAATCTTATGGTTATCTTATCAGCTTGTCATTCACTGTTAAGGCTCATAATCAACCGGACAAGGCTCTCTCATTTGTTGCAACATACAATTATGGTTTTACAACCTTAAATAACATGTCTAAATTGACCTAAAATAATAATAGATGAATATTCCTAAGAGGGATTTAAGAAATCAAATCATTCTAAGTCGTCTCTGATGTACTGCTTTCCATTTGTTTACATGAACTACAACTGGCAACTTGTGTCGAGAAATTTCCTTTGAGTAAGGAAGAGTTGAATTCCAGTTTTGGCAAACAAGACTTAATTTTGTGAAGCTGATCATTTAGACCAGCTTGCATTAGCTGAGGTGAAAGCATGTCTGGCCTCTCAAGAGCTTTCACTGCTGAGTTGGCTGCAAGATTAATCTGTCCACAAACAAGGAGAAAACATTAAAAAAAAAAAATTATTCGTTTTGCGTCGAAGAAATGTTAAACATTTGTATGTCATGTTTATTACACATTATAATCAAATATTCACAATTTTCCATAATTCATTCCCTAAACTATGCAGCACAGCCACTTGAGATAATCTATACAACATAAGATACGTGAAGTTTTATAATACTTTACTGAAAAAGTTAGTTTTACCGAATGTGACCAAATAGAAATTTTACAATTAAGACAAAAAAGTTAGGCAAAATACACCCACACATATCAGTTGTCTTAGCCGTACATGTCTAATCTAATGGTAAAAACCTTATTAATAAGGAACTTATTAGAGAACAATTATGTATGTGTATCTACATCCTACTGTTTCCTACTCCAACTAGGATTACTGTATCTACGTAATCTGTAAGATCTCATCTGTATTACGTACTCATTCTGCTTCATATATAAAAAGCATAAAATAAAATATGGGAGAGGAGTCATATGAAGTATAGTGACTGTTATGCAATTTAAGATTAAGATGTCATTAGGTTTAAAATGTATTTGTTGATGACTACTGTCTAATAAATCCAGGATAGTTAGGCATAACAAGGCTTAACCAATACACTTTAAATATCATGTATTTGCTAAAGTTCAGGTCTATCACTGCTAAGCCTCCAAGCAAACTTAGCTTTTTGTATTCTATCTCACAAAGCCAGTCTTTGGTTCTCTCCAGGACAAATGTCTATGTTGAATCAGCTAACGCATAAAGATGAAAGACACTCAAATAATTAAAGGATCTTTTGCCCTTCTTGGCTCATAATTTTCCTGAATCTCGATATCAGCTAACTCCCTAGTAGATATCTTCGCAAAGAGGAGAGACTCTAAGTTACCCTTGACTTCCTTTATGAAAACAACTGACCCAACTTAAAGAATTGTTGATCTTTGTTTTTTCTTTTTTTGGTTAGTTTAAAGCATTCTTGATCAAGTCCAGAGAGCAATTGTGCTTAAACTTAGCCTATGAAAAGGTTTATAATAAAAATGCTCAGAATCCAATTAGCACATCCTAATTAAACTAATATGCCTGATGCCAAATAAGTTATCAAAAATATTATTATACATAAAGAAAGTGCAAGTCACATAAGTGAAAAGGCAGAATAAAACTATATATGGGTCAAAGCACTAAAAATTAACGGCACAATTTTAGTGAAATACAGAATAAAATTAATCCCAATGTCAATTGAATGAGCTGAAAATTCGTCATACCGACTGTGAAGCCATCTTTATCAAAGCTTTTGCTAGAGGCAGTATGCAAAACCTTGAACAAGCCAATAGGACTATAATCAGGCTTAAAATTGAGGACTACAATAAACACACAAGACAAACATTCTCAATTGTATCCCATTTTCTTTTTTCTTTTCTCAGTAACCAACCAGTGGGTTGTAATGTAAATTAAAGGAACTTACATTGGCCAAAAAAAAGAAAAGGAACTTACATTCCTCGGCCACCAGCCAGAGCTTCCTCTGATGGGTCTTTCCATTCATCAATTCTGCAAAATCAATATTAATTATATTATGCTTAATCATGAATATATATATATATAGAGAGAGAGAGAGAGAGAGAGAGAGAGAGAGAGAGAGAGAGAGAGAGACTTACACCCAACCGTAACGGCGGTCGAATAAAAGGCGCTTGGAAGGTGGGTTTGAGGAGGTTGTAATGGAGATTGAGGAAGTGGTGGACTCCATTCTCTCTCTCTCCCTTTTCTCAGTCTCTGAAGCTGAAATTAGGGATTTCGACGTTGGAGATGGGGAAGAGGAATTTTGGACCAAAAGTGAACTAGGCCTGGGCCTAGTTTGAGCACTCTGTTTGGGCCCATTGATATGGCAAATTGGTAAATAAAAGAGGCCGCCGGGGTTCATATTTGAAAGGCCACTGGACTTAACCACCTCAATTTTCCCGCGTCCCCCGAATCTCTCCGACTCTCCCATTCTCTCTGATTCTCTCACTCTCAGACTCGGAGCTTCAAAAATGGCGAATATGAAAGCAACACCTCAAATTCCACCAAAGGCCATAAAATCAGGTACCTTCTCTTTTAGTTTTCACTGATTCACCCACTTTTATTCATAGAATTTTCTTTTTAATCTTTGGTACTCTCATTTTGTGCTTCGTTCGATTTCACTTATGCTCTGTTTGGTTCCTTGGAAAATTTTGGAAAAACAAATCGTAATTTCCACCTTTAGTCTTTTCTAACCTTCTCTGCCATTATCTTCTCTTAATCAAAGCCATTTTTTTCCAAACCGAGCATTACCTAGTTTGGTTCGCGAGAAAAAAGAAATCAAAGGAATTGAAATTTTGGTATGGTTAGGTTGAATTTGGTTAAGTTTTTAGCTTACACCTTTTGTTAACCTTATGTAGAGCAAATTTTCTATTTGATGTATCAGAAAATGGAATTTAACAAAATTAAATTTTAGATACTTGCTTTCAGCTCATTACTCAGAACTTTGGTTAAACATCAGTCTACGACTAGATTAGGATATGTTTACTTTGGACTTGAAATGGTTATATTTATGGAGTAACTTTGTTTTGCGATTGCAGGTGGTGGAGGGGTTTGTATGATGAGCAACACATGGAGGGATGAACAACACCCGTCTTTCATAAACTTCATCTCCACCTTCCTCACTGCAAATTCTTTCCGTCTTAACTTTGTCCCAATTGCCCCAGTAATTCCTTCATTTCATTCATATCTTCTGTTTTATTTTATTTTTTATAGAAAAAAACAATGAGATTTGGTTCATCATTCACTCAGTTCTGTGATGGTTTCATTTGCAGGACTTCATTTTCAACTGTGGGGGTTCATCAGTGGCATTTTTTTTTGTGACAAGCTTGGATTCCGCTAACATCTCCCAAATCTTCAGCAGGTGACCAAGTTGTTGTCATTTTTGGTGCCTCTTGTCTTGTTTGGCTCTTTTATGTTTGATGTGATCCTTTTTTATTATACAGAGTTCAGAAACTGAAGCTACAATTTGCAAATCTCTATGTTGTGATCACCCTCCCAACCAGAGAGCAAAATGATCTGTTTGTTCGTTCTTACTTCAAGTGGGTTATATGAAACTTGTGCCCTGTTGATTATTATGTACTGTCTCTGATTATAGAGTTACTCGGTCTGTCTCAATCTGTGAAGGTTCGAAATGGAGCTTGGGAAACCCACATTTGTTCTGGTTAAAGACTTGGAAATGGGGTTTGAAAAGATGGTAAAGATAGCTCACTCTCGTGGGGGTAAATCTTGTTCTCAAAAGCTCACTCACTTTAATGATTGATTTTTCCAAGTAATTTTGTCTAAGTAACCATTAATCACAGTATGCAAGCGAGATGATGCCACCACAAAATTGAAGGCTGAGGTTGGTATTACAAGCTGCTTTAGAGTTTAAATGTCAATACAAACATTAACAATGTCATGAATTTATATACTTTGGTTCAGATGATCTAACATGCACATTTCTTTTGCTTTTGCTTTGGGGGTTCTTGTTTGAAAAGAGGAAGCAATCTGTGCAAGCGGTGGGCGTGTTCCAGAGAGTGGTCACATCCATTCCAGGAATTGACAATCATGATGCAAATGCGGTACTTAAATCCTCATAATTTTAACGAATGAAATCGATCTTCTACTATATTATGTTGTTATCTTCCCTATTAGTAAAATTCATTAATCTATTCTTAGAATCCTCGCTATGTTGGGAAAATTGTACTTCTCTTACAAAATTGTTTGCATGTTTTTGGCTTTGGAGAAAAAATAAATTTTAAGAAGAATAAGGCAGATATACTTTTACAATTCAAAACTTTGCTAATTGTTTGTGATTGTTGGAATGTCATGAAATATAATTGTCTTATTTGTGGAACTAAAAAATCATCTGAACACTTCTGAAATAATATTATTCAAAGTAATTTCATGTGCTCATGAAAAGAAAGGCTTGTTGTTGGTCTAAAACTAACTGATTGATGTCAGCTTTCTGTTTCTGTCTTGCTCTTGTAGTTATATAACATTTGCTAGTTCGGTTTAAACAGCAAGCACCTTTACTTCATGAGGAATTCATGTACAAGTTGTTGGAGGCGTTTTGTTTTGATATTATGGTTTTCCTTGTACAAATGAAAATAGAGGACAAAAAGAAAAAGAGGAGCATGATAGTATTTACAGTTGTATGCTAACACTACCTAGGCCCATTCAGTCCTTGCATTGCATGCATAGGATGGGTCAGACAATATTTACATTTCTGGACTATGTAGCATCATTGGAGTAAAGAATAGCCTCCCAACATTTCAGTTCTACAGTGTGATCTTAATGTTTTGAATTCACATGCTTATTCTGGGAATTTTGTGCAGCTTAACCAAGCTATTGGTTCGATTGAAGCAATTGCCAAGGCATCGAAGGAGCATGTTCTGGAAAACACAGACCTTTCATCTGACAAGGCAGAAGTACTTTCAAAGTTTTTCAGGGATCCAAAGTTTTACCTGGGTCCCATGATCAATTGAAAGGACTGGTTTATCTCAATGAACTTCAATTGTTTTTTAAGCACTCTTGGAGTCATACATTAAAGTTACCATTTTATTTGGTAGAGTTTCCATCTCTTTTGTTTTCTCTGTTTATAATCGATACCAAATTCACTGGGAATGGTATGATCAAGGAATAAAATTTCCGATTTCGAAAAAATTTCGATAGAAATTTCGACGGAAATTTTGAAGATTTTTAAATTTCGACAAAAATTAGACGGAAATGACGAAAATTACTATCAAAATACGGAAATTTTGAATGAAACTTTACCATATGTTTATTTAACATATTATGTACTACATTGATAAAAAACATTGAAGAAACCAAATTATATGGTAGGTTTCATATGATATGTGATGAATATAATGCGCGCTGGAGGCAAATACTGTTAAATAAAATTAATATAATGAATAAATAAAATTAGTATATTTTTTATACTCTATAATCTATACATTAAACTCTATACTTTATATGCCATAATATTACATTAAATTTTATATACTCTATATTCTTTAGGATATGATATAGAATATTAGAATTTATGCCCTTTAGAGTATTTTTAATTATTTTTTATATAGAAATGTATTATGATTTAGGATTTAAAGATTATCAAACGAAATTCCAAAAGAATCAAACAAAACCCCAAATCCTTTTTTTTCTTTCCAATTGCCCAAAGACCTTAAACCTTTTTTTTTTTTCTTTTTTTTCCTTTTTTTTTTCTTTTTTTTTTCTTTTTTTTCTTTTCTTTCCTTTTCTCTTTTTTTTTCTTTTCTTTCTTTTTCTCCTTTTTTTCTTTCCTTCCAATGTTCCACACTTCCACTTCTTCCCTTCCCGTGAGTCATGTACTCATGTCATGTCATTGACTTTCTTCTTTCTTTTTTTTTCTTTTTTTTTTTTCTTTTCTTTCCTTTTCTCTTTTTTTCCTTTCCTTCCTGGCTTCCACTTTCACTTTCTTCTTCCCTTTCATTCAGCTCTCTCCCAGTCGCAGGCTCGCAGCCAACACAGATCAGAAATTTCATGCAGCCAAGAAGTTCTTCTCCCTCCCCGATCTCTTATCTCCCTCCGACGACGACGCGGCTGCAGCTCCCTCTCCCTCCGGTCTCTGCCTCCCCTCTCTCTCTCCGGCCTCTACATCGAAATTTCGCCGAAATTTCGAGGATTTCGGAAAATTTTGACGAAATTTCGGCGAAATTTTTCGAAATTAATTTAGTATGGTGTTAAAATTTTCATACCCCTAAAAAACGAAATTTTACTCCTTACCGTATGATGAATTACTGCAAACCAAAACTCGTGAATAATTAAGGCAGAGAATCTCTCCAGATTCCTAGTTGTGTAAGTTTTGCAGCCTCAATTGCTTGGTTGAGTATGGATGAGTATATTATAGCTGTATTAGATTTGCACGTGGACCGAACACAGTTTATCTGAATTAAGATGTCCCTTTGCTCTGTAGCTCGTCTCCACAAGTTTATGAGACGCAATTCAATGGCTTTTCTTTAGTGTTAGGGATCTTAAAATTGTATTCTAAAAACTCATTTATTTTACAAGAAAAACACTAATACATGTAATAACACAACATTTGATATCCAAATTTTAAGATGCAAACATAATCTCATGATGAGCATGTGAGGGATTGAATGCAAGAGGAGTTTATACAATGGTTGTACTCAAAGATTTTTTTTCGTTGTGTTGTGGGTGTCATCTTCATCAGAAATTACATGTGTATCTAGTTTTGGAATCACATCCCTCCATGCGACCAATCAAGAAATTAATCATCTGATTACAATGTCAAACTTAAACCAATTTACACTTGCATGCTCAGAAATTCAAGTGGACTGAAGAGCATATCTCAACAAGGATGAAGCCATGGGTTTTTTTTTCTTCTCATTTCTTTTTTATATTTTCTCAAGATGAAAATCAAAGATTGGGACAGATTCAGGAGATAAATAGTGTTGATGCAAAAATCCGTAAGAGAGATGCAACAATTTAAGGATGGATGATTTGGCTGATTGGAAGCCTTGCTGGATGATGAGTTGGATGTTGGTCAAGATTTGTTGAATTGCTGGTTGAAGCTGATAAGATCTTCATGTACGAACACAAGATCAAAGGAGAAGAACCGGTGTGATACCAGTCAAATACGCTCCGATGATGAAGTCAATGAAGTGTATTTGAAGGTGTTTTAGTAAGAACAAATGATGAACTTGGGAGAATATGAAGAACAAGGTAAGATCTTCTGGGATATTCTCAGCTGGTTGTGTATTTTGAGTGGTCTTTTGTGAGTAAAGTGTAAACCCCTTCCTTTGTGCACATAGCTAAGTATATATAGGCAAAGGAAGTAGTGAGTGTTAAGTTATATGAAGATGAATGGTTGAGAAGAGGCCATGCATTCAGTCATGAACAGTAGCATGCACAACTCTATCTTCTTTGCATTCAATGCTGCATTCAATGCAAGTATGGAAGATCAAGTGAGATACCCTAATAGTCATGACTATGAGCTGGGATATCTCATCTGTCAGAGAGTTATGTTAGAGATACTCGAGTATGGCGGTTCGTCCCAACTTTGATCTTCTAGAATAGCGGTGGAGTCCGAGCCGAGCCGACCATATACATCTTTCATGCGTAAGCATGAAATCCATATGTGATCGGATCGGACGTGGATGAACCGGATAGGACAGATCCGATGAATGGTGCAATGACCATCTCAAGTGCTAAACAGCTGTGACTGGACTTTTGAGAAGAAGATCATCAAATTCCGAGCTGAGCCGATCTGAGATATCTAAGAAAAGATAAACACTCAGGTTCTTAGAAAATCTCAGTCGGTTTGGATCGGATCGGATTTGGGTAACCCACGAGGATGAGCCGATCCGATCTGAACAGTGTTTAAGTTGCTGAGCTGGCATTGTGACGTGGAGGGTTAAGTCTGACCAAGTTTACCGTTGAAAAGTCAAAGTTGAAATGAGACCTGACCAGCCACGTGTTGGTCTATGAATGGCCGTTGAATCCATGTGGATTTATCCACAAACAAATAGCATTAACATTTATTGAAAATTATGAATAGCCAGAATCGGTTGCATGTCCACATCAGTTAAATCACTATCAAATTCTACAAAGTTGTACTTGTTCTCATGCACTGGGTTGGGACTTACATGTTCCGGATTGATGATGAACGAGTCATTGATGCCACAAGGGCTGGAGCATTGCTCACCTGATTAATCACTCTTGTGAAGTACGAATTTTTTGACTCTGATATTTTTATGGGTTAAATACAAAAATGGTCTACGAATTTTACACTGATTCTCAATTTGGTTCACTAATTATAAAAATTATCAATTTGGTCCACGAATTTTTCAAGTTGTACCAAAGTAGTACAAAAGTTAACTTTCATCCAAAAATTAACGGAATTAGTCATATAAAAATGTGATGAACGGACTAAAATGCCCCTGAAAATATAGTCACTTGTTATGCACATGACTAATTTCTGTTAAATTTTTCGATGTAAGTTAACATTTGTACTACTTTGGTACAACTTGAAGAGTTCGTGGACCAAATTGACATTTTTTATAGTTAGTGGACCAAATTGAGATTTACTATAAATTTCATGGACCATTTTTGTATTTAACCCTATTCTTATTTGGTTTTTTACTTCTTTTTAGAAATTATGTTTAGGTTTTTACAGATATTGAAATTTTGTGTAACAGTATCTAATTCAGTATCTGTGTGATAATATCCATTTAGGTTTTTATAGATACTGTCAAAATCAGTATCTGTGTGACAATATTTGTTTCAATATATGTGTAACAGTATCTGTTTAGATTTTTACAAACTAATTTTTTAGTATCTGTCACACAATTATTGATTTTGAATCAATAACTGTCACACAATGCCTAATATGCACACTGTCTAACAGTGTCTAATATGTTTCTAAAACTGTGCGACAATTTCCAATTTAAAATCAGTATATTAGACACTGTTAGACAATGTCTAATATGTTTTCGAAATTGTGCGAAAATTTCCAATTTAAAATCGGTAACTGTGCAACAGTTTTCAATTAAAAAACAGTGTCTAATATGCAAAAAAAAAAAAAAAAAAGGAGAAGATGGGGGGGGAGGGGGGGAACCATTACACTTTGCTACATGTAAAAAAAGGAGAAGGGGAAAAAAAAAAAAAAACTTACACGTTGCTGTAGGTAAAAAGAGGAGAAATGGGAAGAAAAAAAAATGTTACACGTTGCTACAAGTAAAAAAAGGAGAAAGGAAAACAAATTATTAAACAGTATTAACTAATTAATCACAATTAATTAGTTAGAGGAAATTACAGATTAGTCCAGTTATTTTATACCTAGTTCAATTTGGTCCACAACCTTTTTTAAGTTATGTTTTGGTCCATTAATTATTCCACTTGTTCAATAAAGGTCCAGATTTGTTTTCTCAAATTTGACATGTCTTTTACCCTATCAAATCTCACCCAAATTCAGCAAACATATACTTGTTTTAAAGCTATGCATTTCTTCTTTACAACCATATAAAGATCATTCAAATTGAAGTTCTAACACTCAAGATAATTGACCCCAAAATAGGGTACTCAAAATTGCCAATTTTTCAAACTTCACCTAATCTCAATTCTCTTAGATTCTAATATTCTAAATTTATTTTTATGACTAAAAAATGATGAAATATAACTTATACTTCAATTATAATTGAAGAAAACACAACTCAAAAGATTTAAAGTCACAAATATGAACCTTTATTGAACAAATGAAACAATTAGTGGACCAAAATATAATTTAAAAAATATAGTTGACCAAAATTGAACTAGGTATAAAATAAGTAAACCAAATCTGTAATTTTCTCTAATTAGTTATTTTGTTAGGTTTTCTATGGACACGTGTCAGCTTCTCAACTTCTAGTTAGTTAGTATTGCCACGTGGCAGTGGATTGACTTTTTTGTAATTTATTGAAATTTTTATACGTTAGTTAGTGATGTTAGTGGCAGTGGTTGTAATTTGTAGTTTTTGTTACATAATTTCATTTATTATAAATAGGTTAATGGTGACTGTTTTGAGATTCATAAATTGTTCATTGACCTTTTTGTAATTATGAAATGTTTTATTGACTTTTTTTGTAAATAGCTATAATATTAATAACATCCACTCATATTATGACACATATACTGGTTACATCATGTGGCGGTGTATCGGTTACACTGAAAAATCTCTCATATTCTAGAACATCATTCAAAGATCACCCTTGCAAAAAACCAGTCAAATCAAAAGCTGTTTAGCCATTTTATTACAGCCAACATCATTTCAATTTTTATTTGACAGACTGTATTTGTCTGCATAGTTTAGATGACCAAATAATTATCGATTTGACTGATTTTTTTACAGGAATAACCCTTGAGAAGGGACCTAAAACATGAATAGTTCCAAAGAGGATGTTTTACTTTTCTTGAAGTAAGGACATCCTTACTTGAATGATATATATATATATATATATATCTATTTCCACAAAAACAAAAAATTACACAATTATTTAAAGTAAATAAATATAAATATAAATATATTATATTTATATTCTAATTAAAGTTATTTTGATACATATATTAAATTATGAGAAGAATTTGCATATCCAGGTGGTATCCCCATCCTCCTCTCTCTCTCTCTCTCTCTCTCTCTCTCTCTCTCTCTTTTCTTTCTCTAGTGATACCACACAGGTGGTATCCTCAGGATACCTAAGTTTTTTTAATTAAAATATATATATCTTAAGTGAAATTTCTCTTAGACAGACATTTGTTTTTTTTTTCTTTGTTGTCCGCCCACTGTTACCGAGCAATCGAAAAGGTTTTTTTTATAACGTTGAGCGCTGCAAGCGCTTGACGCTGCTTCCTCCACCAATGTTTTAGGGTATTTCCCCGACGGTTCACCCCATACCCTCCTAACTTCCTAAGGTGTAGAATGAGACTTGTGGAGGCTGCATATTAGGTTTTTAACTCCGCCCAAAATCACAAAGTTAAAATTTAACATAAAGCCTACAAACTAGTGCCGATCGCTAAGGAAAGAAGAAAAATGTACTACTGAGCACTCGACGCGGGGCGTTCATAAAAATAAAGAAGTATGGACGTCCGTCTAAGGGAATTATTGATATCTTAAGTACATATATATATATATATATTTAATCTACATCTCTGCAAGCCCCAATTTACTTAGGAAGGCATATTCAATCAAATTTTAGAAATTAGTGAGCAATTTCTAAGTAACAGTGTTTGACAATACACATTATATTTATCCAATTTCATATGAAACCTACTATGTAATTAAGTTTCTTCAATTTCTTTTTTCAAATGAGTAGATAATTGATTAGATAAACAACTCTTAAAGTTTCAACTAAAATTTTTGAAATTTTCTTATAATTTATATCGTTTTTATCTAATTTTTATAGATATCGATATTTTCTTAAAGGCTTTTTTATTACAAATAGTCCCTCAACTTTCACCAAAACATCAATTTGGTCCCCAAAGTGCATTTTCATTTAATGTCATCCCTCATTTTTGTCATCGAATATCAATTTGGTCCCGAGACACACTTTGAAAATTCACCAAATATAGTTCAGGATATGAAAAAATTCTCTGAAAATTCCTATGAACTCATCTTGACTACTACAATTTTTATATGGGGTCAAATTATCAAATTTATGTTGAGTATTTTTCAGAAAATTTGGGGAATTAGTTTGGGAATTTCAAATTTTCTGAAAAATCAATTTGATAATTTGACCCCATATAAAAATAGTAGCCAAGACGAGTGTAGGAATTTTCGGAGAATTTTTTCGTATCCCAAACTATTTTTGACGAATTTTCAAAGTGTGTTTAATGACAAAATTGATGTTCGATAACAAAAATGAAGGATGAAATTGATTGAAAATGCACTTTATGGACCAATTTGATGTTTGAGTGAAAATAAGAGGACTATTGGTGATAAAAATTTTATATTTTTGAACCATCGAAATTTTGGTGGGTACCAAAATTTAAGAAGTGCTAGTAATTTAAGGGAAACGTGCTTCGACCTAAAAAAAAAAAGGTTAAATACAAAAATAGTCTTTCAACTTTCACATGCGTCTCAAAGTGGTCTACGAACTTCAAAACGTGACAAATTTGCTCACAAATATTTCAAAGTGTCTCAAAGTAGTCCTTCCATCCAGTCAAGGGACACATGATCACTTCTATGAGGGTATTTTTGTCCATTAAAAAAAACAAACTAAAATAAAATAGAAGAAAAACAAAAAAAGGGAGGTTCCCCCCCCCCCCCCACCACCAATGGCCTATTCGCAACCCCATGTACCTGCACTGTACATGCACTCCCTTTCTTATACTCCCGACTGAAATCCAAGCATGGCTATACCCCAAACCATCTGGTTGCTTCCAAAACTCACTTTGCTCAGCTTCTTCAATCTTCACCACCAACCTTTGATTTCAAATTCCCACTTGAAATCAACTGCTGTGAGTAGCTCAAACTGTTCAAAACCTCAACTTCCTAACCATTTCCACCATTTAAGGCAACATCCATATGTGATTTTAAATACCTATTTGAGATTAAGGCCTGTAACTGAGTTGTGGAACATGAGTATGGAGAAAAAGGGATCAAATGGTCTAGGTTGTGTAACTGAATGAAAGTATGAAGCTTTTATTTTCTTTCAAACCACATTTGCCTTTACTAGCCAAGAAGACAGGAAGGTAGGCAACTTAGTTGCTAGCTTAGCTAGTTACTCACAATCTCACAGTATGAGAAATATTATAGGAAACAGAATGCACACAACTAACACTTAACTTGGTTAATCATCCACTTAACTTCAGCATACCAAGGAAGAGGAACAAAACCCATAACCTTGGGCTAGCTCCTGTACTTGGTGAAGCAGCTCAAGTACCCGTTTTTACTTCTTGAAGATTTATTAATGGGTGAAACAAGCAGGGATGCAGAGAAGATGAAGACAAAAAGTTGATTATCTGAGACAAGACTGAAATGTAAGAGATCAGCTTATTATGGCTGTTATTTGACTTGGCCATTGATACACTCAAAGAGCCAGAGAGGCTCTGTTTCTTTGTTTTGAAAGAAAAAACTAGGATTTTGTTTGTGGGTTAATTTTCTCTATTTATGAGCTTCCTTTACAAGCATTTGACCATTTTTCAGAGACAGAGAGAGCGAATGGGTGTGAAAAAGGCGGAGGCTGGTGGGTGGGTGGTGGGAACGGGGTGTGACGGGGCCGGGGGAGGAGGAGAGGGGGGGGGGGTGCGACAACGACGAGGCCATGGGTGGGGGGGGGGAATAATGCTATTCTTATCACATTTCTTATACCACATTCTTATACCATCTCACGTGTCATTACTTTATTGGACAAAGTTTTTCTTTTTCTTTTTGGGTTTTTATTTTTATTTTTTAGTATCCAATGTATGAATGCCATGTAAGTTGCCACATAAGGTGGTATGAAATTATGGTATAAAAATGTGGTATATCTAGCACTACTGGTGGGGGGGGACCTCCTTTTTTTTTTGTTTTATTAGCTTTTTTATTTTATTTTATTCTAGTTTGTTTTTTAATTTCTTTTCAGTTTGTTTTTTTTTTCTAAATGGACGGAAATACCCTCATGGTGCACATGACCACTTCCGTCAACTAACTGGATAGAAGGACCACTTTGAAACACTTTGAAAAGTTTGTGGGCAAAATTATTACATTTTGAAGTTCGTGGACCACTTTTAAACATGGGTAAAGTTGAAAGACCATTTTTATATTTAACCCAAAAAAAATTGAAGGAAACGTGCAAGCATACCCTAGCTTCACTTTCCCATTGCCATTTTGACGTGCTGCTCAAGCTCACAAAGTTTCTCTTATACTCAAGACCAAAAAAAAAGAAAAAAGTTTCTCTTATAAAAACAGGTCTGTCCCTCACTCGCTCTCTGTCTCATACTTTTAAAAACCCTAAACCTCACTAACCAGCAAGAACCTCTCTCACACTGTCTCTTAGCTCCGACAATGGCGGAGCTATCAGCGATTACACTAGGTGGCAAAGGCTCATCTCTCTCGTCCTCCTCTGTCTACACCATAGCCAATCGCCTCGCTCAGATTCGCCTCGACTCTTCGGCGCTCGATAGGCTCCCCTCCTTCTCATCTGTACCTCTCAAACCCTACCAGCTCGTCTCTCTCCTCCCCTCTCTCCCAACCATTGAGGAATCCAGAGCCTCCCTTGTCGTCCTCCTCAGCAAGCTTCTCTCACTCTCCGGTTCCCCCCACATCCGTACGGTTCTTCCAGTTCAAATCACAGAAGCCCTCAATTCTGGCGAAGAAGGGCGCGAATCCCTCGATTTGACCGAAGAAGAGGCTCATGCATTGGAGAAACTCAAATTATCCTCTGCTTTGGGTGGGATTTGTGCGCTTTTGGACCACCAATCCTCGGCTTTGTCTACGGTTTCGGATGCGGTAGCGGCGATATCTTGCGAGTCGTTAAAGGCCGACTTGGCGGCGTTTAATTTGATGGATTCGGGGGACGGGTCTGCTGCCAAAGAGGAGATTGGAGTGGCCAGCGATTTAAAGGTTTTGCTCAACGGGTCTAAGTTAGTGGGTAAGGTAGAGACTGTAGAAGTCTCGAAAATTCCAGAAATTCATGGAAATTTGAGACATCAAGTGAAATCGGTGCACTCCCGAGCTCGGGTGGAGCTGAATTCGGGCGCAAAAGTGGGGAAAGGTGTGCCCGTGAGTGCTGAGGCAATGAGGACGACGTTGTTAGCATTGGCCTCGGCGCTGAGGGACTTGGGAAATTATAGTTTGCGCCGTGTGAAAATGAATGTGGATGCTGTTGGTTGTGAGAATTTGCGGTCGAGTTTGGTGGCATTGTTTGAGAAGCAATGCCCCAGCGGTGAAAGATTGAGAAGTGCGTTTAAGTTGGTTTCAGAATTGTCTTTTGAAGAGAAAGAGAATTATGATAAGTTTGCTCATGAACTGAATGCGTGTGTGGGAGTTGTGTGGAAAATTGTGGCTTGGGAGGCAATAACAGCTTTTCTGGCTCTGGAGGGATCTGAATTGAATGGGGAGGGTCAAGGGGGTGAAGCGAATGGAGGAGGGAATGTGAAAGTGGAGAAGAAGAGTGAGAAGAAGAAGAAGAAGGTGGTTTTGGGGAAAGGGACTAGTGTTATAGTACAGTTGATGAAAGATAGATTGCAGTGTAAGGGTGGACATGCTGTTGATAGTTTGGGGTTGATGGGAAATTGGGTTGAGGAGCTTTCATTGTTTTTGGACCTCAAGGACCCGGAGTTTGATAGTTTGTTGAACAAAGTGAAGGAGATAGTGGAAAGCAATGAGACTAGAAGACTCCCTAAGCTTCCAAAGGTAATGACATACCTTGAGTTTTGCTTTTCATTTCTGTCTGAAATGCTTTCTCTAATCTATTCTTACATTCATTGTTAGTAGAAAAAATGAATATTTTTTTTGTCTAACAAGTATGTTCGATATGAAAATCATTCATGTGGGTTATTAATATCTGCTTCTTAAATTATTATTCTACTAAACATTAACGTTATTATTGGAAATAATTTTTTAGAAAGCACTGTGGGTACTGTCAGTTTGTAGTTAGATTCTGACAGAAGTTTGAAGTTGATGTAATCTGTGATCATTTGGAAGTATTGACAACTCATTACAGTTGGCTGTATGTTTATTTTTAAGCAACCATGCTTTGGTTGTCGTCTTAGTTGCTCACTTGATCTTTGCAGATTATGTTTTTGTTTCAACTGATTTTATGATTCTTTTTGGATTGTAATGAATAGTTATTCGCATTCTGACCTTGGACATATTATTGCACATGCTAGGGTACTCGTGATTTTGCAAAAGAACAAATGGCAATAAGAGAGAAAGCATTTTCGATAATAAAGGAGGTTTTTGAGAGGCATGGTGCCACAGCCCTGGATACTCCAGTTTTTGAATTGAGAGAAACTCTCACGGGGAAATATGGGGAAGATTCAAAATTAATTTATGATCTTGCTGACCAGGTAAATATCTCAGTCTTACATTTTTTTCAGTTTAAGTGAAGCCATGTTCTTGTTGTGTAGAAACATAACAAACTTTGATTCTTGGTGCTCACACTATATTAGCCAAAGACCACACTGTCTGCAGTTGGGATGTCCATGTTGTGTGATCCCTTAGGGCCTATTTGGTTCAAGCTTGGGAATGGGAAAATAATTCTATTCCCATGTTTGGTAAGTGCAGGCATGTGAAATCATTTCCTGGTTCATGGGAATCTGATGCCCTCAAATGGAGGAAAATGACTCCTTCCTCTCAACTTGGGTTTGGTTTTCTTGCTTGAATGGAAATGGAAATAAAAAGGTATTTCTTGGTTTGCTTTCCCAACATTGCCAAACACTTGAATGAGAATCTTACATTCCCTTCCGCTTGGAAAATGCATAAGAATTGATTTCCTAAGAATTCAATTTTGCGAACCAAATGGGCCCTTAGTGTTTCTTGAGATGATAAATTAGTCTTTTTTTTTTTTTTTGGTCACGAGATGATAAATTAGTCTAACCAAGCATACAAATGCTGAAAGGCATTAAGACTGTAGAGCCCTAGGCTTTGAGCTTAGTTTTTTTTTTTTGCCCACTACTATTAATCATTGCTAATTTTTTTTTAGCAAGTTTCCTCAAGTGTTTTTTAATTCAGCTATGAAGTACTACCTCAAATACCTTTTAGATTAGTCAGTTTTGGTTTTCTTGCTTGAGCTTGGGAGCTATGCTTAAGAATTGCTTGTTTGGCTAATGGGAAGAGCTTGCGGTGGTTGCATTTTTCTTGTAATTATTATCCTTTTCAATTCTTTTGATGGGTTTTGTTGTAATTATAAATATGAAATAATCACCTTTATCTTGTGATCCCAATATGTATTGTTTCATATATAAATTTGGAAGTCCCTGTAGTTGAAGTTAACTATCATTTGTGAAGGTGTGTGAGATAGGCCTTGTTATTTCTTCTTTGTCTTGTCCTTATAAAGACTTGCCCTAAGTTCCTAGTGGGATAACTTGCTATCAAATTTGTTTTAGATTGACAATAAAACTGGATTCATTACTCATATTTGATGCAATTTGTGTTTATTTTCTCGACAGGGAGGAGAGCTTTTATCACTACGATATGATCTTACTGTTCCATTTGCTAGGTATGTAGCTATGAATGGTATCACATCTTTTAAAAGGTACCAAATAGCAAAGGTCTACAGAAGAGACAATCCATCTAAGGGAAGATATCGTGAATTTTACCAATGTGACTTTGATATTGCTGGCCAATATGAAAAAATGGGGCCAGATTTTGAGGTTATTAAGATATTAACAGAACTGCTTGATGAGCTGAATATTGGAGATTATGAGGTAACTATTTTCTTTAGAATTTTATTCCTTGTATCTATGTGCGCACATAGGTAACTCCAAATAACCTACTATAGAGTTTTCGACTGTGAAACATATCTATGATTCACAGTTGCAATGTAATGATAAAGTAAATTAATAAAAATAATCTGATAACAATAAAAAGAGTTGAAGTAAAGATTCCTTCTCACAGTGTTCATGGCTTATTGCTATGCATACACTAACAATATTCATTCTATTTTTTCATATCCTTAACTCTTATGTAGAGCAATATGTAAAGATGGATTCCAACATAGTATTTGAGTCTCACCTTGTAAGAGGTGCCAATCTAACAAGTTTCCTTATTATGATTTAAAACCCTCCTTGAAGTGCTTCCTAGACTAATATTCAGACTTCATGTGCCTTAATTGTTTTGGCTTAAGTTTTTTTTTTTTTAATTGCTTCTTGGTGTTTCTTGTACAGATTAAATTGAATCACCGGAAGTTGTTGGATGGAATGTTGGAAATTTGTGGAGTGCCTCCTGAAAAATTCAGAACTATTTGTTCAAGCATCGACAAGTTAGACAAGCAGTCTTTTGAGCAGATAAAAAAAGAAATGGTAAAGACTCAAAAACTGCAACCATATTTGACATGCATGTGCTTGAGTTACCTTGTTGTGTCTTGGTTTATGTGTTTCTATGTTTTGCATGTGCTTGGGCTTGGTGTCTGTAATTCTTTGGTCTTCGTTTGTTTCTACTTCACTATGATTTCCTTTTGGTGTGTTTTCCCTCTCAATGTACGGTTGTCTATAGTGATCAGAATGCCGTTCCTTTCCTGTAGATTGGTTTTATATTTGTTCATTTTTATTTTGCATAATATTTATATTCATAGTTAATATTTTTAGATGACTTTTCATGGGCAACATGACACTGCTCATGTCATTCTTTGTTTCCAGAAAGATTTAAAAGATATCCTAAATTGTTAAAGAGGCTCTTACTGCAACATGTAGGAGCAATGTTTTGAAAGGCAAGGCGTATGGGCTAGGCGTTTTATGTCCCATAAGGCGAGGTGTAAGCCTTTTGGGACATAAATTATATAATTAAAAAATATAATATATATATAAAATATATAAGTATATGTATATGTGTAAAATTATAAATATAGTATGAAACCCTCCCTGCAATTTTTTTACACTAATATTTTATGTTTTTTAATATTTGGAGTCTTATTTTACTTGTTATTCTATCAGGAATTTTATTTTATTTAATATTAGTAGTTATCCTCTGTTTTAGGTTATTGGGTCTATTGTCTTTATTTTTTTCAATTGAAAGGGGTTTTAAGACATGTGAAAATGCATTGTTTCACATAAATGGGGTAGAAAGCTGAAACACACGTTTTATTAAAGAGGCAGAAAACAGAAGACGATGTCGTCTCATTAAAGTAACATTTTTTTTAAAAAAAGGCCTTGTTCTGCAAAAAGGTGCCCCCTTCTGCACAAGGCTTACGCCTCTCAATGACTCGCCAGAAAAGCATACGCCAAATGTGCAATCTGCGAAACTATCCACCGCCTGAGGCGATTCGGCAACACCTTACCCCGACCCGTGCCTCCGCCCCGCCTTTAAAAGAATACATAGGAGCGGCAGGTTTATATGAATTGAGGATATTTAACATATATAACTTAATAGAACATGGATTACACCAACTAGCTATTGGTCTAGTGGTATGTGTCTCTACTTTGCTGAAAGAGGTCCCATGTTCGAATCTCCCGTGCTTCCATATAAAAAAAAACAAAAGATTGATTACTGCATAAGATTGATTTTATGAAGTACTTAACTAACTGACCCCAAGTAGTTGGGAGGAAGGCTTTTCATATAAATGGAGATGTTCCACATATATAACTTATCAGAACATTGATTACTACATAAGATTATTTGTGTGAAGTACTTGTCTAGCTGACCCCAGGTAGTTGGGAGGAAGGCTTTGTTGTGCATGCAAAACACCTTGATTATTATCATCTGTCTGCTTCTTGACGAGGAATTCCTGTCTAGTTGGACAGTTGTCCTGGTTAATATCTGAATCAATTGGCTAATAAATTGCTTAAGTTTCACACCATGAGGTAAAGCCTTTGGTCCTGTACCTGCCAACCCAAAGCTGTCCTGTACCTGCCAACCCAAAGCTCTTCTGTTAATTATCTGTTAAGTAATTATCAAATATTGAACACTGAATGATATGGATTTTAATAACCATGTTCCAACTTCTGAATGACTAAAAGGTAAACCCTTTGTCTATCAAAATAATGAGTAAATCATGTTTGTTGAAGTCATCTGTGATTATTACAATTGACAGAAAAAGTATATCTGCTGATTTGAATTTTCATTAATATACGAATCCATATCATATAGTTTATCGTTTATTTCTCTATTTAATAACAATATACTTGGTTTATCATTTTGTTGTGTTTTTCTCCATTATCATTGGGTAAACATTTTCCATTCTTATCCTTTATTGTTTTTCTCGGTTCATGTTCAGTTTTCATATGATGATAGACTTGTTTTTTGTATCTAAACTTAGTGAGATTTTAATTTTGGCATGTATGATTCTTTTCTAGGTGGAGGAGAAGGGCTTAAGTGTTGAGACAGCAGACAAAATTGGCTCTTATGTAAAAGAGCGGGGACATCCTTTGGAATTGTTATTCAAGCTTAAACAGGAGGGCGGCAAGTTTTTAGAAAACAATGCATCTGTAGAAGCATTGAATGACCTGGAGATCTTATTCAAGGCTTTGGAAAAATCAAAGTGTATTGGAAAAGTAGCTTTTGACTTGAGTCTTGCAAGGGGTCTTGATTATTATACTGGAGTAATATATGAAGCTGTTTTTAAGGGGGGTGCACAGGTAACATTACGTAAATGCTGTTGGGATTATCTTTGCGGTTTTTTTTCTTGCTATTGGCATTTGTGCAGCCCTGTGACATTTGACTCATCTTATCATTTAAAATAATCATTGTTAAGGTTTCCTTCCAAAAGCTATTCAAGGACATTTTAAATAGTACAAGCAGGAATTGAATTAGATTGCAATAATTGTAAATGAAAAAATTGCAGTGGGGACTTGTTGCTTGCTATGTGCCATATCATCCTAAACACAAGACCCAGCTATAACTTCTTTGGGTTGAGATCTGCCACCATTTGTTGCCGCTCTATTTATTGCATCCCAGGATATATTTGTATTCTGGCTGAATTCAAGGTTTTGTTGAAATGGTCTTGAGAGAAATAAAGATGGAACATGTATCTCTCTTTCCCTTCTAACTATGTCCTATAAATGAATAGTGCATCTGAAAAAAAATTTTATTCAAATAAATGGTACAAGTCAATATAAATATCCTATTGGTTGCTTCCTGGCATTAACTTTATGTGTTTCAATGATAACCTAGATATTTGATCTTGTCATCAGGTTGGCTCAATTGCTGCTGGTGGACGTTATGACAACCTTATAGGGATGTTCGGTACAAAGCAGGTTCCATCTGTTGGTGTCAGCCTTGGTATTGAGCGAGTATTTGTTATAATGGAGCAGCTTTACAAAGACCAGAATCAGGTGACATTTGACATGTCTCTGTCTATGTTGTTTAATATTCTACTTATAATTTTGATGAATTTTATTTATTGGTAGTTGAGTTCTTCTTTATTGAGAATATCCCTTGATTAATCCCTGTTTTCCTAAATGGCTAACGAATAAAAGAAAAAAAAAAACTGAATGAGTTTTAAATTTATTGGGTTATACATTTTTTTATGGTAAACCAAACTAATGTCTCATTAACTTTAAAGTTTGTCATTTTGGTCCCTGAATTTTGGTTGATTTGATCTAAATCCTACTCTCTATTAAAAATTTAACAGAAGTAATCATGTGACTTGCACATACATACTGAAGGATAATTTTGTCATTTTCACCCTTAATCCCCAACTCTTTTTTTTTAGTTTTAGAGAAAAAAACCCAAGCCATAATAAACCCAGAGGCTAAAGGCAAGAATCTCATTTCAATATACTTAAAATTCCAGTTCCAAAGCAATTTTTTTTTTTTTTTTGGAGGAGAAAATTTATTAAAACAAAACATATTTACAAAAATAGTGGACAAGATATCCACCAATCTTAACAAAACAACAATCACCCCCCGACCCTTGCCGTCTATAAGAGTAAAGAGAAACACCTATGGCAGCCCAACAACAACACAAGACCCGAAACAGCCCTTCCCAACTAAAGCTTTCCAATCCAACAAAATGACAGAAACTGACAGCTCTCAAAATGCTGGTGAAACTGAAGACCATAAAGATGCCCAAAATCTAACTTTATCCCATATTGTCCCCCTTAAACTCCTAAAAAATTCTCCTATTTCTCTCCCACCAAATTACCCACAACACTGCCATCACTCAACAAGACCACAACACTTTTGCCTTCCTGCACCCCCCCCCTCTTGTGAAACAACACTGCCTTGTTTTTCACAAAACAACATAGAAACTGACTGTGGTATCACCCAATTAATACCAGCAACTCCAAACAAACGCCACCAGATCCCCAAAGCATATTAACAATGCAAAAGCAAATGGCCTCCAGATTCAGCTTCCTTTTTGCACAGAACACACCAAGGTCTCCTCTTCTGAATCACATCACACATATTTACCTTCCCATGGGCAATAAGCCAGGCCAAAACACGAACTTTGGGAGGGGCAATTGATTTCCAAATCAATTTGCAGGCTTGAAAATAGCAAAACGCCCCTTTTCAGGAACTTTAGTGAATGACGTCATTTCTGTTGAAAAACTTAACGAAGTTAGGCTTTGGACTAAGTAAACACAAATCCAATGTTCAAGGACCAAAATGACATATTTTAAAGTTTAGGAATCAAAATGAGATATGGATAAAAGTTTGGGGGTATTACACCTGGATAAAAGTTTGGGGGTATTGGTGTAATATTCTAATAAACTTTATTCATACCAGATCAGTAGGCCTCAACGTGCCACTGGTTTAGTAAATTCTGAAGCCATTTTTTTAAAAAAATTTATTTATTTTTTTAAATATATATTCTATTCTTTTCATTTTAGTGTAAGGAATTGCTAATGGTAGATATATTGGGTGTAAAACAAATGCGCAAATAGGTATTATATTTGTTACCATGTATCTGTCTGTCACTTGTAACCAAAACAACCGTCCACTGGCTTGCTTTCGACATAACTACAGAGTCTAATCAATCTGGCCGTATTGATTGGGTCCTATTCTCTGCATTACTTGGTTCCACTGTCACTATAAATATAGAATACTGAAGACTATGTTTTGGCATCCTTGTATGAGGCATTGATTTGTTCTTTGATTTTTGATTGAAATTATACAGACAACCCGAGCAACCAAGACTGAAGTCCTAGTGAGTATATTGGGGGACGATTTAACACAAGCAGCAGAGCTAGCAAGTGAGCTGTGGGAGGCCAAAGTGAAAGCAGAATACTTGGTGAGTAAAAGATGGGGGAAGCACATGGATCGAGCAAAGGAATCTAGGATCCCTTGGATGATAATTGTGGGTGAACAGGAGCTCGATAAAAAGGTTGTGAAATTAAAAGATGTTGAGATCACAGAAGACAAGGGCATTGAGATTTCAAGAATTAAAATTGTTGAAGAACTTCAAAAACGGTTGGGTCAAGGAAAAGATCCTCGAGCCAGACCCCTGTGAGTTAACTCACACTGACTTAACTTTTTAGATATGCCTTCGTGTGCATGTTGAGGCGCTCAAAACAAGTTGCATTCAGTTTCACCCCTTGTACAATTTATATCGAAATCTCGGGTTCACAAAACAAGTATATACCTTATTTTGGCAAAGATGTTTACATTGTAACTAGTATTGCTGAGTTGCTTGCTGATTCTGCTCTTGATTTTACTGCGCTTAAGAAATTGTACAATCACTCTTACAGCTGTTTAGTCATAGGTGATGTAATAGGGGGTGACAATTTTTACACATGATAAAATGACTTGAACATGACACTAACGTGAATTGCAGTGTTTGAATTGATCATTGCTTAACATGAATAAGACTGACATAACTTATTAACATGAGTAATAAACGAGTTGGGTGTCAACATTAGTAACTCAGTTTTGACACCATAAACTAGTATTAATGACATGTTTTAACCGGGCTTAAATAACCATTTGGCCTTATTTAAATTGAAATTGATTAAAGGCACATTTCCAATTTTCCATGATCTTACATGACTTATGAGACACGTTACCAGCAAACTGTGGCCTATTCTACTAAAGTTCGATTTTTCCCCATCTAACACAAGTGACAAGTCGGCGCGTTAATTAGTGTATGCAACTATGCATTGATTATTCTCACCCGAAAAAGAAGGCATCCATTTATCATGTGATGCGAGACTGCTAGTGACTGACCACCACAGAGATTCATCCACAAGCTCACACCTTTAAACGGTAAGACTTTTTCACTGATTGTCTCCATGTAAGTGGTCTGTTTCACAAACTTTCCAACGTCCCCCGTCAGTTTACAAAAACCCCTCTACTTTATCTTCTTTCATTCATTCATTCAACTCTGTTGTTGGGGCCTGTGTCGCCCACCCCTACATTCATTCCAAACCCAATTGCTCCTGTCAAGAAAGGGATAGATATCTCAAATTCTCAATGCTCCCCCTGAGCAAAGTTAACCCACTCCCCACCTCACTCTAGCCAATGACGTGGCACAATCCCATTAGCCAGAGCTCCAAAAAGTATAACAAAAATACAAACTTGACCTTTGGTTTTATCTTTTGTGTTATCTGCGCTCTTCAACACCACAGGTGGCCAGAGTTTAAAGAAGGTAGTCCTCATCACTCTGCTGCAGAGAATAGAGGTTGTTGAGGAATACAGAGTGGGTTTGGAGAGCATCAACAACCACCTCCCTTTATTTCTGTGGCTTACCAATAAAAACGGTCTCTTTCTTTTCGGTTTTATTTATCTTTTTTGGCCTCGTGTCCCTTCTTTTTCTTTGGCCTGTGAGTTAGGGATTTATTAGGGTTAGGATTGGAGTTAGGGTTCTGTCATTTGGTACTCTTCTCCTCCGATTGAGTTCTCGTCCTCCTTCAATTCCAAACCCCACCAATCATCATCCCCATGGAAGGAGGAGAACTTGGTGAGTTGCATGACTGGGAGGTGGTCCATAGCTCGGACTCTGCCCTGGTCAACTCAGCCGACTCGGCTGAAAGTCCTAGAAACAACTTGGAGGGAGTTGACGGTGACGCCGAGGGTATGATCAGGCCTGATTACTTCTCTTTGGAAAATCAGGGGAAGTATGGATATGCTAAGTCTGTCAGCGAAGGGGGTTCGGTTGAGTCCGACAACCCGAGTTGGATTGACCCGGGTTCGGAGACTCGCTATGGTGGTAGAGAGCCGGGTGAGTTCTGGTCTGATTCGGGTAGTGATAGGTCTGATGAACGTAAGAGTAATGATTTTGAGGTGAAAAACGAATTGGGTTTTGCGGGAAATGAGAAAAGCCAAGTGGTTTTTGAAGGGACTGGAGAAATGGAGGCTGTGGATGAGAATTTGTGGAAATTTGGGTCGGCTGAGAGTAAAGTTGGTGGGTTGGATAAGGAAAGCCAGGTGAGTTTTGAAGAAATTGGGGAAGTCAGAAGCGTTGATAAGGATTCGGGCAAGTTCTGGTCCGATTCAGGCGGAGACAGTCTGGTTTCTGTGAAAGTTGAGAAGGTTGAGAAGGAGAGTGAGATGGGTTTTAGTGATTTGGATGGTGGAAATGAGTTGAACAAGGATTCAGCAGATAGACAATCAGCTGAGAGTCAGAGTGTTGCAGTTGAAGAAATGAAAAGGGAGGTGAAATTGGGTAGTGAGGTTGCGAAGAGGACAATCATGTGGTGGAAGGTTCCATTTGAGGTCTTGAAGTATTGTGTTTTCAAGGTAAGCCCTGTTTGGTCCTTCTCCGTGGCCGCAGCTGTAATGGGTTTAGTTTTCTTGGGGCGGAGATTGTATAAGATGAAGCAAAAGAGCCAGAGCTTGCAGCTCAAGGTTACTCTGGATGATAAGGTCAGTTATTGCAATTTATTAGCAGCTACTTACCCCCAAAAAAAAAATTGCAATTCATTTATTGATGATAATTTTTTTCACTCCATGTTATTCGAAAGCTAAATATGCATGCATTCAGAATATATAAGTAGACATTTAGTATATACTTCATGGCTTGATATTTCAATTAAAGCTCATATTTGTTGTGATGAAGATTTTTACATCTGTTCATTCAATCGTGTTTCCTATTTAGTTGAAATGTGTTAAGTTGCAATCCAAAGCTTTTTGCAGCTCTTATGAATAGTTGAGTCAAAATCTTGAAAACTATCATATGGTCTGTGATTGACAATCAAAATTTTTATGCTATCATTTCGTATTATCTTTTGCAATTTTCAATCTGGATTACTTTTCTTAAAGATAGACAATCATATGGAAGTACTTTTTGGTGACTTTTTATGTTTGTTTAAGGTCTTTTAGTGTAAAGAAATGTAGGAACTCCATTCTATTCACCTTCTTCAGTTAATGTTTTGTATTCTGCAATGTTATTAAAACTAACATGTTTATGTTTTCTGTTTACTTTCTTGTATTACCTTTTTTCCTCTTTTATGTTTTGAATAAGAAACAGAGAATATTTTATTAATACGAAATAAAATAGTCAAAGGCACAATAGAGGAGAACAAGCAATCATAGTTAACAGAAAATTGAACATTTACATACAACCAACATCAATGACTAAAGGAACACAATAATTTCAAGAAACATCAGCTACCCTATCATTATGATAATACCTTGATATTCAGATGAAACCAACACCCACAAAGATGCTTAAAATCGAATTCTATCCCACAAGGAGTCCAACTCTTCTCCACTTTTATTTTAAAAAGTCCTCCCATTTCTTTTCCCGTCAAACAACCCCAAAAAAAGCTAATCACAATGCATTTTCATAAAACTGTCACATTTTTTTCTCCACCAATCCCACAATGATTCTCAATGAACAAAGTAACACATGACGAAGGAATTCCCAATTCAACCTTGCTTTTAGACCTTTTTGCACATGATACTCTGTTAGCCTTCTTTGGATGAGATCACAAGTGCTCACCCTTCCCCATGCAATAATCCAAGCAAGAAATTGTACCTTAGAAGACACACCTTCCAAATCATCACGGAGGAATTTAAATCAGGAAGAAATCATTAATCGATCAATTATAATAAGATTTACAAGAAAATAAACCCAAAGATTCAATTTTCCAATTCCTTTTATCCAACCTCAACAGATGTAAAAAGATGTTTTCAATCAAGAAGGCAAGAAAACACACTTTCAAATCATTCCATTTTTTGAGGAACTGGAAATTCCAACTGAACAGGAAAGAAGAAGAAACAGACATTCTAGCAATGAAACCATTATGAGAAGACGAGAATAATGAACACATGGGTGATTCTCCAATCCAGTTGTCCTCCCAAAATTTATTCTCCTTCCCATTCACCACAACAGAACATAAGAGTAGAAGAAAAGGAGCTAGTACCCTGTGAGATGACTTTCCAAGGACCTCTGCTTGAGCCGCTATCCACTACATGTGAATCCCACCCATTGTCTTGAGCCTCTATCCACAATTTTTATCTACTGTCAATGTAAAAGTAAAAAAATGCTCATAGTATTTGTTTGCTTTGGCATCTTGCTTAAGACATAAATATATAATTTATAAGCCAGTAGCAAAGTTCTGGCCAAGAAAATAAAATTAAAAATAAATACACTCTTAAGAAGTTTATGCATTGTATTCTGTATTCTATACCATTTCAAATTAGTAAAAAGGTCGAGGGTACCTTGTAATGGTTATTTCTTTCATAATGGACGGAAGAAGTTCTAGACTTTTTTCCCTTGGCAAGAAAGGGCATATTCATTTTTGCAGAACTTTTGTCCCGAGTACCTGGAATCCATTTTGAGTAAATAATTTTCCAGTATTATTAGTAATCACGAGTTTGGTAGTTAAGTTAGTGCATTTTTACAAGAAATAAAATCCTTTTGGGTAGGATCTTTTAATTGTTGGACATCTTGTCCAGTGTATGTACTTTGTTAAAAGATGGAAATCCATAAGTGAAGACAGTGATATCAGTCTCATGTGCATCTCAGGAAAGAGGATTGTTGCACTGATTTGTTTTCTAAATTCTATTGTGTTTTGTGGTGGAATTTTATTTACTTATACTTTGTCCTATGAGTTATGTGGCTTTGCAAATGTGAACTTTGCTTCTGTTTTGAAAAATATCTTGAGGTGGCGGACCTGGCATATTTACTGAACAATTTTTTGCAGAAGGTGTCTCAATTCATGAGTCGTGCTGTGCGTCTCAATGAAGCATTTTCAGTGGTGAGGCGGGTTCCTATAATACGACCTTCACTGCCAGCTGCTGGGGTAAATCCATGGCCTGTAATGAGTCTGAGATAGAAAATTATTCTTGTGAAATATATAGAAAAAGAAGATACTTTGTCCATGAGCTGCGCTAAAACTACTAAGTTCATATGTGTTGCTTAGTATTTACACGTTTGTGTCTTCCTATGTATCAACTTTGAAGTTAAAAACCTTTTGCACCAGTTTGTGTATAATGCAGACAAAAATTTCTACTAGGGTACTCACTTTTCACTTTTCCTATTGCCTGGTATGCTTTCTTGTTTCTATCAGAATGTCTGGTGTGTTTTTCATGCCTGCCATTGGAAAGACAAAATGTCAACGTGTTTGTTATATGAGATTTATATACAAGGTCCCATCTTACATTACTTTGGGAAAAGGAAAGGAAAGGGAAACTTAAATTGGAAGATTGGTAAGTACATTAATTTGGCATGCAATCATTTTCTCGGAAGAGAGGTGAATTATCCAAGTGTGTAATTTGGACGGGGTCAGTGAACCTGTGTGTTCTTGATATTTCTGTTTTTGGATCTTCGATATTATCATCAACTGATATTAGTACCTTGAGCTGCATAAGCTGTTTTTGTTCTTAATTAAGTTCCTTTCTTACATCATCAAAATGAAGTTCCTTTCTTACATAATCATCGAAATTAATTTGGGCAGAAGCCCCTAAGAGAGGAATTGATTTCATAGTACTTGACATTCAAGACTTTTTTTGTTCTTTATTATGTTGATGAGTGAAGGTAATAGTCCCCAAAATTCTGCATAATTGGCTAATGTACGTAATTGGTGTTTGATATTCTAATCCAAAAGGAGCCCCAGTGACAGGAACAATGGAGAAAGTCTCACTAGGAGAAATTTTAAGTTTGCCTAAATCCACCCTACCACAATAATTACAAGCTTAAAATTTTTTACATTATGGAACATGCAAAAGGATTGTCATCACAAAACTTTTGACAAGGGTAAATATATTGAACTGAATATTGAGGAGGATATTGGAATATATTTTCCCCTCCTTCTGGGTATTTCTTCTTGTTATTATTCTTATTGCACTTGTCCTTGCATTGCCCTTTATCTCCTTCTTGCTTCATAATCTCGGCATGCTTTCCTAGTTGTCTCTTGATGTATTCTAGGAGCTTTGGTGGATCAACTGCTCCCCTCACTGTCACCATTGAGCTCTCCATATTTGCTTCTACATTTATAACACCTAACAAATAGGCAAATTTTTCTTAGTCATTGATACCCAAATATAAATTCAAGTCATGTTTTATGAATAATGATTATGGCAGATAATTTATCAATTTTATAATTAATACCAAATTATTATGAACAAAAAAAAAAAAACAAAATTGTTGTACAGAACATAAAAATGGATATTTTGGATCAAATAGTTGAACAATTTTTATTTGGCTAATTTTTTGAAAGAGTAATATTTAAAGAAGTTTATATAATAAATGATTCGAATTATGGGAGCTTCATCCTCAGGTTAAAGTTCTCAACTTAGATAAATTTCCTTAGGACGTTACTAACTTGCTATAGAACCAAAAATAAATATTTACCTTTCATTTTCTCCAAAACTTTCTTAATATCATTTGCACAGCCTTCACAATGCATCAACGTTTTGAGCACCACAACCTTTACCTGAGGCTGAGCCTAAAATTTACAATACACAAGTAAGACAATGCATGGCATGAGAAAATTAAAATAATAGTACACTGTACAAAAATTAATTCATTTATTCTTGAAGATAATATAATAGTGTAAAAAAAATTAATTAATTTGTTCTTGAAGATAATATAAGTAGGGAAGAAGCCAGTGGTTAATTGTTATAACATACCTTTTCTTTCTTTTCTGGCTCCTTTTTGTCTTTGTCTTCTGGTTTTGCTTTTGGTTTTGGAGATATGAGTTCAGCATTTCTACTACACTTCTTTTGTACTCTCTCCAAAACCTTTAATGGATCTGCCTTTCTCCCCTTCACAACCACTCTATGATTTGGGTAATCAACCACAACATCTTCAACACCTAATTAACCAATTAAGTGGAAAAAAAAAAATTTATTATATACATGTGCATGCTAGATATAATATCAAAGATATGCACATCAAATGGTTAGATATATATATATATATATAGATACCTTCAAAACCTTTCAGGCATTTGGAAACCCTACTTTCACAGTGTTCACAATGCATTAATACTTTCAACACAATTTCTTTGCAGGAATTAGTATTTTTCTCTGCCATGTTGTGAAGTTGGGTTATAAGAAATTCTTAAGGTAAAGACACAGTGGTGAGGTGATTCAGGTGAAATATGAATAAGAATGTGTATATGTATGTATATATGTATGGGTAATTATTTATTTATCTTGCTAGAAACAATTTCCTTGCAAATAAATATTGGGTTACAAACAGAGAAAATCAACATTTGGCATGTCTGTCAATTGGATTAATGAATAAATTTCCAACTATGAGATTTTTTTTTGGTCGATTCCAACTATGAGGTTTAACTCCCCAACTAGTTGTGGAACATTTATCTACGTTCCAAAAATGGTCTTTATTGCTAATGTTTATTTCAGTTTCATACTTTCATATAAGCTAATCCAGATGTACACATGCACATTTGGAAATCATAATGGTAGTGCTCCTATAGAAACTAGGCTTTTATGAGCTAATAAATTGGTTAATGAAAAGTTCAGAAAACGCATAAGCGTTAGAAAAATAAAAGGGATTATTAAATGTCTATAAATGAAATAATAACTTTTTTTTTTAGGGGTTTTTTTTGCTGAAAACTTTGTTTTTTTTTTTTTTTTTAGGGTTACAAGGAAGGCCAAGGGGAAAAAAACAATTTTATGTGACAGTCTCATAACATGAATGTGAGATTCACCGTCATATAATAAGATACACATTTATAAGAATGGTTAATGTCACATACAAAAATTCCTTCACAAGGGAGGCAGGATTCAAAAATCAGATTTGAATGTGAAGATAAATGCTCATTCGCTTTCCCCAAAGCTACAATCCCCCGTAATAATAATCATTTAAATGTCCGCAAAATAGTCCTTTCAAAGGAACAAAGATAGGCTTTATTATCTCACTCTAAGAAAAAGATAAGCTTATTATTAATGAGATGATAATCCTGTTAAATTGTTCCTAAAAAGAAAAATATCCAAAAACATTCCTTTTAAAGAAAGGGATAGGGGATGACAATAATCCTTCATATGTAATATCCTTTTCTCTTCTCCAACGCTCGATCGATAAGTATTCTAAACTCTTCCAATACCATTATCATTTCCTAATGTGATACAATCTGGATTAGCATATATGAGACTGAAATAGAAATCAGCCATATATAAGGGCCATTTTCGGAAACCTAGCTAATAAAGAAATGTTTACAACTAGCATGGGAGTCATAGTTGGAAATTTATTCACTAATCCAACTGGTAGATATGCCAGATGTAGATCTTTTGTCTGGTCAAATGGCTAATGGTAACCCAATACTAAAAATAGTCCGTAATTTTAAATCCCTTAACCACCTAAAAAATTTACCTAAATCTCCACCCATCTAGAAACTTTCTCAAAACTACCTATAAGTTATAATCCTAAATTAGCCTTCTGACACACTGACGCACTGACACGAAATGACGTTACTGTAACTAAATTTTGTTAAAACTAATTTTTTCTGAAACTGAATTGTTTGCTGAAACTCAATATTTTGCTAAAACTAAAATAATTACATTATTATTAATGATAATAAAAAAAATAATTACACCATTATTTTTAACAAAAAAAATAATAATAATTACACTTTTACTTAACAAGAAAAAACAATTGCATCAATTCAGTTTCAGTTTGAATTTAATTTCAATAAAAACTAAATCATTGCTACTGAATTCAGTAACCTGAAACCATAAACTGAATTAAGTTTTAGTGAATTTATTGAAATTAAATTAAATTTCAGCGAATTCATTGAAATTAACTTAAATTTCAGTGAATTCAAACTCAGTTCACTGAATGCACTGAAACTGAATTTAGTGAAACTGAATTTACTGAAACTCAAACTCTAGGCTATGTCGTTGTCGTCAAGATCTCTGATCTCAAACTTAAACCCTAAACAACGTCATCACCATCCAGATCTCAAATCTCCGACCACCTCACCCGTGCCGAGTACACGTCAGCCGCCGCTGCCTCTGGTGGCTGCCTAGATCTGTTTTCACCTACAAATTTGATTCATCATATTTCAGGACCACAATTTTATTCAAAATTTATCTAAAATTCACAGTGTTGCCACGTGTTTCATGAATTGAAACTGTTTCACAAACTGAAACTGTTTCACCAACTGAAATTGTTTCACGAACTAAAACTGTTTAATCTCGGTACAATTCCTAAGCCTAATCTATCTAAATTAAGCATATAATCAGAGATTTAAAAAAAAAAAAAAAAAGCAAAGGAACAAAGAATCTAAAACTCATAGGCTTACCACGTGTTTCTATTTGATGATCAAATATTATGCTAGAAAGACAAAATTTTATTACATAAAGTCATGCCCTCCAACAGTTATGCATGTAACTAAATGAATTTTTAATACCTTGGCCTAAAAAGAGATACCACTACTATATGCCCTTTGATAATTGCACATAGAAACAAAATATTATTCCTACATACTAGATGGAAAATATGATAAGAATATGGAAACAATAATTTGATGCAGTTACGCTGAAGCAAATGTCAATATCATGAACATGGTCTTTGAGTTTGATTTGTGATGAATAAAATATCATTCCTTGTGCACCTCAATCAAGGGCAATATATTATACCGAGGAATGTAACTACCAAAAGAATATACCAAGCTCAAAGATCAAATGAACACATATGAAAAAAAAAATTTCTTATATCTCATTTCCACCAAAACCATATAGAGCCTAAATTCCTCACATCATCATCCTATATTGCTTCAACAACTGTTAGCTCACGACCTAACACATATTAATTTTTTCCAAACAATGACAATTGGTAAAGCAACAAAATTTATCATCAGTAAACCAAAAATTATTTATCCATTAGCCTACTGTAGTCTCACCATTCCATTCCTATTATTTGCATTATTAATGAGTAATAGAACTTGATCAGCTATAATGACAATCACTTCATAATGAGGATGTCCTCAGGTACTTTTCAAATAAAACTTCGATTCCCATTAAAATTGTTTCTCATGCTTCAACAAACCCACTGATACACCAAATCAATTCATTTCATACTTGCTCAAAACCCAAACCCATCGCTGTTACTAGTTATCAAAATTACATAACTTGCAAATCCAGCAAATTAAGGAATGTGGCAGATGATGATTGTACCCAATGCAACTAAATTTATCCAATATGTACAACTCTTGCCAGCACATGCTACATTTTGTTGCTGACAAATCATAGCCCCCAACCAGTTATAAGATTCCAAATTTTCGTTTCTCTTCCATAATTTCTCAGCAACCAAACAGGCATTTGAATAGAAGCAAAAGGCACTTACAAAATTATGCAAACTAAGATAAGCATCCAAGCAACAGAGAGAGAGAGAGAGAGAGAGAGAGAGAGAGAGAGAGAGAGAGAGAGAGAGAGAGAGAGAGAGAGAGAGAGAGAGAGAGAGAGAGAGAGAGAAGAGAGAGAGAGAGAGAGAACCTGCTTGAGGAACATAGGAGAATCGTTGTGTAACAACCCAATCCAAATTTCCTTGGAAATTTAAAAATTTTTATTTAACTTTGTTCATTTAAGAGATTTTATAAGGAAACAAAATTTGAAAAAAAAAAACCTCGGAAGAATTTTTATTAAATTACTTTGGAAATATTTTGAGAATTTATTTTAAAGAATTAGGGATTTGATTTGAGAAATAAAAAGGTTGTGATTGAATTTTTAATTTTTGTTTTAAATTGGGCTTGACCCAAAAGTTGACTTTAAAAATTAGTGGGCTTTCGTCTTTGACTTTGAGCACGTTAGATAGGTCTCAGGTCCACAAGTTCGTAGACACGAAGCACACGTAAATCGGAGTTACGGTTTGAGAGTTACGGCTTTTGAAGTGAGAGACAAAGTTGTAATTTTGCTTGGGCTGAGTTTAAATAACCAAAAGTCAGAAATTTCTCTCTCTTCCCTCATTTCTCTCTCTCTCTCCCCGTGCTCTCTCTCTTTCTCGATTCTCTCTCCTCCTCTCCTCCTTGGCCAAACTTTGATTGGCCATAACTCTATGATCCGACCTCCAATTTAGGCATTCTTGGTGGCGTTGGAAAGCTATCGACGATACCTTTCTATTGGTGGTCTCGGATCAGCCATCCGACCACCCATGACAGCGCAACAAGCCACCAAATTTGCGGCTGCACCACCGCGATCTCACTGTTCCGGCAGAAATTGGATGGCCGGACCTACTGGGCTTTGTTCCCCTCGTCATAGTGAGTCCAGCCATGGTCTCCGTTCGTTCATATGATGCTCCACGACGGAGCAATGAGCTTGGGAAACCAAATCTCCACCATCGGCCTCACCGCCGATTTCGGCCATTTCTGGCGAGATTTGGCCGTCGACCCAGTTATGAGAAATGATCCTCTAGGTTGTGCCGCCGCTGCCCCCGTCAGAACCGCCACTTGTGGCGGCGGGTTGGGTGGTTTTCCTTGTTAATCAGCTTCCCTAGGACTTCCAGAGGCCAATCATAGGATCCATATTGCGTATTGGTGCACGGGCTCGGGAAATCTTATTCTCGATGCTGTCATACTGCCGGATTGGAGATCCGAGCAAAGGCGCCTTAAGGGCAATTCTGTCTTTTCACAAGTTAGACGGTGAGTGAAACTTATCTGGTTATATTGTAGATTAGAAGTCTTATGTGATTTGTCTGTCATCATGGGCAATTCTGCCATCATGGGCGAATTGTCTGTTTTATGTGATTTGTTGTTGTAGATTAGAGGAGGCTAAGTGTGGACTGGATCATGAGAATGAATTGATGATGATATTGAGGCTAAGGGATTAATTGAGAATTATAGAAATGCCTTAAGATTAATTACTGATTAGATGAGAAATGTCTATTATCGAGGTTATTGATTGATGATTAGGCAATTGTTCGGCCAGAAAGATCTAATTAATTTTTGAGGAAGTATTGGTATGATTTGAGGATTATTATTTATATCTTGGTATTTTTATGATTTATATTGATTATGAAGAGAATAAGAAATGTTGGTTTAAATTGATTGGGAAACTGAGATTGTTATTTGAGGAAGATGTTAAGTCTTGATGTTGGTGAGTGGTGTTGACCGGATTATAAATTTTTATAGAAAACAAAAACTTAGACCCCGTTCGATTATGAGGGCATATCGATCATTTTACATTTTTACTCAAAATTCGTATATCTAATTTCCCAAATTATTAAAGTAGACGTGTTTCTATATTTGGTCGATATAGCTTCATCTCTCGGCTATTCTAGTAACAAACAAGTATCGTGAGTAGGAATCAATTTCGGAAAGGATTCGACGTAGCTCGGAATAAACTGAGTGGACCTTGATTTTAATAATCTATGTTTTGCTATGTGTTTTCAATCTCTTGATTTAAGTTGAACCTATCTTGTGTTAAATTTGAAATTTTTCTCAAATAATCATTTATACTTGTTGATTTCCTCTTATCTGGAATTTCATAAATTTTACGAACAAGAATTGTTTCAACATGTTTTATATGTGTATTCTTGTGGAAAGTACCTTGATTTGAAATGGCGTGATTTAAATTCAATTTGTTTATGGGAGGATTTATTATATCTAGTATGATTATCGTAATATTTATTTATTTTTGGATGTGGAATGTTGTGAATTGAGAATGCATACTTGGATAGAGTTAAATTTGTTAAGGAGAGTTTTGGAAGGAATTGAAAAATGCTTAACCATTTATCTCAAAGTGAGTAGAGATTTAAAGAGTATTTAAAAACTGCTGTATAAATGCAAGTACTAATCGGATGAGCCTGCCTGTGTAAAATGTACAGGATTGTGGCTAGGATGTGAGCCTACTCGTGCGGAGTGACCTCTCCGTACGAGATTGTGGCCAGGATACGAGCCTGCTCGTGCGGGGTGACTCCTCCGTACGAGATTGTGGCCAGGATATGAGCCTGCTCGTGCTGAGTAACCTCTATGTACGAGATTATGGCCAGGATTTGAGCATGCTCGTGCGCGGGATTGTGGCCAGAACATTGTCTACAGTACGGATACGAGTATGGTGTAGTTTCATTATTCTTCCAAGGAATTCCACTACAAAAGTTTAAACGAGAAGTTATTTTTATGCTTTAGCTTGATTCTTGGACTTCTAAGTTTGCATGATACTCTTCTTTAGGAAGTTCCCAATGAATGACTTCATATCGGTTTTATTCATTTATCTTATGCTAAATGGTTTTATGACGTTTTAGAAAAGTTTGCGAAATAGTTTTAAAACTGGGGGATTGCAAAGAATGATTGCGAGGTCTTAGAGATTTTTATTTTAAGACTTCTAAAAGGATAAATAAATTTTATGTTTCGTTTTCTTAACTCGTTCACTCACTGAGTTTATCTCACGTTTTCTCGATTTTATTAATCTTTCCCCCCATGTAGTAACGGTGGTGGAGGTCGAGCCAATCGCGTCGATGCATTAACGTCAATTTCTTTACTCAGACTCTGTAAGCACCACTTCCATTTTGAAAAATTTATTTCACTTTAATGTAGAATTTTTTGTAACAGAAGTAGTGGTTCTGATAACCATACTTAAATTATAAGTTATTTTGTATTTGTTGGGTCTGAGGCCCCTTTTTGGTTGTGGTAGAGGTGGTTGTTGGGTTTAGAAGTGTTTTACAGGTTTTATAAATTTTGGGTTAGTCAATTTTCAGGGAATGTTCTGCCGAATTTTCGGTAGGATTTTCCTTGAATTTGGATCCCACAGGACCTCTCCGAGTTTCAAGGTGAAATCCGGGGGTGGTCCTGTCACGTTGAGCTTTGTGTACGGCGTCGAAGGCTGCATTACGTACAAGTTGGGTTGGAGTTCTGATGGCACCAACGCACTCAGGACGACAAGAGGAAGCCATTGCTGGAGGTTCGACAGCTCGTCCTTGCTGGAATCGGCGGATCGCCGGCAAGGGAACTCAGGTCTGCCTAGACTCAATCTGGCATCAACGTTTGGTTTCACGGCACGTGGAGGGCAGTGAGAGGAAGAGGGAGGAGAGACAAGAAGATCGGGACCGGTCTTGCCGACAACCGTCACCGGACGACGAAGCACGAGCTTGTGACATTAGCGCAGAGAGAGAGAGAGAGAGAGAGAGAGAGAGAAATGAAAGTGACCCCTAGGGTTATAATCGAAAAATTAAAATAAAAAAGGGTCAAACCTAATTGGGTGTTAGTTGAAAAAAGGGATTTTGAGAGAGTTTAAAAAATTAATAAGAGATTTTAAATTAATTTTATTAAGGGCAGAGGTTTTGAAATAACGATTTTGGATAGTTTACCATACTAAAAGTCATAATTATAAATTATTTACTGTAGTGGTTATCACAGGTTAGAATTAAAAATATGTAACATGCATTCTGCACAACTAAAAGCTTTAGCAAATTCATCTCAATAAAAAACAATGGATAATCTATTTGTTACTACTTTTTTTAACTCTGTACACAAATAAGCAAAAGATCATACTAAAAATTATGTGCTTATGCTCGCTCTCCTCGGATTAGCAATTAAATGTTAACGTTTCTCCTATCAAGCCAGTGAGATCCCGAGCTTTGGCAAAGAACATCACCTTTATCTTAACAAATAAATCCTCAACCCCCTTAGTTGTAGAGTCCATGGTTACAGTCTTAAACTTCTTAATTTGGCATGAAATCCATTGCAGAACACCCTGCCTCATGAATTTATTGTTCTGGTACATGTTCCCTGCAACAATAGTAACACTTTCAGATTAATTTTATGACAGGAAAAAATTAATAAAAATTCTAGTTACTAGAGAAATAATATAAGGAATCAGAGGTTTCATTAATGGCAAGGATGCTCAGTAAATAATTCAATTGGAAAATTATTAGACAATGCCAATATCAGTCCCAATGTTTTCAGAGGCGAGGCATAAGCCTTCGGGGACATGCATGAACTATTATAATAATAAAAATTTGTAAATAATATAAAATACTTCTACATGAATCATGATGCAGTCATTGTCATTCAAACATAATAATCAATCCTAAAAGAAACAGATTATTCCACACATCATCTTACAAAACGGAGGCTACTAGGCTTCTTGAAGTATTGAGGGTGGGAAAAAAAGATAAAAAATATAGAAAAGAGAGAGTGTTTGGGTCACAAAAATCTTAGTCCACGTGTCAAGCTCAGAGTGTGATTTGCTTTGGATTCTTTTTCGGGATGCGGGTGTGCCACCAGCTGGGAAAACTCCCTGGGCCGAAAAAAGAAAAAAGAAAATGAAAGAATGGTCTTTTCAACCAAAAATCTGACTCCTTGACCAGGGACTGTCCGGCCGAGAGAAAACCTTAACTCAGCCTAAGTTCTTTTCTGTGCTAGCACAATCCAGGACTTCACTGTGTGGTAGGCCCGGCCCTAATCATGGGCCACCAAGTGCGACGGCTCAGGACCTATTTTTAAAGAAGATCCAAAATTTATATATATATTATTATGTTTTAAATAATATATTATTTTTTAAAATATAAAATAAAATAAAATAATCTTGAAAAATTGGGAAGTGAAAAATGAATCGTTGCTTTACACTTACAAAAAAATAAAAAACGTTGTTTTTCATACTTGAACATTAGAAAAATAAAATAATACATTAATACTAACAATTCTAATCTTGTGGCAAAAAAAAAAAAAAAAAAACAATCCTAATCTTAAATGTTAGAAAACTAGAATGCAATGTCCCTTTTCAGACCTTCACGCACATGCTCTCTCTCTCTCTCTCTCTCTCCTCTCTCTCATTTCTTACTCTTCTACTCTCTTTTATTTCTTTTAGTTTTATCTTCTCTATTTAGTTGTCATTTGTTTTTCTCTTAGTTTTCTCTTAACTCAAAAATCAAATTTTCTAAATTAAGGGTTGAATGAAATTATGGCTCAAATTTCAAAAAAGAAATATGAAAGGTATGATTTCTCTAGTTCTCAAATTTTACTTAATTATTTCAATATCATCTTAGATTTTTTATATTAATTGTAATTTTGTTGTCTATTTTGTCAATTATTGAGATTTGTAGATTGGGGGAAAATTCTAAGTCTGCTGAGCTAATCCAATGACAGCTGATCTAACTCAAGTCTTCAATTGGGGGAAAATTCTAAGTCTACAAGGTGCTATTGTTCTAACTTTAATTTCTAAGTCTATATTCAGAAATTTGAACATATTTTCACTGCTTATGTACTTGTGCTTGTGTATTTGTTTGTTAATTTTGTTTAGTGTGTTTGTTCATTGATGATTTTGCTTCTAAAAATACTAGAAGAAATCACTTTCATTGAATTTTGGCAGTGCTGCATTGTTTTGCAGAGATGCATAACTGTTTTTTTTTGACATAGTTGCTTCAAGAACTTTGCATAATAGAGCTGCTCAAATTGGACAGCAAAATGGACTTTGTAGAATGTATATCTACCTTTTTTGGAGATAATTGAAAAGCTATTATGTTTGGCAAATTTAAAAACTGCAACTTTTATTATTTTTTCTTAAAAGTTTGTATGTCCAAAGATCTTATTGGGCAAGAATCTCAAGGGGTTATGACTTTTATCTTTTGAGATACCTCGGTTCCTTGTTTGGGTAGGAGTTGCCTTCTTTTGATATGATCTTGATGGATTGCGCTCGGGCTAAAATACTTCTAGAATTCTGGGTCTTCGACTTATTCTCGACCCATTTCCTGATTGATCCGTTCTGGCTTTGATACTGTTCATTTATTGGGCCAAGCTTGCTATGGCCCAACTCTCCCATCAGCCCAAGCCCATTTTAAAAAAAGAATGCAAAATTAGGCCCAAACAATATTGCGTTCACAAATGGAAATTTATTTGAGCAGGCGATCTCATTATCAAAGTATACGGTTTCTTCAGTAAATTTTTTTATTTTTTATTTGTTTCACTTCATGCTTTTTAGTGCAATACTAAAAGAAAATTTTGATTTGACTATTATCCTTTTACCTATCTCGATCTACATTATTGTTCAGTATGCTTTTCATGAATTTATTTGCTTTTATATATGATAGGATTAATTCTACTATTGGATTTTTAGTAAACTATATGACATGGTGTCAGACTATGATATCTTTTGCATGCCCAACGAATCATCGATATTTGATTTCATACTTATTCCAAATAATTAATTGTTTACCTTGGCCATTGTTATATATTAATTATCATACTCAACTTTGGAATGAATGCTCTTATCCGATATAAATATGGGTCAAGTTCATGAGCCACACCATTTTGTGTACCGATATCGTGTGAACACCGTGACGTTGTCGCTCTGCCAAAGAGTGTAAAAATAGTATGTAAAATGGTGTGGCTTTTGAACCTGACCCATATAGTATTGGCTCAAGAAAGTCTTCACTTAAAGAAATTCTTATCATCCTAGAGTTTTGTTGACTACACGAATTCCAGTCCATAATTTGGCTTAGTCTCTATTTCTACATCTCACCGTATCTAAAAGGATTTTGATATCTATACTCAAAGATTGTTTATGCTGCTTTATCATATTTGCTTGGTTGTGTGGCTTTGTCCGACTACTGGCTAGAAGCAGCCATCATCAATGGGTTTATGAAATAATTTTGCCAAGCATTCCTTTCTTTTGTTGTTCACAATCGGTTTCTTTATTATTGAATTATGGATTTGATTTCATACTTTATACTATTGTACGTTGTGTAAATATCACAAAAGATGGCACAACTAAGATCAGGACTAAACGTTCCTTAATTATCAAATGAGATTGATTGAGGGCCATAAGATCCTCAACCCTCTAAATTGAATAATGACGAGAAGATCCTCAATCCTTATTCACTACAACATTATCTAGCAAAGTTCACTAATTTTTTTTGTTGGCTATTAATGCAGCTACCACTATTTTTGGTATGGATTGCCCATTTGTACCTGCACTCACTATAGAGTATGTTGGAGATATTTGTTGGGGTGGCAAGAGAGTTAAGGACACCCAAATGTAGGAATGGTGGAAGATTTTGCCAAAAACTGTCATGACAGTCTGATAAGTTGCTCCTCACCAATGTTGCAGTTAGTTGGTTTCAATTTTTCACCATATCTAATGAGGTTGCTGTATTGGTGAAAGATTGATATTATTAAACAATGATATGTCATGGATTCTTCTACTTAGTAGAATCTACTATCATTCAACGTGAACTCTACAAAACATAAAATAGGAAGATAATACAAGATACATTGCTTTGTTTCTACTCCCTAGATCAAGTAAAATGATCCTAACTTCTCCCTCCATGCTCTGGATCTCTTATTTCCTTTAAGCTTCTTGTTTTTTGACCTTTTAAGTCACCAACACCAAGCCATTTGACATTTGTTGTAATTTGCTAGGCTGTCTTTACTTACATGGTGCCAGAGGAGCACCACAAAGACAATCGTTCCCCAGAAATGCAGTAGCAGCAAACTTGGTGGCTGGAATTGGTCCACACAAATGGTTATAGCTCACATTCAATCTCTCAAGCCCCGAAACCGCCTTGGGCACCTTCCCAAAAACCAAATTCCTGGACAAGTCCAAGTGCTTCAGTGTCTCCGCAATCTTCAAGCTTTCCAAGTTAAACTTCAACTTATTTCCCGAAGCCCAAAAACCCACCAAGAAATCAGTCTTATTCAACAACCCAATTGGACTGCCCGTAATTTCATTCTCAGATAAATCAATATAATCAAAGAAATAGGTTTGCGCAGGCTTCCAGTTCTCCAACTTCAACTTGATCCCACACTTTGCAAGCTTCAGAGAGTAAATGATTGGCGAAGAAGTAACCCATTTTGGGATTTCCTTCAAATGGAACTTGTTGTACGACAGATCAAGGGACTCAATGCCTTTCACGTTCAATTGTGGAAATGGGTCGGAAAGGTTGTTATGAGAAAGATCGAGGTTGAAAATCTTGGTCAAATTGGCAAATCTCTTAGGCACTATTCCAGTTAATCGATTGTGAGAGAGATCAAGGGTGTCAAGGGCCTTGAAATTTCCAAGAAAATCTGGGATTTGACCTGATAAGGCATTGTGACCAAGCTCAAGGTAAGCTAATTTTGGTGCTAAAGAGGAAATTGAAGCTGGGATTTTCCCGGAAAATTGGTTGCGAGAAAGACTAAGGACTCGGAGGTCCGGAAAGGATCCGAAAAAATCGGGTATGGAACCCGATAACCCGTTTCGCTCAAGATTCAAAAGGGTGAGGTCCTTGAGGTTTTTAATGCCGTACGGTAACGACCCAGATAAGAGGTTACCACCGAGGTTGAGCTGAGTCAAACCGGTCAACTGGGAGATTGAACTCGGGATTGGACCAGTGAACCGGTTAAAAGAGAAACCGAGTGAACCGAGTTGGGTTAAGTTTCCGATCTTATCGGGTATCCGGCCCGAAAGCTTGTTGTTTTGGATGTAGACGTATTTGATATTGGGCAGTCGGAATAGGAGATCAGGGAATGGACCCGTGAGGTTTCTGAGGTTTTGGAGATAGATGCCGTCTAAAAATTTGAGTTTTGAGAGAGAGGGTGAGATTGTACCCGATAAGAAGCTGTTGGGTTTGTCGGGTTGGCCCGAGAGAGACAGCATTGTGACCCGGTTGTCGAGACAGTTAATGCCCGCCCATGTGCAGCAATCCGTACCCGGTTTCCACGAGCTCAGCATGTTGGATGGGTCAGCTGCGATGCCTGATTTGAATGCAAGTAGACCCGCTTGGTCGTCCACGTGGCAGGCCGCTGAGATGGGTTTGAGGCACTGGAGGGTGAGGATAGCGAAGAGGAGGAGGGGGAGGTAGTTCTTCATGTTCATGTTTTGGTTTCTGAGTACTTCCAAATTGGCGAAATGAGTTTGGAGACGCTCAGAGTGAAGAAGAGGTAAAGGGCTTTTATAGAAAATATAAGATAAGTTTGACTTTGAATCAATTGTAGTTTGACCAAGATTACATTGATTAATTAGTGTCCAGAAACTTGTAATTGAATCAAGGTGAAGAGGTTTTATATGAGAATTACAGGAAAACCAATCTTTTAGTGATTGAGGTGCACGTCCCAAGAAAGCAAGCAGGCAAAGCATAAGCATTATTCAATGAATCTATATTCAATTCAGTGAGGACAAAGAACTTTAATGACCAATTTTACCCCAGTGGTCAAGCCTGTCGGCTTACCTTTGTTTCTCATTGCTTCTACTCATTTAATTTTGAGAATTACTAGAGTTTTGTACTTTTACGTGGACTAATAAAATTGAGTCATAAATTGCTCTAAAATTTATAACTAAACATATTTTTATCTTTCTTAAACATGCAACCAAACACCTTAACAACCCCCCACCCAGTCAACCCAGAAGTCACACCACCACCCATCCTCACCATGGAGGCTCCAACATCGGCAACCTCCACCCTCGGTGTCAGCGTCGGCGACCTCCACTGCCGGCAACATCTACCACCGCATAACCATTAGAATCCCCTCCCTCATCTTTCTTCATTTTTTTTCGTCTCTCTTAAACAATAGGAGGTCTACTAATCAGGGCCGGCCTTGAGGCTAGGCGGGCTGGGCGACCGCCTAGGGCCCAGCCTAGTTTAGGGCCTCTTATTGTAAATTGGGCCTCTCCCTCTTATTATGTTATTCAGTATTTCAGTCCACTAAATTAAAAAAAAAAATTAATTGTATATTAATTTTTGTCAAAGGTAGTAGAAGACAAAACGATTAAACTTTTCACTTTTTCCAATCTCTTCCTTTTCGTCTCATCTATCTCCACTGTGGTCCAGTACTGTCTTGCTTTCCTTTTTTTTATTCACAGTACTCTTGCAGTCTTTCTTCTCTTCTCTTTTCATAATTTCATTGATTTATTCTATTTCTATTCCTCTGGACCTCTTCGTTCATCTATGTCACTCTCAATCACACAGTACAATTGAAGAGGAAATAAAGGAAATCTAAGAGAAAGCTAAAAAGAGGTAAAACCTTTTTTATTTTTCAATTTGGACTTAGATTATTAAAATTAAAATTGTTTAAGAAATTGCTCAACAAAATTAACACACTTTCTGAATCTATATATTTTTGTGGTTTGGGCTGTTTGGCTTACAAATTACAAATTTACAATATATATAATATATTATATATAAATTGATTATCAATTTTTAATTTTTATGAGTGTATTCATATATGCGAAAAAATTTGTTTGTTATTGTTTTTTTTTATTTAACTCAATTTAGTTATTATATGAGGGCCTCAATTTTTAATCTTGCCTAGGGCATCTTAAATCCACGGACCGGCCCTGCTATTAATACCAAAAATTTGTAACTCTACAACCCAAAATCACAACCAAAAACCCAATATCATCCCATGTCCCTTCAATCAAACCAAAATGGTATCCAAAAAATTCAAGACAAAATAATAAATCTCAGTGGAAAAAAAAAAAAAAAAAAAAAAAAAACCGCAAATCTTTTTACAAAGAAGGGGGGTCGCCGGTAGTGGGGGTCTTTGGTGATGTGGGGTCGCCGGTGGGGGTGCGTCGCCGGTGGGAGGGGATAGGTTGCTGGGTTGAATGAGTGGGGATGGGTGGTGATGGAGTTGCAGGGTTGAATAGTGGGAGTGTTTGGCAACATATTTAATCAATTTTAAAACAACCACGTGACTCAATTTTATTGGTCCACATAGAACCTCAGTACAAGATAAGCAGGTATTCAAATCTCAATACCCAAGTAATTAATTCCCTTTAATTTTTACCTACAGTTCATTGTGTTATTATGCCCCTTTTAACTTATTTATGTCAACATAGTTTATTAGTTAGATCTGTCACATTTTTTATTAAAATGGTCATGTATATCCTTAAAAATGAGGACATGTGTCAAACACATATATGTGCCATTTTTAAAAAAAAAAAAAACATGTATTAGACTTAACAAAATTGACTATTGTGAAACAAAATAAAAATTAAGAGAATATATAATAACATAAAGTAAAATTTATATTCTAAGCTGACACAAGGGCGGCTAAAATTTTTCCTTAAATTTACACATCAAATTTTGTTGATAAACTATAATAATATTTATTAATGAAAGCCGCTATGCGAACCCAATTTTTTTATGAGTGGCCCTAACAATTAGAAAATTAAGATTAAATATCAAATCTCAATAATTTTTTAGTATAACATGAAAACTATATAATATTTCAATTGAACTGCCAAATTTAAATGTAGTTTTTTAGATTCGGTCACAAATAAGTTGGCCCCATTGATTTGAGCCTTTTTCATTTGACATTTTTATCCTTTGGCCAACATATGATGGGTGTTAGTTAAAATTTATAAGGTTTGACAAAATTGGTCTTGAGGCTTTTATATTATTTTGAAAATTTGCTAATGTAGTCTCAACTTCACATTTAGTTGTGACTGTACGACACTCACAACTTCAAATTTAGTTGTGACTGAACGACAGTCACAGTTAAGTTGTGACTTAATTGAATTTTTTTGTAGAGAAATTATACTACAATATAGTATAAATAGATGTCAAAACAATACTTTTACTCAAAATAATACATAGTATAGTGGTGTGAGTTGTCTCTTTCAATTTACTAAGACAGTCACAGTTAAGTTGTGATTGGATTGATTTTTTTTTTAATACAATATAGTATAAATTAATGTAATATTTGTGATGTAATATATTTTTTTTTATTTTATTGTAGTGACATGTGATGTAATATTTATAAATTTTAATACCTTTTACTTTATTATTTTATTTGATTTTTCAACTAGTACCTAATTTGAAATGCTATTTAATTTTGTATCTAAACTAAAAAGTTATTGAAATTTAATAGTTAAAATCAATGGACCTCCTAACAATTTAATAAAATGTTAATTTTTAATTTTATTCTAATATAAATTGACTATTAAGGACAAACATTTAATTTTAAAATTTAAAAATAATTAACTTAAACTATACCCAACACTATTACTATACCCAACAGTTCTGTATACCCAACATCTCTACTTATCTCTCAAACATCTCTACACACTTCTTCTCTTTAACAAAACCCTAAACCCCACTACACTAAAATACTCTATATCAAGGCAGGGGCAGCAGGACATGAATAAAAAGAAAGTCAGATATATCCAAGGTGTTAAATTTCGAAGTTTTCGGCGAAATTTCGCCGAAAATTTCGATTTTTAGGGGTGTCGAAATCAAAACCCATATTTGCTAAAATTTCGGGATGATTTCGTCGAAATTTCAGCGAAATTTCGAAATTTCGCCGAAATCGTCGAAATTTCGCCGAAATTTCGAAATTTCGACGGTGAGCATAATACCCATTCCCAGAGAAAGAGGGGCGGTGGCAGGCGGCGGCAGGGGGAGATCGAGGGAGAGAGAGGCGACGGCAGGGGGAGATCGAGGGAGAGAGGCGACGCGGGCGACGACGGGCGACGCGGG